>NC_135259.1:8410973-9660973 GCF_964204865.1 Styela clava | reverse complement strand
TATACATTTATATTCCTCCCCGCATTCATTGTCTTTTTACTGTAGCGTGAACTGGTGCCTATATGTTAAAAAAAACTCAGTGAAATAAGTTATATTTATTGCTTGTTGCATACCTTTTTGTGATTGTTAATTTTTTTTAGCGAATATGTGTTGTTATTTAATTATTTTCATACAATACATGGTTAATAGATCATGGAATAATTCCACCAGTGACTCAAATGCTATTATTAAATGAAGTCCGTACTGATAAATTGTGTAGTTCTACCTGTATTGCATAGGCAATTGACAGGGGTTTACACGCTAAGATGTTTTAGATTTGTAATACAAATTGCAGGCACAACATATCGGTAGCTGGTATACGCTATCACAACCACTAGTATCCCAATACTCAACATGCAAAAAAGACTACTCTTCTCAGTTATACATTATCCCTAACAGAAAACAAGATCCATGCATACCAGTTGATAAACTGTTTCATTTATTGAAAAATATGCAAAAAAAAATTGCAAACACCAGATTGGCAGGATTCCAACATACTCTTTTTTAAAATAAGATTCATCTCCGAGGGAGTCCTTTTTGTTAGCATCTTAAGACTTTCCTATTACCGATAATTACTTCAATTATATTCAGCGTAATGAATATCAGGGATAAATGTTCAATCATAAGACTGTTTTTTCAATATAAGTCATCATAGATATATCGGAAAAGTAACAGTAGTACAAACGCATATTAGATAATCATAAGCAAGGAAATTGTAAGACTCTTTTGACTGGAACTGGTTTAGAGATTCAAGGGAAAATTCGCAAAATTCAATTTGGTATTTTTTCAAATTTGTTTTTAGCAACCACACTGGTAAGGTTGAGTATCTCCTACACAATATAAAACCAAAATTATATAGAGTCCGTATTGTTGTCATCATAGCAGACACCATGATATAATTTCTTCTCTCCAAGCTATAAAACAAAAAAATTATGCTAAAATTCTTGATGACTTGAGTGGTTTATTATTTTACAGTACTGGGAATCAAAATACCTATTTCACCAATAAATACTTTTTAATCCTGCACACCATTTTGAGAATACAGGTAAAACGTAAAATTAAATGGTAGTGATATTAGGGAGTGGGGTTTTATGGCACGGTTGTTAGCAACAATATGGGATGAAATTTATCTAACAGAAGGAAGTATGTAGGTTTCATATAGAATTATTACATCATTTTTATCATTGTCAACTATTCAATCCAAATCTAACGAAGATTCAATAAAACATGGTGTTTATTCGACTAGACCAGGGGTTCTCAACCTTTTTTCTGCAAAATACCCCCCCAGGCACGAAACAATCAACGTGAACCCCCAGTAATGTGACACCGAACAAAGTTGTGATATATCGATTAACAATTTGTTGAAACAACAATTTATTGACCAGATAAAACTAAATTTAATTTCCCTGTTACTAATATTGCCCTAACTAATAAATTCTTGAAATCCCTTTCAAGTTTCAATAAGGATATCACTTTCTCCAGTGCTCGCAGCACGCTGTATTTTCTGTGAATTTCACATTGTTTACGTCACAATCACAACAACGCAAGATCAGGGAAAATCTATGTTTCAATTGGCATCCAGTTACAATCGGCACGCATTTTCCTCTGGTAGTAATAAAGGATATTAAAAACAGCAACACGCAAAAACTCGACTGCCATCCAAGTACCCCCTGAAATCTTTTCGCGAACCCCAGGTTGAGAACCCCTGGACTAAAGACTGCTTGGTCCATCCCTGATTTGTATACATCGCAGATCACTTCATTATCAAAAACTCATTAAGTTAGGAAACAAATGGAATGGGCCAATTTTTATATTCTATTCTGTTTTTACTTATTGTTGCATGTCCTGCTATAAAGCTCAGTACAAACAATACGTCAAACTCACATTGAGGTACGTCTCCACGTCATTCTATTGTTTTATGTACGCGATGTTTTGGAGAAGCAAAATCAATAACATGGAAACTGCGACAACTGTTTGCATGTCGTTACGACGTGAGCACCTGAGATTATGTTATTTGTTAAAGCCATACTGAACAATTTTTTATCATGTGATACAATTAATACATATTAGGCATTACATGTATTTCTTTACAATGCTTAGTGATTGAGGCAATATTTAAAAATGAAACCAATAGTGGCAAAAAATTCACATCTTACACTTTTATAAAAAAAAGAGTGCTTAATAGGGAACACCATTTGCAAAAAACATCTTGCGAGAACATCTCTTGACAATGAAATTTTTCCAAATACAGCATAAAAATAGCAAATAGTCAAGAAAAATTGTGAAAGAACTTGCAAATGTTATTTTAGGAAAACAAATGTACAAAATTCAGACTTGACTATTAGACACAATCTTGACTGGAACAAAAAAATATAACCATGGAGATTGTATTCAGGTCTCATCTGTACAGTTATTGTTACAATGATGTGATCAAGGCAAATAATACCAAATCTTACCATCATACTATTCCATCTATTTTAGTATTTAATCTTTGTAGTGGAATCTCGTTCGGAATATAGTTCTTCTCGGAAAAACTTTTTCGCTTGATTCCTGTTTTCATTATCAATTTAAACAATCCCTGAAAGCAGATCCAATTATGTATGTAGTAGTAATCATCACAAGAATATAATACAAATATGTTATGCATGCTTCAGTTGGATATAAAAATATAAGGAATATTAATAAGTATTTCTAGCTTTGTCACAACCGTAAAACATTGCAGAACAATCTCAAAAACAAATATATACTTAAATCTCCACTCAAACCATTTGAATGACTAACGAATATAAAAGTGTGAATCAAAGCTTCCCCCAAAACCAGTCTCAAATGAAAAATCCAGTGCGCCAGCTAATGTTATCTAATAAATAATATACATTGTAATATTAGGCTAAAATGTATAGTCTGATATGAGTATTACTTATAAATAGTTTGAGTAAGATAAGCTTGAAATATTTTTCCCAACCTGGTAAATGTAAACTACAAATTAGCTTTCATATTCATAATCTATGATCAAATTGATATGATACCAGCTTCTCACAGCCTAATTCTTGTATACATTCCTCAGTTATCGTATAGTATCTGTTTCACTGCGATCATTACTCATATCAGCATATATACTGAACAAAAAACATTAATTCCCCAAAAAGTGAAACAAATCTTATGGTACTATTGTTGTAAAGTAACTTAACCATCATTACAAACCTGTTATATGAAATAAAAACTATGACTATTCCACTTCCGACAACATTCAGACATTGCGTCCCCGAATCACCTCGCTGTATGAATCCACTTTTTAAACTGCACTTCCCGGCAACAAATTTCAAAGTATTTACTTTTCAGACAGTCAAACATGATTTCATACTATTATGGTTACCTGTAACTTGAAGATCTTTACTAACCTGTTGAAAACCATGAAAAAAAAAAATACAAAATCATCTCCATAACAGAAATCAAGCATGGCTCCATATACAGATATACCATGTTTCCCCAAGAATAAGACTGGGTCTCATTTCAATTTTCTTCCGAAAAATAACACTAGGGCTTATTTTCGGGGGATATCTTATATTTTTATTTATTAAAAAGTAGAGAATTACGAGATTTTCAAATATACAAACTATGAACCTATATATATTATAACCTATATATGAACCTCGGTTAAATGTGATTCAAGCGAATTCTTTTCACTAATAAGGTTTGCCTGTACCTTCAAGATCATCACTAACCTGTTAAACACACAAAAAATAAGACTAATCCACACCTCATAACAGAATTTGAGTGTGGCTCCATATTACTGAACTGCTCAAGTCTGTGGCTCCATTTTCTATCCTGTATTTCCAGGCAATAAATTCTCGGTAAAATGCGATTCAAGCATATTCTTTTCACTAATAAGGTTTGTCTGTACCTTCAAGATCATCACTAACCTGTTAAGCACACAAAAAATAAGACTAATCCACTTCTCAAAACGAATTTGAGTGTGGCTCCATATTACTGAACTGCTCTAGTCTGTGGCTCCATTTTCTATCCTGTATTTCCAGGCAATAAATTCTCGGTTAAATGTGATTCAAGCGTATTCTTTTCACTAATTAGGTTTGCCTGTACCTTCAAGATCATCACTAACCTGTTAAACACACAAAAAATAAGAAGACTAATCCACTTCTAAAAACGAATTTGAGTGTGGCTCCATATTACTGAACTGCTCTAGTCTGTGGCTCCATTTTCTATCCTGTATTTCCAGGCAATAAATTCTCGGTTAAATGTGATTCAAGCGTATTCTTTTCACTAATAAGGTTTGCCTGTACCTTCAAGATCATTACTAACCTGTTAAACACACAAAAAATAAGACTAATCCACTTCTCAAAACGAATTTGAGTGTGGCTCTATATTACTGAACTGCTCTAGTCTGTGGCTCCATTTTCTATCCTGTATTTCAAGGCAATAAATTCTCGGTAAAATGCGATTCAAGCATATTCTTTTCACTAATAAGGTTTGTCTGTACCTTCAAGATCATCACTAACCTGTTAAACACACAAAAAATAAGACTAATCCACTTCTCAAAACGAATTTGAGTGTGGCTCTATATTACTGAACTGCTCTAGTCTGTGGCTCCATTTTCTATCCTGTATTTCCAGGCAGTAAATTCTCGGTTAAATGTGATTCAAGCGTATTCTTTTCACTAATTAGGTTTGCCTGTACCTTCAAGATCATCACTAACCTGTTAAACACACAAAGAATAAGACTAATCCACTTCTCAAAACAGAATTTGAGTGTGGCTCCATATTACTGAACTGCTCAAGTCTGTGGCTCCATTTTCTATCCTGTATTTCCAGGCAGTAAATTCTCGGTTAAATGTGATTCAAGCGTATTCTTTTCACTAATTAGGTTTGCCTGTACCTTCAAGATCATCACTAACCTGTTAAACACACAAAGAATAAGACTAATCCACTTCTCAAAACAGAATTTGAGTGTGGCTCCATATTACTGAACTGCTCAAGTCTGTGGCTCCATTTTCTATCCTGTATTTCCAGGCAATAAATTCTCGGTAAAATGCGATTCAAGCATATTCTTTTCACTAATAAGGTTTGTCTGTACCTTCAAGATCATCACTAACCTGTTAAGCACACAAAAAATAAGACTAATCCACTTCTCAAAACGAATTTGAGTGTGGCTCCATATTACTGAACTGCTCTAGTCTGTGGCTCCATTTTCTATCCTGTATTTCCAGGCAATAAATTCTCGGTTAAATGTGATTCAAGCGTATTCTTTTCACTAATTAGGTTTGCCTGTACCTTCAAGATCATCACTAACCTGTTAAACACACAAAAAATAAGACTAATCCACTTCTAAAAACGAATTTGAGTGTGGCTCCATATTACTGAACTGCTCTAGTCTGTGGCTCCATTTTCTATCCTGTATTTCCAGGCAATAAATTCTCGGTTAAATGTGATTCAAGCGTATTCTTTTCACTAATAAGGTTTGCCTGTACCTTCAAGATCATTACTAACCTGTTAAACACACAAAAAATAAGACTAATCCACACCTCATAACAGAATTTGAGTGTGGCTCCATATTACTGAACTGCTCAAGTCTGTGGCTCCATTTTCTATCCTGTATTTCCAGGCAATAAATTCTCGGTAAAATGCGATTCAAGCATATTCTTTTCACTAATAAGGTTTGTCTGTACCTTCAAGATCATCACTAACCTGTTAAGCACACAAAAAATAAGACTAATCCACTTCTCAAAACGAATTTGAGTGTGGCTCCATATTACTGAACTGCTCTAGTCTGTGGCTCCATTTTCTATCCTGTATTTCCAGGCAATAAATTCTCGGTTAAATGTGATTCAAGCGTATTCTTTTCACTAATTAGGTTTGCCTGTACCTTCAAGATCATCACTAACCTGTTAAACACACAAAAAATAAGAAGACTAATCCACTTCTAAAAACGAATTTGAGTGTGGCTCCATATTACTGAACTGCTCTAGTCTGTGGCTCCATTTTCTATCCTGTATTTCCAGGCAATAAATTCTCGGTTAAATGTGATTCAAGCGTATTCTTTTCACTAATAAGGTTTGCCTGTACCTTCAAGATCATTACTAACCTGTTAAACACACAAAAAATAAGACTAATCCACTTCTCAAAACGAATTTGAGTGTGGCTCTATATTACTGAACTGCTCTAGTCTGTGGCTCCATTTTCTATCCTGTATTTCAAGGCAATAAATTCTCGGTAAAATGCGATTCAAGCATATTCTTTTCACTAATAAGGTTTGTCTGTACCTTCAAGATCATCACTAACCTGTTAAACACACAAAAAATAAGACTAATCCACTTCTCAAAACGAATTTGAGTGTGGCTCTATATTACTGAACTGCTCTAGTCTGTGGCTCCATTTTCTATCCTGTATTTCCAGGCAGTAAATTCTCGGTTAAATGTGATTCAAGCGTATTCTTTTCACTAATTAGGTTTGCCTGTACCTTCAAGATCATCACTAACCTGTTAAACACACAAAGAATAAGACTAATCCACTTCTCAAAACAGAATTTGAGTGTGGCTCCATATTACTGAACTGCTCAAGTCTGTGGCTCCATTTTCTATCCTGTATTTCCAGGCAATAAATTCTCGGTAAAATGCGATTCAAGCATATTCTTTTCACTAATAAGGTTTGTCTGTACCTTCAAGATCATCACTAACCTGTTAAGCACACAAAAAATAAGACTAATCCACTTCTCAAAACGAATTTGAGTGTGGCTCCATATTACTGAACTGCTCTAGTCTGTGGCTCCATTTTCTATCCTGTATTTCCAGGCAATAAATTCTCGGTTAAATGTGATTCAAGCGTATTCTTTTCACTAATTAGGTTTGCCTGTACCTTCAAGATCATCACTAACCTGTTAAACACACAAAAAATAAGACTAATCCACTTCTAAAAACGAATTTGAGTGTGGCTCCATATTACTGAACTGCTCTAGTCTGTGGCTCCATTTTCTATCCTGTATTTCCAGGCAATAAATTCTCGGTTAAATGTGATTCAAGCGTATTCTTTTCACTAATAAGGTTTGCCTGTACCTTCAAGATCATTACTAACCTGTTAAACACACAAAAAATAAGACTAATCCACTTCTCAAAACGAATTTGAGTGTGGCTCTATATTACTGAACTGCTCTAGTCTGTGGCTCCATTTTCTATCCTGTATTTCAAGGCAATAAATTCTCGGTAAAATGCGATTCAAGCATATTCTTTTCACTAATAAGGTTTGTCTGTACCTTCAAGATCATCACTAATCTGTTAAACACACAAAAAATAAGACTAATCCACTTCTCAAAACGAATTTGAGTGTGGCTCTATATTACTGAACTGCTCTAGTCTGTGGCTCCATTTTCTATCCTGTATTTCCAGGCAGTAAATTCTCGGTTAAATGTGATTCAAGCGTATTCTTTTCACTAATTAGGTTTGCCTGTACCTTCAAGATCATCACTAACCTGTTAAACACACAAAGAATAAGACTAATCCACTTCTCAAAACGAATTTGAGTGTGGCTCCATAATACTGAACTGCTCAAGTCTGTGGCTCCATTTTCTATCCAGTATTTCCAGGCAATAAATTCTCGGTTAAATGTGATTCAAGCGTATTATTTTCACTAATAAGGTTTGTCTGTACCATCAAGATCATTACTAACCCGTTGAACACACAAAAAATAGGACTAATCCACTTTTCATACCAGAATTTGAGTGTGGCTCCGTACCGGTATTACTGCATAGCACCATGGCCTGGCCTGGCCTGGCCCCGATTTCTCCGTGGCCCGGCCTCAATTTCTCTGTGGCCCGGCCTCAATTTCTCTGTGGCCCGGCCCCAATTCCTCCGTGGCCTGGCCCCAATTTCTCCGTGGCCTGGCCCCATTTCAGTGGCCTGGCCCCAAAGCCACAAAAAAGTGATCACTCCCTCTCCGTGGTTGAACACCGCTGGTTGTCAATATAGATTTTGCACAGGCTTTTATACATTTTGTGAACGGTAAATTATGTTCTATTAGGGGATAATGTGACTTGGATACGTATTATAAAAAATTCTATACGACATAAGTCAATTGTTTCTGTTATGTAGTTTATATGAAGTCATAGGCCGAATTACATTATTAAAATCGTCGTCCGATAACAATTAAAACTGGAATTTCGAACTAATATTGCCAGAAGACAAATTAGGTTCTTTATAACAATGCGATTGTTGCTACCTGGGTAATATATTACGTCGAAATGTTTATAACAAATTAGAAGAAGTTTTGAACCAATTTCAAGGGTTCCGAACATTACTATAAAGATGCCATCTGAATAACTAATATTCTTTACAGATCTGTCAAATTTAAACCCGTATTTAAATAATACATATGTAATACTTTTGAATTAATAAAAATAAACAACACAATGTCATTCAAACTTTACAATATTCAAATAGTGATTGGTTTAATTAAATACCAATTTCCGGAGTAGATACTGATGTTAAAAGTTTAATTCCATTTATGCTAAGTGGAGCTCTCATACAAACATTGACTTTTATAAAATAATGCAATAGGGAAACAACATATAAAAAAAAGAAAAAAATTATAGAGATATGGCAACTACCATTGACAAAACCAAAAAATCAGGCACTTGCTAAATTTGCCACATTCCTACCAGTGACAGTTCTTCTTGTTTTGAACAATAAAAATACCAAATTCAGTCATACAAAATATGTATATTTGGATTTTCGGCTTTAAAGTAATCAAAAACATCGGGAAATGGTTTTTTACAAAGTGCCTGAAATTTCACAAGTGCCTGATTTTAGTATTTTGTGCTTGCGGTTGCCAGATTTTATCATTCCTATTCAATTTCAAATAAATCCAAAAGGTACGATGGTTATCTATATGTTGTCAAATGATATTGCTCATTGCATTATTAAAAACGCTGAAATTGTTGTAGAACTAGGAATTTCCTTTAAAAAGCAATGATTAGTAAGTTCTGACGAAAAAGATTTTATGAAAAGTATTGCAAAAATATATGGCAACTGTAATCAAAAAAAATGAAAAATCAGGCACTTGCGAAATTTGACCCCTCATGACCAGTCCCAATCGTTCTTGTTTTTTACCAAAAAGACGTCATTTCAATCATACAAAAGAGTGTATATTTTAGTTTTCTGCTTCAAAGTAAGTAAAAACATCGAGAAATAGGTTTTTACGAAGTGCCTGAAATTTCACAAGTGCTTGGTTTTAGTATTTTGTGCTTGAGGTTGCCAGATTTTATTATTCATATTCAATTTCAAATAAATCCAGAAAGTACGATGGTTGACCATATGTTGTCAAATGGTATTGCTCATTGCAATATTAAAAACGCTCAAATTGTTGTGGAACAATGAATTTGCGTTAGAAAGCAAAGTATAGTAAGTGCTGACGCAAATAATCTAGAAAAATTGTTGCGAAAATATATGGCAACTGTTATCGAAAAAAATGAAAAATCAGGCACTTGCGAAATTTGACCCCTCATCACCAGTCCCAATCGTTTTTGTTTTTTACCAAAAAGACGTCATTTCAATCATACAAAAGAGTGTATATTTTAGTTTTCTGCTTCAAAGTAAGTAAAAACACCGAGAAATAGGTTTTTACGAAGTGCCTGAAATTTCACAAGTGCCTGGTTTTAGTATTTTGTGCTTGAGGTTGCCAGATTTTATTATTCATATTCAATTTCAAATAAATCCAGAAAGTACGATGGTTGACCATATGTTGTCAAATAGTATTGCTCATTGCAATATTAAAAACGCTCAAATTGTTGTGGAACAATGAATTTGCGTTAGAAAGCAAAGAATAGTAAGTGCTGACGCAAATAATTCAAAAAATAATTGCGAAAAAATATGGCAACTGTCACCGAGAAAAATCAGGCACTTGCGAAATATGACACGTCTCCATCAGTCACAAACGGTATTGTATTTTACCAAAATGTTGTAAATTCAACCATACAAAGTGTATATATTTAATTTTCTGTTTTAGAGTAATCAGATACATTGTAAAATAGGTTTTGACCAAGTGCCTGATTTCTATATTTTGTAATCAATGTTGCCACATTTTACTATTGAAAAATAATTTATACCCTAATAAATTGGAAATAATATTGTTTTATTGCAATATAGGGATGCAAAAAATTATTTAAAGTCTAATTATCTTGTCAGGTAAATTGGAAATCCCAATGACGTACGGTAAAAATAAAAAATATCAAAGTGCCTGAAATGGTGCCTGAAAAAGTGCCTGAATTCGCAAGTGCCTGGTTTTAGGGAGACCCCACACTGCGTTAGTTTCGCCGTGTTACCGGCACCAGTATCTATCGACGACCAAGAGTAAAAATCTGAATTGGCTATTTCAGTATTTGTTTCGGAATAGATGTAACTTACCGGTAGCCTATGGTGATGTGATACGTTCAAACGTTACAAGTCCTGAAGTCGGTGGCAACAATAGGTACGGTACCGGTAACAGACAGATGAATTCAATTATAGCTATGTAACCCTTGAGTACATAAAATTGGTTAATTGTACCGTTAACCTGTTCAACATTTTTGGCCCTTCCCATTGCCTAGGTTTATATAGGAAAGTAAATAAATATAGGAAAGTAGTGATTACATTGACAGGTTTATTTTTTGAAAATTTATTTTTTATTTTTGGCTGTGATTTCAATAAATGTTTTAGTTCTCGCTGGCACTGCTGAAGATTTTAGTAATGGCTAATATAAATTTGAATGAACTGTCTAAAATTGGTTTGAATAACCAAGCAATACAAGACCTGGATGTGAAATTAAGAGACCTTGGCGTCGAAGATTCTTCTGATCTCTTGCTTATTAAAGAGGAAGACCTCTATGGTGTGGTGTCTGTCATATTGGCCCGGAAAATTGTTGCATACTGGAAAGATAGTCTATGTCTGGATATTTCATCCGATGCAACTGAACTATTCAGCGATTCCTCTTCATCTTGCAATGCAGAAAACTTTGTGATATCTTGGAAAGACTTTCCCACTGACATAATTGAAATGTGCAAAAATGGCACAGTTGTTCCATCAGCCAGAAGAAGTGAGTTTGTTCGCATTCTTGTGGACTCTGTCCTGAAGTGGTCGGGCAGTTCCAAGCCGTCAAGGGCAGAATTGTCGACTATTGCTAAAAGGGTCATACGTAGATATCCAAAGTCTTTCCAAGATACAAGTGGACCTGAAGGTGAAGTCATTGGGTCTGGCTATTCCTACCTGACCCAACAAATGGTTTGGCGTATTGACAACTTGCGGAAGTCCACATCAAAGAAGAGAAGCCAACAGCCTAAGGTGGAAGAACAAGTAGATGTTGACAGATATGGCTGTGTGCTTTGGGGTCCTGAAACAGATAATGAAGGGGAACTTGAACAACTTAGAATGTGGCTCAAGCATGAGTACACATTATCAAAGTCTGATCAGGATTTGGGAAAAGTGGAAGAATATATGAAACAGACCTTCCCTCTTCAACGAAAGCATATAAATCAAAATCAAAGCATCAGTGGGATCAAGGAGTTATGGCCACACTTGTTCGATGGAATCTGTTTAATGCGCCATTATGAAACATTGGTTGGTAAAACAGAAGCTAAAAAGAATATTTTAAAAAAACTTGAAGACAATTCCATATGCATTTACAAGTAAGTTGCACAAATATCTGATACTTTGCAAGATAATTTTCATTCGAATGCTATGCCTTGCAGAGTTTTTGTTGAAAGCCTTCTTGTGCCCATTATTTATTGCTTCCTATAAGAGGTTATAACTTATCTGAGGTTAGGCTATACTTAAATATTCTGAAGTTCTTCTATTCTTTATTTTACTTCATAATCAAGTACCCTAGTTATTGTGCACCTGTTCTTGCAGGCTGGTACCACATGCGACATAGTGTGCTCTAGAGGTTGTCTGTTTCCATGTCTGTGTAATAATTGCTTGACAATAATTGCCCTTTCTTTTCCAAGCAGGCTGTAATTTAATGTTACTTTCATCTCTCTTCAGTCTTGCAATAGGAACAAATTATGTAACTAATCGCAAGGTCGATGAGCCAACCTCTATGAAATTACCAGTACTTAGTGTCATTCAATCAGAAAGTGGATCACTTACTCAGGCATTATTATTTAGGACATTGAAATGTTCAACCAATAAGAAAATTTCTGAATTTATAAGTTCTTCAACATCGGAATCAAAGAATCTGAAAACTGAATTACCAAAATCGACTGGGGTGGTCACGTTGATCGCCTATTATTTCGGAGAGGACCTAAACCAAATATTTAAGTGTTTCCAGGTATGTTCTATGCTTTTTTTGAAAGTTTTCGCATCAAGAGTAATGTAACTTGTGCACAACACTGTTCGTATAAAGTTTTGTGAGCCGACTGCAAATTAATTGGAAACTAACTGCATGATAGTGGTTAACGGAATTTTTTTGCATATTTATTCACTACTTTGCCTATTTTCAGAAAGAAACCACTTTTCCCCAGATATTAGAAGATATTCCAAAATCTCCATTTATTGCTTGCATAGGTAAGTGTTAAGAGGTGAGCGATGTAATTGTGAATATCAGGAACAATTTCGAAATATGATATGATAGCTGTTTTCCTGTGATTAATTCTGCAACTTTTTCAAAGGCCATTTTGTGTCGCCATATACTTCTCAGTTGTGATTATTATAAAATGATATCACCAGCTTCTGTCATGCTACCTGCTTTAACTGTTGCGTCACAGTATGCATTGCTTGAAATATGAAATATAATATTTCTGAAAGAACGTAATGCTTATCATAAGCCTCATCAATATAATAAGTTCTCCCTTCGTTCTATCAGTGTTACGCTCGCTATCAACGGTGAGTGAAAATAAGTACAAATCCATGTCTGCTATATTAAATATATAGCCAAAGCCAATTTTGAGATGATCGTACTATTATACAATTAATAATTGTGTAATTGCATATTATCAAAAAATCACTAATCGTCCACCTCTAGTAAGTGTATTTGTTATTAGTTGGCTTTAGAAGTTGAGATAATAAGATTAATCAACCTGTCAAGTGACTTTCACTTTATTCATAAGCCTATAGATTCGAAGCTAAAGTTTACAATCTTGTGTTTCAGGTAACACGGTAGCGACTGCTGAGACTTTTTACGTCATCGCTGAACGAGAAGTGGTGTGTTCCTGTAGATCGTTTTTTGAAGCGGTGGCTTTTCAGTTTGCTTCGTTCTATGTTTTCAACATAGAATATCCAAATAAGGCCTTGCTGACGTTTGATTTTATTCAGAGGTAAGAAAAAATGTGCTAGTCTACAGTGCTGATATAATTCTTGCTGTTGGCACAATGTACACGTTGTTGATGAATTACCTGTTACTTCTGTCATGTAGTGTTATTTGATGACATACAATACAAAAAATG
Source organism: Styela clava (assembly GCF_964204865.1). NCBI lineage: Eukaryota > Metazoa > Chordata > Ascidiacea > Stolidobranchia > Styelidae > Styela > Styela clava. The sequence goes on along the minus strand of NC_135259.1, from coordinate 9,647,518 downwards.
GGTTGTGAAAATGAAATATGTGACTGGACTTGCACAAACTCGTGGTGTCCATACCCTGGGGACTGGGCCACGAGTAGGGCTGGGAATAATTTAATTAGTTAAACAGTTTTTAGGTGTTTAATAATAGTCATGATTTATTTTAACCATTCATCGGTACGGTACCGATTAATGGTTAAAATGAATCATGATTGACTGGCGGTACCACACATGTTTACATGTTTCCTCCTAATCTAATATGTTTTACATTCATATGTGAAAAATGAACTCACAACAATCCTATTTTAGTGAACTTCAATTTAAAACGATGTCACTGTGCTCTCCATTTTGTAGCAGGAAATTTTTGATATATTTGCAAAAAATCATTACTAATGACAGAAATTAATACAATATTTTTCAATTGCTGCATTTGCAATCGAATGTCAACGAGCGGATGAGCCTATTGCGATTTGCGACAACTGGGGGCTAGGAGGATCTGTAGCTTTCTGGTTTGGCAATTGCATTCCTGGCCCACTGACAGTTTTTTGTTTATCCCTTGGCAAGGCACGATACATTATAAATACCTGACATTTTTACTATTTTTGTCCAGTGTTTGTGTTTTTACTATTTTAGTGGTGAGATAACAGGACGTTTTCCAAATTTCATATGTGAAACCTATTCGCCATTTAAGTTCTGCCTTTTTTCAGGTTCTTCGGTGACATAAACCCCAGCGGCACTAAGTCGAAAAAAAGTAAAGGCAAAGACGTTAATGCAAAAGTAATCGCCTTGCAAGAAGAGTGAATCTATCACAGGCGTTATATGTGCCGTTGTTAGAAATTGATGTTTAAGTAAACTTTGGTGGTGTTACTGCTAGGGTTGCCACTTCCGGATACATTTTTTTTCGAATCGAATTTTTCCGAATCTGATTCCATTAAGCTTTTTTTTATTTTTTTTCATTGCATGCCTATTTTTGCTCAAAGTCACAAAAAAGCTCAAATCTAGAAGAGAAAACTTGAAAATGGAATATGCTAGATAGCAGGGATGACAAAGTTTTTTCAGTGAATAAGCCACACTTATTTCCACCAGGTTAAAAAATATGTGAGTTATCTGTGAGTCTTACAATACTGGGTTATTATTGTGTGTAGCTTTACACATACAATGTACTTGTATCAGTACTGAGGCAATTTGATGAAATTTCTTTCGAAACTGTTTTTTACAAGCCTTAAAGGCATTCAGTGTGTATTTATGCTAAAAATATTAATTGTAATAAAATGATTTTCGTTTCCAGAATCTCGTTTTTTTTATTTTAACTGTAATATTCTGTGTGTTTACTGTTGTGTCGTGCCAGTAGATCTTTGCTACTCTCGTAGTGGTTCGGTCATCGCGAGTGAGAAATTACCATCATGCTAGTATTGTATGGTACTACTGTCGGGTAAGGTAGCTGCCATCGAGATAGTAATTTTATTTACTATTTTAAGGTAAAAAATATTACTACTGGTGGGTAGGTTTACTGCCGTCAAAAAAGTAGTATTTTTTACAGTTTTATAGTAATTTTTGCTACCATCAATCTCTGTAAATTTACTGAAAATACTGTTCATAATACTACTGATAGGGCTCGTAATTTTTTTTACATGGGGCCAGTACTTTTGCTGCCATTTTTTTTTAGTAAATTTGGGAAAATTTTTTTAACAGTGCGTACAACCGAAGCACGCAGGAAAATGTGTGTGATGTATTAGTATTCAAAACGTTTGATTCAACTATGTTGGCATAACAGGTGCACATCTCGGTTTCGCATACGCATACCTTCTATCTCCACAAGGATACTGTATATTAATTTTGCCAAAGTCAATGCAGCACTGAAAGGTTGCGGTTCTTCCAAAAGAAAACACGTTACACATCTTTAGATACCAGTGGACGGTTTTACATGGCCTTGTTCAGAGTGAAAGACTAGGTCAAATATTCTAATCCAATTCAACTAATAAAATATTTACCAAGTCCCTAAGCTTAAACTAGGAAAACGAAATGCGCGCGGCAACGCAAATTTAGTTTGAAGAGCGCAATAGAAAGTGGCTAGATGCTGTCGATGGATCTTGGCTTGTATTAGTGAAATAAACTACTATTTATTGTACTAAATTTGAATTTCTGACATTGTAAGGAGATTCAATGTTACTATGTATGCAAAACTAAACCATGTGGTTATGAAATAATTGTTTTTAACAAAAAGGCGCTCCTGAAGTATTCGTACCAAGATGGCGCACAACCTGAACATTGTATGTTTACCAGGTCGGGGTTCAGGATGTGCGTCATCTTGGACCGAATACTTTAAATCCACTTAAAAAAAATTGCTCAACATTATATACTCCACACCCACCTGGGTATTATTATATATGTCATATACATTATATCTAAACAATAAAAAAAACTTTATGTCCCAAAACAATGTTAAGGCCCGATTCTGCCGGACTAGGCGGTGTGGTCAGCATATACGAAGTTAAGGTTAAAGTCATCCAACTTCACTCGATAAATCAACAACCCGATAAGACCAAAATATTAAACAAAAAGATACACATTTTATTATTAAATTATTATAAAATTCCTGGTGTAATTATCGCTACTTGCACAGAACCTATTTTAACAAACTGACAGAACTACAATACAACTTATACTACAGAAACTTGCACTATTTTTGCGGTACATGTCATGATATCAAAATATGCGTATCGCAAATTTTCAACAAGGTGTACATTGCCAAAATAATATCCAAAACATATACTACATGCATGAAATGAAGGATAACGGCGTATATCAAGTTTACTAGAACACCCATAACTAGAACTAGAACACTATCAATTTTCAAATATTTATCAGGTGTGTAAGACCTGAAAAGAGTTAGTAACGATTGTGGGCATTCATCGGGATTGACACTTTCCATAGAAACAAACAAACAATTTAAACCCCGTGTCTTTATAGGGTTCCCCCGAAAACATCAAGGCTAATTTTTCACTGTTGGATATCGATAAAATTACAATTAAGTTTTATCAACGAGAACGTAGAAGACATGATGGCGTCGCTAGATCACCTAGTAAATATTTTACATTTTTCGACGCAAAAGAATCGAAATATCCTGCTAATAATAAGTTGATAAGAGATGCAACACCAGTCGCGGCGGCTGGTTTTTAAATTTTGTACCTTATAATGTACATGCTTCGATGAAATTCATTAGGCCGCACAATGTGCTAGCCATGAGATCGTTTGCATTCTATAATTTTTGAAGCAACTGTTGCAACAGCTCGTTAAATTAAGAAACATTTTTCTGAGAAAATTCATTTCATCAGCTTCTGGAATGATTAATGTAAAACGCAGGCTTTAAACTTACGGCATGGTGTGAACAGGTATCATAATACCAGTTCAAATAGTACCTGATTTAAACGTATGCATTAGGTTAATGACGTTTCACACTTGCGAAGGAAAGCGATATGTTTTTTCATACAGAACGTTGCTACGTTGCGACATAATTGCGTAACGAAGTAATTAGGTAACGTTGTTGTTTTACTCAAGTTTGCGCAGTGGACATGTCAAGAATTGGAGAACATTGAATGAAATAGCTTATACAATTTTACTGGTGCACGATAAATTCTATCTAATGTCGAAAGCTATCTTTAACCTCTGCAAATGTGTCGATGTCATATTAGGTTAAAACAAGAACAAATCGAAGTTTTTGGTATTTAATTCAAAAGCTTTTCAAAAAAATTCCACGATTTTCAATTTTGCAGCTTTTTGTATGATAATCGCAACATTTTATCTCCATCTCATAATTATAATTAGTCTCTTAGATTGTCTTTCAAACAATATAAAACTTATCTGCATCTAATATAAGGTTCGTGAGATATGAAGTTTCAAAGTTGCATAACTCACACGGGAAGATGAGATAACTATCGCAACTTTCACGAAACCGCACGATACCAGTATGATTCCACGAGGCAAATAGCAAAAGAAAAATGATGAAATTACCCCAATAAAATGCAAAACATTAAAAAATCTTCAAACAAATTGACAAACGAGACCTTCTGGCGAAGCTAAAACAAACCGACGCTGTCGCGTTCCCCCGATTTTTTGGACACAAAATGGCGTCCGATATGCATCATTGCACCTGGTGTCTCCACTTGGTTTATAGTCACTTTGATTCACACCAAGCGAAGCGGTACAGTAGGACACAAAATGGCGTCCGATGTCCGCAGAACGTTTAATGACGTCATAGCAAACAAAAACAAATCTCACAGAGCTAACAGGTATATTTAAAATGAATAAAAGTAATAGCCTTCTGGGGAAAAATTTTATCTTCAACCACTGAAAATTTCAAAGATTCGAAGAGAAAAGCGTTTTTTTAATATTTCCACTAGGTGTGTTATTCTGTGTCAAATAACAACAAGAACAAGAACTACATAATATTGAAACGATCGTTATGTCCACTACGTGTCCAATAACACTCACTAACAGTGGCGTAGCATCCACCCCCGCAACCCCCACGGCCGCGGGGGGCCCACTGCGCAAAGGGGCCAAAGCGGTTAGAATTTAGAAATTTAAGTCGCGAACCAAAAGCTGCAGTGCAAAATAAGTAATGCACATCTTATAACTTTGATGTTAGTTCTGCTCAAATCGTTTTGTTACGTAACAATGCCAGGAAATCGTCGATTTCCGGCGTCTTGTGGTTTGATCGCACCGGCAAAATTACGAAGGCTGTCAAAATGATGTCGAAAGCAAAACCTCTCAGTGGCGCACAGAAACGCAGAAAAAGGGCAGAAGAGGAAGAACGTATGAAAAAAATAAAGCCGAAACCGAAATAAACGGCAAATTTTAAGTTACCATTGCCTTTCACCATTGCGTTTTAGCTTATGTCTACGAAATCTTTTTGCCAGGGGGGGCACACGAGAGTCTTGCTACGCCGCTGCTCACTAGCCTACACTTTTGTTGAGTAGAAAGTATTATTTTTAGTAAATATTGATCATTAGTTATTTATCTTTAAAACGCTAGTTGAAAGACCTGAGTTGAATTCTGGTTGGGACACAGGGTAAATAATCTTCGCAAACCATGCAACTCTCAAACCCCACTAACCATTTGTTTGTTGGCCTTCACGTTAACTTCACAGCAGAACCTTAACCTAGGATAAAATTTTGTATACACACAAGACAAATCATGGAATATCACAGCAAATTAAAATGAAGGGGAGAATTATTCTAAATATTTAGTTAGCAAGAGCTTTTTCATTTTCCCTTAAAAACAACGATAGAGAGGATTTTTTTTTATTTCAGTTGGGACGGAACTCGAACCTGGACACCGTTATAATTTAAGAATCTTCTTCCCAATATCAATAGAAACCCGTGGTGTGAAATGTGACATAGATTTCTTGGACCTATTTATTAACATCGTCTAGATGTGCCCAACATCCCTCAGAAGCATTTTCATGGCGATGAATAAATTCTGCCATTTTAAAATTAGGCATATTTGACAGCTGTAAAATTTCATGCTGACAGTAAAGTTGGTTGTACGACATTTCTCAGATAACGTTATGCACCTTAGTTCTTTATTTGGATGGGCTGTAATGAAGATTGGACTGCTGATCCCCAACTACCGTGTTTCCCGGAAATAAGACCTACCCTGAAAATAAGACCTAGGCTGAATTTTAAAAATGATATTAATATAAGCCATCTTATTAAAATAAGACCTAGTGACATGAACACAGAATCACGGATGAATGAGAGATAGCATATCCTATTGTAGCAATGGTAGTAATGTCAATGATATCACAATGTTTGCATTCGTTATATGAGGATGTCTTATTTAAACTGTAAGTGAGTGATATTGACGAACTCGTTTTTATATGGCTTAAATGAAAGAAATCTATGGCGAAAAGGTGTGGTCTGGAATAATGTGTATTGGTAGAACATTCAGCCTGGAATACCAAGTCACTTATTCGCGCTTAATTTTGACTCATGCAAACGTATTTTAGTAAAAGACAACATAGATAGACGATAAGTAACTTATGCGATGACACAACGTACTTTTTATGGCTCCCGTGTGTGCACCGATATGGAGGTAACTAATTTCGTTCGCCTTCTTTACAGGAAGTTGTGTAAAGGGACTGAAAGCTATGGGCAAGGGGTATAATCACTTGGCTAACACAGACAGTCTCCGAACTCGTAATAGAATTAAAATAAGTAAATTTTGAATAAAATTATGGCCTAACCATAACCTTGTACACACACTACGAGAGTACCCTTTTATGTTTATGTTCAGTGTAAGCTTTAGAATTTCAAATCCAAACGATTTGAATCAACATCAATTCAAAAAGAATCCAACCAATTTTAAAGAAAACGACTGGATTCGATTCAATAAATAATAATAATTCAGATAGCAGCGGAGTTATTCAGCAGTCTTTGTTACACGGCTCGGAGGACTCTGAATAGAGTCAGATTATAGGATATTTGAATCGGATTCGATTCGAAAATAAATATTCAAAACTTTTATCCATATAGTCATATTATTAAGATGAAATTCGCTTTACTTCTTGCGATATTGATCTGTGTGACAGCTACATATTCGGATGCCAGATTCAAAAGTAAGTTCCTAATTTCATTTGCTTTTGGATTGAGTAACAATAATTATGGACAAATGAAGATGTATATTTTATACAAAATAAATGATACAAAATTCAAAAAATTGGATCTTAAGACAATTTTTCATTGTTTCGAGTTAAGTTAAATTGTAAAAGTTTGAAAATTTATGAAACGAAAAATATTTCAAATAAAATTTCTTTCTAGAAAAGGTTCTCGTTTCAAACTTTTGAATAATTTTTTTTAATCTTAAAAGTCAGAAACGTTCATACATGAATGAATATACTATATCAGGGTGGTGCGAGGTTGGCGGGCCGCAAAAACTTTTGAAAATGTCTGGCGGGCCGCAGTCGGAGAACACCCAAAAGTGTTCAAAACATCTCGAATTTACTCACTTTAAATATATTTAAAAATGAGATTTTACCGCTATAATCAGTTTTTGAGGAGGATATATAAAGTCTTTAGTTATTAAGTTGCTTGCCGAGAAATACCGTGGAATGTTCGGTATCTCTTCTCGTGTTTGGTTTTGTAATGTTTTGAAATTATATTCTTTTGTGACAAATATTACTTGAAAACACAAAAGACACTGTGGTTTAACGTTGTTGTGGGTAAGAAAATGCGTTTCCTCACAGTTTACCTCGGCCACCTATTTTATTACACTTCTTGTATGATGAATTGTTATATTCTGTAATTGGCTAATTTTATTACTTGTAGCGTGAGCGGACCAGGTGCTATTGTTGAAGACAACCAAGACCGTCTAAGTTGGGACTCCGAACCCAGCTAAAAAAAACTAGATCGCGCGTCGCTAAGTCAGCTCTGCGGTCCGTCGCTGCTGTCGAAATAGCCAACGATTCAAATTAGAGGAGTGTTTATACTAAAATTAAGGCACAGAACGTCTCTTCAAATGAGGAGTTACTTGACACGAGACTCATCTCAACGGCTTGGTCTGTCTGCACAAGACAATTCATTTTTTCTGGTACCGATCACAAGACATTATTCCCATTATTTCCATGATTTCAACAAATATTAATCCCGACATCAGAATTACGAAAAGGACTATTCCCAGTTGAAATAATTTAAAAATAACTCAAACATTTTCTGCCAATAAATACAAATATCAGCCAAAATTGTTCCACAGTCCGCACGGAATATGTCCAGGGGCCGCATGCGGCCCGCGAGCGGCAGTTTGGAACACCCTGTACTATATAGTTCAAGTCATATAAAAATAGGTTTAATGTCAATGATGAAATTTAAAAAACCAATTTTCTCAGGACGGCATGAAATGGGTGGAGAAGGATGCTCTCGCTTCTGCAAGACAAGTTCTGGGTCTCACTATGTAAAACCTCGTAGATGTGAGCAAGTCAAGAGAAGCAGAAGTTTGTTTTATATTTTGCTCTTATCAGCTCAATTTACTAAACATTTACAAACTTAAAAAAAGTTTCCGTGTTTAATGGAATGATTTGTATTCTTTGCCATAAATGATCTTTACTCTGAAGTTATTTTATAAGAGGTCAATATTTTTGTTGGGTGTTTTCCGTAATGCCAGTATTCTGAAATTTAATTGTTTTTATACTTCATTTCAGATATTCCTATTTGCAAAGCGTGCAGAAGATCTAGATGCTTCGGTACAAGGCTAGCAGCGTGACCGGTTTGATTGACTCGTTACTACATAATCATCGTCGTAGTACTAACCAATATGTTCATCAGATGGTATAATAATTTTGGTATAATAATTCTACAAAGATTTTAAAATATTTGTTTTCATTTATAAGAGTTTGTAAATTACAAATAATTGATATGTATTTCATGGTTCTTTTATGCACGTGTAAGACTCAGTGATTTCCCTACACCTTCCTATAGGGGGTGAACACCTCCACCCTTAAATTTCAAACACCCCCTAATTTACAGGGGTTACAATACTTTAATACTTCAAGTGAATAAAAATGTGCTTGAATATTCAGAAAGTGGCTTATATGCCTGTGAAGGTAATTAGTCAAATACATAACACATTTTTTAGATTACATATTTTTAATCACTAATAACGAAATATCTACCACCCCCTAAGCTTGGGAACATAGTCTACTGGTGTAAACTACACTGAATACGAAAATCCGTGCGTTATATCTACCTGACCATACACAATAAAAAGCAATTTTCAATCGTGCCTGACCGCACGGCTATTCATTACCATCGCCTATAACTTTTCATCGCATCATATTATAGCTCAGGCGCTTGAGATCAAATGGAATCTGTGGCACACCCCATTGCAGCAATGCCAGTGAAATCCCGATATTTACATTCGTTATATACATACGGATGTAAACTTGTTTAAACTGTCAATGTAGAGCAGGGTTCAGCAATGTTCTCTTTCCAGTGTGTCAATGATGTCAAGATATACGTTTGCGTGCCGATGAAACATGGGACAATAGCTTGAACTACCTGAAGTTATGATGAATTCTAATTTTCACGGAAAATTATTGAAACTGTTTTCATTATATATATAGAAAGAAATAGTCACCATAACTCGATGTTTCAGCGAGCTTCCTGTCCTCGCTTTTCTTCACTAAAAGCAGACAGTGGGAGATTTTTATTTCCTGAAAGAATTGCATTCATTTGGCACATCCCCCAATTAGAACTTCGGGACAATTGACAAATACTTTTTAATAGAATTATCATAGGTAAAAGGCTTCCCGCGATGCTACTTTGTTTTTCGTAACAAGAAAGTGAGTGTTTGTCATCTTCATTCTTCTCAGAATCACCTTTAATTAAATAAATTGTTTTTGTGTGTGATTTTGAAATGATGTTTAATACCTGAGGTACCGCAAACGACATTTTCACAGCTGATTATATATAGTTTCGTAATTACGACAGACAACACACAAAATCTTGAATTTGGCTCACATCTCATTTTGGCCTCTTGGCCACAAACATTGCATTTATCATCACGGTTGAAAACGGAATAAAACGTAAATACCAGAATAATGAAAGAAATAATAATGACGAATTATTATAATAAAACACAGCAAATTTAACCACGTGTTTTGCACTAAATGTACCGTAATTTATTTCAATATTTTAACATTCTAAAACGTGCTCACGACTCCGCGTGCCGTATAAAATCTCTTCGTGTGCCAATTATGGGGTTTGCCGATCCCTGATGTAGTTCTCATTCAGTTCCCGCTCGTAAAGCGCATTTAATGGCTAAAGTTTCGAGTGACATCATCAACGAACGAGTAATGTGATAATCTCACATTTTCGAAATCCAGTTAATAACTATTTTTTATTTGAGATTTACAACTTCAGTAAATATTTGCGAAGGTGCGATTCCAGATAAAAGTAGGGTGTCCTGGTCGATAACCTAAATATTTTTTTGAATCATTGGCAAGAAATCTATTGATTATAATCAATGTTTTGCAGTTGATTCGAATAAAAACGTGTTATTTATAAGTAAATGGATGTCGGTTTCCATATTTCGTATATTTGAAATCTCGTAATTCTCTACTTTGTAATTTTGTTTTAGTTCGAAAAAAGCCGGAAAGCACCAAAACTTTTTTGCTGCGTTGAGTTTTCATATTAGTCTTCCATTCATTTCATTCCATTCGGTTATTTTACGAAAATTTTTAATTTTTCCCAATTCCCAATATTCGAACCCAAAAATGTTCGAAAAATCGCAGGAAAGCACCAAAATTTTTATTTTGCCTTGAGTTTTCTTATTAATCCACTATTCATTGGTAAATTCATATTTTTGCCCTCGGGACCGGAAAAGTTCAACAAAATCGGTTATCTTATTATCGGTTATCGGTTATTTTTTAATTTTTTCACAATTACCAATATTGGAACCCAAAAAAGTACAAAAAATAGCAGGGAAGCACAAAAATTTCTTTGTTGAGTCGAGTTCTCATATTATTCTTCTATTCATTGGTAAATTCATATTTTTGCCCCCGGGACCGGAAAAGTTTAAAAAAATCTGTTATTTTACGAAAATTTTCAACTTTTTTCACAATTCCCAATATTCGAACCCAAAAAAGTTCGGAAAATCGAAGGTAATCACTGAAATTTTTTGTCGCGTTAAGTTCTCATGTTGTCCTCTATTCAGTGGTAAATTCATATTTAACATGAATCCACGATAAATAATGTAAAAATGTAAATGTATTTACTGTTCCTCATTTTATGATTCAAGGCACACCCTGGTAATAATCAGCATAACAATAAAATGATTGGTAAAAAAAATAAATAAAAACTGATTATCAAATCAGGAGAGCAAACAAAACCTTAGATAAGGTTTAAAACGTACCGAATGTATATAAGATGTAAGGTTTTGCCAAAAAGAAGTGGTACGTGTTCACTCACCTAAAATAATGGAAATATTTCACACACGCTCACATACACACAACCATCTAGAAGTTATAAATTACATACGGGCAGTTAAAAAAAAAATAAATGAATAAAAATTACTTGCCACACCATATTAATAAATTTATAACGTTTGCCACTGCCGAATTGATAGATTTTATAAATGGGAGTGAACAGTAGAGATAAACTTTTATGAAAAACATATTGCCAAGCTGATTATAGTTGGAGTCAATTGCCAAAAATGTCCAACCAAAGAGCCTATTATTGCCAAATTATAGTCCAGATTGTAATAAGTATTTGAAGGTACAAGTAACAGTATAAGTAATTATAATCAGGGTAACAAGGGTTACATATTAGGAAATAACACTCACTATCCTACACTTTTGTTGAGAAGTAATTATTATTTTGAGTAAATATTGATTATTAGTTATTTATCTTTAAAACTCAAGTTGAAAGACCTGGGTTTAATTCTGGTTCGGACACAGGGTAAATAATCTTCGCAAACCATGCAAGAACTCTCAAACCACACTAACCATTTGTATTTTGGCCTTCACGTTACCTTCACAGCAGAACCTTAACCTAGGATAAAATTTTGTATACACACAAGACAAATCATGGAATACCACAGCAAATTAAAATGAAGGGGAGAATTATTCTAAATATTTAGTTAGCAAGAGCTTTTTTATTTCCCTAAAAACAACGATAGAGAGGATTTTATTTATTTCAGTTTGGACGTAACTCAAACCTGGACACCGTTATAATTTAAGAATCTCTTCCCAATATCAATAGAAACCCGTGGTGTGAAATGGGACCTAGATTTCTTGGACCTATTCATTAGCATTGTATAGATGTGCCCAACATTCCTCAAAAGCATTTTCATGGCGTTGAATAAATTCTGCCATTTCAAAAGTAGGCATATTTGACAGCTGTAAAATTTCATGCTGACAGGAGTGACAGTAAAGTTGGTTGTACGACATTTCTCATATAACGTTATGCACCTTAGTCCTTTATTTGAATGGCCTGTAATGAAGATTGGACTGCTGATCCCCAACTACCGTGTTTGCCGGAAATAAGACCTACCCTGAAAATAAGACCTAGGCTGAATTTTAAAAATGATATTAATATAAGCCATCTCCTTAAAATAAGACCTAGTGACATGAGCACAGAATCACAGATGAATGAGAGATAGCATATCCTATTGTAGCAATGTCAATGATATCACAATGTTTGCATTCGTTATATGAGGATGTCTTCTTTAAACTGTAAGTGAATGATATTGACGAACTCGTTTTTATATGGGTTAAATGAAAGAAATCTTTGGCGAAAAAGTGTGGTCTGGAATATTGTGTATTGGTAGAACATTCAGCCTGGAATACCAAGTCACTTATTCGCGCTTAATTTCGACTCATGCGAACGTATTTTAGTAAAAGACAACATAGACGATAAGTAACTTACGCGATGACGCAACGTACTTTTTATGGCTCCCGTGTGTGCACCGATATGGAGGTAACTAATTTCGTTCGCCTTCTTTACATCAAGTTGTGTACAGGGATTGGAAGCTATGGGCAAGGGGTATATTTACTTGGATAACACAGACAGTCTCCACTCGTAATAGAATTAAAATAAGTAAAATTTGAATAAAATTATGGCCTAACCATAACCTTGTACACACACTACGAGAGTACCCTTTTCATGTTTATGTTCAGTGTAAGCTTTCGAATTTCAAATCCAAACGATTTGAATCAACATCAATTCAGAATGAATCCAACCAATTTTAAAGAAAACGACTGGATTCGATTCAATAAATAATAATAATTCAGATAGCAGCGGAGTTATTCAGATAGCAGTCGTTATTACACGGCTCGGAGGACTCTAAATAGAGTCAGATCATAGGATATTTGAATCGGATTCAATTCGAAAATAAATATACAAAACTTATATTCATATAGTCATATTATTAAGATGAAATTCGCTTTACTTCTTGCGATATTGATCTGTGTGACAGCTACATATTCGGATGCCAGATACAAAAGTAAGTTCCTAATTTCATTTGCTTTTGGATTGAGTAAGAATAATTATAGACAAATGAAGATGTATATTTTATACAAAATAAATAATACAAAATTCAAAAAATTGGATCCCTGGACAACTTTCCATTGTTTCGAGTTAAGTTAAATTGTAAAAGTTTGAAAATTTATGAAACAAAAAATATTTCAAATAAAATTTCCTTCTAGAAAAGGTTCTAGTTTCGAACTTTTGAATAACTTTTTTTAATCTTAAATGTCAGAAACGTTCATACATTAATGAATATACGATATCAGGGTGGTGCGAGGTTGGCGGGCCGCAAAAACTTTTGAAAATGTCTTGCGGGCCGCAGTCGGAGAACACCCAAAAGTGATCAAAACATCTCGAATTTACTCACTTATATATAAGAATGACACTTTACCGCTTTAATCAGTTTTTTGAGGAGGATATATAAAGTCTTTAGTTATTAAGTTGCTTGCCGAGAAATACCGTGGTATGTTCGGAATTGCTTCTCGTGTTTGGTTTTGTAATGTTTTAAAATTATATTCTTTTGTGACAGATATTACTCGAAAACACACAAGACACTGTGGTTTAACGTTGTTGTGGGTAAGGAAATACGTTTCCTCACAGTTTACCTCGGCCACCTATTTTATTACACTTCTTGTATGATGAATTGTTATATTCGGTTAATTTTATTACTTGTAGCGTGAGCAGACCATGGTGCTATTGTCGAAGAAAAACGAAGTCCCTCTAAATTGGGACTCCGGACCCAGCTAAAAAACTAGATCGCGCGTCGCTAAGTCAGCTCCGCGGTTCGTAGCTGCTGTCGAAATAGCCAACGAGTCAAATTAGAGGAGTGTTTATACTAAAATAAAGGCACAAAACGACTCTTCAAACGAGGAGTTACTTGACGCGAGCTTAAGGTTTGAAATTTAGATAGAAAGTGAGACTCATCTAAACGACTTGGTCTGTCTGCACAAGACAATTCATTTTCCTGGTACCGATTACAGGACATTATTCCCATATAGGCACCGTCTCGACGTTCCCATTGTTTTAACAAACATTAATCCCGACATCGGGATTACGAAAAAGACTATTCCCAGTTGAAATAATTTAAAAATAACTCAAACATTTTCTGCCAATTAATACAAATATCTGCTAAAATTGTTCTGCAGTCCGCACGGAATGTGTCCGGGGCCCATGCGGCCCGCGAGCGGCAGTTTGGAACACCCTGTACTATATAGTTCAAGTCATATAAAAATAGTTTATTGTCAATGATGAAATTAAAAAAAACTAATTCTCTCAGGTCGGCCGGAAATAGGTAAGAAAAGATGCTCTCGCTTCTGCAAGGTTAAGTCTACAAGGTCTGGGTTTCTTCTCTATATAAAACCTCGTAGATGTGATAATGTCAGGAGAAGCAGAGGTTTGTGTCATATTTTGCTCTTATCATCTCAATTTACTAAACATTTACAAACTTAAAAAAAAGTTTCCGTGTTTAATGGAATGATTTATATTCTTTGCCATAAATGATCTTTACTCTGAAGTTATTTTATAAGAGGTCAATAATTTTGTTGGGTGTTTTCCGTAATGCCAGTATCCTGAAATCTAATTGTTTTTATACTTCATTTCAGATATTCATATTTGCAAAGCGTGCAGAAGATCTAGATGCGTTACAGAGCTAGCGTCTGCTGTTTGATTGACTCGTTACTACATAATCATCGTCGTAGTACTAACCAATATGTTCATCAGATGGTATAATAATTTTGGTATAATAATTCTACAAATATTTTAAAATATTTGTTTTCATTTATAAGAGTTTGTAAATTACAAATAATTGATATGTATTTCATGGTTCTTCTATGTATGTGTAAGTCAGTGATTTCTCTACACCTCCTATAGGGGGTGAACACCTCCACCCTTAAATTTCAAACACCCCCTAATTTTCAGGTGTGACAATACTTTAATACTTCAAGTAAATAAAAATGTGCTTGGATATTCAGAAAGTGGCTTATATGCCTGTGAAGGTAATAAGTCAAATACATAACACATTTTTTAGATTACATATTTTTAATCACTAATAACGAAATATCTACCACCCCCTAAGCTTGGGAACATAGCCTACTGGTGTAAACTACACTGAATACGAAAATCCGTGCGTTATATCTACCTGACCATACACAATAAAAAGCAAATTTCAATCGTGCCTGACCGCACGGCTATTCATTACCATCGCCTATAACTTTTTATCGCATCATATTATAGCTCAGGCGCTTGAGATCAAATGGAATCTGTGGCACACCCCATTGCAGCAATGCCAGTGAAATCCCGATATTTACATTCGTTATATACATACGGATGTAAACTTGTTTAAACTGTCAATGTAGAGCAGGGTTCAGCAATGTTCTCTTTCCAGTGTGTCAATGATGTCAAGATATACGTTTGCGTGCCGATGAAACATGGGACAATAGCTTGAACTACCTGAAGTTATGATGAATTCTAATTTTCACGGAAAATTATTGAAACTGTTTTCATTATATATATAGAAAGAAATAGTCACCATAACTCGATGTTTCAGCGAGCTTCCTGTCCTCGCTTTTCTTCACTAAAAGCAGACAGTGGGAGATTTTTATTTCCTGAAAGAATTGCATTCATTTGGCACATCCGCCAATTAGAACTTCGGGACAATTGATAAATACTTTTTAATAGAATTATCATCGGTAAAAGGCTTCCCGCGATGCTACTTTGTTTTTCGTAACAAGAAAGTGAGTGTTTGTCATCTTCATTCTTCTCAGAATCACCTTTAATTAAATAAATTGTTTTTGTGTGTGATTTTGAAATGATGTTTAATACCTGAGGTACCGCAAACGACATTTTCACAGCTGATTATATATCGTCAGACTAATAAAAAAATTGCCTAAGTCAAATTTTAACATTTTGAGTAAATCAAAAAAAACTTCATAACTTTCCCATTTTTCAATCTATTTCAAATTTTTTTTCATCTAGATTTATCTTATCAAATTTTTAATTATTTTAGGATATCTATAACTTCCAAATTCTATTTTATATGCGCTGAAATTGACTTAGGCATTTTTTTATTCCCGCACCCTGAGTTAGGCAATATTATTCACATCTTCGCCCTATATTTTCTCTGTACATCCGCTTGACCTATATACTTTGTGAAAGTCCATTCGGCAAATAATGAGAGAGTGACTTCCAATAAATTAATATGACACGAAAGCCAAGTCAAAATTCGATATTCCTCCTTAATCATATTTTGACTTTGATGAACATTAGAATATATGTCAGCCCACAGGCCAGATGTATTGTATTCAATTGATACAAGGAATGTAAAATTTCACAACTCAAACAACAAACAATATAATCAAAACATAAATAACTCTTTTGAACCTAAAACATCAACATAAACAAACAACTGTAATCATGAATTTATAGTAGTATACTTCATTTTTGAGTTTGTATAATCTACTCGTGACGAAGGTTGTCATAAAAATGATGACAGTCAATTGGCATAATTGATTTCATTTCTTGAAGATCATTAAATTTCCTTGCACAAAAAGGGAATACGAGATCTGAACATTGGCACCCATTGGCTTTGAACATTCTGTACACGGTGTGGTAGCGCTTTCCAAATTGCTTTCTCAAACGAAAGCTTGTAACGAATACTACCACCGCTTTCGTACTTCAGGGCACGCAAATTAGGAACTCTGGGATCTCCTACTCTTTGTCCGGGTCTAATGCTTTGAAGAAACAATTGATTCATTCTTTTGAAATCAGTGTGCCTCATTTGGCAAACATGATAGGGTGATGGATGGATTCTTGCGGATTTCATAAGTACGATCAAATCTCTTTCAGAAAAAATGTCGCCTACGATTTTTCGTTCAATGACGTTGTGCATCGAGTCACATTCCATTTGTGTATGTCCAGCCACCAAAAATTTTTTTTTGCTCTATATCTATGTTGTAAGTTCTTGCCAGACTAGAATTTGCATTGGCTACCGTGCTATTTCTATTTTGGTAACCACATCCATCGCTCCAAACTATAATATACTTCAGCTCGGGATTATTACAAATGATTCGCTTAAAATGCTCAAACTGCAAGTAAGCAAATACTTCACTAGAAAGATTGCCTTCAGTTTCATTCCAGACGTAACAGTAACCTGCTTTTGATTTCGTATCAGATTCTAAAGTGAAATTGTGTATATACCTGTAGCTTAGTTCTGTAATATGAGGTACTAGCTCTCGTTCTAGGACATAAAAGCACGGCCTGTAGATCCATCGTCAAAACGGATTTATTTGCACTTGCAGAATCTTTGTCGGTTATCTTTTCTTTTCTAGCATCATCCTTCAGTTTGATATGCAAGCTATACTCAACTGTGCTCATGTTACCATGTTTGTAACCTACACACTTATCCTTTCGGGAAATGAAAACTGAGTATTTATATCTGTGGAAAATCTCGTTGAAATAAACTTCACTAACGACCCTCCTGTTTTCTTTCTTTGCAACATTTTGGTAATGTCTGTGGAGGGCAGATATTGTGGTGCCTGGATACAAAAATTTCATGTTTCTGTAACTTGGCAATTTTCTGCAATAATGCGAGTCTACAGTTGGTAGTGTGATGAGCCACTCTTTTATAAACTTTTACTTACTTTTGCACACTTTCCACTTTTCGGACCTGCTTGAACAACAGCTGTTTGGTTAGAAGAGGGTTTTATGTTTAATCCAAGATACCAAAGTTCTGCAAGGCATCCCAAACGTGGAAGCAAACATTTCTTTGCAGACTGGCAGCTCAGAACCATTCGTAAGCTTTAGTTTGTAAACATATGAAAATTTTCTTCTAGATACACCGGATGATCTTTGTTGTTTGATCTCATGTGTCCCAACCAGAGTATTTATGAATATTTTGCGTTCATTCCAAGTCGTCATAGACCAAAATTCAATGAACATAGCAAGTCTTTGATCTTCATCTACAACGTTACACTGGCGAGTTTTGACTTTGCGACAGAATGCAGATCTACATGGTGGCCCTGGTTGACGATTGGGCACATTCTCTCTTTCCAGTTTCTATATGATTTTCCACGGAGGCGCCTGATTTTTCCTTCATTTTGTTTCCATTTATCGTGCACTGGTCTCTTTTCTCGGTTAGGTGAGGGCTCGTCATAGGTTTCAAAAGTGCCATCTGATCTTGTAGAGCCTTCATTGGTACTGTCCGAGATACTCGTCGTGTCCAGATTATCGAGACTTACATGAATATCCAGTATTTCGTGAAACGGTAAATAGCCACTTTCACTATATAAATATGCATCGGAATCCCCCTCGCAACCATCGAGCTGAAGCTCTATAAAACTTCCAACTTCATTCACCTCATCTGTGAAAATTAATTACGAATAGGGGAAGGTGGGGTACGTTGGGACATGGGGCACAGTGGAAAATCAGCTATCACACTGATACTATATCCGCAATCCTGTCCGCGGCTCGATGTTCCAATCCGCCCTTAGGTGAGTTACAACGTCCCCGCGAACGGACAACGGACGGGTAGAGCGGCGCAAGCTATGGGGTGAAATTGGTTTTGTGAGGTTGAAAAAAAAATTTCACCGTTCCAGTTTTTTCTTTTTTTTAGTTTAGCCTTTCCAACGAGGCAAACCATCGTTTGATATTCTTTAGCGTCAGCCCACTGTAAAATATTCCTAACGTTAGCGAGTGGCTGTGCCTTCCGAATTTTGCCGTGGGATGGTCTGAAAATATTTGTTTCCTATGGGGAACAATGGACCGGGGTTCAGTGGGACATGCTCTACAGGGCACAATTCGACAGTGTTTGATACAATAAGTGCTTAGAGACTTAGAGATGCGTTATATTTTGTGTAATATAATGGTTTCTTTCGACCCATGGCTCAATATGGAATATATTCCAGAATCAATAATATTTCCAGATTTAGATTCGAGGAAGGAAATAATCAAATTTTTTTGCAAAATGTTTTGTCAAAATATCTGAACTATTTCAGTTGAACATTGATTTTGAAAATATTAAATCTTCAAATTCGAAATCTCCCCGTACTTTAGACGATTATGCTGATTAATTGCTTATTTTTAAGGGCATACTTCGTTGAATTTTGACAGACTGACCCATTGTGCCCCAGGGTCTGTCCGATTGTGCCCCACAAGTGGGGTACAGTGGGACACTTGACAGCCGTTTTTCTAAGCATTTTGGTAGTAAGATGTGTGTCGCAAGGGAATTTCTTTGTTGCTGAATAAAAACTACATTTACCCCTCTATGCATTAGTCCCGCAAACTTAAGAGAATATGCAGAATTAACGGCTCAAAATATGCAAAAGAAAAAAAGTGTCCCAACCTTCCCCACTTTCCCCTACATATGAAGATCGCTCGCTACTATCGCCGTATAAATTCGCATTTTTTGGCGTTCAATAACTTACTTGGTGTGGCACTATCATTTGCAGAAGCATTTCCAAGTAGAGCATAGTTTCTCAGCTTCCTGGACTCCATACTGTTAAATTTAATATTCGATCAATACAATTACTTGCTGGTAGCGTCCAGATAAAATATATATATATAAATTTCAGTACACCCTACTTGAGCCAGAAAGCGCTGCTAGTCGAAGAGTGTCGTAACGAACCAGAACGTACAAAAACTGGATGCGGACAGGCGTGTTTAAATGTGCCTATCTCAATAATAGTCAGTTTAGGCAAAACCAAAATCTGCCTAAGTCCACTTCCCGAGATAGGCAGATTCGTTTTTGCCCCCTAGCGGCTAATTTATACCAGATATGAATGTTTAAATAACATAGAAAGATAGATCTTTCCCCAACCAATCCGGCGATACCAAAATCTCAAAATCGACAAAAAGTGACTTAGGCAATTTTTTTATTAGTGTGACGATATAGTTTCGTAATTACGACAGACAACACACAAAATCTTGAATTTGGCTCACATCTCATTTTGGCCTCTTGGCCACAAACATTGCATTTATCATCACGGTTAAAAACGGAATAAAACGTAAATACCAGAATAATGAAAGAAATAATAATGACGAATTATTATAATAAAACACAGCAAATTTAACCACGTGTTTTGCACTAAATGTACCGTAATTTATTTCAATATTTTAACATTCTAAAACGTGCTCACGACTCCGCGTGCCGTATAAAATCTCTTCGTGTGCCAATTATGGGGTTTGCCGATCCCTGATGTAGTTCTCATTCAGTTCCCGCTCGTAAAGCGCATTTAATGGCTAAAGTTTCGAGTGACATCATCAACGAACGAGTAATGTGATAATCTCACATTTTCGAAATCCAGTTATGTTAATAACTATTTTTTATTTGAGATTTACAACTTCAGTAAATATTTGCGAAGGTGCGATTCCAGATAAAAGTAGGGTGTCCTGGTCGATAACCTAAATATTTTTTTGAATCATTGGCAAGAAATCTATTGATTATAATCAATGTTTTGCAGTTGATTCGAATAAAAACGTGTTATTTATAAGTAAATGGATGTCGGTTTCCATATTTCGTATATTTGAAATCTCGTAATTCTCTACTTTGTAATTTTGTTTTTGATAAACGAAAATATAAGACACCCCCCGAAAATAAGCCCCAGTGTTATTTTTCAGAAAAAAAATTGAAATAAGACCCAGTCTTATTTTCAGGAAAACACGGTAAAAACTGTAATCGCGATGAAACTATAATAAACGACTTTAAGCGTTTTAAAAATCGAACTGTGTCTTTTGTAAAAAATACCAACGTTTTGCGATGACTTCTTGGCTAGTTTATTATTATGCGATTTCCGGCCCAGAGTATGGTCGATTGTAACCCCCAAATATTTTATACTATTATTTTGCTCAATCATGTTACTGCCTAAAAGAGTAATTGTAACTTATTACAAAAAAGCATACATTTTGTTTTAGACTAGAGCGATTAAAAGATAATTTTCTTGCCTTCCGGCAATCATCAACATTTCAGTATTCACTACAGTCTCAAGTTCGGACAAAGATGAGACGTGCCTCAACAGGGTAGTATTGTTTTCAAATGACGTTGAATAAAAGGTAGATGCAACTGGAAGATCATTTATATAACACAAAAATAGCAGAGGACAAATTATGGAACCCTGTGGAATCCGCATTTGATGAAGCGCATTTCAAAGACATATTCGCCATTCTGAATATATTGAGAACGACCACTCAAATAATACGCCATGAGATTAAGTGAATTCCCCTTGATACCGTAATAGTGTTAGCAAGATTGAGAGGCGAACGGTATCAAATGCTTCCGCGGGGCCCAAAAAATGCGCAGGGGATCTTGTTGTTTTTTCTTTATTATTTGCTATCGTTTCCTTGAGCCTAGCTATTGCTACTTCAGTAGAATAACTATATCTAAAACAATACCAGAGCAAACTTGAAGCACCTGTTTTCTCAAAAAAACTTTAATTTGACTATATAAAATATTCGCATACATGTTCACAACTTGTGATAGTAAAGAAATAGGCCTATACCCTTTGATGAGGTGGCACCACTTTTGATATTTTAAAAGTATATTGGTGCACACTTTCATGAAAACTTTGGTCAAAAAGTTTCAATTTAAAAGTTTAGTATCGGACACGAAACGGACCTATGGTAACAACCGGTAAAGTTATTTTTTGTTGTCGTTAAAGTTGGTTTTTATGATATTTTGGTATATAACTAAATTGATTGGGAACTTAAAAATCGAAAAAAGAAACCGAAAAGCATCCACGGATACAAATATGGAGCAATGACGGGCCAAATTTCCCACAAAGCAATCGAACGCAGTCCCCATGCGACAGCGCCATTTTTTCTCCTCGCTTCCACAAATGAAAACAGGAACCCTCGTACTAACTTCTATAGTGTGCTCCAATTAGTCGGGAGTACCACAGACTAACTTTCATAAAGATAGACATACTATCTTCAGCGCGTGGACTAAAGTTGCGCCCCATTAAGCGACTATGCACAAAAATAACCTTGTCGTGCACCTCACTTAACCAACTGAACTTGTCACGTTAGACACTGCCATATATGTAAACACAATTTCTCATCACAGAATTGTTATTTCTTCTTCTTTAACTGCGAAACAAGTATTTTTGTAGATGTATAGGAACAAAATTAATGAACAACACGAACATGAACTGTAAGGGTACGTCAGAAATATGTTTTATATCGTCTGAGAGGAAAGGACATAAGTATAAGGGGCTTTTTTAATAGATGAACACTCATAATTGAACTTTGTGAGTGAAGGATTAAATTCGAAAGAAACTGGAACACTTGTACAATAAAAAATGAGTCAACATAAAGAGCTTTGCAATCAGAGAACATTGGATTATAAATATTAGAACAAAAATTTGATAGAACACTACTCAATGGGTCAAAGATGGCTGAGGGAAAATTTCTGCTAAATGAGGCACGGGAGCAAGCACCAGTGGCCTATTTTCTTGACCGAATATAGAGATGTACAAACAAAAATATCCAGATTGCTTATAGCAATTTACCTTGTATGGTCAGGTCAGGTGGCCGATATTGTCCTTAGTAGACTAACGCAAAG
Source organism: Styela clava (assembly GCF_964204865.1). Classification (NCBI taxonomy): domain Eukaryota; kingdom Metazoa; phylum Chordata; class Ascidiacea; order Stolidobranchia; family Styelidae; genus Styela; species Styela clava. The sequence goes on along the minus strand of NC_135259.1, from coordinate 9,624,973 downwards.
ATTGAGTAAGGCACCAAGTCACATTCTTGTTAAATTAATTATAATTAAACATTCTCAGATTGGGAAAGGCCTGATCGAATCAAATAGGCCGTGTAATGCTCGTCACGAACCTTTTTTTTTACTTCCTGAAAACAACATTACAATTTAATAGTTGGACAAGTGAAATCCTAAAAATCTGAAGTTTTGAAAGAAATGTTAATAGGACCATGAAAAAAAAATTTTTGTGGTAGTATGTATGCTGCCATAAAATCAACATTTAAACAACAATAATAACCATCTCCTATGCTGGTTGTATAGCAAACATATCAGAGATATAACTTGCATGACGATAGGTACACACCGCACGCTTACGGTGGTACATACCGTCAGCTTTATATAGATACGATATTATTTGTAAAACAAATCTGAAACTGAAAAAGTTGACTGAAAAGAGCAAATAAAATATTTGAGCAAAACGTAACGTAATATGGAAACAAAGGAAATAAAATTCACGAAAGTAACGGCTAAAATATTTCGTCAACTCCTCATCATTCAACATCATCAGGAATTCAGAAAAAACTCTGAAAAAGGTTATTCACCATTGCCTGAAACAAAAATGGTTTTCAATCATTTAGGCCAGAGGTGGGCAAGGATTTTATACCAGGGGCCGAAAGGTTAGCCCATCTAGACTGACGGGTGACAGGCCATGTGTGGCGTTAGTCAAAATGTCACATTTCATGAACAATACTTACAGTGTTACAAAACAAAAAGGAAAAGTGCCACAATTAAATTTAATTGCAAGCTGATCAAATTCCTTGAGTTATTTGTTAGCTAAAACATCTAAATTGGTTTTAGTGTGATTGTGACAGCATAAGGCGGGGCAGATTGAATTACCCAACAGGCCGGATTTAGCCCGCGGGCCATAATTTGCCCATGCCAGATTTAGGCAGTCAATGGCTGATAGTTATTAAACAATAAATAGATTAATGTTAAACTCGAAACTATGCATTCGTGCACCGAACCTTGACGCCAGAATAATTCTTCTTATCCCAAAGAGGCAAATTTTTTTTTCATTTTCCGAGTTATGAACTGGTTTGCATGTTTATAACCATTATTTTGATTCAATACACTCAGCTACTTGACATATAAAAGCGCAGATAGCTAATTTCAGCCTAGTCCAAAAGCAGCTTATCCATGACTAATTTTAAATACTAGAACCAAACCCAAAACTCCTCAGAAAACGGAATGATCATTGAGTAACTGCACAAATTTTCAATTATTACATCACTGTTAACTTATCGCTCATTCTTCATTGTCACAGAAATATATATTTCCTACAAAGCAAGTACATAATTGAATGTTACAAATTGTCCACTTACCATAAATGAAAAAAGACTCCAAATTAATAGGATTTGAAATTGTCAACTGGTCCTCTACGATAATTATTTCCACCATACATAGAACGTTGTGTTTGTTGCTGGCCTAAAGAAAGAGTCAATGATCAGAGTTACAGTAACCCAAACGAATAAAAAATAGAGTTCGGGGACTGTCTGTGTTAGCCAAGTGTATTTACCCTCTGCTCATAGGTTTCAGTCCTTTTACACAACTTGATGTGAAATAGCCGAACAAAATTAGTTACCTCCATATTGATAACATACTTCTGGAGCGCCCACAAAAGTAATATAATGAAGTGGACTCAAGTGGTAATAGCTTGACAAAGATACAATCTATTTGCTTAGAACTTCCCATCAGGTCAAACTAGGTTGTTTATATCAGAGGTGGCCAAATTAGCTTCAACTCGGATCGAATGAAATCTTCGTGAAACCTTGCAATTGACTGATTGATGTTAAAGTTTCAAAAAGTCAATGAGTAATAATTTTAAAACTTGCCATTGACGAGGCTTCAACTCACACCAGGAAAAAAGTAAGTTAAATATACATAATGATCTAGTTTATACTGGGTTTCAGGTTTCGAAAGTAAAAAACATGGTTCATCAGGAGTATGCCCAGACGAATAGTATTTTGTGCATGTGCCATATTCACTTACTACAGCAATTCTCAAAGGAGGCGATTTGCTATGTGCACCCTGAAAACTAACACAATTGTGTTAACCATACTAAATATGATTGAATATTTGGTACTCCCGATGTGAACCAAGATGGCGGACACCGGAATGTAGTATGTGTACCAGGTTAGGGTTAATCCATAATTTTATTCTAACTTTCCTTATTTTAGTTCTATTACAAGCTCGAGGACTAGCCCTAGCCAAGTCACTCCCGTAGTATTTGTACCTGAAATTATGATCTAACCCTATCCTGGTACATATACTACGTTCCGGTGTCCGTCATCTTTGTTCACATACTTCAGGAGTACAGAATATTTCATATATTGTATTCATTAGAAATGTATAATTTTCCAAGATTGTGACTTGTTGTCTTTGCATTACAGTCTACTACGGACAATTTTGACTACCTGACCAATGACCATATAAGGAGAATTTCCTCATCAATCTGTGTATACGAATCGATAAATTCATTTTGATTTTCTATGTCATTAACTTTCTATTACGTAGTGTAGTGTCTGCCTCTATTGTTATGTAACAATGGAGGTACACACTACATGCTGTAATTTATTTATCTGCCAAACCGAAGTTAGCGAAAATAAGATTTCATACCTTGAGAATTAAAGTTGTCTCCTTGACCGTATCTAGTCCATCCTCTGGTGTCATATGGATCGTAATTCATTCCACCACCATATCCACCATAAACAGAATTATAAGAATTGAAATAATCCACATAACCTATCAAGAAAAAATATTATCATTAGTTTGTGAACGCAGTAGACGCTCACAATTGAGCCATCTGATACAATGCTATCTTGAAAAAATAATATCAAAGTTGATGCAATTCAAAGAGTGTATGGGATTACAGGGCAATTTGAGGGGACCAAAATGCTAGACACAAGACTAATTCTAATTTTCATATTTAAAAAAAAACTCCCTGTTCTTTCGAGTTTCATTGCTTGATAAAGTTATTTCACAAGGTGTTTCCGCTTTGTTGAGCATGAATTGTTTGAACATAATGGGATTAGATTAGAATCTACCAATCAAAATAACACAATAAATATCACAAAAGAGATCTCTGGAAGCAGCCATGAGTCATGAAAAGGTTGGGAACCCCTGGTACAGCTGGTAACGAAGACGATTGACTACTTAGTGATTGAAGACGGTTCGAATCCCATGCAAACACCTCACACGGTGTAACAATATGTTAACACATTGCCAAACAGAAATATTCCAGTCAGGCACCCTGTGCAGGAACATATTAAAAATATTATATAAAAAAATAGGAAGTCTCTTACCACCATAACCTGTTGATAATCCCCATTGAGATTGTGGCCAAGCACCTTGATCTAAAACAAACAAAATAGTAAGGTACAATTATTTCATAGACTGAGAAAGTGAAATCAAATAGACAAACGTGCGACGAATGAATAAAAGTTAAATATTAGCCAAGTACTAAGGACAGATGGAAGTTTAATATAATACTGAAGTTCTTTGTTATGTATGATAAAATTCAGTGATTCAGATAATAAAGGATTTAAATGAACTATATGAATATATAAATTTAAAATAATCCAAGTAACTCCTTGGAAAATAAATTATGTCGTATTGTAGAATTTAATATAAATCATGATTGAACCACAAAAAATGTCATTTGAAATCATCCTATATATATATATATATATATCGCCGGATGAGAACAGAACAGGCCTAAGTCACAATTTTGAGTTTTGAGAAAAACGCAAAAAACAATTTGGAATTTTTTATTTTTGAATTTCTAGATATTCACACTTAGTAAAAACCTGAACTCTGGTTATTTTAATGTGGATGTGAATATCTCTGTAATCAATATTTTTTGACACTTCAGCTTCAATTCCTTCCTGCTTTTGGATAAATTATCTGCCATAATGGACTTTGGCCCATTCTGTTCTCAACAACTTCTGAATTTTTTTGTATGGGATGCAAGGTAAAACAAGGTGACTTAGGCCTAAGTTGCACTGAGGAAATTTTTAGGGATGTAAGTTTCGAACATTTCATTTCTGACGTTCATGCCCATCATATTGGAACTTGGGACTATCTTTTTTCAGTATTTTGGGGTTTTGAGCCATGCTCTACAAGGTGGTATTCTTGAAATTCTGAATTTCATAATAATGAAAATTTTAGCTGGACTTAGGCCCATTCTGTTCTTAACTTCTACAGTCCTAAGTCCAGCTAAAAATTTTATTATTGAGAAATTCAGGATTTTAAGACCACCACCTTGTATAGAGCATGGCTCATAACCCCAAAATATTGAAAAAAGTGAATTTTGCGAAAATGTGACATAGGCCCCTTCTGTTCTCATCCGGCGATTCCATGTCTGTTGTCCTACTATAACATAGCAGTCCTAAACTGCTGCTGCTGCTGGTATACTGGGAATATACTGTGTCTCAATTAATGTCAGTAAAATCTTGAACCAGGCTAGGGTTAGGCCATAGCTTTATTCCAATTTTCCTCATTTTAGTTCTATTATGAGTTCGGGGACTGTCTGTGTTAGCCGAGTGAATATATCACCTGCCCATAGGTTTCAGTCCCTTTACACAACTTGAATAGGCTAATAAAATTAGGCCTCCATATTGGTACACACATTTCTGGAGCGCCCTTCACCCTGTCTGTGTTATATTTTTTAATTATGCAGATGCCGTTACATTTTAGGCAAATAAACATACTACATATAAATTACAAATCTGGCAATGCATTTCAAGCCTAGAAAAAATATTAAGCACAACCAATGATTCAACTGTATTGAAATATAGTCTTACTGTAATTGGGCCTTGCTCCCATTCGGCTTTGTGGTCTTGGCCAGCCAGGCTTGGATTGTGGAGGAGTCGCCAATTTTACTTCACACTGTAAAAATATTGGTAGAAAAAAGTCTAATTTGTCTCCAAGCCATAGGATTGGATTTTCATATTAATCCCAAGGTTAAGAAAATCCAATAAGATAGTGAACCACGGCCTATTCTCCAATTACCAGTCCATTCCAGATATGGGCTTAGTTAGCCAGTTATTTATTTCAGATGCGTGAACCTGATGGTGGAAAAAGCTTATTAACCGGCCAGCAGTTTCGTGAATCATCATCTGGCGATGGGGAGTCTTGCAATCTTCTCACTTATAATTATCTCCTACAGGATTCAAACATGCCATTCCATGCAGAATATTCAGAGGTGAGATGCGACTTATCCCGAATACTAACGCTTAGCACGACGAATCAACCAACCAGCTCGAACGTGACAAAAACTTTGATTTCGGTAAAAAAACAGCATGGAGTGTTAACACTGATGCAAAATTAAATTATTAATACAAAACAATCATTTTAATACAGCCATTAGAAATAACTTCAAAGTTGCGCTAATGAGAAAGTGTTTGTCATCAGCAAATTTGAGGTATCCGGACACAACGGTAATTAACTATAGGACACCATTCCGCATGAGATTCAAACCTGCGAACCCCCGCAGGGTAATCAGAGGTGCAGTGACTAGCGTATTCCTAACGCTTAGCATGATGCGCCAAACCGCCGAGGGTCTTTTGTGATGCATTGTCAACATATTCAAAATACAATATGCTAATGTATCTACCGGAAGCCAAACAGATTTTTATGGAGCGTCCCATGACCTATGCTCTGTGGCGAATCTGCCCTAATCGCAGAATGAATTAGTTTTATTTTTTCAAAAAACAAAAGGGGATTTCCAGACAACTTTGGGTCGCGACCCTGTGATAAAGTACACTTACCTGTTTCCCTGCAACCTCCTGAAACTGTTCTTTGCGAGCTTCATTTACTGCTTTTTCATTTTTGTATGAAATGAAGCAAAATCCTCTAGGCGCTTGTTTTACTTTGTCAAAAGGCCTTTCAAAGGATTCAATCTGTAACAAAATAAAATAATAGACGGACCAAACAGACACAAAAATATATAATGTTGCATTTCCTAGGATTTCATTGAAAAAATGAATAAAAATCAACACAGTAAAAAATACTGTCAGATATATAAATAGAAAGTTGAACATCACATACTGCAGCTGTTCGAAAAGAAACAACTCAGTGAAGTTGAACAAACAGGAATTTGCATGATACATATATCTTTGTGGTAAACCAAATCTCAGGGACTCTGGAGAAAATATATATTATTGATGGATGATTCCAAGACCCTTGACCCCAGAAACATTCATCCTATACTTAACTATAGCAAAATTTTGGATGCTCAATTTGCAAGTGTTTCGGAAACTTGACACTTACAAACTGATTTTCAAAACCATTATTTTTATCAAAATATACCACCATGTGCAGCTTACACATATTAATTGCTGGTTTTGGCCTAGTCTATGGCTTTCCGGGGATGAATTTTGTATTATTGTTACTAAACCTAAGCTTATCGAAAGACATAATGACAATTAAAATACTCCATTTACAACTAATTTTTGGAATTACAACTGAAAACTGACAAAACTCAAAACCACGAAAACGGGGCAATGTTTAGAGTTTACAACAATGCTCGAATATTTGTCTGAGTGAACAAAGTGTCTGAGCGGCTGCCAAAATTACAATTGTTACGTCATTATTGACATTTTGTTGATTGGTCATAGTTACAAAAATAAACAAGGAAATCGATGCTCGGGGCAACATCCATAGCCTTCCATACAGGACACTTCCATTTTTAAATAATGCAAATATGAAAGCAATCAGTCCAGTAGTAAATGAAAAAAATGAGCGTTTCTCACAACTTAAAAAGTCATGTTACATTATTGAAATATTGCAATTTAAAATAAAAGATAGGAAAACAATTGAGCAAAATCATGTTGCATTCGAATATTGCAAATCAAAATAAAAGATACAGAAAGAGCAAAAACAGAATAATTTACTGCTCCAAATAAATCCCCAAAAATGTTTTTGAATGGAATACCAGATATATGTTATACCCTAACCGACTTGGGCGCTCCAGAAGTGTGTACCAATATGGAGGGAACTAATTTTGTTCACCTACTTTACATCAATTTGTGTAATGGGACTAAAGCCCAGTGGCGCAGCCAGGAGGGGGGGGGTTTCGGGGTCGAAACTCCCCCCTTTTGAATTTTTTTGAAAACAGAAAAAGTCGCCGATAACGCGTGCAATTGCTTTCTGCTAAAATCGTCGTATGTTTTCATCAAGGCGGCGTGTTATGTGGGCCGTAACGCCTTCTCGTTGGTATTTATTCTCTCTAAATCACAAATTTGTGCCACGGGAACAATTATAATTATTTTATTTTTGTACTCGCACGGAATTGTGAAAACTGAAAAAGTGTGCAATTGCCTTCTGCTAAAATTGCCGATTGTTTTCATCAGTGTGTTATTTAGGCCAAAAACGCCTTTACGTCGGTATTTATTCTCTCTAAATCACAAATTTGTGCCACGATAAACATGATGATTATTTTATTTTTGTACTTTGCAAGGAATTGTGAATTCGGTTAGAGTTATTATACGTTCATCGGCGGCGACCGGCGAGGTTCTAAAGACAAATGAAGGAGTAAACCCGCGATCTAAATTTGACTGAAAATCGACAATATAAAATACTGGAAACAAAACCGTAAACAATAGGCTATAAGATTTGTTGAGTCCCGCGACAGTCTAAGAACGCTTTTCTAATCCAAAAACGCTTTTGAAAATCGCAAAATTGGGCACACATTATGTTTCCTCGCTGTTTAGGAACATACGGCCAATAAAATCGAAACACGGCTAATTGTGGGTGGGATCCATTACTGTAAAATTGTTGTCGAAAATTTTAGTGTTATCATTAAACAAGGTTGAAAACGCGATTTTTTCCCCGTTAGTGATGATATATAAGATAATTAATCTGAAGTATATCCATCAATTTTTATTCTACTGAAATAAATTTTACTCCATGAGAATTTACAGCAGATTTACGCATTTTTCGAAAGCTTTTATCTTTAAAAATAATCGGAGTGGCAGCATTGCGATTGAACGGAGTCAATGTTACAAGCACATTTCAAATTTGTCGAATTCGCAAAATAGAAAAAATACGGATCAAAACAATATATAAACGGGCAGTTTACCACACATTTTTATGTCCGCGGATTTCCGTGGTGTTTTAGAGTGGCTCTTGTTTTGTCGGCGCAACCGCACGTTAAATTGAAGACAATTAAATTAATAAAGCAGGACATTTTAAATATGCCCTTATCAGTCATGGATTGGTTACCTTGTGCAAAAGAAAAATCATTTTTCGTTAGAAAAGTCGGCTCTTTTAACAAGTGACGTAATCGCGGCGACTGTTCGGCGTGGATTTCGAGGCGGTGAATTTGTATTTTTGATTTACTGATATACTTTATATCTATTTTCATTGTATGAAGTAAAATTGTACTAAACGTGATTTTATATCAGATATCGAGATTTTACTAACGGCGATAACGAGGTCACAAAATTGCAAAAACCAAAATTAAATATATCAGGCAGCTTATCTCATTGTTTTATGTCCACGGCAGTAATGTTTTTATTTTGAGGTAGAAAGTCGAGACCACGAGTTGCGTTAGGGACAATAAAATTATTATTTATACGTAAGGACATTTTAAAATCTCGTAGTTGTCATGAATTGAATATTTTACGTGGCAGAAGCTGAAAAGGCGGCTCTATTAACAAGCGCGTGATCGCGGTGACTGTTACAGACGGCATTAGTAATTTCCGATTTTGAAACCCCCCCCTTTTAAAAATCCTTGCTGCGCGCCTGCAAAGCCTATGTGGGTATATTCACCTTGCTAGCACAGGCAGTCTCCGAACTGATATTAGAACTAAAATAAGGAAAATCGGAATAAAATTATGGCCTAACCGTAACCTGGTACACACACTACAGGAGTACCGCAAACTGAAGTGAAAAACAAAGAAAATTTATATAAACAGAACAGTACATACCTCTCCAAAAGTACTAAAATGAGTTTTCAATTGTTCGTTACTAATATCAGGCGATAAACCACCGACAAACACCTTGAATGGAGCTTTCTTGGGAGGTTGTGCTACTTTCGGATCAATATTACGACCATCAAGTTTATGTTCTTTCTGGTTTAAAACCTATGAAAAAAATGTTGGGAAATGTTAAACAGAGCTCATTTCAAAGCCAGCAATTTCCTTATTCTTTAATAAGGTACAAAGTTCTGACACGAACACCAAAAAACAACAATGGCCTCTTTTATGTGTATTCATTTCCTCTATTTTGATAAATTTATATGAATTGATTTTCAAATATTCACACAATATCTTCCTTAAAAATAAACAAACAGTCAAAGGTGTGGTTCACAATGAATTTAAAATTAACAGATTGGAAGCATTTGTAAATCAGTCTATCATTTTCTATGAATTGTAAGGTATTAACTATTAATAAAGTTGAAAAACTGCTATATTTAGAGTACTGGCAAATATCATTTGGCATTCCTGATACCAAAATTCATACTTTTACTCAAGGAAAACTAAAAACAACTCAAAGTGGAGTGACAAGAAATCTCTTAAATTTATTAATAAAAACAGGCGTTATCAATATCAATAATCCATATTACTTTTTTCACAGACTCTGGGTCTTTGAAAAGAACAAAACCGAATCCTCTGGATCTTCGAGTCTCTTGATCTTTTTTGATAATACAGTCCTTCACTGCACCAAACGTAGCGAAGTATTCCCGCAGTTCATCTAAAAAAGAATCGAATAACTTACTACAGACATAGAAGAAAAATGTCAGTTATTTATTTAAAAAAAATGCCGAAAAGTACCAGAAGAGGTTATGAATACAAAGGTGTACTCGTGTACATTATACAAAGAAGATTTTGAAGAATCCTGTTATAGATTTTTTTTCTACTACAGAAATGTCAACTTGCTTCATAAACTCAAGTCTAATATATAAAAACAGTTCGCTCATGTTCTAACACGGCGATACTCAAACGCCTTTATCAAAGATCTGTATACAAAATTCAAATTCTACAAAAGTAGAATTGTGAAAAAATAAGTAGCCACAAAACATTCAAAATCATTAAACAGTTGAACACAAATAAGAGAAAATGATAAGAAACCTTCTAGACGTACAAATAAAAGTACTTGGAATACTTACTGTTAGTAGTCACCCATGACAGATTACCAACAAAAATCTTCCTGCAACAAAGAAGTAAACTCTTACTGACTGTTTGTAAGTTTACTTAGTTAAAAAATGAATGAAAACTAACGTAGTTAATTCTAACTTTCTCAATACAGCTTGATTATTTGTAACAGTACCGGTACTTCTGTAATGTTTCGTCCAGTCCAGAATCAAGACTGTTCATATCTTGCCATTGTCGTATTGTCTGAGGAAGTCTGACTTTAGTCGGACGAAACGTTACAGAAATACATTTGCGTTATTGTGTGCAGCTGAACTCTTTAATTGGATAAAATAGTCATGTTTATTTCAGCCACAGCATCCTTGCAGTATATGCACATGGATCCACTAGCATAAAGGCATAGAGCAGTGGTTCCCAACCTGGGGGTCCCAACCTGGCGGGTTTGTCGCTTCTTGCTTGAAAACCAAGCAAGCGGCGCGAGTTGTTTATGGTAAGTTAACCATTGTCACGGCACACAAACTCGTCTGCATTTCCGTGCGCCGCAATACGGAAAACACGCGGGCTTCAAAGCAATGCCGTGGAACGCCAGTATTCAGATACCAAAGGGGTTACTGCAGGGTAGGCTTGTAGTCTATGTTGTTTCATCGTGAAGATTATGATACATTCTGCAGTAACGTTATAATTCCGTTATTTTATTTACCATGGCGAAGTAGCGACAATATGAAATGAAGTTATGAAATATGAAAACTGCAAGTTGATGAAAAAATAAATTACATAATATTCACTTTTCCAAATGCAGTTTCAAGTATTTTGTGGCGTCGGAAGCTGCTGCAAAACCATGGCGGGGTTCCAAACCCATGGCGACTGACTTTTCAGCTGCCACAAACCAATGGCGAAAATTGAAAACCAAAGGCGGGTAAAATTTTGCTGTGTAACCACAGCATGTCGGCTGTAATGGCAGGGCTGCCCCTGATGGTGATGAACATCGGGTAAGTTGGAACATTTTTCTTATGGATACAGTTTTGATGTATTTGGGGTCAGGTTTGAGTAGATATAATTCCACAGAATAAACTAAAATCTGGTACACGACTTTGTGAATATATCGGTAATAGCGCAATAACCACGGCAAAAGCTGCAATCAGTTCGTTCATGGCAGGATCTGCCGTGAAGTGGTAAGAAATGCGCCTCTACTTTGTCGCTTATTTTATTGATAAGTATAGAAAGTGAGATAGGGGGTCGCGAGGTATGTGTAAACCACCAAAGGGGGTCGCGAGCCAAAATAGGTTGGGAACCACTGGCATAGAGGAACGATAGGGAGTGAGTCTCAAGCAACCCAATTCAAGGTACCGGTACTTATGGTTATTATTATTATATAAATTTTTTTTAACTATAGATATATTGAAAACAATTACCCCAGTTTTAATGTGATAGAATGACCATAGCACACAAACTGATATATAGTGAATAGGCACAAACTTAGGCTATTGGTATGACAATGTATCAAGTGAAAACGAAATTTCAGACACTATTTTATTGATTGACACGAAAAAATGACTTTTAATCTACAATCAGTCATCAAACTGAAATTATCAATTTGAAAAAAAATTGTTTTCTGGCCAATGCATCATGATTAATTTTATTTCAATCTTACCCCTCATCCTCAGTCCCTGCTTTGATTAAGCTTCCCTCCTCAACAATCTCTTCCTCAGCAGCTGTTTGGACACTACTACTGGCCGAAGCTTCCTCTCCATTCTCTTGTATAGTCTCTGCTTCAGTGGTGGTTGGCTCATCATTCACCGGTGTCTGTTCCTCAGTGCTAGCCATTGTTAGAACCAGTTGCAGCCTCTACAGGAAGAGAAAAAGAAAATATGACTACAAGTATAAAAATTAAAAATCAGAAGTGGTGGTATGATGTAGGTATTATTAGGCTTGCACGTAATTTACGGATTTACGGAATTACGGAATTATTTCGAGTTACGGAAGCGAAGTTACGAATTACGTAAATTCGTAATTATTGGTCGAGCGCTTTCGCGATTGAAACGAGCTCTCTTCAGAGCAGTCAATTCCGTCGATTGTAAAAAATTAAAGTTTGTTAGAATTCCGGTATTCGCAGCCGTTTTTCTCTCTCTTGTTACGCAGATGGAGAAGGCATAACGCGTTGCCATTTACTAACCTATCAACTTATCTAGCATGGCAAATGTACATATTAAGCGTAGATATGGCATAGAATTGTGTTGAGACCGATGGACGCCAACACACCTGGTTTCAACTTCTTCGGGTGAAATGACTAAAGAATGTAAGAGATCAACTTATAAAACATGGTCTATTTGTAAATGCCGTGATAATTAATGTCGCGCTTATCAAACAGCAATATAAAGACGGAAGAGAAATTGCGTAATGAACCAACGCAACTTAGTATTTTCGGCATCGGTAAAGCGATTGAGACGGCAGAGAAACAACAATACGACGAGATTTCCCATGTTTATTCTGCGCGAGATCCATTTTCTATTACAAAATCTTGATGTTCTGTTACCGGTTTTATCGTTATATATCTGTCCGTACTTGGCCTTGTTTTCACAATGCCTCGCACTATTTCGGCCAAATATGTCTTTACAAAATCTTTAAGTCTTTACCAAATGCGGCAACTTATTTTGATTTATCGTCGACTCAAATACCACCGGCACTCGACCAAACTTGTGTCGATCTTAGCCGATAGGATTGTCGACTTGAGTTAGAAAAGTAAATTAATATTTTCGTGAGTGCAAAATAAATGTCACCAAATGCATTGTTTTGCGATATAACTTTGTATTTTCGGAGAAGGCATGTCATATGAGTACGGTATTTAAATTATGCGCAAATAATTAATATTTGATCTAAATTTATCGCAAATAATGTTATAACATTTAGGCCGCGAAATGATTTGATGTAAAAAGAAGCATGGTAATCGGAATATCGTCAATAAGTCGGCATCAATAATTATTATAAAATGCTAACTAGGTAGTAAAGTCGGATAATGTAAAAAAACGGTACAATAACAAGTCTTCGTCGCGAGGCAAGCGCAAGTATAATCAAACGAGAGAATACGCTCGTCGTTGATTTATAAATTAGAAACCCGGAATTTTAATTTAATACGAAACTCGTATTAATACGTTAATACGATTTAAAAAAAGTCAACTATCGTTTCATAAATATTACCCCTTACCAGTGTTGGTAATGATAAAATTGATCGTATAAAATTGGGTGATAAAGTTGATAAAGGAAAATCAAAGCTAACACAAAAGATAAAAATCAGAATAAAATTGATTTGAATTCACTCCTCGATATTTGTCTTTAGCATCTGTCGCCGGCGTGTAGTACTGGCGGAAATATGAAAACCAAACTGTCCCAACTGTCGATATCCCATTCGGAATAGAAGTGGATTAAATTGGTTGTTATGATAGGTTTAAAAGTGTGAAAAAAAATATCGCAATTACGGGGTCATTACGTAATCGATTTGGCCGTAATTACGGAATTGATTTTTGTCAATTACGTGCAAGCCTAGGTATTATGTTAAATGACCATGTTTGTGTGTATTCATGCATCCATTAAGTTTTCGCTTCTTTTTCAAAAATATTTGAAAACAATGATCTACACATTTCAATGATCTAAATCAGAGGTGTGCAGCAGGCGGTTCGTGGTCCTCCAAGTCATTTACTGTGGCCCTTGTCAACACTCAAGATTTTTTCCCATCAAGCATATGATCATAATCCAACAGTTTCTGTTTGAAAAGGTATTGACATGGAAAAAAATACATACAGACATAAGAGTTTTTTGCGCTTGTTACTGAGTTAATTCTTTCTCTGTTTTGCCAGTGCATTTATTACTGTAAGGTTAAGCAATAGCCACATTTTCTGTTTGTAACCCACCGACAAAAAATGTTGCACAACCCTGAAGCTTGTTACAAAATGAGATGGAGGATTAGACTGAACACTCTTAATTGCTTTCCCCATGATAAATACGGAAATCTTATCAACGCCTGATTTTGATCAATTCAAACTGGTAAAATATTGGAAGCACTTATAGAAAATTGAATTATGAGTTAGGACCCGAAGCATATTCAAAAATGATAATTTAACACACAGATATGAAAATATATAATTGTATACAATTAGATAGAGTGAGAAATGGATAGCTTAAATTGTAAGCCTTCGAAGAAGTATACAAGGTAAAATTGGTTATAATCAGTAACAATCAAATTGCATGTACCTTCAACTGCAGTCATACATTCACTGTGATTCCACCAGTACACAGCTCAAGCAGATGATGTTTGCTGCTTTGTTAGGGTATTTAGGCTAAGCTGTAAAATGAAAATGTTTCAAAAATATCTCATTTCAGCATTAAGTCATTAGCAATAGTAAAGAAAGAAGAATGAATATCAATCTATTATTTATGACCAAAATAAGAATTTCACAAGTTTGATGATAATTTTTCAGTCCAAACCAATATTCTAATGTATTCAGATATACTGATATCTAGCAATGGGGCAGTTACGTGAACCACCCTACGGCGGCGAGGAGCCCAGCAATCCTCTCGCACATAACCCGCATGAGATTCGAAATTGCGAACCCACGCAGAGTAATCAAAGGTGCGGTGCGGTGGCGAGCGTATTCCTAACGCTTAGCACGATGAGCGACACTGCTGCGCCGCGCACATACTGACATATAATCAGTATAATTGATGTCAGGATGTTTTTAAAAATCAGTAGGCTGTGCTCATCCATAAAGTGTGCCATAATTTTACTTAAAGCTGAACGTGAAACAAGAACGACATCAATATTACTGATTTCAATTAGGCTATAAGATTATTCTTCATTTTTATACTCGTCATTGCTTTTATGCATAGCTGCAAAGCGCAGTACCATAACATCTGAACGTTAGTTCATTCTTTTTGGAGAATATTTTATACAAATTCCATGGTTTAATAAAGAGATCAATTGCTGAATTGAGTGATCAAAAAATACAGAAGCCCGTCTTCATTTTACAATATTCATTACGTTATTGAAGTCAATGCAGCAATGCTTGAATCTGTGAATGCTTATGACGCAGATTTTCCGTGATCAAGTACGTACCGTACGGACCCGTGCAGCCGTGGCTCTCTATTCTGTATTCCACGAATTCTCTACCGGTACCGTACCTACCGTACACATTTTGCATTATGCTGACGTATTAACTTGACACGACCGACCTTTTTTCATAACCTATGCCTTATCTCAAATAGTCTATACCGGTATACGGTGCAACTACTGATACTGCGGTACGGCACCGGTAAAAGCACACAAACCAGTAGGCGGAACGATTCACTGACAGGCCGGATGACCAACTGAACTCCACTCCCAAATGGTACAACACGGAGTCCTAATTGAAATGACGGTTATAAGTATAAGTATAAGTTATAAGTTTATTTCGACTCCATAATCAGCAATAGACGATAAAAAAATAGATAAAAATAAAAGTAGAAGTAACTGATTATAGAATCGGGAAAGCGAACAAAACCTAGAGTAAGGTTTGAAACGTACAGATTTTAGATGGAAAGGTATTGATAAAAGAAGTAGTACGTGTTCGCTCACCCAATCATGATAATTCGTGACGTCGAATGGCATTATTATCCTGCCTAATTTTCTGATTAATATACTGATGTACAATCGTACTTGAAAATCATATCGTGTACGGCAGGGGTTCTCAAACTTTTGGTGTTGCGGAGCCCTTGAAGAGTTGACTATCATTCACGGAGCCCCAAAATAAATGTTAAAATTGTTACTTTCCGATTAATATTCCTGAGTAAGTTAAACGTACTTTACCTAACTTAAATGCTAAACCTTTTTAATAGGGTAATACAAGTCATATCTAAATGTCAATTTCAAAAATAAATTAAATATACTAAAGCTGTAAATTTGACACTTGACAAACATATTAATAAATTGGGGGGTCGAATCTTTTACTTTTTGACATTTTCGGAGGACTTGAAAGGCCACTAATAATGTGCGCGATTGCATTTTGTTACAATCGCCGATTGTTTTCGTCAGCATGGCGTGTTTTTAAACATCTTTACGTCGGTGTTTATTCTCCCTAAATCAAACATTTCCTTCGGCATATATATACATGTATTGTTCTACAATGACGACGATAATTGCTTATTTGTTCTCGTGGGGAATTATGAGTTCAATGTGAAAAACATGTTACCGTATTATAGTCATCTGCGACGAAATGCTAAAGATAATAATTATTAAAGAGGTAAATCCGCAGCTCAAATTTCTTGATTGAAAAACGGCATTCTAAAATATTAAAACTTGAAATGGAAAATCACACTATAAGTTTAGTTTCAGCAGACTCACGTCAGATTAAAAATGCTTTTATAGGCATTGTAAATCACAAAATTTGATGTTTTGTTAGTTTTTTATTGGTTATTCATCGTAGTAACTGCGAAATTGAAACACAGTCAATTGTACGCACGGTGTAACTTTTTTCACTCTGAAACTACCAACGGAGCCGCATGCAATAAAATAAATTTCAATCATTCGTATTTTGCCCAGATCTTGTGATTTTTCAAACAGCGATCTTATCTTGCTTAAAAATAATCGCAAAAATACAACTCCAATTTATTCATAGTTGGCAGTTTATCACGTATTTTATGTTATTTTAGAATAGTATTCTTTCCTTTTAGCAATCCTAATAGTAATTTCGAATGAAACGTGAGTAAAGATGAGCAGAAATAAATTATTACGACAAGCCGTCTTATCGGCTTTCTTCTCCACCGGGATAAAGATGTAAATCCCATAGCGTCTACTATAAGTAGGCTTACCATACGTCCCGGTTTAGCCGGAACAGTCCTGGTTTTAGCATGTTTTTCCGCCGTCCCGGCGATAGACATAAATAGGTCTAGGATAGCATATTACATTACAGTTACATCAAATTTAAATACAGCCATCAATAGAGTGAATGCTTTTTGTTAAAGTACCATGCTGGGACTTCTCTTCCTCTTATAGGTCATCGCACAAAATCAAATATGTTCTCCCCTTCCCTCACCCCAGGAAACTATACTATTCTATTGTGATTTTAAATCAACTTGGGCACTCCATGACAGAGAAACAATGATTCTTTTTTTAAAGCATCAGCCTTAATTAAATTGTACTTTTATACATTGCTCTTCTTCTGGCAAAAGTGCAATCATGTTGGGTTTTGTTGAAATGCTTTTCATCAAGTTTTTTCTGTATTTTTTTCTGTAATTCTCACCACGTTCGGCTTTAACCTTTAAATAGAACAATAATACCCAGGAATTTGATAGCAATACTAGATCATTTCACCAAATCTGCATGGCTCGCATTTTTTCCGAAATATCTATACTCTATCAAAGACTATATTTATCACTCTTGAGTGGCGCGACCGTACAAGCACTGCACACGTACCTCCAATATTTCGCCCATTCATATTACCGGTATATGGCCCCACCACTCAAGGGTGCTGTATCTACGCCTAAATTTTTAGTTTATCATTATGTATATATGTATTTGGTGTATTGTGTTGTCCCTATATATATATATATATCGTCTTGTCTTATAAACTCCCTTGTATAAACAGTTCTGTGTACTCCTCCCTTACCACTTTTGCCACACCAACCCATTGCCCCACCTTACACAATTGTCTTTATAAGGGACCATATCATATGCATTTAATCTAACATTTTTTGTTCTGTATTTGTCAAAAGGGGTGCATGTCGCACATTTGTGTTTTAGGCCAGTACGGTCTTGTGCATGCGTCCCGTCTCCAATATTAATATTGTCAATTTTTTATATTGCTTACTACTACGAGACTAATAAACATACATACACATACATCCCGGTTTTGCAGCATGACAGTCATTTTTTGACCACGTAGTAGACAAAACGATCGTTTTGTTGTTATGTTGTTCTTGTTCTTTGACACGTTTTGAAGAAATCGCATTTCTCTTTGATTACTGGACCAATTGCATTGAAATTTTCAGTGGTTAAA
This sequence comes from Styela clava, assembly GCF_964204865.1. Taxonomy (NCBI): domain Eukaryota; kingdom Metazoa; phylum Chordata; class Ascidiacea; order Stolidobranchia; family Styelidae; genus Styela; species Styela clava. The sequence goes on along the minus strand of NC_135259.1, from coordinate 9,606,819 downwards.
GATGGAATTTTCCTCCAGAAGGCTATTACTTTTATTTTTTTGCTATGGTGTTATCAAAATTATGTGGCGCTACTTGTCCATATATTTGAGCATAGCTCTCTCGTTCTATTTGATACTAATACAAAACTGTTTTTTTTTCAACGGAGGCAGCCGATTTATCACTGATTTGCGTCTCACTTCACTAGTTCAGATAGAGAGAAAAATTGTTATGACATAGTTATGATATGAAGTTTGAACCATGCGTTAATTTAACACCCAACTGAATCACTAAAATGCCGGACGCAAAGTGCAAGTTTTCTAATGAGTTGAACAATTTTCATTGTTTGAAGCAAAACGAATAGTGGATATTTTAATAGGATTTACAGCTATTCTCAATGCACATAATCTACCCACAGTGGCATTGAAAACGTTTAAACTATTATTAAGCCCCTCGAATCGAACTAAGGTTGGATTGTCCAATCTGCGTCATCCCCTTTTTTATTTCAGAAATATGGTGGGCCTAACCATAAGTCAATTATTCACTACCAGTTCTAAAACAAATTTTCCAAGTTGTACACCACCATGGTCAATTCAGCACTTAATTATACTTTGATAAATTAATATTGTAAATTGTGTTATGGCCAAGCTGATCCACATTCGTTTCCTTTGACTTGATATATATATCATTCTAGCACTCATAGTAAAATCGTATTCGGGATTCCCGTAAATCTTTCTTTTACGACTTGGCCTACACCCTACATGTATATTTATGTGTAACTTACATAAAATTTCACTTTCTTGTGCATGGATTGTTTGGTCACTGTGGGATTTGTAATCTACCAATCAAAATAACACTATAAATACCTCTGTGCTCCGCGAATTCTAATTTTTATAGTTGATTGGCAGGCAATCTGACCTGCAGAAAACGGCTGAACCTAGTTTACTTACAAGGAGGGTTCTCTAGACTGCGCGAGATAGCTGCCGTGAACATGGAAACACAGAAAATTTATTCAAATTTCTAATATTGCTACAAATCGGAAATGGCGGACAATTAAGTTGCCGTCGACTTTGCCAAAGCAAGCCTGAAATGTTTGCGTTCAATGCTTGTATTTATGGAATGGTGAACAGGCGGCCGCATGTTATTAAATATATTGTTGGATAATATTTTCGTTGTGTCAATCCCTTCTTCTTTTCGCACCATTGTTAAAAAATTCTATACCAATACATTTACAAGCTCATCTCCACCTGTTTCATTCCACTATTTAGCCCTTTCGTCTGTGTTTGATACCAACTCGAGGACACATGACCCCAATCGGCATTTGAATAACAGGGTCACGTCGAGTTCATTTTTTTCAATCAGTAAATAGTCAATTTTACACAAAATACGAAAAAAACGAGGATTTCAATAGTATATATTTTATAAATCAGAGTTTGTGAAGCCATATTTAAGGCATACTGAGTTTCGCACTTTTTTCCACTACTACATAAAACTCGAAATTGATCAAGTAAGCTTTATTGAGTTATATTTAGGTAATAATGAAAGTAAAAATTGCCTTCTGGAAAATCCGGGATTTTACTAATATAAATCCAGCTATTGGAACGAGACAATCGAGTCGAAAACTCGAAAACACTGGGATCATCCCACATTCCAACACTAATTGCGAGTGCAGTGTAAGACTGAGACGAGAATTTACCTACGTCCGATTATGCATGAGACTGCTGGTAAATTATTGCTCCAGATTTATAACTGCGAATGCGTTTTACGCTTCAGAATTTGTTGTGTAGGTCTAGCTCGTGTAACAGCTACAGTTTCCTTCGTGGAGTCTAACTTCCCTACATCCATAAATTTCTCATGCGTGAAAAAAAAACGAAATTGGATAATAGTTTATTTATTCGAAAGTAAGTATATGACTTAATGATATTTGGAATGTGATTATTTTTTGCAGCAGTGTAGTTTCGACCTAAAAGAAACCGGGAAAAAAAGCCAACTCTAGAACTTCACACAGCGGTAAATTGGATTACTACATTTCATTTTGAATCCGGTGCTGGTAAAATGAGGTATTGAACACGCAATGAACCTATGGATCGTTTCGTTATTATGTTGTCGATGTTCTTATTGGACACGTAGTGGACATAACGATCGTTTCAATATTATGTTGTTCTTGTTCTTTGTATCGTTTTGAAGGAATCGCTTTTCTCTTTGATTACTGAACCAATTGCTTTGAAATTTTCAGTGGTTGAATATGAAATTTTTCTCCAAAAGGCTATCACTTTTATTTTTTGCTATGACGTAATCAAAAATATGTGGCGCTACGTGTTCATATATTTGAGCATAGCTCTCTTGTTCTTGTTAGTATTATTTTAGTATCTTTATGAAAAATCGCTTTCCTCTTCAACTACTAGACCAATATTTTTTTGAAATTTTCAGTGGTTGAAGATTGTATTTTAGCTAGACGGCTATTACTTTAATTCATTCCTGAATTTTCTGTGAATTCTATAAGATTTGATATTTCATACAAAATATGGCTATATTATTTTTACTCACGGGAACATTGTTTTTAACTTATTTCGAGCGGTTCCGCAATCGAATATCAGGCCTACACTCAGTGGCCTACAGCAACAGGTACGGTACTGGTAAGTTACTGTACCGCTTAATATTTTTGTGGAATTGATGATAAAATATTTTGTTTTGTCCTCCGTGCCCATATATTTCAGCATTGTTCTCTTGTTAACAAACGAATTATTGAATTTCTGACAGCCATAAATTTCTAAATTAATTTTATTGTACACTTACTGTAATGCAAAAAAAAATTGTTCTGAGTTTCTATACTACGAATATAAAAGGATGTTAATTCTAGAGTAAAGTTTATATACAAAATAAGTAGAATTAAATTGCTGTTGTGTTTGCAGTCTCCTGAATGCTAGGGCTTAGACTTGAAGATGTTTCTTCGTGTACAGATACCCCTCCGATCATGTTTCCAACACCCCTACGAATAAAAAAAAACGGCCATGATAATATAACAAATGGGTTCGATATCCCTGTTTTCCTGAGACGCTTTGGCAGATTTAGATTAGTAAACTATAATCCTGAAATTCAAATTCCAAAAATTCACTCTGAATGAAAATAATACCTATAGATTGTGATAATTTATATTGTATTTATTGCATATTTTTTTAATTTATTTGCTGAGTCATACTTGGCTTGGTTCTATAGGAGTCATGTTTTGTTGGGGCGTTATCATTTTATTGTGTACTTCTTTAAGGTGCTGCTAACGTTTAAGTTAATTAATGCCTAGTATTTGTTGATGGATTTGTTTGTGAAGTAATAAACAGAACTTAGGTTACCACATAGACGAGTCAAACCCAAGCTCTTGACAATGCTGTTTGATGAACATAGACATTGGCATATAAGCATTATTTTGTAGGATATGAAACTCGATGATTGAAAACAATAAGCAAACCAATGAAACTATTACCTCAGTTTAGCCCGAAAGTTTTTGCCTATAAAGGAATAGAGGAACGGATTAAGAGCTGAATTAGCAATGGCAAGCACCGTCGTCGCAGTGCTGAGTCCTTTGCACAATTCCTGAAATATAATTATCGGTTAACATAATACCAAACAAGATTAGTGGCACATGTAAATCGATCCTACGGATCAGAGACGGATTTTGGATTTGACACTTTGCTGACCCCACAAATGATTGATGTGCATATTGACTTGTTGGATGGAGTGATTAAAATAAAAAATAGTATTTTCTAAATCTAAAATGTCTTACGAATATATTCCGAAATAAAGTGAAAATGTAATTTTGCCATGAGTACGGGGAAAAAATTTAAAATAACTTATTATTCGAATAGTTATTAGGCTATCATTTGCTAGTCTTTTAATCTGCAATATGACATGTTGTATATTGAAGTTATCTAAAGTCGAACTCGAATAAACTCTTTCAAATACTTACTTCGCTACCACTAATGCCCACAAGTTTAGCCAAATGCACGGCATGAAAAGTAAGCCAGCAAACAACGAAAAGAATGACTATTAGACCACAAATCAAGATAACTTTCACTCTCTCGCTGTCCCTACGATCCGAGTTCGATGATGCTATTCTACTTCCCTTCTTCATTTCCCATATAATTGAGAGATAACAGAACGATATAACCTGGAAGAACGTTTGAATGTTTTAGATTGCAATTTAAAATATTTATGATTTTGTATATACGTATTTCACACTTATCTAGATATTATATATAACAAGAAAGTCCCCGATACAAGCGCTTATGTTACCTATGTGCACATATGAACTAAATTGTTGTTGAAGATGATATGATTTATTTTTAAAAAATGTATAAAGTTTATAATCTTTTTCAACTTACCAATAAAGGCAACAAAAACATGATATAAAAATTCACGTAAATGAATATCTTCCATCCAAACTGTTCAGGATTGTACATGCACGAAGGATGAATAATTTCTACAGTTTCGACCGGGACATCAGATCTATAAAATATAACGTTAGATATATAATTAGGTTTTTCTATTCCGTTTGTAAGGAACCGACGTTCAACGTGGGCGGTTGAATAAGCTGAAACTAACTATGCAAAGGATTTCCCACCATCCATTACCATCTCGGCGACCGTGCAATACTCCAATCATCCCTTGCAATTGCCCTTATCACCCTAACGTCTCGAGGAATATTTTTTTGCCCTTGGTTCTTTATTTCTTATAAGTTATAATAAAAATCAGTGTCTTTTTGAAACCTATTGTGTAACGACATGTTGCTAAATGTTGATTGTTCCATGCATTATGCTATAATATATTAGTTTGATTCCTGTTTCAAAAATTATATATATATATGTATATCATAGTAATACAACGAGATAGATTCTTCAAGAGCTTGTGTGGTATCCTTCAGAAACCAGTAAACATTTGTAAGAAGTTGAAAACTATGCTACACAGAATCTAGCGCGCGTTTTGAATAAGTTTATGTACTGCTCGTAATGTTTGCTTGCCCTACATGTTAACGCAGACTCGAATTGTTAGTCGCGGAAGCATTTTTCCGGTCGGAGACGAGTAAAAGTGTGATTGTGAATTAGAACAAAACCAAATTCACGCAGAAAGGAAGACTTGGAAACAGGATAAGAAAATATTTATTGATTTAGCAGCATGAACTTTCAAATGGAGGTTAGCAAAAAATATAAGAACGAGATAGCGACCGCCGACTTAATGATATAGCTGCGTGTATCCTCCGCTCTGACTGAATACCGACACCGCGTGTCCTTCCCATCACTAATTAATTAATAACTCGCTAATTATACGACATAATTCCTCCAAAATCAATAGGCTCCTGGTCCGAGATATGATGAATGCACATGCAAAATTGGAGCAGATTCAAACTCGCTTTCGTGAGATAGCGCGTGCAACAGACAAACAGACAAATACCTATCAACATACTTACCGATCAAGATCGATAAGTAATCTGGTTTCAGCTGATGACAACTTTTTGGGCACTGCCCTCCAAAACTGAAATGGTTTGTTGTCGACCACTGGTCTGTTCTATATGTTACTTGTTACACGTTATTTAGTATAACATGCTATCGACAACCGAAACTTAACTAGTATTCGAAGTATTGATTTACCATTTCCTGTTGTATTAGCAGAACTCGTTACTTACTCAAGTGTAGTTTGGTTCAGTATATCGGTGAATGGATCAGATCCAAAATTGTCATCCATTTCAAAAAAACCGCTAAAGATATCCGTACCACTTCCAAATTCATACAAATTGTTTTCATCAAACACCTCTACGCAGGATTCTTGAAACACATTTGGAAATATTTCATTCATACATAAATTCATATCTTCAAATGCATGGTCCTGGCACCACACTCTTTTGTCTCGTGGAAAGTTGAACCTATAGGAAGAAACCAAAGTCACTTAACGTCAAGCATAGTTTGAATCAGTAATATTAAATTCTTACTTTATCTTGAAAATTTAAATAAATAATCAAGATAATAATATACGTTCGTGCCATCGATTGGGTTTTGCGGGACCATACACTTTTTTATGTAGTTGACCTATGTATGCTTGAAGAAGTATGACCTTGGGCATACAAAACGTCGCATAGATCTATTTGTGTTAGTGTGCAGCAAGATTTTATTATTGATGAAGTGAATTGGGGTGGGGTTCATGTGTTGCAATGCAGTGTAGCCCAGATAAAACATGATGCGTATTCCCTGTGCCTTCAAAGGTAGGCTCGCCATGTATATAAACAAAGAAACACAACAGAGAAGATTTGAAAACATTTGGTTCAAATCCGACGCTAAGTAGTATTCAACCATATGAATAATAGTGATATTCAAATCATTGGAAACGTACGCTTTTTATGACTTTTCGAATAACTTGACTGCAGTAGCCTACAGCTAAAGTAGTTAGATCAGTGGTTCTCAACCTTGGTTCAATCGAACCCCTGTGGTTCGGTGAAGCTGTTCCAGAGGATCGACGAAGGTCCACTGAAACAGTTATATATTATGAGACTTTTCCATTACCTAGCCTACTAATTATGCAAAAATAAATACAGTTCATTTTGGGGTATATTATCATCTTTTGCATTTTCAAAATTGCTATTATTTTTTCTCATTTTTTCGCCCTTTCACCCGCTTAACTTATACTTAAAAACAGCATTTCCCATGCCGCCGACACTATTGTGACAAAACAATATTTATAACCACGCGGGCTATGCTATTGGTCTCAAAGTATACACCACAATGTTCATTTTTTATACCCATGCACGATATTTGCCCCCTCTTTATTAAAGTTAGGATTAGTTTCCTAATTTAACCGTTCAGTACGATGGGATTCGACGGGAGCTTGCAGAACAGCGCAGGCGTTTGGCAGGCTCGGAAAGGGTATATTACATTGAATTGACAATACAGCAGTTTTCTCACTTACTGAACTCGTGAAGTGAGTCGTAAATCGGGGATAAGTGGTCATCATGGACTGCCTCCATTAATAACTAAAATAATTTTTTATTGATATTAAATATTTTAATTATTTATAACTGACATACTGCATGACCGGGACAACTTGTCAAACCCGGGACTGTTCCGGGTAAACCGGGACGTATGGTAAGCCTATTCAAAAGTATTATGAGCTGAGGATGTTATTAGATAAATTGTATAAATATATATATGCCTTTCAGTATGTTGTGCGTAGTTGCATATTTTTATTCACATTTATGCACGACATGGCTATATGCGACACTATTGGAAACTTACGTGCATAGACAGTTTGGCTGGATTCCGACTGTATCGCTGTACAACATGGAAGGAATACAAAGTAGCAAGGCAGCAATCCACGACACACATGTTACCATGTAAGTAATAGAACGCGATCTTAGTTTGTCTACTCGGGTTGAGAAAACATGGCAGATAGCAAGGTATCGGTCCACTGCCATGACCTGGAAAATGAATGAAAATATTACTTGCTTGAAATAGTACCAAATATATCATAAACTTAATAAACTATATTAACGTGGCGAAATGAGATATGTTAGCCTCAATTCTCATTTTTTTTTATTAGATTCCCAGATTGATTGATTTGTGGACATATCTGATAAAGAGAAAGAAATTGGGATATTTTTGTAATAGTCTTTAAAGTACCTAAAACAAGAAATTACTAAACACTATGGACATGTATAATAACAGTGATGAATCCATATAAAATTCGCGGGGAAATCATGGGCGCTGGACGTATTGGGTTAAGATGAAGATTGTTTAAGCTTAGCTCATAAAACATTATAGTATAATCATGGAATCCTCTTGGGCGTTTAACAATATTTTAATGTAAAGAATGCAGAATATTAAAATTGTTCGAAACGACTCATCAAATTTCAATTATATATACGGTATATTCAAAACGTTGCTCCATTAAGTAGGAAAAACAAATAATTAGCTAATAGTACACTTTTGATATAGAGAAAGGCCTTTTGAATCGCACTGTTATCTCATGCTAGTCAAACTACCGGTTAAGTGAAAACATTTTAAAGACCTACCGTCAGAAATATAATCGAAGCGTAGTAGTTCAAGAATAACATAGCCTGCACAAGCTTACAGACCCATACTGGATAGATCCAATTATCTTTAACCATTCCTGTTAAGTTGATCGGAATCGTTTGAAGAAAAAATAGATCAGCAATGGCAAGATGTAAAACGTACCTAAAAAGTGAATTTATATATAATCTGTCAGCAAATTGAAAACCGAATACAATGTACCAGGCCTACATTTTTTGTCGGTTAATTGCAATGAAATGATACGTAGAATATGGATAAATCGTTAGCAAAATTTACGCGACTAGACCCAAAACAAGCAATTCAGGGAAAGGTGACATCATACTTGTAAAACCAGTACAAATCTATAAATTACGTCAGAAGTTCGTCACTGATACTTCCGCTCAACTCGCCTTTGCGTAAACAATACTTCAGTGAAGCCTAACATTGTGTGGCATCTGAGATTAATCTAAAAAAGCCACAATAGCGATTTTATTTTGTCCGCAAACGCGAAAGAACACAATACTGATAATTAAAAAAAAATAAACGCGCGTATAATCAAATAATATGGCGCCACAATATTAAACTTGTGATGCAATAATGTAGTTTTACGCAATAACTCGCTAGGACGAAGGGCGGCAAACAGTTAATACTGCGCGGACAGAAAAAAATAAATTCTCAAATATCGATTGAACTTGCTTGGTTTAACCCAGTGGCAAAATAAAACGATTGTTGGTAATACTCATACTTATACTTACCAACTTGCATTTTTCTTGTAATCCTTAAAAACTAGTATAACTACTAGTACGAGAAGATTTCCGATTGTTCCAATAGTATAGAAAATAATTCGCAACACAAGTTCCGCAATTTGATCTGGTGGTAACGGATTGGCCTCGCTGTCTGATGCTACAAGTGTATTATTCATGCTTGTTTCTTATCCTTCACTAAGTTCGATAAAAATGCTATGAAGATTTTAATCTGTAAAAACTCTGCTATTTGCAAACTAATCATCAATCAATGCGATTTTTCAATCTTATGATAGATACTGATTGATTTCATCAAACTTCGCTTCCTGGAATTCCATATATATATATATACGTGTCGATAAGTTTTACCAATTTAATTGATATGTTTTCTGATATAACTCCCGGCTAAATTCGTTACATTAACATCTTCTTCAAAACTTGCAGTTCGTCCAAATTATGACCCACTCACTGTGCAATATTTGCATTGAGCTTTCTATGCTATGCATATATATGATAATAATGGAAAAATTCCCAAAATAATTACTGTAGTCGTTATGTCGTAACCAAATCAAAACTGTAATTGCTATCAAAAATTTTAATAATAAATACATAAACTTATTTTGAATTTTCAATATATATAATTCTTATTTTTTTTATCATTTAAATTAAAATTATCTATGATATATATAAATAAATTTTCCCTATTACAACACCTGATACAATGTAAAGATCAAAAGAAATTTCAATATTGGTATCTGAGGTAATTATACCATAATGCCAAAAAGAGAGAATAGAGCAGTTTTTCAAAAATGGCAATTCTATTTTAAAATGCAAATATGCGTGTATTTGTGAAAGCAACGCTATCTCCAACTGAACGCGATTTATCACGTTTTCTGATATACATTATAAATATTTGGGCAAGTAATTTTTCAAGTGTTCGTACTTCATGGTTGAAACACGGCCAATTGCTTCTAAAACTGCTCGTCCATTAGTGGCCTGCGGTTGTCCAGATTAAAAGTTATTTTTACATAATTCAATATAATCAATAAATATATAGTGCAACAAATCGTACATTATGTGGAGCACGTACGCATTGGATTTGTAAGCATCACATATATATATCAACGGTGGGCAAACGGCGGCTCGCCGGAGTTTGGGCGGCTCTTCTCGCTAGCAATAATTATATATTATCCAAATTTAACTACGAGAAAGTGTAGCGTAACATTTTTTCAATTCATTAGGCCAGGGGTCGGCAACCTATACGGCCCGTCGGAGTAATAAAATCCGGCCCGCGACGCTTCACTAAAGTATAGTAATAAAACAGCTGTTTTGACGATTACATTCAATACGTAACAGAATTTATTGTGAGACACGTGTAGACTAAATTATATAATAAACTAACAAGTATATAATTGAAAATAACTCCTTTAATGAGTCTATAATTTAATTATAATTAGACAAATGGCAACAAAACGAAGAAAAGTTGATAACAATTGCAAAGGGTTCAATGGCGCCGGAAATATTCAAATGGAATTTTTTGAGATGCAATGCAATGAGGAAATAAATCTATATTTTATTTGAGAGATGTATCCCTGCTTGAATTTTATTATAAAAAGTATCATCCGTCGGTTTTAAACTTTCTAAAATTATGTGCGGCCCGCCAAGGACTTGCAACCCTTAATTCTGGCCCGCGATCGACAAAAGGTTGCCGACCTCTGCATTAGGCGGTTGAAGAAGTTATTAATGATTAGGACAACTTATGTTTTAGTATGGTAATCGTAGCGTGGAATTTAGTTCAAATCAGTCAAACGACAATTGTTACATCCCAATGTTGTTGCTGCGTTGGCGGTTTCAACTACTTCTGAAATGGCAAATCATTTTATATTAAATTTCTTTATGATGTATATATATATTTACCCCATTAAGCACCTGATACAATGCGAAGATCAAAAAGAATTCCATATTGGTATCTGAGGTAATTATACCATAATGCAAAAAAGAGAGAATCGGTCAGTTTTCCAAAAATGACAGTTAAATTTCAACATTCAAATATGCATGTATTTGTGAAAACAAGGCTATCCCAAACTGGACGCAATTTATCACTTTTACTGATATACATTATAAATATTTGAGGACGTGATTTCTCAAGTGTTCATAGATGAAACACGGCCAATTGCTTCTAAAACTGCTAGTCCATTAGTGGCTTCCGGTTGTCTAGATTAAAAGTTATTTTTACATAGTTGAATATAATTATTAAATATATAGTGAAACAAATCGTACATTATATGAAGCACGTACGTAATAAATTTATAAGCATCACATATAGGAACGTGAAGTTTGTACTATTGGTGAAGGCTCATCGCTATGCTGCACGGGGAAGTAAGGTCTTTGAAATTCAAATTTTTTTCATTTCTAGAAGTGCTGAATTAGGTTGTTCTATATTTTTAGAGACAACGTTTCATGCCATGCAAACAATGCAGTCAATTGGATAAAATACGACAATTCTGGGGGATCCAGATGTAAGAATATAAATGAAAAATTACTTGAAACCTGTACGACTGCAAACCATCAATAGACTAGCAGTTTTAGAAGCAATTGACCGTGTTTTAAATATGAAGACTTGAAAAATTACTTGCTCAAAAATTTATAATGTATATCGGAAAACGTGATAAATCGCGTCCAGTCGTGTTTTCACAAACACATGAATATTCAAATGTTAAAATATAACTGTCCTTTTTGTGAAACTGCTCTATATAACTGCTGGTATAACTGCTGATGATGCTTGTTTTGGGTCTAATACAATCGCGTAAAATTTGCTAACGGTTTATCTGTTTCTTACATTAATTACATACAACAAATGGACAAAAAATCTGGTATTGGCACAATTGCGTTAGATTTTTGCTGACAGATCATATATAAATTCATCTTTAAGGTACGTTTTACATCTTGCCATTGCTGATCTACTTTTACTTCAAACGATACTGATCAACTTATCGGGATTGGTTAGAGATAATTGGATATATCCAGTATGGGTCAGTAAGCTTGTGCAGGCTATGTTATTCTTGAATTTCTACGTCCCGGTAATATTTCTGACGGTAAGGTCTTTAAATGTATTCACCTAACCGGTAGCATGACTAGCGTTAGATAACGATGGGCTTCAGCAGGTCCTATTTTCCTATATACAGTTGAATGGAAGATATTCATTTACGTGAATTTCTATATCATGTTTTTGTTGCCCTTATTGGTAAGTTAAAAAGGGTTATAAACTTTTTGCGTTTTCAAATGGGAATTATATGTCTTCAACAAATTTTGTCAGAAATACTGTATGTAACAGAAACACTTATATTTAAAACTTTCTTGTTATAATGTACAGATGAATAAAAAATATGTACAAGATCATACATATATCCAGTGGTGGGATTCAGCCGCTTCGCACCGGTTCTATAGAAAATCTCACGAAATTTTTTGAGATCAGCGAACCGGTTAGCATTACTGGTTACTGTCGATGACTTTTTGTAACAGAACCGGGTGAAAAATATGACGTTTGTGATGGAACCGGCTGACAAAAAAAATTTAATCCCACCACTGCATATATCTATTTTATATTGCAATCCAAATCATTCAAACGTTCTTCCAGGTTATATCGTTCTGTTATCTCTCAAATATTTTGAAAATGAGGAAGAGAAGCAGAATAGCATCATCAAACTCGGATCGTAGAGACAGCCAGAGAGCGAAAGATATTTTGATTTGTGGTCTAACAGTCATTCTTTTCGTTGTTTGCTGGCTTCCCTTCCATGCAGTGCATTTGGCTAACATTGTGAGCTTTAGTGGTAGTGAAGTAAGTGATTGAGGAGTTTATTCGAGTTCAACTTTATGGAAATACCTTTATTGTTTAATATACAACATGTCATATTCCACAGACGTTTACAGGTTTTCTACTTAAATTTACTTTAACTCTATCCATGAAGTAAGTATGCTCGCCAACTTATGAAATTAGTGATTTAGCCGTGCAACAATTCATCAAAAACAAAAAGGGCAAAACCCTTTGCGTGGATAACGAAGGTTAAAATTAAATGTGTGTATACCCGATACTGTTAAATAGAATCGATTTTCATAGTTCACGGATATTGTTTGGTACAATTTCAACCCATCATAATATTCCAGGAATTGTGCAAAGGACTCAGCACTGCTACCAAGATGCTTCCTATTGTTAATGCAGCTCTTAAACAATTCCTCTATTCATTTATAGGCAAACACTTTCGAGGAAAACTGAGGTAATAGTTTTATTCATTTAATCGTTTGTTGATTATTTGTTCCAATCCTCGAGTTTTATATCATGCAAAATAATGGTTATGTGCCAATGTTTATGTTCACCAAACAGCATCGTCAAAAGCTTGGATTTGACTCATCTATAGGTATTGTTTTTATTTAGAGTGAATATTTGGAATAAGAATTTCTTAATCAAAACGTCCTATATATCAAGCTGAATGAATGATACAACACTACAACACTATAGTCAAATATGCTTCGCGAAAACAATTCCAGATAATAACGCAGTTCTTATGAAATCACGATGATAGGCAATCGCACAAGTATGGGAGACTGGTTCCGTGATTTGACGCTTGCAACTGGAGATTCCGCGCCCAAAGAAAGTAATTTAATATGTGTATAAAGACTATTAGTTGCATTCATTTATCTCTTACTTGCTAGAATTCAATTCGATTGTACGAACTTTACAATATACGGACAGTTAACAACAAAATTCAGTGTTATCGCATCAAAACACAGTTGAAACTTTGCATGATTGCTGTTTGTGCAATTGAATAAACTGAAAGGAGGGTAGAGAAAAACAAGATCCTATTATCCAATATATATTATCCTTTTTTCACGTAAAAGAAATTTCAATTTATTAACGTAGTATGCCACACGAGCAAAAAGAAAAACTGTAGCTGCTACGTTTGCTATACCGATACGCAATAAATTCCGAAGCGTAAAACCCATTCATAGATACATATCTGTAGCAATAATATATATAGCCTACCAGCATTCTCATGGACAATCTGTCAATTTGTGTTATTACTTATCGATCTTAAGATCGGTAAGTATATTGATAGGTATTTGTCTGTATGTCTGTCTGTCTGTCTGTCTGTGTGTGTGTCTGTTAGATGCACGCGATATCTCACGAAAGCGAGATTGAATCTGCTCCAGATTTTGCATGTGCATTCATCTTATCTCGGACCAGAAGCCTATTGATTTTGGGCGAATTATGTCGTATAAATAGCGAGTTATCAATCAATTATTGATATAGTGATCTAGATTTTTGTAAAGCGAGAGAATTTTGAAACCCGCCGAGTGTGTGTGTGCGATGCGTAGTGCGCAAGTTACAAGAGCGGATGAATCGAAACTGCAGTTTCTGTTTTGGGGGATCCCCTAACTATCGATCGATAAGTCTTCGGTTTCCAACCGATATTCTCGTTATTATCTCAATATAACTCAATAAAACTTACTTGAGCAATTTTGAGTTTTTTCGTGGTGCAAAAAGTACGAATTTTGGTATATATATATATATGCCTTTTACAAATTCAGATTCATAAAAAAAAATATTGAGATCTTGGCATTCGAATTGTGATTGATTGTACCCATGAGTTGCCAAAATAGTGGGATGAAACAGGTGCAAAGAAGTTTGTATATGTATTGGTAAGAGGTTGTTGGTGCGAAATCAATGGTCCGAAAAGAAGAATGAACATCATTTAACAAAAGATTAGTAACGTGGATTGCGACAACAAACATAACCCCACTAAATCAGCTGAAAGGAACTGGGTCTAAATTATTACTAAATATAAATAAATTGTTTGGTCACAATTGTTTTTAAACAAATTTAAACTGCATGATTGTTCTTTTCTTGTCATTGTTATAAACTGCTTGTCGAAACGTTACAGAAGTATTTGTGTTAGTGTGCAGCAGGACTCTTGAATTGCATATTATGGTATTTTTATTCCTGTTACAGCATCCTTGCATTATACGAATACGGATCCACTAGCACAAAGGCATTGAGAAAGGATTGGGAGTTAGTTGGTCTCGCGCAACCTCTATACTGATAGAAACATTCTGCATATGCGAATTTGCCACATTCCGACATCGTAGAAACACATGAAAAACCAGTGGTACTCAACTTTTTATGGCTCGCGCTCCCTTCGGAGGTTTTTAGCAGCCGTGCTCTCCCCCTGTATATCAGAGTTGGATCAATTGTAGTAATTGTAATAGATGTAATTAATTACAGTTTTTCATGTAATTGAGGTATTTTCAGTCTGTGTAATTGTAAATGTAATTGTAATTTGCTAAAATTTTGGCTCAATTACACTTTCAATTAGACAGGGATCACCAAACTACGGCGTCATTTCATCTGGCCCGCAATAACACGAAAGAGAATACGTTGCATACAGAATGTGCGCACATATTTTGAACCTAGCACAACATGAATAAAATGACATAATACACAGCCTTATCTCATTCTGCGATGTGTCATAGCCCACTCAAGTTCAAACGTTCTTATTTTAACCTCTTAATTACTTTATTTTACCAGAAAAGATAAAATAGCCTCAAACCAACTTGAAATATGAGCAGATTGTGGTATTTTAGCCTCGAAACCGAAAATACAAGCCGTATGCAAATTGGAAACATAGTAGTAAATTGTAAAATACCTAGAGATTTTCAATGTATCCTAGTCACGCTATCATATTATTAGAAATGACTGTTGAAGGTATAATTATTAGTGTAGCAAATTCGTAACTGGTTGTTGAAGATTTTCGTTCCCATCGGCAGTAACATTATATCACAGCAATATGGCTTAATTGTTAACGTTGACCTAAAAATAGTACGTGCGACGTATTGGAAACAGTTTTAAAATCATCCATCTTACGTAAATTGATTTTTCAGTGCTTTCTATTCGCTGTGGGTTATTTCGACAAAATATCGACAGCGCTTATTTGATCATAATTTTACTTTTTTACTCTTGAGAATGCATATGCACACGTGACATAGAAACACACACATAGTATAAGTATATTTTGATTTTCCCGCAAAAAAAAAAATCATACACAAAACACAAACAATGAACACAGAGAAGATTGGGAAAATCGGGGAAAGTGGCAAAACCTTTATAAAGGTTTAATACGTGTAAATATACATGCGCCAGTTTACCCACATTCAACACACAAACATATATGTATTCAAAATAAAAAAGACAAAGACACGAACGGGTATCGTTCGGGCTTCCAACACTCTCAATTAATAAATACACTTTAATGAATACTCTTTATTAGGATGTAATGCATGGCTATGGTATGTGTATCACAGCAGTGTTTTTCCTACAAAAATATGGAATATTTTGACGTGACGTGAAATGGGGATGCTGTAGTTCAATTCCTTTGCAAAAATAACACAGTGACAAAAAATTGTTACTAAAAAATACCAAGCTCTGTAAATAGGTTGAATGTTTCTTAACAGTCTATGCACAAACATGTATTGGGGTATCGGTTTCTTTTGTCGTATTCGATTAGTTCATTTTAAAATCATTGTATCCGTTTCAATGCTTCCAAAATTAATATCGAATTTCCACGAACGACCACCATTCCAACAGGTGCAGTGGTCCCGTCTTTTCTGCGCTCTGTTCCATCAACCACAACTAGATTCATAAAAGGATCGAAATTTCGCAAAACTCTCAACAGATCGTACACCATTTAACTTTAAATCCAATCTTTTATCCATAATTTCTTTAATTCCGGTGGATGGGCTTTAATTATGTTGATATTACGCGATACAAATCCAACAGTAAATACCAAAACACACAGCGCGTAGCATTCTCAGTCAAACAGCATTGAATGATCTTCCAGTGCTCGTGTTCGAGTTTGGATTTGCTCTGCTGTAAGCCTGAGTTGTCAGAAATCAGTGTCAGTGTATTCATTGATAAACGGACTTGGATAGCGAAGGATTTCACCCCTTTCAGAAAGTTTGCGCCCCCCTTAGGAGGCGCGTCCCATCGTTCAAGAACCACTGATCTATAGAATCTCCAATGTTCATCTACAATACGGACATAAAAGTAGTTTTTCATAATGTGCATATGTGATAAATATGCTACAAGAAAAATAAAAGGGAATGGAGAAATTTTACATAATTTTTTTTATAAATGCATACCATTTAAGGACAATAAATGAACAAATATTGAAAAAACAATAACACAGCTGTCACTTTACAGCCAAATAATGCCAAAACCCACGATTATATGAATAAATGCCATTTTCTCATCAGGATTTTACCAATTTTTATTGATATTTCTCGTTGTCACGAATATCACAAATAAATTCATCTCACAATATGCAAATTTCCCCCAAATCTTGACACGCCCACATGTGTCTAGTACGAGCTGTTCTGATTTGTGGAACGACTTATCGATGACCGAAAGTAAACTGCTGTGGTGAACTCCCGCGATCAAGCATTGTCTGTCGTTGTCGCTGTGTTGGTCGGTAGTCGCGTTTCAGTGTTTCCAGATTTCTCGATCGAAAGTCGGTGTGTCTTTTCGATTTTATTCACAAACATTGGAGTAACAAAGCCTCAAAATTCCTGCGATGAAGAGAAGAAACGTTGAGGCTGGAAAGCCTCGACGGACGTTCAAGCGAGCTAACAAGTTCACTGAAGGCGTTTATGGAAGGTTTGTTGACATAAAATTAAAAACACAATACCGGTACCGTATAAAAAGTACCGGTACGGTACCTGGTATGTCGTAATACTTCGAATTTAAAACGTTTTGATATTTCTCTATTCCCTACAGGGTTAATGTAGTCAGGTACCGTAGTTGTTGTTGCTTTTTCAATTTAATACCTGGTACAGTCCAGCAGTCAGACAGTAATAAATTAGAATATCAATATCAGAATGTATACAAAATTTGCATAGGCCTACAAACAATTATTGGTATATTCTGATAGTTTATTATTGTATGTTTACTACCGTAAATAATTGGCATTCTGGCATTTATTGTACTGCATTATGAAAATACGTAATACTGCAAAAACATTCGTTAACCCAAATACATTCATATCAATGCGATATATTTACGTCCATTATTGTGCGTACCATTACTTCAAAGTGTCTTCAAATATTATGATGGTCAAAGTCAGTGGTTCCAATATTCAGATATTTTTTATTTTATTCCCCACAATTCGAAACCCAATACTAATTCTTCTATTGAAATTTGGTGAGACATTGTTCGATGAGGACTTTTTATTTGTGCTTGGGGCAGCATGGGAATCTTTTTCGGTTTCATGTCATATATTATGATTGTAAGTGTGTAATATTCATTCAATCATGCCTGCTGTGCATTTACAAGGACGTTGGTTCATTCACACCCAGCAAATTTTAAATTTAATACCCCAATCCTTATTGAAATAATGAAGAAAGGGTTTCATAAATTTGATTATGAATCCCACAATTCTTATTCACAAGTTCCACAAAATCATAACAAAAATTTGTCAAAAATAACAAGTTGCCGGACCTTCATTTTTTTACATCAGAGCTGATTTTTTTTGGTATTACCACTACCATGAAACATCAGCGCAAATGCAGCTTTGAGGCCATAAACTCCATATTCGATTGGGAAATTGAAAACTAAAATTTTTAATCGTACAAATTAATTTGAGACTCAAATTACTATTAAAAATTGGATGTTCAAAAAAAAATCGTAATTCAAAAAGGCTATATTTTAATATATCTATGAAGTATTAAATGGTTAAATGCTTAGGGAGCCATAGCCACTAAATTTACTGGTAACTCTGGTTCCAGCTCGTTATATTAATAAAATGGTATGTTTGGACTCCAGCTCCAACAAAACATCAGGCTTTCATGTCTGACTCTTTTTTCAGCTCCCCACTCCTGGTTTATTCTTGTATGCTTTCCAAGTACTTTAAGAATATTTCTTCACTGAGTTGATTCCAAGTCAAGTTGTCTCAAATCAAATTGTCTAAAATCTCTGTCATACCAATCTTTGCAAGTTTTAGCTTTTTGGAGTATATTTATCAATACTCTTTCTACTTCTAGTTTGGAGCTCATTCCTTGAGCAAAAAAAACAAATATCATGAATAATGTTAAAATGGGTCTTTGTCCTGACTCTCAAAAGCTTGATAGCAGTTAAATCGCTAGACTTAACTATCTTCGCATCGCAAGATACACAGTCTGGATTAAGATTTATGCCTCTACAGCCAGTGTGTAATATATTCGGTAGACAATGCCGAGCTGGAGAGAATCTCATTCTTCCAAAAATTTAGCAGCTTTTTGGCTGCTTGCAAAGGGCCTCATTCAGAGCAAAATGCATGAAAAAGCATCGAATGAAACAGGAAAAAAAACACTTATCAAATACAAATGAAAGTTTTTTTTAATCATAGGTGAAAGCTTTTATGTAATTACGAGCAGTTACTTCTAATTTTCACTTGTCAAGGGATTATTATTATTTAATTGCAGCTCCTTCATATACTTGAAATTGATATTGATCTGGTCTCTGGTTCTACTTGCCGATTTTATTCTCGAATTCCGTTTTGAATATTTATGGCCTTTCTGGTTGTTGATCCGAAGTGTATGTGATTCATTCAAATATCAAGGATTGGTAAGTAGCCTTTATGGAATAAGTTACTGATAACTACCTCCAAAGTGGAAAAGGTTCGATTTAAAACACAGTTAGTTAAACACAGTAAATTCAATCTTTTATAAATTTGCACTGAAAGATTTGTACTTCACTGAATTTTGAGTGTTATTTGAAGGATTATTCCACTAGAATAAAGTTGAATTTCACTGACAAATGAAACATTTGGACAGTTGTAATGATATTATTTTGTATTTGGACTAAATTGGTACAAATGATTAAAACTGATTTGATTTTGCTACAAAAGTGGTCTCTATGTCATTTTCAATATAGTATTTTCTGCGAATATTATAATTCTACAAATGCAATGAAATGTTTAAAAAGCCAAGCATAATTTATACAAATTCATCACTATGCTGTTTAACAGACCAATGTCAGGATATTTAAAATTAAATTATATAAAAGATGCAACAATTCAATATTCAGATATAGTATAGCAGTATATATAGTAGTATATATTAAGCATTTCTAAAAAATTATGCTGTTGTTTTAGGTAGCTTTTCATTGATAATTTCCTATAGAGTTACCATAGAAAGAATAAGTCTTGAGTCAGCCTCTCTCCACATTTGCCTATGTTGCATAAAATTTTCAATTTCCAACTACCAAGAATAATATGTCAAGAAATCTAATTTTTTCAATTTGAATGAAAAATATAACGATTCCTAAAAGCTAATTTAAATTTGATGAATATGATTAGTAATTATTAATTCTTCATTTCAGGCTTTATCAGTACTATTCGTTTGCGTTGCTGTGGCATCTGATACTATCTGCTTTTTATTCATACCAGTTCAGTGGTTATTTTTTATGGCAAGCACTTATGTCTGGGTGCAGTATATTTGGCATACAGGTATATATTTTTATTACATTCATTGTTGTTCAGTATTGTTTCTTTGGCCATGGCCAAACAAGCTTCAAGAATGATTTTTTTGTTTGGATTATCATTCATGATGAACGTGTTATTTTAAAATGAATTTTTAATGTAAATCTCTGTATTATATGATTTCCAAGCTGATTGTGTTACCAAGTATGGCCGTATATGGATTTAGAGGGTGTGACTGAGACTAGATACAGATGTTACTGTTGTATAGTGATTATCATAATTATAAATGGATTATGTGTTTAGGATGTTTACATTTATATTACCGTACCTTGTTACCATATGTGATAGTAATTGTTAGTTTAATTTAGAGTTACTGAAGTGGGAAAAATTGATTGCTTCCAATTTCTTGCTTCATATACTGAGGTCTGGGGTACCAAGGTTGGCGGCTTCGGGGGCCACAAAATTATTTTTGCCTCGTTCGCAGGCCACAATAGTGCCAAGAATAGGTAAACAGTGCAAAACAAAGCAAACAGTTTTATTATGCAAACACATTGATTAGTAATTGTCATTTATCAAGCTAAAACATGCAAAAAACACCAAAAAAACTAAAATGGCAAAAGTCTTTCTATATCTATATTTAATGTATGATTTTAAACTCCTAACAGAGGAAGTGCTTCTGCAAATGTAAGTGCTTTCGAACATCGATAAGATTTTCAAAGCAAAATCCCTTAACTTTGGAAAAATGCTCATTGCTCACAAGATTCTAAAATGTCGTTTTAAATTATTTTCTCTTGTCACCGACACAACTTGCCGTCATATCAATCAAGCATTGTGATATTTTCTCTCCTACATCCAGTTAAAAATCTGTTTGAATTCGTCAGCTTTCTTTTCTAACTCTTGTTCACAAAATAACTTAAAAATAACTGCAGATTGATTGATTACCAAATGTGAGGTACAGGAGGGTAATTACTAAACTTTCTGACATATAGGCAGCATTTTTTGTAATATTGTTTAGGCTTGTTGCAAAAAAGCACCCCGCTGGAATTATATTGTTTTTTAGGCCATTACATTAATATTTAGTATAGATCAGGGTGGTCCAAACCCAGGCCCGCGGGCCACATGTGGCCCGCCGCTTCATTATCTGTGGCCTGCGTCACATTCGGAGAGGAATCAAAAAATCGCATTTCGTGTTGTTTCGTCATAAAATTAACCAAAAAATCTTTTGACGTATTGTTGCATCCCTGATGTCACTGAATTGACTAGTGTTATGGCTTGCTGAGGCAACTAGCGAAGTTAAACGAGCGAAGTTCTTGGCACTATTGTGGCCCGTGAACCATGCAAAAGTAATTTTGTGGCCCGCGGAGCTGCCAATCTTGGACCACCCTGGTTTAGATTCTGCATTCGATTTTCAGTTTTGTATGATGCCTATATTGTTAGCATATATTCCTGACAAAAAGATAGAAAGCCAGATAACAATTCAGACTAGTTAATCACATTATTCAACTTCGCTAGTCTCCTCAGCTAGCACTAACACTAAAAAATTCAGTGACATTAGCTCCTTCCAGCAAATGCGTTTGGACCACTTTGGGGGTAGGGTGTTCATAAAGTCTTTAAAAATTTTAAATTGCAGGGGATTTATCGATATCATAAACAGTTTGTTGGCTCATCCAAGTGTCTTAATCAAGTAAAAAACTTAAATTAAACACTGAATAAAATAAAACAAATCTTAGAATCTGACTTTATAATGAAATTGAATTTGTAATAGTACTTCTTGAACATGTCGAATTTTCCTCATTATAATAGGTTTGATACAGTTGTAATTATATGTTGCAAAGTCACACTATGGTAATATAAAAGGCAATTGCCTAAATAGTGATGATATAAACAGATTCAAACATCCAAATCAATGGTTCTCAACCTTTTTGGTGAAGCAGATATCAAATGAGATGATCTGAGGCTTAAGGAAACCCTGTGTAATAGTTCAATTCTTCTATGCAAAAATCATCATCTAATCAATATAGCAAAAATACTCATATGCACTGCATATGCATATAATATATATATATAATAGCAAACATGCTCCAGTTGAATTTGTCAATTTTGTTTTTTCAAATTTCATTTCCAATCTTTTTATTTAATTTAGTCACCTACTGGCATAAATATATATTATTACAATATGTTCAGTTTAATGTTGGTTGTTTTTCCATACGTTTAATTTAATGATAATTTCCTGTTTTATTTATTATATAATTTATCCTTTACAGATCGTGGAATATGTCTGCCAACTGTATCACTCTGGTTATTATTTATGTATATCGAGGCATCGATTCGTTTGAAGGATTTACGAAACAACCCTTTCCAAGTTGATCTTTGTCGACCATTTGCTGCTCATTGGTAAGAAATGCTATGATATTACCGTAAGTCTTATGCTATAAATAGCCTAGGTATATACTTTTTTTGAACTCTGTCTTAGTGCAATCGGACACGAATTGCACATATTGGTATATATCAGCAGTGGGCAAGGTTTTTTGACTAGGGGCCAAAAATTTTGCCACCTGGATTGGCGGGATTGTAAGTGTGACATAAAAAGTTACATTTTATGAACAATACTTACAGTGTTACAAATGTAAATGCGGAAAACGATAAGCTTTGTGTCAAAACTAAATTTAATCGCAATTTCAACAAAAAAGTGAGTAATTTTTCAGGTAACATCCAAATTTTAGTTGGGTTGTGGGCTTGTGGCAGCATCAGGCGGGCCAGATTGAACCACCCAACGGTCTGGGTTTGCCCCGCGGGCCACAGTTTGCCAATGTCAGGTATATAGTCTTAATTGTTGTTGTTAAAAAGGTGCAACTGATGTTCTGATCAATATCAAATTTTTCTGTACTTCATAATTGTTAAAGTCGCTGGAAGGCTTACAAATTTTTTTTTCAAATGATCAGAGTCATGTGGAACCTGATATTTCATGCTAAAGCTTCCTGTTTCATTTTACTCATGGAAACACTTTATATATGAAATGGGAACACTTTAATAACCTGTTGTTAGTGTCTATATATTTGAGCGTTTCTCTCTTTTTATTTATGTTCTGGACAGTTCTGGTTCCTGTTGAACTACTAGATTATTGGCTATTTTTCATCCACGTGTTAAAGAAATTAACTCGTACTAATAAATTTTCTTATACACGTTTTTTCTAAAAACCTACACATTTTGGAATTTTTGAATTATTTTTACATTATGAGTCAACTGATGTTTATTTACTGAGTCTCTGCCACAACAAAAAATCTATATTGAGTGTTTAAAAGTTTTGCATCACCTTTTTGCAAATTCAATACTTCAATTTAATAATTTTAAATATAGATTATAGAAATATATTTAAGAACCTAATAGAAGGCATTTGAACCTCTTCATATACCGGTTTTGATTCGTGCTACAACATCCTTGCAGTAAGTGCCCACATTTTCTCAAGCATAGAGAAAAAAGCGCATGGGTTAATTGCGTACTGCTCCTACCAACCAATATATATCTATAACCTGTTTTTCTCACAATGAGCATATTAAAAACGCCTGCTTCTACGTCTAGTACAGGTGTGTGCAACAGGCGGCCCATCGGCCACAACCCGGCCCGCCAATGCTAAGATTCTTCCCCATCGAGCATAATATCATATTCTGACAGTTTATGTTTGAAAAGGCACTCACATGGATAAAAATACATGATTTTTAGTTCTTGTCGCTGCGGTAAATCTTCCGACGTTTTTTGGTGTAATTATTAATGTATGGCTAAGCGATAGCCGCATTCTCTTCTCTTGCTTTTACCACAAAATTTTTTGTGCGGCCCATCTGGTTGTCTGAAGTTGTCCCACCGTCAAAAAATGTCGCACATCCCTGGTCTAGTAAGTAGTAAATTTCTACTAAATGAGAGTTTGCTATGAACATAAAAAAAAGTTTTATTATTTTCAAATGTTGCACAGTTTCGCATAGCTTGTGACTTTGTTTTGAGTGAATTTAATCATTAACAATTTCATTAACAGTATTGGATATCCTGTTGTAACTCTTGGATTCGGATTCAAAAGTTATATTCAATATCGACTGAGAATACGAACTCAAAAAAATGTTCAAAAAGATAATGAATTTTATTTTGAATTGTTGAAGAACGCACTTCCAGTGGAACAACGTCAACGGTCGATAAAACAAGGTTTGTTTTTTTTTCATTTTTTTAACTTTGATGAAACATACTAAACAGTACAAAATAAAATTTGCGATGTGTGAAGTAAGACCTCAATTTAGCAATTTGCAATATTTCTCGATAAAACAAGGGTTTTTTATTCATTTTAAATTTTTGATGTGCAATGGAAAAAATAGGGAACCACAGCTCTTATAATACATGTTGATTCAAAATCACTTAAACATTCGATCAATTTGATTTACTTTTTTTTTATTTACTACACACTTATCACAGTAAATGGTTGCAGAAAACAGTAATTCCAAACAGTAATATTGTCTGATGTTTGGCATGACTCGCGTAGACATAGATAGTACGCTTCATTCAGCCATTCAGGATGCATGCTATAAGTTCATTGTATAATTTGCCAGGGCAAAAATTTACTCATTGATGAATTGAGTGTATTTTTCAATAGGAAGTTGAGTAATTTTAACTTGTTATTATTTGAATATACATGAATTGAGGTGACTTAGGCCAAGTATGGCTGTCTATTGTGAATTTTTTGGTTTTAAGATGACGCAAAATATTATACAGTTAAAGGATTTCAATGCCGATTGCCGATACCTTTTCTTCAGCATCTTCAAGCTTATCAACTAATAATTTGAAGCTATTTGAAAATCAATTGTTAAAATACTATACCTTTTCAGTTTTCACCAATCTCGAAATTAAACTTTTTTCTCCAAATTTTATATTTTCATGTCTGCAATTACCTACGGGCGAAAGGGGTCTTTGAAAGAAGAATTTGTAATGTTGAAATATGGATGTAGACCCCTTAATTTGACCCCTTCATTTTTACATAGCTAAAGTTAATTAAAGCGAATATCAATGCTGATTTTTACCCTCCATTAAAATTTACCCCAGTTAAGTAGCCTACTTCTGAATTAGATTTGTGAAGGGAATTTTTTTTTGACTGAAATAATTTTGTTTATTTTATATAGATTCTGAATCTTCTCCTATTTCGAATGGAGTTGTATCTCTTCCGTCAAATGGTTCAACAAATTCTTTAAAGAAAGAAAAGCGTCCTAATTCTCTTGTTGATTCAAATGCATCAGGAAATCGTAATATTCAATGTAAGTGTTGTCGTGTTCATTTAATCTATTCCTCCACTTTTGATTATTTAAATCAATGTGAATGAGAATTTTGGGTTTTTAAATATTCCAAGTCCAACATGTATTTTTGATCCATTTTTTAAAAACTTTCTATCGTGTGTAGGTAGAAATTGAAAATTTGTTTGACATTGTCCACATCCAAGTATCCTATTCTGCGTGCTTCTCCGGCGAATAGCGAGATATATTAATTTTTCTTCCTAATTCAAAGTCTGTTTTATTATCAAATAATTTTCGAGACTAGTAATGGAATTACAGCAACTGGTAAAACAAAGTCTCGAATGTGTTTAAATTTTAGGTGTAATATTTGGAATTCGAAATGTCAATTTAGTGTAATGTATGATTTATGTATTTAGTCTCATTATTCATCTTTATGGTAAATGCAATATGATCATAATGTCACAAACATTGTGGTTTGCGGTATTGATTTTAGGACTGTATTTATTGAGCAATTATTTTTTTCTGTGTGTTTTTGACAGCTATCTGGTATAGGAAAAACCAAATTATCTAGGATTCTAAATACATTCTATAATAATATTTTTGAATATGGATTATTCAAAATATTATACATTGAGTCATATTCAATGGAGAACTTACAAAAGTCAAATATATATTATGCATCTAAATACAGTCGAATGACTTGATACTCTGAACAATTCGGTAGACGACCAAAAAATTCTAGTCAAAAATACCGCGGTACTCGAATGGAAATTCAGTGCTAGACCGTGCCGCCAAGCGAGATGATGAAATAAAATAATTACCATTGTTTTTTATGGCAAAAAGTCTAGATCAGGGTGGTCCAAGGTTGTGGGCTCCGCGGGCCACAAAATTATTTTGGCATTGGTCGCGGGCCACAATAGTACCAAGAAAAGGTAAATAGTGCAATACAAAAGAACCACTTTTTTGTGTAAACACATAGTTATCAGGGGTTGCCAACCTAGGCTAATGGAATCCGCATTCGATTTTTTAGTTTTCTATCATGCCTATATTGTTAGCATATATTCCCGACCAAAACGATAGAAATCCAGGTAACAATTTAGACTGCCCATTGCCCATCACATTATTCAACTTCGCTAGTTGCTTCAGCTAGCCATCATACTAGTCAATTCAGTCGCAATAGCGATATAACAACAAAATGTCAAACGATTTTTCTGACATATTTTATGAGAAGAAATTTAAAATACGATATTTTGGTTACTCTCCGAATGCGGCGGCGGGCCACAGATAATGAAGCGGCGGGCCACATGTGGCCCGCGGGTCTGGGTTTGGACCACCCTGGTCTAGATACTGGAACAAATCGGTAGTCAACCACCAATCCTGAACGAATTATGTCCGGTTGCCGAGATATCACTGTATATCGCAAGAATGAATAGCTGTCAGAGACATCATTAGAACAGTTTATTTAAAATATTAATATTTTGAGTAATTGAAGACTCGAGAGTATTTCCAAAAAGTCCTTCATTTGATTCTGAAAATTAAAACAAAAAAGGAAACCAATCAATCACTGCCTGTTTATTTTGATACATTTCAAACTAGTTAAACATATATTGATTCTATAAATTTTGTTAAGACAATTTTAAATACGATTGTTTTGTTAATTTGATTCAAAAGTCTTGATCTCTTCTTGACCATGGTCAGACTTCTCAATTAATCTAGTTGAAATATGCTTGTCTGATTAAGTTAGACATGTTACGGAAATATACTTAGTGTTAGTGCGCAGCAAGACCTTTTGTAGGCTATCAAATTGAATACCTATCATTAGTGTTGATTACAACATCCTTACACTTTGGTCTTTGATTGATTGTTATATAGTAACATTTAGTTATCCCTAAATAAAAGTTTTTTTGGCATACCTATGAACAGTGCATAACTATTTTAATAATCTTGAATCATCTTGTTTTTAGCATCATTTAATGAAGACTCACCAACTTCAGCGTCTAAATGCAATTCTAATTTCAATAACGCCTCTGGTGGCGGGAACCAGAATTCATCTGCGAGTAAAAAGCTACCACAGCAGCGGAATAATAATCTTTTGTCATCGAATGGTTCTAAGTCACCTACGCCATCTTCGGGAGGTGATTTTATTTCATCGAAAATGGAATTGCGGAAACGAAACACAAATATATCACAATCACAGTCTCAATCAAATTTAAATTCATCAAATTTTTATTGCAAAGGCCCGACTCCTTGTACGGTAAGATATTTATTAATTCTGTGATATAAGTGTGTTAATCAAATTTGATGTATTAGACCAGGGGTCTGCATTCAACAGCCTTTAATTTTGGCTCGCGAGGGACAAAAGGTTGCCAACCCCTGTATTAAACTTATATATAAATTAATCTTAAAATTTTCGTTCACAATTCAATCCTGGTTAAATTTAATTGAGCACGACAATTGACAATACTCTATGATTGGTTTTATTTAGTTATATTTCGCAGAAATCAATTCAAATATTCAATTTGTTTTGAACAAAGCATCTATTTTGTTAGTGCAAATGTACATGGGCGCAAATGTCTGTTGGTGCAAATGTCCATGGGTGCGAATGTACATGGGTGTAAACTTTATTGGGAGCAAACGTTCACGGGTGCAAATGTTCAGGGTGCATATGTTCATGGGTACAAATGTCCATGGGTGCAATCTATATGCGGGTGCTAAAATCCATGGGTGGAAATGGCGTCGGGTGCAAAAGTATGCAGTTGCAAATGTCCTGGGTGCAGTTTACGCGTGCAAATGTACATGGGTGCAAATGTGCTGTCACCAAAAAATAACTGGTAAACTATTCGACTATCCGATTACCTGACATGGACTAGTAACAGACAAGAGGCTGTGGTTCACCTAAAGATTAATCCGTCTTATCGTATTTTTTTTTCCCAGAATAAATAAATGTAAATCCTATCCATTCTAAAAATATACATTTTTGCAGCCTAACAAGAATCAATCTTCAAGTCGTAGTTCCAGTGTTAGTAGCTTAGAAAGCAATAATTCTCCAAAAACACACCATGATCGGAATGGGAGTATACAAAATAGTGTGATGGAAATTCCACAGACTGATGTGAAAATTGTCACACAACCTGTTGTTGATTCTAAACCTTCTGTTATAACTATTGCGGATAAAGAAATAACTAAAGATCAGAATATTTTAAGGTGGGTTATATGGAATAATCACAGGATTTTTGTACGTAGATTCCTTGTCTGGATACTAGTTTGGAGCAAATGTGTCAAATCCTTTTCGTTGGCGTTCAAATTTTTCATTTGCTTATCCAGTTACAGTAAATGCATGATTGGATTCGAATCTCGATTTCACTGACAGGAGGAAACATTTTTGTAAAAATGATAATTCCGACCATCTGATTTTATAAAAAAAAATTTTTTTTGCTCTTTTTTGAAATTTCAGTATGAAGACTTTGAATGAAGTCACAGAATTTTGCATTATTTGGTAACTTTTTCTCTTGAAAGCTCTTTTTATGTGAAACTATGTTTTCCCCCAATTTTTGTTGGATTTCAAGCAATATTTCAGAAAGTTAATATAAAAGACAGATATTTGTTTAACCCCATATTATTCTTCAACATCTGTCTGAAACCTAATTAAATACAAACAATTTTAAGGGAGTGTTTCAATTCAAATTATTTTGCTGTTGTTTCAAGCTATTTTTTGATATTGATTGTCACATAACAATTATAAACAAGTACAAATAGAGGACGAAGGAATAGTTTAACTTCCTTCAAAAGATGGTAAATTCTTTTTTTTTTTTTTTTGTAGTTATTTTGATTTTGAATGGTCCATATGGATTGATTTTGTACTAATACGACCATTATTTGCTCAGAGATCGGTCTCTTTTCACTTCTTTGAGTGAGGGCGAGTGAGTGACCTTTCTTTGAGCAAATCTTCTCAAAAATATCTCAGACAAACCACAACCCACATCTTGCAAAGCTTTATGTGGCAGATAACTCATTCTTACGGAAGTATTTGAGACTATAATTCTTACTGTAAGACTTGACATAAATTTTTATTATACTGCAATAAAGCCATATTAATAAAAAACACTAGGGCGCACCAGAAGTATGTGTACCAATATGGAGGTAACTAGGGTAATTCTGTTTGCCTATTTTACATCAAGTTGTGTAAAGCAACCGAAACCCATTGACAAGGGGTATATTCACTTGGCTAACAAAGCCAGTCCCCGATTGGTAATAAAACTAAAATAGGAAAAGTTGGTATAAAATTATGGCCTAACCCTGACCTATTACACTTACACATACTACAAGAGTACCTTTATTAGATATCATTCGTTTCTATCATATGCCTGATTATATGCCTTATTATATGCCTGAATCTAATAACTTTTATGTGTGTCATAATCGTTGATTGTAAACCAGTGAAGCCAAATATTTGCAAAGACGAGCGTGAATATAAATTATATTCCACAATGAATATAAAAGCAATTTTCCATAAAATTTTACATCTTTAGTGTAAATTGTAAAAAATCTAATTCAAATTCAAATAACATCCAGGTTGCCCACTTTCGTATAACAAATCTAAGTACTTTCGCACCTCGACACATGATTTTAGCACTATGATTTTTTTATATTATCTTGTCTTATGTAAAGAACAAATGTGTGGAAGCACGTACAGAGTTACCATTTGGTTGCTGCATTTTTCAACAAAACCGCAAAGATTGAAAACGGATAAATAATTATAACAAACAATCAGATGAATATTTATTTATGAGGAGTGTGTGCCCGGCAACAGATGCAGCATATCTATTAAAGGCTGGTTGTGTCGAATTGATCATGAGTTGTACTGTTTTTACACTATATAACTAAAATATGACCTGATATATAAGTTATACAGTAATAATGATTACTTTTTGTATATTGCGGCACTGTTGTGCAGGATTTGTTAAGTGTGTTCAGTTGATGATAATGTTGAAATTTTCTTCAACCTGAAATCTTAGAGCCCTAGTCAAAATTTTAACAATCACAAGTGTAGTTGTTTATTACAAAAATCTAGTGCAGTGGTCCACAAACGGTGGCCCCACAATTTTTGGAGGGAGCGTGAACGTGAAGCTGATTAAAAGAAAAAATATTTGGTAGATTTCATCTTGCCTGCCTTATTTTGAATATTTACTTTCCATCCATGTATTTTTAACATGTTTTTTAAATAAAATCATACTTTCACTTTACTATAGGTTATTTGTACATTATTGTTAGCTAGCTGAGGTGGGTGCGAGACTTGACAAATTCTAAAAAGGGGGCGTGGCTCAAAAAGTTTGGGAACCACTGGTCTAGTGTAAAATTTTTGTCCACAGTCCTTCTTGATTAGAGCCTTGCTAAGAGTGATTTTATTGATTACCATTTTATGTTTAGAATTGAAGAACTTGAATCTTGTATTTCTGATTTGAAAACGGAACTAAGTTTAACTCGTCAGTGTGAAGGGGATTTACGTACACAAAATTATACTTTGATTCATGGTGAGAAGTCTGCGAAGAATGAACTATCACAACTCAGAAGAAACAATGATGAACTGCAAAATAAGTACGAAAATTTTCATTTTTTCGATATAGAAAAATACCGTACCTGATACAGATTAAATATCAGCTATGGAAAAAATTGTATATTAATTGCCATTTTCACAGTTATATCCTAACTTCTTTATTTTTTATTTTAGACTTCATAATTTGGTCAACAACAAACAAAAAGATAAACAAACGCTTCAGTCCCTCGAAAAACGTTTGAAAGCAGAAACAGAAGTTCGCCATGCTGTTGAAAAAGTTCTGATAGAAGAAAGAAACAAGAGAAAAGAGGAAGAAGAAACTGCTGCAAGAGCTGTTGCATTGGTGGCAAGTAACAGGTGAGTCCATATTTGCAGGTAAACAGGAATAACTTGAGCTTGTGTACCCAATGATCTAGCGGTTAAGGCGTTAGACCAGCGTTTCTCAAACTGCGATGTTTCGTGGGCTTCTTCAAAGTGTTCCACTGGTCAGGAATCAAAATTGCTAAATTGGTCCCCATGGCGATTTCGTCTGTACATTGGCGCCTCTGGGTTTTAAATTTGTCTCCCAACTCGCGACAAACAGGCCGAGAGGCCTTGGTATCTGGAAAGCATGTCATTTTCGTCAACCGTTCAGTATCGTTAGCCTAATTTTTTAATTGTCTAGTTTACAGCAAACTTGTTAATTTATTATATGCTAAATTTTTTTGGAAACCAACCTTCTCTCAATGGACTGTTGGCTTAAAACTGGAAGCCTCAAAAGATAAGCTGGTTGTGCAAGTTGATGCACAAAGAAAATCCATTATACAAGTTATTATCGTCAATTTTACCTTCTAATTTCTTGATGTTCCACGAGGCAAGATAAAATGCGAAGGTGTTCCATCGCAAAAAAGTTTATAAAACGCTGTGTTAGACTAAAGTTGATGTCAATGGTTACTCTCTGGTTCAAATGCCATGATCACTACCACCTACTATCACTATCACGTATCACCACCTACAGTGTAATAAATCGGGTGAGCAATGCCGAAATGGAGAGACTATAGTCGTTCAAACCATAGTTTCTTGTTCAGATAAAAAGGAATGAACAAACTTCATAGGTAAAACGTAAAAGGCATGCTCGATTGTAAACATTTAGTAATTTCAAACCTATGCACGACCAAAGCATACGTACCGTGTACAGCCGTGGTTCTCAAACTGGGCGACGCGTAGCCGAAGTGCGTCGTTTCAATATTGATATGGCGACGCAAATCTTTTCTTCTTTTGTTGGTTGGTACCTGCGGTGCGTAGAAAAAGTCAAAATTTTCTTTTTCTCGTTTAAATCATACTTGAGAACTGGAAATGACAATATATTGAATATTGTAACGATCGATCTTATCTATATTATGTGACTTGACAAACATCACGGATCATTCAATACTGTTCCAATTATGACATCACACAGACTGGATCAGATCGAGTCATGCATGCTGTTCATTTCTAATTTTTCCATGAACATGTGAACATCAAGCGTTGTTCAGCACTTCGTCTGCGCGTTAACCTAAACAGATATTCAATATTGACACCACAGCAGTTCTCTTCAGGCATGATTTAAATAAAACTCATTGTAAAAGAGGTCTCTTATTGAAAGGTATCCAGACATTTTTCACAGGGAGTCGCAGCGTGGCCTTATTTTTTAAAGGACGTCGCAATACCAAGAAGTTTGAGAACCGCTGGTGTACAGTAATAAAAGTCACAATCATGATAGGTTTATAAGGGATAATCATAATTGTATGATTTAATGCTTATTCATGACTTTCCTCTCAAACATGGCCCTGGACAACCACAAGAACCACTGATATCCAATGATAGATACTGAGCTATTTACTATATTTCGAAATACTGTTTTGTCTATCCAATTTATTACACTCTGGATAAGATGGGGCTTTGGGGTTTTGAATCTTAGATGTGCAAATTAGGATGTCGACACAGTTATGTCCTAACACTGCGCTAGGCCACTGCGCTCAACATAGTTGACCAATTTTGAATCAGAAATTGGAAACAAGTTTTTAAGCAAACTTAAAATTGGATTTTTAGGGAAGCTATCCCACTATTTTTTTTCTGAATAAATAAACTATAAAAGTAATGTTAGTGTGTCACTT
This sequence comes from Styela clava, assembly GCF_964204865.1. Taxonomy (NCBI): domain Eukaryota; kingdom Metazoa; phylum Chordata; class Ascidiacea; order Stolidobranchia; family Styelidae; genus Styela; species Styela clava. The sequence goes on along the minus strand of NC_135259.1, from coordinate 9,573,591 downwards.
CCTGCAACTCTTCAATCGAAACTCTTTTAGTTTCTAGTTGAGGGTTCAAGATCCAAATTTCATGAAATACCTACTTTTTGAAAATTACCTTCTTTTCTCAAATACAGGGAAAGAGAAGAAGCAGAACTCAATAAAAGGAAATTTCAAGAAAAGGAAAAAGATTTTCAAAATCTTAAAAAACTTTTAGAAGAAAAAGAAGATTATTGCAAAAGACTGCATAGGGAAATTGGTGTATGTTGTTTCAATTGTATGGTCAACGCCAAGAAATAGGAAAATAGTAACAAAATCCTTTATTCCTAATATGAGATGTATTGTTGTTTTTGGCTTATCTGCCTCAGATAGAAAGACAAAATCCAATATTTATTGAAAAATGGACACATTATTAATTTTGGATTCCTTTTTAATTTAGTAATAAGGATGGAATAATAGTTTGTTTCTTATGAAAAATCAATATTATAGATGAAGATTATAACAAACTACCTATTATTTCTGGTTGCCTACCAAGGATGCCATAAAAATAAATAAAATAATGCAATTTTCATAATTATCCCAAGAGAGAGGAAAGACTCCTAACACTTAGCACGATGCGCCAACTGCCAAGTCATAATGTATATTTTGTCTGTACTGTACAGACATTTATAGTCGTAATCCAGACTTTTGTTACAAGTTATTGCCAATTCCGCACCATTCACAGGAATTGAAACAGAATGAAAAATCTGCTAAAGAATCCGATACTCTGATGTCTGCTTTAGCTGCGATGCAAGAGAAAAATATGATGTTGGAAAAATCACTCAGTGCTGAGACAAGATTAAAACTCGATCTTTTTTCCGCTCTCGGAGATGTGAAACGACAATATGAAATTGAGCAAAGTATGTTTTTATATATTAGATAAATGTAATATTCTCTCGGATCCTTTTATTTTTCATTTGTTGATTTTGTTTCGCAGGTGTTCGAATGCAGCGTGAAGTTGAAATTCGTGAGCTGAAGTCAAGAGTCGCAGAAGTTTTATCTGTTTTGCCAGAATCACAAATGAGGTCTTCCACTCCTCACTATTCCGCCAATTTTCTAGAAAAGCAAGTCCCACCAACTGTTCAACTTAGCCCCACCCAGCATTATTCTGCTCGTTTCTGCTCCGTTCCTGTTGCCCCAATATCTCCTCCAAACATGGAGCCTCCACATCCCATCCCTATCCACACAAACCCTATGATACCCCAACCCCAGGGCTTGATTCAACAAATGCCCCTTGACCCCAATGCTGCTATATACACACCCCCATCCTCTGCAGTGTAAATCTCATCCATCGATGTATTTTTTTATAATGTCTCGCGGGGATTGATATTGCTGTGGTGTAAAATTGAGAATTAGTTTAACCATTCCTGCACTACTATTGGTTTAATGCATGGTTAAATTTTTTTTTCAATTCTAAACCGCTTATAATGTGAGGTTTTCATTTTCTTTCACATTTTCCTGTTTTTTTTTTTTATATTTAAAAGGGTGGTATTGTGAATGGTGGTATTTAAGAATGGATGTCACTCTTTTCATCATGTCATTGCATTCTTATGTTCTTATTTACCGCAATACGTAATATTCAGATATTGTTTGTTAACTTTACTGTCAGGCTACAGTATAGTTCACAGTGTGAAAATAATGAAGACGAAATATATGGTTCTTGTCATCTGGTAAGAAACAAGCTTGTTATAAAGCTTACTCATTCAAGATAAAACTGCATATCGAAATATTTACTAAATTACTACCTAATATTTGACGCTCCAGCTACTTTTTTTTATGTTTTTGTTGAAAGCTGCTATACTCGTTAATTAGGAAAGCTAGTTTGATGCCCCTCTTATTCGAGGTTTTAAAGCTGACCAGTATTAACATACAGAAAACGATGTCAGCTTTAATATTTCAAATGTTAATAACATGTTAAGCTTTCCTATCAGTTTCATTCCAATATCTTATTTTTTTTTGATTACCCTACAAACGGAATACTGGAGTGATCAATTGTTTTTTCAATCATCAATCGGCTTTAATTCGGAGTGTTATGGGGAACATAGTTGTATTGAAGTCGATAAATACTTTGGATATACTTTTATAAATGGTTACGTTCTCGCTCAAGTTGCGTTTGCCAAGCCGATCAGAAAACAGTGTTACTTTTGGTGCCTGATAATTGACAAATTCGTGGAATTATGGGTTCTCCAGTGGCTTCTTGCTGGATTAAATACAGTATTGTGTCTTATTTAGTCATAAAGGAATATTAAAATTATTTGTTAAGGTGAAAATGAACGGAGATGATCGTTATGTATATCAATTTGATAATAATGTAGTGTCTCGTATACGGATGTTCAATATAATGGTCCAGAACCTGTTCGTGTTTATTTCCTATTGTAGATTAAATTTACTGGGAATCGGTGGCTAGGTTAAAACACTGGTTTATAACGGGAAGGAGAAGCCGACCAGCGGTTGTGCGAACCGCTGTTTGGTTCGCGAGAAGTCCGTCAACTCTCTCGCTCATTAACCCCGCATGATGTGCGGTGGTGAGCGTGTTCCTAACGCTCAGCCCGCTACATCGCCTTCCGGCGTCACCGAAAACTGTAGTGACAAATCAGTGATCAAGTTTTTTGAGATACGTGAAAGCTTTTTGGTTAAATTTAAAGCGCCAATGTCTGAAAATAACAATCTGCCGAATTTTTTCATGATGAGGAATAATAGCCTTCTAGCGACAACAATCTTTGACCACTGAAAATTTAAAATCAATTACGGTAGTCCGGCAATTAAAGAGAAAAGCGACCTTTTCGCAATAGCAGGAACAAATGCTAGCAACAACGTAATACTAAGATGCTGGTGTGGCGCATCGTGCTAAGCGTTAGGAGTACGCTCGCCACCGCACCTCTGGTTAGAATCCCAAGCGGAATAGATAGGTGCGAGAGGATTGCTGGACTCCTCGCCGCCGTAGGGTGGTCCATGTAACCCGCTGGTCGGTTACGGCTTTTTCCACCATGCTTCCGTAAACAAATAACTGGCTAACTAATCACATGGACTGATTCAGCCGACTATCGCCTTCTCTCTCCCGGAGATAAATATGTAAATCTTATCTATAGGTCCATTTCGTGTCCAATTATATACAACATCCTGTGTATATTGAAGTACAATCGATTCGAGAGAAGCGGTATGTTAGTCGTTGGAGAGAAGTGATGACCTCAGTGTTATATTTTCTCTTCTGCACCAACAACATTTACAACGTAGCGACGAGTAAAGCGACTAATCAAAGTTCAGTTACATCGTGTTTGAATAAACATAAAACGGTGACAGCACATTTGAAGCCACGCACATTTGAACCCATATATTTGCACCCGTATATCCTCGGGTTCAATCTATATGCGGGTGGTAAAATCCATGGGTTGAGGTTAGTTTTGGATCAAATATCCGCAAGGTGCAAATTTCCAAGGGTGTAATAATATACAGGTGCAACTGTCGTGGGTTCAAATGTAATGAACCAACATAAAACAACCATGACCTGGTCTTCTGTCAATGACAAAATTAAAGCGTACAATGCGTAAGGAACTTGCTAATAAAATATTTTGTTGTAGATTCAGGTCTAGTTATTTCAGTAGTGCAGCATGTGAAACATGAAAGCAGTGGGCTTTTGCCAACAGCAGAAAGAAAAATACAAAATGATAAAACGACTCATAAGTCCATGTTGTATCTAAAAAATAGATTCGTTTTCACCATCAGTCTATTTTGCCCAAGTGCTGATCGATAAAATGATGGTCGATTAGCCACGTTTAGTGAACACAAACATGCTAACAATCGCTTCTGCACTCAGTTTGACATCTTCGTCTGGTACGCCTTCCATATTGAAAAGTTTTTTCACCTTGTTTGCCATCACTGTTAAAGGATCGATATCGGGTTTTTGAGTTTCCATTAAAGTTTGGTATTCACCTAGAGTCGACATGAAATTTTTTAGATCTACCAAGGTGTTCCCAATTTTCTCTCTGTAAGTTAGCTCCTCAAACCATTCTTTGGAGTCATTTTGTATCTTATTGAACGTTTCCGCATACCCGTCAATGACAATTGTATCTCTTTTGTCAGCATTGATGTCGACAAAGAAATCTTCATAAAAATTATAAAACGGATATGTAGGCGTTGGAATATCTTCTCCATTCAATATTGGCTTGATTGAATTGATAACTCTTCCAAATATTGCACATACCCCGTTTGTTTTCAACACACGTTCGCACTCTTTTTCAAACTTTGGTATATCGAAAAAATGAGCCGCCGTTCCAGAAGTTATCAAATCTATACTATTGTCTTTGAACGGAAAAGCATTTCCATGAACAAGCTGATACGATATGTTTTCGAATTGATTTAGCTTTCTAGCTTGTTCGATTTGAGCTTCACTAATATCAATTCCTACAATCGACTTGAAGTAATCGGCAAAAATGTAAGTTGACTGTCCGCATCCACAACCAACATCAAGCATTCTCTCAAACTTTGCCTGGGCACCTACTCCCATTTCATTTCGTAAATACCCGATTATCGCTTCTGGTACTGTTTTGGGATAAGAAGGTCTATACTTAGCATAGGCATCAGCAACATTTTTGCCTTCGTAGCAGCGGATGAGTTGAGTTTTTGGAAACTCGGACATTATATTAATTCTGCTTCAGTTTTACAATTCTACAATATAATATTTTCTGTTGATGCAAATGGTATATAATAATATTACATTTTTAAAATTATGTTTCTATAATCATTATCATGAATGCATTCGCAAATATTCGATAAATTGCGCTGTCATAAATCCCAGAAATTGTACACGAACTCTGTCACCAAAGCAAACGACAACCTATCTAGATAAATACGTAATATGCTACCCATAAATAGTATCAGGTATTTACTTCTTTTTCTATTCCAAATCTTTCGAATCCGAAAGTCGGTTTTCGTGTAATTTTTTATCATTATATATTACATTTGCGTTAAAAGTGATTTATTAATGAGGGATATTGATATTGAAGCAAAAAGAAGAAAACAAACGCCTTAATTTACAAATTAATAACTTGAATTCAGTCTGACTCCGCAATTACTCGTTTTGTTATTTTTCGATACTGTGGTGCGAATGGACTCGCACACCACCCTGGGATTAGAGGATATAGAATCAGAGTGAAAATTTGCGTCGCTTGATACAAATGCCCAAGAAGCACTCTTTATGAGTTTAACTATGTTAGATTCATAATTCATTCTCCGCTAAATATTATTTCTTTATCCGAGATAATGTTAATTGAACTGCAACCTCGAACGTTTCAACATCACTGAATAAAAAATATCTCAGCTACAAATTTTAATGTAGACTGCTTTTTTCTGCTCATATCGGAATGCAACAATTAAGGAAAACCACTTTCTATTAATTAAATTTTTGTTGTATATTTGATTCCTCCGTGATCTAAATATATCCCGAAAAAATCTAGTATATTACCCCAGGCTAACTCAGCGATTGAAAAATTAAATAGCGTTGTATAATAAAAGGTTATTGAGTGTAAACGAAGTTTTCTTCCGTTCTTTCGTTGTTTAAGTTAATTTTATGTAATGTGCGTTTATGTAATATTGTGCGTTTACATACTGTATATGAATATGTTTGTTGGTGTAAGCATTGGGGAACACTGCACACGTAGTATCATTACATATAGACTTTTGTATTAGAAAGCAATGACCTGATGCGATCGATTGATTATTTTTTTTAGTTTATTGAAAGAAGTTTAATATGATTAATTACGGAGATTATTACATATACAAAACAACTCATATGTTTTTAATCTGCAAAACTACCTGCTTTTATAAATTGATAAATATACAAAACAACTGTTGAACTTTTTATCTGAAAAACAATCTACTTATAGTATATAAAATATACTTACCTTTGAAGAGTTTAGTAAGAATATATTCGTCGAAAACAACAGGAAATATTGCATACGTAGGTTCGACATTTCATCTTAAAATATGATTAGAAATCATCATCATCATCATTTTATCAACTATTCATAAAAAGATATGCGTGGATCTGATTTCACTACTATGTCAGATATGAAAAAATACATAAGAATAAAATACATATTGCAAGTTCTAAACGTGACACAAATGAAATATATTGATCTGAAAACTAAAAAAAACCGTAAGCATTGCCTTGGATGGGACCCAACCAACGGATGATGGTATGTATGACATATGATATCAATGCATTTTATACACGACACAAACATTGATTGACTTGAACTTAATTAAAACGTGTTGAGTAGGGTTGAGATCCCGGGAAATTCCGGGATTTGGACTGTTTTTTTCAATCCCGATCCCGCGATTATTTCCTAAAATCCCGGAATTTTAGGGCTTGGTTATCCACATATAGATATTGCAAGTTATACCATTGTTTTTAATACTTATTGAAAAAAAATAATACATCCACGCTTACAGTTTGACGAGTAGAATTGCCATTACTGCCGACTTATTTAATCATCATTTGAACTCAAAATAGCATTCAGGATTCACGCAATGACTTTGCAGTTTTTTTATTCACTATTCAATAGGAAAATAAAACAGACACAAGAGAAAAGTAAATTCAAGAAGGTCAACTATCGTCTTCGTAAATATCTGCATTCCGGCGTCAGAAATGATATTATTCTTAGCTTAAAATTGGGACAGTGAATTTACAAACGGTGACAAGAAAGATCAAAGCCGATACAAAAGATAAAAATCGGAATAAAATCTTGAATTCAGCCCGATATTCGACAATTCGTTAAAATTATTCGATTCGAGGAAAATGTACTTTTTGCCCACCCTTGCGATGCAATGAAACTTGGGATTAATAAAACATTCATTAAATTCAGTAAATTGAACTACTTCATGAACTATCTTTTTCGGATAGTTTCTGCGGTCTGAATAAGCGTTTCGACGTAGTGAATGCTATGATCTTTGCCATCGAAATATGCTCGGGCCTTGCACGAAATTCATAACGTGAAAAGATACATCCCGCGGTGAGAATTGTTTGTAACAACTGAAGTTACCAGTTTAGTGTTTTTTTAGGGGGAAGGGTGAGCAAAACCGAAGCACGTGATCGGCGGTGCGTTTGAAGACCACGTATTACCCGTGCGGCCGCGCAACTTTTAAAATAATGTGAGGTGCTCCGAAGGCGCTCTCGTTTACATTTATGTAAGAAAACAGTTGTAATATCGGTAACTATTAACCCTTTGTTCGCGTTTGACTATCACACTCTTTATGAGTAGAAAAGGGTCGCGCTTTGTGATAGATGTGCCACGAATATTTAAAGAGCTAAATAGTGTGCCGCGATATAAAAAAGGTTGGGAACCACTGCCCTAGATGCTATAACATTTCTGCGTCGATATTGCATGAAATAAATACGTGATTTTATTGAAATGCAAGTTGTTTTTATTTTTTACTTAATCCTGAAAAATCCCGGGATTATACGGCACAATCCCAGGATATCCCGATACCGGGATTTCAAAAACTTACTCCGAAATCCAAACCTTAGTGTTGAGTTCATATGCACCGTCATTATCGATTAATACTTTTAAACGTTGAGGGCGAAACTTGATAATTAGGCTCAAGATCTAACATCTTCATTAACGTACGTAGATTTAGCCGACGTGTTATTCCTTGCAATGTTTGCTTATTTTTTTCATTCACGCAATTCACGTTTAAACTGGAATTATCAGCGTCATGGTAGCCTACCTGGAAAAAGATAAAGGTACCGATGGAAAAAGATAAAGGTATCGTATCGTACTTGTTCCACAGTCTCAGCTTCGTTTAGGATAGGATTTACATATTTATACCGGGGGAGAGGAAAGCCGATAAGACGGCTTATCCATATGGCGAACCACGGCCCCTCGTCCAGTTACCATTCCAAGTCGGGTATGGGATTAGTTATATTGTTTGTTTTCGGAAGCATGGACTTGGTGATGGAGGAAGCCGTAACCGACCATCGGTTACGTGAACCACCCAACGACGACAAGGAGTCCAGCAATCCTCTCGCACATAACCATCCCTGCATGGGATTCGAACCTGCGAACCCACGCAGAGTAATTAGGGGTGCGGTGACGAGCGTATTCCTAACGCTTAGCCCGTTGAGCCACACCGCCGCGCCTGATTCTGTGGGGACATGTGGATAAAAAAACATTTCTGCTCTGTCCGTGTATATATTTGAGCATTGTTCTTTTTTAAAAAAAAAAATATGGCATACAAGTTTTTGGGCTGTAGGCAATGAATGCTGGACGGGATGCAGTTGTTAACATTAATTTTTCCACTAAATGGTTAGTATTTATTTACGCTATTACTCATTACTATCATTCATTCAGTTCACCCTGGTATTTGTATTTGTGTGCTACTGCTATGACAGCAGAAAAATTAAAAATTGCGCATCTTGTGGCTGTTCCGCATTTGCGTTGGGGTAAGGAGAAGTTATGAAGACTGCGGTGCCGGTACCGTACATATTGCACACCCGTACTACTGTACTTTGTTTTGGATTTCGTGTTTAAATATTTGAGCGTTGCTCTCTTGTTAGACGGAATTATGTATTGTTTTGTTATAATGGTATTGTCGTTATGATAGGATAGGATAGGATAGGATTTACATATTTATCCCGGGGGAGAGGAGAGCCGATAAGACGGCTTATTCATATGGCGAACCACGGCCTCTCGTCCGGTTACCATTCCAAGTCGGGTATGGGATTAGTTTTACTGTATTGTTTGTTTTTTCGGAAGCATGGACTTGGTGGTGGAGGAAGCCGTGACCGACCAGCGGCTACGTGAACCACCCAACGACGGCGAGGAGTCCAGCAATCCTCTCGCACATAACCATCCCTGCATGGGATTCGAACCTGCGAACCCATGCAGAGTAATTAGAGGTGCGGTGGCGAGCGTATTCCTAACGCTTAGCCCGTTGAGCCACACCGCCGCGCCATGGTATTCTCTTCAGCTACTAGGCTGATTGGTTTGAAATTCTCAGTGGTTAAAGATGGTATATTTGCTAGAAGGATACTACTACTATCTTTATTTACTTCAAAGATTTCTGCCGTCACCATGGGAGTTGATAAGAAAAGCGATCTTTTTCATAACGACAATACCGAGTAGATGAAAAAGAACCTGAACAACATTCTAACAGGAACATAATAACATAATGGCCTATATGTGGATTTTGTGTCCAAAAATACCTAATCGATCCTCTGGGAAACATCTATAGGTTCATTTCGTGTCCAATAAATACGGAAATCGAAACATCTATATTATGCCTATGGGTTCATTTTGTATTCAACAAGCATCAATTGCGCCGCCACGTGGGGGCACTCGCATTAAAAAAGATAACAACATAGCATCGACTAACTGCGCAAGCAACAGATGTAAGACGTTCGACTTTATTGCCCTTGTATTCAAAAGCGCTTTTTCCAGTTTTGGCATGGGATACTTTTTAATGCTATTTTTTGTCATTTTGTCAAGAGTAAATTAGTTTAATATGCAGTAATTACATGGGTAGGCTGTTTCTCTATTTGCATTGATTTCATGGAATAGTCGGGTCCCTGGGTCAGCGGGTTCTGTTTACGAAACCCGAAACACAGTAAAAGCATTTTAATCTTGAGAACTGAAGTCAGTACCGTATTGGTGTGAATTTATTTGCAAAATACATTCATACACTGATACAGCTATATCCTGACATATGTAGCCCACGGTACGGTACCGGTATGTCAGTATATGAAGCAAGATAATACTGTACTGGTACTGGTAATAGTAGCCTGTAGGGGTACTAGGGGGTATGTGTAATAGGGGGTATGTAGCCTGTACCTAGGTGGTAACCTTTGAAATTATGTGGTCCTTAGGGTATATAACCTGGGCGAGCTGAAACTGTGAAAAGAAAAAAAAACACATAGTTCAGTAGTTCATGGACCAACTCTTACTGTCTTATGATTTTATACCAACATTTTTTTTATTTACATAGCATATATTCCACAGCGTTATGCAATCTGCATGATTAACAATTATGAAATTTGAACAATTTATTGTGTTGTCTCTACTTTGTGGACTTGTCAATAGTGAGGAGTCTGACACCTTTGACACAATCTTGGGAAAATCAGATGCCTGTAAAGATGAATGTTTAAGGAGTTTTCCTCTTCATACATATGACAGGGTAACTTTTTTATTTATTATTTTATTTGAAACTTCGCTATGTTACAAAAAAGACAATATTGAAAATAAGACACGCTGAAGGAAAAGTTATAAATGCCAAAACTTCAAATGTGGTTCCTACCTCAGCCATGAATATTCATTGGATAGTGATTTCAAATAGGTAGGCATTGCTTTCAGACAGATCTTTCTATCAATCAGACAGATCTTTACAACCTGCCAATAAGGGTAGGGATATTCTCGGTGGAAAGGAGATTGGCCTGTGTAATGGTTTACATGCTTTTTGAAACAAATATCCTATAAATCCATTATCCATAATGTATTTGTTAAAAATCATAACATTAACCATCCCATGCCGCCACCTGTTGGTTTGAAAAGTCCGTAAATCTATTTTTATCACTGAGTTTTTCCATTAATTACATTCTAGACGTAATATTGGATAAAAATTTGTAATATGAGATATCTGGATATTGGCTTGTTGTTCTGATTATATTGTATTTATTCACCATCTTTCTAATGTGAACAGGTGAATATTTCACTCTCGATTTTTCAGTAATTTATTGTGACTTATGATCTTACGGTATTTTTATTAATACAGCCAAGCAACCTTGAAGCTTGTGATCGTGGATGTAGGTTGTTTAGTATCTGTGAATGGTCGATAGATGATCAAGATTTCAATAAAACTTTTGTGGAATGTACCGCAGGTAATAGTTGACCAAAGATTGAAACTTTTTTGTACAATTTCGTTTTATGGACCTGAGTTTTAATTTATTTTAAATTCATTTGTTGAGCAGATGTAATATTAGTAATATTTTGGAACCTAGATATCATTCCTAAGGTCTGATTTTACCCCAAATAAAAAGTTATGTTTTGTGCAGTTTATAGCTTGACATATGCTTGAAAATTGCTCATATGTAATCAGTCATGGTGATGTAATGAGCTAAATAGGCTGGTGAATATATAATAAAAATTTCAAAGTCTGCTAGATCTTGATACAGTTATCTCTTCAAGGAATATTTTACAACTGGTAATCCTGTGTCCGAACACAAAAACAATATAATATATCACATTTGCTTGAACACCAAATTGAAAACATATACCGTGGCTGTTTTTTTGTCATAGAATAGGTTGCAATTAGAATAAGCTTCTATTCATTTGTCTAAAGCCTGTGGCTGTGTTCATTGCCAGTAATATTTTTTGGATGTGTTGAAGAATAATCTCTGACAATATTTTCCAGCATGTGATGAAGCATATGGTCAAAACGAAAACAAATTCGAGTCAGAATCATGTAAATTTGGATGTAAATCTGCTGTTTTACCTGCCAAACAAAGGCAAAATAAAGTAAGCTATTAACAGTAGAACTATTTTAAACTATGTTGCGAGAAACTTAGAATATTCTTTTAATTTTTCACAATATAGTTTCTGGCATTCTCCTCTCTCCTTTTACCAAGGCACGTTTTATGAGGTTTTTAAGTTTTTTCTTCATGCAAAGGTTTTAGATTAGTTGCCAATGCTACACTGTATTCCAAGTACATATTTTACTCTTATGAAAGGTAAAAAACTGGTTCTGCTAATCTATCGATCTATCTGCTTTGCGTCCTAATCTTGATCCACTCTTCATTTGTGCACTCAGTTCCATTTGAATTGTTATTTTTATCGAGAATGCAGTTATTAGTATGGGTACGCGTGTTACTTATTTCATTATTGCATTAACTATTGAATATGTTAGAAAATAGTTTCACCATTTCATTTTATTGCAAAATTTATATGTTTAGTTGGATAAAGAGGAACCTCATATTCATCCAGTTGTAATTAGTCAATCTCTTTCTCTAAATCATCAAGACAATATATTTGGAAGTTTTGGTGCAGATCCATTTGATCAATTCTTCTCGCATGTAAGTAATGAGTTTATTATTGACACTGCTAAGTTATCATTATATGTATATATATATATATATAATATTGGATCAGGTTTTTATTACCTTCTTGGTTCAATGACTTATTCTATATTCACCTATGTAAATATATTAAATTGAATTGTAGTTTAATTCCCATATCCCCTAATTCAAACAAATCTTGTTTTATGTGAATAAAGCTTATCAAAATTGAAATATAGATTGAATAAATATACTCTGTATCTCTAATTCCATAACTTTACTATATCAATGGTAATTTTCAATTTCTCTGGTACAACGGTGTGACTAATTATCCAATTACTTGGTTATTATGTGATTCACATTACCTTTAAAGTGATGTGATGGATATTGGTAGATAAATAGGACAAACCAGTTATCTTTCAATTTTGATTTGTAATAGTTATAGTATATTAATTAAGATAATGTGATATTAATTTTTATACAGGGGTGGCCAAAAATGAATAACTAACAATTCTGATGATATTCCGATATGATATTTTAGAATATAGAATAAAAAATAGGCCTATCAAATTTTACATTGTAAGTTTGTAACCATTGTAATAACATAGAAATTGACTCGGCAAACATAGAATAGCTTGTATAAAAGTTGTTTGATAATTTTTATATTTTTGCGGTGTCGGAAGTCTGAAACGAAGTGCTATTTTTTGTGGGCATCTGATGTTATATGCTCAATTTTAAAAAGTTTTAAATGAACTACATTCCAGTTATCCATGAAATCAATAATTTGCCATATGAAATATTACCAATTCCGAATGTATTTGAATATTTGATTACAGGTAGTTTCGAACATCTTTATTTCAAATTGAAAATATTTTATATTTGTCATTGCTATTTGGGAGTAAAATTTACCATTATATACATATATGAAAAATGAATTTATCATATTTTCGGCTAATAAGTCTACTCAGCAAATTAGACGAGGCCTATTTTACCACTGAGAAAATTTTTTTCTCCAATATATCCCTCTAATAAGATGAGGCAGAAAAACTTTTTCTCTGTTGGTCAGTTAATTAAGCACCAATATGCGCTGATACCTTTAAACAGTTAGAATCAGGCCATGTTTGTTAAGGTAGAATCATTTTTACAAAGTTAACTATTCCTAACAATGAAGCTGTGATTTAGTGTTAATAAAATAGTAGCATGCAATCATTTTGCACAACCCATTAACTGGAACCTTGAAAGAACTTGTGAATATGGTGTTATAGGTACTGCACTGTACGTCTATGGGTTTGTTAACAGCTGTTCTGTCCAGTCTGGTGTCGGTTTTCCCGAATCACTTTATCTTGTGATAGCCTAACCGTTTTTATTTTTGGCACAGATACCAATAACTGTGCTTCATCGCACAAGCCAAGTTAGGATTGCCATCAAGTTTTTAACAAGAATAATACAAATATCAGCTGGCAGTACAAAGTCAATGAAATAACTGTAGCTGTGTTTGGCAGGCCCTTCAGTGTCGAGTACATTGAAAATCTATCAACCCAGATAAAAAGTTATGCTTGGGAGGACTTATGAGAAAAAATGAGGGGAGCCCATAAAAAACCAAAATAAGTATAGCCTGCTAAAAATCACGCCAAAATAATTGGATCCAGAAAAGCGACTTAATAATAGTCAGGATTATTTTTTCATGTTACAGATGTATCAACATCCACTCATGATGGCAAGTGATAATATGATGCAGAACATGCTGAATTATATGACCAAACTAATGAATTCTGATGTTATGTCATCCTCTATGTTAAGTTTGGGAAATAAAGACACAGATGAAGTTATTATCATTTCTGTAAGTATCAACTATTTTTATTATTTTGTAGTTATTTGTTAGTTATTTAACTATTTCTAAAAAATTTAAAATGTCTCGCATATTTTATTTTTTGAAATAGGATTATAAATTTCTGAGAGGAAATATAGTTTCAAAGACCTAATTTAGAATATATTATTGATATTCTATAATCAAATTTATTAAATCAAAATGTATGCAGAATAGTGGATTGATTAGATAATTCAGTCCATCCCCTCCTGAAGCACTATTTATTTTTTTGTTATTCAAGCATTGATCTCTTTGCTTAATATTTAATGCTTATTTACTTCATAATAATATTATGGGACAATGTATTGGGAAACACAGTAAATTTTATTTGTATTGATTTTTTGTTAATTTATTTTTAAAACGATCGTTTGAATATTTCTAAGGCTGATGTCTTGGCATCTGTAAACATTTAAACAGTCTACCCCTATGGGTTTCCCAAACCGGTGTCCACCGGGACTTCACAGGGGATCCGCAACTATGTGAAAAGAGTCAGATCGATCTTTAATGATTGATTTCAATCAAAAAGCGATTGCATCTTTTTGGTTGATCGTGTGGACTAATATCCATTGCTGTCAGGAAATGCAATTTCAATTTTATTGCCTTTTGAAACGACTTACCTGTGTGAAGCAGCATTTTTCGCTCTTACCAAAGTGATAACAAAAAATATAGGTCAAGATAGCCAATGATATATCCAGCTCTCTATTCTACATTTATTATAATGACCTCCCTTCAACCTTTTATATTTTACAGTTTGGTTCTAATTTACCGGAAATAAATACACAACATCCACTGGAAAAGCTCATAAAACATAATACTGATGGAAATAAAATTCATCCAAAAACAACTCTGGTGGATAGAATCATTGAGTCTAATCTCCAGACAAATTTATATGAGTGAGTATTTTGAGTATATATAAGAAACGACTTCGGGTTTGGACATTGCGTTTGAATTATTTAATAATGAAATATCAGATACAGAATGGTAATTAGGGTAGTATTGGATTTTGCATTATTATATTACTCCTTATATAAAAATAATATCATCTCACTGCTTCAAGTCTCGTCCAAATCATTATTTTTAATGCACAATTCTACACAATAATGATTTATAGTCTAAGTAGCTCTTGGCACTTGAGTGGTCGTTTGTAACTTCGCTAAGAGATCAATCTCCTATCTGAGTGAGTCTGAGTGAAATTATGAAATTGCTTGAGAAAATTGCCTGATAAAAAATATATATGTGGATGTGTTTTTTTGATTTATTCATTGGGCTTCTTATTGATGTCTATATCCCAAGGGCATATGAACAACCCTACTTCATTATTCATTTGGCATAGGACAAAGTTTCCTGATAATTAAAAATCATTGATTCTCGATTTTTCATTAATGATGCAATTTAGTATATATAAGGTTATTATGGTATATCCGATATTTCATATTCTACATATTAATTAATCAGTTTTGTCCACCCATGACCAACATTTTTTACTCTACAGAAAGCATCATCCATACACAAACGATTACTGGTTCTCCGATTATTATGATGATTTTGATCATTTCGATAATCCAAATTTAGAAAAGGAATTTGAAGAATGGTGGAATTGTTTTGTCAAGTAAGTTGTTTAGTTTTGATTCTCAATGATTTGAAAATTGTCATTCACAACTTGCATTGATTGTATCTTGCATTGATATTGTCTCCCTTCATGCTTATACGTATGGAGTGTCATGAAAAAGATTCTTCATCGCAGTGTTTAACTGTTGGGGTCTACTCCATTTTTATAAACTTTTATCTGCTATCAAGGTATTTTGGTATTATGTACTTGTGCTTGTGGGGGGGGTGGTCTAAGCATTTGATTTTATTTAATCACAGGTTTAAATCCTATGCCCATCATGGGTGTAATAAATTGGGTGGATATTGCTGAATCAAGAGAATTTCTAAAAAAAAAAAAATTTTTTTTACGGTAAATAGCGTTTTAAAACATTGTACATATGAAAAATTTCAAAAGTTATTTTGTTTTGCATTTCATTGAAACAAATACCTTCACATATTAAGACACTAAAACATTCAAATTTATTTTCATAAATTCACGGAATCCTTTGTTTAATAATTCATCAGCTGTGGTTGACCTTATTGTCTTGATCAGAACATTCTTGTGTAGTACTTATTTACTGATTGTGGTTTTATAATGTGAAATTCTCGTTATTTTTCAATATACGGTATCGGTATATTCAACTGGTAATTATGTCCAGGATTTTAGAATGACTGGAATGTTTCCTTTTACAATAATCAGCAATCTACGTATTTTGTAAAACCATGAATCCGCTACAAATTTCATTTCTAAATGATTGCTAAATTATTGCCCTGAACTGAAGATTGATTTGCTAAAATGTTGTTTTAAAAAATCATTTTTCTGTGCAACTAATTAAACCAATCGATTTCAGTCACGATATTTCCTCCAAAATTATTCAATTTTTACACATACTGCGCCACAACACAGCCTTCCATCTGGTTATTTCGCCATATTTTCCACAAGCCTGATGCTCGGCTAAGATGTCGATACTAATGTGAATTGCCACAGCGGTTGAGTTTGTACTCGTGATTTTGGGATAACAGATTTTTGTGTAGATTTTGTATTTTAGGGCTGGGATTTTATTGTAGGCTATAATTTTCTCATTTGTGCACTCAAGTATATAAGAAAAGAACCGTGATTCCATAATGAACAATGCTGTCTTGATTAGTGAATAATTACCAGCTGGGAAACTACAACACACATTTTTTGCAGTTACCACAAATCCCTTTTCTGTTAACTCTTACACTCCAAAGTTTTATTTACGCTCACTGTGAAATGTATTTTCTGGAAAGACCCCAGTAATTTTGTGTACAGATCTTCTATAACAAAGTCGAGTAGCTCTGGCATGGGCTACTGCTGTTAGAAATTTAATTTTCATGGTCGTAATATATTTGACCATTGCACTCTTTCTTATTCAATATGTTTCGTCTTTTATAAATTACAGGAAAGCTGGTCTTCCCGAACTCGCGTTGTTATTTTTTTGGATGTCAACAATGATTTTATTAGTAATGTGTTGTACGATGCAATTTCCATCAAAGAAAAACTCAACCAAGGTAACTAAATTAGGCATTTTTGTGGTTTTAACAACATGACATTGATTTAGGCTTTTTGTGAGATCATGACCTTGTTGCATAGGGTACTTGAATTAATTATTGAATAGCTAAATGTGGTCTGCATAAAAAACTGCCATCGTCAAGCAATGCTTATAGATTTAAAGTGGGGATTTTGATAATTTTCTTTTGCTAAACATGAACGAGCATGGACCATGTTACTGAAGTTTTTATTTTTGTTGTATGGTGCATGCTTGGTGAAGATCAAATTATGTATTTTTTCTATGGTAATTTTAAAGATATACCTATATATTTTTCATACATATATTTGAAGTGCAGACACTAATATAAAGTGTGTTCATAAAGTCATGTTACAATTTTAAAATTTTGTTATGAAGTCAGTTCTCAATAAATTTTATTCAAGTTTGTTTTATTTTAATCAGTTTTTAAGTTTCTTTAAATTCATTCATTCCCCTTTATATACCCACCATTAGATGAACAGAGCACATCAAAGTTTTTTTTTCTGATTTAATACAGGACCTAATTCCTATAGTGTATCGGTGTATCCCACTGAGGTAATATATTTTTAATCCTAATAATTTGAATCATATTTTCAAACCTATCACATTTTTATCATTCAATCTCTAGGGCGAATTGATCATCACCTTACTGTAAAGTTTTGGGTTTTTGTTTCGTGAAATAAATATTGCAATATTGAAATAATTATGTGAAATAAATATTGCATGGACCTATCTCATGCTCATGCATTTCAATGGAAATGTGTTACTCTAATTCCACTAATGATATGTACGGATTTTATATTACCCCGAGGGCGAATGTCGGTGTTCAAGGCAACCATTTAAACGTAATGGTTGTGCTGTAAAAGAATCGTCTCATGTTTTATTTATGTCTCACCACATCTGGTGTTTCAAGATTGACATGTTTAACCTGATAACAATTGTCTTTTTTTAAACCGCTTTAACGACTTAATGCAAGAATTTAGTAGCAATGACTATTTTTCTATAATATAAAGTGGTCTAAATAATTTATTCTTTAGCTTTATATAATTCAAATCGCTCATCCAAGTCCATTCATCTGAGACAAATAACTGGATAATTTTTCCCATACCCAACATGAAATTGTAACTGGGCAAGAGGCTGTGATTGGCCGAATGGTTGTTTGGTCTTATGGTTTTTTCTCTCCCCTGCTGTGATAAATATGAAAGTATCATATCCTATAATTTTTTAACTCTGATTTTTAAACCATAAATTCAATAGCAGTGCATAATTTTCAAATGCGTATTTGGATATCTAGAATAAAAGTTTGTAAATATTTTTTTCCTGATTTTACAGTTAAGCATTCATGGTGATCTCGCTTACATAAAAGAAACAAAAGGTCACATTCCTGATTTTCTACGAGTATATGGACACACTGGCGTTGATGTCGTACGGTTTACTGAAGTAAAAAATTACAAACCAGATGAGAAAATACCATTATCAGTCTCGTTTTAAAACAACACAATTTTTGGATTGAAACTGTCTTGAGCTTCAAGAAAGCGGGAATATTGGGAATATTGTTGGTGAAAACCTCCGAGTTACCTTACCAAGTATATTTTATTATGGTGTATGATTTTCAATGGTACAGCTATTTACAACTTATTAAATAGTAGAGCCAGAGCTGCTCCCAGGGTGTTTCAAATGCTGTTTTACTATTGTCAGGTTCACTTCCTAAGTAATCTACATTTTGCTGCTTACTGAAGTATTCATGTTTGAATTGGTCTCCAAAAATGATCAAGTTTGAGCTTATTATTCGGGGTACTCGCTAGAAAAACAGAAAATTTGTCAAACGGCGACATTTTTTACAAAATATAACTTTGCCAACATTTTTTAAAGGTCTATGTTATGTTACACTTATAGATGCTTAAATGTCGTCCGTGTACTTCAGAGCCAAGTCCAAGCTTGTGTAGCGTTTTGGAGGTTAATTTGTGGGATATCGTTCCAATTCAACCTATACCTATAGTCCTATACGCATTTTATTCATGGTGTCATCTGACCTTCAAATTTTCCACTTTTCTAGCGACCACCCTGTAATAAAGTATTATGTATATCATTGCTCTTCCTTGCTCATTGCCTCTCCCACTACAGGGTGTTTGTTAATTCCAACCAATATCATTTACTTTCTCTTCTAGAATTTATCTAGTGTCTGAATTTAACAATCCTTAACTAATGTGCATTGTGTAACCTTTAGATTTACAGTGGAACGTTTACAGCTTGTATGTATCTATCAATATATATATCAAATGTTAAACGTTGGTATTTTTGTTTTGAGTGTTTTTTTGGTGAGCAATGTGTTTAGGTTCGTATGGGTAGACATAAGTGTCGAGTTGCAGAAATACACTTGTCTAGTAAAAATTTAGGTGGGATCATGGTGGGATTAAGTATGGTAATGAACTGCGGATTACTTTGTGTGGTTTGATTAAGTGCGAGAGAGAATTGCAAGACCTCTCCCAGTAAGAGGGTGGCCGGTTCAGACCATAAATTGTATATGAACAATCATCATTATATACCTTTTTTTTGTCGTTCTGTATTTACTGCTGGTTTGTATCGCGCAATATCAAGATGAACAAGACCCCAACCTTCAGAATTAAAGAAGTTTATGGATAAAAGATTGGATTTAAAGGTTAAAGGTGGACGATCCTTCACGAGTATTTTGCGAGGATTGGATCCTTTTATGAATATAGTTGTGGATGATGGAACAGAGCGCAGAAAAGACGGGACGGCTGCAACTGCTGAAATGGTGGTTGTGCGTGTTCGATATTAATGTTGGAAGCATTGGAAAGGATTCGATTTTAAATTGAACTAATCGAAAACCACAGAAGAACCCGATTCAACAATTCTTTCAAAACGTTTAAATTTGGCCTGTACAGATATTCCGTACTGGATTGTCTAAATCAGGGGTTCTCAACCTATTTTTTAGTTAAGCACCCCCCGAGTCACGAAGCAATCAACGCGAACCCCCAATAATCAGACACCAAACAAAGTTGTGATATATTGACTGACAATTTGCTGCAACGACAATTTATTGATCAACTGCTGTAACTAAATTAAATGTTCGTGTTGATGTTATTGCGCTTGTCCTCAACCCAACTAATAAATTCTTGAAATCTCTCTCAAGTTTCGATGAGCATATCACTTTCTGCATGCTCGCAGTACATTGTTATTTGAGGTTTCACAGTTTGGCTGAAAAGCTGTGCATTTCACATTGTTGCGTCACAATCACAACAACGCTAGATCAGTGAAAATTTACGCAGAGTTTCAATTGGCATTCATTTTCATCTGGTAGTTACTTAGTTTCCCTTTGTTAAGAGATATTAAAAAAACTCGACTGCCATCCAAGTACCCCTAAAAATCGTCTCGTGAACCCCAGGTCGAAGGTTCAATACAGCCCAAAGGTTCAATAAATTCGCGTATCTTTAGTTCGTTTATTTCAGGCCCAAGCCTTGTTTAACAACGTTTGTGTTTTTTGTAATTTTTTTCTGCGTGTGTGCTGGTGGGCGTGCGCATGATATTTCTTATGTTTTAAACTTTTTTTAAAGGTTTTGCTTGCTCCCCAGAATTCTCCTTTTATATTTTGTGTGTACTATGGAGTCTTCATATAAAATCTATCTATCTATATCTAACAAAATTTAGGATTGTATGTGTATTTTAGAAAATATCGCTGTGGAGCGTTTAAGGACAATACGATTTTGTTGAATTTAACTTCAACGTACCCATCTTTCAAACAACTTGTTGGTTTCCACCGACAACATTTACTTATCCAAATTTATATTTTGAACACAATCTACAAAAAGGATGCCAATACGACATCATCTAGCACAGTGGTTCTCAACCTTTTTCAGTTCGCGGACCGGTAAAATTTCAAAAAAAATTTCGCGGACCTGCGGACCTTCAAAATTAACCAAAAATGTCATGAACACAAAACATAATCAAAAGAATGCAATTACGACAAAAGTAGGCGGTGCAAAAGAAGACAATCCAATTCAATGAGAAATTTACTGCTGTCTTCTTCATATTATACGTGTTGAACGTAGTTCTAATGAAGTTTGTGCAAGGCAAAGTAGAGCGTTGACTTCCACGCGATTTCGTTAGCTTTGCGGGTTTCATTGCGTCGTTTGAAAGAATTTTGGCACAGACTAGGCACGTAGCAAGTAGTACTTTTTCGCTGCTGGGAGCAATATTGAAACTTAGCTCCAAATACTTATTATAGTGCTCAATAAAATATCCCTCTCGTTTTTTGCTTGTTTCCGTATGATCAGTAATCAGTAGTTTATTTTCTCACCATACTAAATGCACACTTGATATACAAATTGCAATAAATAAATAAAAGGCATTTCAGGGTGAGGGGAGCCGCGAGAAACCAAATTTGGTTATCGAGCAGCGGCACCCATAAGCAAGTCTAACAAGAAATAATAACAAAAAAAACTGTGTATATACAGTATCATATATACGTTAATTTGAAAATAAATATAAATACGTCACGTAAATACGATCCATATCAATTTAGCTGCAACTTGCAAAGTCGTTTCGGGGTATGTTGTAAAGTTGAAGTAGCAGTCTCTTTCTGTAAACACCACTAACTTGGTGTTCACCGCTGGGTTTCTTTTGAAACGTGAAACGTGTTTCCCCGAAATTGAGACATACCATAAAAATAAGACCTAGCCTGAATTTTAAGAAATATTTTAATATAAGCCCTCGCCTTAAAAATAAGACCTAGTCAATAACGCGAACTTTTTTTTGACCTGGTCGATATCAAGAAATCTCTCCTACACGTTTTAAATGATTGATAATCTATGTTTCGCAGCTGTTCTGAATAAAAACGTGGTATTTATAAGTAAATGGATATCGGTTTTCATACTTTATATATATATTTGAAATTATCGTAATTCTTTACTTTCGAATTTTATTTTTTATAAATAAAAATAGAAGACATTCCCCGAAAACAAGCCCTAGTGTTATTTTTCGGAAAAATATTGAAATATAACCCAGTCTTATTTTCGGACAAACACGGAATGTGCTATCAAACTCCTCAAAAAAATAGCTCAAGGAATTTGTTGGGATTGCGATAAAATTGAGTTTTGGCATGGGGCTTATCGTTTTCCACTTTTGCTTTTGTAGCACTGCAAATATTGTCCATAAATGTAACTTTCACATTTTACTCCATACTTCCATGGTCCGCCAGTCTAGATGGGCAAAATTGTTGGCTCCCGGTCTGAAAACCTTGCCCACCCCTGGTCCAACAGTTAGACGAATAACGGTACTACGAATCAATAAGAATTAGGAAAAAAACACAAAACTAACGGACATGCCGTCAATACTCTGTATTATAATATAGCTTATAATATATTAATATAGGAAAATATTTGGCGGACCGGCACCGGACCGGCGGTTGAGAACCACTGATCTAGCACCATCCGAATGTAATAATACACGGCAATGAGCCAGTAAAATAAAGATGTGCAAGTTACTGCTACTTACCACTGTCAAAACCGTTAGGGCACAAATTACGCCGTTTGCACAATGCTATTGTATCTAAATGTGTTCACGTCAGTGAAATACTCGAAGGCGGTACCAACGTCAACAGACAGTTTTGTAATCTTTTGCGGGTGCCTCGAAAATATCGTTTCCCACACTTGTCACAATGGTACGAATCTTACTTCATATACCTACTCTCACCTTCTGACTAACTAAAATAGTATATATATATATATAGGCTACATCCAGTGGTGAGATTCTAATTTTTGTCAGCCGGTTCCATTACAAAAGTCATATTTTTCAGTCGGTTCTGTTACAAGTCATTGACAGTAACCAGTAATGCTAATCGGTTCGCTGATCTCTTAAAATTCCGTGAGACGGTTCTATAGAACCGGTGCGAACTGGCTGAATCCCACCACTGTATACATCCCAACCTAGAAAATAGCATAAATGCAACTTCATAGCTTACTTCGGCTTACTTTTACCATTTTCTCCATGGTGCATAACCTTAGCCCAAAAAGTGGTATAAGTGTTAAACAATGAGGGAAACTGTGGCAAATTGAAACAAACATGGAACAAATGGGATAAAGTATGATGCAACATCTTCGGACGCCGATTTAGCACTCTTGAGACTGAACGTGCTTTTTCAGGCCATGGTTGCTATTCAAATAAAATCAGCAGCAGTCTTAATGGTAACAACGTTAGTGCGTCCTATTTATGAGTTAGTGTTACAATAACTCTCACAACCCAGGAATATGCTCAAATACTAAACGTGCAGTACTTTTACGACCAAATTTAAATGAATTTGTTTGCCATCAGCGGGTTTTTGAAATCGACGCGTGGCTTTATAAGAAAAATGAATGCTGCCAAATTATTACGCAGTAATACTCTCCACACATGTAATTACTATTGAACAACACTTCAATACCAAATATAAAATAAACAATGAAATTCACTATAGAATAAAATTAGTAACTTTTAGGTTTATATATATTGAAAAAAAGGCAAGCGACCAAACCAAAAAATTGATTTCACGAAGACAGACAAATATTGCTTTAGAGTTGTCAAAATTTTGGTTACTTAGCTAAAAAAAATGCCAACCATCAGCACTCTACGCAAAATTTGAAAAGAAAATGTGAATAAATAACAAAATATGTAGAAGGTATTTATACATACCAATTCTGATATTTCCTATTCTTACCAAACACACGCCGACTTGATTTTAATATGTTAGATCCTTTATTAGGTGCTTATCAAAAACGTTTTTATCATTTGCTCAATATGTTATTCCAGCAGGCCATAAACATGATTTGAGTGCGCCAACTTTTGATTGCTTTTGCTACGCTTATTAGTTCAAGCCTTCCGTGTGGGTTGTGGACGTTAAAAATAGCTTATATATACAAATATTTACAATGTGATATTTTTGGGATAATTGTCCAGTAATAATGCTGCGATAAAAATCAAAAACCACGATTTAGAAACAGAATGTCGTGGAGGAGTAGAAAATGTAATATTATGCTTTCTATAAAAACACGCTCCTGGACGATCCGGTAGAAATTGACGGAGAGCAATAAAGTCGCGTGCGTGAGCTTGCTTCTTCCTAACGCATCAGTGGTAATCAAGAGTTAGAAAATAATTAACTCGACATACGCGTCATCCTCGTCCTATATGATTTACGCATACGTTGATCAGACTTGGTAACCCAGACATTTACATCCGTAGTTAGCCATATCGTCATAGTTGTCCACCGGGAATTAAACGAAGGTACTGAGACCAGACTTCAGATACTTCACCGTGGAATCAAACTAGTTTAGCGAGCGAGATGGCAACAAACAAGGTAATGTATATAGTTTAAGGTGTTTATTAATACTAGAATTTGCGTCATATTCGTTTGATTTTTGATGGCCAGTGTCAGAGAGAGTCCAACGAAGCTGTGGTTTTGATACATTTTACACCGTAATGCCATTTCCAACCCCGGAACTAACAAGCACACGTTATATCTAGCCATGTCGTATTGTCATTGCAAAATACTTCCGAATTCTGCTCTTACAGATGTACCTCCTTAAAAGTAACAAATTTAATTTGCCGAATAATGAATATTGGTGTATGTGTGCAAAGTTGAGTATTTTGGTTCTTGACCTATACTTTGCTTGAACTATTTTAAGGCAGCGCCGTTTTCGTTAACCATAGTTTTAATCAAAATCCTTTGATAATATTGCCCATGGTTGATTATTACCAATGATTCCGCTCCAGAGGGTTAAAATAAGCTGGATATTGTATATTGTAGATCAACTTTTGAGCAATGGTTAGTCTAATATTTTTCCGCATTATAATTAATTCAAAATATCAAATGGGAATTGATGATGTGGTTATATACAAAGTAATTTGATTTGCTGAATAGACATTTACAATGTAATATAAATCAATTCGGAATGTTTCCGATCCGGTAATATTTACCTAAGGTCACATAGGCACGTACTGGAGGTCTCCCAGAATTATATTATGAAATTGTATTGTCACATGAAATAACCCTGATATCTTATGATCTCAGATAGGAGAAACGACCCATATTATCGATCAATCTATTGAATCAAAATTTGAAATAAAACAACGAAGGGCGCGATATCGAATGGTAAACAAAGTGTGGCATGTGAGGGTAAATGCTCTCGTAATCAACCTTATTACCTTTATCTCACGCAAATTCGTACAATACCATAGCAGTAAACTCAATTATAGTTTGAAATTTGATCTAACTGCATGAAATACCCATAATTTAGCCCATTCATTGATTCCATTCCGATAATTTTTATGTACGATGCCCATATTATATAAATAGTCTATCTATACACAACCTTAATCTGCATATATATATATGTTACATTTTCCAGCCAACTGTTGTTCCTGTGGATCACTTCGATCCTGCCGAAGATTGCCGACGTCTTCACAAGGCCATGGCGGGTATGGGTACGAACGAAAAGGCTTTGATAGAAGTTTTAGCAAAGAGGTAAGGTATTTAGTTGCAAATGTGACATATTAAGGTCACCGATCACTAATTTTAAGCAAACCCGACTATAGACGACCATAAAAGTGGTCGACACAGAAATTACTGGTAGCATTGTCTTGTCAAGATGCTTTAACTCACAGAGTATTAAAATGCTTATTTATGCAGATCTGCCGCTCAACGACAGATTCTCATAAAGAAATACGAAGAAGAATACAAAAAACCATTAATCAAAACTTTACAGAAGGAATTAAGAGGAGATTTTGAGAAGCTAGTTCTTGCTTGCATGGATGTAAGTCATTATTTTGTGTTTGATTACAAAAGTCATTGTATTGCTTCCTCAACGCAAGTGATATTAATTAAACACTTTGAGACAGAAAGCCAACATAGTGGCTCATTGTTTAAAAAATACAAGAGTTGTGGGGTAAAAATGTATTTGAATAGAATAGACACTTCCACCTCAACTGAAGAAAATTTAAAATAATTGACCCAGTATTTTAACATAATAACAAAACAAAAAACGACCCAAAAATATACTCCGTTACAAACATTTGTTGTTACTGAATTTGTCAATACAGGTTCTTCACCATTTGGGGAGTCGGGGACGAACTGGGCCCTAGCCCTTGTAAATTTTAGTCAGGTTCATATTTTTCTGCCGAATTATTTGTATAAGACCATAAATAAGTGTTATTCTCATTCAAATATCTTATTCCCTTTAAGGTCATCTTTTCCATTTCCAATTACTTATACTTTCAATATTTTCAACAACTTCTGTTTATTCTGAACATACTTTCTTTCACATTCAATATCACATAACCCACGTTTACATAGACAAAATTACAAAAACTTAGATTCGCCATTATCTCATCTTTCTTCGATCAAATTGGTATTTTGTGGCCACAAAATAGGAAACATCATTTAGAATTGTGGAACACCATAAAAAAATAGTTCTAATATACTGAAGTCAATGCATCTGTAATATTTTTTTTCATTCTGTTGAAGTTAAATATGATTATTTAAAAATGATTGTTTTAACAGCTTCCTGCTGTAATGGAGGCAAAAAAAGCACAGAAAGCTACAAAAGGGATGGGAACAAACGAAGCAGCACTGGTAGATGTCGTCTGCACCAAGAATAATACTGAAATTGAAAAATTGAAGGTGAAAATGTAATTCTGGAATTTAATTTCGCACACAAATCTTGGTGATATAAAATTTGTTAAACAAACAAGAGAGCGAGGTTGGAATATATAGACACGAATGCCAAGTGATAATATAATTTCCGTTAATCATTGCAACGAATGTTATTCCGTTAAATAAAAAACAACAGCAAAATTAGGGGTAAAATATTGGGTCCCGTATATTTAAACGAGATAACGGCAACGAATGTAATAACAACAATGTTGGAAAACGATGCACAGACACTGACAATCGCGTGTAAATTTACTGTTCTACGATCTCTAACTTTGATCTATTATTTTGTTTCCTGGCAGGCTGCCTATCAACTCGTATTTGAGCGTAGCTTGATCGAAGATGTTCGCAGGGATACTTCGGGAGATTTCCAGAAAGTTCTTCTAACGATTCTTCGATGTGAACGATCGGATTCTGATAAAGTCGACGAAGAAGAAGCAGAAGTTGAAGCTAAAGCTTTATTCAAGGTACAAATTACTTGTGATACGATTAATCAAGAAGAAATTTGTTCAAGAAAGCACACAAATAAGTAAATGAATGTAATTTGTATGCAAAATATTCAGTCACATGTTCAAGTAAGATATAAAAAATGATACTATTTGTAAATTCACTCAGACTGCGAATTCGTTCTTCCGCTGCCACTGCAAGGTTAAATAATACCATGCAATCGTGTCTTTACCTTTCCATTTTCGACATGAATTCTCCGCTTCTTCAGCTAGGTTGCCCTCCATCTAGATGAAACTCGCAATAAAATGAGATCGATTTTTAATAAAGAAAATCCAATAAAACGCATAAAATTCAACACTAAGTAATACCTAACACGACGTTTCATTTTCTCTTTCAGGCTGGAGAGGGCAAACGTGGAACGGACGAAAATGTTTTCACTGAAATTTTGTGCAAACGTAACTTTTGTCAGTTGAGAGAAATTTTCAAACAATACGAAAAGGTTATTAATAACATTAATAGTTTTGACTGTTTATAACGACAAAAATATTTTGAATGTAACAAACATTATCACACTATGTCACATCAATCAGTGCTCATCTATGAGCTGGAGAAAAACGTAAGAAGAGATCCTTTGAAATGGTTTTCAAATAGGCCAATTTGTAGATATAAAATACCATATTTATAAATAAGAATAAATTAATATTCCGAGTCTCTCATGCAGACCATCACAACTCTGTGGTTCTGGTGCTTTCCCAAATATGCCAAAAAATGTTTCTAAAACATGTTTAATTTACCAATAGGTTGCTGGGCACGACTTTGAAAAAGCTGTCAAATCAGAAACCTCAGGAGACTTACAGAAAGCTTATTCCACAATTGTATCTGTTGCTAAAGGCGTGCATGAATATTATGCTGACAAAATGGAAGCTTCTATGAAGGGAATGGGTACAAAAGAAGATGCTTTGATACGTTACATTGTGCTTAGGCTTGAGGTATGTGTCATACCACAGTAGGTAGAAATCTATCTTGAATACTGTTATGTCGACCCCGATCGTATCGATACACTATTGCAATTACTTCATTTTATATGGCCATGCCTAAATTATATTTAGATCAAGTCTCTCTCTAGAGTCCAGATCAAAGTGGTAACTTACATTATGCTTCATGGGACTGGATGATCTCCAGCAGTTGTGTTAGACATTAATTTGTTTTGTAAATTATTAGTGTGGTTATATTTAGTAAACCATACAAAATTGGTATGTCGTGTGCAAGTCAACTAAGTCAAGAGGACCTATAACATTGATTTTTCATCTGATTTCACATCAATTTAGTATAGGAACTTTGAGTCTGCTTTAAAAAATAGTGATTAAATAAGATTTCCTATCCAGACATTCAAATTTATATACAGAGACAGGTATTTTATTTTACTCATATTTTCTGCAATTTAGAAGTATTGCTTCTTATCCCTTTAATATTTAGATTGTTGTATTTATTTTGTTGCCCAAAGCGGACATAATTGTTTAAGGTTTGAATGTCCATTTGACATCACTTGAAGCCATACATTGTTATACATTGAAACGGGTGTGCGACAAAAATACAGCGCACATGAGTTTGGATTCAAGCCGATTCCTGATTCAGTTGAATACTCATTTGTTTCACAATTATACTCATTGCCAACGTATTTATTTAGGTTGACATGGTTAACATCAAAGAGAAATATCATCAAAAATTCAACAAAACATTGGAGCAAGCAATTACCAAAGAAACAAGCGGTGATTTCAGAGCAATGCTTCTAGAGCTGATTTCATAAATATGATTTGGCCGGAAAGAACATTCATCATTATTAAACCAGAATTGTGACGTCCAAAAATTACATTCACGATTTATTGATCGTGGAACTTTTATAAAATACTTTGAAATTTGCAATAATTTCTACAAAAGCATAAATCCGATACCCGAATTTGTTATATTCAAACATATTGAGTATCATTCATTTTTTCTTATACCTAAATTAATAATATAAATCCTGGGTCGATATTCTGATTAGTTACACAATATTGTTCATTTACTTATTTGGATATGCTACTAATTAGCAGCAAAAATAAAAAAATCGTTAGTTATAGGATGATGTCTTAATGTTGATTTGAATTTGAATATATCCTTTATCTCACCTGATTCGGGTTTAATCTTTTGATGGAATATTTTTTGAGTGCTTATTTATTTTGTGACGCATCATCACTATTGGTGAAAGACATATTGATTAGAAAATACAGTGCCTTATATGTCAATAATAAAGAAAATTGATAATGAAGTTTTTCATCGTTCTTATAAGGATCTGTAATGAGGAAAATGAGGTTTCTAGATAAATCACAATGTATTTGGTAAAGTGATGACAATTTCAAGAGAGTGTATTGAACAGATAAGAACTCCATAACTTCATATATTTCGAACATGTCGCATCCGATATGAGGATGGTTATATAGTCCATAAGCACTGATTCGAATGTGTTTCCACACCCTACCTAAAATTTGAGGCATTCGAGTATCAGATGTGACGATATTGAAAATGACTGGCGCTCAAACTAGCCTTTTCCTTCGTCGTCCAGCGCACTTGTTGGGCATCAAGCTCGCCAGCGGTCTTCTTTGTTGCACCATCGCAACAACTGTATACCAAAAGTCATGGTCATCTCAAGTTTTCCTGGATGCAAAAATATGATGAAATATATTGTATTTCGCAAAGAAACTCGGAATCCTTCTACAATACAAGTATTATTTTTATGATCATATATCATGTAGTGTAATTGTGGTAAGAATTCGAGGAATCGAATAAGAAAACAGGACCCAGACGCCACCTGCTATACGTCACTGATATAGCCGTTACATTGATAACTGACTGCCGCAGAGTTCAGTTACCTATCAATGTAATCACGCAAACACCCGTGTAAACAAGAGTGCGTCTGTATCTCAACGACCCACTCCACGAACGAACATAACGTCTAATGTATTAGTAAATATTGTGTGGGCTGGCAAATAGTAACTGATTAATCTGTTAGATCATTTTTTTGTCGTGTAGGAATTATAAATGGACCTTGTCAAAATCGTAAATGGCTCGCACTTGATTATACATAAAGTATAGAGTTTGTAATACATTGCAGGAGAATCTCAAAATTGTGTTTCGAAATCTTCAAATGGGCGTTGCCTCTACGTGCAAAAATTGTAGAATTCTGATATTACTCATATTCATTTACACATTAGCCACGTCCAATAATTTTTAATTCGTTCAATTACCGTATTATCATGGATCATCTTTTACAACTCCGTGGGGCCGAATTTTCTGACAGTCTACATTGTTGAATATAAACAATAGAGCAATGCTCAACATGGACACAGAGGCCAAAATGAGGTAAAATAAAATCTTACAGGGTTTATACGTGATATTACTCTTCTTTCTTTTATATTTTACGTAATTCACAAAAAAGCAACATATAAAACTCAACAAAAAATACAGTAAGTATGGTGCCACTTCACGTAAATATATGTGAGAGGTGTAATGGTATATATATATATTGTTCAATTGATGCATATATGGCTTATAATAGTAATAATACCACTCATTTATTTATTAACAAGTATTTCATAATTGAGATAAAACATAATATATATACATAATATCAATACAATTACGCTTTTTTGATTCCTAAAATATAAACTTAAAAATATCCGACATACTAACAAATAGGCAGGTAATAATGCTAATAATAAGACAACATTAAGAGAAAAACATCATTTGAAATCAGGTATCATGCCTTCAAACTTGGCTGTTTTCGAGCAAACTCTCGTCAGAATCAGTCACGTTGTCTGATCCATTATTTTTACTTTGTTGTGATATGCGATGTTTGTATACTTTGATGAAAGTAGCAATAATAACAAGAAGAAGTAACGCTAGAACTGCTATAATAATGTAAATCCCAGTTTTTTGATGTGTATTTTCGATGTGTTTAACACTGGTTTTTACAGTGTTGATTAGGGTAAAAAACGACGGAGTATTGGTCGTTGCTTGATCCGTTAAATCATTTCTCGTCGTTGCGCTGGGTGGCATGCTTTCACAAAGTCTATAAAGGTAATACAACTAAAATTTTCATGGTTTCAGAAATTTCTTACTTCTCAAATGATGAATCAGATAATTGAATCTCTATATACTGCTCTAGTTGACATTACATCAAACTTTAAGGTTTATGTATGATATGGTAGGTAATTGATTACTTCGTTTATTCAGATAAATACTTGAGATTCAGGCTTGTAGGAAATCAGTGATTATCGGAATGTAAGCTAAATAAAAAAATTAGACGAACCTTTCATGTTGATTGCATGCATTTGTCATCACATTTTGCTGGCAACTGGTCAGTGAACCAGTGCAAGCAGAACATTTATTGTTATACGAATCCCAGTAATATCTAGCATCACACTGATAACACCCAAATATGTTATCTTTGTAGATCCATCTCCTAGAACCATACGGATTTCCACAAGGATCACCAATCTACAATGGAATACGTTATCGTGGGTTAGCCTTTAATTGCTTTATGTCACTGGTTGCTTAAGTTCGAAAACTCGCGGTGTTTTCGTATGAAGTTTGAGAAAAGCAAGTTTGAAAACCGATTGATATATACTTTCACCTTTTCCACCTTTTCGTGTAACAAAGTTATTCCCGCGCTTATAATAGAATCTGCAGTATTTTTTTTTTGCTTTGTTGTTCGGACAGTATTTAGTGGTTAAATATATAAAATATCTCACCTTAATTTTCAATGATGCTGCTTTGCAGTGCATATTGATAAAAGCAATAAATATCAATTGAATCCAAATCTTAAACGCCATGGTGCAACTGTATATATAAAAGAATCTAAAAAAATAATAGTGCCTCAGTTATAAAGTAAAACTGTTATAAAATCATATGGATGTTACACAACTCTTTTCGCATTTGTTGCACGAAAGCTTCATGATCTAATTTTAGTTGTAGATGTGCAGTTAGGGCGAGAACACTATATGCAGGAACAGGGTCCAATTTGTAATTAGGCAAGGTAGACTGAAACTTAGGGGCTGAAGCCTTAAGTGCCTCTATTTTGTACTATTCAATTCGAAAACCCTAATCCCTCAACCTTGAGAACAAAACATGCTTATTAAAAGTATTCTAACAGTTTTTACTTCAGTGAGCGCACTTACTTGAGTATTTTGTTTATTTAGATAATCACTTGGGTTTCAGGATTGTAAGACGAAGGTTAGTGCCAGTGAAACCAATTGCTAATGTCAGTTCTGCTGTATTATTACGGATATATGTACCCTCAGGTGTTTTAAAGAAATGATTATTGAAAAATAAACTAATCAAAAGTTAGACTCACCTCCAATGCAACTGAAACAAAAATTGCTTCTGCTATCTGATTCGTATCGAATTCCTATAAGAGTTGACTAATTTAACTAATTTAGTTAGATACAAAAATTCTAAAATATAAACTCCAATATAAAACAACATATTATTTAGATATTATGTGCTGTTCACTTATGAATACCGGTTAATTTGACATAGCAGATAAACAACTTTTTCATTAAGGGTTTGGATGAAAAAAAATTATTTAGGTAACATTCCAATAAAAGGCCACCATGTGAGTGGGTTAAACTTGCCATTCTCTACATTCTATATTCAATCTCATATACTGTACAAGCAAGCATCTTTCATGAAGTAGATGTGAGTTTTTGTTTGAGACATGTATTAAATGCATAGGTATGTTTCTGTCAGAATTATATCCAGTGCTTATGACTATTCATAATACCAGGAAGGCAGTTTTAAATGGGACAAAGCAAGTTGAATACCTGCTTTCTTTTGAGAGTGTGAATTCGTTATACACGCAAAATTGATGATTTTCGACATCCGAGGAAATCATTAACTAAATGTTGTTTGTATAGCGATCGTGAATTGAAGAACAAATCACCAACGCTGATTAGCTCGTCCCATTTGGCAAACTACTCTGAAAATTCGTCGGGAGAGGAAGCAACCTTCGTGCATCAAGTTTTTATCCGAATATCAAGCAGAAAAGAATCTACACATCAAGATGGGAAATATGGAAATGCGCGTAAGCTTTGAATTATTAATTATTCTACTTTTATTGTTTCTTAACTTCCTGACCATACATTCCAAAAAAATGATTGGGCAATTGCTTCTAATATGTACGAGTATTGGGAAGTAGACGGAAACTTTTTGAGTGGTGTCGAAAAATAAATAAAATGAAGAACTCCATTCTTGTATTTTCAGTGTTTCATTTTCTGTTAAGTACTAACCATACCTGATGTATTTATGCATTTGTCCATCTGACACTGCTTTATATTTAAAAAAAAAAATACAGAAATAATGATTATACATTTGGCTCATTAGAAGAATTGTTTATCCGGTTTTATTTGACGATTTCATATTATAAATTTCATGACAATCACGAGAAAATTCAGTGATTTTTGCCAAATGTACACCGATTCCTAATTAAATATATATCATGTTGTCTAGTCGGAAGACTGATTTTCTGAGCGTAATAAAAAAGGTGTATGAGACTTCGAAGTATGGCGAAACGTTTTTGTGACTCGAGTGAATGTAGAAAAGAACAATACATATTGTCATCATTTGAATCTGTTTTATAGCCCACCGTGACTCCGGTTGATGATTTTAGCCCAGAGGCAGATTGCGAAACATTGAGAGATGCAATGTCAGGACGAGGAACCGATGAAGATGAAATCATGGCAATTCTTGCAAATAGGTTAGAAGAGAATTGGTTTTTATTCCAGTTTTCTAATTCTGTGTCGTCAACAGTATAACCTAAAAAAATATAAGACTCAAACTTCACCTTAAAAATAGAGATTATGCAACGAATATATATTTAATCTCTTATGATGCAGGTCCACCCTTCAGCGGCAAATACTGAAAGAAAAATATGAGGGTGAATACGGCGACGAATTATTACGAGATCTCAAGAGGGAACTTCGTGGTGACCTTGAGGATTGTATCATGGCTGTCATGGACGTGAGTCGTTTGATTGAGTAATATTTTGCCGCTATTGTTATTAACGGTAGTTTACTTAAGATGAAAAGCAAACAGACTGATAAAAAATTAGTGGTAAATACGACTGTTAAGCTTTTTCGAATCGTCGTGGCCTAAAACACAATTCATGTCCTCGAAAATATGTACATATAAACCTATCGACTGCCGGGTTAAATAACCCTGGTATTATATTGGTAGCAATCTGAACAATTGCTTTATATATCTCTTAATTTTGCTGAAATGTGATAGTTTTGTTTATTATTCAACAGCCACCTGCAGTCTACGAAGCTAGACAATTAAGAAAAGCCATGGTTGGGCCAGGAACTGATGATGAAATCTTGATTGAAATTATTTGCACAAAAAGCAATGAAAGAATTGAAGCAATCAAGGTACTACTTTCTTTATTCGACGTTTGAAGCATGCTTTTATTTTTGTCATCCCATCATGGAACGTTTTATATGTTATTATTTCTAAATAAGACAACTGAGATATCTCTTGCGTATCGGTTGGTGGACACATCCGTGCGTGATCTGCGTGGGTATTACTTTCGAGTATAGACATTCTTCTGTCTATTTTTGTATTGTATTTTGCGTGCTATAAAATGCCTCCTAGTTTTTTCATAATGACACCAGTTGTAAGGTCTTCTGTACACTCGTATCCCTGTGACTGACAGTAGCAACACTTTTGTAATGTACTCACAATACTGTTGAACAGGCAGCATACGCTATTGTATTCGAAAGAAGCTTGATGGAAGATGTGAGAGACGAAACATCGGGTGATTTCAAGACTCTTCTTTCAATGATGTTGCTTGCAGAGAGAGACGAATCTTGGGAGATTGACGAAGACGCTGCCGAAGCCGATGCTCAGGCAATTTATGATGTTAGTACAAATATGTTGTGACTTTCAGAAGAAAATGCATATTTAACTTTTTCAATGGGGTATTGATGTTTACGGTATCTAATTTCAGGCTGGAGAAGGAAGGTGGTTCGGTACAGATGAAAACGAATTCACAAAAGTCTTAGCTTTTAGAAATTATCTTCAACTGAGACTGGTATTCCTCAAATATGCTGTAGTAAGTATTTTTCTATGATGTCACAATTCTTGTTTGTAACTATTAAATATTCCGTTTCCATAATTGTAACATGAATGAAAAAAGAGGTGTTTCCCATGATAAATTTTGCACGGGTAATCTTGTGATAGTAATATTTTATCTGTATTATTTTATCATGACTTGTTTTTGGTCAATACAAATGCCAACTCGTTTAATGTTTTGTTACAAATCAGTTATTGCAACAACACATATTGCACACGCAATACATATATTTATAGAGGTAGCATTATTTACATCAAAAGATAACAATTTGCATCGCCGTTGCCAGCAAGAAATTAAAAACATTTCTTGCACCCTTACATACAGATTGCTGGAAATACAATCGAAGAAGCAATTGAGTCTGAAACTTCAGGAAACCTCCAAAAAGCATATCTTGCCATCTGCTCAATCACCAAAGATGTGCATGGTTACTACGCACAGAAGTTACATGATGCCATGCGTGGAGTTGGAACTGATGACGATGCCCTGATTCGATTCATTGTTGTCAGATCTGAGGTTAGCTTACGCATCTTTTATTTTTAAAATATATTTTATCAATATAAATTGTGGCATATTTCTTAAATCAAAATTTTTTAACAAAATAGCAAGCTAAAGCGTGATTGAAGTATTATAAGTCATAGCAAACTCAACGCCTAGAAGTATTCATTATCATGAGACTTTGCATAACGAAAAATTTGCATGGTTGACTCATGAGATTGCAAATTTCAATGTCTACGTATATAACAGTCGTAACTGAAAACAGACAACAGACAGTATTTAATATATGTTCAGAAGCCAACCGTAAATAAAAATATAGCTCATTCTATCCGGTTTCGATACTTTATCATAGAGGATTGGTAAATTTTCAAACGTTTGATAAACGTGTGATTTTATGACGATAAAATTTTTGGTTAAAAATTAACAAAGAAGGAACGTGTATTAATTAAAAATAGCCTACTACTTTATCTTTAACATACCTGGTAGGGCGTTGTACGTGTAATCAACAATAAAAGCAAATATTACGTTGCCCGGTATCAAACGTCATTCTTGCCGACTCGAAATATCCTGTAACGGTTGGTCTCTAGCCCTTTCAGTTCGTCTATCACACGGTTTTCTCGTGACCGCCAAGTGGTCTGATTTTCGTTACACCACAGTTCAGATCAATCATTAATTTCTGGATCAAATGAGTACGATTTTGTAATATCTTTACTCTCCTCAGACACACCCTATTATTGACGCGACACGTTATCGTAATTCAGCCGCAGAAATGATAAGAAGCATTTGTTTTCTGAAGAAAGTTTCAATTTTGAAATAGCGTCAACTATGATATTAAGTGCTAATCGTTCATCACCCAAACATATCACGACAACATAATTACAATCATCTCCAACTAAAGTATGATAAATCAGTAAAATCCATATATTCCCCAGAGCAATGAAAATTACAATCATCTCCAACTAAAGTATGATAAATCAGTAAAATCCATGTATTCCCCAGAGCAATGAAAAATCGTAGGTGCACTGCCCAATGTTCATCATATTCTGATATGCCTACAATTTATATTGCCAAACAATTATTGCAATACCAAACATATTTTCAACATAAAATATACTGAACACCTAAAAATTGTATTGTAAATGAAACACTCTTTCCAAATAATGCATTTTAACCGTTCTTTCAGGATACAATTTTCGTATCAGAGGTGTTTTGTATTCTGAATAAAAAGTACTGCTTAAGTATGGTTTTTAGATATGTTTTATCTGTACAGCATATCTATAATTTGTTTTTGCCTCAGTTCGATCTTGGAAACGTCAAAGATGCCTACAGAGAAAAATTCGACAACGGTTTGTGGGCAGATATTTCTCAAGAATGCAAAGGAGACTACAGACGTATGTTGCTATCTCTGATTCGTGAAGATTAAAATGAATCCAGCATTGAAATATCTAGTAATTACATCATTTGAAATGCCAATAAACTCGTCTATAATATCCTGCTTTATGTACCCCAATGTATTTTTATTGTACCACCTAAGCTCATAACCTAATCAGCTATTTGTATGTATGTTCAACAAAAATTTTATTGATTCGACAAGTGATATGTATTTTAGTGTGATCCAATTCATTTATTTTTGAAAGTGTTTTCAAAACTTAAATGTCCCATGAATTTTGCTTTTGAATTATAATGTTAACATTCGAAAACATGAAACTTTTTTTAAACAGATTAAAATTACTACGTTTCCGTCCTCGTGTATTTTTGTGATTATTCCATATAGGGAAAGGTAAATGATGTTATGTTGGAGGGTGTGATGCAAAGCATGGTAATGACGTTTTGAGATAAACCGCGCTAAGATTTGCAAGTGCGAGTTCTATTTGTGGTTACTACATCACTTCTTCCAATCACTAGTTAATCACAAATTGTTGTTAATCAATAAGAAATCAAACCAATTTTAGACAGGGACTCGCGACGTTACTTGAAACAGAGATTCGCTAGAACAAAAGCTTAGGAAAGTAAATAATTATTATTCAGCGGACTTCAATTTTCTTCAACGATCAAATCAAACTCTACCATTTCTATCCTATGCTGGCCAAACAAACACGATAAGCATATGACATACGAGTTTGATTGCTAATTTGTGCTTACGCATAATACGCTTTTTGAAATCTTACCAAAAAGGGCCTTTGTTTCAAGAAACTTGATATGTGCGTACAAGAGAAGTCGTATTGTTTTCTCGTGTTATAGCATGTAGCAACAATACAACTGCCCCTCCTATTCTTCGTTCACAATATCGTAAATCGTTCGAAGTCTCCAATGAAAAGAGTGTGTTTTTTAAACGCCAAGGGGTAGGCCATGCGGCGATAGTTCAAGAGCGCCGGAAGTCTTTTTAATAGTTGGCAGCGACAAGGTAAACTGAGTAAAGACTACATAGGTTTCGTTCGGATGGACATTTTATACGTGGCATAGCTTGGTAATTTATTCCCGGGCTTTTTACACAAACGAAGATGACAACAAGATTACCAGAGTGAAGTATTGCTTAAATTATAAGAATATTTACAAAAATAATGCCTCAGAATCGACGAAGAAAATACGACCACCAACTACTAGATGAGTCTGCAATACGATCAGCAGCCTGGATTGCAGTATGTCATATGAGTTGCTGGGCATCTTCTGTCATACTTGGAGCTGTTTCAATATGGCTGAGAGCACAAGCAACTGAAGGAGGGGATAATTCCGTATTTGGAGTTGTGGGCATTGGACTTTGGGGGTCACTCCCGGTAAGTTAATACAAATTTAGTTAAAACAAATTTTGGTGTGGAATATGCTAAATTAATATTTAACGGAATTTGTCCGGAGCAAGTGTAAAGAAATTTAAGAATACAGGAATGTTCAAAGAAAATGTTTTTTGTCCAACAAAGAGCAACACAACACAAGTGTATTACATGGACGTATTGCCAATTTTCATTTAAAAAAAGTCAAACTCAAATTGTCTCGCACTTGTAACTCAATTGAGTCAATTCAAATCATTGTCAACACTCGAAGTAGAAATGCAAAAACGTTCTATGTCATTGTTCAATAAGGTGGTGCAAGCCAATTGTGCATTCCTATTTTTCATTACTTCATAGGGTGCTCCGGAACTATTCGTACCAAGATGGCGCACAACCTGAACATAGTATGTACAAGGTTAGGATTGATCAGGTTTGTGCGTCATCTTGGTACGAATACTAACGGAGCGCCCTTCATAGTTGAGATTTTCAGTTAGTCCCCTCGTTGTAGCATAAATTTGCACTGAATGAGCTATATGCTTGCCTCACATTATTCGTGTTTTTCATACAATAAAAGTCTCATTACAGTATAAATTATCCTTACATATTACAGTACTTGCTGGCTGCTATCTTTCAAATAAGAGTTTCAAAAGTGAAGACATATTCATCAATCTCATGGCTTTTTGCAATCTCGATTTTATGCCTTGTCTGTTCTCTGGCACTGTTCGCATTCTCGTCACTAGCGGTCGCGATCGAGGCGTCAATCGAGTCTACTCCGAAACGGGTGAGATGGTTTGTTCCAATTGTTTGGTCATTTTGTTATTACGTTGTAGTTGTTCATCTTGTTGCAAGTATTTCTTTTGTTTCTCTTGTTATTATGAAAATATCACTTTTATCCTAAATTACTGGATTTAATTACTTTTTATTAATTTATTCATCGTAACACGTTTTATGATAGCGTGAGGGCTGTCTTCCGTTTTGATTTTACGAACTTATGCTACGCGAAAGTCGGAGGTTATTTGATTTGTTTTGGACTTCGTGTCCCTATATGCGAGCATCGCTCTTTTGTATTAAAGTAATACTCTTTTAGAACATGTTACTTTGACAAAAACATCGGCCTCGTTGAAGAAAATATATGGTAACATCATTTTCAAGAGTTGATATACAAGAATTGATCGATTTTATTGGAATAAAATAAATGTCAAATATTGGTATTGCTAAGCTAGATCCGATTGACTTAATAGAATGTCCACTCATTTATATTTATAAAGCTCTCAGAAAATTCAAAATGAAATTCATTTATTACTCATTTATTATTCATTATTTACTTTTCAGTTGATTGTGGCTGGTATTCTTGCCGGATTCTCCGTCATTGAAGTTGCAACGTCTGTAATCACATGTGTGAGTTGCTTCACAACAATCGGATGCTTCGACAAAATGACAGCCAAGGTTTTGAAATATTTAATTTTGTGTTTATTAATAACACAAGCCTATGTTGATTGGTTGGTTGTGACAAATTTAATTTATAGCTTTTATGATTTGGAAGTAAAATTAAAAAAAATAATAAAAGAATAATGCTGTCAACGATGTATTTATCCGGCTGAATTTATATCATACTAACAAAATTCTGAAAAATGTGTTTAAAAAAGTGCAGGTTTTTGAACGTGGCAATATGCTGAAAATCACGTAACACAAATGTCGGATAGCTACAAAAAACGAACAGACAGAGTAAAATATCTTCTAATATACTACAGTATATCGACGCTATTGTAATAACTATCAACGCGACTGTAATGTCCGTTGCTAGCAAAATTGGGTTTCACAGAAATCAAAGTTTTAAATCAAAATTGGTTTTCACGACGGAAATATTTCAACGAGCAACATTCCTAATTTTTGCTTTTTGCGTATAAGTGCTTTTACGACTATTCTGCATGAATATTTCCTAATAGGCTCCATAAAGTATGTGACATTAACAATGGGTCGTGGGCTGAAAAGGCGGGAAACACCGCTCTAAAACCTTATGGCTATTTGTGTTTTTGTGTTTAAATGCGACTCATCCTTGAACTGGCTTGTTGGTTATCGTTAGTAGGTATGTAGGTTGTGGATACAAAATCTTTCCTATATATATCATACAGGGAGAACGGAAAAATAATCTTCATCGATCGGCAAGAGTAACCCCGGGTGATGAAGAGCCAGGTCACGTGACGGTGATGGCGCTACCAGCTAGACAAGCTGCCGAGTTATTTTATACCATGTATAAGTGAGTGAATGATAAGTAGAAAAACCTAATACAGTTAAGCTGCATACAAATTAAATATCAGAACATCGATAACAGAAAATACACAAAGAAATGATACATATTTTCATATAACTATGCGGAGCTAACGAGGATGAAAATGTTGGTATATTTTCCAGTTTTATACGCACTGGATTAAAAATAAAGTATATTTTATGATGCGTTTCTGAAAACTTCATTTCAATTAGGCTTCATACAAGCAGCAACTAACTCGTAACGAGGTATTACTTTCGGATGACCCGAATTTCTTTTATTCAGCATTGCCTAATTGTCCCATACCGGCGGAGATGGAGGGCGTGGGACTTACGACGCCCAATATTGTTAGATAGAACGCTCCAAAAATACTAAGTAGAAAATGATGAAGCAATGCGCCAAATCGTGTATTTTTATCTAAAGTTTTTTCAATAAAAAGCTCTGTTAATTTCGCTTTCACTTTCTTGTATTGATGTTTTCGTGGCCACGATACAACAATAGGCGAGATAAAAACTTCGTCAAATATAACTTGTTACGTTATTTGATAACGTCGATATTACTTTTAGGCCTTATTTTCCTGCAAGCCCCGGTCTTGGCTTAGGCGATCCAAATGTAACAATCCACGAATCAGGATATTTTGAATCTCACGAAGCCGCATCTCCATACGGTAGGCAGGAAAATTTCAACAGTTTTATCATTTCATTATGGATATGAAAGTCTTGGTGGAAACCATTAGCTGAAATTTTTTTTCATATACTGATTCTTAAGCATGGATTAAATTTGTTCCTGTCCTAGTAAAATCAATAGACTAAACATGTGTAATGGGATTCATCGTGAATTCGATTGGCACAAAAAAATAAATTTCGCAAATTGGACTGTCATATTTGAAAACAGAGTAGAAGCCAAAAAGATATGTTTTGAAATAAAAGGTTATTTTAATTGGATAAAATTCTTTCTCTCATTACATATTTTATTTTACCCATGATTGGTCACTCAACACAGTGAAAGTAGGTGGTCTTAATTTTTTTTACATATTTAATTATTATATACATCACAAGCACCCGCATTAAATGCATTTCGCGCGGTGCAAATAGTAGAAATATAATATAGGACACTTAGTATCCGGCAATCAATTCATCAATTTAAATAATTTTAGTTTTAGTTTAGACATCCAGAAGATGGTTCTCGTAATTCTTCTCTTTCCTTTTGTTTAATATGAATCTATCTTTGGTCATATTTTAAATACCAAAGTATCTTAGTCAGATAACATAAAAATTGAAATATGTCCAGAATATTCCACTTTAAATATCTAGCCATTCTTAAAAATCTAATTTTCCAGAACATCATAGAAGACGTCGTCGTCATCATCGACGACACACGAAATCTGATTGTGAACAAGATCTTACAGGAGGCGGTGAAGGAGGTAAACATGAAAATATTCCCTTTTCGCAGTTAGAATGATCGATATTTTTAAAAACGATATTGTAACGAAATTGATATGCGTTGAGATACCCTGTAACATTGTGAGAATAGCTGAAGACGTCGGATATATAAATTTTTCGGACATGTCATGCCAAAACAAAAACAAATTACCAGTCAACCATAAAGTCAGTAATAGACGTGGTTACATTGTCTTATTGAAATTTTGTGCACAAAGGTCTAATTTAGATCAATACGACAGACTAATTAATTGAATGCATAGCATTTTATCACATATATACACACATGCGTTTGCTTTTCATTCATGCCCCTTTCCCATCACACTCGTTTAAGTTGTTTCAGCTTAGCGATTTGTCGCCAGAGTCAACAGTTGCCCACTAAACCCAAAAAATAAGCTTGACAACACTAGTAGCCACATCTAGAAAAAAAGAGGTTTGAATTTAGTGATATACAAACTTATAAAAAAAAATTGTGGGAATCGCCTTCCGACGTGGGACGTGTGTGTTGAAAATACAATATTATTTAACCAGGTTGATGATCCGAAAAGCGTTACAGTGGCCCGTACTCTTTTTGACCAGTTGTTGTAATCGAGAATATTAAATAATATTTTAAAAATAATAGTATAAAAATAATAAATATAGGTGTGCAATATAGAGTTGTATGTAAAATTCACAAATCCCATTTTATTCAAATTTAGGTATCGTCAAACGTTTATTTTATCGCATAAATACACACCGCATTGCCTAAATTTGTTGCGGTAAATAAAATATAATCAACACAAAGATTACACCGAGATAAAAGTTTTTGTATATGATTTTTTCATAAAATGGCAAAAACGAAAGATACCAGAAAATACTGGGGCACCAAGTGCAAAGTGGTACGAAATGTTTAGGTATTTTTAATAATCGGGAGATTTATGACTCAGATCTCTAGATAGACATTTAAATCGGTCTAATTTTTATCATAAAATGGATCTAGTTAAGTATGATACTAGAGAAGAATCATGTTAACACATGTTTATCGTCGCGTGACTCAGTAAGATTTTCATCAAGATAAAAAAGGCTAAATAAACATTCGTTGCAACGAACATGCTACGGTTTTGACAGTTGTGGAGAGCAATGTATATCACACAACATTCAGTAAGATGAAATGCCAATGCGTTTTTTTCAGCAGCAATCTGCTGTTTGCATATCAGCCAGGAAAGCATTATTGGACAGTCCAAACTTTTGTTGATAATGACCCCTCTCTTCTACTGGTATCGGGCGCATTCAAATTCAAGGGTGACATGAGAATCTCACAGAAAGTTCTCATTCAAAATAAAATTATTCAAATGTCCCAAGAAATCTTTGACTGGGAAGCTAACCCCATTTTTTTTTTTAATTTGAAAAAATTGCGTCATGCAGATGGATTCAAATGAACTGGTCCCCAACATGTTACAGTTATACCTACGGTGGTGGTAGCCGTACCACCCCTATGTCTGTATTTTCGAACTCCCCAGAAAAAAAAGTAAACATGATAATAATATTTGAAGCGATGAGACTGCAACAATTTTGCATGTCATAAATCAAGGGT
This sequence comes from Styela clava, assembly GCF_964204865.1. Taxonomy (NCBI): domain Eukaryota; kingdom Metazoa; phylum Chordata; class Ascidiacea; order Stolidobranchia; family Styelidae; genus Styela; species Styela clava. The sequence goes on along the minus strand of NC_135259.1, from coordinate 9,529,683 downwards.
CACCAACCTTTTCGAGGCCGAGGGCTACTTTTTGAGTACAGATTACGCTGCGGGCTACCAGTTCAATGTACACTTCTGAAAAAGTCCGTTGCCCGATTAAGCTTCAATTATTGGTATAATTACTGGTATTTAGTGAAGTAGAGACACTAATAAACTTTGGGATTCTTCAGGGAATCAAACGATTATCACAACGTGTTTTCAAATTGATTTTCAACACTCTGCGCAAGTTTAAGATAAAATGTACTTAACAGTTATACAACCAAATGTTGCAGAGTATCGTTCTCCGACGTGAAACTTGACACTGTAACTCTGAGCAAGTCTTGCAGATTTTCATCAGTGAGGCGTGTTCCGTGTTTGTTCCTGGGGGAGTGAGTCGCGGCGCTGTGGCCCATCGTGTTAAGCGTTAGGTTCGCAGGTTAGAATTCCATGCGGGGATAGTTATGTACTAAAGGATTGTTAGACTCCTCAACGCCGTAGGGTGGTTCACGTAACCGCTGGCCGATTACGGCTTCATTCGCCATCAAGTCCATGCATCCGCAAACAAATAACTAACTAATCTCATACCCGACATGGACTGGTTACTGGGCAAGAGGCCGTGGTCGTCATATGGTTGAGTCGTCTTATCGGCTATCTTCTCCCCGGGATAAATATGTAAACCCTATCCTATCCTGAGTTTATGTTAAAAATGTTAATTCACAAAGATAGGTTGAACCAAACGATGGTCTCGTAAAATAGGATTGCTGTATGATTTGAATCGCGAGCTTTTTCTGCCCGTACTGCGCTGACCAGTGGATAGATTGCGTAACAAGATGTGAAATATCTCTCCGCTTTGCCGTCGCTACGATCGCTCCACTAATGAGACACACGCAGGCTTTTTTCATGGTGGTAAAAATGATTTCATTGTGAAAATGATGAGTTTTTCATCGCTTTTCTGCCATTTTTCTTTGGAATCAATAATTGTATTATTGCTGCTCCAGAAACCAACGGACAAGAAAAAGTGCGGGTTCGTGGAAAGTGATATCGGTGTGATGTCATAATTGGAAGAGCGTAAATTGACCCGTCACATTACTGAGGTCAAACAAAAATAAGGTTGATGGTTACAAATATTAATATAGTGTCATTTCTAGTTCCCATATAAGTGTGATTTATACTAAAATAGCAGGACAAAATTTAGTTGATCTAGCTTACCTTTAAAAGCCGTTATTAGGCTTAGTTTGGAACAGACCGGCGGGCGACTCATATGATCTTCGCGAGCGACTTGGTGCTCGCGGGCAACGCGTTGGTGACCCCTGTCATAAATCAATCCCCTGTAAGAGAGTTTAAAAATAGTTTGTACAAAACACAACAAGAAATTTCAACCATAAAAAAGAAAACAATATGCCATAGTTTCAAGCCCTACGCTCCAACAAAAGCCAATATTTTACATTGGTTATTGTTATTTCTGTTCAAAACTAATATGGAATCAAAATCTATTATCAATTTCATGTTCTCCAGTATTTTACACTTGGTTTAGGTAATGAGAATTGATTTAGTAAAATGGGCCAAGATATTCTTACCAGGTATGTCTTTTTTGTTGCAAATGAGTATGGTAGTATCCAGTCACTTTGATATAGTTTGGCCTTCGAAAGATGTGGAAGGTACTTTTCAGGATTTCGTTTTGTTCATTTCCTGACAGTAATCTACTATTTTGAACATTTGCTTAGGTTATTTGCCTGAATCTCCACCATATGTGGATGAGGAATATAGCGATGAAGACGTAGACTGGAACGAAGGAGCTCCAGGAGCAAGAAAGATGACTTCACGACAACCAACACCACATAAGTATCATAAAGATGATGATGAACAAACGCCGACAACAAGAAAGTAAACATTTTCATTTTCAAAGCTTTGAACATTTTTATTGAACGAAGTAAAATCAAACTATAGATTGTTGACGTTTATATAAATAAGTCGACTCTACGACATATTAACATTTTGACATATTTAAGAATAAAACGAACGAATCCTAAAAGACTCTTACAATTCATTAAATCATTATATATATGATTTCAAATTTACTATTCATAACTAAATATTTTTGTTGCAATTCTGCTTCACACCAAACAGAAAGTCAAAGAAACACCGAGGAGCTGAGAGTGAAAATCCGCAGTCGACAGAAATGAAGCAAGCTAGAAACGGAGACCCAGGAACCAAAGCTAAAAATAAAAAAGAGGAAACAAAGACAAAGCAAAGTGTTAATCATCCAAACACTAAACAAACCGAACAGGAGCAAACAAAACTTGAAAACGAACAGACAAATATTGAAAGTAAAGACTCTGGACAAAATGAAAAAACAATGTGATTGCTATGTTTTAACATACCATTTAGATCACAGAGAATCATCATGATTATATACTACGAATCAGTCATTTATACCGACGAAAAGAGCGAAAAATATAAATAATGGATAAAACATAGATAATACAATAAATAGAGTAATATGTTCCCAATGCAGTACATCACTTTTGTAAAAAGTACACCAGTATCTGCATAATATCAGTACACTTCCGTCTCGAGAGCATATGCTCTCTGTTATTACATTTCTTTGTCTGGCAATTGTAGTCAACCTATATCTTGTGCATTGCCGATTTTATTTATATCTGTTTTGCATTACTCGTTGTTTTTCTTGTTGCTTTCACGGCTAACACTCTACATTGCACTATTGCATGATTTCAACATGAATTGAACTTTTTTTTAATGTTCACCTACGACCAACAGCTTATAAAGCTCGGATTTGAGGTTTCTGTAAATATGCATCAATATTTGAGATAACATCTTAGAATGTCATTATGATTGTGAGACAATTTTTGATTACTTTTGTTTGACTTCATTACTCTAAGCATTTGTATTGCCAGGAAATTGAAATTTTTATATTAGTTTCATGAATTAAAAAGTTTTTAGATTTACAATACAACTTCCACCCCATTTCTAACTTTCTAAACTTTTTAAAAATCGATCTCACATATTTGAATAATTATCTGTATTATATAAATTATATTGATCATATATTACTTCTTGTTCAAAATACAGCACGAAAGTCTTGGACTTAAACCTATATATTGCAAAATTGGGATATAGCAAGATAATATCTAACGAACAAGGATTTTTACAAAAAAAAAATTACAAATTGACAATTACTTACATAAGTTTTTTTTCAACATACTATGAGAAACAGATTAGTGGAAAACATAAAACTGGGCTTTTAAAAGCGTTTGTCTAAAGAGAGTTTGAGACGAAAAATTTTATCACCAATTTATCTGTTTAATTGTGAGTTGACAATCGAAATGAGCGGGCGGGTCTGTTACTTACAAAAAGATATGCCAATACTTTTGACCTCCTCTCTAGCCAGAAGGAATACTTAAGAAGTCTGAGAAGCTTTTTGTAATGCAAATATGTTAACAAGATTATTAGTGCAAATACTAAAAATACTGTATTTGCTATACTTCAATGTGTAGTGACTAGCTTGTTTTATTACTATATGACTTTATCTTTTTGTAACTGTTTTAACTCCATCATGTTCTTATGTATACTTTGGAATTTATGCCTAATATATTCATCAATGCAATGGAAGCAGTGTTTTCTTGAAAACGTAGGTTTGATTTATCAATTTTTTATGAGATATTTCCATGTCCTTGACCTTGCGTCCAAAAAGTATGCCAGTTGAACCAAGGTTTATAACCAGTGCCGATTACATGGGTATTAATTTTCCTGCAATTTTCAGATTTATCTAATTTTGCAGATCAAATGTCTACAAATCCCTGGTCAAAGTGTTAAACAATTATTCGTACAAAACGACGGCATGTGATAAAAATAGAAATTATGAAACACTGACACAACTTTGAGATTTTAAAGTTTTCGGTGATACTGATGACTGCTTTCAAAGCTTGTTTTCCTATTACATTAGGCGGTACCTTAATTTCGCAGGGCCTCGTCAGTTTTTGTATGTTACTAATGATATTATATCTACTTTTCCTTCTAAAAGCATAAACCTCACAATTTACAAATATAATTTCGAATTGTTCAATTTTTTTCTATCACTCTATATAAAACCCTTTAACAATTAATCTCCATTTAGCCTGTTGATTGGGCATATTTAAACAAAAATACTATTTTAGCCAATTTAAAACGTGTTTCATATTAAATGTTATATATTTTTAGGTCAATTTTATCCATTTATAAACTTTCCGAATATAATTCCTCGCGGTAAAACTGAATTCAAATAAAAAGTTATCGATGAATAACATTCTCTTGAATTATGAGAAACGCAACAATAACCCTGACCACAACACCCCAAATTTCTCCATGCACATATTTCGAGTAGATAACATCTTTAATAATCAAAACTTACATTGTTAGAGACATAATAATAAGTTACTTGGGTTATTTCCTTTAATCTCGTGCATGAAACCGCTGAATTTATATTTGATATTCGAGCATTTATTTGCTGGTTATAGTAAGAGATTTCAGACAGCGATATAAGAAATTTAGAGAAACATCAATCATCAGGGATTATCTTACAACTTGAATTTTTGTTATGTGGGTTTTCCCAGACCATAATCATTGAGTATAAAATGATGATTGATAAAATATTGACACACCGCTCAAAAGCAATCAACTTGATAAAAACTATTCTGGAGCCACAGGAACATTTTACACATTTGAAACCAACACCGTCAAACGGATGGGAAGAAACAAATGAGCTAAGCAAACTTTTCGGTACTCCCGAAGTATGTGAACCAAGATTGCGGACACCGGAACGTAGTATGTGTACCCGATTAGGGTTAGGCCATAATTTTATCCCAATTTTCCTTATTTTAATTCTTTTACGAGTTCGGGGACTAGCCAAGTGACTCCCGTAGTATTTGTACATGAAATTATGGCCTAGCCCTAACCTGCTACACATACTACGTTCCGGTGTCCGCCATCTTGGTTCACATACTTCGGGAGTACCAACTTTTCGACCTCTCTGTATATACTTTGAATTGCTTGTAAGACCAAATATTTCCTTTCATGACATACATTTATTGTTTACTTCCTTAAAAATCCACTGCTGATTAAAGCAGGTGATTTGTTTGCGCATTAGAGTGTGCAAGTTGAGGTCCTTTCATATTGATTTATACTATATAAAAATTCCAACTGAACGCAATTACAACTATTTAAAAAATGCAAACATATTTTTGGGTATACCCTTCGTCGACATAGCAATGTAAAACTAAAGCCATGAATTCTATTTATGTTGTAGTATTCATATTATAATTATTATTACTAAAGATTTGAAAGAGAAAATTCTCCGTTAACTGATTAACGTCACACAATAACTAAAAAAGGAACGTTATGACTATTTCATCTAGTCAGATTAGATCTCAAACGCTCCTTATATCTTCTCAGTGTGGTTAAGAAATTATGCAGGAAAAACCATAATTTGTTTGATGAGTACTCTGCTTTTGGTAAATTGATAACTTAAGTTTAACAATTGTGGTATATTCTTAAAATACCTTTCGAAATTACAAGGTACTTTTATATACGTAGTTTAGGGGGTCGATCAGAAGCGATTGTTCATTGTCATGACTTTCTCACAGGTGGCAATTTTGAGTGTTATTACGTCGAAAATGGTCAAATTGCTCCGTAGTTGGGCGAAAATATTTTGTCAAATTATTTCACCAAAATGTGACAAGCATTTTTATTCGCATGTGAACTGGCCTAGTTATATGTGCTAGTTACTTATAACGATGGATTCAAATCAAACTTTATATTTCGTTTATTTGTACGTTTGTTATGAGATCATTACGTCCATCAGTATTTGAGACTCACTTTTTATTGAAAGTATCACGTGATCCGACGATATGATAAAAAATACCAAATTCATTATAAGCAATTGGGTGAAGATTTTTATTTAAGGTAGATATCATACCATGCTGTGTTGAGAAAATGAGACTTACATACATAATCACATTCCTATAGCGTTATCATTTTTTAATTTCCATCTGATAAAATTGAAATAGAACAACAAAATATTTCTCGTTGAACATATCTAAGAATAGTATTCAAATATCGAAGTATGTATATATAAAACTGTTCAATAACAAGTGATCACATTCAAATCAACACATTTTGTAATTAAAGAGTTTTTTGTTACCACAACACCGTTATTTTTTTTAATTAATTGCCAAAGGCGAGATTTTGAAACAGGCTGAAAATTTCCGGAATTAGAATAGATGGCTTTTAACGAAATATTTAACGTGTCGCATATACAGGATTAGGTTTAACATTTTGGTGAAATTTCATGCTGAGTGAATAACGTGAAAAACATTGTAAACCGATGAGATGTCATTATAATCAGGCCAAAACCTCTAACCATATCATTTTGAAAAGGTATTAATCAAACAAAAATGAACCAAAATTTATCAGATTTTATTTCCGAAATTAACACTACTGTTACAAAAGTAAATTGTCAACCATCACAAACAAAGCGATCAATTAATTCTCTGTTGATCTAAGTTTTCTGATTAAAAGTTCCTAACGCAGCGATTACCTTCTAAATATAGTGTCATAATTGGTACACCGACGTCACTCTAATAACAACCTCAGATCGCGGGATCGGTGATGTAACATAATTCTACCGGTACCAAGGCACTAATTCATTATCACACTCAAATGACATTCTCCATATTCTATACAAAAAACAATTGTAAATTGACTATAAATTGAACGTGATTCATTTTGATGCAATCATATCATCAGTAGTCGACTTCGGAAGTCAAATTAGGTGTATTGCTTGTACGATAAGATTCATGGGTGTTTTATGAGCCTTTTGAGTGTAATTCTATCCCTTGTAATTTATTAAGGAAATATATGGTTGAACGTTGGTTAATTTCATTGGTTTATAAGAAAATTGTAGGAAATTTTGATTAAAAAAAATTACCTAATTGAATAAAATGGTGATGAGTCAAATTTAGATATCTGTGGGATCAGCATTTAAAACACGACTATGGGCTATAATAAGCCATTTTATTGTTATCCGAGGTTCGGGTGATAACGTGTAAGTTAACGCTTGCGAAACTACACAGTTTCAAAGGTTGGCAATTTTAGTTATACTGATGGGCGCGACCATTACGTGATCAGATGTACCAGGTCCAAATTTATCACGTTTTGTCAGATTATTTTGTTGATAGTTTGGAGTAGAGAAATCAAATTATTACTTAATCTCTTGGACGCGTTTGTTTGTTTTGGGACTTGATCATAAATACCGCGCCTGAGGGGAAAATATACATTATATCCAGCCAACCGACCAATGAAAAATTTGATTTTAGATTGAAACTTTCATATAGCAATTAATATTGCTTTTACTCAATTATTCATTTCACACAATACTTTGGAAGTTATAATTTATTTTATTTCAAGATTCAAGATTTCTCTTTATATCCATATTCAAAAAATTCAATATGTAAGATGGAGGGGAGAATTGTTAAGGTTCGAATCATAAATTGGCAAACTACTAAAGTCAACGGTCTGACCAACCAATGATTTTGTGATCCAGTAGTTCAGAATATTCCATAAAATCATCGTAAAGTGTATTGATAGATATTCCATGCAAGGATCCTGCGCAGAGAAGGAATGTTGACAAATAACCAACTTATTTACAGAGATGAGGCAAATAAATTCTCCTTTTACCAGTTTTTACGTTAAGGAAAATGCAGCCTCATATTGGACATATGCTCCCTAAAAACTGACTTGAAACACACACTTAAACAAATTGTAGGTTTCATTCATCAATATATTAAACCGAACACTTTCTAAATCTTACTCTACGTGTTTAATCCGATTATAATAAACCTATTTTGAATCTTTTAGATACGTAGAGAGAGCCAGTCTACAATTTGATCAATTATTGTTCAAAAAATGCGTGGACTGTTTGCTGCAGCACCGTATCAATGATTCCTAGATGTTGAAATATATATAAATTAGTTTTCATGAGTAATTATTTGTAAAAAGAATACAGCGTCATTGCATAGCACGCTTTTAAAGCTTGTTGTACGACAAAAATGGACGTAAGTTCGTGCAACCAGAACAAGGAGATCGCTAATCGAATTTTTATTTCCTAATCAATGTTCATATTAAATTTTTTTGTTTTGTTATTTAGCATAATAACTAAATTTCTCTTAAGTTTTAAAGCCTGTGCTGCGTACCATCGTGACACTGCCAACGATTTCATAAAATCGGAAGCAAAGCTGTAACAGGTATGTTGGAATTTATTAACAATTGATAGCAATTTTTTATTCTTGTTATCAATGTTTTTTCTGATAACGCAATATAACATAAGAGAAGGACTTTGCACTTATATACATATACCGGTAGTATGTTTACCATTATATACTATAATAAGATCTCCCTGTTGGTATTTAAATTAATATCCATTCTGACGAATTTCAAAAGTGAATTTGCTTAATGCAAATATTTCGTTTATCAAACCGAAATACATTAAGTTATGGTATAGATATAGGAAAGATAAGAATTACCGTTTAATATATTTGGGCCAAAATGAACTGAAATGGAAATTTGAGAAAATAAATGTTACGACAATTGATATAAACAAAGTTTAACTATTTTAAGATTGTGCAAATATGTAGCCTAATGTACACATTTCGTTGTTTCATGCAGAAAACAATCAATTTTTATGGTACTACATCTAAGAACGCAATAATAAATACAATCTTCTTTCGTAACCAAAGAAATATCAAAAGATATTGAATTTCAACGTAATTTTTACGTAAACCGGCCATAAAAAATTAGAAAAAAGCTACCGAAAGAGGTATTGCACGGACAACGTTATATTTTTCATAACATGTTTACATATACGATATTGGATATGATTCCGTGGGATTGTTTATGTACTTAGGTTAACTCAATTATCAATAAAAAAACGTTGAAAACATTATAAGGATCTATCATATTCTACCACAAATATTTTTTTGTATATACTTTCCCACTATTACATGTTTGTACATTTTCAATTTTTTTGATGTTGAATATCGTTCGCTGTAATTCCTGTTTGCTGTTGACAAAACATGAATCGTCTGCGAGTAGCGCAATAAAAACACAATTGAATCTTATTTGTTAAATGCACTGTTAAATGAAAAACCGTTTTCTTTTTAAATTGACTCTTATAATAGAATTTCTTTGAAATGTTTCATATAGTAGTAATATATAGGATTACTATAAACGAAAGAATATAACGAGAATCGTAATTCTAATTACATTTAATAGAATTTAACTCAAAGACTTACTCAAGTTACAGCTCATTAAATATAATTTGATATATTACTTTTATATAGGTAATACATGTGAAACAGGGGATCCATTTCTTATAAGGATATCCTTATAATTATACGATTAGGCCGCAAGGAAATTTTTGTTAATGAATTGTTTGTACAGAAAGGTGTTAAAATTTACACAAGTGACGTCAAGCACTTCTACTTATTAAGCAATTATATTTATGTAATTATTTTATTATCATTGATTTTAAGTGTTAATAGTGTTCACGTGTGTCCGGCGACGAGAAATTTTCTCTAAATTTGGAAGTTACCGCGTTCGTGAAAATTCCGTAATTGTTATATTGTACAAATAACTGATGAATTAGGCGAAAGTTATTATGAGGGTGTTCAAAAAAATTCTAATCTTACGAAACCAAATTATTTATATATTATAAATGTTTTTTTAATTTAAAACAGAAAATATTAGGATTCGCAGAAACGAATTAACAATATAAGAAATTAATTTAAGGGTGAAAGTTTAACATTTATATAGCCAGTATATACTTGTGAAATCTTATCTTCAGCAATATTTGGTCTAAAGGATGTTAAGAACTTTCATAACAGGAATAATATGCAACTTGATACATCCTGGAGCAATTATGTATATATATAAAAATGTTATCTCAATTTTGAAACGATGATTTGAATGTATGTAAAATTTGAATAAATAACCCTCTACATTAATAATTTTTCTATTCATTTTTACTTCACATAATTCCGTAAAATTAAAATCAATAAATTATTTCAAACATAGAACCTAATAGAATTTATTAAAAAGCTTGCAGCAATGCATGACTAGATTGCTAAGAAGCAGGAAAATTGCAGCCATCACAAATACCCAAGAAAAATGTATTTCGTAATACATTTTTGATTTACATTGCAATATTATCATAAATTCCAAATTATAAATCGTGGTAACTGTTTGCAATTTGCGATAGTCAGAATTATGAGATGTTATCTTTTAATTGTGCACCGGGGGTGCATTTTTGTTTAAATATTTAGATATACTTTGAATAGAACAACGACTTGAAGTAAAACTATTAAAGACTAGTTCCTGTGGCGGTGTATGCTCTTGCGGCGGTTTATATCGTCAATGCTGTTTTTAAATCCCCGTGACATAAATAAAGACAAACAAAGCAATGATCACCTCAAGCTCACGATATTTGCGAAACAATTAATTGAACTTTGTCATTAAAAGCTTTCATAATATTTTTCCTGCAGCCCGACGCGTAAACAAAAGTTATTGCAGACTGATTGCAAGTGCGTCAATAACAACAATGCCCACGTATGACAGCTATATCATTATGTAATGTTTTGACATCCCCGTTACAAAGAATTTGTGCTGCTTTTTTAATATTTTTCCTGTACAATAGTATTCTGAGAAATGACGTTTGAGCCAGCGCGAGAAATTAAAATAATATTTTTACACTCAGACAAACTCTTTATTGTTCTTTGCATCACTGGGTTATAAAATCTACACAGAGAAAGATCCAAAAGATCGATATATTTTTTTTTCAAAAGAACTTTATCAAACTATCCCGACAGAATGTGATCAGTATCAAATGTAAAGACGTTTGTAGAAAAAAATTCGGTGTATCAATCTTTAAATTTTTAAAATCGTAGGTTTTTTAAACATAAAAACGATATAAAATTTCGTGAAGTATATCAAATTAATTAACTCCAAAGACGCGAATAAAACAAACATGATGAAGCTTTGAACAAGGAATCGTTTAGTATTTCATATTTGTGTTGTCGGTGAACAGAACCTCAATATTGAAGATAATCATCCAGATCATATATCACCAACGTGATAACAACAATAAATATAGGAATAGTTAATTAATTTTCGTTTTAGAAAAACCAGGTAGAGGAAACAATTAATCATCGTAAATTGATTTTTCATTAATTTTGACTTTCCTGATTTAATTATAGGAATTTTTTCAAAACTTTTTGAAAGCAGCTTTGGGACATTCACTTATAATGAGTGTTCCATGTCAATATTGAATTTGAGGGAGGGTGGGGTAAAAATATATTTAAATAAAATGCGTACGTCGATCAATTACACGACAAATGCCACAAAGGAAATTAACGTGAATGAACTTTTCGAGTCATGTATAGAAGATATGGTATCAGGCAAGGTTGTGCTATCAGCATGGTTTTATTATTTATGTAATATAAATTCGTTTAGAAATGCGAAAAAACTTAAAACTTCGAGAAAAATCTACTAAAAAAATTACAATTCCGTTGTTTAAAAAACTATGTTTGGGTTCTACAAATTTTGAATTTGGATACGTTTCAATCTTCATTTTTTGGATTATATTATTTATGTTCTTAAGATATTTCCTACAGATAATGAAGTAAAAGTTGTTATTTTGGGGAAACACAAAAAACTAAAATACCTTTCATTTTCAATTATAAAATTACATAAAAGCAAAAATATCAGAATATTTCACATAATTTTAACCCTGAACGGAAACGCTTTACTGACGAAACGCTGACAAAACCGTCGATTGTCCAAAACGGTACGGGGTGGTACGAACTATAAATTGTTTATCAGATAAGCTGTAGCAATTGTTTCGCATATTTCGTAGTATGACTAAGAACCGCTCGACCCGTATTTTTTCAGGAAACTTACTCATTTTTAACGGAGTTATGAGCAAGTAAGGATATAATTTAAACATGATCCATTGTTTTCATATTAACTCTCATTCACTATAAGTCTATTTATCAAATGATAGCTAAACACAAAGATCGGTAACTGAATTTATTATTACTAAGAAGAAAATAAATTTAAGTATTGTTATCGCAATTTCTGATAAACAAAATAGAGAAGTTAATGAAAGTTAATCAAAATGTTCAAGAAGTAACAGTTCGTCAACACTTTCTGTTTAGGCATAAATGTAAACTTTGTGTAAGCATGAATTTTGCAGTCATTAATAAAAGTTAAATTACGACAAAAACAAAATTTTGTCTATACATCCCACGCAAGGTGAACTAAATCAAATGCGTGTCATTTGACGATACCTGACCAACGTTGTTTATAAATGAGTGTGTTGTTTGTTTACGTTACAACGTCCATTTGCCTTCTAAAAAAAAACTTTTGCGTTGCTCGTACAATTTGACATATTTTGAATTTTAACCTGTAACCCGATTTAATATTGTATCAAACCAAAAAATATTGAATAGCATGTCAAATCTGATAACGTTTGTCAAAGTTGTTTTATTACAGATATGGAATAAAACTTTACAACAGTTTTTTATATCGGCAAAAACCGTATGTGCTATCTTTCCTGGCCTAACAAAATAGCAAATATTTCCAGAAGAAATATCTATAAAGTTTTGAATATACAATGATTGTGATTAATATTCAATACGTCGTTATACCATCGGGCATTCGAATTTTTTGGCGTATTATGATTTTTCTTAGCAGCCCCCTTTCTCGACAGTTTGAACTGAAATGAAGAGCATGATCCCCGACTATGATTATTCGACTCTTTGCAAGGCAAAAGAGAACAGTGTTGTGTGTACCGTTTCTGTTGTCCACCATATCGTTAAAATCATATAAAATACCTCTGACGTTTTAGCGTGCCTCGGGCCAATCCATGAAGTTGAATGCAGTATATCACGAATAGATAGAAACGATATTATTTTTTCTCATCAATCTTTTTTCGTCGAGGGCTACTTAAATTCTGGCGATAAATAGGCGTGAAAATCACGACCAGAATCATGTCTAAGGCATACGTCTGTGGAGTACTTCCGTTCAAAAAGAATTAGTAAAGAGCGAAATAATGTATAAAGTGCTAGAATAAGATGAATGTCTGTTTTTAGATGGTAGTAATTGGCAGTAATGTGGTTAAACATCTGCTCAGCAGCTCAGACACTTGATTTGATGAATTGGGGTTGGTGGCAAATATATTTTTTAGGTGTTATGGATAAATTAAAATGCAGACATTTAGAATCAACATACAGAGTGAGATTCTCAAATAAACATCTCGCGTTAGATAAAAGTCGTTAGTTTAGCAACCGAGGTGAATTGCGCATCACAGAGGAGATTCTCTTCTGTATTGATTACGTCAAAATTAAACGAACGTGATTTAATATATATATTTCTGCTATAATATGAAAAATGTCTCATATAATAAAAGTTTGCTTTTTAAACTAAAAAAGAATTTAACTAGACCGATTCTGAATGTATGATCTCTAACCGCTATGAAAACAAAAATGAGCTCAACGCAATACCCAATGAATTTTGCTCTTTCTTTTGAAGATTGAATCAAAGCTTACATGTTACAAAAACTCATATTCATTGACAACATATATACTTAAACCTAAACATTATCTCGTCATCGTGTAACAGCGAACGACATAAATTAAATAAAAAGGTTGCATAAAAATCAGTGCTTATAATTAATCAGCAACTTACAGTGGGTATTATAACGTTTCTGCTGAACTAAATACAATTGAACTTTAACAATAGCCTATCATATTTTCTTATTTCAGCTATACTTGTGGCGCTATACTACCATAACAATGAGAAAGATATTGCTGGCACTGCTATGCCTTGGTGCACTCGGGATTGTTCATTGTGACAACGTATTTTCACTTGAAGAAACTGAAGAAAATGTAGAAGTTGTAGAGGAAGATACCGAGCCTAATTTTGGAAATTTGGGATTAGACAAAGAAACGGTTATTCAAATGACATCGACATTGACAAGTATGAATTCTGATCGAACAGTATTTCAAAATTCAGTAATTACGTATTGGATGACCGAGATATATTTAGAAACTTCAGAATATCATATAAGTTGTAAATATTTTTACGCAAGGAAACAGAACATAAAAGTTGTAAATCGCTAATATACGAAATCACCCGTGGTCATATTTGCTTTATTAGCTATATATACATCAATATCATTTAGTTTCAACAGATGAAAAACTTCTGGTGTTGGTGGCGTACAATGTGTTATTATCATTTTTTTTAAATTTCTCCAAACTCAGTGTGAGAAAAAAATGCACTCTAGTAAATGTTAATGCAATTTGAGTAGTTTCAATACAAAGTTGTAGTAAATCAAATAAATCGTGAAAAAATGATCCGTTAAACAAAGATAAATATCAAAACAGTGTAACTTTGGTTTAAAGCAAGCATTCTTCTCGCCATCAATAAGAAGATAGTAATATTACGCAAAAACTACAATATTTCAGGTTTGGTCTGTCGAGTACCAAAACGAAAACAACAAAAATGTTTACAAAAGAACATTACTGAAGCAAGATGTAACAAAAAGAATTGCTGCTACGACGACACTAATATTGTAAGTATTAAGCGAGAAGGTAATCTGAATCTTTTATAAAACTGATAAACCACGAATGAAATTCACGTGTATTTTTAAACATTTATAGTAAAGATTAAACAGAGATGTGCTCTAGTTAAAAAGAGGTATATGACTGACGTATGAATGGTCTGGCAATTTAATTGTAGCTTGAGAGCGTGCGTTAAGTTTCAGTTCAAATAAACAATATGAACAGATATTTGATAAACTTGACTTTGTTACAGGATAAGCCAAAATGCTTCAAAAGAAATACGCAACAATACACAAGATCAAAAGCAGAAGAAGTCCTATCCGCTATGTTGGATGATGATTCGTCGAGAAAGACCATGTATCGGATAACGACCATTGTAGACCATTGGTTAAATTGCGTGTTCACAGGAAAAAGGCTTCGAAGATTTTGTGGTAACTTTCTTCTGTTCGGATTCTTCAATGAACAATAAATGATAAGTTAAAATACGATGATTCAACTTTCTGAAGTCTACGCGGTCATTTGAAGAAAATTATGACGCAGTTACAATGACGATATATGAATGTAGACTGCGGATAATATTTTAATAGTTGCTGGTAGAAATAGTATGAATACATAAATAATCCTATTATAAGTTAAACCTGTTCTTGCAATATTGAGAAACCTTGATCCCTTCCTATGCGGACTGTTTTTAAATCGTTGTTCGATACCACATCACAATTTACAATTTTCATAATTATTATGAATAACAATTAATAAACAATATATCATTTTGCAGACAGAACTTATTTACTGGGAGATAAAAGAGTATATTCCAACCCCCGTACGCCAAGAACATACAATCCAAAGCCTCAGCCGTACAAACCAAAACCCAAGCCGTACAATCCTAAACCATACGTGAAACCAACGAGAGTGTATCGACCCCGTCCAACACCAACACCAACCAAAAAAGAACTAGAAATTGAAGAATTTTTGAAGCCTTTAGTAAACAATTTCAAGCGGACGAGAGAATATTTCTTGGCAAATCTCATAAACGAACAACAACTTGAACTCATTATTGTCATTTCACAATTTACACCGCAAGAAGAAGTTATGCTTAGATCTGCAACGCCTACACCTTCGATACAAATTTATACCACAAGACCAACAGCTCCCCGTAAGTGTTTGTTACAAGATATTCCACCTTTTAGAACAAATATTCGTTCTTATTGCTATTAATGAGAAGCGGCGTGAATAATGTAAAATATGTTTTTTATATTAAAACGCTAAATGACAGCTAGATCACTAACTCAGAAGTGAAGAGAATCCACGACCAGGGTAGTGAACAATTGAGATAAAATCAAAAATTCAATAACCGATGAAATCGGATCCTGAAAATTTTGAAGAGAAATATTTAGGATAAATTATTTAAATGGTAATGTTTGTTTTATCAAAAATTGATATGTCATCATTAATATTATAGATTTGAAATATTTCTTCACTTTGTATTTCAGTATGAATGAATTTATTCCAACATATTCGCTATATACTCGAATATTTATATATAATGGGTTTCTTAAATGACGGAAATGTATATTTTCATGTGCAGGTTGTGGATGGTATCCATGGGGTGGCTGGAGTGCCTGCGAAGGCTATTGTGGAATGGGAGTGAGAAGAAGAATGCGTCGTTGTAATGGATGTATTCCAGGTGAAGGTGCATGTCAAGGAAACTGTTTTGATTACAA
The DNA here is from genome assembly GCF_964204865.1 of Styela clava. Taxonomy (NCBI): domain Eukaryota; kingdom Metazoa; phylum Chordata; class Ascidiacea; order Stolidobranchia; family Styelidae; genus Styela; species Styela clava. The sequence goes on along the minus strand of NC_135259.1, from coordinate 9,513,314 downwards.
GTGAGAAATTATAAATAATATCAAATTATTTTTTTAATTTTGCAGTATTTATTTTCAAAAACAGTCTACGATAGAAATATGAGCAGTCAAGATAGTCGCATAAGTTGAGTTAGTGTCATCGATTTTTTTATAGCTGTAAACAAAAAACTGTATAAAAATAGAAATCCCACCTTATTACATATCTAATTCATAACTATTCAAATCAAGTAGCATTAGCGAGTAGTATAATAAAAAATTCAACAAACGTTTGAAATTATTTTTGATTCCAGTAAGCGGGCCGAATTTTGTGTCTTCAATTATTTTCAAAATCTTATCATTGTATATTAAGGATAAGATTTTTAGTTAGGCCAAAGATTGTAATCTATTACCATTTCTCTTTTACTTGTTTCGCACAGAAAATGTGCCAATCCTGTTGGCAATCAGTGTGGTTACTGGAGTGGCTGGTCAGGCTATGGTCAATGCAGTACAAGTTGTGGTAAAGGATCACAAACTAGAACGAGAGTTTGCTATGCGGCATCCGTGGGGGAACCAGGTAAATTAATCGGATTTTTATCATCTCAAAATTTATGAATCTAAATGGAAAATATTTTGAGGAATAATATTAAAAAAAAAATGCTACAACGTTAGTACATGATTTCCCAATTTCGTATTATGCTATCACTGACGTGCTGTGATTGCGACGTATCACAACAAGTCTAAAAATAAATACAAAAAGTGCGAGGATGGTACAGAACGATACAAGTCTGATGATGATATTTCTCTCGTTCAATGAAATGAAAGAACGTTGATTGTTTAGGAAGTGGTTTTAGCGTTAAATTAGGTTGTCAACGCAGTTCTTACGTGCTTATAAAACATTTCTGCATCATCTAAGAACATGTAATATTGAATTGATAGCACAGAATCGACAAAACAATTATGCAAAATTTTCTTCACCAAAAATATCGAAGTGCAATTACACTTTGAAAAAAAAGTTTTTGCTGTCGAAAATTTACCAAAATAGGTTCTTTTTAAAAACAAATTACGAGTATTTTTTTGTTGTTTTCAAATTCAAAATACTAGTAAACTTTTTGCGGTACGATGTAGAGTCGACATAATTGGCTGATAAAAGTGTAAAATTACCAATTTCCAGTGTCACCCACGCAGGTTATTTGATACCAATAAAAAATATCTAAAGTGGTGCCGGCGAGACAATTTTTATAGATCGTATCATTTTCAACAACTTTAAATTAAACTAATATCTGTATAGCAGAAATTTATTACTTTAACATGTTACACAACAGGTTGTATTGGTGTTACTTCGACCTCTAGAGAATGTCACATCGGAGATGGATCCTACAGCGCGTGGTCTGATTGGACGCCATGTTCAGCGTCCTGTGACGGGGGATTTTCAACCAGGAAACAGGTATTTAGACTTACTTGCTTATGTGACATTACAATTCTTTTTCAGCTTTGCTTAGAACAAAGCCACGGACGTGTGGTAGTAGAAACAGAATCTCCGTATGATTGTCTTTCTTGCCCAGTCCAATCTGTAAACCCATTATATCAAAGGATACGTTGTTGTGAAGACCTATTGAAAAGTAGATTGAGTTTACTCATAAAGATATTGTTTTTGACTTTTAGATACATACATGTGCATTGGACGACAAAATCGAAGTCAGAGCTTGTAATGAACAACCGTGCTGTGGTAAACTGGGATGGAGCATCTGGTCGGCCTGTTCAGTTACATGCAATATGGTATGGTTTCTACTTTCATTTGCGACAAATTCTATGCTGTTCTGTCCATATTTCCTAAACATATATATATAACGCTTTACGTTTTACTTCAAGGGTGTCCAAAGACGTACACGAGCTGATGTGTGTCCAGAAATACCAGACGAAACAGAAGCACAACCATGCGACGCAGGTACGTTCAAGAAGAGAAAAAAAATGGAAAAAATCTTGATCTAAAAAAAGCCATATCACAATATAAGACTGCGGGACAGGTGATTAGTCACTGAACCGGTGCAGAACGGTCGCTTAACGGAGTTTTTTTAAATTACAAGCAATATATATAAATAAGCAATAACTTAAAAATGATATAATTAAACAATTTATTAGTGAAAGATGACCAAGAAATACAATTCATGGAGATGTTGGATGTACTCCCATCGCCAGCATCAAATATCTTACCCCTTCACATAGTTACAAATTCCCAAAAAGATTGAAAAACAAGATTTACTGGACTCACCAATATTATTTTCTTTCATTCATAAACAGGTCCAGGAAACTACGGAGATTGGTCTTACTGGGAATCTTGCTCGACAACTTGTCCTGGTGGATTTCAATCCCGCCGACGAAGTCACTCATGTGGGTTAGATGACGAGTTTGATGTACGTCAGTGCGGTCAGCCAGGCGTGTACTTGGAATGGTACGTTATTTTCTTTACACAGTAAGCGCGTCTTTGAAACGAGAGCAAAATTCAAATGGGTACTCCTGAAGTATGCGCACCAAGATGGCGCACAACCTGAACCCTAACCTGGTACACAACCTGAGTTCAGGCTGTGCGCCATCTTGGTGCGCATACTTGAGGAGGTCATTCGTAGGCAGTCAACGTAACGGGAAAAAAAAGTTTCTTCTAATCAAGATACACAGCAAAATTATGTGTAAAATATAGTGTTCTATCTATGGGACAAATTGAAAAAAAATGAAAATTTTAAATAATAAAAGTAATGACTCGATAGCGACGTCAACCATCTTTACGTAATGAAAATTTGAAATAAATAGTCCCTTTAATTGCGGCAAAAAACTTTTTTATAAACAACTAAAAGAATTCAACAAACGATCCATATTTATACGGTGTGAGCAATAATAACAATATTAAGGTATAGCAAGTATATATCTTGGAAACGCTTGTTCGGAAATTTTAAGAGTTTAAAGTTGAATTTCAAAACAGAAATCTATTCGCAATTGAATTCTACAAATTGGAATTTGAATTGCCGAGCATTTCTTACTTGGGTTGTTGAAAACAATTTGTTTTACCGAATAATGTTTTCAGGTCTAACTGGACTCCATGCTCAAAGAGCTGTCCGGGTGGTACCAGAGCCAGATCACGAATTCATACATGCGAAGCTGAAGAATTTGAATCAGAGACGTGCGGATTTCCTGGTACATGGGGAGAATGGTTGGCCTGGTCTAGTTGTTCTTCTACTTGTCCTGGTGGCAGCAGAGTTAGAGTAAGATACGATTCATGTACCAACGAACAGGACACACAGATCGAAGATTGCGGAGAAATAGGTAACCTTTCATACTGCAGCTAAAACACATTGTGATGAATGGATATCACTGTGCGTAATCAAACTTAAAAAAGCATTAGTGTCAAAAATAACAGAACTTCATGTACATGCTCGCCTATGCTGCTAGCAAAATAAGAAAGCGATGCTAATATATATAGACAGAAAGGTCAAAACGAAGTAGAACGGTATTCAATCTGCCACAGCAGTCTACCAGAGCGCAGTCTTAACGACTAATCATAACCACTAACGCGAAACAGACACAAGGTGCGCAATTTTTTAATTTCGATGACGTTATCGCACACAAAAAAAACGAACCACATAGAACCCACAAAATTGTTTGAAGTAAAAACAATACTTAACCACTGAAAATTTCCAAGCAATTGGTCTAGTAATGAATAAAAAACGCGATTTTTTTAATAGGGTAACAACAAGAACGAAAATAAAAAATGACAAAACGATTCATTGGTTCACTTCGTGTCATATAAGAATTGTTTGAATGACATGCAAGCTACAACATTTCCTCGCAAAACAATGGAACTTTAATGCACAATTGTTGTTTTTCGTGCGGAATCTATTAAACATATTGAGTACATTCATTTGTGGTCACTGCTCGAATTTTTTTATTTCCAACATCACTTAATCTATAATTTTAAATGAAGATAGAATGGGTTTTTAATGGCGAATAAAAAAGGCACATGCTCGTATTAATAACAGAAGGGTACCAATTTGTACAACAAGTTCAACATACTTGAATTAATAAATTAAAAATAATTAATCGAATTAATAATATCTTAAACTACTCACCATCCTGTAGCTGCTATGCTATTAGAGTCATCTTTTAGTTCTTGATGTTTTCAAGCGAATGTGACGTTTAAAAGTTTTCAGAGCAAAGCGATTTCGGCTTATTGACATTAGTGTCAAAGACACGTAAAGTAGCATATTCTTTTAATATGGTTGGTCGCATGCGCTCTATAGCTTACCCAACTCTCAGCTATAATACATGAATACACTAACGTACAATACAAGTCGGTACAGGGGCATGGTTCTGTTTCACATTAACAACGGAGCTGTGTGTTATTGATGACAATAACTAACGTCCACAGTAAAGGAATTATTGAGTATTTTTGTTATTTTGCAGGTGGATACACTAACTGGGGATTCTGGTCAGCTTGCAGTCAGTCCTGTATCGGCGGTCAACGTACTCGTCTCAGGTTCCAAGTGTGTACAAGCGAAAGACAAGTAAGTACACATAGCTAGTGATTGCTTAGTTTAACAACTTTATATTTGAACAACATATCAATTTATCCATATATTCGATACTAACATGCTTAATCTTGCAGGAAGACTCTGAAATTTGTGGATCTCCTGGTAGCTGGGGAAGATGGTCTGGATACAGCGACTGCACCAAGCAATGTGACACCGGTACCCAATTCAGAAGCAGAGTGCATTCTTGTCGTAAGTATCATAATAATATAGCATTAGATAATAATATCCATTGTTGAGACTTATATTTTTACAGAAGAAGTTAGGCGTCGTTATCCGACGATACATTTGTCTGTGATATCTGACATATGTGAACATGGTTCACAATTAGTATCAAAGCTTAGAATTCTTAGATCACCAATCAGGAAGTTATTTGAATGCTAAGCGCATAATTAGCCCAACGTCGAAAGCAACGAGCAATTCCCCGACAAACAAGTGTTTTTACAAGAATTCCCTACGTTGTGTTTACAAATACATTTCTCCCGAGGGCATAATCGTGATTTTTAAATTTTTCTTAAACATTTAATTATTGATGATATGAAAATAAGTACAACCAATAAAAAAAAAAAACGGTTTCAATAATAAAATCATTTGTTTTTGCATACAGCTATCGCCTTGCCAGGAAATTCTGATGGTACAGAGCGAGAAATTCGAGTATGCAACGAAAGACCATGCTGTGTATTCTTACAGTGGTCAGACTGGAGTACTTGTGATGTCACCTGTCTGACTGGACGAAGAAGAAGAGTAAGAAAGAACACTTGCCCTGAAATTGATGATGAGATTGATGTCGAGGTAAATTATGTCCCCAATTTCTCATTTATTTTTTCTACCCGACTTCTTCCACTATAAGGGTCAACAGGACTGACAAGACTCGGTTTATTTAAACTAAATTTTATTATATAAAATAGTAATCTTTACGTTTTTGTTGTTCAGATCTGCAACCAAGGGCCAGGGTTTTACAGTCAGTGGAGTGATTGGTCAATCTGTTCCAAAACATGCCCAGGAGGGTCACAGGCAAGAAGTCAAACGCACAGTTGCGGAGCACAAGACAAGGTCGAAACAAGATTCTGTGGCGAAGATCCAGGGTACGGTGGTTGGGATGACTGGAGTCAATGTACCGTCACTTGCGGCGGCGGGAACCAGTTTAGAAGGCGACTTCACATTTGCGAAATCAAAGATCCAGAAATTCAAGTCAGGTTTGTGGAACGTTTTGTTGAATGTTATAAGTGACTTATAAAGTAGGTTATTCCAAACGTTACTTTGAGAAAATCATTCATATCATGTCATACATGTTTGGTTTAGTTTTCCAAAACGTCGCCTTTTCTTTGTGCGCCATCATACCAATTGATATTTTGAACAATCTCACAGAGAATGCAACACAGATTCTGGAACCTACTTACCTTTCGAAGAATGGAGCAGGTGCTCAAGAACATGTCCGGGTGGTCAACGAGTTCGAACAGCGAAGCATACCTGTGGAATGCAAGATAAGATTGAAGTTGGTGAATGTGGAGGGCCAGGCGGTTACAGTTCATGGTCTGATTGGACCGAATGTAGCAGCACTTGTACTGGTCAACAGGTAACTTATATTATTGAAATATCAAGTGGACATAGTGAGCGTTGTTTATTGAAATTGTGTTGAAAATGTGAATAGACTAATTTATCGAATACCTTCACCGTCCCATCAATGCTATGCAGCTTCCATCATACTTGACGAATGTAACCATTGTTATCAATTTTTTTCTTACGTGAAGCATATTCGCTTATTTTTTCGTGTCACCCACTGTAATAATAGCAATGACATATTTTCTAGATTAGACAACAGATTCACAGTTGTGGCCTAAACCCACAAATCGAGAGACGAGTGTGTGGTAGTGGGGGAACTTATTCGGAATGGTCTGATTGGGGACCATGTTCTCAGACTTGTCTTGGAGGAGATCAAATGCGATACAGATTCCATAACTGTGACGAACCTGTCGACACTGAATCGCGTATTTGTGGACAACCACCTTTCCATGGACCGTGGTCACTATGGGGGCCTTGCTCCGTTACATGCGGTACTGGAACAAGAGCGCGAAGACGGTCAGGAATTTGTGGAGCTGAAAACGAAGTTGAGGTCAGTTTCACTAAATGTTAATGTTTTATATCCCAATCCAAGTTAGAAAATTATATTTATTGTTTGTTGAAAAATTTTTATCAGCCAGAAATATTTCAAAAGTTATTGTTGTAGCCAATACAAAAAATGCTCATTGGAATATTCGATATATAATGCTAATTCAACAACGTGTTTTCTGTTTTGAACTTGTATAAATATTATTTTTTGTTTTTAAATGTAGGCTGAACCATGTGGACTTAAACAATGTTGCATTTTGTTGGAATGGACATCCTGGTCATCGTGCAGTACTACCTGCTTTACTGGAGAGCAGGTCAGAACTCGGGCTACAACTTGTTCACAAGGACGTCCAATTGACACTCAAATTCGCGAATGTAATGCAGGAGGTGCGTATTCTTCTTCATTCGTGTAGAATGTTTTTCAACGAATGAAATATCGTGGCTATATACAACTATTAATTATTAAAAGGGAAGTTATAGCAGAATGTTGACTTCGTAGAATTTAAATTTTATGAAACATATGCACTATTTTTCATACCTCGTCATAAACTCTTACTTTTACCCAGATGGTGAATACGACAGCTGGTCACCATGGAGTCCGTGTCCCAAAACTTGTGGAAGCGCTATTATTTTGAGACAAAGAGAACACTCATGTTTGCCCGACCCTGACAGAGATGTTTCACCGTGCGCCACTCAGCCTTGTCCTGAATGGGAACCGTGGTCAATTTGGGCAAGATGCTCTGTTACATGTTTCAGAGGTTAGTGTGCATTAAAACTACCTCTAACTTCTGCACAATTTTTATACAAAGTTTCCAAGTAATTTTCAAAGCTTATATTGTAAGTTCAAATAAAAGTGTAATACGAATGTCATTCATTAAGCTGTTTCAAATTTTGAGGATTGGAGAAATGACATCTTGCACATGACTGACTCTGTTCATTATTTTTGTAAAATTCAATTCAAACAAATCTTAGAAAACTTTGAAATCAATGACAATCTATTGGATTATAATGTATATAGATATGGTCGCGGCGAGCAATGCCAAATGTAATCTCGGTTTGAGAAACTTGCTTGTTGTGCTTACAGGAACAAGAATTCGAAGCCGGCAATGTAGAAACGGTAAAGTTGGAATGATTGGTTGTGACGGAGAAGCATTAGAAACTGACAGCTGTACCATATCAATGGGCCAATGGACAGAATGGACCCGATGGACAAGATGTTCGGTGTGTAATTTAGAACGTTTTATCTCATATGAGTTCCCTGTTGGTCATTTGTTATACGTTGTCATTACTACTCACATCAAAGTTATGCAAATAAACCACCAACGAACTGAAAATATACTGAAATTAATTCCCATCGCTAATGCGGTTGTTTTCTATTAGGCTACCTGCAAAGGAGGATTCCAAACGAGAACCAGATCTCATACTTGCGGACTTGACGACGAAATAGAAACACAAGTGTGTAATACACAACAAGGTTAGAAGTGAATCACAATCAGACCAACTCTAGATATAAATGTAATATTATTAGTATAATTGAATGTGGAATAGATGTCACAAACCACCAGTTGCGTTTGCTAGAAGCAAAATGTATTTGAAATATAGCGACGTTTACGATTTACTTTAGTATACCAGCCAATAATAGGTAATAACGCATTTCAGTACTTGTTTAATCTACATGACCAATAATTTTTACAAATCAGGCGACTGGACGAACTGGGAATCATGGACTGATTGTAGCGTAACTTGTGGTGGGGGTTATCGTTCAAGAACACGGGGTCATACATGTGGTGAACCGGATGATTCGGAAGTGGATGTATGCAACACTTACCCAGGAGACTACGGACCATGGTCTGTATGGTCACAATGTACTAGAACGTGCGGAGGAGGCACTCATACCAGGGTAAGTAGTTGTGACTACTGCGATAGTTTTATGTACCCTTCCTATTTATAATTTTGGTTAAATGAACGCTTACAGACCCGACGCCATTCGTGCGGCCTCGACGATCAAATCGACACAGGAGATTGCAACACATTTGGTGGTGCTTGGACGGTCTGGGATCAATGGACAACCTGTTCGAAGTCATGTGGTGGTGGACTTAGAACTAGAAGAAGATCACACACCTGCGGACTTGATGATCAATACGAACCGCAGGTACGTCCACAGAACATTAAATATTATTCATATATTTTTGCACTTTATTGCAAGAGAATTGTCCATTTTGCATGTATGATCTCACACATAACATCATATTTATTCGTTTGAAACACTGTGAAACCAATATTTTAGCGACTATGACAATTGAACAATTACAACTATTTCTGTGAGAATTACCGCTTAATATAGAAAAAAAAATTAACATATATGTATGCATTTATTCATGTACACGTTGTTCGATTATCTTAACCTTAACATAAACTTAACAGTACAGAATACAGTCACAACACCATCCATGTTAGAAAACCAGATTGTATGTCTTCATGAAGTGTTGTTATTCCATGTTTGAACAAACACTATGTTTTTATATTCGATATAGGCCTGCAATGAAAGAGATTGCGAAATGTGGTCAGGCTGGACGGAATGGAGTAGATGTTCTGCAACATGTAAAAACGGAATCCAAATTCGTACCCGAGAGTGTCAATACGGACAAGCTGGCATGGCTGGATGTTTGGGAGATAGTGTGGAAAATCGAGAATGCAATTTGGGCAATGGCGAATGGAGTGATTGGAGCGATTTTACACCATGCTCTGCAACTTGTAAAGGTGGTGAACAAACCAGGTGCGAATTTTACGAAGTCCTTTACATGGTGTTGTTAGCCCCAAGATAAAAACATTTTAAACAATGATTTATTATTCCATAATATTTTGCATATTAGATTCCGAACACATAACTGTGATCTTGATCCCGAAGTGGAAGTGGTTCCTTGCAACACTCACAGAGGTACATATGGACCATGGACAGATTGGACACGTTGTACAGCATCATGTGGAGGAGGAACTCACGTTAGATCTCGCTCACATACTTGTGGTGAACCCGACGAAGTTGTAGCCGAACCCTGTAACACATTTGAGGGTAAGTGCCGTGTATATTAAAGTATATATTCTTACCCAATTGCGAGCTATCAGACTTTCATTCCAATCAATATTTTAATAATGGCTTGGTAATTTATAAACCGTCGTTCCAGCCGGTTTGAACCAGCATTTACAGGTTTAGAAAATTGCTTATATTATTGAGGACAGTTGCAGTTACTATTCTTTACGATAACCAAGCCAAGTTGAAGAAGAATGCATGAATTTATTTTTTATTATTACTTTGTAGGTGACTATCTCGAATGGTCACAATGGACTCCATGTACCACAACTTGCGGTGATGGTACCAGGACAAGAATGCGAGACCATTCGTGCAACAAACCAAGCGAGCTCGAAAAAGTGAAATGCAATACCAGACCATGTGCCTATTGGTTCGGTTGGTCTAATTATGGACCGTGCAGTGCTTCATGTGGTGAAGGACAAAGGGTTAGTTACACTATATTTATTTTAACATCAATAATGCTAAATCATATGTATTTAAAAACAAACTTGGAAGAATAAATTAACCTTTTTGTTCCATTCAATGATTCTTCGCCCTATTCGCATGAAGGGAATGTTGATTAGAAATTTTAAATATATTCTGACAAAGATTTTTAATATGATTTTCTGATTATTATTGAAATATAAATTATCAAAGATAAGTATTTCGGTTACGTATTTCGAGTCCCGAGTGGAGGTTGGTGTAGCCTTACACATTTGCAAGGTAGAGAGACTATTAGCTTTTTATGACTATATGTAGGATGAATGTATATTATATTTTTTACGCTAATGCTCCGGATTTAAGCGTAGCTCAGAATTACTCATTGAAACTTCCGTTTTTTTGTTTGTCATTACTCAATCCAATATCAACTTTGTATGTAAAAAAGAAAGCAAGTTCAAACATTTCTCATTTATTTTTGTAGGTGAGATCCAGAATATGTATTGGTGGAAAACCAGGAGAAGGTTTATGTTTTGGTCTACCAACCCATACGGAATTCTGCGACGCAGGTATAATTGGTTTTCAAAGTGCTCATTAGTCTTGTATATTTTATGAATATTACTTGTATAACTGCGTATGTATATACCTGAAACAACTAAGAATATCCTTGTTTTGTAGGTCCGTGTTGCGAGTGGGGTTGGAGCGGTTGGAGTGCCTGTTGTACAATTCCCGCCGACGGAGATACTTATGGTGAAAGATTGATTCAGAAACGTCTTCGAGGAAATAAGTGCGGCTTGGAATACGAAGAAATTACTAGAACATGCCCGCCGGGTGAAAAACCAGTTTCAGCATGGTAAGAATTTTCTTCTTCTTCTTCTTATATATTGTCACAATCACGAGGCGCCATGGTTGCAACGAAAAAAGGATCATCTCGTATTTTCGAACCCGCTAGGGGTCAATAAAGAGTAGACTGTCGAAGTGCTGGATTTGATCTTCCGAATGTTAGATCACAAACAAAAACAATACTGGAAATTTCAGTATCGCTTTTGAAAATTAATTTTAAATAAGTTTGAAAAATTGGGATACCAAATTGTTCATGATCCCTCCTTACTTTAGGAATAGAACTTTTCAATTTATAAATATAGCAAAAATCCAGTACAATTTGTACCTTTCTCATTCAAAAACATTACTTATACTAAAAGAATATTTATGTTCTGCCACGGTTTCATTATTTAGATTGAGAGAATTTTTCAAAGGTAAAAGCAGATTAAATACCCATTCGAACCTATAGCAACATCAAGTTTTATTTGATAGAAAACGAATGATATTAAATAAATATGTCTTGATAATCTCGAAGTATATTTAACCAATGACAAACTAGCCAAAGGTAAAATATAGTGAAGTACCCAACATTTGGGCTCATAACTGCTCCTTTAATTGTCTTTACAAAACTTGTAATAAATAGGGGTTTGTACAAAGTTCAAATGCAAGTTTTAAAATATTTAAAACTAGAAGATATACGTTGATTCATGAACCTTGCCTTAAGGTGAATAACAATAACCGCATGGCGCCGTCACGTAGAGCCTCGCGACGTTTGACTTGTTATGGTAAAATTGGCGGAAAAGTTATATTCAAAATCCCTGTCCAAAAATAGCGTTATTAAATTATTTTTGACGCAATGTAATTTAAAAATAGCACTTTAGGCTGCGATCGATATTCTGTGATATTGCGGTAACGTCGATTGAAATCGTGTAAAATTAAATTAGGTCGTAGATTCCCTAAATAAGGGATATACCAGACATTCGAGACATGATGGAAGGCCATGTTCGTGTTAACTTTAAGTAAATATAGGCCATATATAAAGTAGACTGGGATAATTCAAATCAATATCAATAACCATACTTGAATGGAATATCTTTTCAGGATACGATAATTTGTTATGGGCGCTTCGGAAAAAATTTGTTAAAATCATGTTTTCTTTTACTAAAATCAAGAACACATGTTGGGTGACAAAGAATATGCTAAAAATTAAAATTATGGGTGATATTTAATGACAGAGAAATCAATACGGATCTGAGGATTCCAGAATTCATTTTATATAGTTCTAATGAGTTTTCATTCCCGTCACCGATTTTTGTTCACCGTTTGAATAAAACTAATTATTTCATCTACTATTTAATTTCTAAAATTCAGAAAATTACTAATAATATTTCCATTCTTTTAGATTAGTTGTATAGATAAATATTCATTATTAAAAAAATTCATTAATTAATCGATTCTTCCTAACATTCATTTTTTTAAATTAAAATCATCGATAGTCATTTGTACACCTAGACATTTTTGTTTATGATTTCATAGATAATTTCTAAGTGATAGTTTTTTTTAACTACAATCTTAATTGAAGTTTTCTTTTTAAACAAGGTGTCAATAATCTTCTTTGAATAGAATTGTATTAATACCAACGTTAACGTGGATTCTAAATTGTCTGATATTTTACATGCAAACTAACTCATTACAAACTAACTCATTAACTTCTATGAACAGTTCAAACGAGCGAAGAATATGGGTGGGAGGTGTATATTGATCAAGGATCTGCTGACAGTGACCTCAAGCATAATATGTGCTTCAGATTATCAAGATCAATTATCTCAATTTTTCATGCTCGTACGATCGATACAGCACAACGATATCCGTTGAACTTGATATATTCAAAACCGTATTCTTTTTAAATCTGAAAAATCCGTTTCGTATAAATATCTTTACCTGATTACAGCATGTCTTGCCGAATCTCAATGTATCGCTTCATCTTCCTTCACGCGCTTGCTGACTGAAAAATGCTCATTGTTGTTTTACGCTTTACTTTATGACGAATACTTTAAATCATATTCAGCTTATATTTTCTCAGGCTTCTTTGCGCTCATGATTCTTTGGCTGTACAAATAGAAAAAATAAAGAATTGTGATTAGCTGTAAATTTTCGTATAATATAGTTGGAGCCGTTTAACAAGGCAAAAGATTTCTTGGAGCCGTATATTACATTCGAAAATCCGGATAGAAAACCGTAAAAACTGAATCGTTCAAGTATCATTGTGTTCTGATTAGTGGCTCACAAAAGAATGATTTGATTGTTTAAAAACTGTTGACAAATACTGTTCAGTCGCTGTTACTGCGTTAATCCCACCAAAACTCGTCAGAAGGGAAATAAGTTCATGCACGTGCTTGCGACAATTTGCCAAAACAATATTTATTAAATCGACGTCAAATAAATTAACTTGTGACTTTTGATACGATAGGTATATCTCATAAAATTAGTTTTACTAGATAAAAAGGTTGGTTCAATATTTAAAATTAGCTCCCAAACACCATTTCACGGTATTATTTCTCGATACAACAAAGAAGAACTGGAACTTCCAAGCAGTATTCAAAATAAGATACATCGAAAGGGCACAACTTAAAACTGTTTCGCACAATTATTTATTGCAAATTTGTTGACCATTTCTAGGGTAACGTTCTTACTTGACCATAGACGTACAGATTAAATGACATAAACATGAATAAAAATTTAGCCAAAACGGAATTACCTTTTCATCGTTCGATTTAATTAAATACCGACATGTCTCCATCCACGTTTCAGATGATGAGGTACGGATATTTAATTGTAAACGACACAAAGAAACAAAGTGAATATCACTTATTACAAACAATGGGAACGTGCACAAACATACATACTCCTCTGTGACAGATAAACCTTAATATTATTAGTTTTTTCATATCTGATATTAAAAAATCCTCAACGCAAAATTACAGCGCCGCGTGGAGCATCGCGGTCGACAGTAAATTGTAGAAATTATCGTCCACTTCAGAGCAAAAATTTTTCTTTCCGTTCGAATGTAAAATTTATAATATCAGCTAGCGAAGCATTTTACCACACAGGGGGTTTGGTGATAATTGAAATAACGTATTTTACAATCGAGGGCTAACTTAAAATAAACGTAGTTACTATATTTGTGAATCTTGGTCCGTATGCTGATGAACACTGTTGTTACACATCTATACGTAATGTATCAAAATAGCAACCTTATTGGAACAATGATGGAAAAGGGAATTGTTCTTAAGATCATTTAAAATTTGAATTAAATTAATTAATTTATTATTATAATAAAATCTATTAATTTATTATTGATTTATTAAATTAATTGAATTAATTTGAATTAGGAGTGAATTAAATATACGCCTGGTAATGAAAATTTACACCAATAACTGATGAATGAAACGTGTCACATCGTACACAAATCAACAATAAAAAATCGGGCATATTATATTGTTGAGCCGTTGAATATACATAATGTATAAAAATAGCAACCTTATTGGAACAATTATAATGAAGGGAATTGTTCTTAAGATCATTCAGAATTTGAGCTGATGTATTTTCTGAGTAGTATCCAACAAAAAATTTCAACATTTATATAAATATATATATATTGCTCACTGTATCTTTTAAAATTCAAAAACTATGTTTAACTACATTACCCATTTTATCCTATTACAGTAACGACGAAAGAAAGATCTGGAATCCAACGTACTAAACAAGAAATAACAAAGAATGGGACGCAGGAGTTCACATAAAGAATCCATTTTATATTTTTAAGAATTAAAATTCATCGTGTTCTCTGACCCCGGAAAAGAGAATTTTGTATACGCATGCATTCCATACGTTATTCACAACATTGATAATTAATTGATTATTGATAATTAATTTATTCATGTTTACGTATTCACGAAATTTTCCGTTTTAGCTCCTCCCCTCCCCGTTTTTACATGAAAATAGATGATGAATTAATTTTGGCAAGCGACAGTAAGAAATCATGTATTCCGATGCCTCATTTTATCCTTTTTTAAATGTTTGCGATGATATTTTATCTGATAAATGATTTTTTTGTTATTTTGACGTTTGTTGCGTAAAAAAACTCTTAACCCTCGCTTGTTTACAAATGCTTTGTGCAAATGTTCCAAATGCCGATAAAATCATATTTAATAAGATGAATTTTGTTTATCACATAAAAGTGTTAATAATTTGTAATTTAGATGATAAATAAAATAAATATGAATATTGATATTTGTTGAAGTTATTGTGGATTTCAGTTTTTCGGTTGTTTTAGGGAATCTATTTTCTACGATAAAATACTCAAAACAAATTCTGAGCAGCACTAAGTTCAAACTCCGGAATCAGTATGTCCAATGAAGTGCAAATAAAAACGAAGAAAACATGAAACTACATTACGCCCAAGAAAATGTTTTTGATACAGTTTCAGAACTCTGCTCTGTGAAATCCATTTCCTTTGGCAGTTTTTATGAAGGTGCTGATCAAAACTAGTTCAAATGGGTTATTCCGAGTGAACCATATTTTGTCTCGGGGTATATATTGTTTTCTCACGCCTATATGCCGTGATTTATTTCTCGCGTTATTTTTTGCTCATAGCGTCTCATGAGTACTTGGAGAGAAAAAGAAAACGGTTACAGTTAGTTATACCTTTTCAAGAGCGGATGACAAAATATTGTGGACAAAGCAAAATACCCCGAGTTTTAAAATCGTCTGGATGATTACAAATCATCAAAAAGTAGGCCCCAGCAAATGGCGTCTCGCAGGGATGATGTAAATGAACCACGTAAACATCAAACAATATTTATCCGATCAATTGTACCATATTTTACTCTAAAATATCTTACATGTGCAAGAATGTTTAATCTGCTACAGCAAGTGTGTGCAACTTTTATTACAGGAAGGTCAGATACAAGTAAATAAGGGAAACCGCGGACCGCAGCCCTTTTTTAAGATGGGTTTCTATAGTTGAACGCACTTTGTTACTGATCTTACGGAATTGTTAGAGGTCGTTGCAGAAATGGTCAAAACGCATAAGTTTCTAAAGAAAACCTCTATTCAAATTTATTATCACACTGACATTAAACGAATTCAGTGAGAAACACGTTTTTATAACATTGTGCATTTTACAACAGAATTTTGTTAGCTACTTTAGCTGATATAACAGTGGCACTGGTATAGGCTTTGCGACGCAAAGGGATGGGAATTGCTCGCACATACTAGATTAACTGAACTAAGATCTCGTTTCGCGGCCACACCATTCAAAATTGGTACTTCTCCGCGGGCCGCACAATTTTTTCTTGTGGGCCGCAGTTTACACAGCCCTGTGCTATAGCATAGTCATCCATTTTGCTAGAATTCACATTGTGAAACATGGCGAATATATCACACAAAAAATTACTCTTCTCATAAATATTAAGATCGCAGTTGTCACTTTGTCGCGTGTATGCCACCGCCCACCATAGGTCACGGGTCGGCAAAGTATACGTTGGCTAACACGGCTGATCTGCAATGTATGTCAGTCAAAATTCATAAATTAGGGATTGCAATGTTTCTAAAGCACCAAATTGCAAAATGAAAATAGGAAACTTTAATAAAAAAATAATTGTAAAAACAACTAATTACAAGATCCAAGGTTAGGAAATTGAAATTGTTGTAGCATAAAAATTCATTGTTTCCACATAATTCGCAAGTAGCTTTTGTAGAGAAGATAGGTAAACAGTTCCGTGGTTTGAAGACCTAACACAATTTAAAATTTAAGCCAGATCAACTATTTATTTGAAACCCTGGCGTAATTATTTATCGTTAGCATCTTTATCACATAGTATAATCAATCCGATTGATATACAATTGAGAAAATATCTTTTTAAATTTCTATTTGCTTGTCATGAAACTAAACCGATTCTGAGCGCTCAACGACTAACTATGGCTAGACGAAGGAAAGGGATAATGAATAAAATTTATGGCAACTGTTTGGGTTCAATTAACAAAACTTAGCTAAAAGTCTTCGAGCAATGAAGCATGATTTTGGTAAAATTTTTGCAAATGCCACAAAAATTACCAATATTCGTAATTACATAAATATACAAGTTTCAACACCCTTGAAAGCAAAAACATGACATTTGAATGTTTTTATGGTAGAAATACCCACTTCATAGGTTGTATGTTTAGCACGAAAAAACAATAACAAAGCATTGCTTTCTTGGTCTATTATCGGAGGTCTGTGAAATTTTAATTTAGTTTGTATCCGTTAAAATTGAAAATCTTGATGATGCATTTAGTTCGCTATTCGACAGTCGATTTTCTAGAATTTTTACCCACAAGAGGCAGTTGTGAGTAATAAACATCTCGCAGAATAACAAGAGTGTATGCTCAAATATATGCACACGAAAGTCAAAGTACCACCACAATGTCAGCAAAATCCAGGGAAATCAAAATAAAATGTACCAGACGTCATATGAATGTAGATACCCGTTGTCATAAAAAGATCTTCATGAATTATAAAATCTGTAATTTTGGAGGTGGATATCGGACCATGTGAGACTCAGTTAACACTTGAACTTAAATCGAAGTAAAAACTTTATATTTACTTTAATTTAAGAAATGAAAATTTAAAATCGCTCGATTCATTGGAAAAAATCGCTTTGTTCTCAGCAACATCTTCAAAAGCAAGAACAACAATTTTGCAAAGCGATCCATAAGGTTGTTTCGTGACGATTTTGTTTTCTTTTACAATTTGAAAAAAATTGGAATCGGATCAATATAAAAATCGTTAGATGTTTTGAAATCAATAGTTTGCTTTTAAATAAAACAGAAGTGATGGAAGTATGAAATCCTCTTCTGATATAAAATATTTTAGAACTGATTCGGGATCATTGCAATCTGTGGCGACGGTGTTAATATAAAAACGAAATGACGCAAATTTATTTCATCAGAAGAATGGCAAAACATCGAATTTTGAATAGGAGCGTACTTAAATCTAAGGTCACAAACATCCACTCAAGTAAAATAATTCGAAATTATCACTGCACACCGAAATGGTAGAAAATTCAAAATCACCGCTATGATTTTGAATTGTTCTAAGGCCTTTGTTTTGTAAAAGGCACGGCACGAGCATTATAATATTTTGAAGTCGGAAATTACCTCGTAACATCATAGCCTACACAATTTTATCGACGTCCTGAATTAGGCGGTGCGCCAGGAATTGAGTGTAAAGTATTACCAAACTGCGTTAACAACTAGGCGAGCGTAAAAAAAAAAATATATTTCAAATGTTTGATTCCATACCGCAATAGAAATTAGTCAATTTTCAGCTCATTCCCAGCCAGCCACTATAAAAACAATAGGTCCAAAAATTTGAATGAAGCCGCACTCGATTTGGGAGTTGACGTTTGGTCGCCATGTAAATCTTATACACACTTTGCATCACGTTCCATAATCACAAGCGGCATGATAATACAAACAATATCCGTAATACCAGCAATTTTGCGACAACGATTTTGTATGCAGCACATTGATTACCTTGATTAGAAGGTTTGTCGTTAAGCTGAAACTAGATTAAAATAGTAGTTTACGCAATAATTGATAGGTTTCTATGGTGAAAATACAAATTACCATCCGCTTGCAGGTGAGAATTTGTCAAATTAAAATCCTGACTACTAATCACTTCTGACCACAAATGCACGACTTTTTCAGCATTTTATTTGTTAATTGCAAGCCTAATGACACGATCAAAATCTTTGAAATCCATTGAGGAAATGTTCTCCTTTCCACTTATCGAATTATTTATTTTCATCTAATTTATCTGTACTCTTTAATTAGTAAAGTAAACACAGCTTTACAGAAATACGAACAGTTGAAACTCAAATAAATAAAAACTTAGCTTATTTATATAAAAAACAACTTCAGTTTCAAAATAAGTAAATTTCGTACTAAAATAATATATATTCTTAGCACTGATTTACACCACATGCACCTGGTTTGTGGTTAGGCGATTGCAAGTCATTAATCAAAATCCCTGTACTGGAATAGACAACATAGCTTTTATCGTAAGACAAGTCTATAACCAAAAAAATAACGTGGCATATACAAACAGCTCAGCTTATACCAATTCAATTATCTATGAAGGAATAAGTATTTCACCTATTAATAATTGCAATTTACAGTTACTAAATGTAGTGAATTCTCATGTTAAGTGAAGAATAAAGAACAAACAGCGCGAACGGATGTCACATAAAATGCTATGTTGCTTAGACTGACGGCAAAATACAAGAAATACTTCCTTTACACCGTTAAATTTACGTTCCGATAACACTAAGTTCCACTTTTTGTTTAGAAGTGTCTCTCAGTGATCAGACAGGCAAACAATAGTGCAGCAAATTATTGTTTTCAGTAAAAGCACTTTAAGCATACGCAAATTTGCTTACCCTGGATAAATTTAAGCAAAAAAAGGCTTTATAATAGATTTACCCCACGCTCACTATTTTCAAATTAGTGGCTTATAAGTGCGCAAAAGCATAGTTATTGGTCGAATTAGCCTTTTCGGAAGCTTTTACAGTAAATTAATGAATATCAACGGCCAGATTCGATCTTTTGCTATCATATAGATTTTAAATTTACGGCGAGACAACTGTTCCCAATTTTCGTAGAAATATTTTCACTTAATTAACATGGGAAAATAAAACGTGATGTTTCGTGGACTGTTAAAGTATATTTTGCATCTCATCTAATGCGCAGGAGAATACATTTATCTCTTCCCTGTTTACTGATACTTTCAGATCTGTGACTTTAATCACAGGAAGGGTTGGATGAAGTAATACCATTCACAAAACCAAAATGTATTCTCAAACGTAATTTGATTTGTATGGAGCCTTTGTATGAAGCTGAATGACCGTAGTCTCCAGATTCAAAATCACGCGTTGAGCCTAGAATACTGACCGCGTAGCGCAAAATTTGTGAAAGCCTTTAAAAGCCTTTCAAATTCAATCTTAGATTTCACCTCCAATATTAATAATCTGACGACCCCGACGAAATTACGAAGTGAGTTTTAAAAAAACGTTACCGGCTCGAATACCCAAAATCAGCACGCTATATAATTTGTTATTTGGAGTGGGCAAAATGTTACAACTATGTACAATACCCCGTATCGTTTTCATATTATTGGCAAATGTTGTGAAATTTAACATGTGCTTTACAACTTTTTCGTTGTCCAACCGCAAACAAACAAATAAAACACTGACGAAATTTTTTGGCGGTTTAACAGCGATAATGAACTGTGTGCCGCGCCGCTGCAGTACTAATTATTTAGTGCAATAATGATGGCGGTTCCGTTAGACGGGAAAAGTTGCTAACCTATAGGTTAACTAAGAGTGCATAGGAATTTTAATCATGATATATGACTTAACTGTTTAATGGACTTGGACGGATTGCGGTCAAATTCTATTTCGAGAGTTGGAAGTTACGTTATGTCCAGCATGGTTATAACTTGATCAAAAGGTGCGTTTTCTGAAAGGTTTCCACCAAAGCAAAAATTAATAATTTTGAATTTATATTACAATACCAGCCCTTCTGGGCAACCCTGTTTCAAATAAAAAAAAAAAGAAAATTTACAAATATAATCCTAAGTCATAAAGTCATATTTGCAATTCCAATTTCGAAGCTGAAATGGAATATTTTCTTGTTTTTCAAGGTCATTTTTTCAGTAATAAATCAAGGCCAGAGAAAAGGACTCCTACCGTTTACAAGGCATTTTCTGTTTTCTTCCAAAATCATGCTCTGACTCAGACCCTCGACTCAGGCAAAATTTAAAATACGTCAACGATTTCGTATCAATTATAGCTAAAAATCCGGGTTATCTCAAAAGCGTCGTGTCCCACTTGAACGAATCTCACCGTATATGAATAACCTTCTGCCACCAAAGTATCATACATCTATCCTAACCAAGAATATAACACGAATCCAACTCTATATGCTCACTTTAATCATTTATCCCATAATATATATCTACCCTAACTCAGACTAGTAGTGCACGAGGGACAAACGTGGGATAAGTGTTTTAAAAAGTGAAACACGACATCTTTGTGACATGCAAAATTTGTCTTATTCCTTATAAAGTGTACCCACACAAGTTACCGATGAGACAAGATTTCTGCTACGCACAAGCTTTTACAAAGAAGTTTAGGAGTTGCCTTCAG
Organism: Styela clava; assembly: GCF_964204865.1. Lineage (NCBI taxonomy): Eukaryota > Metazoa > Chordata > Ascidiacea > Stolidobranchia > Styelidae > Styela > Styela clava. The sequence continues at coordinate 9,492,093 of NC_135259.1, read as the reverse complement.
GGAAGCTGATTCGCTTTTATGGTATTAGAGTGGAAGATCACAAGGGGCAAATGTTCAGACTTCTGAAAAAAGATAGCCGAAACAACAATTTTGGCATCTTAGAGTAAGCAACCGGCTATATTAGTGTTTTGTTCGTCCCAATTGTGCCTTTTCCACGTCTACACATATCATCCGTTTTGGTTATTTCAATATATCCTCAATCTACGCTAAGACTCTAAAATGCTAATTTTCTATATAATATTTTTTATGATATTTAGCCATCAGTTATGTGACGTTTCAGAATGTCTTGTCCTATTCACACGGAAAATTGGCTGTGTTGGACTGTTGGTAGCAATTTATAAAAACGAACAAGTAAATTAAAACGCTGTAATACGCTAAAACAATGTGACTAGTTTTCATAACCTTTTGTGTCAGATGAAAAAACTATTGTGAAATAGAAATTAATAAAGTCGAGCATATGTTTTTGCAAAGTACTCACATCATCTCTATAAATAAAAGGCAGCCACATGACAAGAAAAACGTGTTCGAGGCGAGTCCACGACGTTGTTCAGCGTGTCTAAAATGCGAATGTGTTATCATTACAGGAAAATTTAATACTAAGAATATTACGAAGGGACTGACAAAATACTAATGGGATTTTTATCAAAGCTGTTACAAACGGAGAAAATAACGCATTAAATTTTCTTCTTTGGGAGGCACATATAACCAACTTTAGATGTAGAATTAATTTATCTCGCATCGTCTCGCTTGAGTTGGATCTTGTTTACGTCCAAATGATATTTGGCAATCTCTTTTGAACAGTCTAAGAGAAGGAGATTCATAAATATCTTATGTATTGTTACAACATCCCGGTTCGTATCTTGTTGGCTGTGTGAACCGTTTTTTTAGTTTTGCCACGTTAAGCTTCTTTCGTCCGGTACAGCTCAAAAAGATTAAAGCTGCTTAAGTGCTTGCGATTAAACTAACCAAGCGCAGCTAATTGTGAAGTTATCCGGTCCGGGGGATTAAATAGGCGTGAAATTTATTATTCGGGGTCGTAAGTTTCCTGATTCGTTAGGGAATGTGAGCAATTGTGTGCACGAATACCCATTTAATACTAAATTCGCTTGCTTTCACCAGAAGAAGATAATTAGCAAACTAATGTTTCAAGGATTATTCGGATTTTAATACAATAATGCATATTTCTTGCAGCACAATTTGGTAGACAAAAAACAAATCATTGGTATACCCGTGATTTGCTCGAGTTTCTGTCGTGCATTGTACAGTTAATGTGGTTCCCTACTAAATTAAGGTAGCAGGAAACATATATTTACCTTACCTAGTACGTGCAATTTAAAATCGTATTCAATTTAGTAGTCTCGTTTACTTTAATTGAATTATCGTATAAGATTGGCGTACAAAATTCAAATTCGAATGTCCAATGCGACGATTTATGCATGACTGACGGCAGTTGGATGAATTTAAAGTCATTTTAGCAGAATCTATGTTTTAATTTCAGTTCATGGCAGACACCAAAAAAAGGATTTGCAATAAGTGGACATGTCATGTGGTTGACTGCGATGATTACAGCCACAACAAAGAAAAAAAATGTTGAAAACTAAAACATAATTATAATAAGTCCTCAAAATTGAGAAATATCATAAATTTAAAAATTCGGGTACTCTGTAATAACAAATTTAAATACCCGTTCTTGTATATGTTTTATACCTATTTTATCAAAGCTTGTAGAATAAATTACCAGCAACAACGTCCAACCTCGATCCGCGGCTGGTGGCGAATTAGCAATGGTCCATGTGTGCGCTAATCCAAGCTAGTGCCCTAAAATACTACGCATGTTTTGGATATAGAGTTAGTTAGATGTATGTGTTATGAAGTTAGGGATGGCCAGCAATTTAAGTACGAAATTTCAACTTATATTACCACACGATAATACTCTGCGCTGGGGAATGTATTGTGAGTGGGTTAATTATCTGAACTATTCGGCGCTAGAGAACCCCCAAAATGGAAGTTACCTCAATGCGTCCGCCCATTGGTAGCCTACTTGCAAAGCAGACAGCATATACTAAATGTACCAAACATTGGCTTTGACTTTGATAAATGGCCTGTATCTAAGTGCATTCTATTGTTTTCTAAAAAGCATTTGTTACTCTACAATCTACATAGATCGAGCAAAACAATGGTGCAATATTGAAATAAAGGATTAAATTAACAGACTAACCAAAACCACAAAGCTCTACAATTTGTTACTTTCGTGTCAAATCCTATGTAATTTGAGATCATTTTCGAGGAGAAATTTGGAGTAACATGATACAAAGATAAAGCACGTTTTAACGCCTGTTGCTGTCTTCTGAGAAATGCAACACCTTAAAGTCTCAATTTAAATGCCTATATTTATTATAGATCCCTGACAAAAACGTTTTTCGATAGACAATTCGCTATACTAGACAGGTGACTAGAGCAAGTTAGTGGAACAATTATCAAAAAAGCAACTTGATAAGCTTAACTTTTTCATATATTTCTAAAGTAAAGTAATCAGTCCTACGATTTTATACGATAATAACCCAGAGGTTGTTTTTATATAAAAGCACATATAAAGAAATTACCATGAAAATTTAGATATAAAGATGCATATTCCATGCTCATATTCCATTTACAATGACGAACAATTTTTTCATCCAAAACGGACAACGCTGTGCTTTACCACTTTTCGCGTTCGGCCGGCGTATAAGGAAAAAAAGTTATTCCTTGTTTTATAAATCAGACGCGCATCGATTAGAGTTAATCAGGACACAGGAGGCCTAATTCTATCTACTATGGTCTGTGACTTGTCAAATTTTTGAAGTTAATTGAATTTTTCAGCCGTCTTACTTCGCAGTGCTTGACATGAAAAAACTTTAGCGTCTGTAACTTTGTGCATATTTCTGCCGGCGCCGTTCTAATTGCTTCCACATATTGACGTAATAGAATAATATATATATATATATCGATTCCCAAATATACAGATATAAAAATTTGGGCATTTTTATAAACCTTACTTAGGCGATGCCTGATTCGACTACCTTACGTTTGGTCTTACGCGTCTTCAGTCTTGTACTTTTGGAGACTTATATGTAATTCAATTTATTACTTATCGATCTCGATTGGTAAGTATGTTGATAGGTATTTTTCTGTTTGTTTGTTACTTATCGATCTTGAGATCGGTAAGTATATCGATAGGTGTTTGTCTGTTAGACACTTTCGTATGTTACGCGATATTTACGAAAGCGAGGTTGAATCTGTTCCAATTTTTGCGTGTGCATTCATCATATCTCGGACCAGAAGCCTATTTGGATGAATTATGTCGTATAATTAGCGAGTTATTGATCAATTAGTGATAGGACACGCGGTTTCGCTATTGAGTCAGAGCGAAGGAATCGAAACCACAGATCGATATTTTGCCGATCTCCGATCGCTATCTAGTTTTTACCCTTTTTAGTTTTGTACTTTTTAAATGCACATGATTACGTGTACGACAAATATTATACCTTTATGTCACTGTTTAACGTATGCCTATAACCTATTTACGGGAGATATTCAGCTATGCAATGTTCCATTCTAGCCTTGGTGGATAGCTGAACAAACATTTGACTCTTCGTTGCCAAATAAACCGGGACATCTGGAAGTTTTAGAATCACTGTCGGATTTGTATATCATTGTTATCTGTCGGTTTGATTGTATTTACTTATTTTCATTTTTGTGTCCGAAAAAACGTGTCCAGTTATAAACATATTGGTTGATGATAAACACATCTTCTTTACCCAGTTGTTCAACCACTACTATTTAATTTCGGGCAAAAAAAGTCTGCGGACAAACACTCGTGAAAGGTTAAAAATATACACTTTCCATTATAATCTGTTAATTGCCTCACATATGGGGTGTGTTGACCACAAAATATGCTTTCACAAAATCCTATAAACGTTCATGCATATTAGCAATTAATATTACAAAATAGCAAAAAAGGCCATAAAATATAGCACAAGGAAGATGAAAGCTGTTGAATATCCATCTACCAAAAAGTGTTTACGCCATAAAGCCAATGGGGCATTATGTCTGGGTAAGAACTCAGGAGAAACTCATTGAAAGTGCGCATTTCACTGTTCATCCCTTCATGACTTGTTGTAGTTGAAGACTTTGAATATTAAAAGAGAAATCAGTTTGTACGGTATCAACTGGACAGATCGTCGAACCTTGGATGAAAAGAAACAAACAAATGTATAAAATTAATCATCTTGCAAAGAGTATTAGCTATTTACATATCGTATTTTTCTAAAAATACTAGAACGTGATTTTTAGTTTAGAAAGATAATTAATCTTGTTTCTGCGGAGTTTTAAATCGGACTAATCTGGGGTTGTATCTAGATCTATATTTAGTTTCGGGCTGGAAAGGACATATCTCGCACCGTAAAAGCAGATTAACAGTGTTTCCTCAGAAGTTGATTATAACAGGGATTGAAAGAAATAAGATTTGGGTTCGACCTGGCCGGGTTCAATCTAAACTTCTCGGAAAGCAAGTCAAATTTACGATTTTCAAAAATTAATTAGAGATTTTATCTTTCAGACAAATAGGATAGATAACCTTGCCCAGCAAGAGCACCTGGTGTAATCCTAGGTTGGGGTTGGGCGGTATGTTGATTAAAAATTAGGGCGCTTTTGCGTGTGGCGAGGGACCTTTTCGCAAGTACTTAATTAGTTCTTCCAGCCCCTATTTCTTGTTTTGATTTTCGTCTGTAAACGAGGCAAGTATAAAGTAGTTTGTTTAATGCCAAATACTTAGCTCTCCACGTAGCGTTTATGATATTGGGAAAATGACGTCAATATGTGAGTAAAAATAAACAAATTCTTCCATAAAAGAAGCAAATATATCGATTTTGCTGGTTATTGTAGAAAAAAACTCAAGAGAGTAGTCAGTTTGGAACGAACTGTATAATATTATGCCGATATACCAAAAAGTTAAAACTACTTAGTGGAGTAGGTCCCAGGCAAATGGATAATTCTAGATCTAGACAGACAGTCTTTATCAAAAATGGATCTATTTTTATATTTGAATAATTTGCGCTCAGTTGTTGTCATCTATTGAAGGTCAAAGTTTAGTTAAAAGCTTAGGCGAGGTCATTACACTTATTAACTTAACAGTATAACGGATTTTGTCTCGGAGAAAATATAATATTTTAGGAAAACTAAACAAACGTCGGAAGAGATTATTTCTCAAGGGCCATTGGTGCCACAAAAGATATACCCTTGGCATGACGCGTCGTTTGAGTGTTGGCGTCATTTCCAGAAGTCTATATGCCACTTTCCAGTGGCTGAAGTAGCTAACGTTATTCATCGAAACCCTTCCGAATCTGCCTGAGAAGTGCTGAGTCAATATTGGCCGACTGCGCATCAAACAATGGCGTACGATAACCGGTTGATAAAGCGTAATTGATGAGTGTTTACTTAGCACCTCTTACCGATACTTTCTCGTGAGCAGTCAGCCGCTCCCTGTTCACTTGCTGTCAAATGATATAGGTAGAAAATATCTCACTCATTTAATTAATCTGCTTCAAACTGCTGGTAAAAATACTCATATATTTCATGATTTTCAGAACTGAATCTTCTATTAAAGACAATGTACTGTTTTTCCAGACTTTATTTCGTAAATTCGGCATATTTCATTCCACAAACACCGCGCAAGTTTGTGATGATATCTTGAATAACTCATATCATCCTTAAAATCTGATGAATTTGCAGTATTGCAATAAAAAAAATTTTTCTATGAGCAGTCATGGTTGAGTTATCACGATAGCGACCAATGTCTCTGCAAATATGTGTGATCAAGTTGATGTGGATTTCATGACTGTTTTGACACAATGTTTATCCAACATCAATTAACGATAGACTAATCTTTACTCAGCTGTCTTTGTCTACAGCATTAAAATCTGACTGTCATCACGAACCGAACAGACGTTTCGTTGTCGTATCAGTACTATAAACGGAATTCCACCTTAGCTGTTTCAATTTACCTAGGGCAGAATTGTTAACCGTACACCTGGTTTATTAAAGAGCACGACTTGTATTCAGCGTAAGTTATTGCCGTACAGTCCGCCCTCGTTAACAGTAGTATTAATATTAACACAAGTAGTTAAGAGCCGTTCCAAAAGAGTAGAGAATAAGAAAGAAATAAACTAATAAATTCGGCAATGGTTTTTATCCGTTGATAATATTTTGTTATTTTCATTGCGAAATATTATTCAAGTCACTCCGGAAAGTTGAAGGTTCACATAGGACTCAATTTTGACTTGACCGCACGGTGTATTATAATTCTGAACCGGGACATCTGGCGTTAACAAATAAACCATATATTACATTTTCATTTAGTACCAACCCTCCACATCGTTTTTATTTGTTTGACGGGTATTGCCACCACAGCACGAAAAGAACGTAAATCTTCCGTTCGAAGGGTCGCAGGATTTTCCATGCTTTGTTTAAGAGAATACGACATTTAAATTTAAGTCACGTCGCTAAAATTCTTTTAAATCCGAAATCACATACCAAACACACGAAGGAAAACATACATCACTCGTTACTATCAGAAGTTACGAGAATATCTTTTGTATTTTTTAACAAAGGATGGACTATTCGGATTACTCAACTATTGCAGTTTAATCTAAACGATATAATAATGCGTGGGAAGAGAAAAATCGAACATATTGTACAGCACGTACTAAAAACAAATGTTCATCTATTTATTGGGGGCAGGAGAGGAAGTTCGGGGAAACTTAATCTCTAGATTATTTAAGTGGTTATACTTCTTCTCGCACTTACATTCCGTTTAACATAAGATTATAAATCCCTATCATGTAATGATGACTTATGCGTTGAAGAGTATATGTACATAAATGGTGTAGAGAAAAGCTCTCTAAAAGGTGATAATTAACGATCTGATCACAAAAAAATCTTTTTCTATAACAGATGGTGCGATAACTCTACTTGGCAAACGGATTGCAATATTATGTAAACTCATTGGTTTATGGTCGCATTTTCTAGCGAGATCATTGCAGACGAATACAATTTTAGATTCGAGTAGATTCATATCTTTCTGACATAAGCTACTGTCGAATTGCGTCTTTGAGAAGCGCTCAGTCAGTGACTCATGAATGGATAGAAATGGCCTTTGGAATATAGGTGTTTCATAGTAAGCGCCGTGAAAAAATACCTTAAAATGTACTTGATTTTTCTCAATTTGTGAACAAAAACGATTCAATTGTTTTGGGCATAAATTTTGAACGGTAATACTCGAAAACTCCCAAAATCGTCTGCTGTGTTTGTTGATGAAAGCGTATCGTAGTGTGTGCTCGCTTGGCGACGATCAATAAATAAAAGAAATATTAACGCCGGCAAGAAAAAGAGAGACCAAAAGATGGGTCCGCCGATACAAAGACGAGAAAGCATAGTTGACATACTGGCGAGCGACAGCACCTGCGCGGCCAGGTGTTACTAGATTTCCACGATAATATTATTAAAAATATCGTGATCCGCTTGTACATCAAATTTAACCTAACATAGGACAAATACGTCGCGGAGGTAGACGCAGTATAGTATTGGTTTAAGCGGTGTTTAGTTAATAAGTCTGTTGTTTTTAGTTTAAGCATAGAAAAAGTCATATATTTCGATCTAGCGCCTACCATAAATAAACGTTTTAAATTTTTCCATATCTTTGTAAAGCTGCCTGTCTGAGCGTGTGTTCGCAAAGCCACGATTGGTTATATTTCATAATATTCGATTCGGTATAATTACGCCATTTTATGCTTAAACTTTATAAATTCAGCACGACATTATATTTTATGAATTGTGCTATTACATAGCTAGAATGATTAATAAAATCACGAGTAAAATAAACGGGAACACTTGTTGTGTTTTTGTCTGGATAACGCTTTTTATTAACAAGTACAGTACAGTATTATGAGGTAAATGTGCTACAGCGTATTGGTATATAACTACTAAATATACATATTTTTCTCGCTCGCCGCATCACGTAGTTTTTGTGTACCGCTAGTAAACGTGTTTAATATATTTAATGTCCAATGAAATGAAAAGGTCATGTTCGCAAGAGAAATGATGGTTATCGGCGTGAAAGCGACACCTCCAACACTCATGTCGGGGATAAAATATTTCGCGTCGTCTTGAGTTCAGGAATGCAGTGGTTAAAGTATGTTCTATAATTTTCGATATAAGAAACATAATGTTGTCCTATCATCGGAAACTACTTTCCGACTATACTTATCTATACCCAAGGCAACCTTATAGGTTGTTTCTTAACCCAAAAAAGATCGTATACACGAGCGGCTGATGAATCAGTCAAAATTATGGTTTCATTTATAGAATTCCACCTATATGTTATGAAACGTCAAGTATAAGCCGGATAAACGTTTGTTCGGTGTCGGCCGCCATTTTTATCAGAGAATGAAACAACATAGAAGAATTTGACATCTTTGTAAATTAGGTCACAGAGGCATACTTACGCTATATTCAGAGAAAACTATTGCCAGTAAATATTCAGTATTTTGTTTGGAAGTCAGCAGTATTCATGATTGTCAAAATTGATTTATTTAGTGAAGCTACGTGTTATTTTTCGTATTTTAGGATGCGCTGAAACATGAAATTTTCTGCACAACAATGAAACCAAATGATTTTAGTAGCATGCGGCAAGTAGCAAGCTCAGAGACCACCAAATGAATGAGATTTTTCGTGAAGAAAAAAAAGGTTCGAATATAAGTCTCAGCGTCTTTGTATGACTATTAATCAAAGACAAGACGGTCGAAGCGCTGGGACAGTGGATTATCTCGCCTTAGTATATTTTGAAAACCGCCCAAGGTAAATCTTCCATAGCTAAGCCGTAGATTTGCTTTTATCAGTTGACAGCAGGGTAGTATTTGGGAGAAAAAGATTACTCAAATAATGAATTTATATACATTGGAAATAAAATTGAACATATTAATTAATATGGGAGATCAATTATATACGATCGTATGATAATAATTGCAAATGAGTAGTTTATATATATATGCGACTTTCAAAAAGTAAACATTATCGGGTTAATTTTTTATTAGTTTATTCTATCTTTTATGTTTTGATACAGTTTTAGCTGTATTCTTTCTTTTGCATTGTGATTTAAGTTGTTAAAAAAAAATTTGTGACAAGTCGACAGTAGCCGTAAATGTTTAAGGTAAACACTTCTCAGATATTAACATGCCCTAAGCATCAAAACACGTATGAGATAAAATCTTAAAACTTAAAATACACAAAGATATATACTTCAATGTGCAACGAATGTTAAATATTTGTAGTAGTGATTTTTAGAATATTTGAGGCATTTCGCTTACTGTTAAGTGCTCGGAAGGAATACATTATCGTATCGATAACATTGTTAAAGCATTGTTAAATACCATCAAGGTATTTTTGAATACCTCATTTATGTATGAGGAAAGACAGTCAGTGTTAATTTACGTCGAATATTTAACCTTGATCGTTTCGTACGGTGATATTTAGAGATTTTTTATCGGTAATTGATATGAAATTTTGCATAAAATGTAGTGAAAAAAGATTGTTATTATACTTCAGCAGTTTAGATTTTTTGACGAAAACAAGTACCAAGTACTTACAAATACAAATCTGTTATTTCATCTTCTGCATTGGACTTTCTACAGATTTTTTAACCATTTATAACTAATGCCTGATTGATATTGAGAATACATCTGAATAATAATCATACACTGTATATGGAATATTCTTAAATCATATAAAGAGGATATACGGAATCATGATCACGAGTATCCACGTCACTTTTGTCACTGTGTGTATCGTTTTATCAGTCGGTATGAGTTCAAATTCATTGCATTTTGGTGCGGCGACTGCAGGCAACGGTGCGGGAATTCTAGTGCCTGGCGACCCCGCATGTGACTTGGGTTGTACCGAGCACCCGAAAGTATATTTCTGTGCCAGTAATGGACGTACGCTAGACTCTGAATGCAAAGTTCAAGAAGCCCAGTGCAATGATCCCTACTTAAATGTTACGGCGGGAAAATGCAAAAATTCAATCAGGTGTTTGAAAGAAAAAAGATACATTCTAAAGGTACATAGTTTGCCTAACGGCACGCAGCCTGTCCATGTACCGACTTGCAAACCGGATGGATCGTTTGCTCCAATCCAATGTAACGTTTATCTCGGCTATTGCTGGTGTGTCACACCTCTCGGGACAATGAAAAAAAATTCAACATTTGAAATTGGCAAAAAGCCCTCATGTGGGAAGTCAAGGTCCAAGCCAAAGGCCAAAAAGGACAAATGTAAAAATGATGCCGAAAAAGCAGCTTTTGCTCTAAAGCTTCGTGCACTAATTGTTCAGGGCTACGAAAGACATCCTCTTTCAACAAGTCAAATGCAGCGTTCTGTTGTCACAGCGAAGCATACTAAAATGGACAAGAATAACGATGGAAGCCTCAATTTACGAGAAATGAAAAACTTGCTAAGGCCGCATCGGAAGAAACTACCACGAGCATGTACACGAGTTTTCATGGCATTCTGTGACGTAAATGACAATAGAAAAGTATCGGAGTTTGAGTGGAGCATATGCCTTGGAGTCCGCCCATTCAAGCGCAAGCAGCGTGTTATTGTGATTACGAAACCCAGCGACGTATTACAAGAGGAAGAGCCTGAAATAATATCCGTGCCTCAACCATCACCAGTAAACAACGAAAGTCTTCAAACAATGCCACAAGTAAAACGCACGTGTAAAGAAGTGCGATTCGGAATAATCAGAGATAACCCAAAGAATGTGAAAGCCCCCCAGTGTGATGAAACCGACAGTCAATATTGGTCACCGGTACAGTGTCATGGTATGTATTGCTATTGTGTAATGAGTGAAACGGGGGCGCCAATAAAAGGTACCTCTGTCCGTTACGGGAAGCCAAACTGCGAAATAGCAAAGCTTTCTGACGAAATATCGGTTCCTATACCTGGATGCCCGCAACGACTGAAAAGGAAATTCCTCAGTCAAGTACAAAAAGTTCTTGTTGAAGAAATGGTTGAAGCACTCAGCCCCACAGGGGACATTCAATCTGCGTATCCTACAAACCCGGCTCAAACCACGAAAGAGCGTGCTGCGCGTTGGTTTTTCGATGATCTGGATGAAAATGGTGACCGCGTCCTATCTCGCAAAGAGAACAAAAAATTCAAAAAACTACTCAGGGGTAGAAAAGTGACCAAGAAATGCTTGACAAATTTTATTAAACATTGCGACAGGGATTCTGATAAAAAGATTAGAAAGAATGAATTTATAGCTTGCTTAGAAGTTCGACAGCAAGAAAGATATCCCCCTCGGCCTGAGCTCAGTCGCTCCATCACCCAGCTGAAAACTACCGACGATCCGGATAATTTATGAAATTATACAGGGATAGTAGAACTTCCAAAATACATACCAGCAATGTAGTAGAAAAGATCTTTCTCTACATGACAACAAGGTGACATAAGTTGGCCTTATAAAGTACTGCGCTTCGGCGAATCGCAGACATTCTTGCCAGAAATTTCGCCTCGTCGAAATTGCCTGGATAAAGAAATCCGAGTGCTATTGCATTCCATTTACTGCATAAAGATCCTTCAATCCCGGAAACGCTAACATTTCTTTTTGTGAGTCACGAGCAAACTATTTTATTATCGCACTTTAATTACAATTTAAATATGTGTTCGCTGCATAGGTAAGCTCCAATTTAGAATAGACTAATTACACCATCACAAAATACTTTTGTCGTCGTTAAAAGCGCGCAATGATCATACTGCTTATTATGCTAATGTACTTACAGAGCAGTCAAGTGCTTCCCACAGTCAACGGAATCACGATTCAGGGGTAAAACACTGGCAACTGTCGATGATTGGGAATTTTTTAGTCCATTTTCAGACCAACTATATTTGCCAGAAGGAGAACAATTGATTGTGATTTTTTAAAACAATTTCAAAAAGCCTCTTATCCATTTTTATTTCTGTCGATCTTCGAGGCTTTAAAACAAAATTTTGAGCTCTTTTTTCTTTTCTAATTTTGCCCACTAAAGTTTGCTGTGCCTGAAAGCCAAGCAAAGAGTATTTGACCATCCGCATGGTCTACAAGAGTGAATATCACAATGACAAAATCAATTTTAAACGTGTTCTTTCGCTCAAATGAAGTATTGCACTAAATAAAGAGTATATTGTCGCCAAAATGTCGACGAATAATTGCATTCTAAAAGCAATGGTTGTTATTTCCTTCGCCAGATTCGGTATTCGGTGCGACTGAAGTGCTGCCATCCATATCGGGGACGTTTCCTGTCGGAAATTTTACTTCTAAAACTTCAATTACGTTATTTGAGGGTCAGAAAAATATCACTTTGATCGGATATTGAAATAATAATAATGAGTCTTGATCCAAGTAATCTTAATATTTAACTATTAGTTAGCTAATTGGAAGTCGATTTTTGAATTCAAACCCTGATTTGGGGTATGAATCGGGCTATTACGTTCATCATAGAAATCCCGAAATATTCGTTCTGTAAAAGGACATGAGTGACAGCTTAAAACGACCAAAAATAAACAGCACATTGCTTGCTTGATATTATCTTTGCGCGCTGATAAAAAATTTGTTTTTATCTTTGTTGTGCTTTAGGCTTTAATGCGGCTTAACTGTTAATTGAAGTATTACTGTCATATCAGTTGATCGAAATATGATCATTGTATGGCAAAAAGTAAGAGTCACGATTTATTTACTCAAAAATGCATATTTTTCATTATGTTACAATATAATTGTCCCAGGTTTAAATGCCAAACCAGAATCATTATTTTAGGCCATCGAAAAATACTACAAAATGTTCCATCAATTTCAAAATGTTCATAAACCGCTTTTTTATTATAAAATAAGCAAAAGTTAAATTTCGCATCCAAGATCGGTATTTAAATTTGGCTTGAAGGAGAATAATATTATTCGTTTAAGATCCGGTATTTGAAATTAACAAGATTCATATGAAAAATAATTTTGATTATGTGATAATTTGAATACTACACTGCTTCAGCTTTGTACTATATATATATTACAACACACACGAAGAAAATTTTAGGATGTTTTTCGTTATTGTGTTCTTTGTTTTGAATATATTTTTCTGCTAAATTTTTTGCAAATATAAAAAATCGCTGTAACACAGCGCTGTATATTTTTGTGTGTTTAGTTAACATCTATAATAGTTAGTCTGCTACATTTTATTATTATTTAAATACAACTTCACAAAGGTTAGATATTCCGAAATATGTCGATATTATGACAGCTAAAATGCTATAGATACCACGACCAATTTAATCCATGCTAATTTTAAAGAATGTCAACCTGTATGTCAAAATTAAAACGTGGTGTATTTCAAAAAACTGACATATTGAATCTTTTGAATTTGTTCCGTTCATATGTATTTTTACACATTGATTTGGTCTAGTTTTTAATTTAGAAACTACAAGAGCCAATTATACGAATTGTAGTTTTGTTTATAGCTTTCGGATATATGTCGGAATATTTCATTAAAAAGCATTGGAATTCCTAGCTTTCTTGAAGTAGATTAAGAGGCTTTATTTTTGTACAATCCTACCAGACACGTGTGTGTGTGTTTGCGACCTATCCCCGCAGTGTATAAATAAATGAACAAGTAAATTATTTTCCATTGAGAGTTTCGTTCCAATGATAACAAAATGTTGTGTTCTAACGAATTTTTTTATATGCAAAACAGTTTTAAATTTTGCTTCACATGTTCTTTATTATTTTTAATATTTCATGTCGTTTTTCATTATATTTCGTGTTCTCGATAAATAAGTAAAAATAAAAAAAAAATAAAAAATGATGCGTTATAAAACTACTCTCATATAGGCGTTCCTGAGAAAGTGAGTTGACTGAGAAGAGCATCGTATTTGATGGGTAAATGACATCTGCCTCCAGTAATTAATACTAGTTTATTTCTGAAAGTGTGGAAGGTTATAAGCTGGCTGTAAGATTAAATCTTCGTTTTAATTTTATTTTTTTATTTTAAAAAAGAAACTCTACTCTGATATAGTAGCGCCCAAATTTTCACTACACGTTGCGTACTACATTGAGTACGAATAAATAGATGATCAAACTTTGTGGAAATTTAAACCGACGACAAAATTCACAAACGAGAACTCCGCATGAAAATAAATGTTAAAATCTTTATTTATACGGCAAAATTGCATTTTTAGTGAAAATCTAATGAAAGATCGATCCACTTGGTTATGTTGGCTCAAAGTCAAAAGTTATTAGCTGATAGGCGACAGACTTGACGTACACCGCATTTGGTTACGAGTATGGGAGCGGATGTGTTTGCGTATTATGATATCAACAATAAAACAGATATAACGTAGTCGGTGAATATTGGATTCGGAAATATTGCCAAAATGTTTATTTTGTATTTGGACGTCAAATACCACAGATTTAGTCACAAGTGCACGAATTCATAATAGCAATATTCGAAAAATGATTGTCGTCAGGCCAAAACTAAAATTTGATGTCCGAACAAGAATATCATTTGGTCATGCACACCTACCGTAAATGGTAACCAAAACACGACATTTTTAACACTTATGAAAAGTTTTGTACAGCACGCTTGGCATGGAATTTGTGGTATAATTATGCCGATATTGGAATCGCTGAGGTGTGGGATTGTCTCCCGTTCTCACGAAAGGTTTTGGATTTTTTTTGCCAACGCTACATACCAACGGTGCGAGCGTGCAAGCTTGAGACAATTTATTTTCGGTTTCAGGAAATATTTTTATTCATTTCCAGGAGCGTTAACTTACGCCGTTTGGTTCAAATACAACATCGCGTGTGTGGCGTCACCTCAACGAATGACGGTACCGTGGCCTTTTTAAACATCATACTGATTTTCACCAACTACAAAAATATTTATAGCCGAAATTATGTTACCTTTGTAGCACGGTCATTGCCATCGGAAGTTCAGCCTTTTTTTTTATATAACATACTCCTACAATCATGTAATGAGGTTTTGTATTTAACACGTGGACTGAAAAAGCCGCCATCTTTTGCTTGTTGTCCGCCATCTTGTTGGGATTTGAGTAAACTAATATGACATTCCGGATTCAACACCAATTACAACACTATAGTATTGTTGGTTCAAGTATCAAGTATAATATATACATGATATATTTCGTTGTAAAGCAATATTGCTAAGAGGGAATCAACTTGAAAAAAAAATTTGAATATACACGAAAAATCCATTTTCATATTTTGTAACCTTCAACTCCTTGAAAATGACTCATGACTACGCATATATTATGCTACACCACCTCATTGATTTTGTTTATTTTGTAAAAAATGAAATAGTCTGATAACAGGCATGACCGAGCCGTTGATTCAACACCTTCATTTCATATTTGTTGTGAAAGGAAGTCTCAATTTAGCATTCCAACATAGTGCTAGTTTTGTCACGACCTCGCACGTCTTTTTAAACTAGTGGTGGAAAAATGCGTTAGCTTGTGTACACATACCACAGAAGTTTTTTAAGTCTTAAGTTAATACTCCTGTCGTCGCAAGCTAAAAAAGGCTACCGTCTGATATAAAAAATTGAAGACAAATAAAAGCTAGACGCTACGCAGACATATTAATCTAAACTCGGCGATAAAATCCAATTTCTTTTGGGTTGATTGACCCGCTGATTGACGGCCGATGCCTCTCCCACGTATGTTGTAAACTTTAATGAACACTATAATTTTGGCTATCGATGTTTAGCGTGAATACCGGTAGTTTACACAGCCTAAAATTCAGAGAAAAGTTCATTTTTCACCATAAATGACAATGGAATTTGCTTTGAACTAGTCACCATACAATTTTACTTGGATTTGGTATTCTTGCCTGTTGGCGTGAAAACAATCAAATGAATAAGGAAGGTTGTGGTTGGCCTATAACCAGGCAAAATATTGAATATTTTTTCAAGGCGGTTTTGGCGCCATATTTCCTGCCAAATACAATGGAATTATGAATAAGGCGTTACAAAGTTTTATGTCTTAAACATCGTATAAAGTTATTGTCAGCTATTATTATTTGTCGTGGCACGCATACAAAATAAATTCAGTTACAACAAAAATGGCGGATCTTTTTTGTCACGCGCATATTTTGCCATAATTTTGGTCTGGGGTTTGACTCGTTCGAAAATAAGCTTATAAAATAAAATAATATTTGTTCGGATGTTTTCTGTGTCAAAGCACATGCCATAACATTGTACACCTCGTGTATTCTACCTTCTTAGTGCTTGATAAACAAAAGTACTATTGAAAGTAATTGTCCGAAACGTTATCAAACATGCACATACAAATATAGCAATATTTATAAAGTCTTTTTAACACAGAATGTTGCTGTTTAGGCTGTCTTGAATTGTATATTGGACCATGAAAATTAAAATGTTGTGAAGGTTTGAATTACACTACAGCCATTTAAAAACCACTAATGTCAATTGTCATTCCACCCCAATGCATCATACCTTGACAATTGTATATAATTGCCATAGTTGATGTAATAAAATGAATGGCTTTGTTAGGTATAGCACCGTCTTCATACTCACATACTGGTAAACCACTGCTAATAAAAGCTTAGAGTTGGTTCACTAACAGGGTCAAGTAGCACGCGTGCCATTTGAAAAGCGCAAAGCCAACACCATATACGTCTACTTGTATTCAGTAAAAACAGAATAGTGATGACACAAACAAGTTATAAGAGAAAGCAATGAGAATTCCTTCAAATCGGTTATGTGGAAATGACTATTCGAGGAAGGAACCCAATATTTTCACTAAATTCATGCTTAATATTACAGGGTAGCCAAAGGTCTCGCGTGGCACTTAGATACGGTTCGCTTGACATTGGTAAGTGGCACTATCAAACCCATCGAAACCTATGTTCAACCTCTTACGTTAGGTATTTCATTTGTTGATATGTCTGCTCAGACCCAACCACCCTTTAGAAAAATTTTCAAATACCTGTCATGGGTTGTTGATGCTGACTGGAGTTTTTTTTATCGTATATCCCTTTTTCAATTTCAATCGACTTTGTAATGATATTAAAACAAGAAAATCTAAATACGATTTACATCAACGTTATCTTGTGGCATTAAGACAAGCAGACGACAAGAAACACGACTCCTTTTAACCACGATGTCTTCCCGCACCTTAGCACAAAAAAATACGATGGTCGCTAAAATATTATAGATGTAATATTGTTATCCAAACAAAGCATTTAATATTTTCGAGAGCAGAAAATATAATATATATATCCTATTAAGAAACAGGTGCAACTGCGCATACGTGGATTACATTGCACGGAGAAAACATCGGAAACATCTGACGAATGGCTTAATAAACTGGAATCTTGGATAAAGTGGCATTTTAAAGGAAACCTACCATGTTAACATCAACAAAACAGCATTGACTTAAGTATCTATCATAGACGTACTCGTTACCCATATATCTGAAATTAAACCCCACAAAATGCTTTATTTCACAAGCTCCTGCAAAGTTCACATGAAAAGCCAATTTCCTCAAACAGATGTCCGCTATTTATGTCCGAACCGTATTCCGTGGACGGAAATAACTAATGTATTGTAATCCAACAGCCCAGACTAGATTAAGCACTTGATACAAGAAGTATTAGGTCGGATCAAAGTATTTTCACCTGGTCGTGTGTGACTTAGTAAACCGTATCCTCAGGATTATCAGACAAAAGTTTTTAAAATCGACACACCGGGACAGATGTAGCCTACTTTAATTTGTCTATATTAGATGCTTATTTCTGGACATACCACGAAAATAATAATGATTTCCGTTCTCTTGACCCTGTCAAATCACATATAATGGACTGGTCGTGATCGTCCGAAGAAATATTCGATAGTGCGTAGTTTCATATTGGGAAAGCTTTCCAGATATCTGTCACACAGTCGCGCAAATAAATTCGTTACTCTTCAAAGTGATAAAGAAATCATCTTCCAAAATAGACATTGGCATAAATCTATTCGTCGAGATTGGGACATGTGGTTTTTTCTCTCAAACGTTTTCAAAATTGTGTACTGTCGTACGCCCACTTTTGAATAACATGAGAGCAAATGAGCAACGCTCAAATATATGGACATGAATGTCAAAAACAAGTAGTACGGTTATGTAATCTTTCACGGTACCGTAGTCTTTACGACCTTCAGAACGCAACGATCGCGAACGCGTCACAATGTGCGCTATATTTGATTTTGTTGAGGTCATCAGATTAAAAATTCGAATTCAATACACACCACACAAATTTGAGAAATAAATAAAAGTGATAGCCCTCAAGCGACAACAACAATCTTTAATAAGCACGTGAGAACGTGAATGCAGTCAGTCGAGTAATTCAAGAGGAAAACGATTTTTTTTTCATACCAATAAGAACAAGAATTCTAACAACAACAAAGTAATACCAAAATCATCTATAGGCCCACTTCGTGGGCAACTAGATGCTTCAGAAATTTTGTTTGCTGTTGCGCAAAGGTTACATGCGAAAACTGATTGGATATCTCAGCCTTCTCAGCTACCACCGCCTATGAAAATCAGGTTATGGCACACACAAATGAGGTCATGTTCCCAGTAAAGCTATGCATTACACCAACCGGATAGATAGTAAAACTATTTTGTTTATGTAGAATATTAATGGGGGGCAAATTATTTTTTGTATAATGACGTAATACGACGCTCACTCGTGCCTTTTGCTTCAAACAAAGCCAGACAAAAGTAGCCACTGATATCCAACAATATATTAAAGAATCGCTCTACAGACGTACTTTGCTGTCGAAGTTATTCAAGGCATTTGGTGAAAGGATTATTGATAGCGAGCAAGGAAACGTCCGGTTTTTAGTATATCGTTCAAGAACATAGCACAATGGTGTTGGAAAAGGCAACATCAAAAGTTTTTCGTAAAGTCAAGTCAAACGCAACTGAAGTTATAACACGTAGGTAAAAAGTATCACAGACGGATGACGGTAATATTATAATTCCATGTAATATTAACTTACGAACACAAAGCGTTGTGATATCGATTTTTTAAAGCTTTCAAACAAAAGCCATCTAGCGTTTAAAGTTAAATCGAAGATTTAAAAAAAAAGATTTGACTTAATACGTCTATCAATGTGAGGTACAAAGGGGTATGTACATGAAGTAATACAGTAAGACCCATCTCTCACCACAATAAGCTATATCGTTTAAATAAGCTACCACGATGAAATATCAATTATCGATAAGAGTGCAATCCCACCCGGATTATAAACCAAATTTTATTGAGCTTTCGCGTACACAAAGTGGTCACAGTTGACTTGAAGATATTTCGAAATGTAAAAAACGGTGTAAAGTAAAACGATGGATAAGTTTATCGTGTGTATATTTAATCAAGCCAGAAAATGTTTGCATTGCAGGTAAAATGATATTATAACATAACGATTTTCTTCCTTTCCACTAATCTTTTAAGAATAATTTAAATGCATATAGCGTTAGTTGTGGCTCGCATAGCATGGTGATGAAACCATTGAGAAATAGTGGTTTAATTTGTTGGATATTTAAAGAAATAGCGATGAGATATCTTTCAAAAATATTTACTTTTCGGTATGTTCACGCCTAACCTGACATGAATATATCGGATACGGGTCAGCTAAAAGGGTTAAGTTGGCCGACGGCGGGCTTGGCTCGATGACAGACTTCTATAGAATTGATATAGACATCGCCAAAAACTTTCTCCAAAATAAACAATGGTCATGTGCTGCCGTCACCGGATATTAAAATGGAGCACGAAATATAAAAATGAACTTTGCGGGTTGCGAGTTTTTTTTTACTGGAGACAAACAAACAGACAATTGACATTTAGCAAAGTCATACTGTTAAGATCGTTTGAGCAATTACAACTTGCTCAGTATTAAAGGACTTTATCATGGGAACGAACAGGCAAGAACATTTTTCCTAATAACCGAATCGGAAAATGAGTACACGCGTAAATCGTAGTCCTAAATATTGCATCAGTCTAAATGAATGTTTCCAAGTATTCACTTTGGTTGTCAATAAATATACTACGCCATGAAAACATCTAAAAATTTCATTGGAGGGAAAATATCCACAATACCTCCAAATATTTATGTGTAGATTTGCGATTAAGAATTTGTATTTCGACTTTATATGAAGCTATTACATTTTTACTGCTAATTTATCACCCTCAGCTGTGATATCAGTACATTCCCACCAGACGGATAAAAATTCATATGATCGTAACTATAAATATTGAATCATGATTTAACCTCAAGAATTTAGTTTTCATGATTCACGTTTTTATAAACAGATGGTGTTTGACTTGTAGTTACTGCGAGGACTGATTTTGTTGACGATAAGTACGGAAAATTGGACTACATATTTTGAAACAAAAGTCTGTTTCATTGCTCACGTTTTGAGTGTATTTTACCTGAACTACTATAAGCCATGGGTAATTTTAAATTTTGTCACGATCTATGGCGATGAGATGTGTGATTCGTGAGATTAAAAGTATATACCAGGTATTATTTCACATAAAATTACCAAAAATAATTTAACATTCGTTCAATTGAGACTGAATCTACAGGGTGTCACTATAATTTTACATTATTATTTAGCAGATTTTCTACCGGATCAACTCGAAACAATCTCAAAAGTGAAACATATTTTCACAACTAGTCTACAGAATTTCTGCTTGATTTCAACTACATTAAATAAATTCCCAAAAAAGAATCATGAATTCTTCCCGCCACGAGAACCTCGTCTGAAGTTCAATATATTATACCAATTATAACGAAACAATTTTCCCACTTTTGTTAAAGTATGTCAGCGCATTTCCACAAAATACTTTCACCGCATAATTCTATTCTCCATCAGTAGGAGGGCGATGCCCTGGGTCGGAGCGCCACCCACATTTATGCTTCACTGATTAAATCTTGGGAAGAATTTGATTTTAATTTGCTTGGTCTAAATATTGCCAGGTGCTGTTATTTGCCTTCTCTTGTGAAGAAAGATGTCGTCATTCAGTGATTCCATTTTCAACAAGCAAAGCGGTCTCAATCGGATGCTAATATATTTATCGTATCTTCCCTTTTTCATGTCAATTTTTTATCAAGTGTCGTCTCCGATTAGAATGCATAATGCATTGTTAGAATGCTTGGCTCGTGGACAAATGAAAAAATTCTGGACTCCATTATTTATACATAGTACATACATATATATTCCTTCGCGAAACATGGAATGACAAAAATCAGAAGCAATTGTAATTGTATGCCTCGTTATGCGAATAAAAGCAAACCCCCTAGTGTACACTGGAAATAACACAATTGTCAGTACTTATTAACAGCTTGATATGGTGACATGAAACGTTGCTTGCTACGAATATTAGAATTCAAAAAATCTGCATTGCTTCCGGTATTTTATGCTTCAAAAATAATTTATTTGATACTTGTATCGAAATTCGGTCTCATGATATAAAAATCTACTTTGGGCTGTCGATAGGTATTTTTCGATACAATCAAAGCCATTTGCCTAGCTATGTATGGTCCATACCCGTTCGACAGCGTTGATTTGACGATAATTGAAAAACCAGTTACAGATCGCTTGATCTGAATACCAATCCCACCGTAGTGATGTAACAACATAAACAAACAAATAATCATTTTATGGATTCCACGCAGGGTAAAGTAAGGGAACATTACGTCTTAATTACCGATAACGTTGAACACCTGTGTAGTGGTTTGCAATTCAAACAACTGAGGAAACAACCTCTTCCGGAAAAATAAATAATCGTTAAGTCAAAGGCCATACATCATGCATGAGTCTAGTCAGTAGGTCCAGTCAAATACTTGTTTTATGCTCGCATTGCAAATTTAGAATGCGTATGTTGACTGGATATTAGCGTTGCACATTGACGGTAATATGGAAAACCTAGATTCATTTGCAGGAGTTGAATAAAACGATAAATTTTTCGATTCGAATGAGATTGGAAATAAGTTCATTGTTGCCTAGCTGATTTATTGTTGACTTAAACGTGTTCAATGGAATCTCCATTGCATGAAAAATGTATTCATGTGTATACGTATTAAAGCTTGTTAGTATAGTTTGCATATTCAACTCCATTGATCTGAAACACGTAACTGGTAAACTATTCCATATACACTGCAGCCACACCCGACGCTTTAAATCCAAAATGTATCAATCCAGGCAATCAAAAAAAAAAGAACAATAAAGATGATTGCTCACCTACTTCCCAGTACACCGCGAGGAAAATCTTCTTCACCAGTTCGCATTTAAAATCCAGAAAAAATCTGAAACGTAGACTTTCTAAATGTCTTTTTGAAGATCAGTCAACTAATCAGTCAACGGTAATCAGCAAGATTAGGTAAACGCATATAGATGAACGGTATACGGTACTGCAAGGGCGCGCCAATTGTGAAATTTATAGTTGCCAGATGCATGCTATTAAAATTACGCATATTGTGTATTTTAAAACTGATATTAAAATTTTAATACATGTTGCTAATTATTCAAAAAGATTGCTATAACGAGCAAACTGATACCACTTGTTTAAATATTGTGTTTGTGAAATTTTCAGTAGGACCAGCCTGAGGTAAGATATTTGAACTACACATGTACACTATTACCTGTTGGTCATCATTGGCTCCCAAGGTGAATAATACAAATGAAAAAGATTCCAGAACAAAATACCATTTGAAAGATTTCATGAGGTTTATATTCAAACATACATTCTGCTAAATGATTGTTGTTGTTTCTGTTATTGATATTACTTCAAAAATCTTTACTGCTTTCTTCTTGGCTACTTACTTTCAAAGTTTCAAAAGTAACTCACATAAGTGTTACCTAGAAGGCTATTACTTTTCTAGTTTTAAATATTTCTTTGGATGCTGTTATTCAAAAATACCTTGCTACATGGATTTTCGCTAGATTGATTTTGGTAATCAACGAACACCATATGATTACGATCGGTTAGAAACACTCTCACTTCGTGTTATATTTCGGACATGGCTCTCAATGTGCATAATGACTAGCATATATTTCGATCTTGCCAGGAGAAGTTACTTGCATGTTATCGTGTTATCTAGTTTTTATTTCAAAGAGAAAACGACCCTAAAATATGTAATGCCTAATTCGATTATTGTCTGGTAGCCATACTATCTCGAATGTATCAGTGGTATTAAATAACGTATTGGGACATTGATTAATTGCCTTAGATAAAAGATAAGATGGAGCGCCGAGGACACCAAGAATGATATGAAAAACATAGATTCACAGCTGTCATAAACTGTTAGTGAGCCAATCCACAATACCTTGACTAATGGCCCCTTTAATGTTTCGTGCGGTACAACTTTCGTGTAGATTACATAAGTGGTTTTTGGCTTCAGGTGTTTCGATGCCGTGATTGACGAAATCTGATAACTTCTCATCCATCTTTCTCTGCTCTGGTCGGAAATAAACGAGGTAATTACATGTTTGTTGCAAACCCATAAAATACAATGTATCTGAACACGGATGATGATAAAAACTTGATAGCCGTGTGTTGTCCTAGCGCTGTTAAAATGATCACAGTATATGGATAGTCTAAAAGATAAGTGCATCTTACTCCTTGTCGTTTTGCCGCGATCTACTGTAGATGGCATTCTATGTTCTTCGGAAAAACTGTGAGCGTTTTTTTTGAAGACTTTTGATAAAACAAAATCCAGGTGCAACTTTTACATTCACATGATGAGAATTTGACACACGAGATGATGTTCGTCATTAACAGTAGCTCTTTCTTTCTGCATTGTACGTCATATTCGGTTAACTTTCTACCTTTGTTGTTTCACGCTTAAAAATACTGTTTCAATTCAAACTTTTAGGCGGCTAAATTACAATCTTTGTTTGCATATACATTCACATGCCTAGGATTTGTCACTCGAGATGATGTACTTCAATGAGAGTAGCTACAGATTTCTACAGTTACGTCATAATCGATTGACTTTCCACCTTTATTGTTTTACGCGTAAAAATACTGTTTTAAATTTAAATTAATCTTTTTTAAACGGCTGTAGGCATGTATCATTTCAAAACAAGGACGAATGGATACTGTCACAAAGAAAACCACAAGCCAGGTGTTAAAGCTTCGCCAAATGCGTCACAAGAGGTCAAAAACGCATTTTAAAACATCTGTTCTGGTGACATTCTTTCTGCATATAAAGGCTAGTGCTATTTCTTTTGTATATATATCTTTCCTAGTTTTTGTACTTAGTTTAATTCAGTTTCATGGGGAAATGCAAATCGAGGCTATAATCATGTGTTAGATTGAGATGTAATTTCTGACGATAGTTTTTCCATTACAGGAGATTGAACTAAATTTTGAAGAAATGTAATATTTAATAATACAAGAAAAAAACGCTTAAATATGTGGAGACGAAGGCTAAAACAAAGTGGTATGCAATCTTTTACAATGCCGGTAGTCTGATCACCAGATCACGGAACCACGACACGCAATTTTTAATTTTGATGACGTCATCGTACAAAACTACGAAGTGGAAATCGAATACCATAGAGCCCACAGATATTTTTGAAATAAATAAAACTAATAGCCTTCTAGCGACAACAACAAGCTTAACCACTGATAATTTCAAAAGCAATTTGTCCGGTAATTGAAGAGAAAATTGACTTTTTCACAACAGTCACATAACAACAAAACGGTCCATAGGTCCATTTCGTGTCCAATAAAAAAAAAAAAAAACATATATGTATAAAACGTACTTGCATAAGCCGCTCAGAAATCCGAAGAATTGCAGATTCGTTCATTTGTGAGCCATTTATATTCGGGGTATAGCCTACTATTGTCATGTGACGAATTTTCCATTTGCCATCAATTCCTCTTTGCTCACTGGTACCACGATGTGTTTATAGATTAGTTACTAATCACCGACTCGACAATATTTTGTCAATGTTCGATCACGACTTTTTTATTTGACTTTCTCCAGCATTCTAAACTTTAGGCGAAAAGCTGTAATAGGCTACAAGTTTTTTGCAGTTGACACGCCAAGTTTTTGCAAGCTTTCAAATGCCACGCTTATTTGCAATGACGTCACATCAATGACAGTACTTCTCATAAAAATACGGGCTCATGGGAATGTTGCGAATATTAGTATCATATCTCTTATGCAGCCAATAGATAGGTTTCAACTTTATTAAATGAAGTAGGACTGTTTACTAGCATATAACTGTTTGCGTGAAGCCAAGAAGTCGTAGTTTTATCGTTGGACACAGCAATGGCAAGTTTAGCAATGTCTTCAATTCCATGTCATCACGGGTTTGATCGTATGAGACAGCATTGCGGGGATCCTCTATTGAAGCAGTTCACCCCATGGAAAACCATCAATGAGCGTTATTTCCTATAGAAAAATTATCGTGTATACCATTTACTGTTTCCATTTACACCGTTTCAGTTACTTCATTCTTTTCTCACCCAACTGTGTTACGTCACCATCCACAAGATCCAAGTATAATTGTTTGGCAATAATATTGATGCCGCATGTAGGCGCTACAGAGTCGAGTTTGCCGCCATTAATGGATATTGCACCATACTTGCGAGAGTTCAGCAGCCGAGTTCTGATTAGAGATGTACCGATACCACTTTTGTCGCCGATACCGATACCCATCCGATACCAGCTAAAAACGCCGATATTACCGATATTCCGATACCGATACTATGTAATTATTACTTAATTAGGTATGCTGTGTAGGGCAGACGGGTTAAAACAATGGTCTTTAAGCGTTGTTCAGAGTACACATTATTTCAGATCGAAAAAAAGATATATATATCACATAATATGAAATTAATGTTTGGTATCCATATGCTGTAACTGATTAAGATACATTGTACAGTAACGCTAGTAATCTCGGTGTTCAATTAAAAAACTCATAAGCCGGGATGTCCAATTTGAATTTAATGTTAATATCGCGAACTTCGAATATCGTTATTCGTGTTTAAAAGAATATCGAATATCACCCACACCAGTGACGGCGCGTGGTCATTTTGACAACCGGGGCAAGCTACTGCGGGACCAAGTCACCCCCATCTACGGGGACAGGATGAGCGCTGTAAGTTCTCCCATCATTTTATGAGTATAAAAACCATTCCATCGGTAACAACCAATCGGCAAAAGCGACAATTTTTAACGATAAGAAAGTGTCTTTAAAACCGGTCCAAGTCAAGGGATTAATAAATATAGACATAGTTTATTTTGAAACCTCTTTCAAAAGGAAAGGCAATATTTACTCAGATAAATACAATGACATATTAACAGAAACTTCGGGAAAGCAGACAAAACCTAAAATAAGGTTTAAAACGTTACTATGAAGAAAGGAAAGCTAATGCAAAGATAAGGACATGCGTCGCTCACTCGTAGATATATATGCTGCTAGACTTCTACTGCTTGAACATGTATGCAACACGCCGCGGTTTCTTGGAAACAAAATGCTCAATAACGCGCTGATCAAAGTCATGCATCCCAGAAATAACGTCTCTGTGAATGGATAAAACAGCCAAGGAATTTAATCTATCTTGCTTCATTGTGTTTCTGAGATACGTTTTAATACGCTTCAGCGTGCTGAATGTTCGCTCTGCGTCGGCGGAAGAAATAGGCGTCGTCAAAATGATGGCCAGAAATTTTGCAGACGCCGCAAAGGTAGTTACTAGAGTGTTATCTATGAGGAACCCATAGAGCGCGCAAGTTGATGTGATGTTCAAAAAAGTTTGATTGGTGTATATACATCGCAATTCATTTTCCAATTTACCCACGTTTATCATGGGGTAAAATTTGGAGACAGTAGCCAACAAATGGATGGGAAATTGACGTGCAAATTTTGAAAAATTTTTGGGGTTCATCAAAGAGAACGCGGCAAGGTGTTCAGTGCGCAGACGATCGCCTATTTGATTCACCAGAATGTCACAGCATTCCTTTGCAGACAAAATCAAACGCTGCGTTGTTTGCCCGCGGCGTAAAAAAGCACTCCATGTGTCGTCGTATTTTATTGTTACCCGGATACGAGAAACAGCATCGCAGAAGTCTGAAATACACGACTGCACAGACGCTCCATCCATTAGCCTTGACTGCAATGCGCCGTATAATACATCCACGTGATAGAATATTGTGGAGAAAAAAGCAAGAAAAAATGAAAACTCACCATCTTCTAGCAGACCTTTAGACCTGCCGCCTCCCTCACAGAGCGTTCGTCCCAAACCGGAGAGCTCTGAATGCCATTGAAACACTCAATGAGCTCAGACCTAATTTCGGACACGCCCTGCACCACGCGTGATTGGAAGTTCCAACGTGTTGGTGCACAAGCTGGGAGACGGCGGCTACATATCTGGCGAAGGAGGTCAGAGCGCTTCGGCGAAACGGAAAAAAATGAAGAAAACCCCGAAACATTTGCAAAAAATATACGGACGAGAGGGGTATCAAGACACATATTTTTAATAACGAGGTTAAATTGGTGTGCATAACAATGTAAAAAATGCGCATGAGGAAAATCTTCTTTTATATAAACTTGAACACCATGTTTCGACCCACTCATGACTGCCGCGCCGTCATAAGTTTGAGCTATCAATTTTGACTTCGCGTTGTAAGGCTGTAACACTTCTCTCAGTACAGCCGATATCCCGCAAGCCGTGCGATCAACGATTGGAACAAAGCTGTGAAATCTCTCGGTAGGTTTACCATCTTTCACAAACCGAAAAATCACAGCCAGTTGGGAAACGCACGTGATGTCAGTTGTCTCGTCAGACTGAATCGAAAGGAACTGGCAATTCTCAATTTCCAGAGTCAAATGTTGTAAATAAATTTTATACATTGAGTCGAGCAAATCATTTTGGATATCCTTAGATGTCCCTTTCGAAACAGTTGCGGCATCAAGATGATCTCTCAATAATGTATCTAGGGTTGCGGTGTATTCCACCATATCCAAAAATACCCCTCTATTAGAAGAGCCAGCCCGTTCATCGTGCCCACGGAGGGACAGCTCGTGACAACCAATGAACTTCAAAACATCTATCAATCGAACGAGAACATGGCGGTTTTTCTCGACGTTTTGATTGTGCCGACGAATAGAAACCGCGCGTCCTTCATCCAACTGTGCTGCAATATTAACATTTCCGAATGTTCGGTATTTTACTGCATTGTCCAGATGCTCCATAGAAGATTGGTGATCCCTGGCACGATCGGAAAGATGTTTAAGATCTCTAAAACCAAATTTACACCAACGTGAGTCACGGGCGGTAGCAAAAAGTAGGCAATAAAAACAAAAATGTGCATTTTTGTCCTCGCTGTAACACAACCATTCGTGTTTTTTATACCAAGTTTCTGCGCAGAATGTACGCCGACGCTTTCCTCCGTCATGGGATTGTTCCAGTGAACAATTGTTTGGTTGATAAGGCCCAAGACGTTGTACCTCTAATTTTTGTTCCAGCGGCAGCTGCGAAAACGGAGTGCGAAGTAGTGCATCAACCTTATTCATTATGAGGTCTAAGGCTAAGAAATGCGAAGCCGGAAAGAAGTAGGGAGCTCAAAAGGAATGTGGAAAATCGAAAGCAAATGGACTAAAGGTCTCTAACTGATTCAAATAGCGAAACAAGCGACAAAAACGAAGGCGAGGAAACTATCAACTCTTCAAGCAACCAACGAACGAGAAGGAATGCGTGAATATGTCAACACGTTGTTGTAAGAAACGTCGGCATTGTGTCGTCATAATTTCGGGGCTAGCCCCGATGATTTAGTAAAAGAAACAGAAAACAAACGAGACAAACGCGGCGAGTGGAAGATAAAAGAGAGAATACGATATACAATGAGCAACCGGGGCAAAATCGGCGTCGCCCCGTCGACGTTCGGCGAAGGCTTTGCGAGCGAAAAATGAACCATGTCGGGAGAATATGGCTAATGTAGACAGTCTGTGCAACCGATATTGAGGTATTTTTCAAATATTTTTTATTATACCGAAAAAACAACCGGGGCATTGCCCCGGTTGGCCCTATTGACGCGCCGCCACTGACCCACACATTCTAGCGCCGCCGTCCTACGCTCAAATTAAAAGCATTTTACAAATATTTAATTTAGTGGCTAATCGTAATCGTCGAAGCAATAAGTCAAAGCCAACATGAAAGAATCAGCACCGAAAAAAAGAAGGCCCACCGATAACCGTTGAGGATGTTTTTTTACTTCACTATTTTATAATATTTTACAATTGCTATCATCTATTTTGAGACAGTCTAGGGCAGGGGTCGGGAACCTTTTTGGTCAAGAGAGCCATAAAATATAAATATTTTCAATTGCATTTCCGTGCGAGCCATATAACATTTCTTCACTTAATCAGGCCTGAAATGTTTACTCAAAAGTCAACACATACAATGTCAATATACATTTAATGTGATTTCTGATGCTGCATGTAGTCGCTGCGGGCCTTGAACGGTTGCTCACATGCAGCCCAAGTTGAAATCTACGATACTCATCACCCTTTTTCGTTTAGGCATCTCCATAGTGTTTTTAAAACTCTATCGCTTTGTGATGTCACAATATATTGTGGCGTACCAAAATTGATATCACCACTCAGGTTCTTTCTGCCAGCTTCTTGGACACTGAAGTTGCAATAGATGTCGATCACAAAATAATCTTCTTGCGGTTCCAACCACAGCAGAGTAACTAAGTTAACTAACTAGATTAATTATACACCTGTAAGAACTTAATACAACCAAATACTCCAATAAGAAATGCAATAAACAAATAAAAGCACAGTACAAATACCGTAGGATACATACGTAACACAAGATACGGAATTGGTCTATGACGTCACAGTCATGAACTATTTACTTATAGTGGGATACTAAAAACCGGGTAAAACATACCTAGATATACATAAGAATAACTAGTATGACACTAAAGATACAACACAAATCCTATCTTATCGACAAACACGTAATATACATGGAAATACGCATAGAAATCACACAGGAAATAAACTGGAAAATAGACTAGTTACGGAAGTGTTAAATACAAGCTAACTGGAAAACAGAGCTATGCCAAACTGGAGAAATAATAAACCTGTACTACTAATATCATTTTACAACAAGAATTACATAGATTTACGGCATTAAAACACTATAATAATAACCTAAAACACAGAGGAAATTCCACACTGCCGGCACTCTGACAAACCAGCTAAAAAGGAAAGATACTCAGCTGCTCACTAATGACTCAAGTGGTAAGAATAAATATGGGCATACAGAACAAAACAGAGTTATAGACGTGGTCGTCTCATTACTCCCCCCTTTTTCAGATGGGAAATTACAAAGAAATTTTCCATCTTCAAAATTGAAAAACCATAATAATGTGAAGAAACTGTAAAGAACTATACACTCAAATGAAATGTCTATCTAAAATCAAAACAATGAATTGTTAAAAACATGATAAAAGCACTATCACAGTCAAATCAAATGTAATCATCCAAATATCTAGGCCTTCGCCTAGTACGTTGGTTATTATCAGAGTTCGCATCAACTGTAACTTCTTCTGGTACAGTGTGCGGCCTGGAAGAGAAAGGTAATTCTTCAAATATATCATGAGCAATCCGCTCATCCTTTTCCATAATAGGTTCCACATCAGGTAAAACGTCAAATCCAGTTAAGTCAATGTCATTGTCTTCTTCATCTTCATGAAGGTAAGGTCTTAACTTGTCAACGTGTACAATTCGAGAACGTGTTCCCGAATTCTTCTGAATCCTATACAAGTGATTAGGTAAACAGTCCACAATTCGATAAGGTCCAATCCAAGGAATACTCAGCTTGCGATGCTTTGGTGGATAATAATACCACACCAATTCATTTTTCTGGAAAGTAAGTGGTTTAACACCCAGATCAAAATTTCGCTTTTGTCTGGTTGCAGCAGCATTTAGATGTTGCCTAGCATGAAGAAAAGCCTTTTCAGTTGCACAGAAAAACCATTCGACAAACTCAGTGTAACAAGGATGCGTAGATGACTCTGGTTTGCCAAACATAACATCAACAGGCATCTCGATTTCTCGTCCAAGCATTAACTTGTTCGGTGAATATCCTGTACTATCATGCACAGTGGAGCGATATGCCATGCAAAGATATGGGAGATGGTCGTCCCAATCATTTCGATTCTCATTTACAAAAGCTTTCAACATCTGCTGTATGGTCCTGTTGAAACGTTCAACTTGTCCATCTGAACGAGGATGATATGGAGTTGTTCGAGTCTTTTGAATCCCGTACAATTGACACATTTCTGAAAATAATTTTGATTCAAAGTCTCTTCCTTGATCTGAGTGGAGAATTCTTGGTACCCCAAATCTCGAAAAGAATTGAGTAACCAATGCATCAGCAGTGGTGTCAGCTCGCTGATTTGGTAAAGCAAAACATTCCACCCATTTAGAGAAATAGTCCGACAAAACCAAAATGTGTTCATTTCTATTTTCAGTTACAGGCAATGGTCCAAGAAAATCAATGGCAATCCTTTCCATAGGAGCTCCAGATATAAGTTGTTTCAAATCTCCCTGTCTTCTTCCGTAAAGCATCTTGGTCGAAGCACAAGACTTGCAAAATTTGCACCATTTGAGAATGTCCCTTTTGAAACCGGGCCAATAAAATCTGCGCCTTATACTCTTGAAAGTCCGATTAGCACCAAGATGACCTGCAGTGCGCAAAAAATGTAGCTTATGGAACAAATCCTGCCTCAAATTTGATGGAACAATCAATTGGATATGCGATTCCTCCGATTTACAATCAGGAATCCAACGACGATAGAGAAGTCCATTATCTACAAAAATCAAGTACCACTGCGACATTAAACGTTTGGTCACTGTTGATTCAGGCATGTATTCTTGAATGTCAGGTTTCTGAGCAGTAAATTGTTTCCATTTCAAAACAGCAGAAATATCTGGATCTTCACTTTGCCAAGATTTAATTTGCTCATCCGTGTAGGTATCTAGCCAATTACAATCGGAACCGTCTGACGATGATTGACCGGGCTGTTTTGATTTTGCACTTACAATAACATTACTCACAGCCACATCACCATTGGTACCACAATCAGAACAATCTTCTCGCTTGCATTTGCGAACTTGGCGTGACAATCCATCAGCATTACCATGTTTCACGCCAGGTCTGTGTTCAATCTTAAAGTCATAAGCGCCAAGTGTTAATATCCATCTTGCTAACACTCCTTGAGGTTCACGAAAATTGATCAACCATTTCAGAGCAGCATGGTCTGTGCGAATTCTGAACGGTCTCCCGAGAAGAAAATGACTGAAGTGACGAACAGCCCACACCACAGCTAATAGTTCTCGGTGTGTAGCACAGTATCTACGTTGAGACTTGGACATAGTCTTACTGGCATAAGAAAGTACACGTTCATTGTCGTCCTGAACTTGAGATAACACTGCACCAATCCCAAAACCACTGGCATCAGTATCCAATACAAATTCGCCGATTGTCCTCGGAAAGCTAAGAATTGGGGCAGATGTCAGACAATGCTTCAAAGTTTCAAAAGCCTTTTGACATTCAGTACTCCATACAAAAGAAATATTCTTCCTGGTCAATCGAATAAGAGGTCCAGCAATTGTTGAATAATCTTGAACAAATTTCCGGTAGTAGTTCGCTGTGCCTAGAAAACTACGAATATCGCTGACAGAATTAGGCGTTTTCCATTCTTTGATAGCCGCAACATTTCTAGGGTCGCAACAGACACCGTCAGATGAAATAAGTTAACCAAGATAAGAGGTGCTCCGACGGAAAAGTTTACATTTCGAGGGCTTCAATCGTAAACCGGCAAGGCGAAGTCTTATAAAAACTTCCCGAATATTGGAGAGTGCCATTGAGAAATCACTACCATGAGCCAAAACATCATCAAGAAAATTGAAACACCCGTTCCACAGGAGATCACCAAGGATATTGTCCATCATCCGTTCGAATGTTGCGGGAGCATTAGCCAAACCGAAGGGCATCACTACAAAGTGAAAATGACCACGGCCTGGGATGCTGAATGCTGTCTTTTCACGGTCTGCAGGGTCAACCTCCACTTGCCAATACCCGCTTGCGAGATCAAGAGTTGAGAACCATTGTGCTCCGTTCAAGGACTCAATGATATCCTCAATACGCGGCAAGGGATATGCGTCTTTGTATGTGACGTCATTAAGCAATCTAAAGTCCACACAAAATCTAGTAGAACCATCCTTTTTAGGAACTAGAACAATGGGAGAAGAATATGGGGAATCGCTGGGTTCTATGACACCCTGGGCCAGCATATTATCAACAGCTTCTTCGGCTATCTTCCTACGCGCCCACCCCATTCGACGAGGAGCCTGCCGAATCGGCTGTGGTGTGGTTGTGATGATCCTATGCTTTGCTGCTGAAGTACGGCCAAGTTCACCATCTGGTCCTACAAATACATCATGGAATTCACAAATCAAGTTGACCAACTGCTCACGTTGACTCGGGGTTAGATCCTCAACGGAATTGACCATGTCATGTAGATGTTCTGGTAATTCAGAAGCTATAACCCGATTATCGGATTCGTCAACTTGAATTTGTGCTACAAGTTGAGGGTGTGCAATACCAATCAAAGATCCAGCCCTGATCTTAAGTTGTCTGCCTTTTTGGTTCACCGCTAGAACAGGAACAGTGGACTTTCCTGGATCCACTACAGAAGAAATCAGCTGAACGCCATCAGCAAGGAAAGAAGAATTCAACGGTTCGACAAGAGCAGCAACGTCAGACAAATTGCTTTTCGGCCAAGGACGACTAAGTTGTGCAGGGATAACAACCTTAGAATACGGCGGTATAGTAATATCTTCTCGAACAGTTACACGACAACACGGTACAGACTTTTCAGTAAACAGTTTGATTTCATGACCCTCTATCATCATGTGTCCAGATGATAAGTAAAGAACGCAATCATGTTCTCGGAAATAGTCCATGCCCAAAATACCATTAGACATACCTAGGTTGGCAACAACAACAGTGCGTCGCGATGCAAAAGAATCAATAGACAAATCAACTTCCAATGTACCCAGTGGTGATAAATCATGTCCTCCCACTGCAACAAGAGATTCTTCGAGCGGTGCTAAATGTGCTTCTTTCCCACCTATAGCCTCAAAGATGGAAATGTCGATCAGAGTAGTCATAGCACCACTATCTACAAGAAAATTGAACGGTTGATTGTTTACAAGTACCTTCGCATGCCAACTATTGTCATATTGCAAGGAACAAATATTCAGGTCTATATTCTGGTTCGTTGGTCCGTCATCAAGTAATAATTCAGCGGACACTGAGGACCTCAAGCCCGCTGAGTGTCGTTTAAATTTGCGGTCGAAGAGGAAGCAGCTGTTGCAGGATCAGCGGGATTCTGAAGATGTGGACAATCCCGTTTAAGATGACCAGTCTGCTTGCAATTAAAACATGCCTTGCAATCCCTGCCCCAATGACCATGTTTACCACATCGAGGACACGGGTTGCGTGGTACACCATCAAAATTGCGATTGTTGTTAGCGCGTGGCTTAACATATCCTATGATCTCATCCAGTTTTGCTACAAGTCGCTCAAAACTGCTCTCGAGAAACTGAAAAAGGTCGGTTTGCTGATTAGCTGCATCACCAGTGTTACTCTGTTTCACTGCGGCAATGCGAGGTTTAGGCATGTCTCTTCTCTCAGAGTGGTTAGTATCAATAGAGTAATACAGCGTTGCAAGAGACAGTGCACTTTCAAAAGTATCAGGCTGTTGCATGGTAACATGTTTGATCATGCTTTCATCGGTTAAACCGGCGAGAAACTGCGATTTCAAAATATCATCTTGACCAGCAATATCAAGATTTGGGTAAGCAAGAATAACAAGCTCTTTCAATTTGTTACCATAATCCCGTGGCGCTTCATTTGGCTTAATCCTACGACAATGAAATGTAGTACGATATGAGCTCGCATTTCCGGCAGGTTTGAAATAATGATTAAAATGAGCCACAATATCACTATAGCTAGTACGTTTCATATCTGGTAAATCTTTCAACACATTTAGAGCTTGACCTGTCATGCAAGTAGCCAATTCTAATCCTGCAGTGTCGTCATCCCACTGATTATAACTGGTAACCAATTCAAAATGGCATAAATAACTGGGCCACGTCATGACAGTGGATCCATCGAAATACATTGGCTTTTTGGCATTTCTTGCCATCATCGTAGCATTAGCTGTGCTATTGAGAACACTACGGCTAACATTGGCATTTGAGACACTACTAGCGCTCACTGGAGGAGCTGATTGTGTAGCCACTGTAACCATTTTCGGCCTAGTACTAAGTTGCCTTCTGACATTTGTGCCCTCATTACCATTATCATTCAAAAAAGGAATTGTAGGTGCAAGGTTACTCACATGACCATTCTCCAAAAATTTCACCTCTAATGTCTGTGAGAACGCGTTCCGCTTCCCTTCTGGCTGTCCATCTTCTGATCCAAAATCAGAAATTTCATCATGCTTGAGAACAGGCGCTGCTTTGGGAACAACCGTTGCGGGTGTTGAAGTGATCAAGCTAACATCTGGGACATGTGACATGGGCTGCGTTTCTTCAGAATCAGCAACTTTTCCTGTTTTAACCACGCCAGAAATATCTTGCAGCATGTAGTAAACATGTTCAAAAGATGAGCCAATTTTCGCATTCTGGAGTTCAACTGATTCTAGTTGACTTCCAATCTGTTGCACACGACTGTCTATCAGTTGCAAACGGCTGTCAGTCTCCTCTTGCTTTTCCTC
Organism: Styela clava; assembly: GCF_964204865.1. Taxonomy (NCBI): domain Eukaryota; kingdom Metazoa; phylum Chordata; class Ascidiacea; order Stolidobranchia; family Styelidae; genus Styela; species Styela clava. The sequence goes on along the minus strand of NC_135259.1, from coordinate 9,456,142 downwards.
TGACTCCCTCAATTTCGCCTTCAATACCTGTATTTGCAGATGCAAAAGTTCATTCTCCTCTTTGGCTTGCTTTGGTGCCGGTACAATCTTTCTTCTCTTAACCATTTTTCCAAAATATCAGGCAACCGCAATTGAAAAAAAATTCGGCAACCTCAAATGTCCAATATTGTCCAAATATTATCCGTCACAGACTAGCCTACCTAATCGGCTTAGTCTTAATAGTCCCTGTGTCAAATAATATATCCTGGCGTGTGCTCGCCAAAAATTCGTATATGTGGCGTACCAAAATTGATATCACCACTCAGGTTCTTTCTGCCAGCTTCTTGGACACTGAAGTTGCAAATGATGTCGATCACAAAATAATCTTCTTGCGGTTCCAACCACAGCAGAGTAACTAAGTTAACTAACTAGATTAATTATACACCTGTAAGAACTTAATACAACCAAATACTCCAATAAGAAATACAATAAACAAATAAAAACACAGTACAAATACCGTAGGATACATACGTAACACAAGATACGGAATTGGTCTATGACGTCACAGTCATGAACTGTTCACTTATAGTGGGATACTAAAAACCGGGTAAAACATACCTAGATATACATAAGAATAACTAGTATGACACTAAAGATACAACACAAATCCTATCTTATCGACAAACACGTAATATACATGGAAATACGCATAGAAATCACACAGGAAATAAACTGGAAAATAGACTAGTTACGGAAGTGTTAAATACAAGCTAACTGGAAAACAGAGCTATGCCAAACTGGAGAAATAATAAACCTGTACTACTAATATCATTTTACAACAAGAATTACATAGATTTACGGCATTAAAACACTATAATAATAACCTAAAACACAGAGGAAATTCCACACTGCCGGCACTCTGACAAACCAGCTAAAAAGGAAAGATACTCAGCTGCTCACTAATGACTCAAGTGGTAAGAATAAATATGGGCATACAGAACAAAACAGAGTTATAGACGTGGTCGTCTCAATATGTTCCAGAATCCCCTTGTTTGTCACAATGCCTGCCTGGTAATTATCTTACATAACATAGACATGTGCTGGACGCGCGTTCTCAAACGTATTGGGAATTTCCTGCCAAATTTGGCTATAAAAGAGTTTGAAATCTCGTAACAATAGTAAGCTTAGTCTTGAGATATTAGATTTTTCTGGGAGCCATATGCCGTCACCAAAAGAGCCATACATGGCTCGCGAGCCATGGGTTCCCGACCCCTGGTCTAGGGCTAGGCGGTCAAGTCAATATATCTATAAAGAAATCGTGTAGTTAAGCAGAATTAAAATGAATACCTGTGCAGTGGGATAATTGTGTCGGAATTTAGTTTATCGATGTCGACGGACTAAATGACACTCGTACTTGACGACAAACAGTCAGACCAAAAGTCCATGTGCCGTTAATAAGGAAGGACCCCAATTCCACTGTATGATTTAAAACTGGGCGCCTAGTTGCTTTTTGTTATGTGCTGTGTTGATATATTTCTTCATAAAAACTATGTAATATTAAAAATGTCAATATAAAAATTTGACAGCGAAAATAGCCAAATTAGTTGAGCTAGTTTAGCTGATAAATAGCTAAAAACACGTGAATCCTATTCTCTCGCAGGGGTGGGGACATGTATGGCTCATATCTCACGATCTCTCCAGACAAAAATAAATTAAAAAGTAGTATTCCAACTTATCTTTTAAAACATTCTGGACCATATCAAAAAGGTAAATATATCGGTAATATCGGCTTTAATCTAACCGATACCGATACAAGGCCGATACCAAAAAAATGGCCGATATTGCCGATACCGATACCCGATACCGATACATCGGTACATCTCTAGTTCTGATGCCAAGTCAAGTTTTGTTTGTGTTGATATTATTGTGATTTGCTTATTGCTATTTATCATTTGGATGACTTAGACATCTAAATTAGTTAGAAACTGGATTGGATCAACTAAAGAATCGTACATTTCAATCGTGTCGTACATTTGTTGCTGTGTAGAAATTATTATTAATATTATCGGTATGTTATTTGTATTTGGATCATTGCTGAATTTTGTATTATTCAGTTATAGTGTTCTAAGACATATTATTTTGTTTTAGAAACCCGTTTATCATTTTTTCCCCGTTTCTGGACTACATGTTTACATTGTGATGTTTTTGTATTGCTGAGCTTTTCATCCTATGTTATCAATTCGTCGAATTTCATTACAAGTTTCCAACAGTTGGTTGTGTTTGGACAAGGATTTGGGAGATGCGTTTTCGATTTTGTCAGTCATCTCTATGTGACACATTGTGCTACCGGGTCACGTTAAAAGAGAAGTTACAAACTGTAGATATCAATTTATTGCATCTCACGGGATTTATTTTTCTTGGTATGGAAGTAGCGGAATGACACTCAGGGAATTGTAATTTGGGCATTTCGTCGGCCAGGTGCAACAAAGCGGTATCGCTGCGACCTATATTTTTCAACATTTTCATAATTATTGGAGAGAGGTGGGCTTGGTAGTTACCAGCTAGCAACATTAATTCCACATAGTGACTATACACCGGCGTTCGAAAAAGAGAGCAATACTCAAAAATATGGACACGATGGCCAAAGCGCTAATCGATGCGCTAATCGAAAATATATGATAGAGGTCTGAGACATATCATAATTGCGACTATTTTTGATTTAAAAAATAATAGGTTTTATGATTTTAAACAGCTCAAATTAAAATATATAGCTAGATTTGTTATCTTCTAGAGAGGTTAAGTTTTCAGTCACAATAAATACTTTTTTATAATTTAATTTGAGACATTCTTTGGCAAATAGCACTGCAAAAATCATAGTATTATTTTAAAATCTGGACATATTGTTCTTGAATCGTGTGCTCCATCGTGCGGTCGCTGAGAGATGAGTTTTTTTCTGCCAATCTTCACGTTAATGGTGGAATATTATGGAGATGAGGTATATAGGTGAATCTTTCTGTTTTTCATAGGTAAAATCACTGTTGAAAAGTGGTTCCCAACCTTTTTACTGCAATACCCACTTCCGATTCAGACAGTCTTCATTTCCCACATATTTAAAAGAGCTTTGGCTATTTTAGTATAGAAATCAATTCCCCCAATCACTTCATAGCTTTTGTTTTATAGGCAACAACACCTGAAAAAGCTTGTGATGTGACGCTTCGATTTACTATCCACGGTGATGCGGCAACATGCCTACAAGAAGTTTTATCAAAATCTAGATAACGTTTTGCAGCAGGAGAATATTTTTTCGCTCGGTGTTATATATTATGATATTTATTGTGTAATATTATTCATTCATTGTGTTTACTGTGTGCAATGTTTTACGATTATGTTTGTTCCCCACTATCAACCCCTCAATTTCTCACAAGTGGGGAATTACCCACCTGTTGGGAACCACTGCTCTAGATTATATCGAAATATAACAAGTTACTTTGTAAAACTAAATTCAAATCAACTTCCTTATTTATCCGACTCTTCAAAATTTTTTTCCTAGTATATTTAGCTATTTTTGCTGTTGTAAAATTATGCAAGTGTGCACCAATTACTTACCTGTATATGTGGATAATATTATATTTTCACCAATCCTGCAAACTCGCAAAAAATAAGCGGCTCTTAAACAGATTTGAAAAAATTCCTCCCATATTGTGGTATGGGGCACGAAAGGTGCATTTCGGTTATTTTTCTAGATTGTTGTTGTTGCGATAAATCCCCTTTTTCCTAAACTATTGGACCTATCGTTTTCGATACGTTAAAATGGTTGAAGCCGCAAGAAAGTTTTTACTTTTGTTCTCTTTTTCAAATTATGGAGATCGATATTTCACCCAACATTTTGCTATTTCTGCGAATATTGCACCACCGCGTGTCATATACGTCAGGCGAGTCCGACATCTTTTCGACAAATCCGGTGCGAACTGCTTACGCTACGGTCTTATCAGTACATATTTAATTATCTATGGAGCGAGGAAGTGCTTTGCCATATTGATTCTAAAATTTTGAATAATCAGATAACTTTTCATTAGTTTGGGTCGTACGGGATATGTACTGAAAATAAGAAAAGAAAATTAGTCTAACTGTTGTAGAGAGATGCGAGTTTTCGTAAAACAATAGCAAACCCAACAATAATTTTGTAATTAGAAATACCGCGTGTCATATCTTAATATAAATGCTTGTTGAAAGAATTGAATCTTGACAAATATCGATCTATGTGCTTATTGTTAAATTCGCATGTCACTATATCGAAAAGTATGAGCTCCGTGGGAAATCATACATGTTCATCATTTAATATGATAACAGATTCACATCACAATATTACTATGCTGAAATTATTAATCATCATTTAGAAATTGAGGGAGCAATGCTCAAATGACTGTAGTATGGACACGAATTACTGAACGGAATGAATCATTGTTTTAACATGTGAATTTTTAACAAACCATGGAGTACGGCAAATGCTCGTATTGAAACTTTTTGGGATGTATAGAAAAACTACTGGCGCTACCCGTTACCATAGAAAACGATTTCAATTACCGAATGATACAGGATATACAACGTAGTATATACACGATTACATCTAACAGCGGATATTCCACTTCAAATCCTTTGTATTACACCCAGAAAACTGGTTTTTGCTTTATGAAAACTTGTTTGTGGAAGTACGGTAATTAACGATTTATTAGTAATAATATTGTAATAATCAACGTATTCTCACGACACGTCAATCATATGTCAAGTTACGTTTGAACGATTTCTAATTGACATCTGCCAACAGGGCGTGACGAAAAGTTTCAAGTGTTTATTTATTTTTTATTGCATTCATTTTCACGGATTAGATCATAATTAGACGAATTAACGAAGTAGAAAGTATACATATATGCAGGTATTTTGAAAAGTAATCATTATTGAAGTCTATCAAGCTTGGGCCACTCAAACATTGCGTCGCCTTATTTAAATTATCAAAGATTCAAATTTGATGGAACACGGTAATTATGACACAATAATCTATTTGTAATTACCACCTTTGAAAATATCTCCAGTTCAAATAAACGAATGTGATCGCATCACGGTTCCGACGAAAGGGTTTTAATCTGATTCCATAACATTTGTTATCAATATATGATTCGCTTCGATGTGTTGCATTTTAGAGTGATGCGGTAATATTCGAAAGTGAAAAATAATTATGATAAAAAATTCACTGATTTTATGCTCATATTCGTCAAACTATAAAAAAATTTCTTGAACTAACATTTTCGAAATGAAAATGTACAGCAATTGCCTTGAATGCTTTTTCACACAAAATTGGTTGCCACTCCTACGGATATTGAGAACAGTGTTCTGTACCTGAAATTGTAGCCCACTATCTATTGCATTGCCAGCAATATAATCACCAGAGAATTCCCGTCATCCGCAAAACCAGAAAACTAGAGCTAAGCTAACTAAAACTAAAGCTAGTGCTTAGGAACATGGACATGACTGAAACAGTTGTGAAATTTAATTTTTTACGGGTAGTTTCTTTCGGATTAATACTTATTATAATTAATTTATTGTATATCTATTTATTGGTAAATATTGCATATGTATGCTAGTAAATATGAAATTTTTATTTTGAATTGATTAAAAGCGCAAAAGACCACTGATGTTATAAGCGCCATAAATCATATTAAAAACAACAACAACAACTCAAGGTTCTCCACAAAAGGTTACAGTGTATCATTCAATTATAGCTATTCTCCGACACGGAGTGTTAAAACATAATTTTGAAGTGAACCCCTGATATATATATATAAAATATTCCAACCTGTGGCATAACTGGTAAAAATGAGCGCAATGTGTTCGATAATCACCACTACCATCGTGAAAGCACGTCGAGTGTCACTACGCCACTGTAGACAAATTACTATTTAACTCATGGCTATAGTCTGTTGTATGGACCTTTGTCTTATACCTTACTCAATCTATTATTTCACGGAAAACATCTTAGTTTCACATGCTCAAAAGCGACATTATAGATGAGCTAAATATAGCCGTAAGTTTGGGGTCTATTTTTCAAACCGTATAACATAATTTTAACGGTCTAGGCATGAATTAAAATTTTAGTATACGACAAAATCCGATTCCCAGTGACGATGTTTAAGGGACAGAAAATGCAGTTCATGATCTTTCAAATCGACACAAAGAAAAGGTGTTCTTCGAAAAATTCATTCAGGCTTTTGATTTAGGAATAACCTGGGTTTGTAAATTATATAAAAAATTATATTGTTCAAATTTGAGTAGTCAAGCAAAACTTCAGTTTAATTTACTTCAATTGAAGTCTACATTTTTATATACATATGATATTTGTTACGTGAACATACCCTGTTCGCTTTTTATTCTTCCATGTATTATAATTAGGATTCAATATTATTTTCAAGTGTCTTAAGATTGCCAATATAATATTCACAGTCAACCAACGCGATTAACATTAACGTTTTAGCTTCCTGGTTAATATGGAGCGTGGCGTTCAAGAAGAACAATATGATACAGAGAAAATTGGATGTCCTACAACAACTCTATTGCTAAAGTAAAATCTGTCTTTTACGACGAAAAATAAAATTCAAATAACCTACTAACATAAATATTATTTGTATTAGAAGCATACTTACATAGTCATAATTTTGACTCTATATGTTTTACTGTTTTGCCCAAATTTAACACGTTGTCATACAGGGTATAAAATTTGACTCGGTATTTTTGTGAAATTCCTGCGTATTTTCAACAGCCATATACAACAATAATAATTGTGTGCCTGGGGTAAGGTCGAGATTTGCAGAATTACTGGAAACGGTTGTGAATACTCTCTAAAGTCACGTTGATTGGATATACTATGGAAAGTTGAAAGCCAGGTAAGTGATAAATTGTCATGTTATTTCCCATCATAAACTGTTTAAAATGATGAATTAACTTTTCGCTTCATCGGTTATGCGATCGTAAATAACAGCGATATTATGGACACGACATCGGTAATTATATTGTCCCCCAGGGAGTATGGGAATGGCCTACCCCAAACGACTATATATAGTGCGGATAAATTGAAAGTGTATTCAGTGTCCTCGAAGTCTTCAACTAGAATGATCTCGTCGTCTTCTCTGGTCTGTGGAGATTAGGCTTTCTATTGAATGCGTTTCTACAAAAGTATTGTTTTAACTCTACAATGTAGTGGTTTAGATCGAGGGTATGGGTTTATAACGTCTCTCTGGGTTATCTGATTTATAAGGAAAATTGTAGTTTATAAATTAACAACAAAAGTTTAATCTATTTTGTATGTAAAAAATTTGATCTTTCATAATTGTACAAATTCTTGTATTTATCTAGGCTTGAAAGTAATAAATAGCCTAAAACATGAAGATTTGCGTGGCAATTGCTGCGATTTGCCTTATGGCAACTGTTGCCAAAACAGAAGTCAGTGAATCTCAGATTTTTATGCAAGAGACAGTGAGAAGTAAGTTTATTCATATACTTTGTAACATACATGTATTTTTAGTTCTGACGATGTGAATGAAGATTTATGCAAAACACTTTATGTTTTGTGTAAATTGGGAAAAACTAGTGAACTAAAAGTATTCAGATATTTTCTACACTGATCGTGTTTCTGCTTTCCAGGTCTTTTCTGCAGAATTGATGATGTCGGACGTGTGCCTTGTTTAAAAGGAAACATTACTGAAGAAAAATGCAAGAAGACGCCAGGATGTTGCTTTTCAATGGACGGCGAAACCGTAAGTGGTTGATTATGTTGTAGATCAACAATATTCGGGTATAAACACCATCGTTTGGGCTCACTGTGTTAAAAATAGTATTAAACATTTGAGAAATGCTAAAGTTTACTATTAATTTCAGGATGAAGTAAACTGCTTCAAAATGAATTCAAAGAAAATCGTCCGCCAGGAGGTCGAGGAAAACGAAATGTACGCTGCCTTCCTCATTGACGAAGAAGACAGACGCAAGGCTGGGGATATTACGGTCGATTATTACATCAACTGCTACTATGGACATTACTACACAGGCTGTGACAAAAGTAAGTCTCCGGTGGCACCACAACAACTGTTCTAACCAAAATTAAAATATATATATATAAATCAACTCCATGTACTTTAAATTTTAAATGATGCATTCCGTCTTGTTACAGTGTGCACATGGTATCCATGGGGAGCATGGAGCGGATGTGAAGGTAAATGTGGCGTTGCTCTTCAGAGACGATTCCGTCGATGCAAAGGTTGCGTTCCAGGCGAAGGAAACTGTATCGGTAACTCCGAAGAACACAAACGTTGTTCTCAACCAATAGGCCAAATTTGTGGATACTGGAGTGGATGGTCTGGTTACAGCACTTGCAGCGCATCATGTGGCAAAGGATACCGTACCAAAACAAGACAATGCAACGGTGGGGAATCCGGACAAGACGGTAAGTTTTGCACTATTCAACGAATACAGTGTCATTCAAATATTATTTATAAATAAAAATTCAAATGTTGATCAAATGTATACACATGAGGAAGGGGTCTGCAATACATCAATGAGCCTAATTATCAATTGACCATGCGCGATAACGGCATGCCTCTACTTATAAAATATGTAAAATCAATTTATTTTTTCTTTTAGGATGTATTGGCACAACCACTGAAAAGGAAGAGTGCAATGGAGGAAGCGGATATTTCCACAGCTGGAGCCAATGGTCTGCTTGTTCTGCCAGTTGTGGTGGTGGCGTTAGAGTTAGAACTCAAATGCATTCATGTGGTTATGCACCAAATGAAGACCAGGAAACTTGCAACATCAGATCGTGTTGTGGAAAACTCGCATGGTCTTCTTGGACTCCCTGCAGCGTTACGTGTAACATGGTTAGTGTTCTATTTCTGCAAGTTCGAATTAACAAGTTGTTTGTAGTAAAGTTGTGGCAATATTAATATCATTGATAAATATCACAGGGAACACAATCGCGAACAAGAAAAGACATCTGCCCATACATCGGGATCGAAAAAGAGACCAAAACTTGCCACGCAGGTCCAGGAAATTATGGAGCTTGGTCACCATGGGGAGCTTGCTCTCAGACATGCGCTGGTGGATACCAGAGAAGAGCCAAAGTTCACTCTTGTGGAGAAGCTGACCATTACGAAACACAATCTTGCGGATCTGCTGGACACTACCAACAATGGTAAGCATAGTGCTATCAAATTGTGAGACAAATCGTAATTAGAATTTAAATGAAAGCCACCTAAAATACTAACAAACACACCTCAATTATTATCAACCAGGTCTGAATGGAGCTCCTGCTCACAGTCATGCATTGGCGGTATCAGAAGTCGCATGAGATCTCATACTTGTGGAAAACCCGTGGATGTTGAATCCGAACCATGTGGAAGTCCAGGAAACTACTACCAATGGCAAGCTTGGTCGGCCTGTTCATCTTCTTGTCCCGGTGGCGAAATGATCAGATACAGATTCCACCAATGCTCCGGAATTAAAGATGCTGAGAAACAACATTGCGGTCAAGCAGGTTTGTTCTTGACAATTTTTGAATTCGAATATTCCAAATTTTCAAATTAGAGGAATGAACAAATGAATTTGTTATTCAGGTGGATACTCCAACTGGGGATATTGGTCAGCATGCAGTCAATCTTGCTATGGCGGATCCCGCACACGATTGAGATACCAAGTTTGTGGTGGACAAGAAGATGTAAGTAATAGATGATAAGTCAAGGCATGCTATACCGTGCTAAACGTATAATGTGCTCTTTGCATTCGTCACCATTGTTATTACATTGCTGTAATAAAACTAACGTAGTGCGTTCTATTTTTAACGGCCAAATACATCCACTTAATTACCGGGTACAAAACTCTAGAGATAATTAGTCACATTATTGGTCTAGTGTCGAAACTATTGGGACTTGATGTAAACGTACGATTTTATTATAGGTTGAATCTGAAAGTTGTGGTGGAGCCGGAGAATGGGGAGATTATTCGCCATGGAGCACATGCACTAAACAATGTGGAACCGGACAACGTTACAGAAGCCGTGTACACTCATGCCGTAAGTATTCATCCTTTTGCTATGGTCTCATTGTCAATCGTTTAACATTTGAGTTTAATGACTGAAACTGCTTTTACAGCTAACACGCTCGACGTATACCCCATGATCGCTTACTCCACCAATGGCGTCGAGAAACAAGAAGAATCTTGCAACACAAACCCGTGTTGTCAATACTATGAATGGACTGCTTGGTCTGGCTGCACAGTAACCTGTGGACAAGGAACTCAAACAAGAAAAAGGGAAAACAGCTGCCCAGCCATTGCTAGTAAAAGCGAAACACAAGTAAGCAATCACCTGCTTTGTATTGAATTTGAGGCGATTCGATTCAGATGAAACAAAACCTATGTCATCCGAAACAATGCCGTATATTCATTTATTTTTAATTTATATTAAATATTAATTTACCTATTGTTTTTCTAGTACTGTTACGCCGGCGAAGGTGTTTACATGCCTTGGGGACAATGGAGTGCATGCTCTCAATCATGCCCAGGTGGGACTCGTCAGAGAAGACAAGCACACTCATGTGAAAAACCCGACCAAATCGAAACTCAATACTGCGGCGTTGATCCAGGATACGGACCATGGAGCGAATGGACTCCCTGCAGCAAAACATGCGGAGGTGGTTACACAATGAGACAACGTTACACCATCTGTGGAAACAAAGAAGCCGAAACCGAAACTATGTAAGTGCACATTCCTTTTTATATATATATTCAATTCATCGATCAGCGTACAAAATATCTAAACATGAATTTTTTTTACAGGTCTTGCAATACTAACCCAGGCGTGTACTTGCCTTTCGGAGAATGGAGCCGTTGTTCTGCTACTTGTCCCGGTGGTCAAATGATCAGAGTAGCCAAGCACACTTGCGGTGGAGAAGAAAAAGTTGAGGTTGGAGAATGTGGAGGACCAGGCGGTTACGGAATATGGTCTACATGGGGATCTTGCAGCAGCACATGCAAAGGAGAACAGGTAAAAACGTTTGAAATGACGAATTCATGTACAAAATTGCAATAAAATCTCATTTTTTATGCTGTAATTTAATTTGATAATTTGAACTCATTTCAGACAAGATATCAAGTACATTCATGTGGTCTTACACCAAACTACGAAAAAAGAGTTTGTGGCCAAGGAGGATCATGGGGAGAATACACAAGCTGGTCCCAATGCTCTGCCAGCTGTTTTGGAGGTACGTTCAAAGTTTTTGGGAACTAATCTTACAATAATACTAGTCACATCATACCCAAAACTACTAAAGAAAACTTGTGCATCCTTATAAAACTATAAAAGCAGTACAACATTTGTTTTAATTATATTCAATCTGTGTATTCTTTAGGCGTTCAATACAGACAGAGATACCACAGCTGCAACACCCAGGAAGAAGGTGGTATTGATCGGGATGAACGTGTTTGCGGTGACGCACCAAGCTACGGACCATGGAGCTACTGGGGACCTTGCTCGGTTTCTTGCGGCAAAGGTGTACAAAAGAGATCAGCAGTCGGAATTTGCGGAAATGTTGAAAAATATGAGGTAATATTTTGAAGAATTACAAAACTATAAATTTGAAATTCGAATAATTCTTTTGGATGTTCATATGATATCATTCTATAATATTTCATTGTTATTTACAGCAACGTACATGCGGAACTAAACAATGCTGCCAACTGTTGTCTTGGGGTCCATGGGGTGCATGCAGTGCCACCTGTTTCAACGGTCTTCAGGAAAGAACTAGAACTTCGACTTGCTCCAACGGCGTTCCCATTGGCATTGAACACAGAAACTGCAGCGGAGGAGGTACATCAAAATTCACATTTGAATTCTTTTAAAATCGCAAGACATTGCTACCAGCTAGCTAGCTACAAATGAACGATTTGGATGCACTTAATTTTCTGTCACTAAACACGATATTTTTATTTCAGATGGTATGTACAACATGTGGTCATCATGGACATCATGTCAAATCATTTGCGGAGTCCAAACCATCCAAACTCGCAGAAGAACACACACATGTTTAACAACTGAAGATGTAGACTCACGTGATTGCCCAGTTGCTGTCTGCGCCAAATGGTCACCATGGGGACCCTGGAGTGCCTGTTCAAAATCATGCTATGAAGGTAAGAAACCAAATATGCCATTTCGCAATAAATCTGTCCCTTCGTATAAATCTCGTGACATCATTTACTCGATTTCAAGTTCGATTAGATACAACTACATAGTTGTATGAATCCTTCAAAGTTTGGGTAACTACTCCCATCAGATTATATTCGTTTGTAGTGAAAAATTTTTTAATTAATCATAACCCTATTTGAACGGCATTCATGAGAAAAGCATAAATATATTTATATTATATTTCAGGATCTAAGACTCGCTCCCGATTCTGCATTCCCGGAACCGCAGGAGACTCTGACTGTGCCGGTGACTCATTAGAAACATTACCATGCTTGATATCCACAGGATCATGGACCAACTGGGGAGGATGGTCTTTATGCACTGTGAGTTGCTTTCCTCGACATGCAAGAGTTGGGATCGTAGTGACTTTAAGCATCGAATTACAATATAAAGTCGTATGTGGCTTATACATTGTCTTACAACGCTACATGGTGATCAAAAGTTTGACATTTTGCCATGGACCCGCAATAGGAATATTTTATTACGAAATCTTTCTCCTTGCTCTTTGCTGTCTAAATACATTCAAGTATCATCTTCTTGGTCATCACTGATTTTTATATAATTTTAACAGAAAACATGCAACGGTGGAACCATGTCACGAACAAGAACACACACTTGTGGCAAATCAAGCATGAAAGAAACGTCATATTGCAACACTCATCCAGGTATAAACAACGTTAACTTAACCCATTTGAAATTGAAAAACTTTTAGGTCTAAATGATTCATAATGAGTATTGTAATTAATATAATTCTTCACTCCGATGTTTACTTATATTTTAATGTTGTATAATTACACAGGTGAATGGAAAATGTGGAGTGCATGGAGCGTCTGCACTAAAACTTGCGGTGGTGGATACAGAAAACGTTTCCGTGGACACACTTGCGGACAACCAGATGAGGTACTTACTGAAGACTGCAACACACACTCTGGAGAATACTTCAACTGGTCACAATGGTCCGTATGCACTCAGACATGCGCCGGAGGAAACCGAACAAGAATGCGCGAACACTCTTGCGGACTTCCCCCACAAGTTGTCGTTGAATCTTGCAACACTCAACAAGGAGAATTCTTGATGTGGTCTGCCTGGTCATCATGCTCTCAAACCTGTGGAGGAGGTACTCGTACACGATCACGAGGACACTCATGTGGATTAGGAAATCAACTTGATCAAGTGGTGAGTGCATCAGGATTTCTGCCGATTGCATCAACTCCTAAGCCTTGATATTATATATAGTCGTATGATACATATAATCTTTTTACAGTCCTGCAACGAAGATATCTGCCCATACTGGTCTGGTTGGACTGCATGGAGCGCCTGTAGTGCCACCTGTTTGTCCGGATCTAGAACCAGATCTCGCGAATGTCAAGGCGGAGTAACAGGAATTGACGAAGGATGCCGTGGATCCAGAACAGAGGTTGAAGAATGCTTTGCTGGAGAAGGTGGTTGGTCTATGTGGAGCATGTGGACTATGTGCACTGCTACTTGCAACGGTGGATTCAGAACTAGGTTGGTTAATTTTTCGTATACTAGAGTCAAAAACACACGTGCAAAGTAATATTAATACCTTATTATTTTATTAATTTAAAGTAATTGAAATAAACATGGTAATTTATGTACACATTTTCTAATTTCGCAGAGAGCGCCTTCACTCATGCTCAGGAAGAATCGAAGTCACTCGTGAAGAATGTAACACTTCCCCAGGAGCCTACACCATCTGGTCAACATGGAGCACTTGTTCGAAATCGTGCGGATCCGGAATGAGATTCAGATCCCGTTCACACACTTGTGGGCTTCCAGATGAACAGGAAACTGGATACTGCATTGTCACTGAAGGTAAATTCCTAACTATTTCATCTGAATTCTCGTTCGTGATGTTTGCTTCGAAACAGTTGATATTACTAGCTTCTGATGTCGCTTTAGTTGCAAAATAAAATATTTGTCTATATCATACTTGCAACTAAAAATGCTTTCTGTTTAGGGTACTACCTCGAATGGTCCCAATGGTCTGAATGCAGCGAAAAATGCAACGGAGGTGTCAGAACAAGAAGCCGATCCCACACATGCGGTGTCATAAGCTCTTTGGATGAAAGTGAACAATGCAACACCCACGCTTGTGCCTACTGGGGTGGTTGGTCTAACTATGGACCTTGCACACTATCTTGCGGACCAGGATCCTTCCAGGTCTGTCTAAGTGTAGAAATCTTTTTTGATTCACCATTATTCGATAACGTGATGTGCAAAGCCATATTCGACCAGTTATGATGCTGTTTATATGCATACAACAAAACATAAAATTATATCAAACTTTCATAATGTATTCAACATTTCAACTGAAAATAATTTAGATATATGATATTTATATTTAGACACGTACACGTAAATGCATCGGTGGAAACCCAGGTGATGGCTATTGCTTCGAAGGCACAAGCAGTACTGTACCATGTGAAGAATGTAAGTATAAATAATAAACTTTGAATACAAAATGACGTTGCCTATTTACCATTATGGCAATAATATTCTTTACCTGTTATTTTTTCGAATCTTAACCGACATTGCTTCTTTTATTCTTTAGTGAACTGCTGTGACTGGGACTGGAGTGGATGGAGTCAGTGTTGCAGACAATCAAACGGAGCTCAAGTACGTCTTCGTATGCGAGGAAACAGTTGCGGTATGGGATGGGAGGAACAAACCGAAAATTGCGAACCAGGATTCGTAACAAGAATTTCATGGTATGTACAACTGAAATTGGTCATAACCTCGATTTAGTTCGTCGATTTGAATCATAAAAAAATAACACGCAATATCTGGTCACTAAGTTCACGTTCCCAATAATTAATTTTTAATCTTTACTTCATAAATGATTATTGCAATAATATAAACATGACTTTTTTCAATTTTAGCTCGAACGACGAGAAAGTATGGAGCGATGATAACGGAAGTACATCCTACCCAACTGCTATGGCATACAAGGAATTCTAATATGACGAAGCCTACGAAAGAAAATTGAAATTGGAAGAAACACGAATATAAACCACACTTTTTATATTTTTATAACTTTTCTACAGTATTTTTGTACTCTGAATTTAAGACATCGAGCCTACATCACAAAAATTGTCTTACACTTTACTTTATTGTGATGTTGATAAGCATTTATTTTTCTAACTGAATATACAAACACGATGTTGTTTACGTGTCTTATGATACTTGAAATGTATTTTCAAATTAATGTGAATATTTGCCATCAATATTGCCAATGATGAAACTGCAATGAATAAACATACAAAAATAAAATATCGATTTAGTCTTGTTCAAGACTGTTTAGACTGTAGACAGGATTGTTGTAATGAAAGTGTCTTCTGGTAGACATTAGGCTCCAGTAAACCAGTGACTTAATAAGTGTTAAAGGCCTAATACTGTATAGTGAGTAAAAACAACAAGTTGACTTCCAGAATTTTTTGAGTACGGTGCCGAAATACATTGAGCGTCGTTCAACCTTTTCAAAACAAGTCGCAATAGATCAATCAATTTCTAGTTGTGCCAATAAAATAAACGGATGAAATTGAGGGTTAAAATATTCGGTGTGTTGCAACGTTTTGAGTAAAAATCGCATTTTAACGTCTGCCAAAACTCGTAGCATCATCGTGTAACTCAACCATATCTGTTTTACCATATAATATGTAAGCTTTCAATCGCAGTGGGGTTGGTAACGTGATATACATATACAGCCCAAAATAAACATTATAGCACCAACTAAATATACATATAGCGCCAATTAAATATACATATACAGCCAAATAATATGCAAATACCGCCATTTTGGTGATGTACATACACAGGTAATGTCATATGTATATACAGCCAATTAGATCACTAGATAGTCACATAAAGACAAGTGAAAGTGATCCACGTACAAAAGTCAATATGATATGCATATACAGCCAAATCAATATACATATACAGCCAATCGGGGAAGTGTTCATACATAGGCAATGCAATAAGCTCACATGGACTACGAATCAGCCAATGTCATATGTATGTATAGTCAACCTTATGTACTTATGAAGGCATTTAAGCGATGTGATAACATGAGGAATGCGTTGCTGCCGAAAGAGAAATCGAAAATATTTTTTCAGTAAACTATTATTTGGCCATTAGCAGTAAACTGTCGACAAACCTAACAGGTTAAAGTTTTGTTTAAACTATCATTACTCACGTTACATATTGCTAAATCAAGAAAGCATCGACAGATTATTTTTATAGGATGAGGCCATGTTCGTTGACGAATTAGGGTAGGGTGCTTACGCTTACTGAAACGCCAACACGGCTATTGATGGAAATATGAAAAAACGACTTGCAACTAGCGTAAAGTAAATGTAAAAAATATCATTATATGAGCATCATTCAGTGGTAAGTCTCTACATGTTGCTTGTGCATAATAAGACATAAAGTTGCCGGTGTACGTGGTTAAAAAAGAAATTAAATTAAGAAATTAATGTTAAACTATTGAATTGTTAAATAAAAAAAACGATTTAACTGAAAATGTCATTTTTTTATGCAAAGACCATTGTAACAGAAAAATCATTAACATGAGAACGAGAATATCGGTCAGAGACCGAAGACTTATCGATCGAAAGTTAGGGGATCCCAAAACAGCGCTCTTACTCCATAGTGACACCTTGTGTCCCATCACTAATTAATTAATAACTCGCTAATTATAGGACATAATTCATCCAAAATCAATAGGCTTCTGACAAACAGACAAACAGACAAACAGACAAACAGACAAACAGACAAACAGACAAACAGACAAACAGACAAACAGACAAACAGACAAACAGACAAACAGACAAACAGACAAACAGACAAACAGACAAACAGACAAACAGACAAACAGACAAACAGACAAACAGACAAACAGACAAACAAACAGACAAATACCTATCAACATACTTACCGAATAAAATCGATAAGTAATAACACAAGATGTCGTAAAGCAATGGTTCTCACATTTTTGTGTTAAGGCGCCTTACGATCTGGACACGCCAAACATCGTCGAATATTGGGAACAAAATGATAGAGATACTGAAAATTAAGTTTAATAAGCTTTATGGAACGTGAGATCTTAGCAAAACTTTCTTTATACCAAATTTTATTTGAGACCAATGTGGGGTAAAATTTTTCACCTAAATGCTAATATCGTATTTAATTCATAAGTACACTTTTATATGATGCAAGAGAATGAGTCATTCTATCACGCGTGTCCGTCGATCGTTTATTAACAAACTTAGCATTATACGCAATCTTGATGTCAATATATTTTAGCATTGTTTCTCCATGTACATAAACATACTGGTCGGGCCAATTCAGGTTATTTCTCATTAGGTTCAAGTTATTTCTCATTCAATGCCAAATTAGTAGCTGGTTTGAACCCACTCAAAGTATTGCCTAAAATAAGGCATAAATTTTTTCAAATATAATAATCACTGTTCACTCTCAATTTTTGATTTTTTTTTTAAATTAAAAGAAAGAATGCGTACGAAAGAATTATAATGAATTCTTAGATGTGGGAGAGACCAAAACTTCTATTTGATAAGTTTGTGGAAAGTTATCTTCAATAAAGGAAGGTGGGCCACGGTGGGACATGGAGAACAGTGAAAAATCATCTCTTGCACTCATACTATATCCATAATCATTTATTCGTTTTGAAGTTTGACTGAAATATTAATAACGTTTGGCGAGTTTACTTTTTTTAATCTTGACATGGAGCATCCTGAAAATGTTTGATGGTTGTGGGAACAAATGGAGCGGGATTCAATGGGACATGCTCCATTGCGCACAACTCGATAGTGTTTTATCTATTAAGTGCTTAGAGGCCTAGAAATTTGTTCTGTTTGGTGTTATATTAGATTTACTTTCAGCTCGTGGCCCAATTCATATATATTCTAGATTCAGAAATATTTGTTTCAATAGATAATTATTTGCTTTTGGTCGAAATTGGACATTTTACTTGTATGTTCATTTTGTTGTTTTATTGGGCACAGTGAACATTACAGTGATTGGAAACAAATGTACTTTCGATTTTTTATCACAATCCGTATTTGATGTTTATAGCCTTTTCAACAAAGAACTTTTATTATCCAGAATGAAAGTTACAGAACTTGATTTCAATTGAAATTAGGCATAAACCAAAAGTAAAACAATAAATTTATTCCAGATTTAATCATAAGAATCTAAAATATTCAAGAGTAATTTTACAATGACTCTTCAGATACGCATGTCTCCTAGGTAGTTTCATGTTATCAATTTGTTTAAGGATCTTTTTGAAAGAAAATCTGAAATATTTCAGTTGAACATTAATTTCATAATTGTTGAATCTCCAAATTTGAAGTCCCACAGTTCGTTAAATGGTGATGCTAATTTGTTGCTAATTTTTAACGGCATATTTCGTTGTATTTGATAGAAATCCCCATTGTGTACCAGGATGTGTTTGGATGCACTCCACCAACGCAGTGGAACCGAGCCAGCACATTTTTCATGTTTTCCAACCTGCTGCGGGATATTATAATAACGTTAATTTGATTATTGTTTAGGCAATTTATTGCCAATAGCCTGAGAAAAGTTCTCTAAAAAGAGATTTTCAGCCAGCACATTTCTCGTGTTATCAAAGATAAGCTCTTGTGGGGTATTATGACATCATTGATTAGCGCCTATTGGACATTTATCACAAACTACGCGATCATGCAGTTTTATGTTTTATATTTTTCACCAAGCGTTAATTTGATTAGTTTGTGGACAGTTCATTGGCAGTAGCCAAAGAATAGTTCACTGGAGAGAGATTTTCAGCAAGCACATTTTATGTGTTATCTACGACCAGCTGTTGTGGGTATTATGATATATTAGATTGGTAGCTATTGTATAGTTATCATGTACTACGAACACTGGTAGTTTTATGTCTTTTTGTGCGCAATCAACGGTGACCGTACATTTGAACCCATGCGCATATCCACGGGTTCAATCTATATGCGGGTGCTAAAACCCATGGGTTAGGGTTAGTATGGGTTTAACTATCCGTGAAACATAAAAAATTCCATAGGTGCAATAGCATACAGGTGCAATTGTCATGGGTTCAAATGTACGTGGGTTCAAATGTAATGGAACCGCAATCAACATGTAAGTGAAGCATTACCCCTGGTATATTTGGTTGGTTGTATATGCATATAAGTTGGCGGAATATCATATTCTTGGCAGTATATGTATGGAACCTTACCAACCCTATCGATCAAAAGTTCTGCAAAGGCATCTAGTTTATATCGGCATAGATTGAAATTCTCATTTATTTCCAATTTGGAACACATATAAAATTTATCATCAATGTGCATACCTAAATAAATTTGAATTTTTTATTTTATTTCGTTTGTTATAGAATATAGAGGATTGATCGCGATTGAGAAAGTTTTCATGCTGTTTATAATCAGCATTGGAACACATCTCGGGAGGCAAGCATATATCTAATTGCTTTCGCAGCCGAGTGTTTGCTATTAATTTTGTTACTTTGAGTCACGTGTATCCAACTTCTTTATTCTGAATGAAATACGTTTGATTAGGTAATACTACTCGATACAGAGCCACATCGTGAAGTCTAGATTTTTTTTTGTTTTCATTCATGTCATAGGAGTTTCCAAAGCATTATATTCTGGGAGCAAGTTTTGGTGTTGAGTAGGTAATATTACCGGATACAAGGCCACCGTCATGAAGTCTAGGCTTAAGATTATTGTTTTTTGTTTTTATTCATATCATAGGGGTTTCTAAAGTATTATATTCGGAGAGCAAATTTTGGTGTTAAAAAATGAAAATCATGGATTTAGAAATTATGTGTATGGTATGTTATCGGAGGTAACGTGTCTTTATTTATATATCGGAATAACTCTTGGGATATCTCATATAAGAATAATTTTGCATATAGTTTTACATATATCTTTGATTGCTTCTACAGATATTTTGTTCGGATGGAAAGGCGCTAATATGTAGGCGATGTGTGTATAACAAACAACCGGTTCAAATAAAACTGTAAATATTATGCTGTGAGCAGGGTGTTTATTATAGCCAGTGCTTAACTTAGATAGGAAATAACTCAATAATCCAATAATAATCTTCGAATAATCAAAAATCCAGCAACTTCGGCAGTTTTGGAGTTGATCTGTCGTTGAATAGACTGTATAAATTCTCGAATCATTGTAAAGGCCCTATCACTTGAAAAATGTATTTATAACGTGTCTGATACTGAATAGAGATGTACTGATGTATTGGTATCGGCAGTATCGGCCATATTTTGGTATTGGTATTTGTATCGGTATCGGCTTAAAATAGACCGATATTTCCGATAAGTGATCTAGAACAGTGGCTCTCAACCTTTTTCAGTTCGCGGACCAGTAAAATTTCAAAACAAATTTTGCGGACCGACGGACCTTCAAAATTAACCAAAAATGTCATGAACACAAAACATAATCAAAAGAATGCAATTATGACAAAAGTAGGAGGTGCAAAAGAATACAATCCAATCTAATAAGAAATTTGCGGCTGTCTTTTTGATTTAATTTTTTTCGTTGGCTTTGCGAGTTTTATTGCATCGTTTGAATGAGTTTTGGCGCAGACTTTGCACATGGGAAGCGATACTTTTTCGCTGCTGGGAGCAATGGTAATACCTAGCTCCAAATACTTCTTATCATACCAGATCCATATCAACTTTCCTGAAAGGTCGTTTCGGGGCATGTTGTAAAGTTGATGTAGCAGTCTCTTCATCTGTCCTGTCAACACCACTAACTTGGTTTTCATCGCTGGGTTTCTTTTGGAAGAACTGAATAATACTTTGTTGTTTATTTGTCTCTATTTTACTATCAAACCTCGCTAAATATAGGCCTACTGTCAAATTACGGGACGTGCGAACTGCGAAGTTCTCAATCAGGTACCGTATTGTGTGTAGGGATTTGTTCAAAAAGAATTTTTTTTTTAAACAATTGTTTCAAATCCATTGTTTTGCCTGTTTTATACCTGTACTTTTTGCAGGCGCTCTCGTAGTATGTGGAGCAAGCTGACGGACACCGGAACGTAGTATGTGTACCAGATCAGGGTTAGGGAATAATTTTATTCCATTTTTTCTATCCAAGTGACTTCCGTAGTATTTGTACTTAAAATTATGGCCTAACCCCAACCTGGTACACATACTACGTTCTGGGGTCCGCTATCTTGGTTCACATACTCCGAGAGTTCCGATTTTTTTTTGTATTAAATGTGTTAAAGAAAAATGAATGTAAAAACATGCCAAGCGCTTCTTATTTGCAATAAATCCTTCGAAACGCCACAAATATCGACGAAGGCCCATACAAGCCTTCTCAAGCTTTAGTTCAATGCGTCCGCATACGTGATTGGCGCAGGAAGACGCGAGCGATAAGACGATATTACGGGAACGACCCTGCGACGAAAACGACCTTGCAAAAATTGAAATACGACCGAATAAATGAGTTTGTATAACTTATTATGCATTAAATTATGCTCATAATACTTGCAGCGTCATACCAGTAATCCGAGGTATATAAAATTTTGATTTGCACTTATGCTTTTTCATGTGCTCCACAAAGGCTAGTATTAAATGGCCAATCAGGACATTTGGATGAATTTATGGTTCGGCTTAATCAACCCAATTAGAGGTCGTATGTAGCAAGTAATTGGTTTAAATTCGACTGTACTCAATGAAATTGACTTTACATCAATTTATTGGCATAAATGCAACTTCCTATTTATATTTTAATAAAATAAAAGCAAGGCTATAATAAAACATGCGTGTCAAATTGAGTCGCATAAGTAAGGAACACTTAAAATTTATCACTCACTTGTATTCGTCAAAGTGGAGCTCATCAAGACACGCGTATAACTTTCTAAAATAAAGCGTAACGAAACACGGGCATAAAAACTTCACCTGCTGTAAAATACCTTTAGTATCAGCGCTTATATTTGTACTCGAATTTGATATTCACCGAATATGGGCCATAGAAACGGCTAAGCGATTTATACTCCATATATGACAATTAACCAAACTTTTTACAATGCAACGTACCCTAAGGAATTTGAGTCGTTTTAGTCCGTGTGCGGATTAATGTCTTAATAGATTTATGACAGGCGCTTAAAATATCACTCAATGACGAAGTAGGGAACTGTAAAATGGAGCCATAAAAATTGGGAGTATATATGTAACGTGCTTCGCAAAGTGTGGCCACAGAGTTACATTGTTGTGCATAAATGAGCAAAAATTGTACGAATAGCAGCAAGTGTGTTTAAATAGCTTATAATCAAAAATTTGAGGGAAGATTGTATTATGCTCAGATGAATAGAATTATTTAGTTGAAACTGAATAGCTGATAATTATGAGCATGACTGCTGTTAGGAATTCTGTTTAGATTTTTCTGTGTTAATTATTGTAACAGCATTCATAGCGCTTTATTCACAAATGATGATATTTATTCAATCGACAATTATTCCTTATGATGCTAGAAGCGTATCAGAATTTTTTTTAGATGGAAAATCGATTCTCTGCTTTGAGAAGTGTTGTCCAAACCATATAATATGAATATTAAAAGTGGATGAGTAATTTTCAATAACTTTCAAAAAAAATAGTATTGAAACTTTTCCAACACATATCTTTACATACAAAATGCCCAGTGAATTATTTACCACAGAATTGCTCGCAATCCAATTTGGCACTACAAATTAATTTTTGTTCCGATTTTATCATCTCAGTAAAAGTTATAAACGTCAACGACATAAATTTAATAGAGAGGTAAAGAACAATTCTCAATTTTAATCTAACGACACTATTTTTTGCATCTTTAGTAAAGTAAAAATACATTCGCCTTTCCCCGAGTAG
The DNA here is from genome assembly GCF_964204865.1 of Styela clava. Taxonomy (NCBI): domain Eukaryota; kingdom Metazoa; phylum Chordata; class Ascidiacea; order Stolidobranchia; family Styelidae; genus Styela; species Styela clava. Next base: position 9,432,962 of record NC_135259.1, on the reverse strand, counting down.
AAGTATGAGGCGATTATTTATCGCAATCTCTCTATGTCTGGCGGTATCGGTATCTGCAGAAGAAAATGGCGGCAAAACTTCGGAAGCTCTTGGAATGCTCCTCGAACGTGCGAAAGGTATTAGGAAGTTTATTGCTTATTCTAGAAATGCTTTTAAAAGGTAAATAAACACTCCTTGTATAGTTTTATTCGTATGGTTCCATCAGTGGACAATTCAGAAGCCTAATCAAATTGATGTTAGGATAGTGAATTTCTTACTATGATAACGAATGTGCAGCAAACGCATGCCCACCACCTCATTCAGGGTGTAATAAATCAATCAAATTGTGTTAATCATTTCATCTGGGCGTTTGTGCTCAACATATGTTTGTATCTTTTTTGATTAGCAGTGAGGATCGGTTGTAAAATCAAACCTACCCTTTCACATATTGATCTAAAATCCATTTTCGATGGAGGCAATTCAAATTGTGATTTGCAAATTAACTACAATACTTGAATCCAATAGCCAGAATTTTGTTTTAGTGGACAAGACATTTTTATATTTTGTTCTATTTAGAAATGATGTGCGAAATACCTTCGAAGGAAAGAGAAAAATGTTTCAAGGGAAGAGTAACCAAAAGAAAATGCAACAGATTTTCGTTGTGCTGTTATGATGATAATGATCAAGTAAGAATAATATACCTAGTATCATTGGACGAGGCATGATTGGTAAAATTACCCTGGAATGTTACAACCCAAGATGACATTGAAATATTTAAAAATATTTTGCATAGAAAGATCGCCTCTTATGTGTGTGCGAACAAATGGCGCCCACCCTTACCACGAGATTGATGTATATATTTCAAAACATTCCGCAGAAACCAGAATGCTACAAAGTCAGAGCTTTTCAAGAAGTTCACAATGAAATCGTAGAAGCTCAATTATATGAAGCTTCATATGAAAATGAAGAAGGAACGCAACGCAAAACAACAGATGCTCTATTGTTGATGAGTCTCAGATGCATGTATGATAAAACATATCCAGGATGCCAAGGTAAAACAATACGCTATCGCAGATATAAACTACGTTTTCTTTGAACGAATTTGATAGTATTACATAGGTAACTATATCTGTAACGATATTTTATTTATTAAGGTCATGTTCGTCCGCACACAAATGTAAGCCCAACATTCATTCCCGGAATCCCGGGCTACAGAGTTACAACGCAGCCACCGACACTACCAGTTGTTTCAACAACTTCCTCGCCAAGTGAGTTTTATATATAATTTGGTCGTTTTTCTCAAGATCAGTACGACGAATAGTTTCAAACGCTAAATACTTCCTTCTAAATATAACAATTTTGATACCTATAGAATGGAATAGGAACTAGTGGATGAAATATAGAAAAAAATACATTGATAAAATAGGCCTACAATATACCCAAACTTTGCTTATCACTAGGCAATTCTGTATTTAGCCTGTATGTGACTTCTCTTTTGAAATTTTGAATAGGTTTCATGTTTTACTTTTTTATTACGACAAGTATTTTATTTCATCATTCCTCTGATATTTTGAGTGACCCATTAATTTAATGTTTTCTAGAATGCCATTGGTGGCCATGGGGTGCTTGGAGCAATTGTGAAGGCTATTGTGGAGTCGGAGTCCAAAAAAGAATGCGCAGATGCAGCGGGTGCATACCCGGCGAAGGTCAATGCCTAGGAAACTGCTATAGTTACAAGTAAGTAGCAGCGTTAAAACGAATTAGAAACCTATCTTAGGTCTTTATCTTTCTCACAATCCAACACTAATTGATTTAAAGCAAATGGTACGCAAAGTTTTCTTGGTGATTTGCATAAGGATGATCATTATTCTGCGCATTATTTTCAATAAAATTTTTTCAATATTCTGTAGACGATGCGCGAATCCAGCAGGACAAGCGTGCGCTTATTGGAGTGGATGGTCTGAATTCAGTGCATGCAGCACAACGTGTGGAGAAGGAACTCGCAAAAAGACAAGATCGTGCTATGGAGGAAAAGTTGGTGAAAAAGGTAACATATTACAGCAGTGGAGTCATTGACGCTTATTTATATAATAATTATTAAAAATGACTGAAAATTTATTAAAGTAATGAATGAGTTATTTTCGTTTCTAAAAGGTTGCCTAGGAGAACCAACAATATCTGAAACATGCAATGTGGGAGATGGACAATATCTCAACTGGGGAGAGTGGTCAACGTGTTCTGTATCGTGTGGTTCTGGATTCAAGACACGAAAACAGGTATGCATAGATTTTGGAGAGCATGATGTTTTAATTTGAGCTATTCAATTGATTATAATTATTCTATACTATTGCAGATCCATACTTGTGACAAAGAACCAAACACTGAAGTGGAAACTTGTAACACCCAAGTTTGTTGTGGAAGACTTCAATGGAGTGCATGGACAGCATGCAGTGCTTCATGTAATAAGGTAAGGTAACTTGAAGTTTAAACTTATTTGGAGTAACATTCTCGTTTTGCTCTAGGGTGGCCCATACAAAAAGGCCTCTCAGTGGCTTGCTGCATGTGTGGATTACGCCTGGAAGTACATACATTTTTAAACATTTATATATGAAAATTTATTCGTTTTCAGGGTTTTCAACTTCGCAAAAGATCCGATGTTTGTCCCGATATTCCAGAAGAAACTGAAACAACAGTTTGTGATGCAGGTGAAAAGATTTTTAAAATTCAAAAACTGCGATATTAATGCATCTTGTAAATATTAGGAACTTACATACGATTGAGAATATATTCAGTTGACAGAGTTTGTAAAATTAAGATTATAATAACATGAATACAATGTGATTTATAAATTGATTTGTAACTCTGCTCCTTGTCTTTCTGCCCCCTGTATTCGCACGAATTACATAGCATATTCACCCACTGTTTAAATGTCACCAACATGTGATCTTCCTTAGTAAAATATAAATTTATTAGAGTAAATGCATACATTATTCTATATTAGGCCCCGGTAATTATGGTGACTGGTCTTTGTGGGGGGCATGTTCCTCAACATGTGAGGGTGGACAGCAGATTCGTCGAAGAAAACATTCATGTGGAATACAAGACGAAATTGAATCACGTGAATGTGGAAATACTGGATACTACATGACGTGGTCAGTATAGCTTGAATTTTGATATATTTTTATTATGCCACCGTGGCTCCTGAAAAATTTGTCAGCGACTATCATAAGTCAAATAGGAGCTTGGGCGTTAATCGAATTTTTGTGGAAAATTTCCACTAAGCAACTATTTTTCAGCAAAGAACGAATTTGATAAGAATTCAGCAAAATATTAATGTGACATCGTTGTCTAATCAAAATTTTCCAATATCGCTTTTCACTTTCAAATTAGGAGTGACTGGAGCACATGTTCCCAATCTTGTGTTGGCGGGCTACAAGTTCGAAATCGTCTGCATTCTTGTGGCAAACCCGAAGAATCTGAATCAAGGAAATGTGGAAGACCAGGCGAATACTCACCATGGCAGTCATGGTCCGCTTGTACCAAGTCATGTCCTGGTGGAACCATGTCTCGAGTACGATTTCACACGTGTAGTGATGAAAGTGATGTAAACACAATCGAATGCGGAAAAGATGCCGGATTCAGTAATTGGGGATTTTGGTCCGCATGCAGTTCATCTTGTCCAGGAGGAAGAAAAACAAGATCGCGATATGGAATTTGTAGCAACGAACACGAGGTAGTATACACTTTAGTTTTCAAACATTGAAGACACTATAACTAAACAAAAAAAGCATTCAGCACTGAAGAATCATTTCTCTTTAGGGTTTTCAATTCCAAGCAAATCTTAAACTTGTTAAAAGGCATTTCTAACAAATGTTTATCTTTCACAGACGGAGACTGAATCTTGTGGGGCATCGGGATCGTGGGGTGACTACTCATCTTGGAGTGTCTGTACCAAACATTGCGGTGGAGGAATGACATATCGAACAAGAATTCATTCTTGTCGTAAGTATATTTTACAGATTATAGACTATGAAGTATGATTTATATTTAAATACAAGGAGGAAAAGATAACCACACTGACTCATTATCAACAAACACTCAATAGTATAAATAACCACAAACAATTATATATGCAGTAAACATTAGCTGAGTAACATCCCGAAATGAAAGAATAATGTATATTCAAAGTTTGGATTTACACCGTCTAACATTATCTTATCTTATGATTCTAATCTCCAACTTTCGATTACAGCAACTACTTTGCCAGGAAATGGCAGTTCTGGTACTGAAAGAGAAGAAAAAGCTTGTAACACAAAACCATGTTGCTCATACAACGTATGGTCACCGTGGTCTGCATGTTCAGTAACTTGTGAATTCGGAACGCAAAAAAGATACAAGACTAATACTTGCCCCGAGATTCCCAAAGAAGCGGAGACTATGGTAAATATTATTATGCATAAGAATCCAAAACTTGACTGAAAACTAGAAAAGTACTTTGGAATAAAAAAAAGGTAATAAAGTAAAAAAAACGGTAACGAATCTAGTGACTATTTTTCAAAATGAACAATATAAGCACTATGCTATGAAGTATTTTCAAAATTTGATCCTACCCTTTGTATACACGGGATTATTCTGTCATAAGAATCCAAAACTTGACTGAAAACTCGAAAAGTACTTTTGAATAAAGAAAAAGGTAATGAAGTAAAAAAAAAAAACGGCAACGAATCTAGTGGCTATTTTTCAAAATGAACAATATAAGCACTATGCTATGAAATATTTTTAAAATTTGACCCTACCCTCTGTATACACGGGATTATTCTGATACGTTGAGCAGTTGTAAACATTCTGCTGGTTTTGTTATAGTCTATTCATAACTGAGATGTTTGGTCATCTCTTTCATGTATGGTATGATATGTTTCATACAAAACTTAAATCCGTTTCAGTTCTGCAATGCTGGTCCGGGACAATATGGTGAATGGAGCGCCTGGTCAACTTGCTCGTCTTCTTGTCCTGGTGGACAACAGACTCGAGTTCAGAAACATTCCTGTGGGAGAGATGATTCCGTTGAAACAAGATTTTGCGGAGAAGATGCAGGATATGGAGCATGGCAACAGTGGTCAACATGCAGTAAAACATGTGGTGGAGGAGTATCGATTAGACAAAGATTTCATATTTGTGAACGTAAAGATGCAGAAACAGAAACCAGGTTTGTCGGTTGGCTAGTTGTTTTAAAATCACAACTAGCGTCATTTTTACGTATCAGTTGTCTGTAGCAAAGAGAGTTTTGAGATATTGCAATAACATTTCATTTTCCTACTTCATGGAATGATATACTCCATAAGTTATATAGCAATTTTGGGGGTATACCTGTGCTTTATTCAGAATCATTCAAATATCCATATGTAAAGGTTTTTATCAATATGAAGCTAAATAGAAGATTGATTGTGTTGCTGAGATGCCTCTCTTCTGCTACGTGTAAACAAAAACTAAATATGTAAGAGAGCACTATCACGTGAAAATTGACAATGTTAATTGTTACCGGATTTCAAATTTTTATTTTTATTTAAGAATTTGTAACGATGAACCAGGATCATACTTACCTTTTGGAGCATGGAGTCGATGTTCAAAAACTTGTCCGGGTGGACAGAAAATTCGATATGCTAAACATACTTGCGGTTTGAAAGACAAGGTCGAAGTTGAAGAATGTGGAGGCCCAGGAGAATTCATGGATTGGAGTCAATGGACTCAATGTAGCAGTACATGTAATGGTGAACAGGTATGGATATAATAAACTTTATTATTGTTATTCGACTCATTCAAGAAATGAAATCGATGTTCCTATACCAATGCCAATTACAGATTGTTACTTCAAATTGAATAAATGTTCATTGTCAAATATATATCATCGTAACGGCCGAACCGTATGCTTTTCATCATGGTATAAAAATATGTTATATATTTCATTTATAATATATTTGCAGATGCGAACAAGGTTCCATTCATGTAACAAGTCACCTGATATTGAAAGACGTAAATGTGAAAACGGAGGATCGTACAGTCAGTGGACATCATGGGGCCCTTGCTCTAAAACATGTTATGGAGGTAACTAGACAACTCTTATTACTAATTCTAAATTTGAAAACATTCTCTTAAAACGTCCCACAACCTTGAAACTTTATTTCAGGTGAACAAACCAGATCGCGTTATCACTCTTGTGATGAGCCAATGATGAAAGAAACCCAATTTTGTGGCGAACAACCCAGCTATGGACAGTGGAGCTTTTGGTCACCTTGTTCAGTTACATGCGGGGTTGGCAAACAAACAAGACGACGACCAGGATTTTGTGGAAATGATCAAAATACAGAGGTAAGTTCTCTAATTAAAAACTTCAAAATATAGATATTTTTGACCTCGGAGTTGATTCAAAAATGTATTTTAGAGGCGGGTTGATCGAATTCACACAAACTTCAGAACTTTAGGTTGGGAACAGGTTATATATTTCTAACAATACAATATACTTCGCAGTATGTATGTATTTACACTTTTTGAGAATTCTTCGAATTCATAATAATTTTTCAGGAAAGAGTATGTGGTACTAAAACCTGTTGTGAACTTTTGGAATGGAGTGCATGGTCTGCTTGTAGTACATCGTGCTTCACTGGACAACAAAGTCGAACGCGTGCTACCACTTGCTCAAACGGTGTTCCAATTTCCACTGAACTTAGAGATTGCAATGGCGGAGGTAAGTTTGGGTTCATTACTGAAAATACTACACTTTCATAAAAAATTGTTCAAAATTGTGAAATAATCCGGTGCTAGTAGTTTATAGAGCTCACAATATCTTATACATTTTAGATGGGCAGTACATGGAGTGGTCGATGTGGTCACAATGCCCTGTTACATGCGGAGGAGCAGTCCAAACAAGACATCGTTTTCATACTTGCCGAAAAGATTCGGATACTGAAACTAAGCCATGCGCGACAACTGAATGCCCATACTTTACAGAATGGACACCTTGGTCAACGTGCTCAGCATCTTGCTTTCAAGGTAAATTCACGAATATGTCTCAATTTATTTTTTGACCTGGAATGAAATAAAAGTCTTATTATTACATTTGAAAAAAATCTAAATATTTTTACATAGGTGTTCAAATGAGAAACAGAGAATGTATAAATGGAGTTGCTGGTTATTTTGGATGTGTAGGAGAAGTTGTACAAACAACTGATTGTACAATCAACCCTGGTAGTTGGAGCCAGTGGTCATCTTACACACGATGCTCGGTGAGAAATCTACTAGAGAATTAATGGCGGAAATATAATTTTATTTAATAATAGCTCAAAGCAGCCATACCTTATGCAGTTCTGGAGTGGCTATTCATTTATTTCCACAGGCAACGTGAAAAATCTACTAGACAATTAATGGCGGAAAAATAATTTTATTTAATAATAGCTCAAAACAGCCATACCTGATGCAGTTCTGAATACCTGATGGCTATTCATTTATTTCCACAGGCAACGTGCAATGGCGGAACACAATATCGAACTAGAAAACATTCATGTGGTCTACCAGATGAAGTCGAGTCAATATCATGCAACACGCACCAAGGTACGTGTTTTGTAGGGTTCTCACTCTGACAATATTGCGTGGTACGCGATAAGTTCGTACTTATTGGACCAGTATTTTATAACAAAAATTGCACATACCGCTATATAGCAAAAGAAAATCATCTTAAGTTTAACCAACATTGGGAATCAGTCATTAACGTCGTGTTAAAGACCTGTTGGTGGAGCAAGTTGTTGAAATAACTGATGATATTTAATTCAGGTTCTTGGATGGAATGGGACATGTGGACAACATGCTCAAAAACATGTGGTGGCGGCGTACGTAGTAGAAGTCGTCGTCATACATGTGGACAACCAAAAGATACTCAAATAGAAGCATGTAACCAATACTCAGGATCTTACAGTGAATGGTCTATGTGGTCAACATGCTCCAAAACTTGCGCTGGGGGCACTCGCACAAAGGTGAGTAATGTTTCTTTTTATAAAAGATACGATAGCTATCGGTCAGTATACAAAATATATAATATACCTAATAGGTATTATATACCTATATTATACCTAATAGGTACAATATATATAAAAGAAAATTAAAATATACAGCAAATGTCTGCTTGACGTTCACTCTAATAAATTAAATAAACGAGAATATCGGTCAGAGACCGAAGACTTAACGACCGAAAGTTAGGTGATCCCTAAAACAGCGCTCTTACTCCATAGTGATACCTTGTGTCCCATCACTAATTAATTAATAACTCGCTAATTATACTACATAATTCATCCAAAATCAATAGGCTTCTGGTACGACATATGATGAATGCACATGCAAAATCTGGAGCACATTCAATCTCGCTTTCGTGAGATATCACGTGCATCTAACAGACAAACAGACAGACAGACAAATACCTATCAACATACCCACAGATTAAAATCGATAAATAACGATTAAAATCGATAAGTAATAAAATCGATAAGTAATAAAATCCAAATATTGTTATTTGTAGCATCGACATCACTCATGCGGACTAAACCCTCAAGTCGCCTCAGAACCTTGCAATACATATCAAGGAAATTACGTACAATGGAGTCAATGGAGCGAATGTTCCGCTACATGCGGTGGAGGATCAAAATCAAGGAGTAGATCACATACCTGTGGCTTTGAACCCCAATATGAGCAAGAGGTAAAAAATATCTGGAAATAATGAATATTGTCAAATTAGTTTTAGTTTGTAATGGGCTGGGTGCAAATAAAGTATTGCGAACTAAGTAAATGCCCAAAAAATTAGCTAGCATTTGGCGCAAAAAAGTAGAAAGCCATTACAAACATTTTTGATAAGAACGTAACTGCCTGTTCTTGGTTTTGATTTACAGTAGGACAGCAATGTTTCAGTCATACTAGATGTTAATGATTTATAATATAGCATATCTATAGTGTTTTCTGTAAATTAAATATATATCTAACAAAATAACATACTTGAACTACTTTGACCTCCAATTTTAACGCTATCTATAGGACTGTACCCGAGGTCCATGCCCATACTGGACCGGATGGACAACATGGAGTGCTTGCTCCGTCACATGCGGTACGGGATTGCAGATGAGATCACGATTTTGTGAGGAAGGTGTGAAAGGGCAACCAGGTTGCATGGGAGAACCAGTGGACATGAAACCTTGTAATGCAGGAGATGGAATGTGGATGGAATGGAGTCAATTTAGTACATGTAGTGCAACCTGCAACGGTGGTTTTATGACAAGGTATACATTTTAAACTTTATTTAGCATAGTAGCCTACCAGTAGGCTACAGTGTGATTGGTTACCCATGTTGAATACCAGACACAAAATAATAAATATTCTGAACTAGCTTCTGAAACATTCAAATTATAATAAATGGGACTTCAACCTTTGATAATTTGTTGGGAGTATTCTTATTATAATACAACTTACAATCTTACAGATACCGTTCCCATACATGTGGCAAGCCTAATGAAGTCGAGACGCTTCCTTGTAATACTGTTGTGGGAACTTATGGTGCGTGGTCACAATGGGGTGCGTGTAGCGCCACATGTGGAGGCGGAAGCCATGTAAGGAGAAGATTACACTCTTGTGGAAAACCCGACGAGGTTCAGGTCGAAGCATGTAATGATAACCCAGGTGAATAATACTTGAAAGTTAAATTATTGAACGTTTAGTCTAATGTGTTTATAAATATTCATTTTTTGAATATTTAACTTGATACGTCACTTTTCATTCGACAGTACTTTTCACAACTTTAACGAACACTCTATATTCTCATTAAGTAATGCGCTGATATTAATTTAAAGCACTTTGAATGTTTTTCCCACAAATTTATGAAAAGTATTTGTGATATTTCACGTTTTTCCATATTTATTAATTTGGTTCATTTCAGGTCATTATACTGAATGGTCCGACTTTACGCCATGTTCCGCAACTTGTAGTGGTGGAACGAAATCACGTAAACGTCATCATACCTGTGGAAGACAGCCTGAAATTGAAACTGTCATCTGCAATACTCAGCCATGCGCCTACTGGGGAGGTTGGAGCAATTATGGACCTTGTAGCGCCACATGCGGCGAAGGAACAAGGGTACAAAATTTAAAATTCTATTCTAACAGACTAAAGGTATCAGTTCGTCCATGTGCACCCAGCACCCGTCATTAGGAAAACTCCTTCAAACAATCTGCCAATATTTAAAAATTTGCACATTTGAATGTCGGTTCTTGCACAAGCTATCAATAAACTATTACTTTATAATATTTTTAATTGCGCGTGTTATTTAACCTGTAATGTCAAATGTATTTTGATGCCAAATACTTTTAAGTCCAAATTTTGTTTTATAGACACGATCTCGGCAATGTCACGGAGGTAAACCGGGCAATGGACTCTGCTTTGGAATTGTAGAAGAACCACAAAGTTGCAACGCTGGTGCCTGTTGCGATTGGGACTGGAGTGGCTGGAGTCAATGTTGTTCTAAGACAATATACTCCGGAAAAAGCAATATTCAAATTCGAATGAGAGGAAACCAGTGTGGCCTGGAGTGGGAAGAAAAAACACGAGATTGTCTTCCGGGGATGACATCCCAGTTTGATTGGTTAGTTAAAAAAAAAACAATACTATGGATAGTTCCACGAACGCGGTAAAATTCTTCCCATGCTTTACCTTTAGAAAATTGTTTATGTTGCGTGTTCACCATTTCTATTCAAAACATTCAGTCAGTTTCCATTGAAAATTACCGGCATCTAACTTTAGTTTAGGTTATCACAGGTTTTCAGCGCCATGTCCTAATCATGCAAAATCATTCTAGAGACAAATTGAGAGAACCTTTTATATGAACATGGCCGGGTTTCGAGTCATGACTCAAACGCTAACAGCTTACTTGTGAACTCGCAAACTAAGATTACCGAATTCCAGTGTATCCCCACTTAGCATTGTCAACCACCATAGCTCTTTTGTGTAAAAGATCTAGTGTGCTCAAGTATTTATTAAGAATAATATAATTGTTGGAATTAGTACCATAATGTCTTTGAATTTCCGAAAAACTTATTGTCCTTTTTTTTTTTATTAGCTCAAATACAAGGAAAATTTGGTCGAAGACCTTCAGATGAAAATATCCACAATGATGCTACGACTTTCTTTTGTTTTGTATACGACCAATGAATTAGTGCATAGATTTAAATTTCTATCGATATGTTAATTGAACTACTTGTTCGGAATAAATATATTTCTTGGTATCCGTCTAGTGCCTGAATATGAATGCATTCAGAAAATGAAAGCAACTGATGTGATGAAATGAAGTCTGGTGGCATAAGCTTCATATATAATCAATCAATATCGAATCATTGAACTCGCAACTCATAATACATGGCGTAATAACAATGAGTTTTCCAGCACAAGCTCACATTAGCATCGGGCAAGCTTGCATAACCCAACGCAAGGCTACGGTGTACCGGCACATAAAACGGGCACATAAATCTGAGAGACCGACTGGACGGGCATTAAATCGCAATCAGAATGCAATCACATGTCTACAGTTTGGTCGGGGCAAAGAATTCATCCGCAAGGCCCATGATAACTATCATGACTTCCGAAATTGTATTAGGACCGCAGGCACTTACAAGCCGCACTCGCTAAGAAAATAGTAATCTAAAGTTATGGGCAATCGACTCGAGGCAGAAGCCACAGAGACCGAACTTTTAACCCGCGATTCGATTGACCAACTAAGCATGCGAGCAGACGGGCGAAACTATAGCGGTTTGACGAAGAGGTCAACGCTGATTTAAGAAAATTTCAAAATTGATTGATGTGTTTAGTTGGTTTCAGTTTATTTATTTTTTCTTTTAATCACTCGTACTTTTGATTGGGTCACAGCACGGAGACTTCGGGATGGAAACTAACAGCCTGGCCAACCCACAGCTCTGGCCTATCGGTGAACAGTTAAACATAAAGAGAAGTAAATATAACCGTAATAGTGTTTGAAGATTTATTAACACAGAGAAATGAACATCGTTTATAAATGTATAACGAAACAAATAATCCATAAACTCCTCTAGTTCAAATGCAGAAAGATAAATTGCATATCAAATGAGAAATTAATTCAATAAGCCCTGCAGTCGCAATTCGGCAATCCGCATTTGCACAAATCTACGGAAGTGAGGACAGTGGAATTCGGTTCCAAGTTGCAGCAATCTTGTGAAACTTCACAGAGTATGCTATCATCCGACGAGTTACTGCCAAGATTGAATCTGGAATTTCTTATCAATGGCCTTTTTACAGTAAAGGAGGAACGAAGACGCGAAGTTGATTTCTGCCAAGAGTACATAAGCAGGATGTAGAAGACGATGACGAGAGCCACTGGGACCAGTATTGCAACAATAGTAACGTTGTTTCCGTCGACAGCTTCCGGTCTAGTAACGTTACTGCGACGTTCAACTGCAACAAATACGTAACAAAATTAGTTACAGACACTTAACACACTAATAACTAAGCACATCGTTTTCACGTGATAAGCCGCCTTACCGGAGGGTATCTCGTCCACTTCGATCTCGTTGACGTAAACGGGAGCTTTCGCCGATGCTTCGGGATACAAAATCATTTTCTCAGCACCTTCACTCCCATTGATGATGACTAGAGGTCCAACGAAAACGTAACCATTCTTGTTGATTTCAGCTAAAGATCGGCGCTTTCTACCAGCAATTGGTACACACTTTTGCATTCCGCCGGCGCATGTCTGAATGAGAAACACAAATTTAAGTTTTGAATTCCAGTTTTATCTACATTTCATTATATTATATTTTACTTGCAATTCCGACGGGCTGCACAATTGGAGGTGCAAGTGTATGTATGCAGTTTCGCAACCAAGAGCACGGGGTGTCTGAAAGGAGACACAGGCGCGATGTCCAATTTCATAAGTTGTCGAGAGTCCGGAATTTGCAGGGCATCTGAAGAAAGAAAAATATTTTATTTAAAGCACAGATATCATTGATTCCACGTAATGACGAATTTTCAAAAATAATAGGTACCCGTCAGCTATCAAGCTCAACCCAGCCGAGTTTCCAGAGCTTGCTGTGCAAGATAATCTCATGTCTGCGATGGTCGTCACATAATCCATAAAACCATTCTGAACGACAAAAAGAAAGTATTAAATCACGACGACTCTCCAAAAACTTTCGTTACGAGATAAAAAAAAAACATACCTGTGGTAGTGCTGTAGCGCTCAATTGTATCTTTTCTCCGACTGTGTACACAGCTCCCATGTTAACCTGGAATTTCTCAGGGCAATCCGACTGACAAGACGATACCTTGCATAATTCAACCTCTGGTGCAAACTGGCCATATTTTGTAATCAGTTCTGGTTGAGTCACCCTATTCAAAAAGTAAATGTCAAGTCCGTTTGCGTCGCAATTTAAACGTCTCACTTTGTGGACGTCTCCAATGAATCAGCAAAAACTATGAATCATTTTGTTTCCAAATTGACTACTACGAGCATTACAAATTGCGCAGACTTACGGCTGTATACGGATATACCGGATAGATAACAATTATTTAAAACCTTGGTCATGAAATACGCATTTACTTACGATATGTTTGTATTTACTTACAATGGTTTTATGGATGTTACCAATCTGTACTCCCGTTCATATCTGCATTCGAAGTCCAAGATGGGTACTGGCATGCTAAACAGGGTACTTCTCCTATCCATAAAAACACGATTTTTCACAACTAGAGCATCCGACATTCTGCGACGACTCGTACCACAGCTGATAAACGGCAATGGAACATCATAGTGAAAGACACCACCAACATTGACCGCTGAAATAGGTAAGCCGAGTTAACACGGTCGTTATGCCATGGACGAGCGCATAAATAAACAATCGACACGAACCTTCACACTGTCTGCTCCCGGGGTTCGAGGACTGCGCCAGGTAGAAAATGGTGTTTCTCATTCCTTTGTCGAACTCTGCATAGAGAGCCTCTGGAATATCTACCGAAATACTTCGCTGACCGCATCGAATTCTTGGTACCTCTGAAATAATTGTTTAATAACTAACACCGGGATACATCATGTGCTGTAAACTTATGTAAAACTTACGTATGGTACAATTCTTTCCCATGTATCCACCTTCGCTGGCACAATAGTACCCGTATTCGTGCTGGCATGACTCACGGCAAGTGCAGTCCCCTTTACAAGGATTCGGATTGCAAGGTCCAGTGAATTTTTCTAAGCTATTTTCACAATGAAGACCTTTGTATCCGTTTTGACAAACGCATCTGAAGTTGTTATTTTCAAAAAAATTTAGTCAACAGTTTGCAGTTGGGCAATGAGATTTAAAACTTTCGGACCTCATGAAGTATGCGCACCAAGCGGGCGCACAACATAAACTCTGGTTGTATACCAGGTTCAGGTTATGCGACATCTTGGTGCGCAGGGAGCACCCAAATTTAAAACCTACCTATAACTACTTCTGTCCTCAACACAAGTTCCTCGTCCGCTGCAAGTATCTGGTGTGCAATAGAGTGCTGAGCAAACTACACGCGAACTGAAAATTGGTTGATAAAATGTCACTTATGAGTGACTTATTTAAATCTAACGAAGCACGTAGTAACGTATTTCCCGGCAAATAAGTCTACCCGGTCAATAAGTAGAGGCCCGTTTTCAAGCCTGAAAAAAGTGGTTTTTGCATATAATCTGCCAATAAGTCGGGGTAGTAAAATCGCATTAACATCTGAATCTCAAATTACCATGCAATGTATTTTGAGCGGTCGCCGCCTTTGAGCATTGGTTAAAATAGTCCATAATGACTTTTTCTTGTAGCGTAATATTCAATCCATAACTACGGGATTACAAACTTTCTTTAAATTTTAATCTACTTGTGTTCAACTCGCGATTGCGTCCACCATAAAAGAACATTACCTAATACATAAGGCGACACCAAAAAAATGAAAATTATCATACTCTCCTGCCTAATAAAACGACCCCCACAAAACCAGGCCAAAAATTTGGGTCTAGAAAAGAGACTTATTCGCCGGGAAATACAGTACTTATCTGACCATCTCGCATCTAACAAAGCACGTAGTACTTACTTGACCATCTCGCATCTTTCGCCTGTACTGCATGGACTCGGAGCTACAGAACACCGATCAAATACAGTAGAAATGCCTTTGTTTTTCTGGTCCCATGCCGACCCACTTCGCACACCCACAACCGGACGACCAGGCTTGCTGTTAATACATTTAACTCTTTTACCATATCGCAGGGGAATGTTAAACGGGATCAGTGCAAGAATTAAGTATTTAAGAGCCGAATGCTGCGCCGAATGCAAAAGCTTGATTTATGGCAACTATTTTTTTGTGAAATCATGTATATGGGATCACCAGAAGTAAACAAAGCTAACTCACTTCTCGCATTGATCTCCCACGTAGTCTTTTGTACATTCGCATCTGTAACAAAAAGTGATCTTTTCACAACATAACATCAACAATACACAAATTATATACAGAACAAGTATGACTTACTTGAATTCCCCTTTGTTGGCGGACTCTTTGCAAGCCCCGCCATTCTTACATGGATTCGGTTTGCATGCATAAGACAAGCAGGTAACCTCGTCACTGAAACAACAATTTGCTTTAGTGTCACATTGCTTTACGCTTACCACCACGCGAAAATTATGCAAGATACAAAAGCATACTTTTTGATGACACATCTCTGCTCCGAAGGACACTTGTTCATGCATTCAGAGGGATCGCTTTCCTTTTTTTCATCGGGCCCTTCTTCACCCTTACGAACATCCGCGACAGAGCAATTATTTCCGGAGAAACCTTCGTCACAAAAGCATCTGGAAGAAAAATAGGAATTACAAACTTTCTGAAATCTTATAATGGCGCCCAAACAGTACGTAGTCCAGCAACTTCAGTAATAATAAATGATATCGTATTTAACGGCAAACAGAGGATAGCCACCCGCTGCTTCCAACACAGTGTCCATTGTTACTGCATCGTTTTTTTCCGCAATCTTTTTTGATGCAGTGATATTCTTTCCTGAAAAATTAAGTTGAGAAATTACCAGACATCTAGGAACAGATAATTTACTGTCTTAATGCTTCCGAACTATGAGCAAAGAGGCAGGTAATTGTAAATGTATGACTCACTCATCCCCAGTCCGGATGTCGATCACGATTTGGCATTCATGATCATCCCCACAACCCGCGTTCATAGATTCAGGACAGCTTTCGAATGGAAAACGCACGTGCGACCTCTGCTGGATTGGGCCATGATGATCGTCATTCATGGACACTGTAGTCGAAGAAGTTGCAGTATTGGCCTCGTTGTCGTTGCCCTCTCTGCTTTCGGGAGAATTTACAGTAGTCGTCTCTCTGTCGCCACCCTCTCTGCTTTCGGGAGCCATCGTAGCAGTCGACTCGTAGTCGCCACCCTCTCTGCTTTCGGAAGGAATTGCAGTAATCGATTCAGGGTCATTAGCATTTCGATTTTCGTAAGATTCGGCAGACGATGTCGTGGCCACATCATTGCCAACCCTAACACCAGCAACCGCAGGGGTAGCAGTGGATGCATCGTCGTCGTGATCGCTGTCTCCGACCCTGGCCTCAGCACTTGGTATCACTGTAACCTCGTCGTTTGCCCCCCGTACGTCAAATGCAGCAGTGGTAGCAGACACCGGGTCTATAATCAAATGAAGGTCACAAATTCAGTGAAAAAGACGTCACTGTAAATTTCAAAACCCGCATCACATCCAGCGAGCACTAAAGTAATATTAGACAGAATTCAAATAATTAGTCTTTTCATACCTTTCTCAGAGTTTCCTAAAGTTGGTGCGGATGAAAGCAGCAGAAAACTGAAAACAGTAAATAAATATTTATCAACTTTGTGAACAGGCAAGTTGAAAAAATGCATCAAGCAACTCACCATATCAAAAAATTAACGAAAGTCGCCATCTTCCCAGGATACAAGAAAACAAAACAAAAATAGTCTATTTAAATAACGAAAACAACCAAAAGGAACTAAGAAGAAAAGCACGGCGTTTATATCTAAAACTAGTACAAAAGTTAAGCACATTTAGACTAAGGACACGGAATCAAAAATATCGAATTTGGGTAACTAATATTTCGCAACTGAGTACGCCAGCTCGCCTCAGAAGTCCGCGATCGAACGAGTGCAAAACCACGAATGAATATTTTACAATCAGGTTTTGAAGACGAATCTGTGTGGGGCAAACGTAACACGCAGCTGATTACATCATATCCAAATCCCATGTGACTAATAATTGGTAGATTGTGAAGATGTGCCACATAATCACGATTGTTTGAATGGTATTGTTTTGTACTATTGCGCCCTGGCTTGTCTGTTTTGTCTGCTCATAATGACTGATATTTTGTTTATGTTTTGCCAAAAATCTGATTTTTGATTTTCATTCTCAGTGACCATATGCCTGAATACGTTTAAGGTTTTATGTTAGAATTACGCTATTGTAATGTTGATTATCTTGTGTAATAAAGTCTGTAAAGTAAATAACTGTATACTTGTGAGTCACTCTCTGGACTGCCCTGCTCCACGAACTAACTCCATCCTTAAATCTGAATTCAAGATCATTAGCCTGTTGTTCGAGGCTTTCTCTTATTCTGGATAACTATGAAATAAAGTAGTTGCCGACTTCTCTGGTGTCGAAATAAATAAATTGTGCCTCTTGCACACGTTTTATTTCCAGAGATGATTTTACTCTTACTCGGTATTTGGAAGTGATGACTGAGCCCCATCTTCCATTCACATTTTAAGATAAATTGAACAAAGGCCGTTCTAATACTGCATCGATGTTTTTCTGAAATTTGGGAATTACCTACTAACTGGACAAGAGTCCGTGGTACGGTGTATGATAGAACTAAGCACTACTTGAAAAATTCTGATTGCTGTTCTGATTCTGATTAAAATCATCGTTATGTTTGCCTGTTGAACTGCTTGGACGTAATACTACGTTGTGCATGCTGTATGTTGCAATCAACGCTTACATCGTTTCACAAACACTGATATATAATTCTTTCTAGGTGGTGTGAGATTTATTAGGTTTACTTTCTATGGGATAAAAATAACAACAAGATCATAACAGTATAGAATAGTACAAATTCATTGCTTCCACAATTTACACAATTCGGCACAAACTTCTTTTGCTTCCATTCAATTGTATTCTTTCTAGTCGATCAAATGTGAACATGTCTAACGTGAATAGCTCCTGTTGTGAATACAGGTCGTCGTAGTAAACCTGTGTGAAATAATTATCATTAAATATCTATATTTCATTAACTCAGGATAACACGATGCGCGTTAGGAATACTCATCAGATGTATATATCTGTGACCATCCCGTTCACGGTAGTAGATCGGACCCGCCATCGTACAAATCTCTCGCGCTACAAACACATACAAATTTCAAATCTAAATTTCAGATTTACGCTTCGTAACAAACAATTAAACATATGTCAAAATGCAATTAAACGATTGTTCTGTTAAAAGCAAATCGACCGATCGCCATTGGTAGTGCAGAGTGGTGATATGATCATTTTATGAATCAAAAAATGTTTATTATACCTACCCCCACAATAATGAAAAAAGATAAAAGAAGAAGACTCACATTGTGGAAGATAGTCATCACAGCATCGAGGTCTACCTGGACGATTACATGTTGACTCGCATGAGCATCCTCCGATATAATACCTACCACATACGTTCAGACATGTTTGAATAACCGTACTGGCCTCTGTTGTAATACAGATTAAATAAATGAATGTAAAAACAGTATGCGGTATCGATAAATTGAGATAAAGTATTAAAAATATTGTCAAAGCGTGCGTATTAAAACCGGTGAATGCTAGACATTAACAGAACAACATGTCACGAAGTCTAGTTTTGATTAGAAACTAAGATGAAGATTTTGCTTTCGACTACAGCCTCCGACTCCAAGATACGACCCGGACTCCATTACAGAAAATGGGTTACAGGCAAGTAAAAAAACTAAATATGGTCCCCATTCTGGATCATGCTAAGGAAAAACTACAAAAAAAAATATTTTTGCAAAGATAGGCACTTTATTAATTAAAATGGGAATTACCACTCAGAGACCAAAAGCAGCATCATTATTCATTGCTACAACAATCAAAGCTAAACTAATTTATCAATAACCCTGGCAATTTTTAATAAGTTTGTGGTCCCCCTGAAAATGTTTCTGTGCCCCAAAAGTGGGCCATGGCCCACTGGTTGAGAACCGGTGCTCTAGCAAGGGTGTCAAATTCGTGGGTTTTCGAGGGCCGCATTGCATTTTGGAAATTGTACCAAGGGCTGCGAACAGTTTTTGATATATTTTGATAATGCATGCTTAAAACATATTTTTAGATAGGCGTTGTTTGTGACATATATCGTGAAGTATTAAACAGCTGAATAAAGTTTTGTTATTTTCTTAAATTTCAAATGCCAATATACATACAATTTACTGTATTTATTACAAAAAATCGTAAATTTTTATATACAACTATCCAAAACATTTTTTAGCAAACCTATGATAAGAAAAGAATATTACATACACTCAAAATGACTTAATCTTAATATATATAGACCTAAGATTTACAAAATAAACTTAATGCTTTTTATTACATTTGTCCTGACGTTTGGCATCTCTTTTGGGCCACCAGCTTACTAAAAAAGACTGAAATGATTTTACAGTACCAACTCCAATTAACGAAGTCACATGATCATCGATTAATTTGGATGGTTTGAATGTTTGATTAATTTCAGGAATACGGCCCGCGGGACGCGAGTTTGACACCCCTGCTCCAGATGTAGAACAACTGCACAAGTCCTGCAATATTATCGTATTTTCTCGCAATGATCTCTAACAGACCTCAAGATTTATTCGGATGTTTTATAAAAAGATATTTTGATATCAACAGATATTTACTGTAACAGATGTTATTTGTTCCTTTGTTAAAACCTTGATCACACTCACAACTTCCTTTGTTACAATGACTGTTGCGTGGGCAGTATTTTCCATGACATAATTCGGCTGAAAAATTTAAAAATGAATAAATGAGAACAATACAGAATTAGTTTAAATAAATAGTACTATTGACAAAAATAAATTTGAGGCACTACTACAGATTTTCAAGTTTAAAAAAGGCATTGCCGTGAAAGAGAGAAAATCGAGGTTGCGGGTAGGTAATGTAGTCTAACTCACGCGAGCATATTCCACCAATTATTGTATATCCAGTTATACAGACGCAAAGTCCGTTCACGCAAGTTGCGTGAGCTCCGCAATGACCCGAGTATCCGTCGCATCTTGATGGATTACCATCATAAGTTACAGATGGTTCTGAAATATATACAGATTGAATGTTTTAACAGATTTTCTATATGTGGTATATATATACATACCACATATATATATACATACCTGTGCAAATATCTCCCTGTCGAATATATCCGTCCATACAGATACAAATTCCACCTGTACATCGTGAATTACTGCCACATACAACACCAGTACAACTGTGACTTGGAACCACAACAGTGACTGTAAATATTAGGATTTTTCATTACGCTCAAGTTATTTTGACATGAAACCCATTAAGACGCCAGGCATCAATTCCAAGCATTTCGCGGATACGATGTGTTATCCGAAGAAGGGGTTAGGTATATTCAGAACTCCAGACCAAAGTAAGCTGGCGTAGCAGGCAGGATAAAGATCTCGTATTAAAAGACCAGTGTACAAAATATTGAGTAGACGATTCCAAGCCGAAAGATTCTGGTTTTCGTATAAATCGTAGATCTTTGTATAATAGTGACTGAATGTACAAAGCCTTTTTTTAGAAAACGCAGATTTGGAAACAAAAATCTATCGAACGAATTCAACCGTTAAGTTTGCCAACTGCAACGGATATGTTACCTCTACAAGGTCCATATACGGGATTTCCACTATAACCAGCATTACATTTACAGACTCCACTCACGCACGACGAATGAATCGGACATCTGACATCGTAGCATTCGTCCTGAGCTAAAAGTATAAAAAGAGCATATCTAATATTTAAATAAAATATTAAAATGAAATGTTTTCAGAGCAACGATTTTTTGTGTGGAAAATTGATTTGAAGCTAGCCATTAGAGTGAGCATGCGGAGTGCGAAACAAAATAAGAATTTTTCGTGTGAGATAATGTTTTGGAAATGTTTTAAAATTTTTATTAGCCTAGAGGGGATACAAATTCCGAAACTGGTTTGGGAGGCTCTAATTAATTTTAATACAACGATCAAGAGATCAACTAATATTTGATTATTTATTAAGAAGAGTGTCTGCTCCTATATGGAATGTACGCTTAACCCATGCAGGACCGCGATGGCCCTTCATTTGGCACATACCGTTGAATGACTTTGTATTGATCCAATCATATTTTACTGTATTTTGTGTTTGGAAAAATGAAAATGACGTTTTATTCTGATCATCAATTCATGGGTGTTAAGTTATATTACAAATCACAATTGAGGATTTGGTAAACTCACGCTGGCAAGGACCATCTGTTGTTAGCTGTACATATCCGAATTTACAGAGACATTTTCCATCTTCACAGATAGAATTCTCTGCACATCGTATCTTATGACACAAATGAGCTGTAAATATGAAGATATAAGGTGTTTCATGTTTCATTACCAATCGCTTCGAATATTTCATTGGCAGTAATGTTTCTATCAAAGATTATTGCAAATTTTGTATTGTATTTGTATTGTGTATTTGAAAAGTTACCTTTACAATCCCCAGATTGCCAATCTTCAAGATATCCTGCTAGGCACTCACACTTTCCTTGTTTGCAAACTGAGAAAGGACCACATGGTATCCCCAAACATGGATCTTCAGCTGGCATGATAAGAGAGGGTGTTAGAGAAAGAGAATCTTATGTTATGCTATTCTATTTCGTTTAAATTATTCTAAAGAAGATATGTAACAAAAAGGATACAGTTATCTTTTTATATCTGTCAAATAATGAAATGTAAAATATTTAAGCTTTTCAAATATTTAGAAAGACGAGAATGGATTCTTGCAAATTTAGCTTTCATTTTTGTCTCGTTCACAAAGCAATTTTTGTAGATTCAACACTAATTTTAACTTTTTTCTGTGAAGCCCAGATCGCCATTTCTTTCTCGTCTTTCTCTTACATTTATACACAATATTATGCTGAATATTATACCCATTCTTACCAACGCATTCTACGTTGTTCGAAAAAACGTATCCCTTATTACATAGACACGATATAATGCTGCCAATCACTTTGCATGAACTGTTTATCGGACATGTAATTCCAGCACAACGATCTCTGTCTTTTTCTGCAAGACAAAACGAATCGAAAAATTTGATATTATGATTAAAATAAATGATGCTTTCCTCTATACCAGGGGTGGGCAACCTTTTTCGGCTCGCGTGCCAAAATCGGCTAAATTTAACGACAAAATTCTCCCGCGTGCCAAAATTAGAAAACATTGCTTTGCTACTTTCAAAGCAAAAATTCACAATAATAAACCTTCTTAACAAGCACAGACGGATTCACTATATTCAGGAATATATCAGTCCAACAAATTGATTTGATTACTTTTCTTATTCTATATCAGTGGGATTACTGCACAACTGAGAACTGAGATTCACAAGCATAATGTAGATGAAAACATGGAGAGCAATACAGTTGCAAAGTTTTTAGGACACGCAACATTTTGGGGAATAGCATCCCAACCACACAATAATTCGTTTTCTGCACTTCTCTCTTGTATTCCCTTTCCCCAATCGCTCATATTTCTTTTGAAATCAATTTATAACAGTAATTTAGCAAGTAAGTCTAACCAACATGAGCTGTACAACTTCATAAATCGAGCAAAAATGAAGAAAAGGGTGACACAGACGAAATATATTATGTGAGAATGTAGCCATATGAATGCTGCGCTCTTCTCGACAGCTCACTCATTTGTTATGTCAAAATAATATATTCCTTTGTGCCATATATATATATGTCATGAAAGGACAAAAAGAGTTTAAATAAATAACGGATTGTTAACAAACGAACACCCAGTTTCATCAGGTAATTCCTGATCACAGGCCTCGCTCGCGTGCCGAATAAATGTGCTCGCATGCCAAGTTTGGCACGCGTGCCAGGGGTTGCCCACCCCTGCTCTATACAAATAAGGATACAAAATACAAGTTGGGTTCAAATCCGGTAACTGGCACTCATGAATACTCATTAATCTTTCATATGATTATCTTGCAGACATACGTATATTCCTGCCAATCAACAACCTACAATAGGGTAACTCTTCATTTGTATTTAAAATTGCGTGGGATTTGAACTTATATTTGTCAGAAAAAAGAATATATATAGAATGTTTTATTTTATAAGATAGTATTTACATATTTATTTCGGGGGGAAGGAAAGCCGATATGACAGCTCAATCGTATGGCGAACCACGGCCTCTCGTCCGGTTACCATTACCAGTCCCATGCAGTTAATTGTTTTCAGAAGCATGGATTTGATAGTGGTGAAAGAAGCCGTAACCGACCAGTGTTTACGTAAACCACCCTACGGCGGTGAGGAGTCCAGCAATCCTCTCACACATAACTATCCCCGCATGGGACTGAACCTGCGAACCTACGCAGGGTAATCAGAGGTGCCGTGGCGATTGTATTCCTAACGCTTAACACGATGCGCCACACCGCCGAGCCAAGACTATGCCAACATTGAGTACAATGGTATATTCATATTACTATATAAAATTTGCTTTTGCAACATAAATATTGTCAAATTATATACTTACTGACACATTCAAATCTTGAATTCATTTCATAACCCAATGTGCATATGCAAGATGGAATTTTGTTTGTAATTTGACATTTTGAGTGAATCGGACATTTTATTAAGCTACATGCATCAGGTTCTGTAATAAATAAGGTGATGAATGATGATTATTTAGGCCTGTGAAACAAATGCTTCCGTTTGTTTACACTTTTTAAGACATTTTTCAACTACTTCATTCAAAATTGAGATTATTTTATTTTGGCTTTGAGAATTTTTCTTCTCCAATGCTTTTATCTCGATCATGTTGAACCAAGCAATAAAACCAAACTAAGGAAGGAATAAAACTTAATTTCTAAATTATTTCTAAGTAATGAAAATTATATTTAATTTTTTCGCTGGAACTTCGGCTTGTGTTTTATTACTTAAAACAGTTTAAATAGGTAAATAAATAAAAGCCATGATAACTCACTTCGACAAATTTCGTCCACTCCTTTTACGTACTCTCCAATACATTGGCATTTCCCAGCAACACATCGTGAATTCTGATCGCATCTTACGTTAGAACATGAATCAAGTCCTGAAGCATACAAGAAAAAAGATTAGGACTTTACATACTTAAAATATTAGCTCTGTTAAATCATATATATACTACTATTTATATAAAGCAATTATAGATTTAGACGATTTGCAACAACGACGTTGCAGTCAACTTACTTTCGCATCGTCCATTTTGTGTCCTTCTGTATCCAGCGATGCATTCGCAGCTCCCTCGATTTCTTTTGACGACGCAAACACCGCGAAACTTGCAGTCTACTTCATAACATGGATAGTTGACTAAATATAGAATTTGGATGGTAAACCAGTACTTTTTTAAACCGGGTGATTAAGCGGGTCAAACTGTTGGCCCCCGCGTTTAACATTGAATAAGGTTTATATTTTCTTACCTACACATTCTCCCAATCCTTCAGTGTGATATCCATCAATACAGATACAATATGCCACTCCCTCTCGTGATGTACACCTGGCATTCGTAGGACATCGAACAGTAGAGCATGGATCACCACTGAAATCTAGTCCTGTAGATGTGAGAGCACACATAAGAGAGAGAATATACCTTTGCCTCATAAACAGACTTTCTGACACATAAATCAACATGAGCATTTATATGATATACATTATATCAGCGAATATTTGAACGGCATCGCCAGTGTGCACAAGTCGCAAATGTCGGCTCGGATAACTGTGCTATTCTCAATGTAATATCTTGAATTTTTACGCCAATCATCAATTCGTCAATCTTTGCCCCAAAATTTTATTTAAAGAAATAATGATCCTGGCATGGGGGTGTGATCGCAACTTCGCTTTCGAGTGAGCTTTTTCTTATGCGCAGGATACTGCAAGCGTATCTTGCAGGTGTACGCATGCAAAAACAAGTTTGTAATTAAAATCGGAAAATGTTAATAATGACATAAACATGTCGACAATATGCGCCCAAACGTGTAACCTAAAGGCAAAAGTCACTGGTGTTATGACCTCTAAAGATATCTTTAATTCACCAGTCACCAGCAGTACCAACGTATGCAAATTAGCCTCCTTATTTCAAGGATAATGTGTTACGAGTTTGGATTGGGCATTACAAATATTAAAAATGACTAAAAGATTTCTCACTTTTACAAAATCCGTCAATTCCATAATTATATCCCAAAGTGCATTGGCATACTCCATTGATACAATCTGAGTTCACGGGACAAGTCCTACCAGCACATTTGTCAAATACTACAATGAAAAGTTGAATTAAAGTTAGATTATTGGACGGCATATCAACATGAACGAAAAGTGGCCGCCTACTACAAATATGAGATAAAACTGGTCTATTTCACAAAGATTGTCAACTGATATGGATAAGGGCACAAGGAGAGATAGTGTCTATACCAGGGGTGGGCAAGGTTTCCGGACGGGGGGCCAAAAGTTTTGCCCATCTAGACTGGCGAGTCTTATAAGTATGAAGTAAAAGTTACATTTTATGGACAATATTTACAGTGTTACAAACGCAAAAGTGGAAAACGATAAGCCATGCCAAAACTCAATTTGATCGCAATCCTTACAAATTCCTTGAGCTCTTCTTTTGCTGAAACAACAAAATTTAGTTTTCGTTTGGCTGTGACAGCATCAGCGGGCCAGATTGAATTACCCAACAGGCCGGATTTGGCCCGCGGACCGTAGTTTGTCCATGTCTGGTCTATACTGTACTTTAAATAGCATGATTGTAAACAACAAAAGCACATTTCTCAAATATATAGACACCAAGCCCAACTACCAGGACAGTATTCTATAAATATGAATATTACAGCAAAATTTGGAACGAGATATCGGGACTTTAAAAGTCAATAATAAAATGAATGAAACTTCTTCTATCCATCTAATTACTAAAATTTTGAAATCGATTATTACAGTACTTGTAAGAAAAGCTATTATTTTTTACAACAACAAGAACAATCATCCTCACAAGACTGTCAACAACAATTTATCAAAACAGTCCATTTGTACACTTCGCGTCCAAAAAATACAACCAGAAGTAACGCTATTCTTAATGCACATTCATTGGAGCTATTTAATTTCACTTTATCATCTTGAAAAGTTTTCTTACCAGGATTGCATTTGCCATCAGCAGCCAGAACATATTTATCCCGACATGCACATGTTCCTCGCACACAGAAAGCAGAAGAATGACATCGAACACCATAGCATGGATCACGATCAACTGGAATGTAATGAGAGGTCAAAAGAATGCGACTGGAAGCAATTTTAAATTATTATTTTTTTAATTCCTTTCTGATGTTGTCATTGAAACATGATATGAGGCAATAAATCGTTTTCCATAACTATTTAATTTATGTATTTTGTATTTCTTAATGCCTACAAACCTTTTTAAGGAAGGGGGCAAGAGACATAATGCTAATTTTGTTTTAGTATTTACAAAGATATTTCAAAACTACGCCGGCTTCTTCTTCTATACCAGTATTGAATGTCTTCTACGCTGGGCGTTCAAATAATTTAGAGTTTGTATTGGAAATTGTTTGATAGTAAGATGAGATCTTTTATAATTATACCGAGGAGAGTGGAAAACCGATAGGACGAATTAATCATATGGCGAGCCATGACATCTTGTCCTGTTACCAACTATGTCTCTATATTATAATAATAATGAAAAACATGAAAGTAAAGGGATTAATCCTTTCATCGTTACAATGTATTTAAGTCACCAGGTTCATATTTTTAGTTATAAATTACCTAGGCTACAGCTACCATCTGAAGATTGAAAGTTGTTTGGCGGGCATTCGCAGAATCCTTGGAAGCACAATGCAGTATGGTGGCATTTGACTTTTTCACACGGGTCACGTACCTCTGTGAAAAACAACCAGACATAAATGAAAATCGAGTTTTCAAACGTAAAGATAACAGCAGATTTTTTCACAAAAATGGTCCAAAAACTGTTACTCACTTAATTTACAGCTTCCGTCGCTCATTTTTGAATTAGCGAAAAATATAATACTTCATTAAAATATTTCACAAATGTACGATACGAGAAAACAGGACTCAGATGGAGCCTTCAACAGATTGGTATCGAATTTCTAATTGCAATATCCAAACTAAATGAGATTATGAATGCGATACTAAACAAGAGAGCAATGCTCAAATATATGGACACGTTAACTATAGCGAAGCAGTCCTTACCTTTGATGCTACCGGTACCCTCAAAAAATTTCCTAGCTTAGCGTAGCAGGAATTTACAGAGTCAAACCTGACAGCCAGTGTTTCCATGGATAAAATAATACAGCGAAATTTTGGACGGAATATCAAATTTCATACGAAATTTTGAAATGAATAAACGTAATAGCCTTCTAGAAAAAAATTCCATATTCAACTATACTGAAAATTTCAAAGCAATTGGCCCAGTAAACAAAGAGAAAAGCGACTTTTTAAAAACGTGTCAAAGAAGAAGGATAACAACATAATATATATTAAAACGATCGATATGTCCACTGACGTGTCCAATTACTCATCGTGGTCAATTTTGCAGATTCCACTAAAATGGGACCAAGTCAGGTGTAAAACTTTCTTTTTATTTAGTTGTATATATACCAGTCCATGCCGATTACGGGATCAGTAAACGCGTTATTCGCTTCTAGAGATGGCGAAATCGAGGCTGGATTCGATTATAGAATCGACTCTCCGCGAAATCGACTAGAATCGATTCCGATGCATTGGAATCTATCCTCAAGTACAAAACTTCGATTGCAAATGCGTAACGTTTTGTGGCGTTTAAGTCCTTGACTTCACTATATATGTATTTTTCGTTAAATATTTAGTTTTAAATTATATACTGGGCTGCAGCGCTACCATGCACCTGGATATTGAAAAAGTTATGCGTAACGTTTTGTGGCGTTTAAGTCCTTGACTTCACTATATATGTATTTTTCGTTAAATATTTAGTTTTAAATTATATACTGGGCTGCAGCGCTACCATGCACCTGGATATTGAAAAAGTTCGGGCGCATTTACATAATGCAGTAGAAATATATTTGGCAATTTCGCAAGAGTCACGTGAACTTAACGAAAAGAAATAGATACCAAGATTCAAGTATAAATGTAAAAATTAGAATTTTAACAACAACTAATAAACTGTTACTCACTTGATTTGCAGCTTCCGTCGCTTCTTTTTGAATGTCCGTCAGGGCACTCACATTTTCCGAAAAAACAAGTTGCACTTGGGTGGCAAGTGATTCTATCACACGGGTCTATGATTTCTTCAGAACAAATTTATAAAATATAAAATAAAATAAATATTTACCAAAAAATATCGATATTATTTTATTGGCTTATAGACTGACTGCGTTATATACGAGAACTGGGGATCGAAATGGAGCCTCCAACAGAATTGATATAAAATTCCTAATTGTATCTTCTATTCAAAATTAGATTAGATTATGAATACCTAATTAGGTTACTAATCATGGTTCAGTTTCAAACATAAAACAGATTTTAAAACTTTTTCTTTAACCCTGGATTAGATGGTCGGGTCGGGATGGGATTTGGGCCCGAGATGTGTATCCAGCGATGCAAGCATCAATCACCAAGTTCAACGCTTGTATTACTGGGACACCTTTAAAAAATTAGAATCTTTTGCAATAAGCCCCCGCCAAAAAACACCCCTGCCAATGCTTTAAATAGGAAAATTAGTAAGTATCCAGTTAGGATTCGGGTTAGGAATGCAAATCGCGCTAAAAATTCGATTTTTTAAAAATCATTCCTAAATTGTAATTTTGAAACGTGTTTTTTTTTTTTTTTTTGAATTCCACATTTTTGCATTAGTGGAAAAATTAATATTTTAGCGGTGAGGGAATGAAACAAAGAAGTGAACAGAAAGTCTAGCAACATTATGTGAATTGAAAGTACCGTACCTGGTTGACACTTATTGTCATCATCTAAGAAATAATCTTTGGGACATTCACAAAATCCGTTGACACAAGTAGCCATGTCGTCACATTCGATATCATCACACGGATCACGAAATACTAGAGGTTGAAAATAAGAGTTGTCGAGATTGGAAATACCTTAATTATTATTAAAATAGTGTTTTTTATTGAGAATATATTATCTGAATGTGAAGATATGAAAAAATTAAAAGTCGACGAGAAAAATAAGTAGAAAATCAGTACGATCATTATTTTAACATTCTCATAAATTCTTTTAGAAGTTCAGATGCCTGAATTCAGTATACATTGTGCATTTTATATTACCTCGTTCGCATCTCCCACTGTCTCCCAAGATGAATTCGCGGGGACATTTACAAACTCCGTCAACGCATCTCGCAATTGAATCACATTTAACATTAGCACATGCGTCTCGAAATAATTCTAAAAAGAAACATTTGACTAGTTTTGTGATAGATGAACATTGAAAATAATTCTATGACAAGAATGAGATATTAAAATCGAGTAAACAAAAAACATAGATGTGAGGACCACTAAAGAAAATGAATGTTAAACAATATTTATTTCGGAGTATTAAGTGCGATCCAAATCATTTTAAACTGTAGGGGTAATTGACCCTACACACGTTTAACGGAGTAAAATCGCTACTAACCCCTTCGGAGGTCAATAAGCACATGATATATTGTAAATGTTGCACGATAAATTGAATCCAAACAGGTATATTGAAAAATAAACCTAAACCTTAATACCAATTCGGTTGCAATGCAAATCGGTAATAATGCAAAAACATGAAAAACACTGTATTCTCAACTCTCGAATGGAAGCCCGAAACACGTCATAAATTGCTCGATAAAAAAACGAACCATATTAAGATTTGTCGCGATGAATCATAATCAGAGGAAATGGGGCACTAATACAAAGGGATTGAAACCTAAAGCACATTAAAATACATAGTTACATTCTATATCTTCTACAATATCATCTATCTATTAGTGGTTAACCAATTAATCAGGTATCTAACCTCGTTCGCATCTGCCACTGTCTCCCAAAAAAAAATCATCTGGACAACGACATTCTCCATCGATACATTGTGCAATTGAATCACATTTTACATCTTCACATGGATCTTGAGATTCTTAAATATATACAAATAACGCATAAGTGCTCAGTTACTAGAATGCACTATTGTCATTGGGTTGTCTATGTTTGAAAAGACGGGCTGACGTATAAGAAAGACTTCGGTACATTACGCAAACTATACTGTACGAGCAATAACATATTAAATCGCTTCAAATATTACCCTGAACGACACGTTAAAACGAAAATGTTTGGCAGCGATTGTTTCGATATTCTGGATAAAGCCAGTGTATGTATAAATGAAGAGTAACAAATTTTGCGGGCTACATCAATTTATTAAAATAATTGTACATATGTAATGTGCTTAAAGGCTATTGAAAAAATCTAAATTCTTCAATACTGTTATCAACTTTTAAAAATAAAAATTGAAATTTTTTTATATTTCAATACCTTTCTTCTCGCATTTTCCGTCGAAATTTGTGAAATAGCCATCAGGACATTCACAAATTCCATCTCTACATTTCGCTATTGAATCTTTACACTTTATTTCGTCACAGGGATCTTTGTCAACTAGAAGCATATTTGAAGTAAATAATTATTAGCAAACAAGATTAAATAATTGTAGAGTAGCAACAGGAAAATAATATTTTAAAACAGTTAATGACCTAAAAGATAGTAAGTATATCATATAGTTTGATGATTCCCCATTTTCGAGCTGTATTGTTGCATCGATAAAGTAGTGCTAAATTTTAAATATTCATCACCTTTTTCGCATTCATCATCATCATTCATAAAGTAATCATCTGGACATTTGCAATCACCGTCAACGCATATCGCCATGGAGTCACATTTGATGTCATCACATGGGTCTCGGGATTCGGATTCTGCAGAAGAAATTTGTGATTTATTCACTTATTAAGGCAATTTCAAGGATCGAAAGCAGAAGCTGCATTTACATCTGACACTTGTTATTTGTGTTTTCTTATTAATTCTAAGCAAATGCATAAAAATAATATTGAATAAGGACACATAAAATGGCCCTAAATTACGGGTGAAATCAGGCAAATACACAAATACACTACAATCATGTAAAATGTGTACTTTACAGTGTCAAATTACCATAATAGATTAAACTTAATCTTACAATACAAGAAGCATAATGCAAAAGCGTTTAAGACTGTCATTCAAATTCGGCACGTTATTTTAATAAGTAGAATTTAACGTCAGCTTACTATAACAATTTCCGTCTATCCCTATCATATGATCAGGATCACATAGACATATTCCGCCACTACATTTACTATTGGGAGGGCACATTATCATATCACATGGGTTTCCTGTAAAGAAAAAATGAGAATGTTTTATATATTGATGATTGTAAAATACTATAACGTTATATTACGAGAACTTCCTAAGTGAAATGTGTATGATCGCCCACTGTGCTTTTTGAGGCCGACAATGTATAACACTTACATTTTTAGGTTAACTTACATGTCAAAGAATTTACTTTGAATGAAAACCAGGGCAACTGACTAATGTGAGTTGAAAGCCCTGGACATGGAAAAATTCCTGATTACAAGAACAAGAACGATGTGGAATGAAGGGAAAAAATTCCCAGTATTTCCAACGGCAACAAGTCGGTTGCCGTTATTCGGCAGATATATGTTGAAATCTATGTGAAACACAGTACCAACTAATAACATGCAGCCTGCTCTGATTCATTATAAACTTACTAAAACATCCGTCTCTGGCCAATCCAAACCCAGGATCGCATACACAACTTGGTTTTCCGTTTTCAGCAACACATCTTCCATTCTCAGGACAAATGAGTCGTCTGCAAGGGTCTCTCGGGTTCCGTGCAAAATCCTTTTCATCGGCTTCAAATTAGGTTGACAATGGTTGCATTAAGACTTTTTTTTTCAAATTATTCTAAAATTTCTAAATTATCTTATCCTTAGACGAGTGTGCGATTTATACGTATGCAAGTATGTATTCTATCTATCAGAGTGGCAGCAATAGCTCGCTTGGTCATCAACATTATGTCTCTCCACAAATGATTCTGGAAGTTTCTAACCATTTAATTGGGTTCATGCCAGGGATGGCCCATACCGAATAGTTTATTTCGAATACATTCGAAATTATTTTTTTCGAATATGAAATTTCGAATACTTCGAAAATGAAGTTCACTAATTGAAGCTTATCTAAATGTATGTAGGAATTTCCCTACAATAAGAAATGGAATAACTGCTATCTACAAGTTACAACCTAGTTATATTACCAGGCATTTCATATTTGCAGTATATATTTTATATACCTTGCGTCATGCTAACAGAATTAAATTAATACGGCAATAGTGGTATCGGTGATGGATTTGAATATTTGCGCAACACAAAATCATCCTAGTAAAACGCCCATACTTTTAAATATCAACCATTATCCAAATTATTTGCCAAAAAGCGGGATAAAGTATGAGTTATTTTTCCGACTTGTGACAATTTTTTCGTTAGTACAAAAATACGAATCAAAAATTTTTTATATTCGGAAACTTTACCACACATTTTGAGTCCGCAGATCGCCGTTGTCTGTTTGAGTAATAATACTTTTCTTATTTTATAAATATGAAAATAGGAATCAAAAACTATTTATAATCGGGTAGTTTACCACACATTCCAAGTCCACAGATCGCCGTTGTATTTTGTAAATACAAAAATAGGAATCAAAAATTAATATTAATCGCGAGTTTGCCACACAATTTATGTCCACAGATTGCCGTGATATTGTGCCGAATATAATTAGTTTTTGATTCTTATTTTCGTACTCACGAAAAAATTGTCACAAGTCAGAGAAAGAATTTATACTTTATCCCGCTTTTTGGGAACTAATTTGGATAATGGTTGCCATTGGTTTGTATTTAAAAGTATGGACTTTTTACTAGGATGATTTTGTGCTGCGTACAATATTCGAATCCATGACTGATACCACTATTTAAAATGCCTTACCGTGTTAATTTAGTTCTATTATCATAACTCAAATGTTGGTAAATCGGGCAGTTTACCACACATTTTAAGGCCACAGATCGCCGTTGCATTTTAGAATTATAATAGTTTTATTATTTTGTATATACGAATCCAAAATTAAATATGATTGGGCAGTTTACCACGTATTTCATGTTCATACTTTCATTATTTTTTCAATATGAAAATAGGAATCAATATTTAATAATATCGGTCAGTTTGCCACACATTTTATGTCCACAGATTGTCCATACAACCATGAGTTACGTTGAACGGAATTGAAGTAATAATTTTAAATGCTGGTGCCAGTCATGGATTGGATTATTTTGCGCAACAAAAAATCATTCTGGTTAAGGATCGATACTTTCAACTATCGTTATGAAAATTATTTGCCAGAAATTATTTTCTAATAAATCGACTTGTTTTTCCAACTTGTGCCAATTTATTGGATATCGTAACAATGGCGGCTATAAATACCGTATTTCCCGGCTAATAAGTCCACATGGCAAATAGGACGATGTCTATTTTTAGCACTCAAAAAAGTTTTTTTTCCATATAGGCCTCCAATAAGACTGGTAGAAAAATTGTGTCCCTGTGATATGCGCTAATAATTTTATATGTTTAGAACCAGATCATGTTAGTTTGGTAGAATCATACTCACAGAATTAACTATTTTTAACAATTGAGCGGTAAATTTAAGTTGTAAAGCGGCAATCATTTTGGACAACATATTAACCCGGATGTTAAAATAATTTTGGAATGTGATAAGTACTACACTGTACGTCCACGGGTTATTTCACTGCTGTGTTTTCCTGTAGCTGTCGTGTTCTGCTGAATCGGCAAAACGAAAGGGCCACAAATCACTTTCACTCGGTGGCCATGTTTCTCTTTAAAGTAACGATAACCCGCCTGCGATTAAACATCATGATTGGCAGACCCTAAGACCCAATTATAAGGTTCACAAATCATGCTTGAGAAGACTAATAAGCAGGCCACATAGAAATAAAATAAACATACTTTCTCAATTAGACGACTCCCAAAAAAAAATCAGGCCGAAAAATTGGGCCTAGAAAAGCGGTAATTGTCAATTTTTCGACGTGATGAAAATGAATTTGTAAATTTGCCTCGTAGACGAATGTCGGCAATGTCCACCCACGCAAACGTGTCGCAACACTATGCGACCTACGGTCGCACAGAATATAAACAATCAAAGTGCCGATTCTATTTCATCGTCATTACAATACGTGAGACAGCGTAAAAAGTCGTTTGGAGATTCCCGTAAAACGAAACACCACGTTTACGGCGAAAAGTGGCTACTATTCGGAATTATTCGAAAATCAGCCGAAAAGGTATTCGAATACTATGATATTCGAATACTATGATATTCGAATATTCGATTCGTTTTGGACAACCCTGGTTTATGCTATTACTTAATACGTAAAAAAAAATTATTACTTGTACTAACGCATTCGAACTTAGCGTTAAAGTCATATCCATCATCGCATTTACAAACAGCCAAATCAACTTCAACTACACATTCTGCATTGTCTGGACAGTCCAAGTTGCGACAAGGACCAGATTCGGATTTGTCTTTCTCTTTTCCATCTGTTAAAAAGTCCATGACATGCACAAATTCATCCAACAACATTGGTTCAATTTTATTGTACTAAATTCATAATAAGCTTGTAATTTCGTACTTTGGGTAATATTCTTGCTAGAAAAACATAAATTATATCATTTTCAGGTTCTTACCTTTACTCACACATTCATCATCGTCGTTGAATTCATACCCATCATCACATTGGCAATCCGCAAATCCATTTTCAACGACACATGATGCTTTGTCAGGGCATTCCAGAAAAGAACATGGATCAAGGTTATTATCTTCATCGTCATCGCCATCTTTGTCACCGTCCGATTTTTCTTCGCCTAATAAATCCACACATACTTTCAAAGGGGATAAATAAATGAATAAGTAGGGCATCAACTAAAATTGTGGAAAATTTTGTATGAGCAATTTTTACCGTATATTCTCTCTACCTTCCAATTCCGTTCGTGGTCGTGAAAGATTTTATACCAAAATTGGTAAATACTTTAACAAGCCGGTAGGAGCCAAGTATATAATTATCCTCCGATGCTTGAGACCC
This sequence comes from Styela clava, assembly GCF_964204865.1. Lineage (NCBI taxonomy): Eukaryota > Metazoa > Chordata > Ascidiacea > Stolidobranchia > Styelidae > Styela > Styela clava. Next base: position 9,397,347 of record NC_135259.1, on the reverse strand, counting down.
ACGTTTATTCAGGGTTACTAACGGATAAAGGAAATGCCAGTTCATTTTGAGCGCTGTGAGTCTCGTCGGTATTCAGTCAGTCAGTAGTTTATTTTATCACAAACCGAATGTAAACATTGACGAACAAAATTAAAAAAAAATGAAAAATTACATTTCAGTGTGAAGGGAGACGCGATAAACCAGAGAAGGTTATCGAGCAGCGTCACCTTTGAGGCAGTAAGTCTAATATTAAATCATAATGAGAAAGAAGTCAAACATAAAATACTAACAAAAGCCGGACTTGAGACGCCATTAAGCGACCCGGTAACCCGGATAATTAACGAAAGAAAGCAACTCCAGACACGACAGGCCGCGGTCAATAAGCTGTAGCTATAGTTAACACAGTGATTAAAACTCGTTCACGAAAATTCCTAAGCCTTCCTCAGTTCATGGACTATCGATAGATGAACATGCGGACCGACTGATAATAAGGGTCTCCTCGGCGGAGATCTAATTATTGTTGTTTGCATACCTTCTTTGATACATTGTGGTGGTTCGGGATCCCACGTCCCGCCGCTAATACACGTCACCGATATGCTTCCTTTTATCTTATACCCATTGTCGCATTGGTAAAAAATGATTGAACCGACTCCAAACGCAGATTGTTCTTCAAACGAACGCTTTGCATTGCTAACTTTTGGTGGTTCGCCGCAATTTGCAACCAACACCGGTGGATTGCCACCCGTTACAACCTGGGATCCTACTGATGAAGATTCCGAATCTGGTGCTGTTCCTGGAAAACCTTAAAAATATCGATGAAAGCTTGTAGCATATATATTAATAAGTCACACGTCCTATATAAAATTATTTCTTTGATGGCCAGTGACGATATGGCTTATCAAGAAGGTATATGATCAAAGCTAGAAATAGATATATATGTTATGGATATATATATATATAATATATATAGTAAATCTTGAATTTTTTCAAAGAGAAGTCGTTAGAAAGTACTTTCTTGATCGTTTATATATTTCATATTTGAACAGTATCGCAAATAAAAGCTTCTCACCGATGCATATTTTTTTCGTACTGATCTCTCTTCTTGAGTGTTTCCCGAATGTTTCGAAGTCAATGACCGGTCCATCCCAAGCAAACAGAAAATATCGGCATTGTGTCAAAGATAAGTCTTGATCGTCCTAAATTTATTATTATTAAGGACTTTATACAGACGTCTCAGATTTAATACAGGTACTGTAGCCTGCAATTTGAATACACATAATTGAAATATTTCAAAGTTCGAAGTCACAAACATAGCTGGTAGCTATTGTGACGTCGACTAATGTAATCAATCGCCAATGGACATGCGACTCGAAGGCCAACCGAATTCCACGAATTTTTCTGTGCTGAACTGAAGAATAGAAAAACTAATATTATGATTTATTGACATCTATAGTAATTCAATAGCTGTTAATCACATAACAGGACAATCTTTAAAACACGCACTTACCAGAAATTTAGAACCATATTTGCATAATTCCAAATCAATTGCTTAATTCAAAAAAATAAAATTTACATCTGAATCTAGAAGTCGTGTAAACGTGAACTCCAGTACTCCATTTTTCCATGAACTCAAACCAGGATTGTTGGCATCAGAATGCTTATCAATTTGAACGCCTTTTTGACTTTTTTCATCAATCCATACATCCACGACAGTTGCTTTGTTGCCAGAAGAAATATAGCCAATGACGGCGTCGGACTTTTCCTGTTACAAAGGGTCAAGGGTCAAGGATATCGATCCATCATGACAACGAAATAAAACACATATTAAAAATTTGTTACTTGCCATTTTTCTATCTTTCGAAAATCCTATAGCAGCCCAGTGTCCTGGCCTGACTGAGGCTGTGATTGAGAATACTATTACTCCGCTGGCATGGTTATAAAAATAAGTTGCACTGTAGCCAGGGCTAATTGTAAATGTTCTTGTTTCTGCAAAACAACAAGTTATTGATCATAGTCAGTGGACAAGTATTTTAACAAAATTACAGTCACTTCAACTCGGAAGTCGGGTAATTCGAAGACAGTTTTGAAGTGAGTGAAACGAAATTCACGAAATCAAATATTTTATTATATATAGGTATAGATCAGAATTATTTATTATTATCCGATCCATATATCGAAACCATAGTTAGTAAACGAATGACGCTACTATTTGCTGATGTTTGTTTAAGTAAACTCTGATAAAAGCATGAGATATCATATCTAAATATCAACACCAGCCGGTGCCGTGCATCGGATAATTTCTGGGATGATTTATGTTTCAATTTGGTGTTTTAAATAAAAATCCTGAAAATTGTCAGGTTTCTGATAATCAAATAACAAACATTTTTAGCTTGAAGGAGTGGCAATCAGTACTAGCCACAAATTATTTCTCACCTTAATTTGTAAAAAAATTAAAACATCTATTAAAGTAAACCACGTCGATTTGTTTGTCTTATATACCGTTTATTTTATCTTTGAACAAAATTTATAAATAAACAACTAAATTTACATGGCTCCAAAATATTTTGGTTTGATGCAATCTAGTTTCGAACGCAATTATTTAAACATGTCCCTTCGTCATTTAATTACATTTTTGATTGACTGAAAAAGATCCTGGTACGGATAGTTCCGCGATTACTATGGCTTTATATGGCATATTTTATACCAGTTGATCAAACATACCAAGTGGGCTTACTTGATTTATCAGGTATGGTATTTCGGTTATATTTAGCGTGTTTTAGGGCGGAAATTCGCCCACAACATAATTAATTAAAGCTCTGACGTATTACTCAAGTGCGACACTAAAACACATTTTCGGACTTATAATTATTAGTTAATGATTGTAAAAATATACTTTACATTAAAGGCTAAGTAAAAAAACAGTCTTCATTTCCGTTTAAATGCGCCAAAATTACCCCACTTTGTAAAGCGCTTGAGAAACACGTAAATGATTTTCATAGTTTTTAATATTTCGGCGTCTATCCATATGATATAGAACATTGCACGTGCCATGAGATTTTCAATGTTTTTGCAATTTTCAAATATTTTACATTTTTTACGCATTCGTGAATATAAAAAAGAATGTTCATTTCATACGCAATGCAAGTGTCAATTACCATCCATTCAAATACTATCAGTATCAGTATACAGCTAGTATGATTTTAATTAAATACATATTATGTTATTGCTAACTCATTGCTTAAACAATTTTGCATTCAGCCTGTACTAGAAAATTACTAGCCTAGTATCAGCATTTGAGCAATGTTATCGGTCAATGGCTTTACGCCGAAACCCAGCCGGCCCTCATACTTAGGACTCAAAATCAATAGAACTCTGTAGAACAAGACCTAATTTCATTGTACCATGAATTCAAGCAAATTTTATGACAATTTGTAGAGCGTAACAGTGATATCCAGCAGGGGAACGGCAACACAGCAGCGTCCGAACAGTTACGGATTGGTGAAAACGGGATTGGGATGACAACACTACCTTCATTCGAATCTTTCCAATTTTAGTTTAATAATTCAAAAATAAAAACTAATATCGAAAACTGTTTTTAATACATAATTTATGACATAAAATTTACCCTATATCTTTGTAATATTAGGAACGGTACCACTACAGCCATAACGTCACACAACCATATATAAGTCATTCAAATCGAGTTACTCGTAGGAATAAAAGTTTAGGTAGAATAGTATAAATTCTAGAATATGTATCTAAAAGAAGACCTGAAACGCCTACACAGAAAGGCTTGGATTTCACGTTGAAAAAAACTCAATCGGAATTAAATACTAAAATATACGGTTTATATATATAATGAATAATAATAAAAATAATAAAATATTCCTATAACTAATTAAGAGACTTACCTTCTTGTGCAAAGGCAACAGTGATAAACGTCAGAAGAATCGCAAGATTCATGTTATTTCACGAAATAAATTAAAAGAAGTCTAGTTGTACATAAGCTCTATATATAGTTCACAAAAACAAAAATTTATTTATGACCTAAATATGATGGAATACTAAATGATATATATGAGGCTCATTCGTGGCTTTCTATATTATTACCTATTGAAACAATTTATTTGGAAACAAAACGATGCCATACAGAATAAAAGGTGCTCCTGAAGTATGCGCACCAAGATGTCGAATAACCTGAACCCTAACCTGGTACACAACCTGAGTTCAGGTTGTGCGCCATCTTGGTGCGCATACTTCAGAAGGTCCGAATAAAATGTGTATTTCTCAAGTTTTTGTTGTTGTTAAATTTAAATACCCATTGGAACATTAACACGAAGATTAAATCTGAGTGCTGGAAATCTGGCGACTAATATTCTTCAAATTTTTTCTAATTGAGCTTAACACATTAAATAATAATATTTCCTGATCAATAACAAAAATATTTCTATTAATCTGACTTATCCATTGAAAACCTAACTCTCGCAAGGTGATTGCTAGCAAGGTAAAAATTTGATTACAACACCGATTTTTATTTGTCAAAAATTTTAACATTCAGACAGGGACATTTGCCTGAAGGGATAATTGGTCCTGCACGTGCCTAGTACAGCAATAAAAAGATATCAACATGCGATACCAAACAAGAAGATTATTTTTGGATTTGCCAAGTGCGGATAATTGTTCATTCAATTAAGTAACTATTTCGGTGTTTAGTTGTCATTTTTTTTTAAATCGTTATCAATATTTTAAGAATGATAATAAAAATCCATAAATTTGACTGTAAAATTCCGTCGATTAGGCTACACATCCTCGACAGACGGATAAAATTTTCAATTCATCTATATTGTTGAGACTGTGATAACTTTTATTTTTCGAAAATTTAATATATATCCTATATATTATATCTATATATTTGAGCGCAGTCCCAGTTTGGCGTTACTATAAATTTTCAGTGGCGATAATTTCGGCGTCTGATTTTCAACTAGAAATTTTTATAAACATTTGAAAAGCAAATCCATTTGAAACAAGGCTTGCTGACGGCCCTGAATATGCCCATCACACAAAAATCAAAATCGATATCAAAATTTTGGAAATATGTTTCAAGTTTTAATATTTGAAATATTATATATATATATATTACGGATTCATGATACAAAAATCGTGAAAACTCGCATTTTCAATAATAAATTGTATTTCGGACACATATTTGTTTCGGATGTTTGATAATACTAACACTTTATTACACATTATATATGTCTCTGCTCTCAAAAACTTTATAACGAATTTGGCCGATAGCAAAAAAAATAGTCTTATGCCTACAATTGCATCATAACGAATGCATATGTACAATGACATTTAATGTCATTGATATGTATATATAATATATGATGTATAAAACATTGTAATTGATGGAAACGCTATATTCATGTGCTAGCAAGTTTAAGAGCAAGTGTTCACGGATTTATCTTCAATGAATTTTTCCCTAATCGTTTCGTTGTCTTTCCAAGTGCTCTAAGTGTTTACTTTTTCTTAGTTTTTATTCAACTATGACAGTCAATAAACTACGTGTTCCCGTATTCAATATCCTCAGATATTTATGATCATATACTCGCAATTGTGAGAACTATTCTGAACAGGTACATATTCACATCCATCATATATTTACTGAATATGCTTAAATAGCGCATATTATTGTGTGTTTTAAGCGCGTTATGGTAAAATATTTAGATCTATTCGTTGAGGGAACGTTTAAAATCGATGCATTGTGCAGAAATGCCTTGTCATCGTTATGAATAGATTTTGCAGATTGATGGAACTGTTTGTGAGGTGAATCGTGTCGAAGTAGACGTCCTTATTCCATTCAATGTTTCGCGGTTTGATATCAGTTAGAAAGATGTCTGGTGTAACAAAATTTGACTATTTGGTGTTGGGAGCCGGTTCTGGGGGTGTTGCAAGTGCTAGAAGGGCTACAGAGTTTGGAATTAAGGCCGGTATCATCGAACATGGAAGGCTTGGGGGAACATGCGTTAACGTTGGTTGTGTGCCGAAGAAGATTATGTTTAGCGCAGCGTCAATAGCTGAAGCTCTTCATGATGCTAAAGACTATGGATTTGAGATCAATGGCACTACTAAATTTACATGGAAAGTGATTAAAGACAAAAGGGATGCTTATATTCAACGATTAAATGGCATTTATGGCAATTTATTATCAAATGCAAAAGTCGAAACTATTTTGGGCCATGGAGTTTTTACTGGAGAAAAAGATCCATATCCAATCATTTCTGTAGCAGGCAAAAAATATACAGCACCTCATATTTTGATTGCAACTGGGGGATATCCAATTATTCCCAGCGAAAAAGAGATTCCTGGTGCACAGGTAAGTTCTGAAGTTACGTCTGTATGTACCGGTACTATTTTGAAAATCAGCTTGTATCCGCTTTGGTTTCGAGAACAAAAAGGATCATAAATAAAGGAAAGGATTTACTTATATTATATATGCCGAAGTATTTATTTTGGATGGAGGAAGAAGTGAAATTACTTGCTCAGTTAATATATATCAATATATGCCTAACACAGTAACACCATATCCAGTTGTATTTATTGCCATGAAATGAAACATTTCTGCTAATTAATCACATATGCGGTGTAAATTAATTGAATTCGTTCTATGTAATTATCTGTGAAATCCCTGTCTGAATGTGGCAACCCTTTGGAATCTCTTTAAATTTTGAAACCTCACTCCACATGCACAAATAAAAATGATTTACTCTAGCATTCCCCTCCGTAATTTTATTTTTGAATATAATTTCAAACTCTGGAATGTTCAACCTTAATATTTAATCATCTTAAACAGGATAGCGTGAAGGAGGAGTTGACTTTGATGACCCTCTGGTTGTAACACTCTCTCATGTTTATACCAAACTAATTTATTACTTGTTATTATTTTTATTATTATGATGACTGTTATTTTATTTGGGTTGACGAAAAATAAATCTCCCTCTCTATTGTTGCATTATGGTCTCATACCTTGTCTGCGAATCAGTATCGATTTTGTAAAAGTAATCGAGACTTTTATTGTTCAACATTGTGATATTTTTATGTTTGAGTTTGTATATTTTGTTGTTTAATAACTGCATTATTGTATTAGTTTGCCCTGTTTTGAGTTCTTTGAAGCTTTGCAAGCTCAGGTGAATCTGTTATATATTTTTGTGTTTTCGAAGTCTTCGTTGCGCTTTTGTCTTTCAAATAAAATGAAAATGTTGTCAGTCATTTTCATTGCAATTATCAAATGAAATTAATTATATTAGAAATGCTTGATTTTTAGCATGGTATTACAAGCGATGGATTTTTTGAACTTGAAGATCTTCCAAAGAAAGCGATTGTTGTGGGTGCAGGATATATTGCTGTGGAAATGGCAGGAATATTTAATGCTCTGGGCTGTGAAACACAGCTAATCATTCGAAGGTATAGGATAGGATTTACATACTTATTTATCCTGGGGGAGAGGAAAGGGGTTAGGACGGCTTAATCATATTGCGAAACAAGGCCTCTCGTTCGGTTAACAGTCCATGTCGAGTATGGGATTAATTAGCTAATTATACCATTTCCAGATTCATGAGTTTGTGTATCTTTCAGAAATTGCATAGAGGATGTTCATTATATACTTCTATGCTGCATTTGACTGCAATGCCCTATCCTTAACTAGAGAGTACCTTTGGATTAAAATTGTTTTTCCAGTTGTACAAAAGTAAACCAGAACCTATATTCATTAATATTGAAGTCATTTGGTTATTAGCACCCTCACCATCGATTGTGAAAACATGATCTTGTCAGATACAATTGAACTATATAAGATGATTTAAATTTAATATATAAATATAATAGAATTTTAAAATGAAGTAAATGTAACATTTTCTTGTTATTCCAGGCACCAAGCACTTCGCAACTTTGACTCAACGATTAGTGAAAATGTCACCAAAGAAATGGAAGCCGCTGGTGTAACAATTAGAAAGTTCTCTCATGTAAAGAGTGTAGAAAAGATTGATGGGAAAATGAAGGTAATGAAGAAAAATTTTGCTTTGAGAAAAGATGTAGGCTAGTATTTTAAATCACATTCTTCTGTTATTTGGTTTCTTGTGGTGAAGCGTATTCAAAACTCAATTATACATATATCATACAGGTTACAATCAAATGTGATGATCCTTCTGGTGAAGGTATGGAAGAAGATGTTGAATGTCTGCTCTGGGCAATAGGAAGAAAACCTCAAACTGATATTGGTAAGAAAATTTGTTTAGAATTGGCTCAAAACTTTTGTAAATTTATTTGCAATTAAATTGAATATACAATTTGCAGCAGTCATTTGTAAGTGTGGCGTCAGGGCGATTTTGTGTTTGACTCACAGGATAGACATATCACATTAAAATCTCAGGCCCACCCTGAATTGGATAGGCAATACCGAACCGGAATAATTCCGATCCTTGCGAAAATAGCAGCTACTTACACATTGTTGGACATCACTGGATAATTGTACTGGGCCTTGTTCGCAGAGACAGTCGAAAAAGCAGCATATAAAAAATTTGTCTCTTCTTACAAAATAAAGATCACTGATGATTTTTACAGGTCTTGATAAGATCGGTGTTAAACTGGATGCAAGAAAAAACATTGCAGTTGATGAATTTCAAAATACCTCTTTTCCTGGAGTATATTCTGTTGGTGATGTACAAGGAAAAGCTCTTCTTACACCTGTTGCAATTGCTGCTGGTAGAAAATTAGCACACAGGTAAATTATAATAGCTATTTTATATTTATGTAAATTGAGATGAATTGAAGTTATCTTGGTACATTTAACAATAGACCAAGTGAGAAATTGCCAATCATAACTTTAAAATTCAGATTTAAAATTGATCCTTATTTGCGGTAAATGATTTGTTCATGTGCATCATCGCGTACTAGTACATCATGAATACTCCGATAAATTCAGTATAATGTGGAAGAAGCTCAAAACTCTGTCCTATTAATAGAATGAGTTTTCATGCATGTATGTTTTGAGATATGCATTTACATTATATTCAATCCTATTAAGAGTATAAGATGGATAAAATTAGTAACTCAGATCAAACATCTTTTTTGGATCTCTGCAACAACATGACCCTACTTTGCTTCCAACAGAGTTTAGCTATTTTCAAACTTTTTGTCCCCCCATAGTGCAGTTGAACTTCTTTTAAATATAAATGTAGTTTGAGTAAAAAATGACATGATCTCTTCAATTTCATAAATGTATCCATTTCTTAATATTTTTAGACTTTTTGATGGTAAGACAGACTGGAAATTAAGCTATGAAAACATTCCGACTGTCGTGTTTAGTCATCCTCCTATTGGCACAGTTGGCATGACAGAGGAAGAAGCAAAGAAAACCCATGGTGAAGCGAATATCAAGGTATACCATATATATAAAGCACTAATTTTACATGACAAGAATCTTCACCAAAGTACTTTCTTTGAACATGTTCCTGCTTAGTAATCAATGGTTAGTAATTATCTTCATAAAACCTAGAATATACCATTATTTTATTCCAATTATAATGTTATGGAAAGGAATTGGCAATGAATGATTCTTCAATTTTTCCACAAATATTGGATTTTGAACTTCCACGCAAATCAGTTAGTGACTCGAATATGAGTGTTTTCCCTCTATCAGGCAAACTGGTATCCGAGCCATAAATTACTTATATTTTCTCAAAGTCATACTATTAGGGCAGATTTCAAGTAGCAAAATGAAAACTGGCTAGTCACTGAGGTGCTTAATGCTGTTGGCTGGTAAAAATCCTACTTATTACTGAAACATTTTACTGATTCAGTCTTTTCGATGTGGATTTTCTTTTATTCGGTTTTCTCTACATTTTCAGATCTACGAAACAAACTTTTTGCCAATGTATCACCAGATGACGAAAAGAAAAACAAAATGTTTAATGAAATTAATTTGTTTGCTTCCTGATGAAAAAGTAATTGGTTTGCATATGCAAGTGAGTAGCAGCCTTTGGGGAGTTGTAGGATGTCTTAATTGTGTGACAAATGTTTTTCGATTATAGACTGTTGAAATTCTATCTTCATGAACCAACCTTGCCATGTTTAGTGGTTACTCCCGTAGTGTGTGTACCAGGTTAGGGCATAATTTAATTCCAATTTTCCCTTTTTTAGTTCTATTACGACTAAGAGTTCGGGACTGTCTGTGTTAGCCAAGTAAATATACCCCCTGCCCATAGGTTTCAGTCCCTTCACACAACTCGATGTAAAGTAGGCTAACAAAATTAGTTACCTCCATATTGGTACACATACTTCTGTAGCGCCGTTTAGTGTTCTTTCATATAAAATTTTGTTTTACAGGGTCAGGGTTGTGATGAAATGCTCCAAGGTTTTGGTGTTGCAATAAAAATGGGAGCAACCAAGACAGATTTCGATAGTTGTGTTGCCATACATCCAACATCATCAGAAGAACTTGTGACCATGCGATGACTAGATGAATGCAGTGCAAGAAATATCTCACCTACTTCTAAAATGTAACGTGCACTTTAGGATCGAAGCGGTTTCTACACAGCATATGATCAATTTTTAGCGCAATGAACGAAAAAATATTTTGCGTACAAAATCAAAATACTATTATCATGTAGCACCTTTGTCATATTCAGCCAAAGTTATCTATTGTCGAATTTTTCTTATTTGCCTAAAACTTGTGTTCTGGAATGATATCCAATCTGAAATTATTTTTTTACATACGACGGATTCAATCAGCAATCTCTGTGGGGTATTTTTACAGGAAATACCATACTAATAAATATCTACAGTAGTTGGTTAGAATGGAATCTGACATCCATATCGCATTCTCAATGTTTGAAAAGAATTTCGAAATTTCAACTGAACAATGCTTGCATTTAGATTTACTATGCCACTTTCAGGTTGTATTGACTAAATTAATTGAACTTATATGGCATAAATTCTTGGATTTTGCAAGTTCGTATGAATTGCTATGTTTTTCAACGAATTGGTGACAAGATGATGTCAGATATGTTATGAGAAATATGTGTGTACTTATTATAGATCATAATTATATTGTTCATTCCGATTATCATATTGTTATTTTATTCCTAAGAACATATACTTATGTAAGTAGTGTTCTAGTGACTTAATATCCGAGCCACCATATAATTTAGGATAGATTCCTAATTCCTTTTTAAATACATTGTTGTAATCAGAAACTAGTCTCGTTATCTAATTGCATTCACATGCTTTTGCTAGTGGAAGTGCTGTCTTGTTGGGTCCCCTTGAAAACACTGTTGTGCATTTCTCTGTGAGTCGATGAGTGTACTGGCATGGCAGTATGAAGTGCAGGTACCGGTAACATGGGATGATTCTTGCATTGATGTTCTAGATCAGGGTGGTCCAAGGTTGGGGCCACGGACTTATTTTTGCATCGGTCGCGGGCCACTATAGTGCCAGGTATATTTAAACAGTGCAATACGGACAAACACTTTTATCGTGCAAACAGATTAGTCAGAATTTGTCATTTATCAAGCTAAAACAACCAAAAAGCTTACTAAAACCGCAAAAGTCTTTCTATATCTACATTTAGATAAAAATTTAAACTCTTCATGACGGAAAAGTGCTTCCGCAAATGTAAGTGCTTTCGAAATTGCTAATTGCTCACGAGGATCTAGAATGCCGTTTTAAATCATATTCTTTTGTCACCGACACAACTTGCCGACATATCAAGCAAGCATTGTGGTATTTTTTCCTCTCACATCCACTAAAAAACCGGTTTGAATTCGCCAGATTTCTTCTCAAACTCATGTTTACAAAATAACTAACAAATAGCTGCAGCATGACTACTCTAAAATACTGCCGCACTCTGTGGTCTTAAAATGAGTGGTATAATGAGTTTTGATAATATTGACTGCCACTTATGATTATTTTCAAGATGTCTCTGTTAGAAAAATTCCAAGATCCACGATAAAGTCTCAAATTTATTTTGGTACAATAAACAAATTGATTGAACATACTTTACATTTACTATTTTATATATCATCATAGTCAGGCCGCAGCCAGGAGTAGCAAAGGGGGTTCAAAAATATTTATTTGTCGTCTCCAAATTTCCACGAAACGACTTCTGAAACAGTCGCCGTGATTACACCATTCTAAAGGGCCGACTTTTTTTTTATCGGGTAATGATTTTCCAGTTGTATAGTCCATGATTTTCCGCCATATATAGGCTTACCATATATCTGAAACAAAAAACCGGGACGGTGCGATTTGGCAAACATTCAGTCTATTACCAATCTTAATAATATTAAAACTTCTACCATGCCATTGAGGGTAAATAATACAGCTGTTAATCTCTACTGGTCTTTAAATTAGGAAAACACAAAAAATTAGTTTGTATTATTTATTTAGACCAAAAGTATTTGTCCGCAGAAAGAACGCTTCTTAAAAATACTTGGTTCGATTTGATTTTGTCATAAAACTGATAACATGGCAGATTCCCATTAATTTTGCAGGAGACGAGTGCTTTAATATTTTCTTCTAGCATTCCGCCCCTGCTTTCAGACCAAAAAAATTTAACAATTGAGAAAAGCCGTTCATCAGATGCCGATGTTTCAGGCAAACAAAATACAAATTCAATAAGTTTCTGCAAATTCAAAATACTAATATTTTTGCTTGAAAAATTCTTGAACATTTCTATCCACTTATCCAAATTGCATTTGATCTATGCTCGGATAATATTTCGTTATCCATCGCTTGCGATGGAATAAACACACTTTCCATTTTTTCTTGCTTCACCTCAGGCAAAATATTTGCAACATCTACAGCATTAGTATTATCTTTTTCCAAAATGAGAACAATTTTGAAGTAGATGAGCTGGCCAAGGACAAATTTCGCTGGATCGTCGAAACATTTTTGTATAAGAGTCGGGCATCCTTCTTGAGAATTGAAATAACTTTTCAAGCCTTCAATTTCCGTAATCTTCTGCAGAGCAGGTAATAATGAGAGAAACCGAGTGTTGCCATGCTGCAATAGCCGTTGATATTCAATATCAACAAAGTCGCAGAATGATTTCAGTTCTGTTACTCGGACAGTGTAAATGTAAAAAATATTTATAAATTTCTATGGCAAAACTTTCTACACAAACAGGCAAAGTATCTACGGCATGTTGAATGCAGTTATGAACTACATGAGCCGCACATCCTATACCGGTTATATTTCTTTTTGGGCTTTTTTTTAGTTTGAAATAAACAATATTTGTACCGCGTCTTTTTACGCCTCCAAATTAGGTGTTGCAGTTATCCGCACAGAATCCAACAACTCTTCCTTTTAAATGTTTTTGATCGAGAACAGAGAGCAAGTATTCAGTAAAAGTTTCGGCGGTTTCCCCGGGTAGAGATTTGAATTCTAATAGTTTTTTTCACACCAACATCAGGTAAAAAATAACGAACCACAACTGGAACAAGCTTTAAATCTTTTCTGCTTAATGCATCGATGGTTACTGATACGAGTTCAGAGGATAGCAGTGGAGCAATGCAATTAACAATCACCGACTCGCGTTTAGTTCTGGCTAATGCAAATTTGGGCTAAAAAAAAATTGAAATTAATTTAGAGGTGCAGTGAAAACTTTGACCATGAACAGCAGTATGATAGGCAACTGTGGCCTCTTTGGCTGCCAAAAACAAAGAATCACCGAAGTATGCGGATGGTCTACCAAAACGTGCAGACGATAACCCGAAATCGAGCAAGCTATTTCTCTCGTTTTCTCGTCGCAACGATCACGATAGGAGAGAGATCGCCGGCTTTAGCAAGTTCTTATCGGCGGCGCAGATGCCAATTTCGGGTGATCGTAATTATACTTTGGCAATCCATATGACGTGATGGTGACGTCGTAGTGACGTAATTTTTGGATGGCATAGTCAGGTGAGGGTTAGGAATAGCATATGCAAAAATCGTTATGCTACGCCCACTGCAAGTACCGTGCTTGTGGTACTAAACTATACTAGACCCCGGTTACCGGTACGTGAACCACCCTACGACGGCGAGGATTCCAGCAATCTTCTCGCACATAACTACCCCACATGGGATTCGAACCTGTGAACTCACGCAGGGTAATCAGAGATGCGGTGGCGAGCGTATTCCTAACGCTGTAACGCTTAGCACGATGAGCCACACCGCCGGTTTTGTTTGAGATCTGTTTTTTGGTGCTCTAATTTAAATTTTTTATTTGATTCTGTGTATCCTATGATCAGTACTTTACTCTACCGTACTGCAGTACCAGATTCAGAGATTAGGATATATTTCAGTTGCTGATTTCCGAATCATTACTATTAACAATGGTGAATGCATGGTACATGGATGGTAGCAGTGATGATCAACGATTTCTTCATCAGAAAAATCCAAATGAAGATGTTAGTCTGGATACACTGAAAAGTTTTGGAGTTGAATACTTTTTTGTGAGTTTTTTGTAATGAAATAATGATTCAGGCACAAAAGCTGGGTCTGGTATCGTTTAGTACTGCAATTACTTCTAGTGGGCGTGGCACAACAATTTTTAATATGTCATTCCTGACCCCCACCTGACTAAGTCATTCGAAAATTACGTCACAATGACATAATAAGGCTTGTCGAAATCTTCCGATGGTTGTTCAATGTTACAATGTTATACGCTTTCTCGTCGTAGGATCATTATGCAGAGTTTAAAATGAACATGAACTCACGACCATAATTGAATATGAATATACAACGGCGGACAAACAGCGTTTCCTACCAATATAGCGAAGTGTTTCAGTATAATACCACACGTTTTTTAAAAAGCGTTTTACCTTTACGCTCAGAACAATGTCCAGACAAGCATAAACTGCAGAGGAACAGCGTTTCCTATTGATTAGGTAGAGGGTGACGTGGTGTTATAAAGCAATTCCGCAAATGTCAGGGAGTGATATTTCACACATTTGGGCAATTTTACTTTATCAAGGTCTTCATGGTTTGATGTTGTTAGACTGTTAATTGGTAGCAGTAATACTGATGTATTCACCATAATTCAATTTTCACTTTCAAGTTTAACCAATCAGATATTTTTCAATCAATGATATGAAACAAGTGATGACGTTCATAGAGACGCGCGTTCAGGCCGACGCCGTCGAGCTTTTTTGTGGCAGAAATTAAATCGGAATGCTTGGATAAAATATCATACTATAAATAGGAATTGTGCCATAAATTCAAAATCTCAGAGAGCTTCATCTCCCATGCCTGGAACATGTAACTTATCATTTTCGTAAATTTTGTTGTGTAATGCAAAATTGGTTTACAAAAAACCATTCCATTGCTATATTTTTCGAATCTTATTGCAGTGACTTAACTAAGAATGAGCAATTCTGAATACCGAATCTTGAGGATGCGTTAATAAAAGTCGGTTTAAGCATCTTCGCACTACGCCACGATTTTTGTATTTTGGTTATATTTAATAACTGCAGACAAGCATTTTCTCTCGCATCAAAATCTCTCTTGTTTGGTTATACTTGAGTTTGTCCATCAAACCATCAATTATTCCATTGATAAAGGGACAGTTATTTCGAGCCTTGGGTGTACCTTTTTATGCGATTTTGAAAACTTTAAGGTAAGTCCCATACTTTCTGCAGTTTAATATTTCAATCAGCCAAGATTTAATTCTTGCCAAATTTACGGAATGGATGTATATGTTTTTGCTCAGACCAAAGTCCGAGCAAGCATAAACGGTTCAAAATTGGAAATTTCCATTCCCTTCTGAAACAGACGTTTCGATCACGCGCTCGTTAAAAGAGCTGTCTTTTTCAGCGTATAATGACTTTTCTGCAGCATAAAATAATCAATTTATGACAGCGTTACCACAAGTACTTTTATTCGCACAATAGAGTTGATTAAAGTATAAAAGGCACATAAACGAGATATAATTTAATTCATACATACCACACTGTCCAGTGTCCACACACCTTCCTCTTAAAGCATAGATCAACAGGCAACACTTTGTCCACGAACAACTGTGTGATAGGACAATATCGCTTTCTTGGCTGCCAAAGAACAATAATCAAATGATTTTTTAAGCGTAAAAAAGATGGTCAGCCGCATTGGCCCCCTGTTTCTTCAATTGCTTTTTTGTGGCTCTTGCTTTACAGATAATCGTTGACATTGAACGGCAAAATCTACATTAAGTGCTCTCGAATTTAAAAATTCTTTTTTAAACTCGTTAGAAAACCTTCACTTTCATCTCGTTGATTTTTGGATTGCGAAGTCAAATGAAGATTTAAAATGAAATATTCAAAAATGGATAGGCTGTGACCACTAAAGTACATGTGGTACTAAACTATGCACATCACCGTACGTGTCTGATCACCACATCGGACCTAATATTTCTGGTTTGTGTGTCTTTATATTCAGTCAGCACTATTGCATGATTGTGACAACGTAGTGGCGTAATTTTCTGATAATGAGGTCACATGGAGATCTAGAGTGAAATATACAAAAATGGATAGGCTACGGCCACAAAAAGTACAAGTGGTATAAACTATATCTATCGCCGTACGTGTCAGATCGTGATTTATGGCTCAAAACCACTTGGATTCTGCAAGCCAGTTTTCCGGCTTGCGCCTCTTATATCTTAAGAACCACAATGAGTGAAAGCTGGTCATTGGGGCTATTTATGTCGTGAATATCGATCATATATTTTACAATTGCCTTGGAAAAATTAAATGAATAAAGTTCGTATGAAATTATTAAGTGAAAGCAAATTTTAAACACTAAAAAACTTCGATTTCCTAAATAAAAAATATTCTAATGTATGATTGCTATGACTTAGAAGTACTTGTGTATACCACAGAATTGTGTAATACAGAACAGTTATTGCTAACCATCCACTAATTGGGGCTCCCGAAGTATGCTAACCAAGATGGCAGACATCGGAATGTAATATGTGTACTAGGTTAGGGTTAGGCCATAATTTTAGGTATAAATACTACGGCAGGCTCTTGGCTAGTCTTCGAACTGATAATAGGACTAAAATAAGAAAAATTGGAAAAAAATTATTGCCTAACCCTAACCTGTTACCCATGTTACGTTCCGATGTCCGCCATCTTGGTTCGCATACTTCGGGAGCACCCACTAATTTACTTGTATGAAAAACTTTTTTCTCTACAGTTTGATGTGGAGGGTCATGAAGAAAATCCTGAATATGAGAAATTGCGTAAAGATAGAGGTTACAGTTATCAAGACGTGATTGCAGTCAGCCCGGCAACACTTCCAAACTATGAGCAAAAGGTAGGCAAGTGTGTGTCACATAGATTTATAATATTTAAATTCTGTGGGATTTGCTCACTGACGGTTAGTTGATGTCGAGTCTAAAGTCATTTTTTTTGTCTCTAATCACTTTGAATCTTTTATGTGTGGTGACTCGATAAACAATCTGATTTGACACTGCAGTAATGCACTTGTTCTTTATACTTCTTTAAGCTAGCCATACTTCTGAACTACTCATTGCATTGGGATTTGCCATATTTTGAGCTGTTATCAAACACTTTATTGGCACTGCATCAATATTTTGCATTTTAAAAAGTTCTTGAAGTTTTGCTTTTGCCGTAAAATGCAACTCTGGTATTAAACTGATATTTCAATAGCACTCATTTCTTACCTTACCTTAACTACACCTTACTAAAATTATATGAAAATTGGAAACTTCTAGAATTTTTAATTTTTTGCTACTAATACTACTATAGTAATTTAGTAGGACTTATGTATTCCAGATTAAATCATTTTTCGAAGAACACCTTCACGTTGATGAAGAAATTCGTTATTGCATGGATGGATCTGGATATTTTGATGTTAGGGATCCCCAGGACAGGTAATGGTAATGACTATTTAGTCATCAATCAATTTATGGTTATTCTATTTTAGTTCATGAGAGCAAATTTTCATAGATAATGTTATTCAATTTTTGACCGTAATGAATTATAAAAATTGTCACATGGTATAAATTTACAAAAAGTAATATTTTTATACATACTGCAATATGGTCAGTAGATAATAACTTTTTGGACATGCTTCGGTGAGACAACGAAAAAATTTTATCCCAAGATTTTACTCCAATTTTATGATGTAAAACTAAACTCATATTATGATATTGCTGTTTATCGAGAGATCGATTCAGAATATTTAAATGGATATAATTTGCAGAGAAGGATATTTTGAGAACCTTCTGGCCTCTGAATAATATTCACTGTAGATATGATGACCATAAAACTGTTGAGTCTTGAGTTCAGCATGTTTTTATTAATTTCGAGACTTGATTTGTTTTTTCGGATTCTCTGGAGTTATAGCTGAAATTTGAGATTTTTAATGGTAATATCATGAAGTTTTTCTGACAATTACTCAATAAAATTGAAGTTGGCTAAGCATTCTCAATAGACATTTAAAAGGGGGTTGTAAACACCAAAGTTTTTGTCATCAAAATTTCCTCAGAATTTAGAGCTGAATTCAACCTCTAAGTATTTTTTTGATAACTCAAGAGTTTTGGAGTTAGTATTTTGGGATTTCACATCCCAGGTTACGATACGTGAGGAATATGTAAAATGAACAGTATATGATTCTTTAACAGAATATGATTCTTTACTATCTGAACATCAACATGGATAGACTTAGTTCCAAATATACAAATGGTTCATGAGATTACTCTTAAGCTTCCAAAGGGTGCAAATATCATTTTGATATGCATATGTAATACATATTGTTACAATTTATACATAGGTGGATAAGAATAGAGTTGGTCAAAGGAGATATGATTGTTTTGCCTGCTGGAATTTATCATCGATTTACTCTGGACACGAAGGTACCATCAAGATGATATTTATGGCATCATTATTAATGCTTCACTATGTCACTGTTGCGCTCTCTCTCATGTAGTACTGCATGCTTCGGAGTGCTATGATTTATGTTGTTTATGTTATGTTCTTAATATACTCAAGCATCCTGAACAGTTGTGTGTTTACTCATAAGCAAACAGTACGGAACCACTGCTATTCTCATGATAATCAAATCGTGTAATTTTTATCTAATCACCAACCCTATGGCAAACCACTGCCCCATTTTTGGTTATCAGTCCATGTCGGGTATGAGAATAGTTGGCCAGTTATTTGTTTTCAGAAGCATGGACTTGGTGGTGGAGCAGTTACGTTACGTGACCGCCAACCAGCAGTTACGTGAACCACCCTACGGCGGCGAGGAGTCTAGCAATACTCTCACACATAATTATTCCTCTCAGGATACGAACCTGCCATCCCACTCAGGGTAATCAAAGTTATGGTGGCGAGCATATCCGTAACGCTTAGCACGATATGCCACACTTCCGAGCCATTGCACATATTCATTCACTATTTAATTATGTATATTGGGTAAAATATGGTTAGCAATAGCATGATGGTCAGACTTACCTGGTGAATTTCTTACTGGTCTGCCAGAACTGTTCACAACTTCACTCTATATTTTTAGAACTACATAAAAGCCAAGAGATTATTTGTTGGAGAACCAATTTGGACCCCACACAACAGACCATGTGACAAAATGCCAGCCAGACAACAATATGTCAAAAACTTCATAACTTGTCAGTCCTAATGTTTTATTTTTGGCAGGGTAATGGTGGCAATTATACATTGTACATAGTATGTGAAATCATAACGATCATTGATAATTCTGGGATTGATCAGTGGGTATCAAGGTTGAATCGTTTTCTCTTTATAATGCTTATATTATTCACAATCTGTATATTCGTTAATCAAATTTACACTTTTGCCAAATAAATTTTTCTTTTAAATATGCATGGAAACAATACTCATGTCAAATCATTCAACTACTAATAAATGGTACTTTATCTTGTGCGAGTTTACCTATGTTTTATTACAGGGGTGTGAAACATTTTTTGTCTGTGGGCCATATAGCCAACTTCAGACATGTAATAAAGGATCAGGGTAAAACTGTGAATTTAATGCAGCGACAAAAGCAAAAAAACATGTATTTTTGCACATGTGAGTGCATTTTCCAAACACAAACTGTCGAATTAGGATTTTATGCTTGATGTCAAGTGCAAGGGGTCACACTAAATGGCTTGGTAGGTCATGTCTTGGGTCGCCTGTTGCACACCCCTGTTCTATTAGGTTCATTTTCATAGCTTTTCTTACTAATATTTGCATACCTCCAAAAAGTTTCATTGTGATCATGGCAATTTAAATATATACTATTGATTGGGTTTTTATGCTTTGTGCCGGTTAATTCGTATGCGTAGAGTAAAGATAACTATCATAAATGATTCAAAAGTCTTGCTGCAAACAAACACAAATATCCTTTTTATGTAGTTAAATAATGCATGTCCAAGGAAGTCTGACCTTGGTCAGACAAAACGATATATTTGCGTTTAGTGTGCAGCAAGACTCTTGAATCACTCAATTTATTCAAAAAATACCTGATAATTGTTCAACCAGCATATGTGCAGTACACAATTATGCTATATTTTTTACTAATTACATGGGTCTTATTTTCCGTAATGCCCTCCATTTACTTTTTAATTTGTCGCAAAGGTGTAATTGATAAATGCAAAGTTAATATTTAGGTGTAAAGAATTATGCGCTTAATACAATACTTGGCCATGCAAAATTTGTTCTATTATAGAAAAGTCACAAAAACCTCGGAAGAAACTAATGGACACCTAGTTGCAGTCGCCAAATTTAAGATTTGGTACAAAGCGATTGGCTCCGCATGTACCGACCGTTTCAATTCGAGCGGAGATCATGATAGTTCTTGTGAGATTGTTGCTGTGCGACTCGACTTCCCACGCTCCGACTCCAATTCTGCGATCTCTCATCAGGTAGCCGACGACTGGGCGGGTGGCGCATCGTGCTAATCTTTAGGAATACGATTTCCATCGCACCTCTGATTACGGTACCTTGCATAGGTTCGAATTCCGTGGGCTATAGTTATGTACGAGAGAATTGCTGGAGTCCTCAACGCCGAGTGGTTCCCATAACCGCTGGTCGCTTACGACTTCCTCAACCATCTCAAGACCATGCGTGTCAAACAAATAGTCGACGAATCAATACCCTACCCGACATGGACTGGTAACCGGACGAAGCCATGTAGCCCACGCCACATGATTGAGCCGTCCTATCGGCTTCCTTCTCCCGGGATTAAAATCATACATTATCCTAAAGAGTATAATTGCGGGGGAGATACAAACGGAGATAATTGATCAACTTCTTATCACCGTAGCATAATTCACTTACCTGATCAACAATCCCTCGACACAAGATTGTAGCCAGCCCAAAATTCAGGTGGGGGTCAATTTTTTTATATTGACTTACGCTTACTCGTGCCATTTACTCCGAACCAGACTAGATAAAAGCATCCACTTATATCTGACAATATCTTGAAGAATCTCTCTACTAACTGCAAGCTACACAAGCACCCATTTTCATCTAGATTGGTTAATTTGGAGAAGGGATTGATGGCAGTAAGCAAAAAAAAGTAAGCATTTGGATATTTTTTACAAAGCTCTCGCCACTGATAAAAAAATCAAATTTTAAAATCATTCCGAACTCGAACTACAGCGGTTCTCAAATGGGGGCGTTGCTAAGTGCGCCTTGGAAATTAACTGAATTGTGTTAATTAAATATATTTGAGCGATGGCGAGGGTATTTTTTGGTGGGGGCTTGGCACAGAAGATCCAATTTAGAAAATATATACGCCTATGACCTGACATGCACTATTCTAGCTTTCGTGGTGCTGTGGTTCATCGTTTTACCTTTACTCTCCCCGTGTCATAAAAATCCCTTTTAATGTTTACATCGATGTCAACGTGGACTTAAGGTAAATCGTATTCCACTGTAATTTTTTCAGTTCCCAACAGTTGCCTAGAATTGATGCTCGCGTTTTTCTCGGACTTATGGGAATCGGTGCAACCATTTGAGAAAGTCGATTGAATTCAAAAAACGCACTGTCGATCAAACTTATATTAGGTAGTACAACCTTAAATAAATGAATGAATAAAAAAAATTCGGTCGGTTGGTTTGTGCATCTTTAGACCAAATATAAATGTATAACATCTGTAACGATAAAAGTCTTAATATCATTTTGTTGCGATTGTTAATATTTGTCCCGTGAGAGAATATACTCCACTGGTACAATATGGATATCTCATATTTTCTTGATTGGAATATTGCTATTGCATTCTGGTCGCTGTCTTTGTAAATGTACTCTGTTAGACCAATGACATTAAACAACATGATGCGCAACTCCGGCATTTTTGGCCGAAGATCGTATTCGATAGCACGCTCCAATGCACATACTTGACGAGACGAAAACGAGCGGATGTGTGTTGCTTTCAAGGCATAGCACGAATGGTGTTCGGGCCTGCTTCGACAATTGTTGTGGTTTTTAATGATATGTGGAAAATTGAAGGTAAAAAGAAATCGGAAAAAGGTAAGGTAAATACTATTGTTGTATATCACACCCGGGCATCGCACTGTTAAGTACATGCGGGAAAGCCAGCTTTTGTCAAATACTACGAAGTTTATAATTCAGTACGGTACGTAGTTGGCCATCTGCCGAAATTGCATATTTACTTACCCCTTATGGTTTCAAATAGTTCATGCACCTCCATTTAGATTTTTTTAATCAGTGAGGATATTTACTTATTGCTGTAACATACTATTGCTCATTCACTTTTATTTGCGTATTGAATCAACGGGTTAACAAGTTCACCTAAAATTTCACTCATACCGGTCTATATTGTATAGTCTGATCTCTCAAGTATTTGGAGCCACGAATGCTTATAATTTTCTGACTAAACCCCTTTATTAGTTGGTTTATATACCAAATCCAGTAAAACATTTTTTACAAAAAACATAAGATATTGGGTTTATTAGCTTTTCCATTCTGAATCATATAGACTGCTTTATTTATTCTTAACGGAAATTAATACATCTCCTCTCCTACAGATGTGAAAGTTGTGGACAGACCTGTCTAAGCGTTGTGAGACTCCTGCAGCACAAGAGGCAATAGCAATAATAGTGAGTATATCAATCAAGAAATTAGGCCGACATAAAACAAAACTTTCAACTATTCGTCTAACCTCAATTTCCTATTATTTATTCACAGGACAACTGTAGCTGAAGGGGAGATATCAGAAGTCTGGCGACATATCAGTGACAGTTTGATTCCAAGAAATATGATTAGAATACTCCATAAATGTTTGCAATAGAAGAACAACCTATGGAGGAATGCAAAGACATTTGACCCTCCGGTAAAGTTGTGTATGGCCCCTACATCCTGCAGGGCTTGAGGGAAATAACTAAAAATTCCAAAGCGTAAGATTGCATAAGCGGTCTTCTTTGTGAAAAGGCACAAAACATGCCAGACATACTTAAAACAGCTTTGAAAAATGAGGATTACGGTTCACTGACTACACCTGTGTTATATTTGGTTCATCAAATTTTGGTAGTACTATAGAAGAAATTCAGGAAAGGGTATAATCATGATTCATGATAAAATAATGTTATATATTTTAGACAACTTCAATCTAGACCAGGGATGTCAAACTCGCGGCCCCAGAGAACTTCCAGTGCGGCCCTCGAACGCTTAACAATAATTGTAATAGTATTTTGGAATTTTTTTTTATTTAAATGTAAAAGATTTTTCAAACCTTTTAAAGTGAAATTGAATATTCACACAGAAAACAATTTACTGAAAGTAGTTTTAGAAATTTAATTTTTTTTGTTCACATTTTGACTCAATTAAGAATACACATCAAGCTAGCAAAAGAATACTGAATAAAACACTTGAGTGATTAAATTAAAGTACACGAAGAAGGTGGCATTTTCGAAGAAAATGGGAGTTGCAATATTTCTGCATTTCACAAAATTCTGAAGCACATTGTTAAACTTGGCATATTTCCATCAGTACAATGAAAAAACACAATAAGCTCAGCAGTCAATATGACAAATGCGAAGACCAACTCCGAACAGAAAATTTCCATGTGTTTGTATATTAATATAAATATACAACGACTTAGTTACTAAAAATCAATATCAATAATAATTCATGCAATCCTATGCCATGCAATGTAGCGTGAAATGTCTTGTCGAAAAAATCTGTCATTTTTATTTTTACTGATCTATACATGAAATGATAAAAGTAACTTTTTTGCATTACTGGAATTAATTAAACTTTTGCAAAGATACAGATTAACCCATGATCATGTGACCTCGTTAGTTAGAGTTGGTACTATAAAATCATTTCAGCCTGGCCTTAGTATGCTGGTGACACAAAGAAGATGCCAAACGTCAGGACAAATGTAATTAAAAAAACATTGAGTTTATACTGTAGTATTTTTGTTAATTTTAGGTTCATATATTTAGATTAAGTCATTTTTAGTGTATATTTTATTCTTTCCTTAACCAAGGCTTGTTCAAAAATGATTTTGATGGTTGTACATGGAATTTTATGATTTTTTGTAATAAATACAGTAACTTGCAATAATAGTGGAATGCAAATATTAATATGTAATTGCATTTGAAATTAAAGAAAATAATAAAACTTAATCCAACTGATTAGTTGCATCACAATATATGTCACAAACTAAAACTATCTGAAAAATATCTCTCGAGTATACATTATCAAAAACTGTTTGCGGCCCTTTTTACAATTTCCAACATGCAATGCGGCTCTCGAAACCCGTGAGTTTGACACCACTGATCTATTCTAGACGATTCAAGCATTCCTTTGGGAAATAATATCAGTTCAATTAAATTGAAAAAAATCTCGCTATATTAAATACAAAACCGTTGCTATCATAAAGGTAAACCAATTCAGCCACTCGGAATATATTGGCCTTCACAAAGCAATGGAGGCAGAATTGAGAGTTCATGAGCTATGAACTTTTGTTCTTTTCTTTGTCTTGAACTTTTTATACTCCACAGCCTGTATTAATTTTTTTTTTTAATTTTAATTACCATGTGATGGTCATACATACTGTATCTTTGTATTTTCTGTCATGAATTATTATCTCAATGTGTCAAACTTTTAATTAGTGTGTATATTTTGCTTTCAGATGGCATGAATGTATTGTCTTGCTTATTACCTCAGCTTGGAGTATTGACAAGAAAAAAGTGCCCGTAAATTACGTAAAAAATGTTTAACTCTTTGATATAATCAGAATTCACATTTAATAGGAATTATAAACAGCCAACAATCAATGAGAATTATATGCAAAATTCCTCAGATTGAATTTGTCTTCTAAAATCGGAGGAAGGCAAAACATATAGGTAGTCTCCATTCACACAAGTCTTTCAAGAAGACTTGCTCGAGACAAACTAAATGAGCATCGTCAGGTGATTGGTAAGGCTGCAAGTTGAATCAGCCCTGCAATCTCCTGCATAGAAGATAATATTAATTAGCGGGCTATGAGCTAAATTCCTAAATTTAGACACAAACCTATCTACGAGGCATTATGTACCAGTAATGTTACCTACGATTAACTGAATATGTAATATGTCTAATAAATTCACCTACTAAAACAAGTTCGATAGGTGCAAACTTTGTGTTATGGAATTGTATCACAGCACCACTAAGAGAAGTAAAAACAGTTTTGCTGTTTTGTATGACACCCTCTTAAAATGAAATTTCAATGTTTAAGCGCAAACATTAAAATTACTAACTTTGAACTTTGTCATTATCTGCAAAATGTTTCACACAAATCTTTACGCTATCGCGTTTGTAATATTCTCTGATAAAAAAAACGTCTATGATGTTCAGAACTACTCTTTACAGCTTGTCTGCCATTCCAGCTTTCCAAATGAGCAAAACTTCTCAGATATAGAGATTATTTTCTTTCGTTACAGGCGCAAAAAGGCAGGTACTACACGTAAAGAAGACGCCGAGTAGCAAAAGCAAGCGGAAAACCGTCGCGAAAGGCGACGAGAAATATGTGCAGTGGAGCGTATCATGAAATACAATCTTTCGCATGTAGTCTTATGGAGTGACGTCAGAGTTGCCTATCATGTTGTTTAATGTCATTGGTTAGACCGATATCAAGTATGAACGAATGAGAGCTCTTCACTCTTGACGGGCAAATAAATTTTTGTGACAAACGATTTCTCACAGGGATTGACTATTCGGTAGCTCTTAACATTTTAGTGATCGTTTGCTCAGAGGCGAATGACTGTGCGTAACCTTGTTATGAACAAAACATAAAAACTCATCAATTATTGGGCGATCTTTAGTCTCTTTCTAGACAGAATGTCCTAACGTCAAGCCAATTTTAAACATGGCCATGAAATTGCTATAACCGGAGGGCATGAGAAAAGCAATTAGTATCCAAAACTATTAAAATCACATTTTTTAGTAATAAAACTATTTTTATTGTCGAACAAATTCTTTTTTCTAATTTTTACGTTTGATTAACGGATTCACGTCTGGTGCAAGCATCCGCATAGTGGAGAGAAACGATGTGATTTGAAGGGGGTGGCAAAACTGCGCTGTCATCAGGGCGGGAAAATTTATAACGACTCCGAGCTGGGAACACTTTTACCCCATCTGCGGTTCATAAAACTAGTCTTCAGCAAAACCAATTTTTCACAGCAAAAACTTTGGCAGAATGTTAAAGAACGATTAGTACACATTTTGTAGACAATTTTGCCTTTTTTTATCCCTATTGAAATTCCGAGGAAATCAGAATTTCGGAGTGTATGAAAATATTGGGCTTTAAACACCTCAATGACTGAAGCATGCAAACTCCAACTACAAATGGTTGTCTGGTGATCAATTATTTTGGACTCCCTGAGACAAATTCGAGAAGAATTTTCACTAATTGATTTTTGGCAGCTAGATGCCGGCGGTACCAATGTTTCGAAATAGGTATAGGCCGTATTGGAACTTTGGATGCCGCTCCTCGATAACCAGCTCGCGGATTCCGTTCTCCGATAAAACTGTGTCTGCGAGCTTTTCTATTCATCCCAAATTATGTACGGCTGATTTTTGCTGGTTGTGAAAAAATAAACTTGGATCAGGCCCTAATTATATAACTATACTTGCTATGTTTAGATTCCTTTGTTTACCATTAGGTGACCAGTAAACTTTGGTGACAATGCAAGCTTCCCAATCAACACAAAATTCAAGCACAGGATTGCACAAATTTTAATATAAAGATGAAATGAAAGTAAAACAAACACAAACAGGTATTACAACATGGGGATTTGAATTATCAAACTGTAAGAAAGTGAAATGTTTGGTAATCAATTTATTTTGGGACAAAATTATGGTATTCAACCCCCCTCTTCCCAATCTTTGCTTAACACTCAAAAAAACTATTTTACGTAAATATATTTTGTCTAGTCATTCTACAGAAATCCATTCTCAGATTCACAAAACGTTAGAGCAAAAATGACTAAATACTCCATCACAGTTTTCCAATTTTCCAATCTGGATTATTTCATCAATGAAGGTTGAATTGTTTGTGCATCCCCAAAGAGTTAGGCACATGCTTATCAAAGATAGAATTATGGTTTGCAACAATACCATGCCAGAACAATCATTTTTTAGAAGTACTTTATACCTCACAATAAATATGTCAGAAGATAATATACATGTATTATGAAAATGAGTGGCAAAACAAAAAGAATCTATACAGAGGGATAATCTCAACAGCAGTGGACATGAAAAAAAAAAAGATAACAAAATCATAAATTAAAAATCAGCCTCGTCACCAACTTCGAGGTAAATATCATAGGCTTCTCTGTTACAAGTTCCCTCAGGTGTGAAGACATATTTATGAAAAGTACCATCAAGGCAGACTGCAACAACAGAATTGGAACTAGCAAAAGTACAGATGCATGCACATTCGGCAGGAACAGTAAAGTTCGCAAGACTCCATTGTGAATCCGTATACCGATTTGACATACCAACTTTACCTGCTTTAGCAAAGGCTGATCGGCGATTCAAAGCAGTATCCTTAAGTGCAAATATATGAACAGTGCCTTTGTCACTAGACACACATAAAAACGAAGAATCGCTGCTAAAATTCATACAATATAATGTAGCTTGATCAGTTCCCCTTCGCAATTCTACCAGCTGATGTCTGGTTTGGACATCAAATAGTCTAATCAAAGTTCCTTTGTCTGATGCCGTTGCAACCAATGTGCCTTGATGATTCAGAGCAATGCATGCCAATTCACCCTTATGTGCATTTATATTAACTGGGGAAGTCGAGTCACCAGTGTCAGCTGCAGATAAGTCCATTAGCTGAATTGTGCCAACTTTATGACCTAAAGTAGCAATGAGTTGTTTCTCAGAACTTGTGCAAAGCTCACACAGTCCTAAGGGATTGACTTTGGTACTTATCTCCGATATCTTTTTAGAATCATTCGGAAATGTGAATACGTAGACTTTTCTTGCTAATACAGCAATAAGCTTATCTCGTCTCATTCGTACATTCAAAACATCATCATCAAAAGTATATTCCAACACAAATCCTTTTCGTTTATCATCCCAAATAACAATAGTATTTGAAGCAAGTTTAGGGCGTCTTCCACCGCCAATAAGCGCAATCAAGTTAGTTCTGTGCAGCATCACCACCTGTTAAAATTAAACAGAACGTCATGTTTTTTTCGGATATGCTGCATATAAAATGACTATCAAAAAGCATATTGATAGACAATTTGAAAAACCTTCTTATGTTATTTTAAGTATTGGATTGGAATTGCATCAGACAATGTTTAACTTGTTGCATATATAAGGTAGTTCAGTCTAGGAAGAAAATTAATATGAATATGGTAATCCATTGCAAGCTACAACTGTAAATTGTAGCCGCAGCAAAACACTACTTTTCATCATACAAACAATATGATTATATTTTGACATTACTATTTATATTCCAAAATCACATCAGCATACAGTAAACACTTGATTTATATTTAACTTCCTTACCTTCGATACACTTCCAACAATATCGGAATCAAGTCGACATTTTTCTGTCAGTGGCTCCACATTATAAAGTCTTATACCTGTTTCCATAGCGCAACTAAAGCAGCTTCTATCTTGATTGAATTTCACACCATTCACCGCCATTTCCATACTTGACTTGATTAAATAAAATTAATGGGCTATGTATTTCCTAATCAAGTTATAAAAATCTGAAATATACCAATTCAACAAATGGAATATAAGCAATTTTGAAACTGAATGCTGATAGACAACCTAGCCTGAATATTTACTTATTTATCCCTCTATTACCTGATTACAGTATGGTACCGTATTCAGGTACGGTACTGTACTAATACAGCCAGACAGTCTACTGGTCTATTACATTATTGCTGTATTGTGACAACAGGCAGACAGGACATATCCGCACACAGACTGTAGTACGGTACTGTAGGCTAACTACAGAACTATCATCAAAGACTAATCTACATGCAAGACTTTCAACTCATGGGCCCTGTACGATATGATAATACCGAAATGAAGATTTTTGACGCCCGAGATAAGATAATTCTGTAAGTCAACTACATATATCTGTATATCGTGAAACATCAGTCACCAATGCCGAACGAAACCACCCGTCTTTGTTTTGTAATTTAATGACCTACTGTGTGAAGAAGAGTTTATAAAGCGTTTGTTTTGGTACGATGAAGTGGTTGGAGACAAAATACGGTAATGAAGATATGATATTCATGATGGAAAAAATAGGCAGCTAATAAGTTTGTGAAATCATATCACATAGTTATGTTAACATGTGTATATACTGAAATAGGAACCAACCCAAAGTTTCGCAGAATTGAACATGAAAGCTAGAAGCTGTAACTGATTATCTTTACCGGATTACCGGACGCAAGGCCGTGGTTCGTCATAGGACGTCATCGTATTCGTCATCGTCTTATCGGCTCTCCTCCTCCCCGGGATAAATATGTAAACCCTATCATTTTAAGTGCATCACAGTTATACCGTCACGCTGGCTAATCCGCTGCGAACCAGAATGCAATTTCAACGCTCAGTCGTATGAGCGGAACTTGAATGAAGCCGCTATTTTATCGGACATTTCACACTACGAACAAGGCTTTAGGGAGGATCAAACAATCTGTTAATCGCGACAGATCTTGAAAGGGGCAATAAGGAATTGAAAATTGAATTTTGTAGTCATGCGATATAAACTCAGATATGTAACATATTATGTTCGTTGTTTAAATTCGTATTCCATCTATCGCACACAGAAATCATTGCACATAACATTATACTGCCTCGCTAATTTTTGCATTAATCGATACCATGTTTAGTATTCGTTTGCAATTTATAAGTATCATAACTCACAGAGGCCATTGGCGTGATATTTTTGGTAGCCGATTGAACAATAACAAAAACATGTAGTCCCAGTGTTTATTCTTAAAAACGGTTTATGAACTTTGTTATCTCCCTTCATGTCAATTTTATTACCCATTTTAACTGCTTAGCTGGCGGCGTAAGACTTAATATCCCCTCCCATATCCTTTCAGTACCTAAGTCCTAAAGACTGAGATGTTTATGCAAAACCTAACGATTTATGTAATATTTGCTCCGAGTCATGATCGTCAACTTTAAAGCGATAAACAGACAATGCGACGCGTTAGAAAAACAAAGAGCAACTAAGGATATAATAATTCTTGTGATAGCTATTGTGACAAGCGTCATCTTAGTTTATTTGTGGATTCTGACTGCACTCACTAGGGTCATGACATTAGGGTCAAAACACTAAATGTCGCATTCCACGATCTTCAAAATGATATCATGCTTAGAGCGTACTTGTAGTAACATGATAAGTCGCACGATTTGTTCTATTAAAATCAATACACATTGCTCGATCTTGGTATAACGTTTTCATTGTGTGTCCGTGGAGTTTATTTTTATATGAGTAGCATTGTAGACAAATTCAGTTCGCTGCACTGCTCGGTCAGAATAGTCACATGATTTATATTGCCGATATTTGCTGCTTTTTCCATTTTAGGCAATCATTATATTCAATATTATTTTATTTTTTTAAAAATTGGTAAAATGATAATAAATATACCGCTTATTTAAAATTTGTACATATTGTATATTTAATAACTCACTTAATAATATGTTTCGATATAAATGTATACTGGTGTAAATTTTCCTCATGTTGACCATATGTTACAGTTTAACAAAATATATCAATGTTTTCAGGTATTCAAAATTCTCGAAAATATGTGCAAAACACGATAATCGTGATATCAGACTTATTCTATTTGTACTCTTCAACTTTGACGTAAACGTTTACTCCTAGTTATATAACGATGTAACTGAACAAATCAGCATTCTTTGATTTTCCTCAACTTGTATGTTATGTTCGAAATTCTAGCTGGCATTTTGATGCCTGGCATTCAGCTAGCGTTTTCTAGCTAGTTTATATGAATAACTACCTCATAATACGAGCTTTATATCTTTACCTGCTCTCTTATATTTTTGCAAGGTATCCAACTATCAACACTTCTATGACGAGCATATAAAACAAATGGTGACAACGACTAAAATAACAAGGAACTAAGTCGATCTGGCCATTAGTCAATACTGAAACTATTGCTATATTTGATAATAGTAATTGAGCCAAATTCGGAATTATACCACAAAAGGTACTAGTTCGTATTTTCACTACTTCTATTTATATTAGAGTGACACTTGTATATATATATATATACAGACAATTTAAGCCCGACAGAAATATTTAACGAGCATGGACCCATTACGACCGCTCCTTTGATACACTGTTTATCTATAATTTGTGTTGAACAAACAATACACAATATGGCAGCGCGACAGAACTTACCAACTGTGTTCGACAATTATTTCGCATGTTTACGACAAAGGTGGAATAAGGGTGCGATATTTTAGCTTTGATGTACGCGGACGAATAAATTAATAATTTCAGTGACAATGGAAAGCATTTCCCATTCTCATACAAATTGAATATAGCGTTAAAACAATTAACGATATTTACTCATCTAAGTCATCTTGCGATGCCATGGTGTATTTCGTCATATAATTTCAAAATGCAAATCAGACATTATTTAAGTATCGGTATATATGTCCGCAATAATTAAGAATATATATATTGTCATATAGTCATTAGCAAAGTTTCGTTTTGAAAATTACCCACACACCACGTAATGGATATGTTTTATATGAGAAGAGTGTATAATAATACTTATTTGTCTCATCGAATCTTTTTCTTACTGCTTTTCAGAGCGGGTTATTTCTTTAATTACAGGTGGATTTATTTTTATTACGCAGTTTCAGTTTTACGTCAATCGTTTTGCGTACCAAGTTCGTTCACAGAAAATACCATGTTTCTCATGGTACGGTATAAGTGGATATAAGCTGACGAACGCGGTGATTAGAATTTAATGTCAAAGGTCAAAATCTTATTAGTTCGTTAAAGACTTATCCGTTCACTCATTGGTTCACTTGACAGTGATGCATACGATTCAAATTCACATCGATTTAAAACCACCAAATTTCGGGTAATAGGTTCTTTTGTTTCAGAATAACTACAGAATGAAGGCTCTATACCCAGAAAAACTCGGTGTTTATATATTTTTAGACTGCTAGACAGGGACATTTGAATATAAAATCGCGGGGAATAATTGGGAAACATTAATTTTAAGAGGTGGAAGTAAATATCACAAGGTAGTCATTTAATCTGGTATTGGAGTTTCACCAGTAGTTTTACGCCTATGGTGTATCTGCAAATTCGTATACGACCTACTAACTAATAATGCTTATTAACTTTACATTCGTTTGGTTAATTTTACGTGGAATTGAAAAAAATAATATTATAAGTTTTCGGAGATGCAGCCAAACTTATTTTATACAATTTTTGTTACTGATTTCCAGCGAGCGATTATTCACTGTCTGCTTGATTTGCCGTTGTGAATAACTTCAACTAGTAAGCGTTGGTATGCTTTTAAACAAATCTACTCAAAGGTATTTACAACCAGTCATAAAAATTGCATAATTTGCAAATGATTACAGAATATAATGTATTTTAGAGACCAATAATTGGTAATAAAAATAGAAAAATATCTATTAAATGGGGTAATCAAAATAAATGTTGCGCCCTAGGGGGCAAAAAATAAATCAAAATATATGATTGATCAACATGTCATAAATCATCTCTTACATTATTTTTGTCATTAGGTTGTTATGATTTATGTACAGCTAGTTCAAGTATAAGTAAAACAATACATCCAAGCTATGCTGTAAACTATATACAGTATGAATTGTAAACATGTATAACGCAGCCAGGTACATGCCTGTGTAATTCAAAAATAAATTAACAACGGGAGGTTTTGAACATTACTGAAGGGTGGTTTACCTGTTCAATAGTTAAGTCGGCGTTTACGAAAAAAATTAGCCGCTTGTGCGTAAAACGGGCTATATATTATCTATCATAGCCAAGTTATCGGCAACACATAAGCCAATGATTTGGATATTTATTGGTCGATCCTAAACCACCCATTATTCGTTAAATAATTAATTCTTTCGTATTTATTATCATTGTATTCTGATGTCAAATCTTCGTGATTTCCCGTGAAACCGAACCATGGAAGATTTTATCATTATTTTGACTTGATGTGGTGTATTTAAGAAAAAGCACTTTTAGATGCAATAAACACATTGTTTATCTGCTTTTATATACACAATGTAAATTGAAAAAGAAAAATCTGAAATAACATTTCCATGAATATCTGTCAGCTATTTGTGCAGTAGTTACTTGTAGACTCCCTCCTAGAAACAGTTTTGTACACCTCACCCTTGATATGTATTTAACCTACTTTTGGAATATTCATCAAGGCATGCACACATATGCCGTAGCCAATGATGGCTTAGAGGCCATGTCCCCTCCAAAATTTCAATTTTTTGAATTGCAATTTCGCGGCATTTGCAGCGAGTCATAAATTCCTACGTATTTTTTAACACCATTTTGGTCAATTCTTGGACGGATTCACTGAAAACCCGTCGCGTCCTGGCGTACTAACAATAATCCTTCCTCTAAAGTCTAAATGAACCAACCGAAATAGAGGAAAATGTGCGCGTATATAGCTTGGATAACTTCGACAGCGAAGTGAATCTGTAAGAAGATTCTTTAAGTTATTGCTAGGCTGCTTTCATCTTTCCTTGTTCGGAGCAAAAGGCACGAGTAAGCATCGTATTGCGTCAATATACAACAAAAAAAAATTTGGCTCTCGCAAAGTTTTGGGCTGGCTACGTTCTTGACATCCGTGTTTTAGGCCAGTATGGTTTTGTGTATGAATCAGGCGTCGAACATTAATATTTGTAATCTTATTCATATCATTACGAGATGAATAAACAAACATACATACTTCGAGGAACTCGCCTACTGTTGGTTAAAAATAAACAGTCATATCAACTGGAATTTTGTGTTAAACTCAATATAATTACCATACGATTGCCCGTGTGCAAAAGTCGTAACTCGTCGTGCGAATTCCCATAGACTATGGTCTGTAACCAATTCTTTCAACTACGAATATAGCTAAAACAAAGTCTCTAAGTTATACTTTATTTACGTTTGTCTGTGTAGAAATGCAGTGCATGAAAATGATAGTGCAGATTTGTTAGTAGATTATTCTAGACCCATTTTGTACAAGTGATAATTAGCTTCGTTTATTAGTATAATAGAGAATCGTTGGCGTTCGGTAATCGTTTCGAAATGGCCATTATTATTCTAGACCCATTTTGTACAAGTGATAATTAGCTTCGTTTATGAGTATAATAAAGAATTATAGAGAATCGTTTCGAAATGGCCATTAGCCCACGGCCGTGCGGATGGACACAGGAAATCTTTATCAACGCCAATTAGACAATATCTTATGTTAAATCAATAAACAATAGTCCAATAGAAAACGTAACTCACGAGATTAACTGTGACTAAAATAATATGTTGCTATTTCAAGAATAATTTCATCATGGGTAATTAGACGAATGAACAGTTATAATTTCCTCTTTTGCCACTATTTATCGTTTGATAGGCAGTATGATCATTCCACCAGAGGATATATCTGCATATGCTGGGTAAAAGAGTATTTTAGAAACTATTCTTTTGTTACTATATACACTATCTGTTTTTATTTGGAACTTACGGTATGGAGCAATAAATGGCGGTATGGAGCAATAAATGGCGATGAAATGATAATATATATCGTATTGGTTAGGAATGAATGAACGAATTTTTTAATTAGACATTCCTCTAAAAATCTCTACAGCTTACATTAAGTCATATCATATTTTTTGATTTGTTTATTTTTTATATCGAACCAATTTTCAGCAATTCAATTTTAATTTTGATTGCATTACTAGACCAAGTTGACTTGAAGGCACGTCCAAGTTA
Organism: Styela clava; assembly: GCF_964204865.1. Lineage (NCBI taxonomy): Eukaryota > Metazoa > Chordata > Ascidiacea > Stolidobranchia > Styelidae > Styela > Styela clava. The sequence goes on along the minus strand of NC_135259.1, from coordinate 9,361,871 downwards.
TCCAAAACTTAATATTGAATGAAATTAGGAAACTGGTAGAACAAAGCTGGCTTGGCATCCAGATGCAATGAAGACAGTTTGTGGTTTCACATCGTATTTGCCTGTGGTCGCATCTTTGACAATGGTCAAAGCGAGAGTTGGAGAATATTCAGTGTTGCATCTGTAATATGAAAGATATTTAATCTTAAAATAAATAAGAGGTTGATTAAAAATGTGCGGTTTGTATGTCTCTTACTGTATTTACTATTGTAAGCAAAAATCCTAGAAAATAAGGCTTGAAATTGAGAATAAAATTGTATAAAAAAGACGAAATAAAAACTTTGAGATTGGAATATATTCCCTGATATCTTATAATCTGGGTGAGGCAAAGGTGGTCTAACGGTCAAATTGTTCGACATAACTGTGTTGTCATAGCAAATTACCTATATCTGGTTTAAATCCCATGCACCTCACCTGGGGTGTAATAAATTGAGTAGGCATTTGACTTGATAGTCTTCGCCATTAGAACAATACAAAATTTGAATATTTATCAAATTAAAACTTACGCAATAGGAACGCCAGTTGGTGTTGTGGAGCATTCTGTGGTGGTAAACCATTGTCGATGACAGTCAAAACTGAATAGTTCAATTTCCTACAAACAAATAAGGTTAATCACAGACACGTTATATAGATATGTGAGATGCCTATCCATTTCTTTCAGTAATCTATTGGGTATTCAGTTTATATTTAATACAGTTTGGATGATAAGATCTCTGTACGACAAACTGATATTAAATCTACTAATTACCATTGTCATTGCAGAATCTGTGAATGCTTTATTGATACTGGAATATGTTGAAGTTTTGGCGCAAATCGAAGAACCAGCGCCTGGAGATGTACAAATAAAATGTTATTATTGCACTTCGAAAAGGTATTGAGACGCCCAATTCTTACTCAAATAACTATAATTATTTTATCACTGATAAATATAATGATATGTATTTGATATATTGTTTTGCAGTAGTTGAAATTAATAGCAAAATTATTTTTTATAATTCAAATACTATTCTGATGTGGCCAATGATTCTACCGTCTGAAATTAGTACCATGGGATTGGCGATGCTAGACACGTGAATACGACGGTTGGTAAGTCAAGAATAATATAATTTCTATTCCAGTAAGGAAATTCACATTGCAATATACATTACTATTCGTATAGTTATCCAGTTACTTACCGCTTGATGTGGTAGCAGTAAAAGTTGTTGCAGCCCTCGTAGAGGCCGCTGCAGTGACCAATTCGAGTGGTACTTTAAAGAAACCCCTTTATGAGAATAATAGAGAAAAATATTTTATAAAGGGCTATAAACATGCATGATATTTGGATTATTATGAACAGATATGATAGCGTGGGGACTGGGGAGTCAGGAGCAGATCCCCCCATTTTGAGACTCTTTCAGTGATATTGATGAATCTGGGGAGTTGTGAGCAGATCCCCCCATTTTGAGACTCTTTCAGTGATATTGATGAATCTGGGGAGTCGTGAGCAGATCCCCCCATTTTGAGACTCTTTCAGTGATATTGATGAATCTGGGGAGTTGTGAGCAGATCCTCCCATTTTGAGACTCTTTCAGTGATATTGATGAATCTGGGGAGTTGTGAGCAGAAATCCCCATTTTGAGACTCTTTCAGTGATATTGATGAATCTGGGGAGTCGTGAGCAGATCCCCCCATTTTGAGACTCTTTCAGTGATATTGATGAATCTGGGGAGTCGTGAGCATATCCCCCCATTTTGAGACTCTTTCAGTGATATTGATGAATATATTCCATAGCTGCAGAACAGACTTGATTATGATTGAATATTTTTCAGAACTTAGATTAAAAACAAGCGAATAGTAAAAGTTTGAAAACGAGCTGAGCAATAGGAATCAATCTTTTTTTCAAATCTGAAAAATGAAGACTATTGCAATCACAAAATTTTTTCTGGGACATTTGCGATGTGTCAAATGAACAAAATCACAAGTTGCTGCAATGGATGAGAACTCGGGCAGGTCATTCTACAATGAGTGTATAACGATTTGTCCTGTAAGCTCAAATTTAATGTTGTATCATTTTCAAAAAATAGATAAAAAGATCTATATCAAACGAGCTGATTCCTGAATACCTATACTTTTTGGTGGCCTCAAAAACTTACATATAAGCATTGTAGGTGCTTTGAGCCGTGCTTTCAAAATCTTGTTCGAACTGGCAAGATAGGGGATGACTTGAAGAATCACAAACGGTAATTGTGTCTTCGGTAAACAAGCACAACTTGGTTTCTAAAAAAAAAAAGAACACTAGCCAAGGATCCATTGAAGATTCCATAAATAAATAGTTATTGTGCATAGTGAGGGAGCAAAAACAGTTTCAAAATTGGCGAAGGGTAGAATTTAACAACAGAGGTTAGTACCACTAGGCTAAAGACTATTGTCATCTTTGCCTATACTCTGTCTCAAGTTGATAGTCTTGAGTTCGATCCTTAAAAAGTCTATACCTCAATTCTACCATGATGTTACAAATTGTTTGAGCCAGCGGTTCTTAAAGACTGCGTATTTGAATCAATAAATTCTCAATGTCGTTTACTTTCTTTTACGTAGTACCTGCCTCTATTGTTATGCATCTCCTTTGTAACAATGAAGTTAGACACTACTTGTCACAATATAGCAAGCTGCAGTTTATTTATCTTCTGAATGGAGTTTAGCGAACATGATTGATTTTGTATCAAGCAGAGAAAAGAGGAAGAGTTAACCTTTGGCCTTTATTCATTAGGTCTACATGTTTACAAACTTTAAAAGACATAAAGTACACATTAACGATCAGAAAGACAGCATTTTTTTCGTGTAGGTGCGCTGTATTTAGCATCAGTGTCTCCAACCAGTTTCAAAGCAAATTGAGGATCACAGAGGTAATACAGCTATTCTAAGTAAACTCACCCATACATACTGCTCCGTCTCCTAAGAATCCACTATCACATGTACAACTATAGGAACCAGGCGTATCTTCACATGTGGCGTGTAGTCCACAAAGCGTGCTATCTACACTTGTACATTGTGTTGTATCTGTTAAATAAAAGTGCACTTTCATAAATAGGAGTGTCTAGAAATTCATCACAGAACACAAAGTTAGTCAAACTGGTGCAACGTATGGCCTCGAATACTGGGATGTACACAACACACAACAGTAGCGTAATAACAATTGCCAGCGAACGATAGTATCGTGTTAAATGTGACTCCGATTCGAATAGTCTCATCGAAATATTGTTTAATTGTGCACTCAATTATTATAAATCAAAAACATAGAAAAAATGTTGAGAATATATTTATATATACATAATTTCCTACGAACCTGTGCTCGAACATACATGTTATAAAGATAAAACATCTAACTCGGAATATAATAACTTCTCAAATATCAGGCATATCAAGACTCGAAAATTTTCAAGGTATGATGAATAGTTTCAAAAACATAACGTTTATCCATTGAGAATATATTTATATACATAATTTCCTAAGAACCTGTGCTCGAACATACATGGTATAAAGATAAAACATCTAACTCGGAATATAATAAATTTTTAAATATCAGACATATCAAGAATCGAAAAATTTCAAGGTATGATGAATAGTTTCAAAAACATAACGTTCATCCGTACCGTTACACGTTTGACCATCTCCTGTGTATCCACTCTTGCAAGCACAAGCGAAAGAGCCTTCATTATTTGTGCAAATTGCATCTGCGTGACATCCACCATTGTTTGTTGAACATTCGTTAACATCTGGAGTAAACATGACATAGTGATGGGGGTATGACATACAAATGGGGGTAATGAACGAAGCTGATTTACCAAACAGATTTTAACGCCATAAATACTGTCTAAAATTGTTCAGATCGTTTTTGACCACTGGCTATTATTTTGTCAAAAAATATTCCGGTAGATACATATTTAATCTGAAATATCACATACATTTTAGTAATTCATAACTGAAGCTGGTATTTTTGAATGGATGGAGAAAATACACAAACCCTGGCAGGAGTTGGTTTCTGTAGCGTCTTCATAACCATTTATACATGTGCAGCTGTAGGTTCCATCATAAGAACATGTCGAGAAAAAGTCGCATCGAAGAACAGGAACCGTGGTCTTGACAATCTCACTGGGATCTTCTCCGTACCTTGCTGTAAAAGCAGTTTGATCGGCCGCTGCGTCGTGTCCAGAGTTTGCTTTGAAAGATGTCAAAATCTGTCACAAAACAAGAAAATTGACCAATATATTCCGCAGTAAACTAGGCAAGAAATACAAGGAAGAAAGTTACAAATTTCTTTTGTTTGTATAATCTAGCTATCGCGTACCTCCAATAGTAAAAACGCAATTCAGAAATACTGCAACAATATCCCAAAATTTGGAATTTGGAATCAGCTCACTGTGTGGAGGAAGATAGTAATTTCGCTTGAGGAAAACCAAAGACAAGACTTAATTATATGAAGAATCAAGACCTCTCATCCGGATACTATTCCATGTCAGGTACGGGATAGCCGGATGTATGAACTTGATGGTCCACTCACACTTAATTATCCCCCGAAATGATTCGATTCTGTGAGCCCATGAATATTAATCAGAGGTGCAATGGCAAGCGAATTTTTGATTCTTAGACCCATTCGCCATCCGCTGAGCGATTGTTTAAAAAGACCTGTTTTAGAAGCAACTCTTTATTTAAAAAGTCATATATATAGAACTCACTTCTTCATTTTCTGTTGCTTGCTCTCCACTAGGATTGGTTAATAAATAATCAATGGCGGTACGAACTCTCGCAAATGCGGGACAGGAACTCACATCTGAATTCAAAGATATTAGTTTTAATGTAACATTTTGAACTTTGATAATAATAATAAATAAAATATATACAGGGAGTCCTCGACTTACGATGTTGCTCCGTTCTTGAGAAGCGGTGTAACCCGAATTTCAGTTCAAGTCAGAACATTATACTGTACAGTACATAAATTACTCTATACAAATCGTACTGTATTGCAAAGTATGGTACAGTAATAAAATGTACAAATAATGCAAAAAGTACGATGTAAATGACGAAAAGCAATGAGCCCAAAGCACTGATTTTCTCGATCACAATGATCCAGTTTAAGGGCTTAGATATTACAGTACAGTATTATCTTTTATATTTTTATGGAGTGCGTTCGTAAATTCGAAACAGCGTTATGGAGTGCGCGTTCGTAACCTCGAAACAGCGTAAGTCGCAACCGTCGTAACCCGAGGACTCCCTGTATTTATCTCGTGACCATTCATATAATCATCATGAACGGCAATATTTAATAGTTTGGAAATATATTAAGCACTCACGGAAGCATGTGTTTGGATCATTTCCTGCTATAAATTCTGCTTCACATGTACAAATGAATGCGCCATCTTCAGCGTTGCTGCACGTAGAATAGAAATCGCATCGCAGAAGGCTGATAACCGATACAATATCGGAATCGATGGTAGCACCATCATGTTCAAGATTGTAAGAATCCGCTGAGACACCGACAGGCTTGCCTGTAGCTGCGGCATATTCTTGCAATATCTTGAATAAAAAATTTCATTGCACATTTTGTGGATGTATATCGGCAACTAAATAAGGAGGACAATCTTTGTACAAACATACATGTTTTTTGCATGATTTTTATGCCTAAATATGCTTTTTTAGGAACTACAATATTGAAGAGATTTTTTCTGAAGCGTATATGATTGACTGTTCCATATCCTTACAGCAGTAATTGCAAATATAGAAGTATTTTAAGAAAGGTATAAGGTTCAAACGCCATTTTCACCATGTACTGCAATGAATAGTCTAAAAAATTCATTTCATAGAAATGAAGAAATAAACAATAAACCAGAAAAATGAGTTATGTACCTTTCTTGCTGCAGTTTTCTCTTCATCTGTTGCCGTTGAACTTCCAACCGTTTTGATTGCGCCTTTAACCTTGGCAAACGCATCACATGTTGTAACATCTATTAATGAATATTCGACAAATATATATATATGCTAAGTATGTACATGCAAAATAATCACTTATACGCCTTGCTTCTCAACTGCGCTATTAGAGTATCAAAAGGTGTAAAGCGTTTTCACTGCAATATATTTCGGTCTGTAGGAGATGTAACAGCATAAAGACGGGATGGCGATATTAGTGTTGTTTATCCTTTATATTAGGATTAAGGCTGTTTTTCCCATGGAATAGATGCACTGGTTCGTTGCCAATGTGGGAATGGCCTATTCCAATAACATGGACTGGTTGGATGGGATAGGATTTACATATTTATCCCGGGGGAGAGGAAAGCCGATAAAACGGCTCATCCATATGGCGAACCACGGCCTCTCGTCCGGTTATCATTCCAAGTCGGGTATGGGATTAGGTATATATATTGTTTGTTTTTCGGAAGCATGGACTTGGTGGTGGAGGAAGCAGTAACCGACAAGCGGTTACGTGAACCACCCAACGACGGCAAGGAGTCCAGCAATCCTCTCGCACATAACCATCCCTGCATGGGATTCGAACCAGCGAACCCACGCAGAGTAATTAGAGGTGCGGTGGCGAGCATATTCCTACTAATTCCTCCTGGGTTCAGTTAAGTTTTGAACTCAATACAATGCTGACTTCTTCAGTATTGCCAGTCTGCTTTCCGGTACTCGGTATTAGTGTTGTTGCAATTTAGCCAAACTAGCTACTCACAAACCGACGTCGGCTATAGGCTAGGCTTGGTTGACAAATTGCATGCCACTGTATGTTATTTTAAATGGATAAACCTAATTTGGTCATTCATGCCCATAATAATTTTCAGAAGATGGCCACGTAATACACATCGGTAAATGTACATGTATGTGATTCATTGTCATTTATAAAATTACCCACAAAAGATGAATATTAACTAAAGCCGCAATATAGTGACAACAATAGGTTCCTACTAAATTTTGATCGAGGTCTTCCAAAACTAATTCATTCAGTCTATGTGATAGTTATCCCATTGTACAGTATTGCATTGTTGAGTTAAAGCATTGATTAACTGACTGCGTAGCCTACTACTTTAGTGTTTTTAGTCTGGCCGCGTACCACCGACAAAACCTCTCGTAGGGTGGGAAATGTTCCACAAGAATCGTGCTATGGAAGTATTTTATATTATGGCACCACATCCATTTTTAGACGTTTAAAAACGTTCTGTATTAATTGGGTTCAAGATTGCAATAGAATTAACGTAGTTTACAGTCAGCGCTGAAGGGATATAAATTATAATCATCGCCAACATTTAATTACCGCAAAACTCGAACAAATATATTTTGCCCAACCTAGTCTACAAAATGGAATAACCTCAACACTTGAAGATTATGTCGATCAGCCAACACATAAACAGGAACATCGGTCAGAGATCGAAGATTAATCGATCGAAAGTTAGGGGATCCCCCCATTCATTCACTCTGACTCTATAGTGACACCGCATGTCCCATCACTAATTAATTAATAACTCGCTAATTATACGACATAATTCATCCAAAACCAATAGGCTTCCCGTCCGAGCAATGATGAATGCACATGCAATTTGGAGCAGATTCAACCTCGCTCTCGTGAGATATCGCGTGCATCTAACAGACAGTAAGACAAACAGATAAATACCTATCAACATACTTACCGATCTTAAGATCGATAAGTAACAAGTAGCAATAGTAACATTCGTATGATGTATCAAGGCACTATCAGGGTATCTCGTCACGCATAGACCACCGCCGCTGAACGCATCCTTCGTTGCCGATTTCACAATGCATTGTGGGCGTACAACATAAAACGGGCAAAAACATCCCCGTCTCGTTTCGTTTAGGTGGGAAGTAGCGAGCGAGGGCAATCTAAAGACAGATCTGGTAGTCTATAATCCTGTTCAGGGAATACATACAATACGAGTACAGTATAGAAGTTGAAGAGAATGCGCCACAACCATATTTTGGTCAACTCAAATGTTAATTGTTCCTAATAATTACAAAGCTGCTCGCGTACCACTAGTGGTAGTGTAACTTGTGTTATAAACGCTAATGTAACTACTTGCTTCTAATAGCGAATGTTTTTTGCTTGAAACAAGGTCGTTGCTCAAATTCATTTTCTATTTGATATTTTCATACATCTTTTCATGCGAAAAAGTTGATGACGTATTTCCTGCCCTCGCTCAAGTATTGCTTGCACTAGTTTTATCGTTTTAGTTTGAGTCATCATTTGTATCACCATTGCGTGCTTATTTGACCTCTGAAGGAGTTAGCGGGATTCATTTCGCTTAGTATTGTAGGGCGTATAAAGAACAATCCAGATGGGGAATGAAAGTTCCCTGTACTTGCCTTCACACAACCCGTAATGTCCTTCTCCAAAGTATCCTTCATTGCAAGTGCAAGTATGCCCTCCTTCAATATTATCACAACGGGCATTCGTGTCGCAATTATGTCCACTACCCTCTCCTACACACTCATCATGATCTAATATAAAATATTATTTACAATATAACTAGTATTGATAATAATGTATGAGGGTACATTTCAACATGGGTGACTATTTATTACTATAATAACATAAATGCATGGAAAGATTCATATAATAAAAATTTATTTTGATTCAAGCAAATATTCTCTCACAGTAATAGGATAACGTCCAAATATGTAATAATTTCCAAACAAAAAAGACATTTGTGTACGGATTGTAGCCAGACCACGTTTCCACCATTTTTCCTAGATAGCTAAGCTAACTAGGAGAAAATATATTATTTTTTTAAAATTTTGTGCTCAATGCGTATCAGATCTGAAAATACTTTTTTTTGAACAATCGTGTAATTTTATAAACTTTTCTCTGTTTACGGCCTTGCATATTTTTTTGTTATCATCCATCATTAATGACTATCTCCCATGAGTTTAAATTGCTTTCAATTCAGTTCTCTATATATATGTAATATGCACCTGAGCATGTAGTGCCGTTTCCATAGAACCCATCCTTGCATGTACAAGTATAAGAGCCCTCCGTATTTGCACAATCAGCGTTTGCATGACAATCGTTTTCTACTCCTTCTGCACATTCATCGACATCTATAAAAATATGGTTCTTACATTATTTTCCATTTTGCCTAACGCAACCCGAAATTATGGCTCTTAATTTGCAAGAAAATGCTCGATACTCTTATATCTAGATTGTCTCCTGGCTTAATCAAATAATTACATACATTTGTTTTTAGGTCGTCTCTCCGAACATGTGGACCTGCGGAATCACTTTAAAATAAATGACAACTTCGACTTTTCAGTATGTTACTGTGTTTCTCTTCGTTTTTAATTCAATGTTTTAGCCAATCAGAAACAATCAAATTTTCTAAAAACTCAGTGCTGGCGATGTAGATCAGAGATGTCAGGTGTTCGAATTTTTTCAGCTTATTGATCATTTCGGCTCAGGCCCTTCGTTAGACGATATGGTATCAAAATTGTTTCGTGAAACCTAATTAAAACAATCATGAATGCGTGTACTAGTGCACTACATATTAACATAATAACAATTAACAAAACACTATTGCAAGTGGACCCGGACCAAATATAACTGAAGATTTGGTATTGTTTTCTACTGTACCTGTGCAGCTATTCGCATCGGTCCCATCTTGGTATCCAGTTATACACGTGCATGTATAGGCCACATCATCGTAAGAACATGTAGAAAAGAAGTCACATCGTAGTAAATTCAAAACATCTTCGACATCACCATCTATTGTATCGTATCTTGCTCGGTACGCAGATTGCGTAACACCAATTGGTCGCCCAGAAGCATCTTCGTAATTTTGTAAAGTCTGAATATGAGATAAGAAAAGATAAATCACAGCCTTGTAGCCGATACGTTCAATTTTAAAACAGGGCATGATAGATACACCCAATCTCAATTTTGAAAACTACAGCCGACGAGAAGTTAAAATTACTACAAGCTGAAATAAACCTGTTACTCAATTCTGCGAAATCGATGACATAAAGTATGGTTGGAACTTGAAACAACATTTTTTTCGCTGGTTTCAGTCCAGTGGCCAGAATTGACAGGTAAGCCATGCAATCATGCCTTCTTCAGTCATCGAGGCACAGAAATATATTTGGTTATTTTGTTAAAAATGAAAATTATGAGTACAGTTATTTGTTCCGTGCCGCCTGGCAGAAAACGTTTCTAATCTATATCTTTTTTTTCAATATAGCCAAATGCAATGTGGTAAACGTTAAACAACAAATCAGTTAATGAAATATGCCTGTGATGTTCTCGGAAACATTTCAAAAAAGGGAAAAACTAATATATATAATAACTGAGAATGCCGTTATGGTACAATCGATACAAACACAAGTATTGAACAATTAAAAGGTTCGAACTAAACGGTTTTACTTGAAAATTAGTTAATTAATTAGTTAAACACTTTAATAAAAATAGCACTCACCAATCTTGCCGCTGTTTTATCTTCTTCACTTGCCGACACAGATCGAATAGTCTCGATCGCACTTTTGAGTGCCTCGAACGTGTCACATGTCAAAACATCTGAAATTTAACGATGTTTTTGCATTACGAGAATAAATTATATAAACACAACTTACATTTAACGACGCTCCCAAAGTATGTGCATCAAAATGGGGCACACCGTGAACCCTAACCTGGTACACATACTATGTTCAGGATGTGCGCTTTCTTGGTGCACATACTTCTGGAGCTCCCATTTAACTTAACTAACTTTAAATAGGTATTAATTGTTGCTCATTTTTGCCATTTCCATATTTCAAAATAATAGAGCGCAGCCGTAGAACTCTCTTAGGCCAATTTTATTTTCTGTAATTTTTTGTATGAAAATTGACAATCAATAAAAGTGGAAATGAAATAGAAAAAATACCCGAATTTCGGGTGTTATCTACACAATGAAAAAACATGACTTGTCAGTTCTTTAATTACTTTATTTAACACTTTAACTTATGTTTATGTATGATTTCAGTAATTTCAATAAGAATCGGTAATCTGGGATGCTTTAAACAACAGTCTCTCTAGTTCTAGTTCTAGTTTTCTCTCTAGTCTAAAATATATCTCAAATTACATGGGTTCTGTTTTTGAGTCACTCCGTTACCTCAAAATTTTACAATATTATCATTGGATTACAACATCAACAAATACAGCAGTTGTACGAATTTGATTACCGGTAGATCTATTTAATTTCAATTTTTGAATAAGTCAGAATACGAACAAAATATAAATCATGATTTTAAAATAATTTAACACTATCAAAATATATTTAAAATTGTATACACTATCTATCATCTATATCACTATATATCATTTCGAATTTCAATAACTTGCACAGGACAACTTCTTGAACAAGACAAAGCTTTCAAAGGTACCAGCTGGTGTCACCCAGTTCAGTCTATAACTATCGTCTATAATAATATACATTTCACCTCCATTTAGTTTAAATCTTACTTGTGCAATCGTCGGCTTGTCCACTCCCCATATATTGGTCATTGCAAGCACATTCGTGGGATCCTTCAGTATTTGAGCATGATGCGTGAGTATCGCAAGTGTCTGTTTCCTGGTCGCACTCATTAATATCTATATATATATTTGAAGACTTTATAGTAGCTCAAAACTTGAAAATATTTTATAAAAATAAAGTTTCCATAATTTCCCGGAAAATATCAATAATAAATTTATTTGGAAGAAAATTCGCACACCTTCACAAGTCATGCCATCTCCATCATATCCTGGGTTGCAGTCGCACGCAAAACTGCCCTGATTATTTGTGCATGTAGCCTTTACTTCATCAGCACAATTATCAGTTTCCAATGTACATTCGTTTTTGTCTGGGAAATATTTAGAAATATCCTTGTGACAAACCAAAATTTGTTTACATATTTTATACAATGCAAATGGACTTGCATCTGTGATTTTATGTTGTTTAAAAATCTACAAAAGAAGTTTTTGTACAGATTGATTATAAATAATTACCTTGAAAAAATTACATACCGTATATTAATATTTGCTTATTGTTTTGTTATAGTGAGGCCATATAGTATTATGAGCGAACATCTTTATTAGGCTTAGGCCCGGAAAAAACTTCAATCCCACAGCAGGCACTTGTTTATTTAAGGTTCTAAATTTGGTTCTAATTTGGAATAACAAAATCAATTCAACCTTACTGTAAACCGTGTCAAATAACAAAAAAGGCGGTCGTCAAGCAAATTCTACAAAAATTAAGAAAGTTAGCTTAGACGGAAATCGCACAGACTCCATATCATGAAGTGTCTAATTTATACTTTACTAGGGATATGGTATATATATAAGTTCTGCTCACCCACACACTGATTTGGGTTTGTGTCATGATCAACATAGCCGACGTTACAGGTGCAACTGTATGATATCATTCCATCATTATCTTCCTCAGTACAGGAAGAAAAATAATCACATCTTCCTTGTTCGATGAGAGTAGCAATTGCAGAATCGGGTTCAGTTCCATCCGAATGATATTTCGCTTTGTAAGAAGCACTGGATACTCCGGGAGCTTTACCATCGGCAGCACTGTACTCATTGACAAACTGTTCGCAAAATAAAACAAAAATGTCGTATGCCCTAAGAAACAGTTGCTAGTAGCACAACGATTTAGTGTTATTTTGATTGAAATTTCGTCTTGTATATTATGATACTGCTATCAGTACACTATATTTTAAATTGAACAATATGAATTGAATAACATGGATTTAATTTTAGAAATTAATTGAATAGGTCTAAGGTTCTTGGCTGAATAGGGTCAATTTTTCTATGTTAACGGTTAAAGTATTTTCACTGAAATTCTCAGCCCTGGTATTAAAATATGCTTCACTATTTGATAAAAACATTGAAAATGATTGACTTTATAAAATATTGTGCCTATATGTTAATTTATTGGATCCATCTCATTCCTATCTATTTGTTTCATATTTTGTAATTGGTGGATAATATATCTCACTTTTTACTTCTTCTTAAATAATACAAAACAGTGGTGCTGAAATAAATGTATGGACACAAAATCCAAACGACCGAATGCGAGTATGCAATCTGTCACATTATACTACCAGTACCAGCATTCACGATGTCATAAAAACATGTTCCCATAATTAAAAATTATACAGCGCATTTTAGATAAAATATCAGATTTCACAGAAAATTTAGGAACAAATTAAAATAATAGCCGTTTAGCAAAAAATACAATCTTTATTAAGCACTGAAAATTTTAAAGCAATTGGTCAATTAGTGAATGAGAGAAGCGATTTTTCCACAACACCAAAAAGAAAATACCAACAAGGTCAACAACAACAACATTCTAATAGCAAAATGATCCACTGCTCGACTTCATGTCCAATGACAGAATTAAAATATATATGCATAATTTAAAGCATAATTTGAATGTATGAAAAAAAAGTGTTTATAGCATACATCTAAGTCGTCTTGGCTAGTGCTGCCACTTCTATAGTTATCAATTGTTTGTTTCCATAAATCAAAAGTAGAACACGACAATACATCTGTAAAATATATAAAGATAAATTAGAAAAAGTTTGGAAATCATGATTGAGTACAAAAAAATGCGATACACCAGATATTAAAAAAAAATTGGAGTAAAACAAATGCATTGTGCTCAAAAAAATTAAATTATTCTTACCCAGGCAATCATTATCATATCCAGTTCCATAATAACCAGATTTACAAGAACAAGTAAAACTCCCAGCGTTGTTACTACAATTTCCATTAGTTACGTCGCAATTATTACTCCCACCCTCTGCACATTCATCAATATCTGAATAAAGAATTATAAATAGAGTATTTTTCAAATGATGAACAATATAATTACATCAACATTTTTCCATGATCTAACATTTCCAAGTAACGCAGATAGGGTGAATACCAACTTGTGATAAAAAGACAAGAGAGCTACGCCCAAATATATGGACACGTCTGTTCGCAGTACAGTTCGGTTTACCGTACCGTCAGATCACAGTCTACAAATATATTCACACCAAGCGAAGCAGTACAGTAGGACACAAAATGGCGTCCGATGTCCGCAGAAAGTTTAATGACGTCATAGCAAACAAAAACAAATCTCACAGAGCTAACAGAAATATTTAAAATGAATAAAAGTAATAGCCTTCTAGAGAACAATTTCATCTTTAACCAGTAAAAATTTCGAAGCAATCGGTCCAGTAATGAAAGAGAAAAGCGGTTTTTTAGATTTTCCACCAGATGTCCAAAAAGTGTCAAAGAACAACAACAACAAGACCAACATAATATTGAAACGATCGTTATGTCCACTATGTGTCCAATAATAAAAATGATATTTTCAAAAAGGTAAAGGCTGCAGGTTCTTAAACAGTGAATATTGGGTGCTCTCGTAGTGTGTATACCAGGTTAGGTTTGGGACATAATTTTTTTCCGATTTTCCCTATTTTAGTTCGATTACGAGTTCGGGGACTGTCTGTGTTGGCCAAGTGATTATACCCCCTGTCCATAGGCTTCCGTCCCTTTACAAAACTTGATGGAAGAACAAAATTAGTTACCTCCATATTGGTACACTTCTGGAGCGCCAAATATTGTACAGGGTGACCCCCAAAAACGAACCCAGAAAATTCTTAATAATTACTTTTACGAAAATGTAGTGTATGACAGTGATTGACAATTTTGCGCAACAGATGCAAGTCTGTCTCCAATGACAAAGAGGTAACTTGGAAGTTTGGAACCTATTCTAGGAAAACTTTTGTGAAAGGCGTACTAGAGTTCTGAAACTTTTTGGGTATATTAATACACGAATAGAAGTTCAATCGCGAAGAAAATTACCAAATTTTTTTCATTTGCGTAGAATTATAAAATTTATGGGTTAAGTTTCTTAGGTTTCATCGATAATATTTAAAAAAAAAAATATGAATTAATATAAAGTAACAATACAAAATACAAATTTATCAGTCATTTATATTTATAAATTCAAAAATCATTGTAAAAATTTGTTATGAATTATATCAGTACAAATTCAAATATGAGGATAAATATAATGGCGATATTTCTACAAGTACTTACCATCACAATTTATTCCAGTTCCAACATATCCGTCCTTACATTTACATGTGAAAGATCCCACGCTATCATCGCATATTCCCAATGTTTCGTGGCAGTTGTGAGGACTGGTTGTAGACTCACATTCGTTCGTATCTATAAACAAATTTGTAGATATCATAAATATTTATATGTGCATTAGATTGGTTCATACAATCGCTTTTTGTTGTTGTTATGTTCGTCAGAATTTCGTTCAGACGAAACGCTACAGAAAATTGTTTGCGCTAGTGTGAAGCACGGCTCTTGAATCCGTTAAAATACTTATGTTATGTGATACATATTCACCAGCATAGAAGAAATATAAGTAGTTGAAACCACAGGAAGCCAAGGTATTGCAATTTATATTTTTCATTATCTTCATTCGAAAGTGGCTATTATTTATCCTAAAAGTCAGACTATATGTGGTTTTGTCAATATGTGGCTGCCAAAATCCTGATACTCCTGTTATGTGTACCAGGTTAGGGTTGGGCCACAATTTTATTTTGATTTTCCTCATTTTAGTTCTATTACAAGTTTAGGGTCTGTCTGGGTTAGCCAAGTGAATATCCCCCTGCCCATCAGTCCCTTCACACAACTAAAATAGGCGACCAAACTAGTTAACTCAATATTGGTACACATACTTCCGAAGCACCAAAAACCTTCGCTATGGGTTATTACCGAAGCGGACTATCTGTATTGAAACACAATCACAATGGTCCCTGCCTCATTTCCGTCTCCATAGCCATTGAATACAGTTTCGCAAAAACGAGACTGAATATTATGATACAAGAGTTTCAAGTTACAGAATTAAACCTTGAATTAATTTTATAAATTAAATTTTAAAAATATTATGAGCTGAAAGAATAAATTTTTTCATTTGTTTGAAGTATTAAAAAATTATAGATGTAAAAAAATAATTAGATAATTGGAAGCTGCAGCTGCTTAAATTTCTTGTAGCTCCGATTCTAGCTCAATATAATAAGACAAGCTTTGCCTCGACTTTACCAAAAAAGTTACGGTTCCCTGACTCGACACTTCGTCTCTCCAGCCCTGTTTATTGCAATAGGAACAACAAAAAGGGATAACGAATTCCAATCAATCAGCTTTAAAATCTGTCATAAATATCTTACCCCATAAAGAAAATAAATAACATACTTATACAAGCCTTTGATCCGTCGGTTGGTAGTTCAAAACCCTCGGAACACGAGCAGATGTAATCCCCTATTTCATTAGTACAAGTTCCAGTGGTACCACAAGAATGTACTCCCTCCGTACATTCATTGATGTCTTTTTTAAGAAAAAAAAAGTTTTGTTTAATTTTTGTTTACAGATTGCGGGATGAAAAACAATACAGATGTATGATTTCAATATTAGTTAAGTCATAATAATATCACCTTTTGAAATATTATTAGGTTTTCATTTTTGTAACTTATAACAAACTTGAAAAAAAAAATAATAGATAAAAATTAGGAAGGAACATAAAGAGCTAGAACTGAAAGCAAAATTTTGTTTGCCACCCAATGCAATACTATGTTATAAAAATTTTTCTTCAATTGAAAACGGTTTTGAACAGAGACAATTTTTGAGACAGAGCTGGGCATAAGTACGGTAATATTTATAGTAACGGAGTGGATAAAAATGCTGTTTTCATTTAACACTTGAGTTGCATTCATGTGTAATTTTATTTACAAAATTGTATGAGATCATATTTTGTTATAATCTAATCTAATGGATGCTTGCTTGTATTTTTCACCTGGTTGGGAAAACTAGACAAATTTTACAGTTTGATTTGGATCAGATAGAGATGTTCGAGTCAGATGCAACATGAAATGAACTACGGTAATTATATTCAACTTTCAATTGTGGTTATTGTGTAATATAACAATCATTTATGCGGATTGAGATTTGGATAACTTATTGCATTCGTGTGAACTCACCATCGCATGGAGCCCCTATTCCACCATTATATCCAGAATTACAATCACAAATGTAACTTCCTTGATTGTTTACGCAATCTCCTGTGTCCCCACATGCAGGATCTAATGTTACACATTCGTCGTTATCTTAATATAAGGAAAATACAAAAGATCATAAACAAAGAGCAAAGACCAATATTGCATAATATTGCATTATATAGCATTGTAAAGGGTCTTACTGACTTAGTCAATGAAACCTTTAATAACGGACCAAATTTGCGATTATTTATTATCGTCAAGAACATATTAAATAGCAAAAACATTGCATTGAGAATACATCTACTTATTGATTGTAATAATAATATCAGTGAATAAATATTTAGGACAATTTACTCCAACAATATAAAAAACATATATAAACCATACGCCGATTATTTTGTTTTGCATTGATAAGAAAATCCTGGCTTACAAAACAAGTGATATATAAAAAAGCAGCTAAAAATAATTCCTTGGGAAAGCAAGAAAAGGAATTTACCCACAGTAATACTCATCGACGTAGAAAAATGATAGATTACAGAATTTCATTATAGCCACATAAAGAATATTGTATTGTTTATACATACCAACACATTGGACAGAACTTCCCGATACTGGGACATATCCTTCATGGCATGTACACTGATACGCTACATCCAAACCTCCTTCGGAAGACGTTGTGGAACACTCCGAAAAATAATCGCATCTGAGCTCGCTTGCAACTGCCTGTTGCAAAACTGGTATAACGGCTGTACCAGGAAAATATTTTGCTTTGTAAGATGAAGATGAGCCCCCAAACGATAAGCCAGTTGCGTCACTATATTCTTGCAAGCGCTAAATACAAATATTTCGGATTAGCTGGAGAATTAACGTTTTCCACAAGTATTTAGGCTATTTGTTAATTGTTTTGGATTTTATCGTTTTACAAGCAGTACATACGATATTATTTATGTATGCAATTGTTAAGAAGCATCCGTCGTGAATCAGGTCAACTGAGGTTGTTGTTATGTTTATTTTGACTGATAAATACTACAATGAGTATGTAAGAGCAATTTTTAAAAAGTTGAATTAAAAAACGGAATTAGAATCAGAGCTTTCGCTAGAATGTGTGTCGACAAATATGCATCAGATGAAATAATATTATAAAAGAAATATGTGAATCTAAAAACAAAACATACCTTTTGAGCTTCTGAAATGTCACCATCGGCTATGCGAACTGTTTCTAGATCACTTCTTAATTGATTAAATACTTCGCAGGTAACAGCAGCTGAAATTTGCATAATTTTGTTCCAGTCATTGGTTCGGATAAAAACAAAGTTACTAACACTTAACTAATTTAAAGTTCAAAACTTTTTAAATGATTTCATTTTCTTTGGACTGTCAGACAATACAGACTGTTGAATAATGACGGTAATTTGGGCATAAAAAATTAATTTTTGAAGTGTTTGAAAATTCAATTTTTATCCATTTTATCCAATCCATTTTTATCTTTTGCTCAATTACTTGATAATTCATAAAAAACACCTTATTTTCAATGCGAATATTTTAGAACAATGTTCTTACATGTGCAAGAATCAACGCCGTCACCCATGTACTTATCTTGGCAAGTGCATTCGAAAGATCCAGGAGTATTTCGGCAAATTGCAAATTCATGACAGTTATGTAGATTGTCATTGCATTCATCAATATCTAAGAAAGAAAAAAAAAACATTTCCAAAACTCTACGATTCATAGTTGGGCACCACAAGCAAATAGAGAGACAGTGTCAATTTGGAATATGCTGATTGTATTATTAATTCTATGATTATTTCCCATAAACTTGGTCCCAAATATTGTAGATTCCGAATGTATGAACAATATTTTTGGGTGGACCAAAATATTTGAACTAACTTTTCATGCAACATATTTGAACATAATAATGTTTCAGACAATTCAATTTATTTTTTATAGACCGACAATAGGACGTAAATACCATTTTCCATAAAATTAGGAACAGAAACAGAAGGTGGGACATGGGGCAGAGTTAAACAAGCTCTCACACTCATACTATATCAGGAGCAGTCATGCTAATTGATGTTTGACTCCGCCTTTCGAGGAGTTACGATGTTTCCACAAACAGGCAGTGGCCGTGCAAAACGACACAAGTTATCGGGTGAAATTTGTTTTAGGGGGTTGAAACTAAAATTTCGTCATTTCAGTTTTTTCGAACCACTGTCTGGCTATATTTAGCTTTAGTCCACTATAACATATTAATAACGTTGGCGAGTGGATATGTATTCCTAATCTTGGCATGGGGCAGTCTGAAAATGTTGGTGGTTATGGGGAACAATTCGTCAGTGTTTTGGTACGTAGTATGTGTACCAGGTTAGGTTTAGGCCATAATTCCAGGTACAAATACTACGGGAATCACTTGGCTAGTCCCCGACTCGTAATAGAACTGAAATAAGGAAAATTGCAATAGAATTATGGCCTAACCCTAACCTGGTACACAGACTACATTCGGTGTCCGCCATCTTAGTTCACATACTACGAAAGCACCAGTGTTTTATCCATTGGGTGCGTAAAGGCCTAGATTTGCATTATTTTTGTTTGATATTAGGTTATCTTTTGGCCCATGGCCCAATTTGGATTAATTTTTAGATTAAAAATTGTTTTTCAGAATTTATTCGAAAGAGACAATTATTTGCTTTTGAACATAATCAGATATTTAACTGTTAATATATCTGCCGGTTTTTGCGAACACATTGAACAGTTTAGTTATTGAAAAAATTATACTTTTTGTTGTTTTCCCTACGAGCACTCCAAAATGCATTTTTTGAAGCATTTTGTTGATGAAAAATATGTCGCTCGTGTATTTCGGAACCGTTGAATAAAAACTACGTTTACCCCTATCTGCATTAGTTCTGTAATGTCAAATGAATGTATACGGGTTATAGTGCACAAAAGATACGAAAGAAATAAAGTGTCCCAACCTTTCCTACTTTCCCCTACTATTTGTCCAGCACGCATAAGTATTCGATAAAAACTCACAGATAGAAAGCCTATTGGTGAGAGATAATTTTTTAATACAAAGATACTCTAATAGAAATACTCAATAATGGGGTTTGCTATTTACTTAAACAAAATAAAACAGGCTTTGTTAGCGAGAATCATAGTGAGTTTATAATTTGATGATGTTTTACATTGTTACGCAGACGTTGCAAACGTATCGACGCAGCATTATTGCGACATGGTTCTGTTTCTCGATTAATCCCGGGAATCCTAAATTATCGCCACGCTGCTTCGATGAGTTAACACCTTCTGTCTTGTATCCAGTGTAATCTATTGCGCTAGGAGTTGTTTATCGTGTTTAATATTGGGTTTACTATTTGCGGTTAGGATAAACTATTCGGATTGAAAATATTAATTGGGTTTAAAATCAAGGGTTTATACTGGAGTTGTAATATAATGCAGGGATACAGGTTAGGGTTGTAATATAGTCCAAATAGAATGATAACTGCTGTTTTTTGTATTTAGTCACATAAGTTAAGTTGTATTTATTTTGGATTATAATTTGTTGAATCGAGTTGCCTGGAGATCCTAAACATTCGGTATGTAAATATTGTTTTATCTTGTATCATTTATTCTGTATTTTAGACTTTAGTATTGTGAATGCTATTTTATTCAATGTGATTTAATCTGTACATAATTGTGACATATCACATATGTATGGTGGCCCATCGTTGTCACGTGTAAAATTTAAAAAAAAATGAAGAAATAAAATGAAAAAGTGAAAATAAAAAAATAGTTGTAAAAAAACATAAAAATAATTGAAAAAAAATAAAAATAAAAAATAAATTGAAATTAAAAAAAAAATTGAAAAATAAAACAAAAAAAAAAAATTAAAAAAAAAATTAAAATTAAAGAAAAAAATTAAAAAAAAAAAAAAAAATTGAAAAAAAAAATTGGATAAAAAGAAAATAAAAAGGTTGACAACGATGGTCCGCCTCGCGGCCCATCGTTGTCACGCGTTTTTATTTTTGAAAAATTTGATGCTGCTTGGGACCAACGTTGTCAGGCTTAATCCTACACGCACAAATGTGTTTCCTGGGTTTCTAACTCACTACTGATTTTCATGAGCAATATCCAATAAATTCAACATGAAAATGTTCTATAAATTCTCCATGCTACAAGTTCAACCACAAGCAATATATTTATAATAATGATATAGAATATAGAATTGGATACGAAAATTTGTTTTTACGTGTAGAAGGTAATTTAATTGGAAAATGCTGCTTAACTGCTCAGACACTCGTGCGATGCCGGTACCGTACCGTCTGACCGTACCGGTACCCATGCAATCACTCGTGAAAGAATGGGAGATACGGATAGTCTCGTAAAATATAGTCTACTGAAACACTCTCTGCGCCTGCCCCATACCGTACAGCCGTAACGTACCGATCCAGACAAATGATAAATCGCCTGTGCTCAACCATTTATTTCAATCCATACCTCGACTCACTATATTCTACTAGGATCATGGTATGGATTGAAATAAATGGTTGAGCACTGGCGATTTTTATTTGTCTGGATCGGTACGTTACGGCTGTACGGTATGGGGCAGGCGCAGAGAGTGTTTCAGTAGTCTATATTCTACGAGACTATCCGTATCTCCCATTCTTACATGAGTGATTGTATGGCTACCGGTACGGTTAGACGCAAAGCGACTATAACCGACTACCGGTATTTGGTAAGATGGTACGGTACCGGCATCGCGAGTGTCCAGACAACTGAGTAGTTAAGCAGCATTCTCCAATTAAATTACCTTATACACGTAAAAACAAATTTTCCGAATTTTCGTATTCAATTCTATATCCTCTTATCATTATTATAAATATATTACTTCTTGTTGAACTTGTAGCATGGAGAATTTATAGAACATTTTCATATTGAATATTGCTCAAGAAAATCAGTAGTGAGTTTGAAACCCAGAGAACACATTTGTGCGCGTAGGATTATGCCTGACAACGTTGGTCCCAAGAAGAAGCAAATTTTCTAAAAATAAAAACGCGTGACAACGATGGGCCACGAAGCGGACCATCGTTGTCAACCTTTTTATTTTCTTTTTATTCAATTTTTTTTTTTTTAATTTTTTTTTTTTCGTTTTTATTCATTTATTTTTTTTTAATTTTAATTTTTTTTTTTAATTTTTTTTTTAATTATTTTTATGTTTTTTTACAACAATTTTTTTATTTTCGGTTTTTTATTTTATTTTTTATTTTTATTTTCAATTTTACGCGTGACAACGATGGGCCACCATACATATGGTCATTTGCTAATTGCTGTGAATTGTTATTGCTTGTAAAATGGTAATACTGTTATATTCGATTAATTGTGCCATATAAGCTATTTAGTTTTAACAATTATTTTGGCAGAAAACCGTTCCATATACGTTCCTTATACCCGGTATCAAGATTTACGTTACGTTCCATTAACAACATTCCGTTTCTCCTACCCGGCAAGTTTTATTTTCCTAATTCATGTTCAAGATTTGATTTGAAGTGACTTTTGATTGTTATTAAAGATATTCACCGATTTCAAGTTGAATTATATTGGGGCAGCACTTGGAAGGCACAGAAGAATCTGGGGGCACTTAACCGCTGTTTACAGACTTTAATTGCTTGAAAGCGCGGACTAGTTGTAACAATTAACCAATACAGGTTTGGGGTCGGGACTGGGTTATTGGGACGCGTTTTTGAAGTCTCCAATCTCTTAATGTGCGTGAGAAGTAACCAGGCTACATAGAATTGCGCCCAACAAGCTTAACAAAATTTTCAAATTTCAAAACAAAAATAATATGCAACCTGAGTAATTTACGGCTATAAAACAATGATACAGATTTTATTGCACTCGTGCTAGCAGTGTAACGGTAATTTTGAAAACGCGGGGAATCATGAGAAAATACCAAACAGGATTATGGCCGAATAAATCCCTGCATTGCAAACCATGATCTCCTCTCCGTTTACCTTTCCCTGTTTCCAGAACAGGCTGTTCGATCAATGAAAGTTTAAATGGATGAAACCTACCTGTACAGTCGCTATTGATATCTGCAGCATCTGATAATTTATATCCATCGGGACAAGTACAGGTGTAAGAGCCTTCATTATTTCCACAAGTTGCCATTGCGCCACAAGGTTCGGCAGCACATTCATCAACATCTGAAATATATACGAAGCTTACTTTAATACTAAAAATGCTACAATTTGATTCATTCATGCCCAGACAAGTATTTGGTCACGACTACAACATAGATTCTTGATTTCGCGATGAAAGGTCGCTGCATAATTGGGGTCATTCATCCTCACACTATAATATATGTAAATGAACGCATTTTTGTGCACGTTCTAACTATTCAAACAAAACAACTATTTCTGGTTGAAATCATACTTATATTTAAACGTGATAAATAAAATGTTTCCCAAAATGTTTTCTACACTTGTTATATTTGGATATGTAGTGCACTAATTGAATATTCATTTATCACACCTTCGCATTGGGTTGTTGAGCCATCCACTGCAGTATATCCTGTGTTACAGGTGCAAGTGTATATTTTTGGATCACCAGAAGATTCGCTACAATCAGAAAAATAGTCGCATCGAAGCTGATCGATAACGTTAATGACTGAAGTAGGTAGATCATCATATTTTGCTCTTACGCTATCTCCAGGTGATCCGGTTGCTTTACCAGATGCTGATACGAAATTGTTCAAAAACTGAAAATAAATTAGACCATGTTTTCAAAATTTCATGCAAGATGCGTGGGTTCGCAGGTTCGAATCCCATGCGGGGTAGTTATGTGCGACCAAAGTTACCCTAGCAGACATCTCTCAGCGGACATCTCTCTCATTTTCGGGACGGTAAAATAGCGTTGCCAGAGAACGATTTAACATGGCACTTAAATGCAGCGACGGAAAAAAGGAAAGCTAGTCGCAAAGTACTTGCCGGATTTACGGCGAAATTTCGCTACAATCGGAATTACACAAAACTTATCTGTAATTTCCGATGGCCGGGCAGATTTTTGAAGTTGATAAAAAAAAAGAACTTATATTGAAGTCATCCTAATCCAAGTTTTATGAAATTTATATGTTGGGAACATATAATAATACATTGTCAAACATGGCCAAAAAGAAATTTCACATTAAAATTAATAAATGTCGGCATTTTAACCCCAAATTTTGTACTTTTCAATTAGGTGCCCCACTTTTAGATAAGACATCTCAAAAAAACATATTGTGAAGTCATTTCGAACCAAATATGAGAAAATTTCATGTCGGGAACATATAATAATATCTTGTCAAATATGGCCAAACCATGAATTTTACATCGAAATTAATAAATATTAGTATTTCAACCCGAAAGTTTGCACTTTCCGATTATGTGCCCCACTTTTAGATAAGATATTCCAAAAGAACATACTGTGAAATCATTTGGAACCAAGTTTCAGAAAAATTGTATGTCGGGAACATATAATAATATCTTGTTAAACATGGCCCAAACAGGAATTTTACATAAAAATTAGTAAATATCGGCATTTTAACCAAAAATGCTGTACTATTTGATTACGTGCCCCACTTTCAAACAGGATATTTCAGAAAATCATACTGTGGAGTCATCTCGAACCAAGTTCCAGAAAAATTGTATGTCGGGAACATATAATATTATCTTGTCAAAATGGCCCAAACAGGAATTTTACATCAAAATGAATAAATATCAGTATTTCAACCTCAAATTTTGGACTTTTCGATTATGTGCCCCATTTTTGAATAAAATATCCCAGAAGAACATATTGTGAAGTAACCCCAAACCAAGTTTGAGAAAAATTGTATGTCGGAAACATATATTAATATCTTGTTAAACATGGCCCAAACAGGAATTTAACATCAAAATTAATAAATATCAGTAATTCAACCCCAAATTTTGGACTTTTCGATTACGTGCCCCACTTTTGAATAAGATATCACAAAAGAACATATTGTGAAGTAACCTCGAACCAAGTTTGAGAAAAAATGTATGTCGGGAACATACAACAATATCTTGTTAAACATGGCCCAAACAGGAATTTTACATCAAAATTAATAAATATCAGTATTTCAACCCAAAATTTTGGACTTTTCGATTATGTGCCCCACTTTTGAATAAAATATCCCAGAAGAACATATTGTGAAGTAACCTCGAACCAAGTTTGAGAAAAATTGTATGTCGGGAAGTCCAGGGTTGTCCAAAACGAATCGAATATTCGAATGTATTCGAATATCAAAGTATTCGAATACCTTTTCGGCTGATTTTCGAATAATTCCGAATAGTAGTCGCTTTTCGCCGTAAACGTGGTGTTTCGTTTTACGGGAATCTTTAAACGACTTTTTACGCTGTCTCACGTAATGACGATGAAATAGAATCGGCACTTTGATTGTTTATATTCTTTGCGACAGTACGTCGCGTAGTGTTGCGACACATTTGTACGTGGACATTGCCGACATTCGTGTACGAGGCTTTTAATTTACAAATTCATTTCCATTACGTCGAAAAATTGAGAAAGTATGTTTATTTTATTTCTATGTGGCCTAATTATTATTCACATGAGTCTTCTCAAGCATGATTTGTGTAACCCTATATTTGGGTCTTAGGGTCTGCCAATCATGATATTTATTCGCAGGCCGGTTTTCGTTACTTTAAAGAGAAACACGGCCACCGAGATAAAGTGATTTGTGACCCTTTCGTTTTGCTGATTCAGCAAAACACGACAGGGACAGGAAAACACAGCTGTGAAATAACCCGTGGACGTACAGTGTAGTACTTATTATCACATTCCAAAATTATTTCAACATTCGGGTTAATAGGTTGTCCAAAATGATTGTCGCTTTACAACTTAAATTTACCGCTCAATTGTTAAAAATAGTTAATTCTGTCAGTATGATTCTACCAAACTAACATGATCTGGTTCTGAACATATAAAATTATTCAATTAAAATTTTTCGACCCGTCTTATTGAAGGCCTATATGGAAAAACCCCTTTTTTGAGTGCTAAAAATAGACATCGTCCTATTTGCCATGTGGACTTATTAGCCGGGAAATACGGTATTTATAGCCGACATTGTTACGATATCCAATAAATTGTCACAAGTTGGAAAAACAAGTCGATTTATTAGAAAATAATTTCTGGCAAATAATTCTGATAACGATAGTTAAAAGTATTCATCCTTTACCAGGATGATTTTTTGTTGCGCAAAATAATCCAATCCATGACTGGTACCAGCATTTAAAATGTCATGCCGTATTAATTTAATTCTGTTCAACGTAACTCATGGTTGTATCGACAATCTGTGGACATAAAATGTGTAGTAAAGTGTTAATGCCAAATACAACGTGTATTTGTGGACATGAAATATGTGGTAAACTGCCCAATTATAATTAATTTCGGATTCGTGTTTACAAAATAATAAAACTAATAATTTTAAAATGCGACGGCGATTTGTGGCCTTCAAATATGTGGTAAACAGCCCGATTTACCAACATTTGAGTTATGATAATAGAATTAAATTAACACGGTAAGGCATTGTAGTGGTATCGGTCATGGATTCGAATATTTTGCGCAGCACGAAATCATCCTAGTAAAAAGTCCATACTTTCAAATACAAACCAATGGGAACCATTATCCAAATTACTTCCCAAGAGCGGGATAAAATATAAACTTGTGACAATTTTTCGTGAGTACTAAAATAAGAATCAAAACTAATTATATTCGGCACAATATCACGACAATCTGTGGACATAAATTGTGTGGCAAACTCGCGATTAATATTAATTTTTGATTCCTATTTTCGTATTTACAAAATACAACGGCGATCTGTGGACTTACAATGTGTGGTAAACTACCCGATTATAAATAGTTTTTGATTCCTATTTTCATATTTATAAAATAATAAAAGTATTATTACCCAAACATACAACGGCGATCTGCGGACTTGAAATGTGTGGTAAAGTTCCCGAATATAATTAATTTTTGAGTCGTATTTTTGTACTCACGAAAAAATTGTCACAAGCCGGAAAAATACCTCATACTTTATCCCGCTTTTCGACAAATAATTTGGATAATGGTTGGTATAAAAGTATGGGCGTTTTACTAGGATGATTTTGTGTTGCGCAAATATTCAAATCCATCATCGATACCACTATTGTCCTATTAATTTAATTCTGTTAACATGACTCATGGTATATAAAATATATACTGCAATAATCTGCAAATATGAAATGCCTGGTAAAATAGCTAGGTTGTAACTTGTAGATAGCAGTTATTCCATTGCTTATTGTATGGAAATTCCTACATACATTTAGATAAGCTTCAATTAGTGGATTTTATTTTCGAAGTATTCGAAATTTCATATTCGAAAAAAATAATTTCGAATGTATTCGAAATAGTGAACTATTCGGTATTGGCCATCCCTGTCGGGAACATATAATAATATCTTGTCAAACATGGCACAATCATGAATTTTACATCAAAATTAGTAAATATCGGCATTTTAACCCAAAATTTTGGACTTTTCGATTACGTGCCCCACTTTTGAATAAAATATCCCAAAAGAACATATTGTGAAGTAACCTCGAACCAAGTTTGAGAAAAATTGTGTGTCGGGAACATTATAATAATATCTTGTCAAACATGGCACAATCATGAATTTTACATCAAAATCAATAAATATCAGTATTTTCAACCCCAAATTTTGGACTTTTCATGGCACAAACAAGAATCCGACTTAAAATTAATAAACAACGCTATCACAACCCAGGATACTGTATACATTATAATGGCGTGCCTCAATTTAAGTAAGATAACATAAACGAATTGTGAAATCATCTCATTCTTTCATACCGGGGTTCTATCTTATATTTACTAATTTTGATCTAAAATTCATGATTGTGCCATGTTTGACAAGATATTATTATATGTTCCCGACATACAATTTTTCTCAAACTTGGTTCGAGGTTACTTCACAATATGTTCTTTTGGGATATTTTATTCAAAAGTAGGGCACGTAATCGAAAAGTCCAAAATTTGGGGTTGAAATACTGATATTTATTAATTTTGATGTAAAATTCCTGTTTGGTCCATGTTTGACAAGATAATAATATATGTTCCCGACATACAATTTTTCTGGAACTTGGTTCGAGATGACTTTACAGTATGATTTTTTGAAATATCTTATCTGAAAATTGGGCACGTAATCAAATAGTACAGAATTTTTGGTTAAAATGCCGATATTTACTAATTTTGATCTAAAATTCCTGTTTGGGCCATGTTTAACAAGATATTATTATATGTTCCTGACATACAATTTTTCTGAAACTTGGTTCCAGATGTCTTCACAGTATGTTCTTTTGGAATATCTTATCTAAAAGTGGGGCACATAATCGAAAATTACAAACTTTTGGGTTGAATTACTGATAATTATTAATTTCGATGTAAAATTCATGGTTCGGCCATATTTGACAAGATATTATTATATGTTCCCGACGTACAAATTTTCTCAAACTTGGTTTGAAATGACTTCACAATATGTTTTTTTGAGATGTCTTATCTAAAAGTGGGGCATCTAATCGAAAAGTACAGAATTTGGGGTTAAAATGCCAACATTTATTAATTTTAATGTGAAATTTCTTTTTGACCATGTTTGACAATGTATTATTATATCTTATATGTTCCCACTTCCCAACATATAAATTTCATAAAACTTGGATTAGGATGACTGCAATATAAGTTCTTTTTTTATATCAACTTCAAAAATCTGCCCGGCCATCGGAAATTACAGATAAATTTTGTGTAATTCCGAGTGTAGCAAAATTTCGCCGTAAATCTGGCAGGTACTTTGCGACTAGCTTTCCCTTTTTCCGTCGCTGCATTTAAGTGCCATGTTAAATCGCTTTCTAGCAACGCTATTTTACCGTTCTGAAAACGAGAGAGATGTCCGCTGAGAGATGTCTGCTAGGGTAACTTTGGTTTATGTGCGAGAGGATTGCTTGACTCCTCGCCGTCGTAGGGTGGTTCACGTAACCGCTGGTCGGTTACGGCTTCTCCCCTATCAAGTCCATGCTTCCGAAAAACAAATAACTAAAACTAATCCCCTACCCGACATGGACTGGTAACCGGACGAGAGGCCGTGGTTCGCCATATGGTTAAGCCGTCTTATCGACTTTCCTCTCCCCCGGGATAAATATGTGAATCCTATTCTATCCTATTGAAAAAGATCACTGATAGTTCAACTTACTTGTTCTGCTGCACTGATATCATCTCCTGATATTGCTGACAAGATAGTGTTAATATTTGCCTTCAACGTAGTATGGGTTGCACACGAAACCACCTCTGAAATAAAAATGGCGATATAAATATGGGTCTCGTGTAGTTTCGTACCTAACGTACTTCTAGTAGGCGTAGCATAACAATTTTTCCACATGTCAATCCTAACGTCCACCTGACTACGCTATCCAAAAATTACGTCACTGCGACCTGACAATCACGTCACGGAACTTGCCAAAGTATAACTACGATCGCACGAAATGGCCGACGATAAAGAACTCACTAACGACAGCGATCTCTCCCATATCGGGATCGTTGCGACAAGAAAACAAGAGAAATAGCTTGCTATATTTTGGGTGATCGTCAGCGCGTCTTGGATGACAGTTTGTATAGTTTGGGCTCTATTACGTCACAGTGATGTCGTAGTGACATAATTTTTAGATGACACGGTCAGGTGGGGGTTAGGATTAACAAATGCAAAAACTGTTATGCTACTCCCACTAGAAGTACTTTAGGTACGAAACTGCACTAGACCCATAAATATATACTGTTTTACATTTGAGCAGGTGTATAGAATACACCAATGCTTAGAAATGTGCTAATTAATACAATATGTATTTATTTTCCATTGAGAGAGGTTTGGAAAAATAAAGTAGAATAATATACTTTCTATTGTAAAAATGGGTACACAATCGTGAACAGCACGCAATAGGTAATTTTATATACGACAATTTATATTCAAAAGCGTTATTTTTAAAAAGTGTATAAATGAGTTGGGGTTCAAACCAGACATGTAGTATCTTATCAAAAATGAGATAAAATCCTTTTTGAATGAAATTCACTTTACCAATCTAAATTCTCTATTTATGGACTGAATAAATTGACCAAAGCATGCAAGGTTGCATTGCTTTAATTCATTTTACCTGAGCAGTCGCCTGTCTCTCCTGACCCAAAAAATCCGGTTTCACAAAAACAATCATGACTTCCTATTTGGTTCACGCAGTTTGCGTTGGCATCACATGGATCACTTGCACACTCGTCGAAATCTGATGAAAATTGATCATTTTAATCCTCGCAAAAATTAAGAACAACCCAGGGGAAACAACAAAAGTTGTAATATTAATTATGTAATCTTACAACTGATGCAGTTTTGTGCACTAACATAGAAATTGTTCATTTAAGATTACAATTAGAGCCTAGAGGATTGATTAAAAAAACTATTAATCTACAGACTACAATACACCAATTACAGAGGATAAGGACCGAAAGATATGAGAATGTCATACTGCTGTACTGTAATCAAAAGTAAAAGTGATCGACATTTTTACTCCAGGGCAAGTTTTTTACAGTTAACTCTAAATCCATCGGCATCCATCATATACAAATATGGAGTCGAAATAAACTTAACTTACCGTATCTTACTGTTTTATGCCGTCATCAGTTTCTTGTATAGTTAATAACAATACCGAAAAAATCATTCTTAATTTTAAACTGGAATCGCAAATCGACTAACCTGTACACGAATCTGTGCTAGGATCGCCGGAGTATCCTGCGGCACATTTGCACAGAAACCCACCATCAGTATTTTCACAAACTTCATTTGCACTACAATCGTGCTGGATGTTAGTGACGTCACATTCATCAATGTCTAAAATGATTCAAAGTAATTATAAATCTACAATACGTTTGAGAAGTAAGATCACAAGTAGTGATTATCTTTTTATGGACTCCGCAGACCCCGGCTTGAGATGTTAGGAGGATGAGTTAGATGTTTTTTAGGTTTCACATTTTTTCATTGGGTGATTGGATTCTCTTGGATTGGATGAGAATTCCAGTGGACTTCCGATTTCAAATTGAAAGATTAAACTACGATTTCGTTATCCGTAGTAACAAACTTTTTTGGAATGACAGCTTCATTTTTTGTCCAAAGTATAAAAGGAGTCGCCATGCGCCTATATGCAGGAAACCATTTGTGTAGTGTACTAGCCTATGTGGTGTTACTTATCCCCGAACTTCAAACTATCCGGAAAACAATACTGTAGTTGCTGTACACTGTGATAGTCAATAAAAATATCAGTAAAACTATTGGATTTGGTATTAACAGTCGAAAACCAATAAATTGTGTTTTAAATTGGAGCCTTTTAGCAATAATTTTCCATTGGAGCCAACACCACGTTTGTTTCAAACCTTGACATGATTGTGTCTCGTCGTCAGCGGTCACAATAGAATATCCCGTTGCGGTGCATCGGCAATCATAACCGCCCGGGTTGTTAACACATTCAGACCCTGTGATTTCGACACAAACATTGCTTTCGCATTCGTCGACATCTAGAGAAACAAATAAAAATCAAATAAACATAGATAAGATACTTGAAAAATCTAAAAATAAACATCCAATGAGAATTATTTTTTGTAGCTGGATATGAATGATGAGAAAGTTAAAAAAATATAGAATTGTTGAGCTTTGAGCTTTGCATGCATTAGCTGAAAACAACTGGCGAAATTAACTGCTGTTGTGATCTATCTCGTGTAAGACGGGAGAGCAGGGCCAAGGCCAACATTATAAAACCAGGCTACGATTAATTAACACAAATCTTGCTGGTATAAACGAACATGTTTATTCATTGTAGTCTCACAGAAGATCATCCAAGTCGCAATTTGATTAAGTTATAGGGATATTTGCCACTAGTTGTAGTTTAGTACCTCATCTGTGCAAGAATCATTTAACACGATACAATTATGATTTAACTAAATTAGATGATTCTGAGTGCAGTGTGACGAGAAGCATTGTCTTTTCATAGAGACCACTTGCGCAAAACAGCATTGGATGGTTTATTTGAAAGCGCACTTTGAAATAAATAAATAAAAGCGTCCATAGCACTCGAAAGATTGGGAACCACTGATATATGCCATTCATCGCCCCCGTGCCCAAACTATTATCTTTAAACAAAAAGTAAATTTGACCGGGCCATGTTTAAATACATTGTTACCGGATTGAAAGGATTTTCCAAAAGTATTTTTTGTGAAAAAAAAACGCTTTTCTGGTACCAATATTTTTGACTTTTGAATCGAGATACAATCATACAGATGCTTACCGCTAGATACCCCATATAATTATTCAGGGAACACTTATCTCGTAAAACAGAGAATCAAATATTAATTGGTCAAGTGAAACTCCACTTAGCTTAGAAACAATGAGCCTAAATTCCCCAAGATTATGATAAAATTTGTAAAACACGATGTCACAATGCAAATGGTATATTAACTCTTGGACGTGTTTGTTATTTGTTGGACACGTAGTGGACATAGCGATCGTTTAAATATTATGTTGTTGTTCTTGTTATTATTATTCTCCTTTGTCATGATGAAATCGCTTTTCTCTTCGAATACTGGACCAATTGCTTTGAAATTTTTAGTGGTTAAAGATTGCCTTTTTTGCCAGAATGCTATTACTTTTACCCATTTCAAAAATTTCTGTGGACTTCAAGAGATTCGTTTTTTATGTGTCAGAATGAAAAATAGCGACACCTTGTGACGTGTCCATATATTTGAGCATAGCTCTTTTTTTGTATCATGTTGTGGTTGTTGTTGTCGGTATTCTTTTTCTTATTGTCGTCGTTGTTGTAAAAAAAAAAGGTTTTCTTTTTAAATACTGGGCCAATTGCTTTGAATTGCTTTGGTGGTTAAAGATTGTATTTGTCGCTGAAAGGCTATTACTATTTATTTATTTTAAAAATTTCTGTGGTCTCTATGAGATTCGTTTTTCACTACGAATTTTTGTGTGATGATGTCAGCGAAATTGAAAAATGCGCACCTTGTGGCGGTTCCGCGTCCGCGAGCGTTTCGTTCTGGTGGTCAGTCGAAGTCAAGAAACTACGTTATCGGTAGTGTAAAAGATTTCATACCCGTACTACTTCGTTTTTTTGTCCTTATAAATTAGCATTACTCTTTTGTTTTATCTATAATTTTTGAAAACCAAATTTTGGTTAAAGACATTGCGTACATCATGTCAGGGGATACTGAAAGATTCTGTCTAAAGGGAATTATAGTTAATCGTTATATTTTTTTTACTCCACATCGATATATAACATATTTTATGTCTTTTCGTGCAACCGTTTAATTCATGCAGTGCATTTCATCTTTTATGAATTTGGCCACTGATTTAAATAATAAAAAAACATGCTCGTAACCAGGATGTTATGTTTTTTTTTTATTTTAAATACTTATGATGGATATTTGAAATTTTTTGAAAATGTTCTTTTTTTCTTCAAAATACTTATTTTGAAATGTTTTGGTGTTTCATTAACTTTTTAAGTTATTAACCTGAATCAACAAGCGTTTTAGGTGTCGCTGCCTGAAGACCTCTTGAGGTCCCTCGCGACTCCTGTCACACAATTTAAGTTAGTTTCCACTTGTATTTGTAATATTTTTTCATATATCTTACCATGTTTAAATTGTGTTGACGAATAAATGATGATTGATTGATGATTGATTGATTGATATAAAACTACATACAGGTATACCTGTGCAAGCATCGGATCCCTCAATCTTATGAAATCCTAGTTTACAAGCACAAGTGAATGATCCAGGATTATCAGTGCAGTCCTCGTTTTCACCACATGCCGCAGAATCGGCACATTCATCAATATCTGTAAAAGTAGTCAAAAACTTTTTTCTGATACTGGAATTTTGAAAAAATCTATCATTTGGTATTGTTTCAAACTTCTAAATACTTGTGTTACATTCATTGCTATATGATGTGCCAAAAATACACATAAAAAATGTTAGTGTTATCATATTAAATATTCCATTTTTTTAACATGCAGACGTTTGGATAACACAACAGTCATCAAAGATGAAAAGAACTGGTTTATGCTCAAATTAGTATTTCAAATATATTTTTGGAATATCGTATAGCAAAACTATCTAGTTAGCTGGTACATTATTCGGGTGAACGTCAATTAATTATTTTGAGGACACATGTGCGAAATTATGGCATAACTCCGACACAACCCTAGAATGAGTTAACAAGTCCAGCAAGGAAGGAGTGTAATGCTGGCAGAATTACTACAAAGTAGATCGCAAAAAATCGTCCTTGAAAAAAATCTTGCGTGTTTCTTAAAACATCAATATAAAATGATGTTTAGATTTACCCACCGTATGTATGGACTACTAAATTCATATTTACCCTAGCGCACACTCGCTCAAACTACACTCAACCTGTGATCAAGGGGTTAAACAATTTTTTATTTACTGTAAATTCGATATTCTATACAAATCGCCTGCCCTGATAATATGCTCAAAGCTTTAGAATAATGCAACGCCAAGTTTGGCCCAGTTACCTCAAGTAAGGCCTAACAAACATGAGTGTGGGTCGGAGTTTTACCAATGTTGATGGTGAGTCGAGGCGTCCTAAACGTCAAATTGATTAACCCCTTGATCACACGATGGTTGTGGACTGGGATAACTGCGGTTACCACAACTATTAGACTATATACGGCGTCCGATTCCATCCGGAAAATATGAAAAAAAAATGTGCACGTTTCTGTTGTATTACAGGGAGAAAACTTGAGTGGAACTTTCAGTGGGAGGAATTTTCTGGGTACATTTTCAAAGGTGGACTTTACACGGAATGTTGTAGAGTTGTTAATATCTACCGCCCGTATTCTATACAGGAAATCTTTTTAATAAACTGTTGTTAGATGCAATAACAAAGAAGTGCCGATAGTGACTCTTGGATCTATTTTAAAATATAACCAAAAAATAGAAATATACTTACTTTCGCACGCTCCATCTGTGTTCTTTTGATAACCAGTTTTACAATTGCATTGGTAAGAACCTTCACTGTTCTCGCAATCAGATGAAGTAGAGTCACATGTGCTTGTATCAGAACATTCATTAATATCTGTTCAACAAGAGAAAAGTTATGTTAAAAGAAATGCTATAACACTATTACAAATTTTGCGCTCATTTTTATGGGGGCTATTGTATGAATATGGATTTTAATGAACGTTTTTAGGAGTATTGTATTTTTTTTGTAAAAATGCATATTGTGATAACTGAGCCACGAGATATTAATGAGCATTATAGGTAGATCACAGACTTTGCCTTTCCCTAACTTTGCCTGATTGCGATTGACGGCATATAACGTACAACAGCAGCAAAAGTTTGTATTTTACTACACATTGCCCAATTAACTATACCATTTTTATATTCCTGTGTCCATACTTTTCTCGAAATATTTCTGTTGTATAGTATTGTCATTTTTGAAAGTTTAGGAAATTGATCAGAGAGATCAAAGTAATGAAGATACCCAACATTTATCTGGGTTTACAATCCGTCCGTAAATTTTTCAATTTATTATTACCACAATTTCAGCTTTTTATTATAGGTCACCTTCTACAGATCGGAGACTTGCTATAGGAACAAAAAGTGGGCTATTCTGGATACGGAACAGAATTTGTTAGATTTCCACACATGCCATGATGATGCAAAAACCCAAGACCAACTAAGTACAAGAGTAAATAAAATTCATAATAAATTTTAAGTTTGGATTTGTAAGAAAATTTTTTATTGATTATTTGCATTTTTGGAATAACATTATAGTCACTTTGGCTGATTAAGATGCTACGCTGGAAATTTACAACAAAATGCAGTCAAGTTTTAGAGCATATTGAATGAAACAAATACCGTTTGGATGTAAATACAAGAGGTTTTCATAAAATTGAATTTTAATAAAAAAGTTAAATGTAAAGTTTATTATGTTAGCCTACGCTTCCGTCGTTCGCAAGATTAACATTGAATAGAATGCTAAAAGGTATATCCAGTTGGTATTTTTTTCTTTCTATCTATATTGAAAAAGAAAAACAGATTCAGCGAAGCATTTTATGAGGAATTTGCTAGTCTTGAATAAAGCGCTGACATTTACGCGCAAACGAGATCTAGTTTGCGTGCAAAGAACAAAAGCCATACAAAAATGTATTTGAAAAACAATCTTTTCATGATTTTGACGTGATTTTAGGTGCGACCAAATATAATCTAAAAATAAATTGTTCTATGCACGTCACTTTTTCGTCTGTTTATACGGTGACTCGGCAAGCATTTGCGAGGAGAACAACATATCTATTACCCCATGACGAAGAGAGGATATTTTGTAAAGACATTTTTTGGCTTCGGTGAAATTTACTTCCAAACTGCAGGTGCAACTTTAGATAATCGTATTTGGATTTGATAATTTTGACATCAGGTTTATTGTTGTCAGTAAATAACTGATACCAAAATAAAAGTTTTATGAAATCCATGTATAAATTTGAAATCGAATTTTCAAATTACGCGAAAATGCCCCTAAAAGCTGACCGATAGAAGGTAAATGAATTGAATATTTAAGTACAAACGATATTATTTACAAATGTTCGGATGGCACTGTCCAAGACATATTCAACCGTTATCTGCGGTCATTGTGTTGGTGAGGCCGTTATACTATAATGCTACCATTCGTTAATTTTTTCTCATTATTGATAAATGCGTTATTTTCAATCTTTGAGTGTCCCAGATTAGATATATCGTATTCAAAATCTAAGCATTCTACCTAACCCGTGTTGTAACGAAGTGAATAATAGGCTACGTCGATTATGCAAAATTTCGGTCTTGCCACAACGTATAAGTGTGTTTTTGCCTTGCGTGTGCCATTAGATAAAGAGTTGGAAAATTACTCTTATTCATACCAATGGATGCTGTTTAGTTAGTGGATTCAAATGCGTGAAACACCTTGTCAATTCGTGAATACATCATTCGAAATAAGTCAGTGAACACTGTTGGGCTGGCAAAAAATCTCAGAGCTGTTACACAGACATTGACATATTAGTACGTATTTGTGTGTTTTTATAACTCCAATGTAGAATGTGGATGCTAGGCGTCTTAAACTGAAAGCGATATACTACTGATGAAACGTAGCTTGCTGTTATCCGCACAAAAGGGATGTGCAGTCGGAGAAAATTTACACCCGACACCGATACTGGTCTTTGACCCTCGACTCCGGGTTGACATTTTCTTATGACTCAGACTTCGACAAATTGAAAAAAGTGTTGACTCCGGATCCATCTCCGCTCTATGAAACTAAATTTTGTTAACGAAAGCCGTGGCGCTTGCAATTCATGACTGTTAAGAACGCTTAGTCTCAAGAGTTTTTGTCAGAAAATCTGACGTATATGATCACCATGAAGAAATTTAAATTTTGACTCTCGCTTCAGGATGTTTCGAAATACGACTTTGCCGTCAAATCTATGGCACCATTGCTAAAATCCGACTTCAGACTCCGACAACTCCACTGGTTTACAATTTATCGTTTTTTCTTGCTTCCGGTAAATAAAATCACTACATTTTTTTTTACATAGCAGCAAGCTTCTCAGAAATGCGCTCTTGCATCTACTTTACAGCTTGTTTTTATTGCCTGTATATTCATCAACTTTGTTTTTGGCATGCATAAATATAGCAAAGGTTACAAAAAGTACCTGTAACAAAAATCATTGATCAATCAAAATTGAAAACCACCGGAATACCAAGGATTTTGAATGTCTATTAACTAAGTTTTATTGGACGCCTCCTAAAAGCCATTAATAAATAACGTTCTGTGGTGAGGTACTTTTACCGAAAAACGCTGCTTTCGAATTTTGTTATGCAACAGTAGATTTACGTAAATGTGATGGCGCAGGAGCCGCATTCCAACCATGAATAATCCATTGACGATAAACTAGTAATTGTTCGTCAAAAGCTACTTTCCTGAAATGAAACCTCGTCAACGGAGCACTTTTGAGCAATAACAATTTGATCATTTATTGCTACTCTAACTGAAAAATAACTACTCACCAACACATGCATCCATTTCTGTATTAATGTGATACCCAGTAGCACAATCGCACGAATAACTACCGTCTGTATTGCTGCAATTTGAATCAGTAATGCCGACACAAACGTTTTCCATGCATTCGTCAATATCTGAGGAAAAATAACTAATATTAAATATATAATATAAATAGCCGTCAGGGTGCGTTTAAAATTGATTTTATCAATAAAATGTATTAATTAAACTACGGGTGAAATAATTAAAAATCGAAAAAACTTATATTAGTGAGTCGTTTGTTTTATCTTCATTAGATTCATTCCTGGTGAATCCGCATTTCTGGATAATGCCATTACATCGATATATATCCGTGGAGAGCTGTATTGTCGGGGATAGGAAATATATTTTGTTGCTCTCGCACGTGTACAGTTTCAAGTTTCAATATAATTTTTCTAATTCGAGAAAATCAAATTCGTCTGAACTAAATTATGATTGTTATAATAGTTTTTAGTGAATGTGATGCATTAACATATCAAGGAAATGTTATGATACAATCAAAAAATATGTTAGCAATGACCTAATGAACAAATTTTTCTCATATATATATATATTATATAAAATACAAAATTTCAAATCTTTATGACCTAATTTGTATCCATTAAAATATTTTATTCGTTGTTATCGGCGTGAAATTAGATCATTAGAAAGATTCATCTTACATAGACATTCGATTCCATCGAACAATTTTATAAGTATATGAGATGTAGTAGATCCAATAATTTTATGTGTACTCAAAGGTTACCCTGTCAAAAGTTGTTACCTTATCAGAAAACCTGTAATAAACTGACTTTTTCTCTATACCCCAACGTGCTATTACTTAAATGTCAGATTGGGAGAGTCGGGAAAACAACATATTATTGTGTGCAGATAAATATCATTCAAATACGAGATTCCACCCCTTGTTAATTCGTTAAATTGCCCGCTTCTTATAATACACAATTCATTTCCAATATTGTCTTTTTCGGAATCGGGAAATTCCAAATACTGAAAAACAGCCAATTATGGGATATACAGTACACTAGTTACCACGATATTATATTTTTAAACATCAGTTAACCATATTTTGAGAGTGAGATTCGTCAGGTTAAGAGAGTTTTTAGAAAAAATGTATGAAGGTTTATTTGAAATATACTGATATTAGGCAAAAAAGTGAACTAGGGAAAATACGGCATTTGCGTGGGTGAGGATGAAGAAGCGAGTAGGCTATGTCCTTTTTTATGTATTCTCAAAGACCTAAAGATTGTAAATCAGTGGTTCACTGTTTATATAGAATATCACAAACAATTTAATTGAAGACTGAA
Organism: Styela clava; assembly: GCF_964204865.1. Lineage (NCBI taxonomy): Eukaryota > Metazoa > Chordata > Ascidiacea > Stolidobranchia > Styelidae > Styela > Styela clava. The sequence continues at coordinate 9,322,250 of NC_135259.1, read as the reverse complement.
TTAGGAGGTAAAGTAAACGTAGGTATATATTTTTCAGAGGAGACTTCTGAAAACTATCGCATCGTTTCCATAACAACTCACACTACAATTTTGTAAATACAACAAATTTTTAAGATGAAATTAGTCGACCACCGAGTATTTGAAATTCGCTTGTTGGTTGATACCGCCTGAAGCCATTACATGAATTTTTTCCGTTACCTACGATACGCCCATAATAAAAGAAAATTAAACCCACAACAAGGTGAAATTATCAATAATAATATATATGTGCAATGGCATTTCATTTGCCTCTTACTTTGAAATCGTCGTCGCATCCATTTACAAATATCCAACCGATGAACGTTAAAAAGTTTTCTTGTATACCAGACATTATATCTTTTTAATGTGACTTTTCGTGACTTTGCTATTACCCCTAGTTTTGAATGTCGTGTAATACTAACTCTGCAGTTTTCGCGGATTTGAAGCATGAGTCCGAAGCATAATGGAATGTACTTTCTTAATTTATTTTTTAATATACTCTCTTCGCCAAGATGTATTCCTCGAGAACATTTTCATTTTCCAAAACAAAGCAAAATACGTCAATAAGGCAAATACGATCAAATCGCTAAAATCACTTTTTTCGGGCATTGTGGATGAAAACCTATAATTATTATTGCTGTACTAACTTCGATCCGTACACGCGTTACGAAACAATCATCAAAGACATGTTTTTCCATATAGCCAAATTGTGATAACATTTTGTATTAGCAAGGTACGGCCCTATCGAGACTATCTTTGAATAATTTTATTTAATAATAAACCGTGTTTCAATCGTTTGGTAACAATTTTCAACAGACTTACCGTTACACATAGTTTCGTTTTCGTTAAATTTGTAACCATCAAGACAGGTGCAGAAGAATGAGCCTACTGTGTTGTTGCATTTACTGTTTTCCGGACAGGATGTGGCTATCTCACATTCATCAGGATCTGTTGTGTAATAGATTAGATGTGTACCAAGTTACGATTAAGCTTTGTACCGTATTAACGTGGCACGTATACATGGTTCCTGATCGCCATTCGAATGGCGCTCAATGTACAGATGGGAATAGAGAGGAAATTATGAAAAGAATGTACAAATAAATAGACTGATTTAATGAACTGTCATGTAGGTAATAGCTTTGGTTTTCCGAGCAGCTATACCGGACTTGTACTGCTGATGAAATGCAATTTAAACTTTTTAGTTGTTCTTCAATATATAATAAATTTAGGTGTATATATATTTTTATCTCAAGAAGAGTGTAATTGTTTCTCCTCTTTTTTAATTGGAGTTGGTAATTAAAATAACATATTTGGAACTTCGCCTTTCTTGTTGCTTTTACAGCATTAAATAATGTATTTTGAGGCTCACGAATATATGACTGGTTGCAAAAAAATCCTAATTTATTATATTACCAGCGACTTCCACAGTTCCATTACTTCCTGCGTTAATCAGAGCCAGCAATGCCGCGATATCATAGCCAGGCGGAATGTTAATCTCTAAGGTTGCTGTAAAAATAAATAAACATGATAATATTCTTTATAGATATGTATTCTGAATAGTTACTCAGAAGACAATATGCATGAATAAGCGGTATTAAGGCTTCTTATTACAACGCAGATACTGTGAAAAACAATGCAAACCCTTATTTGTATTGCATATTTAAAAATACAAGTTTGAAGAAAGCGTATAATGTCACTTGGATACCATAATTATTTAATTGCCTGTTTTGTATATTTAGATTGAAAAAATCAGAATCATTGAGTTTAGAATTTGAAGTTTTGATTACGTCAGAAGATTGATAGATTCGATAGACGTCAATAACATCTCGTATTTGTATACCTAATTTTTATTGTCTGATGACGTTAGTGCTAGAACTAAACTTACAGTCTTGAGCCACGGCACCTCCGTACATAGCAAAAAGAATCGCCAAAACAACCAGAGCACCCCGCATCTTGAATTGAATTACTTGATCGAAAGTTAGCAAATAATTTTAAAATATTTTCTGTAAAAACAAATAGGTAATTGCATTAGAATTGAAATTATGCTTTTGTTTAACAATACTATCGACTTGATCATTGACTTGTGTTGTTAGGGGCCTCATACAAGGGGACTGAGAGCGGTCTGGTTCAATTTATCATCACAAATTTTTTACACTTAGGTATACCCTGCATCAAACTTACCTAATGTACAAACCTGGAAGCTATTCGAAAAAAATTACATACAAAAGGGGATGTTAAAATTGGAATAGAAAAGTTAAAATTTAACGATTTTTTTATCAACACTCGTTCTAGTTTTGATAATTATTTTAACAAAGTTATGTCATATTTCAAAGCATTTATACCGGTACTCCCGTAGTGTGTGTACCAGGTCAGTGTTAGGCCATAATTTTATTCGAATTTTCTTTATTTTAGTTTTATTACAAGTTCGGGAACTGTCTATGTTAGCCAAGTGAATATACCCCTGCCCGTAGGTTTCAGTCCCTTTACACAACTTGATGTTGGATAGGCGAACAAAATTAGTTACCTCCATATTGGTACACACACTTCTGGAGCGCCCTTATATCATATTTCGCACGTAGCTGATGCTGTGGTAATTCTAACCTCCATTATTCTCATATTTTCTCATGCTATTTGCCTGATTTAAATCTTCGTATAATCCAGAATTTTTTACCATATGCTAAGTTTTTCGGAATGAATCTTATTCTCTACTCTTTAGAAATTTTCACCACTAGCTATATTCTGAAAATAAGCTTTGTTGAAAAACGTTGGTGCTTTTAAGCTGACATTTTTTCTGTTGCACGGGATCATGATTTTAACGTCTCTTCTATTTACACAAACAGCATAACGTCTTACACGACCTTTTCCTCGAAATTGATTTTTAGTCGTATGAGGGGGAGGGGGGGGTGGGGGGTGGAAGCGGAAGGACGTAGGACGCAGGAATGTTATGATTATAGTATATTCTCGTACGTCTTCTTTACCGAATATAAGCATGATAGAACTTATCCTTTCACGGCCCTTGCAGAGCTAAGTATAAGCAAACAAATAGTTCACGAATGGGCGTGGCTCATCTGTCAATCAATAAAAGAACTTCACGCCAAAAAGCCTACAATTATAGGGACGTTATTTTAGAGAAAGCTTTTCTTCGCACTCGATGATACGCACACTCACACAATGGAATATTATTTTTATAGTGATTTCAATAGGAAACAAGTATTTTTAGAAAAATAAGCAGTTCGAAGGTGACTGCTCTTGATCGCCCACGATGTTTGAATTGGCGCAAAATAGACACTGTGGTAAAATCATATCTCGATGTACGTTGTTCAAATATATATAGGCTTACAACAACAGAAAATATTAGGTACAAAATGTAGCTTGTATATATTGCATTTGAAAATTCATGGGGGGAAATGTGGCATTTTCGAACGTATGAAGTTTTATACAGCTTCCTGTATTTATATTTAGCAAACCGAATAGTCTCTGGTTATTCGGAACTAGAATTACCGTATAAGAAAATGAAAATACTGGTTTTTCGTAGATTTTGTATTTTTAAGTGGAATAGTAAATCGTACGCATGAAAAATTTGTAATTGCTAAATAGGCAATTTAAACCACGCTTGAAAAATGATGAAAACCACCAACCAACTAGATCCGATGAAGCGTAAACAGATGATAGAAGTAGGTTAACTTCGTGTAATCAGTGCGTTTGAAGTTCGACAGAAAATGGCCAACTACAGTAAGAGGTTTATAGCATCCTAACTATCAAAAACTATATAAACGGGGTTCTGCGCATTGAAATATTGATATGAAATGGAAAAACAATAGAAAATAATTTGAGAGAAACATATTAAATATACTCAGTGACGGGATTAAAAACCTTAAGAACGGATTCTTTTTTGTGCGAACTCTTCAACAACAGGTTCCCTCATTTCAAAAAATTATGTATGTTCGTCACTACGTAAGGTACTTAACGTGATATGCCTCACGTAACCTAATATATATAAATATCGAAACGCTAAATATAATGCTAGGTGTCAGCTGTGGGGCATGTTACCCATTACTGCAGTCTAATATCTCAAAGAAAAAGCAAGAATGCTGATTAACACGATATCTCGAAAACGCACGCGTAGGCACGAACCCCCTCACCCTCAATCCCACCATAAGAATAAACCCTTTTGTTGATAACATGTTAGATATAAGCCATGATAGGTATTACTGATATAATTAACTGTTGAAAAGAGAATTCAGTTTTATAATGTATCATTCAATCATATAAGTGCTATATTTATATTCTATATTATCATTAACCATATATTATAAAGTCTATATCATTATAACATACCAGAGAAAATGGAAGGCGAACGTATAATCTAAATTTGACCAGAAGCATTTTTAAATATTCGATCATATTTCTACATGGGCAGAAAGTGAATTTGATACGTCTGAGTTTTTGCAGACCACAATACAATAAGTATATATCATATTAATTAATATACTTCTTGCTCCAGTTGATTGATAATTTAGTAGTGAACGATGTAATTGTTTAATGTAACTTTAACAAATGGTCAGACGTAGATTTTTTTTATAAAAATTGTCAGTGTGCAACTTCGGTATTTGAAGTAGTAGAAAATTGATAAAAATGTTAGTTAACATGACAAGCAGGGATACCTGTGTTAAACTCGTATAAAACGAAACGTGCTTTATAGTTTATTTTAATTTCCTGTCATTATATTCATAAATGCGGTTTACACGTTTTGTAAACAATTTACAGTTGAATAATTTCAAAATAATAAAAATTGATTTTCTACTTTTTTCAAAACCCTCCCAGTAGATTCCCTAATCCTCTGTCTATTTTTACCGATTTATAGCGGAATTATAATTAATCCAAGCAATACTGTTCAAGTCTAGCAGTGGGGGTAACTCAAATCTTTTGAATCTACTAGAACATAATGTTGATCAAGATTCCGTGCGCTGATTTACATTGCAAAAGATTCCATTATAGCAAAATCATTCTTTCACACTTTAATTTTGAAAATACCAAAAACTGATCGACTTTATATGCTGTATAAAATGCATATTCAACGTTAATTATGAAAAGTGAAAAATAAGCTTGATCGAAACTCACGTTGTGAAATTCTATTGTGATCTTCAACTTCCCGGAATTCCATTTTTGAATTCGTCAGTTGATTGTGAAAGTACTAAAAAATTTCCGCTCTTAATACACCATCTATTTCGTAAAGTATTTTTGCTAATTTTTAGTCACTTTTTGAAATCTGACATTGCATGAAAATTCTGCATATGATCGTAACGGCATCTCGACTACTTTTATTTACAAAATTCTCACAATTACATCTCAAACTAAATCTCAAATTTATATTCATCATTTCCTCATATTTAAAAGAAGAAACAAAGAATTATTAGTGTAAAACTTTTTAAAGTAACTTCTGAAAATATTTCTGCAAAAATACTCGTTCAGTTTCTCAAAGCGTGATAAATTACTCGAAAAATATTGCGCATTTCTACCTAAAGTAGTATACACACATTTCTCCAAAATATATCCTGCTACCTACAAATAAGCTGGAATGTGTGTTCAGTAGTTTGTAACGACTTTCCTCCAAATAATTATCTTAAAATAGTGAGCGTGTTGTTGTTTTTTCTCAAATGCAGCAAAAGAATACCAAGCATAGATGCATTATCTCATGCGTAAAAGCGAATTTGTGCATCATTACCAAACCGTGAAAACTGTTTGTGGCAGAGTTTTAATAATTGTTGATGCGAAGTAATATTTAATTTTATGTTGTTTTCATCGAGAGAAAGATAGGTACGCGAGATTTAAATAGAAACAGGACTACGTGATCTACGTAATTGCATGGAAATCGTACGGAGCAATGTACGTAATTGACACTAGTCAATAAAATTTAAATTTTTAAATCAGTAATGTCAGCCATTCGAACCGTATAGGAACACACATATAACTTATATATAAATCTTCTACACTGAGAGGACGAACAAAACTGATCTACTTACGATCCTTCGCTACCGCTACTTTTCTTTGGCCTGCCTCATAAAAATTATTTGATTTAAGCAGCTGTGGAGAAACAATAAGGAAAACAACTGCTGTCCAATCTAATATTATTTCGAAGCTTTATCTGATAATGTTTATTTTACACACTTATTAGTACTTAGTGGAGTACATAAAGTTGAGAGATGTTTGATGGCACTTTTTAGAATGCCCGTTGTTTCATAGAAAGATTTTATTTTCATTTTTAAGCACTGAAGACCTAGAAAAAATCTGGAGTTAGACTGAAACGCAACGTTTTAAATAATTTTTGGAAGAACTGGAATAATATTCCTAGTTCGACTTTTTTTTATTTTTTTTTATCTAATTTCATCATAACGGGCGTGAGTTGCTGATTATAGGGATGTGGAGCCGAAATCTTTAGGATGTGATGCTGAAATAGGCTAATAACTATAACCTTCGAAACTAAACACATAGTTTCATAATTCTGCTACCCACCACAATTTTTGATTGGTACCGCTATGACACATACTCGCAAACAGAACGCTCATACATTCCTGAAACATACAACCAACATAAAAGTCAAATGAAATTCTTACTGAACACGAAGATATTGGCTTGGGCATTACCGCAGATGACAAATCGATCTTTCGCAACGAGATGTATCTATTGTCTAATATAATCGCCAAATAATGAAGTTGATGAAACAAAATTATTGAGAATGGGCAACGGAATGTCACGACGGAAATCCTATCTAAACATCGTCCCAAACAGACAAATGATATCAAAATCCGTCAATCGATTCGTGATAACCAAAATAATAAAAACAGACCCTGGAATTCCTTTTGAATGTAAAAATAATGTTGACACTAATGGAGTCTCGGTCATGTAAGCAACGTGAATTATTGGGTTTCATCTATGTCAGTGATCTTCAACGATTTAACATAACGATCACTTTAGGTAGAGTGTATTAAAATTGTACCTAGTATGAGAATAATTTTTAGAAACTGACTGGTAATTCATGCCCTCAAAGTAAAATCGGTCACCGATCTTAAAAGTTGTTAAAATTGCATACCTAATGACCACGTTCGCTTACGTTAACAAACATTGATCTATATAAATTGGGTTTGGGACAAATTTCAATTCCAATTAGAATAATGGATATATTAAGCAAAGTATCTGCTAAATGTTTACTTTGATAAGTTTAAAGCAATTTATGATTTCGCTTCAAAAAATAGGCAAAGTGGCAAAAAATATCAGTTTTGACAACGTGAATTGCTGAAAAACATGTTTTTTTCGTATATTATAAATTTTGAAAACGGTTAAATATAAATTTTAGTACACACCTGAACCTCAACAATCTTTCGTGACGTCAATGGTAATAAACAATGATGGACTTACATGTGTCAGTAATAAATACGCAGTGAAGATGAAACACTTATGTGAAAAACCCTCCTTTGTCACACCATGTTTATGTGAACATGCTTTTACGGTCTACTAGACAGCCACACCCGAGCACGAATCGAGATATTGAATTACAGAGCGGAAATTTGACAGCAATTTGAAAAAGAATAAACATTTTATAAAATGATACAAAAAGTTCCAAATTGCGCAATGGTCTAATTATGGCAGAACCAGATAATAGAATCTTTTTTGTGAATCCGAGACCAATGCAATGCACTACACTATACATTATGTACTGATGTCACTTCATAGCATAAGTGTATAATTAATTGGGCATTGTTTTATGATATCCTATAGAAGTAATTCCAAGCTGAATTTTTGTCTGATACATACGGTCATCTGAGTTTCTGATTCATATAAAAATTATCACAAAAGCATTGAAGCACAACTTGCTACACCCATTCAAACAGGCATTATTGCTTGTAATCATCACGTATTCAACGTTAGATTATACCTATTTTCCGACTGATTTATTTTTCAAAATATTTATTACCATCATCACACGAATAGATTAGTCAGTACCTTTCAAAATACTCCTCGTCACCTTTAATGATTTACGATGTATTTCATTTCAACCACTGGTATGATTATATATGTATACTGTATTATAAAATGTAAGAGCTTGTAGTCTTTCTGCTTCATGCAAACTTTATATGAAATTTAATAAAATATGGAAAATACAGTTCAATGCTTCATCTAAACGGATTTTGAAATTGAATCCAAGCCCAATTTTGGAAATATCGTCATTCTGAGAAACGATCGATCATGTTGTTGGGGTATGGATAGAAAGCAACGCAATTACCTACTGTGTTGTCTATACTGCTCAAGCTATTTAGTATAAATGTTATGTTTCATTATAAAATGCCAAGAGGATAATGCACGCAACAAGCTATGATTTCACGCAACAGTTAACTCTCACAAAAATTGTAAAAATAAACTTAACCCTATATAAGTTGTTGATGAAATTCTCTGACAATTTTCAAACTAATTCCAATAATGAATTATCCAACATGTCAATTTGATTCCGACTTTCGTTGGTCATTATCAAAACATAATATGAAAAGAAAAAAAATAAATATATATATATTATACGCCAATGCAGACCAATAAGCCAGAATACGGAAGAGCTGAATCACAATATACGGACAACTTTTATGCATATAATTTCGAAAATTGGTAATGATTATGCTGGCTCTATTTCGCTATGAAAATATATTTTCATCTTTTGTAGTAGAACGAATAACAATTGTTTTTATTTGTAGATGGAATTCTATACCTGTCGTGCAATTGAATTATTATGCTATTAGAAAGAGTGCTTTCAAGGCGTTTTGTGCATGAAATTTGCCTTCTCGTGTATTTGTCCTCATGTATAGATTTATTTTTAGGTTTAGGAAGGAAATACAAACAAATGAAAACACATGAATAAAACAGCAGATTGTTTAGTCACATCGAAATGTTTCCGAATTCCCAGTCATGGTTGAGTTGCTAATATATAAATCGCGGTACATCATATATATCTACACAAGCTGTCGACTTTACAGTTTATATTTGGGACATAAAAATAGGAAGTTTTCCTTTATACCTCTGGTAAGCCTTAATTGAACGTGATATTTATTGAAGTGTTCGGTTGTAAATGGTGTTCAACGTATTCTTTCAATTCAAATTGATTCACATCACTAATACAACATTTTAAAATAAAAGAAAATTGAGTACCTTACTGCGTGGTAGAAATCTTATGAGGGGCTGATGCAGTTGAATATGTATTTCACCGTGATATGTTATATTATTCCTTGCAGGGGAACAATGATTTATGGTAGGAATTTACATTTAATTGTTATATCAAGAAACAACAATCTAACATCTGCCAGTATTGTATAGTTTAGCTATCACCAGATCCCTAGAAAATTATTTAATTAATTCACATATTCCAGCTTTTTATTTTTATTTTAGTTAAACAAAGTATACAGACGACAGATTAGTCTCCATCTAATCCTAAACATCAACAATACGATTGGTTTGGACGATGTCATGCGAATCACACCACAATATAAAACAGAATAGCCCACTTGGTTTGTCGTGCAATTGGGTTTAAAACCACTAAATTATGTTTGTAATATATCCTTTATTTTGCGCTATATCGATTATCAATGACAATGTTTATTTACATAGCATTTCGTGTCTTGACAAACAATGACGTTATTAACAAAGTCGAACAATGAAAATGTGATGAAATATCAAAATTTCAGATAGATATTAAGATGTGATATTTACAAGAGAAACGAAGGAGCTAGTATAGGGATGCTCAAGAACGAATATTTAACGAATTGGGGCATCCTAGTGTGGAGAAACGCCTGTAATGTAATGAGGATAAATGCTGTGGCACGCAACGTTGAATTTGAATGGCAAAAAGTCTGGTCAACTCCCTAGTCACCGGTTCATTGTTTGTGTTTGTTATGATGGATAAAACATGCAACTAGGAGAATACCACGAAGTATCTGACATTTGGGTACAAAGCCAAACAACTTTCTCACAAGTTGACGCATATGGCAAATACACCTTTTTTGGAAATGTTTTTAAAATCTAGCATAATATGTTACAACGATTTACATCTATATTTATTAATTCTATTACTATATGTAAATACTTCATGGATGCTTAGATGACGTTTTTTCATTAAATGCTAAACTATATTTTATGGCCATTAAATTTGAAGTCAGACGTGAAACCATACGATATAGAGAAATATTCATTCCATCCCGACAGGAAACTTGGTTATATTTTGCAACAATTTTCTTATTATGAAGAAATATCTATGTCAAGGCAAACATCAGTCATTTTCGAATACAACACTGAATATATAACTACAGGTATTCACTGATGATTAGATCATTATTTATGCCCTCAATATTGCTAGAAAACTATAATTAAAATAAAACAAATAACATTTTGCGTTAGACAGTCTTGAAATTTTGTGAAAAAGCTATTGAAATTCAAATTTCCTTGTGGGTGGTGGTTTGTGTTATAGACAATATCAGTCAGTCAGTCGATAAAGTGTTTTTTAAAGAATATTAGAATAAAAGGATTTTGACACATAACGTGTATTGATATACAGTGCTAATAACAGTCAACCAAATTGTGAAAAAGACATTTTTAAATGTAATATAACATTGACAAGTTGAAAATTGTGAACAATAAATCTAAATGTAAAGTCATGAAATCAAAGAGTTGTAATACATCATCAAATTTAATGATTAGCCTCTGTCAAACACAGCAGAGAATCCCACAATTGTACATATTGTTAAATTGTACCTATATACATAAAATTATTTAGGTTGAGGACTTATGGCAACTAACGCTTACTGAATGTTGGCTCCGATATTATTAGGTCTTGAGTACTAAGGTAGTGTAAACGTAAACTACCCCATTTAGGGTCGAATTAAGATAATGGGAGTCCCCAGGCTATGTGGAATAGTAAAAAATATAATAATTATTAGATTCATTGTTGCTCAGGTTAATTAGCAGGTATATTTCCTGTATATCGATATTTTCTTATTTTTTGAAAAAAACAAAGACATTATTATGGTTGAATTGAACAAATATCAGTTTTATAAAAGTTTGAATTAGTTATTCACTGAAAAATACCTTTACTAATAAAAAAAAACGACCCAAAAATGAACAATGTCGAGGCCCCTATGCTTAAAATTACATTGACGAATGGTAAATCCGGCCCTGACCCATTAAGCATACAGATTAGGAATTCAAAGATGATGCGATAGCGCCCCGTAGATAAGTTTTTCTACACAGCCAGTAGGAACGACCTATGAATATTAAAAAGAGCTAGAATATAAAAAAATATTCTATACTAATTTAAACTTTGATGTATTTTACATTCAAAGTCATTTTTTCTGTTTCGTCTAGTTTGGTTTGATCTTACCAAGAGAAATCACAAAACTTTGCACTTTGAGTATTTTCATATTTTATTTTGAACGTCTTAATTTTGTAATTTTGTATACCGTTTTGTATCTAATCCCTTTTACCTATGGGCAATCTAAACAAGCGACCACATTGAAAATTCTGACGGTTACGAAATGGCATTTGTTGTATATGCATTTTTGGTTGGATCTATTGGTATGTGAATTGGTGATATCTGCATTTGACATTGACTGTATATAAATATTTTGTTACTATTATACGTATATCAGTTGGCTGCATATGCATATGACGTTGGCTTTTGTATCTACATCACTAATTGGCTACATATGCATATGACATTGGATCTATTTATATATTACTCAAAAGATTGTATATGTATATTTAATTGTGTATATGGACATATGAGATGGGCTGTGTATGTACAGTACTTGAATGTCTGTTAATGAATAATGAATTGGCTGTATATGCATATATGGTATTGACTTTTGTGTGTATACTAATTAAATGAATGTATATGTATATGCATGTTGTTGATCCTATATGCCAACGGTGGGCAAACTGCGGCTCTTCTCGCTAGCATTATTATCCAAATTCAACTAAGAGAAACTGTATCAGTTTATTTTTTGATTTATTAAGCGGTAGAAAAAGTTTTCATCAACGATTAGGACAAATTATGTTTCGATATAAAAATCGTTGTGGGGTGTAATTTAAAATCAGCGACATATCTTACATCACAATGGTCAAATGGTCAATTAATCATATGGCGAACCACGGATAGGCCGTTACTACTCCCGGTTACTAGTCAATGTCGGGTATGGGATTAGATATCCAGTTATTTGTCTTCAGATGCATGGTGATGGTGGAGGAAGCGCAACCGACCAGCGGTTACGTGAACGACCTCACGGCGGCGAGGACTCCAGCAATCTTCTCGCACATAACCAAACCCGCATGGCAGAAATTTACGATATATATCATTTGGCAAGAAATCCGATGCAACAATTGAAGCTAGTTTTGTTATATCATGGAATATTTCTCGTACTCAACACCCATGCTCTGACTATGATTTTGTGAAAAAAATATTGCTGATGTTGTCGCAGTCTTGGATCTCAACAACACGAAGCGAGTAATAGCACAAACGCTGGTTTCGCATCGCACTACACAAAGGCGCATCTCCCAAATTAGTACTACTAATGTTTCATTCACAATGAAAAAGGATTTAATGAGCTCTAACAATAATAATTTCAAAAATTACGCGTCTTTTTCATGTTTCTGACTTGCTGCATGCGGCTCTATTATTCTAAAACATTTTGCCCGCCACTGCTATATGTATATATTCGCTGCGGATGTACATTACTTGAATGAATGCATATTATATCATATGGTTTTATACACACTTCGACCTCTGGAAGTTCGTGAAGTGTGGTGTACGGAGTGCTGAAACAACATAACGTTTAATTTTTGCCTGAATAACATACGTCTCCAGTTTTCTCCTTTTTATACACTCAAGATTTCCCTAATATGCCCCCTGCATACATATCGCCCGAATGGCTAAATATGTATATTGAGTTGGCTGTACCCTGTATGTACATATGGCGTTGGCGCTATATGTATATGAATTGGCTGTATATGCATATTTTTGGCTGTATTAGTATATCACGTTACCAACCCCACTTGCTTATTTCATATTTGACTTATATTTCTGTTTTTACGCAGTCGAAGTATCTAGTAATATCAATTTGGTAACCATTTATTTGTAATCATTTTGTACAACCCTTCAAGAAAAATTGTGATTTCGAATACTTTACTTTTTAGGAATGAAATATCATAAAATTTGTTGATTACACGATGACGCAGGCGATACTCGTCACACATATAGCACAATGATGGTCAGTGAATTGACCCTTGGAGACCAATGGTTCATTATCTATATATCTATATATTTATATATATATCTGTACAAGTCGTGCCATTTTTTTTTCAAATAGTTGCAAGTTCAACAACTCGCATTTTTTGTGATTGAAGTTTGATAAGAGGATCTATACTACTATACTAAGCAACAACGAATCTATGAGTTATTATATTTTTTCCTATTTCACATAGCCCGGGGCCTCTCATTGTCTTAAACCGTCCCTAAATGGGGTAGTTTACGGCAAGGCTTCCCAAACTTTTGAGCTCGCGGCCCACTTTCAATATATATATTATTATTTTTTGCGGTCCCTGTTCAAGTTAATAATGCTAAACAGTTCTATATATGCATTTTTGATTTTAATTCACATAGTTAATTCTAAGTTTTGGTAGGCTTATTCAATAACAAAAACAAACAAACATTTACTCAGATTAAGGTTACTCGATTATTCGGTGTGATGGGTGCGAATTCTTTTCGCGGTATAACAAGGGCACCTGTGGCTGAATGTTTGTAAATGCAGGCCCAAATGAAAATGAATTACGATGTCTGGCCACCGACTGCATGATCCCGCTCCGGCATTGTTACTCACTCTTAATGATCAAATTTAGCGCAAGGCAGCGGTTCGTGTGATGCCAAATTATCAGGGAAAAAATTCACGACGCACATACACGAAAAAAGGGCCGCCTTCAAATAAAACGCATATTTGTTATCGTTAATGTGTACTTTATGCCTTACAAAGTTTATAGACATGTATGCCTATGGAATAAAGACAAAAAGTTAACTTCTCTTCCTTATATCTGCCTGGTTTCGCTAAACTCAGTTCGGCAAATGAATAAACTGCAGCCTACGAAATTGTAGCAAGTAGGGTTTACATCTAATATTACATAACATTGGACCCTACCTAACAAAAAGTAAACAACATAGAAAAGTAATGAAATGAATTTATTGATTCATATACACATTATTTACAACAGTGAGAAACAATAAAACATTTAGAATAAAGAAAATATGAAATAAATTCAATCATATATTAGTTAATATTTAACACAAATTTCGAGACACACTTAGCTAATCGCCTTCGGGAACCGATGGCTTAACGATTAAAGCCGGCATTGTTATGCAAGAGCGGTGATTCTACCTTATTTCCCTGAAAATAAGACCTAACCTGAATTTTAAAAAATATTTTAATATGAGCCCTTTCATATAAAATGGGAATTTTTTTTTACCTAGTTCAGGGGTGGGCAACCCCTGGCACGCGCGCCAAACTTGGCACGCAAGCCCATTCCTTTGGCACGCGAGCGAGGCCTCAGAAACGAGATCGTCCCATTTCAGATAAAAAGACTGAATTATCGAGACTGAATTATCTAATAAAACTCGGTGTTCGTTTATTCATTATCGTTTGTTAACAATCTGTTATTTATTTAAACTCTCTTTGTCTTTTCATGACATATGGCTTCAAAGAAATATATATATTATGGCGTAACAACTGAGCTCTCGACGAATTTTATCGGGATGAACACAACGTTCATTTGACTACACTGTTACGTAATATATATTTCTGATTGATTTATGAAGTTGTGCAGCTCCTGTTGCTTAGTGTTACTTGCTAACTTACTGTTATAAATTGATTTCGAAAGAAATATAAACTAATGGGGAAGGGAATACAAGAGAGAAGTGCAGAAAACGAACTATTACATGATTGGGATGCCATTCCCGAGAATTTTTTTAAAACCTAAAAACAATGCAACTACATTACTCTACAACAGGGGTCGGGAAACTGAGGGCCATATGCGGCCCGCGAGCTAATTTGTCGCGGCCCTCGAACAACCCGACATTTATTGAATGAAACAAAAATTGATCCCAAATTTATTATTGTCTGAACGCGGATTCATGTGGTAACAATTTCTGCTGTATGGCGCTTGTTTTGTAATATGTAGCGTCAGTTGCATGTCGTTCGAGTTAATTGTGATTTTTAAAATTTAAAAATGTTTGGGGAACGCAGGGTAGCTCGCGACGAGGGCCGAACATTCCAATGGGCTTCGACGAGAAACTCGACCCGAGAGCCAGGACTGCGCCACAGCTGATCTATGCGACAGTGCAAACGTGTGTGATGGGCACGTTCGGAAAAACATATTGCTGCGAACAGCTTCATCTAAAATGCATTACACTCGGAATAAACTTCGTACTCGTATGTCAGATCTTCGTTGGACGACGTACCGTAAGAAAGTTGGCATAAAAACATCATCCTTCACATTAATAACAAGTAAATAAAAATAATATGTTGTTGGATAACTTATATATATATTCAAAAACGGCACATACACATCTCATAGCAGCAGGCTTTTAACACAATAATAGAAGGTGTGAATGCGCCACAATTTGAAATTCAATCTAGCGATTGTTCGAAGGCGGAAATATTGCGGCCTGTGCGCTACAGGGAATGTGTATATTTGGCCCGCGAGTACATAAAGTTTGCCGACCCCTGCTCTACATCATCTGCATATGCTTGTGAATCTTTGTTCTCAGTTTTGCTTATGATAGGAACTTTATTAAGTCTTTTTACTAAGTCTTTACTATTTACTAAGTCTCGTAACAGTGGAAGCCTGGAAGTTGAAACCAATAGTTCGTGTATTTCTTTGAAAGATACAAAACATAAACCCAATGTAAAATCTCCATCAGCGGTAATGCAGCAGCAGAAGTCTCGCTGATAGAATAAGAAAAGTAATCAAATCTATTTGTCGGACTGATATTTATCCGAATAGTGAATCCGCCTGTACATGTTTAAATAGTTTATTATTATGTATTTTTGCTTTGAAAGTAGCAAAGCATTGTTTTTAATTTTGGTCGGCACGCGGAAGAATTTTGTAGTTAAATTTAGCCGATTTTGGCACGCGAGCCGAAAAAGGTTGCCCACCCCTGACCTAGTCGATAACAAGAAATCTTTCCTACTCGTGTTAAATGGTTAATAATCTATGTTTAGAAGTTATTTTAAATAAAAACGTGTTATTTATAAATGAAAATCGGTTTTCATATTTTTTATATTCAAAAATCTCGTAATTCTCTAATTTGTATTTTATTTTTCGAAAAAAAAAAAACTTAAAGACACTGTCTCATTTTTTTGGGAAACACGATATGTTGATTTATCCACTCAGAATCGTGAGGTTTTTGTTTTACACTAGAATCAAGAGTTCAAAAAGTATAATAGATGAGGTACTTGTGTAAAATTGGTGTTCTGTTTGCGGCCCCTAAAATTACACCACGTTAGTATTAAAGGCTTAATAATAATTTTATGTATATATGTACAATTTAACAATATGTACAATCGTACAATTACGGAATTCTCTGCTGTGTTTAATGGAGGTCAATCAATAAGTTTGGTGTTGTATCACAACCTTATGGTTTCATCAATTTAAAATTATATTTATTGTTCACAATTTTTGCCTGGTCAATGTTACATTACATTTAGAAATGTCACTTTCACGTTTTGGTCGAATGTAATTAGCACTATATTTCAATACACGTTCTGTTTCAAAATGCTTTTATTCCAATATTCTTTAAGAAACACATTATCGACTGACATATTGTCTATAACACAAACAACCAACCACAATGAAATTTTGATTGCCTTGTCACAACATTTCAAGACTGTCTGACGCAAAATGTTATTTTTTCTTATCTTAATTATAGTTTTCTAGCGATATTGGGGGCTTAAATTTTGATCTATTCATCAGTGAATGTCACGTACCTGTCTAGTTATATATAGAGTGTGTTATTAGAAACTGACTAATGTTTGCCTTGACATAGATATTTCTTCATAATATAAAATTGTTGCAAAATATAACCAAGTTTTCTGTCGGGGTTGAATGAATATTTCTCTGTATTGTATGGTTTCACGACTGATTTGTAATTTAATTAATGGTCCTAAAATACAGTTTAGCATTCAAAAAATGATATAACGTCACCTAAGAATGAAGTATTTACATATAGTAATAGAATTTAATAAATATAGATGTATAGATAGATAATAGATGTATATAGATGTTTGAAACATATCCAAATAAGTGTATTTTTCATATGCGTTAACTTGTGGTAATTTTTTTGGTTTTGGGCCCAAATGTCAGATACTTCGTGGTATTTTCCTAGATGCATGTTTTATCCATCATAACAAACACAAACAATATACTGGTAACTAGGGTGTTGACCCGAGTTTTTGCCATTAAAATTCAACGTTGCGTGTGGCAACATTTAGCCTCAATACATGACGACATGCGTTTCTCTTTACTAGGATGCCCGAATTTGTTGAACATTTGGTCTTGAGTATTCTATACTAGCTCCTTCGTTCCTCGTGTAAATATGATATCCCAATATCTATCTGAAATTTTGATATTTCATCACATTTTCATTGTTCGACTTTGTTAGTAACGTCATTGTTTGTCAAGACACGAAATGCTATGTAAATAAACATTGTCATTGATAATCGATATAGCGCAAAATAAAAGATATATTACAAACATAGTTTAGTAGTTTTAAAACTCCATTGCACGACAAACCAAGTGGGCTATTCTGATTTTATATTGTGGTGTGATTCGCATGACATCGTCCAAACCGATCGTATTGTTGATGTTAAGGATTTGACGGAACTAATCTGTCGTCTGTATACTTTGTTTAACTAAATAAAAAATAAAAAGCTGGACAATGCGTATTATTAAAATTATTTTCTACGAATCTGGTGATGGCTAAACTATACAATACTGTCATATGTTAAATTGCTGTTTCCTGATATAACAAAGAAATACAAATTCATAGCACAATTCACTGTTTCCCCTGTCGGGAATAATAGAACTAATCACAATGAAAAAATATATATTTATATGCATATTTTTACATTATGAATGTCAGCATGTGTATATAGCATGTATGTATAGCATGTATATATCAGCATGTATTCTTCTGATATATATGTGACTGCATTTTGACCGAGGTATAAAATTCATCCTTTGCATAAGTTTCGTTAATTTATACATTCTTCTTGAATTGCTTCTGGAACATCCTCCAATTTACAATGAAAAAGATTTCTAATTAACTTTATCAAAGTGCTTGAAGTATATATCTCGGGAAAATATCATTCAAAACTATTCTGCATGGTTGAGTTACTAATATATTAGTAGGGCGGGGGAAGATAGACACACGGGGTTAGATGGACTCTTTTTTCAAATTGACCTATTGGTGACATCTTATGAGGCTTGATTGTGCAAATGCCATTGGTGAGTTCGTTGCTAAGGAGAGAATTCGTTCTAGCCATTTCGGTTGGGCGCTTGGCGTGGTTTGTCAGTTGTGTATCTTTCCACGTGGCTTGTGATTTTTGAAGGGTGAAAAAAGGGCATTTAGCAAGCACACGTTTTTCTAGGAAGCACTATATGCTCATTTTCAGGCAAGGAACTCGGTATCGCGCTTTTGTTGGTAAGTTTGTATGATTTAGGACTAACTGTGCGACTAGTGCCAGTTAGCAACTAACTATGGCCCTCAGCAAGTGATCATGTAAAAATGGGGGGGTTATGAGGGGTAATAAATTTTTTGCGTTTTTTGGGGTCTTTTATTCAATTTGACCATTCAAGCCCGTTTTTCGTGATAATATACTTGAAAGTCTTCTCTTTTATTTTGTTATTGCTTTTACTTGTCTAAACACCTCTGGGAGAATTTCAATAATCTTATCAAAAAAGTTATTGGGGGTGGCCATCTTACCCCATTGTACTGTCATGTTTTTACCAGATGCAAGATTTGGATGCATGGGAAAAGAAAATCTAAAAGAATGGCCCGAATATACCAAAGAATATCAAACAGAGGCTCCTGGTCAAATTCTAACATGAGAATGACAGTGGAAGCTGTCCAAAAAGGCGAGGGGTTGAAGAGTGCAGCACGAACTCACAGCGTTCCCAGAACAACTCTACTGAGGCATGTGTTCAGCTCTGTCAAGATGATGGTGGCATCAAAACATCTTGGTCCTAGTTCTATACTTACAAGAAATGCAGAAGAAAATTTTGTTAAGCATATTCTGGATTTCGAGCGGAGAGGATTTCCACTAACAGTAAAGGTCATAAGACAATTAGCTTACGAGTTCGCTATACGCAATGGCATCAAAAACAACTTTTTAAAGTCTCTGAAAATGTCCGGTAAAGATTGGTGGGCTGGCTTCAGAACTCGGCACAATGATATTATACCAATAAGAGAACCTCAGCCACTTTCTATTCAGAGAGCAATCCACCTGAACAAACCGATCGTTCAAAGATATTTTGACATGTTAGAAAGTGTCATGAATGACCTCTGTCTTTATGATCAGCCCAGCAAAATTTATAACGTTGATGAAACTGGTCTTAGCATCGTTCCTGGTGTCAAAAATATCGTCGGAGAAAAGGGATCGAAGTCATCAACCCAAATAACCACCGGAGGGCGTGGGCTGTCTCAAACTATCGTTGTGGGTGTGAATGCTATTGGAGATTATATCCCTCCAATGGTTATACATAAAGGAAAGAGAGTGAACCCAGCACTGGATTGTGGCTTACCTGCTGGTTCAATAGTGAAGTACAGTGAATCGGGATACATAAATTAAGATTTATTCCTTGCGTGGATGGAACATTCTTGCACAAGCAAGAGAAGTGACTGCGGAAAAACACTTCTTGTAGTGGATGAGCATCACTCCCACACTCACAGCCTTGAAGTATTGGAATATGCTAAAAGCCACAATGTTGAGATAGTCAGTATGACGCCTCATACGAGTCACTATTTACAACCTCTGGACAAAGTGCATTTTAAACTACTAAAGAATCATTTCAAAAAAGCAGTTCGAGTTCATCATCAAAACAACCCTGGAGCAGGGATATCCAGAATTGACTTCCCTACACTCTTCAGCAGAGCTTATTACAAAGTTGACACAGTCGGCAACGCAGTAACATCTTTCTGTGTTACTGGTCTGTATCCACTTGATATTGAGCAAATTCCAGAGCATGCATTTGCGCCAGCAATAGTGAGATCTGGTGAGTCAGATAATATAACAAATAGAGATTACGACATACCATCTCATGAAGTTAACACCACGACACAGGTAGAAAGTGTCACTGGTGAACCATGCTGCTCTCTACCGAAGTCAAGTAGAACTTCATCAGGAGTTCAGTTAGCTTCCGAGAAAATTTGTGATTCTTTGAGGCAAGAAAATAGCAAAGAACCTGATAGCACCAGTTTATCAGATGAATCATTTGAAGATATTTTTCCTCTTCCAGTGGCCACTCAGAGAGCCAAGAAGCGAAGGAAGAAAGCCATTCAGACGGGAGTTAGAGTATTAACTAGTGAGAAATATGTAGCCGAACTGTCAGCTCTCGCAAAAACAATGCCATCTAGCTTGTCAAAGAAAGCTACAGCGCTTGTAGAAATAATTTCATCTAGCTCGTCTAAGAAAGTTGCAGCTTCTAGGAGGAAAAAAGAAAATAAACTTCACAACTTCAAAAATTTGTGGGGTAAGATGGACATAGGGGAAATTTTCGAATTGGCCAAAAAAATTCTAATACATTGTTTATTTTGATATTCTGCTGAGAAACGGAAAGCATTTTTAGTATTTTGATGCGATTTTATCACATGTCCGTCATATCCGACCATATGTTTAACTTCCCCTCATTTTTTTTGCATAAAAACGTTTGTGCTGTTGCAATGGTTGGCGACTGGCGGACGCCGCCATGTGGATATAGAGTTTAGCCCTTTATGTATGTACTGGCTAAGTTTTGGGAATATTCAAAGAAAGGTTATCGAAATATAGATAATTTTCAAAATATAAATAATAAGGGGGGCCATCCTCCCCCGCCGCACTATATATAAATCGCGGTACATCATACTTATGTAGCTCTACGAGCTGTCTAATTTACAGTTTAGATATTTGGAACATAAAAATAGGAAATTTTCTTTTATATTTTAGGGAATCCTTAATTTTATGTTTTTTTTCTCTACTTTTTCCTCCTATCCACTTGACATCGTATAAATACAAATAGCAAATAAATAAATGCCTAATAAATTATAAAGTTTGGATGTGAAAACGATGTTCAACGTATTTTCCCTATTCTAACTAATTACATTACAACATTTTAAAAATATAAAGCGTGGTACCGTACTGTGTGCTAAAAACCCTTTGAGGGTCTGATGTTAATTCTTACTGGCCATTATTGTGCTTCATGTGTGACGACTGACGAGTAGCGCCTACGTCATCGTGGGTTTCAACATATTTTATGATATTCCATTTCTAAAGGGTAGGGTTGTCTAAAATGAACACAATTAACACAGATAAATAATATATAATAGGCTACTATCTGTATTTCCTTTAAGCTATTTTAAGGTTGCCGCTGACAAGTAGACCAAATGGTCATCTGGCGGTTATCCTGTTCATCCGGCATTAATATATATATACAAATAGTTCGTGATCTCTCTTGCTTCAATTTTATTGTGGTTTTCCTGAATGACTAATAAAAAACGAATTGTTCGATTGACTTGCTGTTTAATGTCTAGTGAAGTAGTAGATTATCCGTGACGAAACCGAAGAAAACGGAATCTGAATATTCAGAGCATGTATTCTGATATATATGTGATTGCATTTTAACCCAGGTATTAAATTCATCCTTTGCATAAGTTTTGTTGATGCTATAAATTCTTCTTGAATTGTTTCAGGAACATCCTCCAATTATTTCCACCAAGCGGCGAAACAATAAATTGTCTCCCTATCATGAGCTTTATGGCATCAGTGTGAACAATTATGGTACTTTATGTTTGCTATTTGCATTTTTATGTTTAGTTAATGTAATATTCAAATATGCCAACAAGATGAGAACCACGAATATCTGTTTCCGCCAAATGTTGACAATAGAACAAGTTTTGAACAATCAAATCCAACATTAGGCTACTTCATCGCCTTATTCGAAAAACAGAAGAGCACGTTCCATTTGATAGCCGACCAACTCGATCGTAATATAGAAGTGCATTATGATCATCATCCATATCTTGTCAAATCTTTCCGCAGAGGTGAGTTTTGAGCGCTAAGCTTTTTAAATATTTAAGGACTTTTATCACGATAGACCAGTGTTTTTCAACCTTTTTCGAGCCAAGGCACATTTTTTTAAGTGAGAAAATCCCGCGGCACACCACCAGCTGAAAATATGGCAAAAATACCTAATATTCACAATATAAGTGTTATATTGTAAATATAAGATTTTTAACATTGAAGAAAGATGTTGAATTGGACATCTTGAATAGTAATCAAATACAAAAATTGCCACCAGATGCTGCCACGGTCTGATATAGAACAGTACCACACGATTACTCTGCCGGACGCTACACCGCATAGACACACAACTTGGAGAATTTCCCACGGCACCCCTGACAATATTTAACGGCACACCGGTGTGCCGCGGCACCCCGGTTGAAAAACACTGCGATAGACCAATGCCAGTGAAGTCTCTTCCAGGTGGTTTCAAATACCAGTGCCGTTTTTCCAAATCATGCCATGCGTTACCTGGATTTGCGTATTTTCTGCTTTGCCAGGGGAGCCAATAAAGAGTTAGAATCAAGCATGGCTGGAGCACCATCAATGCACACACTAAAAAGATAAGTTTGGTTTGTCAAATACCCAAACACTTGGAAACATCAGAGGCCTATCATTTCAAAAGTTTAGTATGTAAAATATTTCTGATTTATCCTTCTTTCCGTGAGGTACCTCTTTGGCTAGTCGACCAAGAAATTCTAGTGAAAATACGGAAATTCGGTGCTCGAACCCCCGAGCGCGTCGACGCCTCAAGGATAGTGCTACCAACCGTCCCGGAATTGACGTTTGGCTTCCAGTGTCCCGGGCTGGGCTAACTTTCAACGTGGTTTGTCATACTTACACAAATGGTACGATTATGACCATTCGTTTTTCATAACCCCACTTGCTTTTAAAAATGACATTGAATGGTCAGGCTTAAGTTTTCACTGCGGTAAATTGTGAGAAGATGTGCGATGAAAAAGGTTCGCACTGAAATTTTACGCTTAACGTTCAAATATATGGGTGAAGTTCTTTTTTACACGGCAGCCAGGCGATACACAACTCTTACGTCTTGTGTCATTTGTCCTGTCAATTCCAGTGTCAAACGCTAATTGTGGAAGAGTGTTTAGTAATATGAATGCGCTTTGGACCAACAGTAAAAACAAACTAAACTTTAATCTCGTTAAAGCTGAACTGATGTTTCATATGTCATGCAATGATGGGTTTATCAGCAAGGGCAAAGATCTTCTTAAAGCGGCAAAATCACAATAAAAATACTAATTTAAATACCAGAACTGATTTTTCGTGTTTTTCTGTTGAATAATTAAATCTACTTGGCATGAATTGTACATTTTGCATTATAGCTAGTTGAAACAAATGTTTTTTTGTCATATCCATACTGGCAAAGAAACACTTGTATGTACTATTTACTGCTTTATTATGGCATCTTATCATCTTTCCATCACATATGTACTAAAAATGTACTACCATGCTATTTAATTTTAGAGTTTACTTCCAATTTCTAGAAACATAATCTAAATTAACACCAAGCAATTTAAATTAACATAAAAATTGATTACTGTGATAACCTAGTCTAAAATCAGATTATTTAGTATTAGTGCTTCAGCATTTTGGAATGACATACACGAGTCTAACGTAATATTTATGTTACTGAATAATTGCACAAAACAACTTGAGCCAAAAACAGAACACAAGCAGATTAAAGAAATAACATGGAAGGAAAGATTGCAGACCAGATGGGAAAAAATTTTGGAAAAGAAAAAGGATTGGTTAAAATTAAATACCGAATGTATCAACAAAACGCTATTTATAGAGTTGACACATTACTGACGAAACTTTGAAATGTAAATTGACCAAGATATTATGGGTGGAAATAAAAAAACGTACCAACAGACATATTGCTATATATAAAGATCACTAGTAAGTCCACTAAGTATATAAAGTGATATTCTTTGAAGAATAAAAAAAAATTACTGCATGTGCAAATGGAACTAAAGTGAAAAAAACAAAACAGTAACAAATAAAAACATTGCTAACAGTGATACTACTGATATGAATATAAAAAAAATTGTTGAAAACGTGGACATATTATGTATGCATGAGTGAAAAATTTCTGATTCAAAATGAGTATTTCTCCATGTATAATACAAATTTCCAATGTCAAATTTAGTCTTCCGAAAAAGGAGTGCGCATTATGCATTGGTATAAAAAATATTGTTACAATGGAGTGTGTCCAAGTCCAACTATGTAGTATTTGACACAATGTATCTGCTATTTAAAATCCTTAGTTTGAACATGAAATTTTTGAGCTTCGATTTATGGATTCAAAATTCTGAAGAATGACCAGTTATTTCTTTCAGTTTTGATTAGAACAAAAATTTAGCATATCAGGGAGACCAGGAAGGCCTTTGTGGTACCAATGTTTGTGGTGAAACCAAGAATGCGCGTATGCTGTACAAATTATATAAATTTGAGCGGAAATTTTTTTTTCAGTTATGAAATTTTATTAAGGTTTTTAAACAGAAGCATAAATGAACTGTACTTATAACCTAAAAAGGCAGATCATTCAAATCAGATACATTTTTACCAAACACCTCTTTTTCATATTGCAGTAACTGTTCAAGAAAACCGATGTTAGGGCGGACAGTTGGTCTGCAGTCTTTTAGTAATCGACTTGCATCTTTCAGAGTCATCCTACACGCTTGCATCAGATATCCTAAAACTACAGTGGAACTGCGGCTTCTACCTAAATTACAGTGAACAAGTACTACTTCTTTTTTACTGCTCACATCAC
This sequence comes from Styela clava, assembly GCF_964204865.1. Taxonomy (NCBI): domain Eukaryota; kingdom Metazoa; phylum Chordata; class Ascidiacea; order Stolidobranchia; family Styelidae; genus Styela; species Styela clava. The sequence continues at coordinate 9,297,047 of NC_135259.1, read as the reverse complement.
CAGGAGTTCGATTGTCACCGGAGTCTTTTCCATTTTCATGTTTTTCAGTTGTTTGACTTTTAATACTCACTCTACCAATAGCTGACTGCACAAATTCACTGGTTCTTGGCAACCAAGCGTGAAGGTCAACTTGAGGTCGATCATCAAGTTGAATCCGCAAGTATTTTACAGTATCTTCAAATCTGTTTGGATGTTCCAGAGTGACATTAACAATATGTGAGATACCTGAAATAGAAGGTATATGACAGACTCATTTAAAGAAGGCAATGCAAGCATTCATTCTGAAGCCAACTAGTATACAAACATTGATTTACAGCTGATTCAATTCTTTCATTTGGTCAACTTATTCAATATCCATGGATCTTGATGAAAAAATGGGTCTATTTCAATGAAGTACCTACTTTCGATCAAAAATATTTATACCTAGACTAAACTGAATAGAGAAGTCCAGAAAACCAAAACCAAAATAGGTTCTATTCTGAGCTTCAAAAGATTGAGGTAGATAATATTTTTTCTCTTCTGTGAAATTAACCAATGTTATATGTAAAACATGATTTATGCTAAATTTTGTGATTGTTCGTTATTTACCAAAATTCTGCTGCAAAATAGATCCACTTGGATATTTTAAAATTAAGAGTAACATGATTAAAACTTCGATAATTACCTAGCGATGTTATGATGTATGAATCCAATGCATGTTTTGCATTACCCTGGTATAATCGTCCTGGTAGAATTTCTGATGGCATGGTCTGAACCGAATGGTATTTATTAAACAAAGCGTACAAATTTAATTTTACAGATATATAGCAACGACCATGTTTCACTCAACCAGCATGTTACCAGCTATACCAAGGTGGTCCGAACCCTAGCATGCGGGCCGCAACACGTCCCGTGCTGGAGTTGGGTTACGAGATTCAAACCCTTCTCCTAATACCAATGTCGAGAATGATATTTGCTAAAATCACGAAATTTCAAGGTTGTAATTGAAACTGTCAAAACAAGGCCTATGGGAATGACGTCCTGTGATCGATTTGAGAGGTCGTTATCGGTACTTGTCAATACAGCCCTTCAATCTTGCAACCTTGGACCACCCTGAGCTATACTATTTGGGATATGTACAATTATGAAACTATGGATTTGCCTAAAACAGAAGGGTAATTCGTTACAAAACAATAACAATACAGACTCGAATATATCTTAATATAGGAGAATCAAATTTTCAATATTATTAGCCATCATTAAAAACAGCGACAAAAACTATCGAAAGAAAAAGAAAATACAATACAGAATTCGAATATGTTTATAAACCAATGAAGAATTGATAAAATATCTGACTATGGAATGTTTTGTTATCTGTTTTGATAAAAACCTATATACCTGTAATGTGTTTCTCATATCACTGGTTAAATAATGTCCTTGAGTAGATAAAAATGGATATTTTTCAAAAAATTGTGATGAACCGCTTTGTAGAAGAAAATGTTCAACTTCGTCTTCTGATAATTTCTTACTTATCTCCAGAATATTTTTGCAGAAAGATGAATTGCTGTACCTGATTATTTTAAAACATTTCATTGAAACTTTGAAAAGTATGATGCATACAGAAGGGTTGAATACTTCAAAAAAAAATCGAAAATGGAGTTATAGAATAAAATGAATTCAAATACCATACAAAGTTGATAAATACGAGTTAAATAAACAACTATAAAAACATTATTTAGTAATCTATTGTTATGTTGTAATTAATCACAATAATGATTTATAATATAATAACTTAGTTGCACCCTATTTACATTCAAAAAATTTTTTTTTTTTTATAAGAGTTTTAATTCATTTATAACATTCCAGCATGCTAATTGAGTATAATTAAAAAAAATACAAAATATTCAGTCAGAAATTGACATTTTATTTCTAGATTGATCAATTTCCTGTACAAATATGAGTGAAATGAAGATGGCATGTCGCTCATGTACTCACAAAATAATAATCTGAAAAAGCTTGAGTTGACTTGGCATGAGTAGTCCATATTCTGAATACAAAGCTGAATGATGGCGACTCGTGATGATATGTGCAGCTTCGTACTCAGATTTTTCCCTACAAAAATTTCAATTTACCATTGATATATTGTTCAATCTGGCAGTGTATGAATTTGAAGAAGATTATTTTGACAAGTAGTCAAAAATAAAAAGGAAGGCTATACAGAAATGTAGTACAGAGGTTACATTTTCAACAACATGAGAATAAGATGAATAGAAAGAAAACATTATGATTGGAAATTAAGACCTTTAGTTGTCTTATATGCTATATTCGAAATGTGAAAATATTTCCTGATCTATTTATATTCCCCAAAAAATAGTCATTAATTTCTAGTGGTTATTGATTTACAAATTCGAATAAAATTTCTAATCAAAGATAGGTAAATATGTTTTTAATTTAAATCGGCTGGAGCGAATGGTCATATAAACTCTATTAATAAAGCCTTTCGCCTCAACATGTACGTAACGAATTTTTGATAAATATACTAAGTGCCTACCTCTAATTATAACCATAATTTAAATTAGGAAGTTACCTGCAATCTAGCAAGAGCAAGTATCCAGTATCATGAATCTGAGGGTGGCCTTGCCATGTTTCAGCAATAATAAGATTGTACAATTCTAAATCAGAAATTGTATCTCTGTATTTAGAAACCTTGATATCAGAATTTTTTCGTTGCACAGTAGGGAGGAGAGTCAAACCGCTTCCATCTGTATTATTGCTTGCATTGGACATTGCGTTACCATTGAGGTCATTTATTTTTAAATCAAATGATATTCCATTCAATTTTTGATCCACAGATTCAAGAAATGAACTCTCTTTAAAATTGACCTGGAGAGCACCATCTGTCATGGCCTGAAAACAAATATTAGAATTATTTAAAAAAAAAATGAAATTACAACACAAAATCATAGCGTAGCATAGAATTTGGTCAAGTCACCTCTAAGAATGAAGAATAAATAAAATAATTTGCCAATACAGCACTGTGCATGGTAAATAAGTGCAATTGAAATGAGAAACGAAAATAATCGCTCAAATTATGGCTAGTTACAATGATGATAAAAAAGCTTCAATCAGTAATATATAATAGTAGGAATATTATTCACAAAAATATAATTAGTGTGCCCTGCTGCACCAGGGGTGTGCAACCTTTAATACAAGAGGGCAAGATACAAATAATTAGATGAAACGGCGGATGGGTGAAATATCCCCTTTTAACAAAAGAAAATTTATATTAAGTTTGAATAAGGCGTGTATGGTTATTTCCTCTACTAACAATAGGATATTTCACGTCTGTTTGGAATAGAATAGAAACATCAATTAATATAAATTACTTAGCATAGCAGTACAAGTACAGGGACTGACAACAAAAATGGGTGGTTGAATAATGAAACTCCCAAACATGGACCTAAATAGATTACTTCCTAGCGATAAGAATCATCAGTAATCATGCTTGATTTTTCATATTTAAACAAATGAAATTTATCATGAACCAATATTTGTATAACAAGTTTAGGTTTGATCATATTCAATAAATACATTGATGCTGGCTTATTGCTGATCCATAAAGAATATGAAACCACACGCATATAAAAGTTGGCTGGACAAAAAGATACCTGGTTGTCATAATACTCCAAAGTAAACAACATTTTACAACCTACGCAATAGATCCATTATTATTGACATAAAATGATAAAAGTGGCCTCAGTTAAAGATTAGAAATTTATATATGAATCCCAACAAAATGGTATTGGTGAAAATTTTTGAAATCTTGAGATGATGAATACAATTACAAATTTGTTCAATGCCTAACGTCAATTCTTATGATGATATTTACAACCTAGCAAAACTGAGTTTTCTGACTAATATTAGAATGGTGCCAAATTCACAAAACATAGAAAAAAATGATTGATTTATGAATTCTTTAATAATGGTTCTAAAGTCTCACATTGAAATTCCCCCATAATCCAAATTTGTAGATTTTCGATTGGCTAAAGCCAAAACTCTGTAGTACTGTGTGATTTGATTGGAGCGTGCAAGATTGGTAAGAACAATGAAAAACAATGTATTATATGTAACTTGCATATATTAATGTATATGCTAAAATAGTGAAATAAAAGTTCATTCTAGACTCTTTCTTCAGACAAGCACAATTGTCAGCATTGATAAAAACTGCACACATGGCCAACTTTGCTCTGATAAAACATTGAACTAAATTGAATTTGTAAAACAGTAATACTTAACCGTAATTCTATTATCACATATATGATATATACAAAAAACTTGAATGATAAGTTAAAGGAGGAAGGACTAGACCAAACTAGAGTATAAACGTATACATACTCTTTGCATCCCTGATCCTCTTCTGTCTGAATCTACAGCACCGGACATGCTATTGGATCTATGGGTAGCTTTGACTTTCATGGTCTTTTTTGCATTGTCCCGACGCCATGGTAATTTTGATGATCCATTCCCCATATTGACATTTGTTATATCACATTATAGTATTGCCTATGAACAGGGTGGCACAGTTAGTCGTACTAGTACTGTAGTACATTTGGTTTAACCTGTAGTCCTGTAGTATTAGTCTCTGAAAAATACTTAAGTTAATGCTTTTTTCTTATCTTGCAGTCTGATGAAACAGTTACCGTACCCCACCAATCCCATCTTGTGAAAAGAGAATGAATAAGGCTGATTCTATGACAATCCAATACTGCAATAGGATAGACTATAACAAAACAATGAACTACGGAACTATGGTGGAAATGATTGAACCTTACATCCCGATTTCAACAAGAGGCTTTCGCCTTTCATTACATTCTGTGGTCATTAACATCTATTGATCTACATTCCCATGAAAGATCAACACAATTTGTTCATGAAAAACAGCAAAAAAGACGAGCAGATGGGGTGAAAAATAACTGAATTATCTAAATCTGCAACTGCTGAACTGCAGCAAGTCCAAGTTGTCAAAGAAATTAATATGGGGATTATTATTTCTTTAAAATATTTTCCTATTTTCCTCAATCTGCCTTGATATCAAAACAAGGACCGCATACCTAATTTGCTTGGGACGTTTTTCACTTCTTACGAAAACTCAATCTGGCAGGGCCCATTCAGCCATTCGATTACGGTACCATGAAACTGCCATTTACAGATTTATGATGGCTCCCTACCGTATCCTGCTATCGCTGTATCGGAAGCACTTGAAGCAGTGTTTCTGAACCCAGTGACCCGGGTTTAATCGAACCCCTGGAATCAGATGGCAGGATGGAGGGGTCTCATGTCGTTTCGTACTTAACGTACTTCTACTAGGCGTAGCTATACAATTTCTTCACATGTCAATCATAACCCCCACCTGACCCCACCATCCAAAAATTACGTCACTACGACGTCACAGTGACGTAATAGAGCCCTTCAAACTATGCGAACTGTCATCCAAGACGCGCAGACGAGAACCCGAAATCGAGCAGCCATTTCTCTCGTTTTCTCGTCGCAACGATCCCGATAGGAGAGAGATCGCTGACGTTAGTCAGTTCTTTATCGTCGGCGCCGATGCTATTTCGGGCGATCGTACGAGTATTTGGCAAGCTCTATGACGTGTTGTGACGTAATTTTTGGATGGCGTAGTCAGGTGAGGGTTAGGATTGGCAATTGGCATGTCAGAAAATTGTTATGCTACACCTACTAGAAGTACGTTAGGTACGAAACTACACGAGACCCGGATGGAGGATGTTTAGGGGTTTGACAAAGAGCTTCTGAAACCGTTGGATATCATGAAACCTTTCTATTACCGGTACCGTAAACGCAGGTAACTTCGGATGGTTTATAACTTCGGATGAAATTTTCAATCGTTTATATCTCGACTAAATTACGTCATATTCTGCTTCTGGCAGTTTCTATAGAGAGTCCATATATATCTTAATCTCTTATCATATTCAGTCGCCTAATAGGATTTATTTTTTGACACAAAAAATCACCTTTTTGCCAAAAATTGACACCTCGCTTTTGAGCGGCTAAAATAGCGACTTCTATCGACGCTAACTTCACTAAAAGACCGTCAATCGCTAGAGGGCATACACAATGTACAAGGAAAATTACAGTGATCACGAGATGTCGTACGAGATTCAAGTAAAATATATTATTTTGATTTAAAAATTTCGTCAAAATATCGACGTTACGGTGCTTACGCTGAACGTGACGTCAACAACGTGATTCAAATTCGCTCCATTTAAGGCCGACGTCACATTGCGTAGCTCGTGCGTAACTCGCTGCGACATTTGAACGCCAGACTATGTGGCGCCACGTGTAGTTAAATATAAAGTGAAAACTCCTACCTGATCCTCGTCACCAAATCCTACAAAAACTTAATTATAGCCCCGGTCATATGCTGTTTATTTATTGTGAATCCGATTAATGCACATTAAATTTGTGTGTTAACATTTCGGCATTCTTCGACCGTATAGATGTTGTTGATACGTAAGGCTGATGAACAGCCAGATACGCGTATCTATACTATCACAATGACAAGGTTTTACGATCGGCGATGATAATATATTAAGAGTAGAATGTTGCACAGGTGAGCATGAAACTCTGCACAGGTGTACACAGCAGGAGGTTGGAGGTTTTTGGCGTTTTTATCCGTTTCATGTCTATCTGCCTGTGAATACATTATATCTGAATTATCAACACGGCCACAAGCTACACTGTTCCATATTGTTGTCCACTTCCATTTTTTTTACTTTTACTACCTACCGTAATTCATCATCCATTTTTCTTTTTTATTATTCTCATTCGTTTTATTTTGTTTTGTATTAAAAATTGTTTTCCATTTTTACTTTCACGACTTATTTTATTCGTCCGTTTTTTATTTTCATTTGTCCCATGTTGTCTCATTTTTGTTTCGTATTGAAACGATCATAATAGCAAGATATAGCACTTTCATGAAATTAAGAATAGTCAAGAGATAAATGGTTTAGTTTTGCGAAACGTCAGGAATAGGGCTGGGCAAAATTATTACATGCGTTGTATTTTGAAGCATTTAGCGGTAATAATTATGGCGCGACACTGTCAAAATCGTCGAGTAAAGTGCTGAGTTCGCAAATTCCGCAGATAAAATTGTGAATTAGTCGGTAACGGTTTTAGCTATAATAACCGTTGGGGTATTGTTTTGTTCAAAAAAAAAGTTAAAACTGGAGGGAAATAGTTATAATTAGTGTCCGACCCGCTATCAGGACCAAAAGCCTTATGACAAGTATAAATGCATAACGGCCGATTTATTCAATCATTATTATAAATAAAAATTCAGTATTCGCACAATCGCGGGTGCAAAGCATAACAACATCAATCATCGTCTTAATAAATATCTCCATCTCGGCGACGATAATAATATCACCGTTCGCTTTAAACTCGAACGATTAATAGTATACAAACGGTGATAAGTAAGATCAAAGCCAACACATAAGATTAAATCAGAACAAAATTAATTTGGGTTTTGATATCAGTCCTTCTTGTCTTCAAGAGCTGTTGCCGATGTAAACACACGGGTACACCAGATATATAAAACTTTGATGTCCGCCGACCCGGAAGAATTAATAATCACAAAAACGGCCGTCATAGATGAACGTCAGTGTGCGACACGCAAAACGGATCACGGCGTCGTAAGTTCTACGCAGCGACGTTATCACGCGTCACTGATCACGCAGACATTTCTCTCTCACGACGAAGTGACGCAAAGCGAAAAGTGGCCATCCGAAGTTATAAACATTTGGAATACAGATCGGCAGGCAAATAAAGTCAATAATTTGAATGAAAAAAAGTATTGATTGATATGAAACCGAGTTTATCGCGAGGAGAAAGGCTTCAATGTATTATATTCCAAGTTTGGCTTTAATTGAACAATAAACGGCGGAGAAATTGTTCATAATATAGTGAAATCATCCGAAGTTACCTGCTTTTACGGTACCAAGCTTACGAACTATGCCAGAATGCCTTGGTAGGGTCTAGTATAGTTTAGTACCACAGGTACCTCCGGTGGGCGCATCATAACGAATTTTGCATGTGTTATTCCTAACCCCCACCTGACTATGCCATCCAAAAATTACGTCACTACGACGTCACCACACGTCATTGGGATTGCCAAAGTATAATTACGATCGCCCGAAATATCATCTGCGCCGCCGATGACGAACTTGCTAAAGCCGGCGATCTCTCTCCTATCGTGATCGTTGTGACGAGAAAACGAGAGAAATTGGGGTCTAGTATAGTTTGGTACCACAAGTACTTCCAGTGGGCAAAGCTTAACTTGTGGAAAGTTTCATTCTATACAATTTTTGGCGTCTTCCGCTTGCATAAAGTGGATTACGTTTGTGTGAGATTCGAATCGGAAGTCCACCCTGCCGAATTCGAACACAAATTAGTATGTCCCGTTAATGACGTAGTAGCCTACTGAGAACTCGTCTGTGTAATTTTGCATTAGGACAAAGGCAGTGGCGGCGCGTGGTCATTTTGACAACCGGGGCAAGCTACTGCGGGACCAAGTCACCCCCATCTACGGGGACAGGATGAGCGCTGTACGTTCTCCCATCATTTTATGAGTATAAAAACCATTCCATCGGTAACAACCAATCGGCAAAAGCGACAATTTTTAACGATAAGAAAGTGTCTTTGAAACCGGTCCAAGCCAAGGGATTAATGAATATAGACATAGTTTATTTTGAAACCTCTTTCAAAAGGAAAGGCAATATTTACCCAGATAAATACAATGACATATCAACAGAAACTTCGGGAAAGCAGACAAAACCTAAAATAAGGTTTGAAACGTTACTATGAAGAAAGGAAAGTTAATGCAAAGATAAGGACATGCGTCGCTCACTCATAGATATATATGCTGCTAGACTTCTACTGCTTGAACATATGCAACACGCCGCGGTTTCTTGGAAGCAAAATGCTCAATAACGCGCTGATTAAAGTCATGCATCCCAGAAATAACGTCTCTGTGAATGGATAAAACAGCCAAGGAATTTAATCTTTCTTGCTTCATTGTGTTTCTGAGATACGTTTTTTTACGCTTCAGCGTGCTGAAAATTTTGCAGACGCCGCAAAGGTAGTTACTAGAGTGTTATCTATGAGGAACCCATAGAGCGCGCAAGTTGATGTGATGTTCAAAAAAGTTTGATTGGTGTATATACATCGCAATTCATTTTCCAATTTACCCACGTTTATCATGGGGTAAAATTTGGAGACAGTAGCCAACAAATGGATGGGAAATTGACGCAAATTTTGAAAAAATTTTGGGGTTCATCAAAGAGAACGCGGCAAGGTGTTCAGTGCGCAGACGATCGCCTATTTGATTCACCAGAATGTCACAGCATCCCTTTGCAGACAAAATCAAACGCTGCGTTGTTTGCCCGCGGCGTAAAGAAGCACTCCATGTGTCGTCGTATTTTATTGTTTCCCGGATACGAGATACAGCATCGCAGAAGTCTGAAATACACGACTGCACAGACGCTCCATCCAATAGCCTTGACTGCAATGCGCCGTATAATACATCCACGTGATAGAATATTCTGGAGAAAAACGCGAGAAAAAATGAAAACTCACCATCTTCTAGCAGACGCTTTAGACCTACCGCCTCCCTCACAGAGCGTTCGTCCCAAACCGGAGAGCTCTGAATGCCATTGAAACACTCAATGAGCTCAGACCTAATTTCGGACACGCCCTGCACCACGCGTGATTGGAAGTGCCAACGTGTTGGTGCACAAGCTGGGAGACGGCGGCTACATATCTGGCAAAGGAGGTCAGAGCGCTTCGGCGAAACGGAAAAAAAATGAAGAAAACCCCGAAACATTTGCAAAAAATATACGGACGAGAGGGGTATCAAGAGTATCAAGACACATATTTTTAATAACGAGGTTAAATTGGTGTGCATAACAATGTAAAAAATGCGCATAAGGTAAATCTTCTTTTATATAAACTTGAACATCATGTTTCGACCCACTCATGACTGCCGCGCCGTCATAAGTTTGAGCTATCAATTTTGACTTCGCGTTGTAAGGCTCTAACACTTCTTTCAGTACAGCCGATATCCCGCAAGCCGTGCGATCAACGATTGGTACAAAGCTGTGAAATATCTCGGTAGGTTTACCATCTTTCACAAACCGAAAAATCACAGCCAGTTGGGAAACGCACGTGATGTCAGTTGTCTCGTCAGACTGAATCGAAAGGAACTGGCAATTCCCAATTTCCAGAGCTAAATGTTGTAAATACATTTTATACATTGAGTCGAGCAAATCATTTTGGATATCCTTAGATGTCCCTTTCGAAACAGTTGCGGCGTCAAGATGATCTCTCAATACTGTATCTAGGGATGCGGTGTATTCCACCATATCCAAAAATACCCCTCTATTAGAAGAGCCAGCCCGTTCATCGTGCCCACGGAGGGACAGCTCGTGACAACCAATGAACTTCAAAACATCTATCAATCGACCTAGAACATGGCGGTTTTTCTCGACGTTTGGTTGTGCCGACGAATAGAAACCGCGCGTCCTTCATCCAACTGTGCTGCAATATTAACATTTCCGAATGTTCGGTATTTTACTGCATTGTCCAGATGCTCCATAGAAGATTGATGATCCCTGGTACGCTCGGAAAGATGTTTAAGATCTCTAAAACCAAATTTACACCAACGTGAGTCACGGGCGGTAGCAAAAAGTAGGCAATAAAAATATAGCCACTGTTCCTAGTGCCTTTCAAAAGATAATGGTATCTGTTCTTGAAGGTGTTAAATGTAGGCTATACTTGATGATATTGTAATTTGGGGGCGTCCCAAACAAGAACCAGATGATAATTTACATAAAATTCTTGATCGACATTTGAAGCAGTGATCTTCAACCTTTTTGTTATTGTGGAACCCCTGATATAATTTTTCACTTTTACAACACGAAATACTCGTAACACGAAAAGCTGAACAACAGCTCTAGTTTGTAGTACTTACTCTCGATCAATATCTACATACTTTGAACATCATGTAACTATGGTGCAACAATAGCGTTTTTGTTAGATGTGTAGCGTAGCGGCAGTCTATGTAATAATTATCCAAGTTCAGAATATCTTCCAATATGATCTGACGTCAAGTGGACCAGCGCGCCTTCGGAGCACCTCACATTTTTGTGAAACATGCGCGCCCGCACGGGTAGTACTCCTTCTTCAAACGCACCGACGATCACACGCCACGGTCTTGCACAACTAATTCATTTTTGTACAATTTAATATGGTTTTCTCATTGTCAAAATCTTTCAATAGTGTTATTGTTGGCACTTGCGAGAGAAGTGAAAGAGGCAAACTGTATTTCATTACATTTACAGCAATTAATTATTATCGCTAAAACATTAAATAGATTTAAACTTGGTATAAACAATTTTCACCGCTGGACGTATATTTTAACGTTATGGATTTCGTGTAAGGCCCAGCATAATTTGCGGGCAAATATCAAAGCATTTACATGTCGAATAAGCGTAGCGTAGCGTATACGCTTATTCGACTTTCCAGGCCACAGGAACTATCTTTTGAATTATTTTTGAAAACCGAATAAGTCGCCAATAACACGTGCAATTGCCTTTTGCTGAAATCGCCAATTGTTTCCATCATTGTGACCTGTTATTTAGGCCGTAAACGCCTTTACGTTGGCGTTTATTCTCTCTAAATCACAAATTTTCCACAAATTTGTGACACGATGACTATGATAATTATTTTATTTCTGTACTAGCACGAAATTATGAGCCCGGCGAGAATTCTTATAAGTTCATCGGCGGTGAGATTCTAAAGACAAATGAAGGAATAAAATCCGAGACCTGTATTTTTTGATTGAAAGGCGGCAATATAAAATACTAAAAATAAAACCGTAAACAATATAAGTTTTGTTGAGGCCCGCGACAGTCTAAAAACGCTTTTTTAGGCATCGAAAATCGCAAAATTTCGTGTGCCTGCGGCAGACATAAAAACATTTTGTCACTAAAATCGAAACACGGTTAATTGTGGGCGGGATTTGCCTTTTTATCCATTACTTAAATTGACGTCGAAAATTTTCGTGTTAACATTGAACAAGGCTGAGAACGCGACTTTTTCCCGGGTTGTGATGATATATAAGATATTTAAAGTATATTCGATCAATTTTTATTGTACTGAAATAAATTTTATTCCGTGAGAATTGACAGAATATTTACGGATTTTTCGAATGGTTTTATCTTTAAAAATAATCGGAATGGCAACATTGCGATTAAGCGGAGTCAGTGTTACAAGTACATCTCAAATTTATCGAATTCGCAAAATAGCAAAAATACGGATCAGAACAATATATAAACGGGCAGTTTACCACACATTTTTATGTCCGCGGATTGTTGTGGTGTTTTAGTGTGGCTCTTGTTTTGTCGACACAAACGCAGTTTAAATTGAAGACAATTAAATTAATAAATCAAGACATTTTAAATATGCCGGTATCGGTCTTTGATTGATTACTTTGCACAAGTGAATAATCATTTTTCATTGAAAAGTCGGCTCTTTCAACAAGTGGCGTAATTGCGGCGACTGTTCGGCGTGGATTTCGGGGCGTTGAATTTGTATTTTTAATTTACTAGTATACTTTATAAGTATTTTCATTGTATGAAGTAAAATTGTACTATATGGGATTTTATATCAGATATCGAGATTTTTGTAACTGCGATAACGAGTTCGTGATAACGAGTACGTGATAAAATTGAATACATCAGGCAGCTTATCTTATATTTTTATGTCTACAGATCGCCGTGGTATTTTAGTGTCGTAATATTTTTGTTTGGACGTAAGAAGTCGCAACCGCGAGTTAAGTTGCACACAATTAAATTAATATATAAGGACATTTAAGAATCTCGTGGCTGTCATGGATTGGATATTTTACCCGACAGAAAAATCATTAAACGCTTAAGAAGGCGACACTTTCAACGAGCGCGTAATCGCGGTGACTGTTACAGATGGCGATGGGAATTTCCGACCGATTTCCGATGGGAATTTTGACCCCCCCCCCTTTTTTTTGAAAATCTCGTGCCTGAACTTGTGCCTGTTTACTTTCGTGTTAAATTATGAATAAAAACCCTGCAAAGTCTTTGCGTGAATCCTGAATGTTATTACGAGTTCAAATGATGATTTAATAAATCGACAATAATGGCAATTTTACTAGTCAAATGATAATTCCCTGGTTACATTTTTTTGAAAAAATTCGCGCAATAGCTAGTTACCTTGTTTTGCATTTCTAATTTTACGAAACAGCGTTAGTGCGCTTTATGCAGAACTAGGAATTGAAACAATAGCCCAATACGACTCCTCAAATTTGTCGTTTCTGTTTGTTAGCAAGAGCCGTGGGCTAATTCTCCCGGAATTCAAGAAATTGGTTCAGTGACGCGCAAGTAGTTCCGTGTCCAAGCGAAGCAGCCTATGTACGCGATATATGAGTAGCAAAATGACATTCTAATGCTCAGAGACTGACATCGGCAGGTTATTGGTACGTGACGATACACAGCGCGGTGTTTTTCGGTAGGCGATCCAAGTTCGCCCCCCCCCCAAATTATGGAAAGTGTCCGCCCCTGGGTTAGATTTCAATTTGCATCCTGAAAATGCATTGAATGGCAGATTTGCCGATGTATTCAACAAATTCCCTTTTCCTGCTGTTCTAAGAATCCCAATCATTCAGCTTATTGTTGAGATTAAAGACTCAGTACTGTGTTCCCAAAAATTTAAGGCCTGGGAAACGAGATGAACTGAGCCTTTGGAAATTGACTGTCTATTTTAGAAAATGGTTGAATATTTTGAGAAAATAGAACGAGGTTAAAAAAGTAGACCAGTTTATACGCGACAAGTTGCGAAAATACTCTCAAAATATTAAAATAGTCGGAGAATATCCATTGCGCGGAAATCTGGTCGCTTTATGCTCTAATCTCGAACACCGCACAACATTTTTAGACATACAGGTTAAAAAGTTACACAAAATTAAAGTAAAGTTTTTCGTCATAGCAACGTTAAAATAGTAACTGTTAAAAAACGGCTGTTGTGAAATGTTTAAATTCAATACTGTTAAGAGGTGTCAGTCGGTAAATGTTTCAAGTAGCATTTCATCGTAACTTCTGTTAATTTTGCCTTACTTTTTCAACACCCTGTATGTCTAAAAATGTTCCGAAAAATATTTGTTTTAGTATAATGTACTTATAATATATTTTTTTGCTTTTTGTGATTGTCCTTCCATTCACGTTTTGGTATGGAAATTGACACTTCTACTGACTAATTCCGAATCTTCTTAAACTATTAAGGTGTACATGCTATTAATAACAAACAATTATGCGAAGGGGTTATTTCCACTTATCCACAAATGAACTTTATTGATCTCTTTTGTCTGTGATTGCAGACATATTGTTTGAATCGTGACAATATTGGTTTCTAACCAATGCCACCTTGTCCTGTACTAGACAATTCACAATTACATAGGAATAAATTACAAAGGGCATTACATATTAATCTCGGTATTCCGAAACTATAGTTTGACATTTTTTGAGCTCATCGATCGCTATCAAATTTGTCGTTATGTATCTTATGCTACGTATATATAACTAAGTATCGGACAATACAATTTTTAGTTGCAAAGATGATACTCAATGAGTTGTTTGTTAGTGGAACAATCAGCAATACACTTTTCTGAATTTTTACCTGTTTCTGTTCTGATATATAATATAGTTATTTTTTCGAACGATTGCGTCGGTTTGGGATGTATGTAAATTGTTTTATACTGCATTCCAAGTAAATGCCATAAGTTCTGTACATATGTTATTAATGAGCCAAACTCATTAAGAAATGACGCTGCTTTAAATTTATAATATATAAGCAAATTAAATTTACTAAAACTGAATGCCCTCCGTGCTATTACTAAACTGATGTACACATTGCAATTTGGGTCGCGACAAGTAAGATACTAACTCGATCAGTGGCAGTAGAAAGTATATAGTATATTTAATGAATATGCTTCGCGGTATTTCTGCTGATAATTGTTTAAATTCGGCAAAATATTACCAAAATTGAAAACTGAAACAAAAATTACATTTGAGGAATATTATTAAGAGGAACATAAATATTGTACATTTATGAAAATATTTAACACTTTGTAGCATCTTCCGGTATTTATACTACCTATATAAATTGCCATACACTACACAAAAACAAGAACAGTTCCATAGTAATTACCAGGTCATTAACGATCTGTGGAAATTTCTGCATACTTAATGGTTTGATACTGTTAATGTAATGATTTTCTATTTACACTCACGACGTTAGTAAAAATAGGAATGTCCATAAAATATGAAAATATAAACACTGAAAACGGAAAATCATAATAATAGTAATTTTAAATGCGAGTAAATGAAGTAATAAAAAGTTATTCTAAAAACAGTACCTTCATAAATCAAATATGGAACACATCGTCTGGCACAATAGCCAATAGTTCATACAAATACCATGGTGATAAATATCCCTATCCACATATATCTAAAATTGTTTATAAAGATGTAAGTATTGATCAAATTAAAAATATGTTAAATTGAAATGCCTTTTAGGATGATACTTATGAACGCACTAAATTTTAATACGGGAAACAAAGCACTTCTCTCGTTATAATACCAACTCAGATTAACTCGGCGTTTTGGTGCTCACTATCATAAATACTTCATATGTCACTTTTAGACGTATATCGCTGTCTTTACAATTTTCATATCCCCATGCTTCTTTCAACTTTTTTCTAAGCTCTTCCAGAGGGTCTACTTTGGGCTTTCCATCTCGCATCAAGGCTTGATATTCCCCAATAGTCGCCCAAAATCCGAGAAAAGTTTCGAATGTACTGTACTTGTTGAAAGTGATGTCTTCAATCCATTTTTTTGTTGGATTAACCATTTGTTCAAATATCGGCTGATATTTTTGCACTAATATGAAATTGTTGGGGTGCGCCTTGATTGTAATAAAAAATTCCATTACAGCTCCACGATATTTGTCTCCCAGGCTCAAGTTCTCGCCTGAATCTGCATCCATTATATGCTTTTGCAAGTAGGCATAAATAGCAACTGAGCCATTTGGTTTCAAAACTCTTTGGCACTCGGACTCAAATTCGGGAATGTTTAACCAATGCGCAGCTGTGGCACAATTCACAAAATCTACGCTTTCGTCTTCAACAGGAAATTTTCCATCACTTACCACCAGATATTCAATATTTTGGTGATTGTTATTTTCATTTGCTACTTCAATTTGCTGACTACTAATATCTGTTCCCACTACGGACTTGAAATAGGAGGCAAAAAGTGTAGTAGCTTGTCCACTTCCGCACCCAATATCTAGCATATTCTCCAATTTATCGTTCGAGTTATTCGGCAAGTTCGACCTCACATATTTCATAATAGTTTCTGATATTCGGTGTGGATACGAGGGACGATATTTGAGATAGTCCAACGCGAGCTCCTTTCCTTCATATGATCTGATAAGTTGTTTCGTCATGTTGGTATTTGAATTATACACGATCCTCACATTGCGTGTTCGCTTTTATAGACGGAAAGGCCATCGATTATAGTATTCTGTTTTTAACGACGCATTATTTTATAAAATCATAAAAAGGTCAGTGGTTCAACAATAAGACAGTAGGTCACTCGATTTATCATCCGTTTAGACTATAATTGTGTGAAGAACGTGATTTTAAAACTAATTATTTAAAATGTTGCGCGGTTTGTAAATTATAAGTAAAATAGAGTGAAAAGCATACGTTCACAGGTCATTCATCACGGCAATAGAGATAACAGTTCGTATGCTCTGACGTTCCACGTAACCTAGCCTTGTTATTTCATATAATTTGTTTAGTATTTGTGAAATATTAATAAAATAAAATATTTTGAAACAAATTATATAATAGAATCTGACCCACTTGAAAGTGAATTTCAGCGTCTTCAAACGTAAACAATTCACACATGACCCAATGACTGGCACACAAAATAAACTCATAAAGGCTTTCAGTAATTTAGCCATTCAAGTACCGAAATTGCAAAATGCATTTGAATACATTCAACTACTATGAAATTGGAGTTTTGCATTGAAGAATATGTTGTATCCCATCGCAATCGTGACGGTAGTTTCACACACATCTATTTGATCCGGCTATTTGATTTTCATAGAATTTTAATTCAAAAGAGTAAACAATTATTAATGACATTTATCATACATTGTGAACGTGATAGTGTCTTTGAGAGAATGTTGAAAACGAAAGTCTTTTTTTAGCTTGTAATTCGCTCAACAATTGATAATACCAATCACTCCCAGAGGACGCGGTCATTTCTAAAAATATATTGAACTCACGAAGCAAAGTTTTTATAATACTAGGCCTGTAATATTTGACAAATAACCCCTTCAACATTGCATGGAAGACATTTGCGCTTGCACCAGGCTTCATTGTGCCAAAATTATTAATACTACACTTCCACCTAGGTTTCCTGGTTATTGACGTTGATAAATACTATTCAAGGCAAGCAAACGTGATACAATTGGAAAAAATTAATTGATGACACTTCAGAGTTTGCCATTATAATACAATGAATTTTCTCTGAAATTGAAACATCATAAATATATGGTGTATGTGAACATAAAGGTCACCAAGGGCCGTGTCGCAATAAATTGCGTCTATGGGATTGGTGATCTAGTCATGGGCTATAGCTATAGGCAATACACAATTCCGTTTGTTCTTAGACAAAAAACATTTGATCAGTCTGTTACCCATATAGGCCAGGTCAATTGGAAGAATTAAATCCAATCGACTTGAAAAATATCGATCCATATATTATGTAAGGGAACACCGAGTCACGTGACAAGATTTCACAGGCAGCGATTTGATTTATTATCAATGGCAATGTCTATGACATGCCGAAAACAAGTGAAAATTGAGTTTTCTTTGAAAATGTAAAAAAAAATAAATATATATAAAAAAGAGAATTTGGCACATATTTCAGTCTATTTAACTTTTATTTTTTTGGTGGAACGATCTGTATAAAACATCTGCATGAAGGCAATTCTTGCCTTATCGTTAATTGAATTATCGCATTAATTCATATCTAAAAAAAATTATTATTGGTAAGATTTATTATTCGAACATAAATACCGTTTAAATTGAACTCTCAAATAGATTTGCTTAATGACATTTTTATTCACATCAAATGAAGTTTTCAAAAGTGGCATGTCCGTAATTTATTGTCCTTATCGTGACCTTCATATTTTCATATAAATGAGTAGCTATTTTTGTTGAACTTTTGAACCAGAATCTACCCGAATTCCAATCTCGGCAAATAGTTCATATTACGTTTATGTACTATTTTAATCCTTCCTGGCATCTTATCATTGGCACTGTTTTTTAAAACCTCCTTTTTTACATTTTGCAATTAGTTTTGTTCCATTTAATGAAAACATCTATTAAAACTAAAAGTCTGTTTTATGGAATTATATATTTGTTTTGAAACATTCACGAAAAAATTTGTTATATCTGCTGATAAGCACTTGCAACTGCATGCTGGACATTTATTCAATTCGCGTTCGTACGGAAGGAGTATCCGTGATATACCAACTATCTAATCCAAAGAGAAACATTTTTTGTAGTTATCCCACAAGATAAAATGAATAATCAAAAAAAAGAAATATTCTCTTGCAACTTTGTATAATTTTTTTTTATTTAAAACAAAATTACCGTCCTATTGGTCTGCCTTGACTCTACAATAAAAATGTACGGTAGGAGTTTCATTTGCGAGGTCTGTATTAATATATGCTTCGTTTTAATTGTTATACATGCAATTTGTACCAAATTTTGCGTTTACTTTTATAAGTATGGAAATGCACTATTAACCTCTCATCGATTATTAAATCTTAATTTTATTGCGTCATAATCATAATGTACGTTTAAACTTAATTAAGGAGTTGCGCACTGCGAATTGTCACGTATCGTCATCTGGACCGAATTCAAAAAATTTGTTCAATCACTATGTATTATCGTTATTGCTGGCAAGACTTGAAACCATTTCCGAAGTCTCCATAATATTTATTACTATTTCACAAATCCGAGAAACGTGTCATCTGCACGCACAATGATTAGCTTTTTATAGAAATTCGTTTGCTTCGGTTTAGTTGGGATTAGATATTATGTACCATGCTTTAGTATTGTATCGCGGTCAACAAGGGTTCATACGCAGGTAAAAACCAGGATAATGAAGTGAAAAGTTGAAAACCTCGATGTCCACTGGCCAACATCCCGATTCGACCTGTTGTTGACCTCAATATCTTCGAAGCAAATGATCTCCGTGATTTTGCAGTTTTCGATCAACTTTTGAACTACGATAATATTCATGACCAATTTAAAAGTTCAATCGAAGTTTATGCTTTGTTTATGTTTTCTTAGGTATTTTTGAGAAACATCAAAACTTCATTTAAATTTGAAGGCCAATTTTCATGATATGATAAACAAATGTGAACGCCGATAAACTTCTCCCATTCATTAAACTTTAAATGTATGCTCAAATACGAAACAGTTGCTAATTATGACAGTGAATTGACTTGGTAATTGCAATTAAAATATGGAAGTTTGCCACATATATGGTAATATCGTGACATGGTTCGCAGTGGTTTCAGTTTAGTAACGCTTCATGTTTTGCTAACAAATTCCACGATATTAATAATTGAAGGAATTTTACACAATAGGCTTTGTAGAAAACGAAAGAGAGTCAAATTTAAAATGTATACTCCAAATGAAAGTTTAAGTATGCATGCGATATTTTTGCAAGTATTTTATGTGTATCGAAAGTTCCTGGCTTTTTATGCATTCCTTAAAATGCAAAACCATTCATTTTCTCATCGTGAATCAAGTTTTTGGATGACGACTTACGAGTTACGTTATGTTTTTTTCTTAAAACGAAAAATGATCTCTTACTATGTTCTTTCCTATGTAACTCCGTTCAAATTAGAATATTTGAAACCATTATCTATAGAGAATATGAACTTTATTTGATTGTTTTCAAAATAATTTATCTTGCACTGTTTATTTTTATAATGCCATAAATGAAGTTAATATAAACACAGGCATAAAATGACTTAATCAAGAAGGTAGGAATATCATTTACTCGATAGTTGTTAGTAGTTGCACCTATTCATTTTGAAGCTAGGTCATTTTTATTTCGTTTGATATTTATTGCGCTGATCGCATGGATATTATAGTTTTGCGAAATTTGATTACTGTTAAACTTAATTGAATAAATCTTAATCTTGACTTATTATTTGAACAGCTTTAATTTATTCATAAAACTGAAGGTTCATTCTACTTTCGAAAACTTCGTTAGATTATGCAGTCTTTGTGACGAGACGAAAAATAGTATCTTATTAGCGGCGTAGGAGTCGATGCCTTCTTAACAATTGGTGTGCTTATCCTTCTATTTTAAAGTTTGATATTTCAAACTCGCAGACTCGGGATTACGCGATCTAAATTGATATCGAGTTGGAATTAGAAATGATATATGGGTTTGTTGACTTCTTGAAATGTTGCATTCGCATATGAATTCAACGTCTTGTGATTGGTTATATTTGATGTCCGCATGTAAAAAGTGAAGATAATCTTTTCCACGCATTAAAGAATGAGGTAAAAAAAACGAAAATATTTATTTTTGGTAAAAGTGTGATCAAATAGAATGAAATGTACATATATGATATAAATATTACAATTTATCTGCTTACAATAAGAATCTATGCAATATCATGTCTGCAACACATATAGCCAAAATATTTGCAAGATAAATAAATTATTTTCTCAAGTTACAAGGATATTTCCGGTCACTCCAACTACCTTTCGCGGATGGTCACTTTTGCGCTTTTTATGATGTTTTCTCTAAGCCCTTGGAATTTTTATCTGAAAGTACAAAAAATATACTTTTGATGATAGTTCCAGTTTTTTCTCGCAATAAATATGATGCCTTATATAATTTAGATCCCATCAAACCTACATCAAAGTGTTTTAGTAAACACGGAAATTTAGGTCGTTTAAAATTTTGATCGGAAAGTTTGGTTGATGCTATGTTATATTGATAAGTATTCACCTATATTTGGCTGGAGTATTGAAAAATTTCAAGAACTCGCTGCAGGATTGATAATAAGATGAGCCAGACTCGTATTTTAATTCGAATGATCAAACACTCTATGTGTTCATGTTCAATATTTGTAAAAACAGAACGTCGCCCGCATTCGGATATTACCCGTTTTCTCAACTTTTCGGCTGTTTTTGATCTTCAACTTAATTTTACGTCCACTTTCACGTGGCCTCAATGTTTAGTTGAAACTAGCTTTTTGGTTTCTAAAATTTGGAAATTTGTACAAGGTATCTGCGGTTTTCTACAAGGTAAGGTATCTGCTGTTTTCGAGTACCAAATCTTTTGGACATGAGCACTGATAGCATGAATACGAAATGATTCCTGGAATTAGTCATATCATACACTTGGGAGAAATTTATGGATGAACGACGTAACGTAACATCTAGTTATGTAACCATCGAAATACGTCGACGTAAAAATCGATACAAGGTCAAACAATGCATGGGTGCAGATTAGCATCGCGACCTTTAGGTTTGCAACGAGCATTTGGGGAAAACAGCCAGTCGTTTTAAAATAGTACAAATTAGGATCGGATTTACGTATTATTATCCCCGGGGACAGGAAAGTCGATAAGACGGCTTCATCAAATGGCGAACCACGACATCACGTACGGTTTCCAGTCAATATCGGGCATGGGATTAGTTAGCCAGTTATTTTTTCAGATGCATGCACTTGATGATGCAGAAAGCCGTAGCCGGACAGCGGATAAGTGAACCAACATACATAAAAGGTAGTCAATGATTAACGCTAAGAATTGGATTTTCGAAATTCACTCAGCTGCTGTTTTGTGAAAAAAAAAAACATTTCCAGTTGATACCCTAGCGTGTGATTCGGATGCAGCAAATACTCGTGTTTTACAATTTTTCATTTAGTTCCTGTTAAAAGTTTTATTATTTCTAGGGATTGAGGTTTGCTTGACATTTGAGTCATTTACGAATTGTTCCCTATTGGAATTTCCCCGTTTGCCATCTTCAATCATTTTTTCACCACAACACCCAAAGAGGAGGACAACGATCGAGCCGATGACCTGAAGAGATTTGATTGACAAAAATGATAAACCAATAAATAGAATGAGTTATATAATATTAAATTCTAAATTGGATATTTAGTTCAGAGAATTCTTCTAACGTCAGTGATGAAGTTAATGAAAGTGACCGCATATAAAATCCCTCTATTAATCAGTAAAATCGATTACAATCTAGAAATAAGTGCGATAACAACAAATATTTAAATCAAAAGAATCATATTTAGATGCATTGAAGCGTTTTTGACCACGGAGAGGTGAGTCATATTGTTGATTGCTTTGACAGACCTGCCTTAGACAGGCGTTTTAAACTCAAACACGAATGCAACCGCGCTGTGAGAAGCTTGCACAATTTTCTTCGACCTGATTTTTGTACAATATGGACATTTAAATGAATAGCAAATAGCGCCATCTGCTTATTCGCTCACTCGAGTTCTAAACTTTGCGACATTTTTGTAATTGAGAAGAATAAATAATTTAACTCATAAAATACAAGCGTATAATCTATACCGCTTTATGAAAAGTGTACAGATGAAATTACTTGTCTAATAGCGCCGCCTGCTGTATTGATCGTTTTCATATAGAAACGTACATACTTCAACCTCAATTAAACCTATTGCTTTATCGTTGCAATATTCACCATGTATTCATCTTCTTTACAAGATATATATGTGAAATTCATGTTACATCACAAAAATTAATCAAAGGAAATAGCTTACCAAGCACAGCGGTTGAGATCAAGAATATGCGATGTCAGTAGACTAAAATAAATTGAACATTATTTACTTTTAATAAATGATTAACGTTTTCGCCGTCGTTTCCATGGAACATTTAAAAGCGTTTACTCACTTTGAATAATCAATTAGTTCGAATTATCCGAAGTTAATAAAAGTGACCGCATACAAAATTCCCTTGTGAATCAATCAATCAATATTATACGATTGCAAGCTATAAATAGGTACGATAACGATAAATAAATGAATGGAAGTTAAATCAAATCCAGATTTATTGGAGCATTTTTTGACCTCAAGAGAATTGAGTCATATTGTTGAATGCTTTCGCAGACTTGCGTCAGACAGGCGTTTTAAGTTCAACTATAAATTCAAGCTATCGGTATATTTGTTATCTAATATCTATCATATTATATTTTATAGGCAGACGGATTACCGATTATAGAAAATGTCCTGCTACAACATTGATACCGGTTCGATACTCAAAAAGGTAAAAAAATATTTATCCTATATTTTTTGATTACTGAAATCAATTTAACAGAAGCAATTTTGAATATTTTTGACCCTCACAGATTTCTAAAGTACACCAATGCATGTGATTCAAGTACCACTTGTATTTTGTGTGCCACCTGGCACCACTCGTCGAAGCGTAAAAGTCATTCAGTTTTATAAACTCGGATTTTTTTTTAAATATTCTCGTTGTATATCTGAATCTAACTTCAGATCTTTCGCCATTATTACAGCGGCTCGTTTTAAATGAGATAAGCAAGCAACCTTTGTACGTGAAGTACGTTTCGGTTTTTTGAGGTGGTGTACGCGCCAGTTACTTCCCATCCAAACTTTTCTATAGCGGCCCAACTAGGCCTGGGCAAGGTGCGTGCTCATTGGAATCCATGAATGGCCACTCACGGCAACGGTACAGTTTAATAATGATGACTAGATTTTGGGGTGTGGTAACAATCAGAATAAATTTATATAAAATGTCACTCATTTTTTTTGATTGGGCAACCAAAACAATTAATATATGAGTGTGAACTCGTGTATATGTTAAATATGGAACAATCATTCACGACAACAATCGTAGACACAGATTTGGCTAAAAGCAAAACTTTATTACGGCGCAATCGGCCGTATTTGATTGAGGAAACATGGTTTGTCGTTATTTTTGCTAGATTTTTGACAGTTCAATGCGAACTTATTGAATCCAACCCACATGGCATGTATCTAGGAATAGTATTCCACGAGTCGAATTTGTAAAATTATTATGTATTTATCGAATTATACTATACCAGACGCCCGTTCATGCTTCGAAAATTTACAACTTATGACATGGGAAAAATAATTATAATAACTGAATGCACAGTCGGAAAGTTGAACCGCTCCCCTTATACCTTCTATATCCTATTACTTTCCACGTATACCTCGTATTTTATACAATGTACATACAATGAGAAGTGAGTTGAGTTCAAAAAGTCATTATAATATATCAATTGGACATTTTATTCTAAATATTATTAACAGAAGCTGCATTGATATTCACAGAAAAATAAAACCTTAATAGCTTTATTTTTCTATTCATTATTTTTAATAAACAGAATCAAAATCGGTTTTGAATAAAGTTCATCCGCCAGTTGTCCATAAATTTCTTAAAAAATATTTCTTATAACTAAAATTTGACAAACGATTGCATTCAATTTTTCTCCTGAATATACCAAAATATATATATTATCAATGTTTTCCCTATACATTTTGTTGTGTCAAATTTACTTTTGCTGGACATATAGGAAGTATTTGAAATAGAGCACTTTGCGAACAAAAACTGTTGCGCGAGAGTGCTGAATTAAATTGCTTTAATTTAAAGTTATTAGTTATTTGTGACTCTTCCGGTAGTGCTAAGTCCACATTTAGTTGAAATATCAGAACATGGTTTTAGGATTTTTTTTTATAAATAGGGCAGTGTTATACATTTATTAGTTTCAGTTGAGTAAATTATTTTTAAGAATATGGGTTCAAAAACCATTCATTATATATATATTCCTAGAAAATTTACAACGCAATGAACTCATAGTATTTCTCCTTTTTTATTCTAATTCTTGAAACTGTTTTGTGGAAAGTGTACACAATTTACTGGTTCATTGTGCCTATGAACCACGAAACTACGGAAATCCTATTAATTTATAGTATAATTTCCTGTGACTCTGTGGTCAAATTAAGCTTAGTTCATTGTGCGCTTCTTAGGGCAGAAGTATAGTGTTCCAAATTCCAAGAAATATGTGGTAGTACTTAAAAGGTTTATATTTTTAATACCCGAATGTGTGAATCGATTTACATTCTTTGGAATAAAAAGTCGTCAGAAAAGAAGATAAGCAGATTGCATTTGTAGATTTGTGTGCTCTTTTCTACCAAATTTGACATGTCGCAATATTGTTGTTTAACATCATTGCCCTGGCATTGGTATACTTTTTCGTTTACCCGACGAGGTGGCTATATCTGAATTTTTACCACTGATTTAGGATAGGTGCTTCCTAAAAGTAAAAGTAGAGCGAAAATGTTTAATTTCATATATATATATATATCAGTTATTCAATTTGCATAAACAAAGAACAACTGATAATTTGCCTTCTAACGACAAGATGAATTTCTATCTAATTTAATTCTGTTGAATCCTGTCAGTTTCTGCTGGTAAGTATTTAGTGGAAAATTATTAAAATCTATCGACGAATGTTATGAGCACCTATGGTCTACATATTTCATTCCCAAATAAAATGATATGACAAGATTAACGAAAAATATGTAATGCTAACTTGTCAGCATCTTAAATTTTACAGAACTTTAGCCTACGTGTCTTGATGGAAAATTTATCGATATTGCGAACCTTGCGGTGGCACATGAGAGGAGGCCCGATTCAGGGTATTTGAAATTATTGCAGTACGGGTACCAAGAAGCTGGTCCCCTTGTTTGTAGGGCTGGGCATTACTGCTCTTGCCCAGAGGGTTACATGCAAAGAAGCAAAAACGATATTGAATGTGTTAGGAATCAAATTGCATTGCGGAAGCACAAGCAAGTATGATTTAGCAGGTTTTCTTGCATTGGATTTGCCATTGTATATTTTATTATCATAATGGTATTTATATCATGTTGGTTCGAGAATGAATTGTACTTCATATTACAAATTTTTGTTACCACTAATTTCTCTTTTCCAGATTTTGTTTCTATCAAGGACGTTGTAAATAACTTAAATGTTTTACGCACCATCACAAGGCGATGTGACGAATTCCATTTTACTCCAGATAAAGAGAGATGCTTATCTCCAGAAAAATAACTAAAAATAGACTCATAAAATTATGAGAAAAGATCTTTGAACAACTCATAGTGTACGTTTCTTGCAATTAAAGTTTGATTGGGGCTCCAATTATAGTCTGTATCTTGGGACACGTAAAATAACATCTATTCATTGCTGCTTTTGACCATTCACAGATATTTAAAAACAGATATATCATTGTTCGGAATCATATATATATATATATGCTGTATTTTCGACCGATGTTATGATTAATACATAAAATAAAAGTATTAAATATACCATATATACATTTGTCAGTTTCCTTTTTTGTTTCGAAGTGTAGTTTTTGAGACAGAGGTGTAAAAAATAATGAATTGACCACATACAAAGCTACATTATTTAAAAATATTATGCTGTCACCCCCCAACTGAAAGTATGCATGGGTCTTGTAATGTGTTTCATGAGAAAGATATACGACTCGTTGTAGTGCAGTGGTTTTTAACAGTTTTTTGATCGCGACCCAAATCTAAGATTTATGAATACTCGCGACCCCATCCTTAATTTTGCAAAAATGTATTTTTTCTGCGACTCAAATACAGTCAACGATTTATCAGAAACAGTACATTGACACAGTCCTTTATTTATTAAATCTCCCATACACGGCTCTATTTTACTGAGCTCAATGTGGAAGTCAGCACTCGAATCGAGGCTCGATTGCGAGCCTTTATTTTTAATAACCGTCAGTGCGAAAATTATTGCTCGCATAGATACGCGGTTGCGAATGGTAGGAGAAAAGTTATTTCTTCGTTCCCAACTATCTATACCGCTGTTTGTAGCAAACATGACATCCTAGCTAGGCCTTCGGTCACTCTCGCAAATTTTTACTCATCACGTGTGCTCACTGTACTTTGTTCGCCGTTGATGGGGCCTCGAACTAAAGCCACATTCTGTCTAGGTCTTGAATTAGCTGATGTTGGCAGGCGAGCTTCTTTTTGCCTTGTCTATTAGGATTCACATTATCAAAGAAGGGATCCATTTTTCGTTATTTTGCTTCAAAGAGATGATATTCCGCACGGTCAACACAACAACAAGCCACGTGAAAGTTTACTGACATCCATAAAACAACGTGACACGTGACTGGTATATAAATTTTGATGCAATAATGAACTCAAGACAGTTCTTTCTGTATATTTCATTGTTTTTAAATACCAAAGATAAGAAGATAAATTGAGACATTGGACCAGCTCAAATATTTGGCCACCTCCTCTTGGATCGCCCTTGCATTGACGACCTTGGCGCGACCCATTTTTATACCTTCCGCGACCAGCGACTTTAAGAACCACTGTTGCAGTGTAATGATAATTTTTTGATAAATAAAGTAGCTCTACAGAAAAGATGCATCTCTTTGCATAGAACGTTTCGTGGTACATGAGAATGGCTCCAAACTCCCAATCGATAATAAGTGTATCATGCAATGTGCATATCATGTGATCTAAATACCAATGTTATTTTTGTGCCCCCTGGTACCACTCAGCGAAGCGTAAATGTCATTCGGTTTTATAAATTCGAATTACCTATTTTAAAAATTCGCGTTGTATATTTAAGTCTAATCGTAGCTTCTTCGGTACTATCACAACGGCTTGTTTTAAATGAAATGAGCAACATTTGTACGTGAAGTACTATTCGTTTTTTAAGGTTGCGGTAAAATATACGCGCGAGTTACTTCTCACCCCAACTTTTCTATAGTCGTATGAGCAGGCCTGGAGTGTCTGATCTTTGTAATCCATTAATGGTCACTCACGGCAACGATACAGTTTAATGGTAATGAGTAGATTTGAGTAAGAGTAGAGTGTGGTAACAATCAGAATAACTTTATATAAAACGTGACTCATTTTTTGATTACCTAAGCTTAACAAATATTATATATATGAGTGTGGACTCATGAATATGTTAAATATGGAACAATCACACACAACAGCAACCGTGGATACATGTTTGGTT
This sequence comes from Styela clava, assembly GCF_964204865.1. Taxonomy (NCBI): domain Eukaryota; kingdom Metazoa; phylum Chordata; class Ascidiacea; order Stolidobranchia; family Styelidae; genus Styela; species Styela clava. Next base: position 9,268,757 of record NC_135259.1, on the reverse strand, counting down.
GGAAGCAAAACTTTAATATGGCGCAATAGGCCGTATTTTAATGAAGAAACACGATTTTTCGTTATGTGGGGTAGACTTTAGACAGTTCAATACAAACCTTTTGAATCCAACCTACCAGCCAAGTGTCTGGGAATAGTACTCCACGGAAGGGATTTGTAAAATTATAATATATTCTTTGAATTATACTACCAAACGCTCGTTCATACTTCGAAAATTTACAACTTATGACATAGGAAATATATATAATTTAACAATTGGAAAGTTGATCCGTTCCTATTATACCCTCTATCTTCTATTACTTTCTCCGTATTCCTCGTATTTTATACAATGCACATGCAATAAGAAGTGAGTTGAGTTCAAAAAGTCATTATAATATATTAATTAGACTTTAATTCCAAATATTATTACCACAAGCTGCAGTGATATTCAACGAAATATAAAACCTCAACAGCTTTATATTGATGTTTATTATTTTTAATGAGCAGAATTGAATAAATTTTAAATAAAGTTCTTTCGTCACTGGCAATAAATTTCTTCAAGCTATTTCAAAGTGTAAAAAATTTGACAAGCAATTGCATTCATTTTTCTCCCGAATATAACAAAAACCAGTATAATATATTATTTATGTTTTCCTCTATATCTTGTTGTGTCAAATTTGATTTTTCTGGAAATACAGGACGTATTTAAAATTGCATTTCCCGATCGAAAAGAGTTACGCGAACGTAGGGATTTGTTCAAAACGAATTTCAAAAAAAATACAAAATATACAGGCCCTTGTTTTAAAACGTGATGCTATTTTAGAATTGATGAATTACAAAACCCTACGCGAACGTGTCGCATTGAATTGCTTTTATTTATCGTGTCTTCCGAGAGCTATTGGCTCTTTGTAACTCTTCCGTTAGTACTATGGCCACCTTCAGTTGAAATATCAGGACGTTGTCTTGAGCATGCTTTGAAAAAGTGCAGCGTTATACACCTATTAGTTTCAGCTGAGTTAATTGTAAGCGGTCGTGTGATTCGGTTTTAAGAATATGGGTTTCACAAGCCATTCATTGAATATATATTCCTAGAAAAATGACAACGCAATGAACTCATAGAATTTCTCTTTTTTATTCTAATTCTTGAAAGTGTTTTGCAAAAAGTGTAAGAAATTTGCTGGTCCATTGTTCCATTTAACTACATAAATCCTTATAATTTCCTGTTACTTTATAGTATCTTAGACAGCCCATTGTACGCTTCTTAGGGCAGGAGATTAGTGTTCCAAATTCCAAGAAGTTTGTGGAAGTACTTAAAAGGTTTATATTATTAATACCCGAACGTGTGAATCGATTTCTATTCTTTCAAAATTAAAGTGGTCAGAAAGAAAGACGACTAGTTTTGCTTATTGAATACAATTCAATTTTCTTCTCTGAATTTATTTCCTGGCCTTTTCCTAGAAGTGTCAACCAGTTACGATTTTTTATGGAATGAAATGATGTGCGAAAGCTATATAAGCATCTATATGCAGTTAGCATTTGTAGACTTGTGTACTCTTGTCTGCCAATTCGACATGTTGCAATATCCTTGTTTAGCATCATTGGTATACTTTCAAACAACGAGGTGGCTCTATCTGAATTTTTACCACTGGTTCAAGAACTTTTGATGCTTTTCTATATCAATTGAACCAATGAGATCATATTTTTAAAAAGTGTATTTATGTTTAAAATAAAAATGTTTAATTTTGCATATTTCAGTTATTCAATTCTCATAAACCAAGGACAACTAATAGTTTGCCTTCTCACGAACACGATGAATTTCTATCTAATTTCATTCTGCTTCTTTCTCTCAGTTTCTGCTGGTAAGTATTTGATGGAAAATCATTAAATTCAACGATGTCTGTTATGAGCATCCATGTTTCACATATTTCATACTCAAACGAAATAATATGACAAGATTAACAAAAAATATGTAATGCAAACTGGTCAGCATCTTGATTTTTTTTACAGAGAGTCAACCTATGTGTCCTGATGGAAGAACTAATCAATATTGCGAACCTTGCGGTGGTACATGTGACAGTCTCGATTTAGGTTATTTCAAAGCATTGCAGAACGGGTACCCAGCACCTTGTCCTCTCATTTGTTTGACAGGGTATTACTGCTCTTGTCCGGAGGGTTACATGCAAAGAAGCGAAAACGATATTGAATGTGTCAAGATTTCAACTTGCATTGCGGAAGCACAAGCAAGTATGATTTACAATCTTGTTTAGAGACTGACTAAGTTTACTTGCATTGGGTTTTACACTGTATGTTTTATTTATAAATGAGAACATCAATATACTGGAATTTATATCATGTTGTGGTTATGCGTGGCTGACATATTAAAACTCATATCATTAATTCAAATCAGCTATAAAATATTGCCATACTTCTGTAATAATATTTATGTGCCAAAACCTTACTTTAAGAAATGTGTCCTGCTGGAAGTACATACTCTGATTGCGAACCATGTGAAGGAACATGCGATAATCCAAATATGAAAGGAGAAAATTCACCCTGCACACTTCAATGCAAGTTTGGGGATTACTGCTCGTGCCCAGAAGGACAGATGCAAAAGAGTCCAAATGAACGTATTTGCGTTCCCAAGGCCGAATGCATTGAGGCAAAAAAGAAAGGTACTTTTTTTAATGTTACAATTTTTAATTGTAGGCAGAGATTTTGATTAAATTTATGATGAATAGGCAATGACTCAGAGAAAATATTTTACATTTGAACATATTTGAATACTTTACTATTCAATAAATAAATAGCTTTCACTGCCTTTTCTCCCGACCTATTTGCTATTTATTTCGTAATATTTTTAATAAAAAAAATCTGCTTGCATAATGTAAAATATAATATTGTTGTTCTAATGATTGTTGTAATGATGTTGTTCTAGAACATCAATATACTGGAATTTATATCATGTTGTGGTTATTTGTGGCTGACATATTAAAACTCATATCATTAATTCAAATCAGTTATAAAATATTGCCATACTTCTGTATTAATATTTATGTGCCAAAACCTTACTTTAAGAAATGTGTCCTGCTGGAAGTACATATTCTGATTGCGAACCATGTGAAGGAACATGCGATAATCCAAATATGAAAGGAGAAAATTCATCCTGCACACTTCAATGCAAGTTTGGGGATTACTGCTCGTGCCCAGAAGGACAGATGCAAAAGAGTCCAAATGAACGTATTTGCGTTCCCAAGGCCGAATGCATTGAGGCAAAAAAGAAAGGTACTTTTTTAATGTTACAATTTTAAATTGTAGGCAGAGATTTTGATTAAATTTATGATGAATAGGCAATGACTCAGAGAAAATATTTTACATTTGAACATATTTGAATACTTTACTATTCAATAAATAAATAGCTTTCACTGCCTTTTCTCCCGACCTATTTGCTATTTATTTCGTAATATTTTTTTATAAAAAAAATCTGCTTGCATAATGTAAAATATAATATTGTTGTTCTAATGATTGTTGTAATGATGTTGTTCTAAAACATCAATATACTGGAATTTATATCATGTTGTGGTTATGTGTGGCTGACATATTAAAACTCATATCATTAATTCAAATCAGCTATAAAATATTGCCATACTTCTGTAACAATATTTATGTGCCAAAACCTTACTTTAAGAAATGTGTCCTGCTGGAAGTACATACTCTGATTGCGAACCATGTGAAGGAACATGCGATAATCCAAATATGAAAGGAGAAAATTCACCCTGCACACTTCAATGCAAGTTTGGGGATTACTGCTCGTGCCCAGAAGGACAGATGCAAAAGAGTCCAAATGAACGTATTTGCGTTCCCAAGGCCGAATGCATTGAGGCAAAAAAGAAAGGTACTTTTTTTAATGTTACAATTTTTAATTGTAGGCAGAGATTTTGATTAAATTTATGATGAATAGGCAATGACTCAGAGAAAATATTTTACATTTGAACATATTTGAATACTTTACTATTCAATAAATAAATAGCTTTCACTGCCTTTTCTCCCGACCTATTTGCTATTTGTTTCGTAATATTTTTAATATGAAAAATCTGCTTGCATAATGTCAAATATAGTATTGTTGTTCTAATGATTTTTTTATTCCTTTAATTCTCATTTAGAAATGATGGAACACCTTGAGCTTTATGTAAGATACTTATTATTAAATTTTTATTTCTGGCATGGAACTTTTGATTTATTTGCATATGGTATTCGATCTCAGTAATTCGTAATTCTTATATTCGTTCGCGCCTATTTACTCAATACCTTAGTCATGATATTCTTAATTACGCATATCGAAAAATAATAATCAGAGTTGTTTGGACAATGATTTCCATTCGGTGTTCCGCGTCACCCTAGGGTTCTGGCGCAAGTGTCTGCATATTGTTTGAATATTATCAAATAGATATTAGATTTTTGACTGTTATTAAACTTGCTACACTTAAAAGCAATTCAGATAATAAAACACATTTAATCTATTGCACAAGGGTTTCCTCGGCCTATTTTCAATCAGACAATAAGTCAAAGATGATTTAAAAAAAAGTTTTTGGTAATTTTGTTAAAAACACAGCAGCTGGTATGTACCAGCCCACAAAACAGCAATATCTAATTAGATAATTTACTCCTGTCTTACGTTGTGAAAGTGACAAAGTCTGATATTTGTTTTTTTCGTCTCTCCTGTTTTTTTTTATTGTTACAAAGCAATCAGAATCGGAACAATTAGGTGCAGTAATCCAGGCTAACAAAAATTTACAAACATTTATTTCTGACACAGAACTGCAATGAAAAGGAGAAAAGGGGACATTGTACTAGAGAATTTGATCCAGTATGCGTTGCTACAGGGTTTTTAGAAGACGGAGAGATTCTGTTCCAGAGTGAAGCAAATAAATGCATGCATTGCGCATTAAGTGAAACGTAAGTAATATGAAATTTGAAAATATTGAAACCGCGTATTTTCAACATGAGATTTAGTATCAAAATTCATTTTAAGCAACGATTTTTCTTCCTAGAAACTTGTAGCACTCATAAGAAATTCATCAACTCAGTATTTCATTTAATTTCTGTTTAAGCAACAACGGTCGATTACACTCAAGATGTGCAAAAGTAACTTGTCATATTTATCCTTCCTCGTTTGTCTCCGACAATGAATTTTACTTCAGATTACTCTTTTTTATAAGAAAATATAATTGTGTTAACCGTGAATTCCCCCTTTTTCAGATATCGTTTCTACAAAGGACGTTGTCAATAGATGTTTTACACATCATCATCACCATTATCATCACAAGACGATGTGAAGAATTTAATTTTAAACCAGATAAAGAAAGATGCTTATCACCAGAAAAAAAACTTTATGATGTTTGATTTCTCCCCGCTAAATACACTTGAACAATTAATAATTACGACCAGTAAATAACTCATTCAGTGCATGCCTCTTGCAATTAAAGTTTGATTTTTTCGTTAAATATTTCAAACAAGTATAATAACATCTATTCATTTCTGCTTCTGACAAGTCACAGATATAACGTTGTTTGGAATAGTTTATTTGGTGTTTTCATTACCGGTGATAGATGTATGAAATAAATGTAGAAAATAAAGCTCAAATGCTTGATTCAATTTTCTTTTGTGTTTCGAAGGGTAGTTTTTGAGGAACGATGTTTAAAGTAATGAATTGACCACATACAATAGAAAAAAAAAATATAGGCCTCGTTGTATCCTTATGATGAATTTTCGAAGAATAAACTAAGTAGCTCGTCGGAAAAGACGCATCTCTTTGTACAGGAGTTTGAGAAAAGCGGTATGATGTGGGGATTGGTATTCCATTTAACAGTTCATATTCAAAACTATAAGTATCGTGTATTTCTTTGTTATACAAAGTTGTGCAGCCGTTAATAGCGCCTAACATACTCTTGCGAACGTCACTATAAGCTGAAGAATTAAAGTTTACGAGTAGCGTGCCTTCACCAGAACCAACTTATTTTGTAATGATTACTATCAACCTAAAGTTGAATTAGGCGTTTATATCGTTTGAATTATCGGGAATACATCTAAATATCGCTGAGAATTAGAGGGTGGAAAAATTAAACTGCGCAAAGCTGCCAATTATGTGAATTCAAAAATAGCTTCTAAAAGGGCATTTTGATAAGCTAACATTCACAGTTGCTGGTTAAGCATATATCGGTTGATAAAATGCGAACTGTGTAATCAGCTTCAAACAACATAATCTCTTGTTTGCTTTTTATTTTATTTTAAGAATCTATAGATCGTTAAACAATTAGTGCAATACCCACTTTGATTCACTTTGTCACGCATGTTTTTTAAGAGATCATTGCCTGATTCGCTTGCTCGAAAATGCATGAGCATTCAGCTGTGAATAGCTTATCTATTGTTACAAAACGCTTTGAAATTTACTGCACACGCAAGCAATTCTGTGCATATATTTAAACAAATTGAAGAATACGGACACATCGCCAAACCAATATTTGCTATTCACTTAAATATTTTCATATGGCGACAGCGTGGAGACAATTAATACGTAAACGAAGCAGTTTTTCAATCATTAACTGGTGGAGATTCAAGCACCAACAAAAATTAATTGATATTTTGTGGTAATAACATCACTACCCGTTGACTAAATACGAGCTGCTGATAAAAAATTTCTAAAATCTACTCACGGAAACAAGAAAACATTTCAAGCTTTATCTTAAATTATCTATATACTTGTTGTTTGAATTATCATGTTTGTCCATTTTGCCTTATTCATTTTCGTTGAACAAATATGCTTCGAGACAATATTGAAAATTCTCGGTAAAGTATTTTCAATAACCAACTGACTCCACAGTGATTGGAAGATAATAAACAGACATTATTATGAAAATTTTTGAATTATGGATAGATAACTAGGCAATATATTTGGTGCATTCCCAACTATAATGTATGAAGCATTTGAAATCTCTTTTGAGGTGATCCATACAATACTCATTAATTGCTGATTAATAGAAGGGCCAAAAAAAGAGCTGTATTGCAATAATTAGGTGCTATGTTCATTAGACTAAAATATTTACTTGTGTCTTAAACTAGCCCTAAGTGACCGGAAGAATGTGTTCAGTTCAGTGGTTAGAGATTAAAAACTGTATTTGTCGTTATTGCTTTTATATATTTCAAAAATTTTTGTGAGATCTGTGGGATTAATATTTTGTGTGTGGGATGACGTCATCAAAATTGAAAATTGCGCACCTTGTTGCTGTTCCTGGTTCGAATTCGTTGCTATCTCGTGGCCAGGCGAAATCGTGAAGACTGCGATACCGGTAGTCTACTGTGGCAGATTGCATACCCGTATTACTTCGTTTACGTATATTTAAGCATTGCTCTCCTATATTTTAATCATGATTGCCGAAGTGTTGGAGTTGATATTTAATAGAAACGGAATGTGAAACAGATGTTAGAGCCTAAAATGAAAGATAATACCTGGGCCGAAAATACTCGTCGCAATATAGGACTGTGACTGGCACGTGTAAAATATTTTCGTCAAAATCCATGCCGAATTTTTCATTGATTTTTGATTATCTTATCCTACTGGCTTATATAACAAGATTCAACATCTCCAAACACTCCAACCATAGGGCAATATTGACTCATGCTAGTCAAACATAAAAGCCATCTTTGCCAAACCTGCATGTATAGGCATTGTTATATTCTCGTAATATTTCACTATTAATATGTGTGCTCGGAAGTTTGTTCATTGTTGGGGATTCGTCGTGAGTTTTATAGTTGTAGTGCAATGCAATGATTAGTTTCAATGACGAAAAGAATTCGTCGTTGTGGCATACTACATGATTAAATTAAATCACGGCATCTTGCTATTGTAATAAAATTTATTGTAGATAATCAGACAAATGACCTCATGGGAGTTTGGATTGAAAGAGTGCTGCAAGTCATCAAGAACCGTAACAATTTCCCTTGTGACTATAATATTTTGAATTTCTAGGAATGGGTATTATGATATTTGCTCATTTAATTTAAATAAACATGATAATCTCATTTAAGTCAGAATGCAAAATCGCATAGGGAAAGTCAGTCACGAACTATGCTAGTGCATAGCGGGTATAGGAGATAAGTGAAACAAACGTACGATGTATGTCACTTTTACATCTACTAAAGTTAAAACTTTGTTTTCGTTTGCATATCTTCTCCCATTTTTAAGATTTTGTAATGATATTTTTCAATGGGATTTAATATTAATTTACTTATTCTAGTTTAACTACCATAATAATTTCATATAACACGGATTGCAAACAATGGACACACAAAAAAGTGAGTTTTGATTGTATTATTTACCCCCGATAACTCCACTAAATTCAGAATGTAGTTTTCTGAATTGTTTATGACAGTTCCATTGATGATATTTAAATGAAGTGCCAGTTTAATAAAGAGGTAGTGATGGTCGCTATCAATGCAGTATATTCTATAATTGTATCAATTCAGTTTTATCTTGGTAAAAATTCCACCTAAAACAAAGCATGCTTAATATTCATATACATATATATCCTAAGTTTTTATTCTGTACATATCACACGCTTCGAATAAGTCAAATGTATTTATGGTTTATTGAATTGGTGAATCACGCTGCTCTTTTTTAAGATACTTCATCTGATAAAGATGGGAAAACAGATGAAAACGGAAATGACTTGAAAACACACTGGGGATGGGTTTGGTCTCTAGTCATGGCAATTTCGTTGGCAAGAATCGGAAGTGTGAGATGTTTATTTTTTATTTTGTGATATCTATGGTTGCTATATATATATATATATATATATATATATATATACATAATTTATGATGTATGCATAAATATGTATAACAATACTAAGAAATAAGTGACGAACATGAGTAACAACATAGGAAAAAATAAAGTGAACAAGCTATTTATATAATGTTCTTGATTCACATATGTCCCATGCAGAAATTATCTGAAATTTTCAAAAATACACTAATTTCAAAGTTATAGTTTTTATTTTATGGTAAATGTCATTTGTATATACATAATGCGGTAATGACTGACAAATGAAGTATTCGAACCTCTGAATAATTGATTATATTCTTATTCTGAATTTTTCTATTCAAACGTATCATTCATGTAAAATTTTGTTTCGATATTGAATTTGGTTTTTATAATTAAGTAAGCAATGATAATTTGTTCTGATACCAGTAAGGTTTGACAAGGCTCTGTTTGAAAGTCGATGGCAAAATTTGCAATATTTTGATTTAATGTTTTCAACATGTCGAAACAGGGACTTTTTATCTCCATACACGGACCAACACTTCTTTCTCTTGCGGATAACGTTGGCGAAGAGGTTAGCACAGTATCATGGTTATTTGCTGGTCGATCTGCTGGCGTATTGGCAGGAGGAATCGCTACCGGGTTTATAATGAAAAGAGTGAACGCTGTGTATAGTTTTGGTAAATATATTTTTGACAATTGCATCCAGTATTACGCTAAAAAAAGAATAAAAACTTTTTCAAAATTTGAATGTATTTTCAAGTTTTGTACCTTTAAAAGATGTAATAGATGATAGTCTTTCGCCTGGAACAGATATCATAACTACAACTTCCTTTGAAGATACATAATGTGAGTTTTCTCGACCATGTATCGAAAGGGTGCTTCTATTATTCAAGAGAAACTATAACATTTAACTTCTCACTTTTTGGCAAGTTTAATAGACTAAACAGGTTGACATCCAAGTTTTCTGTTTTGAGCGAAACAATTACACACCACATCGAGGCTATCTCTATTGCATCAGTTAGAACAAACAGCAACAATCTGTACCGTTGGATCGTAATTTAGAAAGCGAATGCCTGCAAGTGTTTACAGGCTGCATGTATAGGGCATGTGTAAAAATAGATCAAGTAATAGATCATTTACGTTTCTTTTCGTCGTGGAATGAGAAATATAATCTCGATATTCTAAGATTTTAAGTATTGAATTGATTTCGGTCAAAAGAAAACTTTTTAGTATAAGTGTGTTATATTGACCTGGGTTACGTGGCTCACAGAATACACATATTTTGAAACTTTGCTATTTGTTTCTATAGGTGCGACCTGCTTTCTTTTGGCATTGATGGTAACTGCAACACCATGGGTCGTTGATCTATGGCTACTTGTCGTAGTCGTGTTAATAGGAGGCATAACATTCGGATATTTGGATGCAGGTAAAAATAATATTATTTGATAAATTTTAGTTTAACCCTATACCAATATACATTCTGGCGACACTAAAGTATTTTGTCTTCCATAAACAGTGGATAGAAGAACTGGCCAGTGCAACAATCTTTTAACTCTGAATATATTTTTAAATTCATCCAGTTAAAATAGGTTAACTGAATAAAAATATCCTATTCATTTTCAACTAATCTGAGAAATGAACAAAATTTGTAATACTTTACAATTTGCAAACTCAGATTTGGGGTAAATTCCGCAGTATTTTCCGTATACTCCTTCAAAAGTAAGAAAAACTGACTATACTTCACAGGAATGCAAGCATTGGTTTTACAAATTTGGGGAGAAGAAAAATCGAGACCACATATTGCAGCATACCATTTTACAATAGCAGTGGGAGCGTTTTTTGCCCCTCTGATAGGTAATATAATATGATATTTATATATACTCGGTATAGAAACTTCAAAGAAGTAATTTTAATTGAGCTGAACAATTAAATGAGAAATAAACTCGAATTAATATATTGAACCAAAGTAAATGTAACATTATCATTTACATATATAAAATGAAGAAAAATATTTTTTCGTTGAGAGTCAAAGTTTGTGCAGGAAAAAGAAAAGAAAATTCCACTAAAGTAACATCGTGTATTTTCTACAAGACAATATTCTTCAATACGTTATTTTATAATGAATTAGCCAGAAGTGTACCTGTTATTATTGTTTTTTTTTCACGTAGCACAACCATTTCTGAAAGAGCAAGACCAGCAAGAGATATGTCCTGAAGATAGCGACAATTGCAAAATTGTACAGACAATAGCAAATAACAGCACAGTACCAAATTATGGGGTAAGTTCGCGTCAGTGAACTTTTTTCTTCATTTTATCTTTTTAACAAAAGCTGGATTTATAGTTCAATTTTTTGTAACTTTTCCATCTCATTAGTCGAATTAAATATAACAAATATATATCATTCGTCTTATATTGACGTGCTATTATAATGATACCAAACAATTTTTTTTATGGATAGTCGACAGATGCGGAAACGAGCGGGGTCAATCCAATTGTTTGGTCATATCTAATATGTGGAGTTGTTCTTGTGGTTGTTACTATAATATTTGTTGTGTTGGGATTGTTGAAAGTGGAAGATCGAGTCAGGTAGATGCTTTTAAAAATAACTCGATGGTAATAAAACGATATGTATCCGAATTTCTAAATTACTTTCATTAAATGAGAATACAAACTTTGATTACAAGCTCGAATGATAGATGAAGACTTTTTAGAAATAACTTATTTTTTGATTATGATTAAAAATTTTGTGTGGTCATTAATACGTACCTCAAGCATTCATAATTTATTACATCCACTCGAGACTATAATATTTTATTTGCCCATATACGCATAGAAGTGTAAATGAGGCAAATATGGATGCAAGTGCTGTAATTTATTTAACTTATCGAAATTAACTTAGAAAACAAATTTGTTACACAATTTCAAATATTTTTCCTGATATCTTTATGTTTTATTAACTGAAAATTTAATTTATCAATAATCGGGTTCAGGGAAACTAAAGATGAAGTAACAGAAGATCGGGAAGAAGAAGGAGTATCAAAAGTTCTTGTTCTATTTATTCTTGTATGCATCTACTACTTTTTTTGTGTGGCTGGAGAGACTGCTTATCAAAGCTATATCTATTCGGTTTCAATTTGCTCGGAACTATGCTTCACGGTAAATATAAAAGTTGGAATATTTCAGGATAATTAGTATTTTATTAAAATAAAGGTTGTCTCAAAAGTGAGTATACACTTTTGATTTTGATTCACCTTTTGGGTACTCATTATAGAGCGTTCATTTCTTAAGAAAACATAGTATGGATGAGTAGTAAAATTTAGGAATTGTTTGCATTCTTTATCATCCCACAGAATGACGAGGAGAACAACCCAAGAAATGAGGTGCAAAATTGACAAGAAGCCTATAAATCAGTAAGGCAAACTGTTTAACAGAGAATTTGGAATTAATTTGGCCCCTACACGACGAACAATACATGCAATTCATCGTAAATTTATGGATACTGGATCTGTAGTTGATACATAAATATCAGGAAGACGCTCTGAGAAAAACATTCAGAGCCGAATGAATTCTAAATTCTCCGTTAAAGAGGCGCTGAGTTTTCCTTACCGATTTATATGCTTTTTGCCAAACAACAATCCTGCACGTCATTTCTTGGGGGTAATCTTCTTGTCATTCTACGGGTTGATGAAAAATGCAAACAATACCAAAATTTTACCATTTATCCATACTAAGTTTTATGAAGAAATAAACACTCTATGATGAGTACCTGAAAAGTAAATCAAAATTAAAAGTGTATACTTACTTTTGAGACACCCCTTATTTTATAAAAATATTATTGACTTGACACAATGTGATTAAAAATAAAAGTATAGAAATATGAAAAGTAACACGGTGTTTTATTTTTACTTCAATATTTTGACCATTTTTGAAATAAGATATAACCCTTTTCAGGTCTTTTTCAGTCTGAACCGTATACTTTTTACTGCCTTTTAGCTAAAATCTTGTTACATTTAGTTTAAAAACAAAACATTATTTCTCTTTTCTAGCCTACAAACGGAACGTGGATAAACTCTCTCTATTGGCTTGGATTTGGATCTGGACGTTTGGTTGGAATATATCTGATGACGAAATTCAAACCAAAGACTATAATTATTGTAGACTTGTGTGGAACTATAGCTTCTATGATAATTGTATGTATATTTGGAGAGTGGGTGGCTGGCATCACGTGGGCTGTAACATTCCTATTCGGATTTTTTCAAGCAACAATCTACCCTGCTGGAGTTTCGTGGACTTCACAATACACCAATATGTCTGGCCATTACATTTTTATATTCTCAGCAGGACAAGCCTTGGGTAGCATGATACTTCTGCCGTTTGGAGGATTCTTATTTCAACTAGATCCTTTCAATGTTATGTATTTGATACTTGGGTGCACAGTATCCAACGCAATATTCTTCGGAGCAATGATAATAGAAGCGAAACGGCATCACACGAAAGGAGGTAAAACGTTAGAAGAAAATGATTACTATACGGAAACAAAAATGTAGATTTTAGTTTAAGTAAAAGCAATAACTTGCTAGTCAAATCACACTTTTTCATGTGAACTTCTGAAAATTATAAAAAAATGTTTCTAATAAAACTACATAGCACTATATGTTTTTTGAATGTCAAGTAAAAAGTATTGTTTTTAGTGAGAATTCGTGTTATCCAAGTTACAATACTGGATTATTGGTATTTCGTCCTTAGAGGTTCTCATCATGGGTTAACAGAGCTGTGTGTTTGGTAAAGGAAACCGGAAAGTCCGGGAAACACTATCGGCATGGACAACAATGTTATAAACTTCCCATATATCACACTGAACAGATAGTTATATAAGGAATAGTTTATAAAGCATCCGTGAAGCAAAATCTTTCTATACATCAATAACATTAGCAATTAGTGAAATTGAGACTAATTCAGGGTCAGACTAATAGTAGATTTTGCAAGGGACCGCACTTAATTATCTGCCAGCATTAATTCTATTTGAGTGTTCAAACCATCGTTGCAGCATAAATAAGCAGTAGGTTATCTCCAACCATGGCTTCTACGATGGAAGTTCGATCAAATTGACTGGTGTATAAATGATAATGTACCGACATATCGATTACTAATCAAGTTGAAAGTTCAAACCCAAAACCGATTTTTCGATAATTAATTCAATAAAATATTTATGCCAATAAATCAGGCAAATATATTTGTTTCAAAAAATGCAGCTGAATATCATTTTAAAAGTAAAGTAATAAATTTAACTTTCACGAATGAAAATTTCTGAATGCAAATTCTAATTCTTTAAACAATAACCAAATCTGATTGGTCCTTTGTATCAACACATAAATTTTTCAATGTCATGATTGGGGAGTAAAAACCACGATTGACCAAAGCATCTGAGATCATTTGAAGCTGGAGTGCAGTGATTTGACGAGTTCTTGCTTTCACAAAGGCTGTCCAATCTTTAAAATAAATGCACGATGAGTTAATTTTTATTGGCGAAGTATCTAGAGAAATTATTAAAAAAAAATTCGAATATATTTGCAACAATGAGATCCACCATTAATTAGTACAGCACAATTAACAAAAGAAAAATACATTAATAGTATTTATTAAACTTTTTTAAAATTTGGCATTGCAGACTTAGGGTTAGCAATATTTACTAAAATTTGTATGCATAATTTACCTTTTTCAAGACAATTAATTATAATAAAGTAATTTTGGTAGTCAGTGATGAACGAAAATCCCGCTTCCAAATTTTGTTGCGCTTCTACGTTAATATCTGAAAATAACAATAATAAAATGAAAAATAATTCTAACAACAACATCACAACAAAACGATCTATATGTACATTTCGTGTCCAATAACAAACGCAAATGGGTTTCTGCACCACTAGTTCCATCGCTTGCATTCCAAAATTTTGAAAATTCTGTTTTAAATTGTTTCAAAGTTTTTCACAAATTCAATTTTGTTGTTTTTGTTTGTAAGTACTCTGATTGAGTCTTGATTGCAGGTTTTACAACTATTCTCCGATGGTGACGCAAAGAGTATATAACATCTACCAACCTTGAATTGATGTTGAAACCGATTGTACCTGATTGAATTCTTGATAAATCTGTTTAAACTGCCTTTCTGCAGAAATAATATTAAATTTCAAGATGCAGCCTGAGAAAATATATGATGCATACATGCATATCCAGTATGAGCAATATTATATGATTATAGGCAAGCGTGAAGTGTAGTGATTTCTGCATTAAAATACAATAAAATAATTTAAATAATGAAATTTTTTATTTTTTCACGGTTCTACAATTTTTCAAAAAAATCAATTCCGTTGACGTTGTACTCATCAAAATATTTTAACTTACTATCACTGTTTTGTATATGGTAATTGCAATCATTTTCTTTTCTCTGGAGGTGAAGATCATGCTCTTCGCTTAAAATATCGAGAAGCTTATTATTGTTCAACAAATACGATGGAAGTTTGAAGACTAACGTCATATATTTCTTTTGGGTGCTCCTGAAGTATGCGCACCAAGATGTCGCATAACCTGAACCCTAACCTGGTACTCAACCTGAGTTCAGGATGTGCGCCATCTTGGTGCGCATACTTCAGGAGGTTCTTCTTTTGTCTACTGTCAGATACAGAGGGTTGTGGCTCAAATAAGTGCTGGTAAAGCTTTAAATATTTATCTTTTGTAGCTCATCTTTGGAGCTGTTTCAACTGGCTTTATTAAGATGTGATATCAATAAATCTTATATACATAGAACGATAAAAGGATAATTTCATGATAAAAGTTAATTTTCTATCTTCAGAAAATGCCATAATCGACTTTTTTCTTCTGTATAACCAACTACTCACCCGGATTTAATTTCCTTCGTGGTAAATTTTAAAGAGCTGCCGCCTTCAGTAAATGTGAAGTTAACGAAGTCCCAGCAACCTACGGTCTTTTCAGGAGTTGGAACATCTATAACATCGTACCATGGTTGCGTCTCATGAATCTGAATAAATATAATCAAAGTTTATGATCGAAAGCATGAGAACTCTGCATCTAAAATTAACTTACTCCTATTTGAATCTATATCAGTGCAAAAATGGCTTCAAGTACAAATATCTATCTTTTTATTTTATTTTTATATATAGCTATTACCTTCGTCCAATTGATATTGATACACTGTGTATCTCCACATGACGCACAGTTTTTTGTAAAATTTATCAGAATGACCAGCAATGTATATCCAAAAACTTCCAACATAGTGATCGTTCACAGTATACATGCACAGTACAGGCTTCATCTGCCAATTTAACCGGATTATAACCGCAAAAAGGTAACATTGTTTTGTATGTATCTGTCATAAAGCAGTATGTCATATTCAGTGAGAAGCGAACGTGCTTCAGATGCATGTTGTACCTCTAGGCTTAATTGTGAGTGACTTTCACGATACAACTGAAACCTGACTGGATCATATAAATATATATTTGTTTGAGATTTCAGTTATCTATTTAATTCAATTTAATTAATTCACTTCATATTTGTTATTACATCCCAAGAATAATGAGTGCGATACACAAAACATATCAATTGGAGTGACGAAATTCTATGTTTTTTTCGTTCTCAATATTACATATAATTCAAAACAATTGATAAAAGAAAACGTGTCACGCGTTTCTTGACGCGTTTCTTGCTCTTTTTGCAAACAACTATATGTCGCAATGACATTCTAAATTAGGAATTGTAAGACTAAATCGCTCGTACTTCAATAGATTTAAAATGAAATTGTTGAATTTACCATAGATATTCAAATATAAATTTGATCAGTCAATGAATATATAAAAAATTCCAACTGATTTTGCTTGAAAATTCCACATTTATATTTAGTAAAATATCAAATATTATAATCAATACACAATACAAACATTGTCAAAAACTTACATTGATTCATTGTTGAATTTACCATAGATATTCAAATAGAAATTTGGTCAGTCAATGAATATGGAAAAAATTCCAAGTGATTTTGCATGAAAATTCCACATTTATTTTTAGTAAAATATGAAATATTATAATCAATACACAATATAAACATTGTCAAAAACTTACATAGATTCATTTTTCTCGCTTCTAAACTAAAAAGGGAACACTTGCTCTATCACTATACTGACTGTTGATGCAGTAATTTCCACGCTGTAGAAGTAACCATTGTTTTCTATATGTACTTTGAATTTTTTACAGTGCCATCAGCAAAAAAGCATTGGGATAATATTTTTATTTACAATAGCTGTACATTATGAAACATTAAATTTGCCTTGGCGGATTTTGTTCATCCGGGGCAAAATTAACAAATCCGATATTTAGTAAACGTCACTTCAACTAAATATGAAAAAAAAAATATAAATGAAAAGAACATGAGCTTAAGCAGGTTTGAACATTGCTTGATCTGGAATTTTTCAAAGAAAATTCATAAGCATCTCCCTTTTCTTTTACAACCATTTTGGCATTATTTTCTTGTGTTTTCTAGAACTGTCTTTTAGACATTGTGATGAAAAAGTTGAAGTGATCATAAGTACAATAACTATGAGGAATCCTAAAAGCTTGGTAAAAAATTGGAAACTCCGATGATTTGCCAGACGATGATTTGCCAGGCACTTCTTGAATCCTTAAATAATGACGTCGAAACAAGTAAATACGCAAATTAAGATGTACCAAATACAGATGTGGTTACTTTTTAATTTGTGGAATGGCAATTATTCTTTTTTTATGTTCTACGTTAGAGATTGAATAGCAATTGCAATGTTTTATTTAAAATATTTTCTGGAACTTTTTCACTAAAATTAATATTCAATAGGAATTATTATTTAAGTATCGAAATGATATATGGTCGATTTTTCATATTCTCGTATAGAGCTTACTACAGGTACAACAATATGTATTTATTCCGGAAATGAAGTCTTCTATTTTCTACATGTAAATTTAACTATATTGTAGTTTCTATATATATATTAATATAAGTATATAACTGAACAAAATATATTATAGTCTGTATATTTTTAACCCATATTGAACTATATAATACTGATTATGAATTTGATATAGATGACGAAGATTTACATTAAAATCCGGAAACTCATTGGAACAATCCACAATGTTTTAACCAGTTCAACCTAAGTGGATAATGAGCAATACGTATCCAATTTTGATACAAAAGAACTATGTTCTCAAATTGTAGCAGACGAAAGGGCAACGAATGTAATATCAAATTAAGATAATATGTTAATAATGATTTATCCGTCATGATATATATATTTGATTTTGAAATGTAACTTGAGACACACACCACAGCAGGCAGAGCGACAGAAAACCAATAATAAATTTTCATACAAATCATTATACAATTGATAATGCGTTCGTAACATGACATCTAGTCAGCTATAAAATAATGGATACCCTTAGTTACACAGAAATATTTGAACAGCGCAACCAACCGTAGCAAGATGAAGCCATTGAAGCATTGATTCAGTCAGTACGAACCTTTCAGTCTATTTATAAGCGTCTTGTGAGCACATAGAAACCACCAGCTAACTCAGTTCCGGTTAACATCGGGAATTCAGACGTGCGACGAGATATGATGCGTCGCAGAATAGACTACTTGTCGTGTGGGAGTTCCGTCTTTGTTATAACTTTCGAGACATATGCTCAGAGAAATGTATTATCATAAGTTTTGGATAATTCACACTGTCGTATAAGTAGGAATATTATTGGCAGGATGGTTTGTCAGGAATATGGGCCACAAATTTTCAGTTTCTGCTTGTATAATCCGTTCGCAAATGAAATTCAATATAGCGTATTTTTATAGATTGTTTCTGATTATTGCTAATGTTTTACGGTAACAAAAATCATTCTTGCTTTTGCCACATTCATGCATATTTTGAGGTTATAGCGTGGAATTATTAGATGGATAGAACAATATTGGTAGGGTTAAATATTTAAAACTCAGCAGAGGCCAACACAACAAAGTATCATCCTTTAGCTTTCTTTGTAGCCAGTCATTATGTGATATTTTATGTTATCAAAAAATTTATTCGTAAATAGGATGTAATATATAATAAATGCAAATACGATTTGTAATGCAATATTATTATTTGCAGATCATCTTCGGTATTTTTGCATTAATACAGCAGTTATTTAAGTTTAGAATAATGCGTGATTTCGCTTTTGGTTCAACATCAGGTTTGCTAGATATGTGATACTATGAAAAAATTCCCACCGCACAGAAAGCCATTCATGTAACATCACACAATACGCTAGTGATGACTTCATTTTAAAAATTGCCTACTTGAGGGGAATTATGCTTACTTTTTAGACAACTACATTGCATGGCAATGTAAATGGGCTGCACACAATAGTGACACGATAGTTCAATGAGTCACAGCAGTTACACTAGATTTTGAATCACGCAAGCTTTTGAGAGAACTAACTTATTTTTACTACCACACGTGTAAAAATGAAGAAAACCGACTAATTCTCACATCACCGCGTACCCAGTGTGTGGCCAATCAAGGAAAGCGATAAAATCCTAAAATGAACTGATATTGTATTAATATGTATGTGTATCAGTGCAAGATAGACAACTATAAAAGTTTCTTGTGTCACTCTGGTATTCGATCTCAGCGTGTGGGATCTCAGTGATATCAGTATTAACCTAGGCCCAAACCAACCATGACAGTGTTAGAGTTAGTAACTGAATTCTATGAGAATGTCTTGATGAGATTAAGCGGTGACAGCACATTTGAACCCATACATTTGCACCCGTATATCCGCGGGTTTAAGCTATATGTGGGTGCTTAAATTCATGGGTTAGGGTTGGTAATTGGTATGGGTTCAAATATCCGTAGGTGCAAATTTTCATAGGTGCAATAGCATGCAGGTGCAAATGTCATGGGTTCAAATTATGGGTTCGAATGAAATGGAACCAGATTAAACTTATACCCCAATTGGTTCCACTTTGGTATGCGATGGAGATCACGTTAAGCAAGTGATATCACGTACCAGAGTAGTTTTAAGACGTAGAGATAGCATACCAGAGTGGAATCGTTTTTTTTTATTCAGTTTCGATATCCGTTCGTATAGCTAAACGTATTTGGCAGACTTTTTATACCATAGTAAACGTTTTCAATCGATTTAATATCCTGGTCTATTTTTGAACTCAATTTCAATGCAGTATATCTTGCCATGAAGGCGTCGAGAAAAGGAGTTATCACCTGGGAAGAAGTGGTAGGTTTTTAACAAATTGATCCATAAGATTATAATAAATAGCATGATAACAAATTTAAGAATGATTTATCTGCATATTTTTTGGCAGTTCGAATATCGAGCAAAGCAGGAATCAAATAGGCCCATTCATGCAAAAGTCATTGTTGCCGAGCCCAGCGTTCCAAATGTGAGATCGGGCGACGAGGTATTTATTCACGAAATCAGCACCGATGAAATATCATTGAAGCGCCAAGCAGTCGGTAGGTTATGATATTTATTTCCATTTTTATTGAGGCATGTTGAGATTATTCAACTTACTGTTTTACTCTTTTTAAAACAAGAAAGTGATGGTCAAATATGTGGACTTTATATACAGGATAAATCCCATAAAAAAGGAACCCATGAATTTTCTAGTTACTTCCGTGATGATGGAATGAATTATTTGATTTTTTTTTTCACTTGAACTTCTGTTTGTGTTATGTTCTCTCTAGAATTTGTTCAAAATTTCTCTTATGCATAGGAGACAGACTTGTATCAAAATTTTCAATTACCCACTCAGCTTTCTGCTTAATTGCACTTTCTGCTGCCTGGGTATGTCGATTGTAAAAATTTTGATTACATACAAAAAACGTTACACTCAGTACAGTGTGCAGTATGGGAAGCAATTTCCAAACACTGCATAACTGATCCATAGTGGTTTGAAGACGAAATTAAAGCGCGAGTATGGAACATTATTTGACGGCACTGAGAAAGTGCTGGGCATCATTTGAACGACCAAGTATAGAGGGATCGATTTGGTTGATTAGTGGTCCCAGGAAGACAGGGCAAACCCCTCCATATCAAATCACGTACTTTACTGGCTAGAGAGCGTCATTGGACTTGAACACCTCAAATTTTTATATGTGGGGGCATTCGAGGGAAAATGTGTATCAGAACATTTCCCAAACAATAGATGAATTCAAAACTGCAATTGCAACGAAACTCATAAAATTTTCATAGAGTGTGTGAATGATTTGATAATTTTTCGCAACGCAAGAAATTCTCCTATGCCTAGGTTATTCAAAACATATTCTAGATAGAACATAACTTTTGTTCGCAGCTTCTTATATTCCTAAACTTTTGGATACAATTATGCCCAAACAAAAATTGAAGCATAAATAAAATCTAATGAATTTTTTCATTTTTGTATAAGTCAGTAACAAACTTATAGGTTCTGTTTTTTTGAGTTACCCTGTAGTTATTCTATTGTATATGTATATATATACATATATATAGTATTCAGCAATATAATTTTACACTTATGCACTGTTGAGTTGTTGGGTTTGAGACTCTCTTACATTGACAAAATTAAAGTAAGGAATTCTGTGTGGCATTGCACGTCTTGAGACAAAGAACCATATTTTACAGTACAACCCTATTATTAGATATATTGTCCATACCAACATTGTCATTATCTATGTCTATATCAATCAGTGTCAAAATAGGACGGAAAACTATTTCCATAATCGAAAATTCTGTAGGAAGCCAGTATGTTCATTGTCCAGTACCTAACCAACATATTTGTCAACTTATTGAATGTTTTAATAACTTGATTTAAGCGTATTAAGCAGAATTGATTTTTTTTGGATTATAGTGAAATCAATGTGAAGAAAAACGTTAAATTTCATGCTTAAATCTGTATTTTATGCGAACCTTACAAAAAGTGGTATTTGAATTTTAGTTAGCTTGATATATTACAAAAACAGTTCAATATCATTTTCACGCAGAAAAGCTAATATTAAAATATTCTCGATTAAAATAACAAATTTAACAAATGCGCTGGTGATTTAGGTCTAACTGTCAATGAATATGAGAAAAAAGAAAGAAGACTTTCAACTCCTCTAGAATGGAAATCAGCGAGTGAAAATATAGACGACTTGGAAATTGTATTGCCACTGGAATACAACGGAAAATTCCTTCTTTGTCCAACGTACCCGATTGGTCATATTTTCCAATCAGTTCAAGATGTTCTTGACACTCTTCCGGCAGTAAATAGGGTGATTTATCCAATGACTGATATCCTTCTACACGACAAAATTGTACGAGCTAGGGAAAGATTGGAGATTCTTGACCAGGTATATAATCTCATGCTGTCCTATAGAGAACTTTACATAAATAACAGCAATTGTGTTGTTCATATAAACACACCCATGTCACTTCCTAGTTTACAAAAGTCAGTGTAATTTAAACGCGAATTTTTAAACTAAACTTATTGAAGAATTGAATACAACTGTACAAGCATCACCGTAGAATTAATCCTAGGAAGATGTCATATATTATGCAAAAATGTACTTCAAAAGGTGGTAATTTATTTATTTTAAGGTGCAAGACACACTAACAGGAAATGAAATATTGAGTGTTCGTTCAATGAAAACAGAAGGTCAGTTTCTCCTTCCTGCATCAATAAACGTACTTTTTCAACAAGTGCCCAGTGACTGCTTCAAAAGTAAGTTATCTGTATATGAAAGCTGTTCGAATTTTCCTTTCAATCATTGTGATAATTTGCTCCAAGCAGAGTGCTGTGATTCCAAAATTATGATCGCTTACTTATACGCCAATCGTGTGCAATATTTGTTTATAATTTTGCTCATCTACAAACCGAATATAAAATAAATCGCGAAACGAGAGCTTGAGGTACTGAGATTTTAGGTCACTAAAAACTTGGTAAATATTTGATATTGAATATTCACGTTGAATTTCACCATTTTTATTATTCAGTTTAATATTAGTTTCCATGTAATTGTTTTCATCAAGCATTCATTGAATAATGATTAAAGTAGAAATATGACACATGAAATGCTTGCCGTAGATTATACATTTTAATTATTTCCCCGACAGGTACACCAGATGGATTGAGTGCACGAGAGTTTGTCAGAGCTTGGAAACCGGGTCGGCCACCATTTACGTAAGGATAACAATATTTTAGTGTATTTATGTAGTCACTGGAAAGCATAATATAGTGCAAATCATTTAAATTGGCTGAGCGGTATGCACATGACTGATTCATTATAATAATGAGTTTACTCCTTTTAGTATTTACCGTGAAAACGGTAAAAATTACAGAATAGTAATTCTCATACAAATTATAGAAAAAATATTATATATAATACCTAAAACGCCGAATATAATATATATCACCTATTACCTATACAGTTTGTGAAACGGTTGAAACAAATCTAAATAAAAAAATCTTTTTAGAGTAAAACTATGTTCACAAGTCACTTACAAAGATTATGATATCATCAACAAGCCCAGCGCAAAGAAGAAAGACAAAAAGAATAAGCAACAACCCATCAGGCAAATATTTTCGTACTTTTGAATTCTTCCATTTTTCAAAATTGTTTCTAGTGAGATACTTGTAATTTTTCATCGAATAACTTTTAATAATAACAAATAAAATAAATTAAACATTCAACGCGCACTTGGCAATCATTCGTCGTGTAAGAACAAGCCTATACAAGCAGGAAAATGTCTCTTTGAGATGTTCTGGGTAAAAACAGAGTGGGTCTGAACTTTTCAGTTATTTGTTTTTGTAGTGGAAGAATCAAAGCTGAAGAAAACATTACACCAAAGAATTCAGAGGATCGTAGCTTAATACCCCCTACTTGGTGGGATAAAAAACTACTTCTAAAACCATTTCAAAAGATTAGGATCAAAAATATTATGTTTGATTCGAAAGAATTCTTCTTGCCAGAATCAGCAAAGCTAATGGTTGGTTGAAATATTTTTGTAGATTTTACAATAAAAATCATTTTATGATATTTGTTTGCCAATGGCATTTGATTATTCAAATAAACTCCCATTTATAAAAAGTCAAACAAAAAAAACCGTTAGAAGATATTCGCTTCAATATCCAAAAATATCTAGCCACTATTGTTCACATATTTAGTTTGGCTTTTCAGAGAAATTATTTTTTTATACGAGTTGACTAATAAAGCATTACAACATAATTCGGTTGTTTAATAATGTCCCAATCATTTCTGACGGCAAAATGAACATTGAACAACCAGGTAATAGTTTATTGGTAGAGGGAAGGTTTTATCATCATTTTAATAACAAGGATTTTCAAATTGTCTGATGTATTAAACTATACTAAGTAATCTCATATTTGTACCCGGTAAATCTTATATTGAGAGGCAACTTCACTTTTTATTTGAACAAAATCGTGAACAATGATATAAAGTTGATATGAAATAAAAAAAAAATGCGTGAAAGACAAATTTACATGCATGGGTTTAATTGTAATTTCATGAGTACCAACAAAACTTTCTGATGACTACTGTGTTACATTCAGATAACAAGCAAACTTCAAATTATTTGTTTCTGTTTTATTTTTAAAATGACGTTGTTTGATTTTTTAAAAGTAGATATACTTTAGCTCCCCCAAATAAATATTTGCATTAGCATGGCAGTAAATGACACGGCCTTCAACTCAGTTTTAATAACAAAACTAGTTATACTTCTCAATATACTCATTCCACCTGAGGTGAAAGTCCAGGCGCTTTATTTGTCATCCAGTGAGCTTGTGACTTTGCCAAGTCGATGAATTCTCATTCAAGCCGTTTATAAAAATCATTCAAAGATAAAAGTAATCCAGAACCAGTCAGAAGTTTTGTATGTAAGAAATAAGACTTGCACATTTGGAAATAATTGGTTTACCTTGTTGCTTGTTTCAAACAATCTTCCTAACAAACATTACTTTGGCGTAAGAGATCACGTTTGAAACTAACACTTCCTTATTGTCTTTTAGATACAAGTTATATCTGCTGACGAAGCGTCTATTGCTGAATCAATGTATAGTGAATTGAGCAGAAAAAAATCACGAGGTTTGAGTGCTGCTGAAATATTCTCTGGCCCACTGAATGAACTCCCGCTCGAATTTGTAACAGAAATAGGAGAACCCCTACTGCTTATGGTAACAGCGGGTACAGTTTCTACCGGACTAAGACAGCAGGTATATTTGGCGAAATTGTCCTAAATTGATGTACAGAGTTTTAATACGTTTTACTACATCGAAATATGGCCTTTATCGTTATACTTTTCGGGCATCATATGATGATACTCTCCCAGTCTTGCACATATAATATGTAATGCTAGGATCTTATAAAGATCACCCACTGCAAGTAGATTTCGGCGAAAATTCTCATATTATTCCTTTCTCGCTCCGTTTGCCCTCGAGCTAACGAGTGGATAACATTTTGCAGTGACCTGAATAAAAAACGTCTTTTGGCTTCTACTAGATTTAAGGTATGGCCCCCTAAAGCAAACAAAGCTATGCTCTTGGGCACTGTATTCAGTGCTACTGTGCCTTTGCGATGCTCTGATTATATGGTTAGTTGGTTACCTTACTTGAGTGCTCAAATTCCTACTTTTGTAGATACAGATGTTATTATCTTGTTTTTGTTGTTAAAATTGTTGTTGTTGTTGTGAAAAAAATCGTTTTTTTTTACCTACTTGACCAATTTGCAGTGATTATTACTTTTATAAATTTCAGAAATTTCTCTGATCTCTATAGGATTCGTTTTGTGTAGCGATGATGTCATCAAAAATTGCGCACCTTTTTAATAATATAATTTTCTTTTTTTCTGTCTTCTGTATTAAATACCGTTATACTTAATCACGGGTCCCCCTTCCCAGTAGTTGACCAGCATAGGTTTTTGCCATATTTAAGTTTCTTCCTTAGCCTATATTTTCGTACAAAGTGCATTTTCAGTGCGATTAAATATAAAGTATTGTTAAATGATTATCTTTCTGGTGTCTGACCTTGTCTTTGTAAACTTCAAATTGGAAATCTCAATAGGATTTTCACAATATGGCAAAGCAGTAAAAATCATTTCATTTGCAATAGTCATTATATATATTAGATTAGGCAATCGTTTTAGTTTACTGAATTCGTTTGTTTAACATCTAATGATGCAATCAGAACTCAACGTACTGCAAATAAAACCTTTGTTTGTGTATATTTATGTATACATGGTTAAAATAGCTGCGCAGATTGTCTAGCTAATCATTCACATCTAAACTATGATGCCAATGGCTTCAGTTTGAACTGTGTGAAAGTGAGCGACAAAACATTAAATTCATACATTGATATATTGTGATATTCCATTTCACCTCAATGAATATTTTTTTCATCGGAGGGGAAGAAAAACACTTTCAGTAATATTTCATCCAAATATCTTCGCTAGGTCCCAGCCATACTGCCCACAAATACCACAATGTCTCCAAAAAATCGGAAAAACCAGAAAACTTCGTTGGTATCACCACCATGAAAACCCTGCTTTTGTTCTGCGTCAGTTTTGTATATCTTTCAATTTAATTTACTTAATTTACTCTACCTTAACAATTTCAACAACTCATTTTGTCTGTTTGTTACACAGACCAATATACTGGAAGGAAGCAGAATTGTCGTATATCGCGCACTAACTTCAAAGAAATTCGTGATGTGTTGCTCTCGCTCACAGAAATTTTTAGTTGATACATCATACCAAGGAACTTTGAAAATGTAATATGGATTTTGACATTTTATTTATTTATTTTAATGCCTGTTGATTTAGCCAATCGTGTAGACGAGGTGTAAGTAATACTAGCATTCTATTGCAGTTAACAATTGTGAAAATTTGTGCTGAGACTGGGATTATTTAAGTTGTATGAACACAACGAATTGAGGAACATTTTTAGTATTCTAGACTAGATGAGACCTTTCCTGAGAAACTGACCTCGGAATTCCCAATCACCCATATTAACGTTACTGTGATCTGAAACTTCCTGGATGAAAATTTATATTGCACAACTACACAACTAGAGACTGATGAACATTTATAACACTTACGTTTCATTCAGACTGCCCCAAGGTCTGGGTACACCTGTAACAAGAGTAGAAAATTTATTGAATGCAACCCTGCCGTGCAAAGTACAAATTACAAACAGCGATTCTTCTCTTGGCTATGACCAGTTAGCAAAACGACAAACTTTAACTGTTTTAGAAGTGGTCACAGGTAACAAAGAAAATTATGGTTTATTTTTTGTCGAAGATAGCGATTTTGCCACCGCATCCCGTACCGTGATCATATTGGCGTTAAAAGTGTACAAGTGAGCAACTGAATTGGGACCAAATAAAACCTAAAATGTCAAACCTCGAGCCTGCATTTCTTTTGCGCCATCGCCCGTATTCAATATTATCACTAATTATCAATAAGCGATACATTGCGTTGTTTTAGCTCTTCAATTCAATTCTTTGACTATGCACATAAACTTGGTGTAACTATTTGTCTTCACATTCTTTCTGAAGTTTTTTATGGTTGTATACTTTAACTCCAGCTACGATTATAACACAGTTCAACTTCTCTTCAGAAACTACATTGATAGTTGATATAATTTCGCCAACAAGTCAAATTCTATCTGAGAAGCCGTTTGAAATGGCATTGCTTCGAACGAACCTGTCCGTACAAGCTTTGGAGCCGGATTCGCACAAAATTGATCGTCCTGCGTCGTTTGATTTGATGAAACAACTTCCAGCAGTGGAATTCGTAAGTTTTAATGTCTAGATCACCCAAGTTTTCTTATAATGTGACATAAACTAATACTACTGCGTAATGCCCATAATCATTATATTCATTGCCGAATTGTGCACTTTAATTATTTTGCGACTTAAATCATACACATGCCATTCTTATCAAGGTTAAACAGCCTTCTCAATCTTTGTAATTAACGATCAGACTTTTCATATTTTGTGTATTCCAAATATCCACGAGACTCGGAGTATTCGTATTATCAATTCAGCTTATACTTCAATGGCAAGCCAGTGAATGTCATGCCATGCAATCTGAACGCAAATGTCTTTTTAACGTTGCCGTCTGTGAAAGTTTGTGACCGTATGCAAAAGTACATGTTTTATCGCCATACCTTCTATTGAATATATATATATATATATCCTTTTGAATAGGAAAATCTTTATCGTATCCTTTTTTCAACCCTCGCCAATACTGACATTCGTAGTCAACAGAAATTTATTATTAAATTTATATTGTTGAAATGAAAATGCTTTATATAACAGATCAGTGACTCAGACTTTCACCGACTTAAAAAATGCCCAAGGAGATATAGTAGTGATGTAAGTTCTATAAATCCTTTTTTAATTTCATAAATAGATAACCTTTTATGATACTGTGTAACTTAGATACAATTTCGATTCATTTTAGAATTTAAACTCAATACAATATTACGATGCAAGAGTGCGAACTAGCCAGTCAAAAAGTATATCCAATGTATTTGGGGAATGAGCCGTTGTTATTATATTGAGATTACCAGACAATCATGAAACAATTATAATGCTTCAATTGAATTTACATATTAACGATATTTGCAGGCACCCCAATCGCCAGAATTTGCATTGCGTCCCAAAGAATATGAAAAATCATGGTCAACGAATAATTTGGAGACGTCAATATCCCAACCGACCTGTTCAACATTGCCAAAACAGCCGTACTTATCTGATAGCCCAACCCCACCACCGAGACCCCCCAAATCACCTAGTCTTCAAAAAGAAAGTTTTGATTTCGTTGATATACCACAACGTCCTCCAAAGCCGCATCGATATAAACAACAACCTCTGCAAACTTATAACGGAAATAATAGCAATAATGTTGTCGGAGAGCAGTCGTTGTCGCCCAGCGATTCTATCAGAATGAAGAAAGAGTTTGTAGAGAAGAAACGAAATTCGAGAAAAAGCGTGTCAGAGAGCAAGTTGCATGCTCTAATTGAAGAGCAGAGGACGATGCTATCCGCTATAAAACCGTTATCACCAATGCATGCCGATGTAAAATATCAGGAAACCGAATTGAATGATCAGAGTTTAAACGACGGTACTTAATTTATAACATTTTACATTAATTTTAGAAACATTATTCAGTAAATTCATGTGATATCACCAATCAACAACAAATAATTTTTAACTTATACATCTTAGTTTATGATTATATGCCGCTTATTATTTTATGCTGATGAAAAAAAATTCTGATGACAAATATGTGCATTTCGTTCATAATGCGATTACCCAAAGAATTTTATCTAATATTTTTCTGTACGTACTTCCTAAGAATATATTTCATACTGTTAATTCAGATATTTCGAAATCATGGTCCCAAATGCAATACAATTTAAAGGATTTACAATTTAAAGATGTTACACAGCGGCAAAAAGCAAATGACTTTCGTGAAATGCACGAAAGTTTTCGACCAGATGCAAACTCTCGTGTAGAAAAGTATCCGCCTATCATTGATTCAAGGGTAAAACAAATAATTGATCCTTCGATATTGAATTTAGCAGAAATTGGCACTTATCACGAACCACCAATCGTCAAAGATAAGGGTATCTCGGAGAAAAAATCTGTAAGAAGTATGACTAATCCAAATTACGACATGACGCTGACTGCTGTTGTGAACAATCACAATAAGACTGCTTCTGATACAACTAAAACAAGTGAATCTATCTATGTATTTGCAAAAGATATACTACCTTTACGTGAGCAAATTTCATCTTTAACGGATGATATGGAAGACTATGAAGTTATGTGTTCTCCTACGGTAAGTCATTTTTTAAATAATCATTTATTTTTTATTATTACTTATCGATCTTAAGATCGGTAAGTATATTGATAGGTATTTGTATGTCTGTGTGTGTGTGTGTCTGTTAGATGAACGCGATATCTCACGAACGCGTGGTTGAATCTGCTCCAAATTGTGCATGTGCATGCACCTTACCTCGGACCAGACGCCTATCGATTTTGGGTTAATTATGTCGTATAATTAGCGAGTTATTAACTAATTACCGATCTAAGATCGATAAGTCTTCGGTCTCCGACCGATGTTCTCGTTTTGAATATTGTTCGATTAGGTTGGAAGACATAAATGCTTCTTTTCTTGCATACTCCCTTTTCACTTCCATTACTCTTAGCTCAATATCATCTCTTATAGTTTATCACATCATAACAAATGTATGAAGTATGCTATTGGATCTCCTCTCTATGAGACCAATATTCTCGTTCATTATGGCTATAGGTCTGTCCGTTTGGGTGTAGCTTACAAACGGCTGGACATTAAAATAGCATTCAAGCAAGGGAATCGACGAGACGTGCAGGGCTGAATGAAATGGTAGTTTCTGTAACCAGGTCCCGACAGTACGATGTCGTTAAAAGCCTGAAATCTTGCATGTGGGGTAGAGGATTGCTGGGATGATGGCATCATATATCACCGAAGATTCTGGGACGGCTCTACCTGGTCGTTTTAAATAGTATATATTTTAACATTCAGGAAACAAACGATTATATGAAACCTTGGGAAATGCAACATTCTTTGGTAGCAAAACATCGAGAATTGCTCAGCGAAGATGACAGTGACTACGAGATAGAATATGAAAATAGTACCAATAGCTAAACGGGGATGCAATAATCCCGTTTTCTGCATATGAAACTTTTAAACATATGAAATGACATACTGATACTTTTTGCAATACAACTTTGTTATTTCGAATTATATTGATATGCAATTTACTTGTAAATAGACTCTATACGACCCTTTCGGTCACTCCAGTCTCGCTGAAGTTAGACTAAAAGGCAACATTGAAAATATTTGCCAAATATTTTTATGTAAAATTTATTTCCTAACGTTTTAATGGCACAATATATGCTATGCACCGTAATAAAAATTGATAATCATTTACATTACTGATTTGGGCAATAAAATATATATTGGGTGTATATTTTGGCATAATTTAGCAGTTATTAAACCAGCATTCGAACTTGTTTTTATATGTTTG
Source organism: Styela clava (assembly GCF_964204865.1). Taxonomy (NCBI): domain Eukaryota; kingdom Metazoa; phylum Chordata; class Ascidiacea; order Stolidobranchia; family Styelidae; genus Styela; species Styela clava. Next base: position 9,237,830 of record NC_135259.1, on the reverse strand, counting down.
TTTCAGAATGTGGCCTAATAAAAATGGCTTGGATTAGACACTTTTATGTACGTAGATTGACTACTTTGTATTGGTAATGAATTTCTTAGTAATAATGTTTTTAATAATCATTTTCTCATCCTAATATACCTTAATTTTTTTTTACAAATTTGATTTCCTAATTTTTTGTTCATTGTTTCTGGAAATTATCATATCTTTTTGCAATTTTTGTCAATTCAATTTTGAATATTAAATTTAAAGTTTAGAAACAGCTGAACTTTTATTAACTGTGGCTAGTGCAACACACACACTTTTAAAGTGACACCGGTATTCCAGAATGTATTGGATAGTGTGACATACCAAAGCAATTAGCAATATAAGTCAAAATTTTCAGGCAACACTTTTTGTTCATTTACATGAGTGATAAATTTTCTTTCATTCAAATGATGAGGAACAACAGAAACCGCTTGTCATATTGTTAAGACAATACCAGTAATTGGGATGTCAACAGAGCTGTTTTAAAATTTTTAAGCGATATGAATAAAAATTTAATGTGCTCTATAGTCTATACGAGTGATTTGCCCAAATATTCATGGACTGACTAAGTCGTAACAAAATAAACTAATTTATATGGTATGTTCAGTGACACTTTATTAAAATGCAGTAAATCTTTTAGCTTCTCCTAGGTTTCATTTCAGAAATTTATCGATAATATACATTTGATTAGATGAAATTAGTAAAAAATGCGTCTACAGTTACACTGTCTTGAACCGTAGATTCAACCTGAACAACATTTTACTCTAGCATTGTATAATAAACCCTATTGTGGTTTAGTGCACCAAGTAATTTAGACTTCACTTCACAAAAATGCTGATTTTACTCTTTATCTGTAATGAATTGAACTGTGGCCTATCCGTTCTTATTTGGAATGCGTCAAATTAGACTTTTAGCAGACATCGTGAGTTATTTCAGATATTCATGGTATTTCAAACGGCATCGACCACCGACAAGAGTTCAATACCCTAAATGGTCATGCGACGAAAATGTATAAAACTGAAGAAAAAATGAGTAATTTAGACAATCTACACTTTAGTTTAAGACATATTTCTGATGGCTGTAGTTCATATAATTATGAAAAGAGCAAATGTCAGTGAAAGTCGCAGCATATTCGGAGAACAGATGCACCGAAAGATTTAGTGCGCAAATTAGGGATTTTTTATATTGGCAGTTCAAACTATATTTACTATGCCCATATTAGCTTACGCAATATTGTTAGCTTAAACTTATACAGTACTACTTATACAGGGTGTCTCAAAAGTGAGTATACACTTTTAATTTTGATTTAATTTTCAGGTACTCATCACAGAGCGTTCATTTTTTCGTGAAACATAGTATGGAAAACCAGTAAAATGTAGGTATTGTTTGTATGTTTCAACAGTTTACAGAATGACAAGGAGATTAACCCAAAAAATGAGAAGCAAAATTGCTTATTGGCAAGAAGCCTGTAAATCAGTAGGGCAAGCGTAGCGCCTCTTTAACGGAAAATTTGGTCTTCTTGGTCTTCCTGATCTTTGTGCATCAATTATAGATCCAGTTTTCGTGAATTTTTGATGAATTGCGTAATTCTTCGTTGTAACTTGCTGAATGCCTCACTGTTTTTCACCTCATTTCTTGGGTCAATCTCCTTGTCATTTTGTGGGTTGTTGGAAAAAGCAAACAATACCTTAATTTTACTACTTATCCATACTTTGTTTCCTGAAAAAATGAACGCTCTAAGATGAGTTCCTGAAAAGCAAATTAAAAGTTTATACTTACTTTTGAGACACCCTGTATTTACTTAAGCAAACCAAAAAATATGGCAAAGTTCATGGTCGTATTACTATTCCTCACCGCAATGGGTATGTTTGCTTCGTGTGATATACCCAATGTGTTTGAGTTTTGTACTGCTCTCATGTCTGACAGACAAAACTCTTGCAATGTGGCAACATGCCAAGGAAGGTCGGGCAAGAGAGGACCAATTGGTCCACTAGGAAACAAAGGTGAAAAAGGAAACACTGGCGCAACAGGAACATCGGAAGCACTAAAAGGAAGAGTAAAGGAATTGGAAGGTGAATGAAATATTCAAACCGGAGTTATTAGAATTAACAAATTTTTGTATATATGTTCCTTCTCAATAAATTGTTGCGCCACTTTGAACATTTAAAGCAGTCCTTATACCTCTATATATTTATTAAATACGTGGCCAAATACAATCATAATATTTTTAAAAATGTTGCACTTTTTCTGATATTGGTTATGATCGTTAAAAAATAAATGCACATTACTGCAGATGAACAACTTTCCAAACTTATACATATATATATATATGTTAATGAATACCCTATAAATTATTTTACAGATACGGTTGCCTCAATGAAGAAAGTCTTCACATCGAAATGTAAGGAAATCATATATATATGTATATATATTTTTTGGTTATTTTTCAGAAAAGCCGTTAGGGTGAAGCTAGTTTTTGTCAATGGACAATGATTTAACTGTCGTTTATGAGTCATGAAGACTGTGACTAGATATCAATACTTTACATAGAATATCATCGTGATTATGCCATGAACGAACATCACTATGTTTCTCTGTGAATTTATTGGAGCAATGTTACAAGACTTCACTCAAGACAGCACGAGAATATGTACGAGTCCGCAATATTTGGGGCTTTCTAAAATTGCGTTGGCGACTGGCCACGAAATGAAAGCAAATTCAAAAAATGTAGACTCTTTTGGTCTCTCTCTTTGGTCAAATGAAAGCATACAGAATAAAACTTGTGGAAGTGTGATGCGACTCTTGTGAGCCACTCAAAACATACTATTCGTACAAATTTCTGAACTATCTAATAGTTGTGTAATATATATATACCAACGTTTTACAGTGGAATTCTGTTCAATGGGAATGAAGTCCAGATAAATTCTGGATTCAGATATATCGACATCATCGAATTGGGAAAGTTTTCATCATGGACAATACGGAAGATTAGATGAACAGCCTGCATCTAATCCAACTTCATATGGAGCATGGATTTCTCGAAATAGTGAGCTTTAATTTTTTCATTGTTTCAAACATAAAAACATTTCTTATCATGTTTTAAACTAGTCAGAATATCCAGATAAATGAACGTACTCAATAAGAAGTGATCTTTCATTGCTAAAACAATTTAACAGTACTAAGAAATATTAAATACTCCACAGGTTATCTTTAAGAGTATTAAGTAAAATTCGGGCTACCTAAAATACCGGGCCACAAAAAATAATTTGTATTCAATTTATTTTGTGTCAGATAGAATTGGAGAATGGATTCAAATCGATTTAAAAATACCTAAATCAGTGTCCGGAGTTGTGACACAAGGTCGACCGAAAGTAAAAAGTCAGTGGGTGACTTCCTTTAGAGTCAAATGTGGAAATTCTACAACAAGTTTTCAGGCTATCATGGAAACTAATGAAGAGAAGGTGGATGTTTTGTTGTCTGTTCTTAGGTCCTAGAGTAAGATATTAATTGTCTTATTAAAACTGTTTATTCAATTAAACAGGTATTTCCAGGGAATAGTGATCGAGACACCAAAGTCACAAATATATTTCCCAATCCACTGGTTTGCCGCTACGTCCGACTTTACCCTCAGAGTTGGCACGGTCACATTTGCATGAGAATGGAAATACTCAGAGGAGAATGCTACGACTTATACTGAGAAACGAATGAAAGAGACAACAAACTTGTGTTGAATTGCTTGTTTTTAAAATCATTAAATATTTGTGGATAAACGTGATTTTTTGTGTGCATTTAATGTTGTTGAAAATTTGATGTTACAATGCTTTTCATCGACTTCCTGATTGTTGTTTTAAGTTACTATTTGTCGATGGACAAATTTGCTTTGAGAGGTTTGCCTTGCATTAAAGCCTTTGAATAAACAAATTTCGATCAGTTATTTATGAGCTGTTGTGTGACAACAATAATCAAAATATCAGATAACATGATGGACAAAGTAGATCATAAAAGTTTGCCAGAAAAAATTCTGTAAAAATGCAAATCTACATGAAATAACTTTTGCATTGAATTTTCAATGTTGCAACTTTATCGCCCCCGTCACGCTTCCATTTTCGTCCGTCGTTTTGCGCAATTTACACATTTAATGACGTTCTCACGCAAAAACCGAATTTCATAGAGTCCATAAAAATTTCTGAAATAAAGAGAAATTAGCCTTCAAGTAAAGCATTTATTTTACGTCGAAGACCAAAACTAATAGATACGATTATGTAATCTTTCACAGTAGACCAGTACCGCAGTCTTCACGATTTGGCCTCACAAACCAAAAAACAACCATCGCGAACACGGAACAGCCACAACGTGCGCGATTTTTTTTATTTTGATGACGTCTTTACACACAAAAAAAGGATTTAATAACATAGTGCTATATCCACTGGAATTTCAAGCAATTGGTCCTGTAATTAAAGTAATAGGCCATTCTTCACAACAAAAATAATAACAAACAAAAAAATACCCTTAACAACAACAATAACATATTTAAAATAACAATCCATAGGTCTACTTTGTGTCCAACAAACGGAATATTGGGGCAAAGCAAAGTGAATAACATTGTGTGAATGAGACGATTTATTTTTTTAATAAGCCAGTTTTTGATTAAAAATGTTTGTTATTTTTGTTTTGTCTTCGATACAAAATTTCTGAAAGGTTGTGTAAAAACCCTCAAACAGGTGCTAAAATTCTTCCTTTGTGCCGGTCCAGACTGGAATGCATCCCAACTAGAATTTAAATATACAAAACATACCAAGGAATATTCAGATAAATCTTGCTTGCCGAAGTTGTTCATACATAGAAATGCACATAAATCGAATGTTTTTTACTATTATTTATGTTATTTGAATTTCTGGGACGCCATGTTTTAGGGACAAAGGTCAAGGTTTCATATCAGAGACTGATTTATAAACCTTCACTATCATATTCTGATCAGAAAAAAAATTGAAATTAATTCTAAAATCAACTTTAGAAAGTTCTATATAGGAATATTCATATCAAAAAATAGAAAACATTTTTTTATAGTTACAACTGGAATCACTCAAGGCACTCAATTTTAATTTAACTCCATTACAACCCCCAAACTAATTTAATTTAATAAATGTCGTATGTAACAATCATGTTCTTTGTGACACATACTTGATTATTCTTTTTCAAGTTGAGAATATTTAAATTGTTGCTTACAAATTACAATCTATTTGAATACCTATTTTCAAATTGCTCAAACATACAGGTCAATATCTTTTAAGGAAATATGACAGATGTCGAATTTAGTTAGTGCCTTCCGCATGCTAAGTAAAAGTAAAAACCTTCTTCAGTTGATTCAACTACTTTGTTCACAATAAAAAGAGAGAAATCAAGAGAAAATGAAACAACTCAATAAATGGCCATGATGAATAGGTTTATTCAAACAATTTCATAACATAAAACAATTGCATTTCCAATTTAAATAAATGGAAATTAAATAAATTTCGAATACTAAATTTTGCAACTATGTAGATGTAAGTTTAGTATAGTAATCCAGTTTAGATCTATTTTAGCCATGTATCGATACGAAGAGAATATTCTTTGTTAATTAAGAACTTAACTTCACAGGAAAGATTATCGAGCAATTTACGTCTCCAAAAAGTTCTAATCACATTTATCAATATTTGTGATACTCAATTTGATTAAATTCTTAATTAAAACTATTACAATCATTAGAATGATAAAAACACAAAATTTAGGATGCCAATTCAATTCATAAATCAAATGCAAAATACAATAGAATTTGTTTTGATATTGTTTGTTCAATCCATAAAGTATAGCCTCTATTCCGTGGACTTGAGAACTTTAGAATTTCACACATCTGCAAATCAATGAAAGAAAAATGTTAATAATCTGTGTATGGCAATTTACTACATTTTTGTCTAAAGCTATATCATATCAAAACAGTAAAGTGAATAAATCTTAGTTAATGCAAATACATATCTGATAATGAAATAGAGTTCCTATTCTCACGAGTCAAAGTCTCACGACAGAGTCGAACTTTGAAACTGTTTTAAAATTGGAGTAAAAATTCTGAAATTGCAGACCTTTAATGGCGTCAAAAAGACAACATTTTATGCAGTAACTAAGAAAGCAATATGTTCATTGAACGTCCTCAACATTCTATTTTGCTGAGCAATTTCTCTGACTTAGAAAGCGTAGTTGTGAAGATTGAATTTATTTTTACAGCCCGGAGTCCAATGTAAAAATTTAGTTTAAAGCTGAACTTGAATTATACTAGACATGGTCGTAGACGCCTAGAAAAAAATAATAAAACCTATTTTTATTCCATCTTAAAATGAATTTTAATTACCTGCACGATATTGGTACACTGTATCTTGACTCCGTGTATTGGCCGCCGATTAGAACATAGAAATTCCTGGCAATTTGGACTTCTTCAGGTTTATACGAGAAATAATCGAGGGAATTGCCATTGACAGGGTTTTTGCATAGATCACATTTTGCTTGAATGAACCACAAAGGGTATACATTATTACAGCGGACCCTTTTTAAAACAAATAAAACTCTTGAATCAATAAGATGTTTTCAATTATAAAAACTTTTACGCTTTACATCGGTAACCAGCAAGTATACAAAAGAGCGTTATTGCATTGTTGAAATTGAAAATTGCTATATTTCCGTTTATAATATTTTAATTTAAAAGATCTTTATAGCCATTCGACCATCGCAAATTTATATTCTACTGGAAATGCGATTCCAAAGATATTTATTTAAAATAGAAGGTAGTGCTTTGACCAATAAATATATTATTATCCCTATTTAATATTTTTCTTCTTCTAGGCTCAAATATTATCATATGCAGGATTTAACAAGCTTTTACAGTTAATGCAAATGCAATCATTAAAAATGAAATTCGCAATTAAATGAAAATAATTTGAAATGGTCTAAATGAAATGAGGTAATTTTTTGTTACAATTATTATCAAATATTAATAATAGAATAACAAAAATATACAAACAATTGTATTTCCATCGGAACGAATCCTTTATTGTCTTCCCGTAATTTTGAAACTTGACATGAATGACTGTTTATTAATCTGAAATTTAATCGTAAATGTTTAGGTATAACATACTAAATTAAAAAAATTTATGGTGACGATTTACAAATATTAGTGTACTTTTAAAGACAGTAAAAACAAACGATGAAAATGAAACCGGATACGTAGATTGAATATTAATTCCCTGTTCAATTTTATGCTCTCTTATCCTGTATCAATATTAAAGAAATAATAGGGAAATACGCAACTTACTCAGAAACATCACGCGCTCCAACGTACATGAAACAAAGAAGCAAAATTGCACAAACAAATATCTGAAAACAAGATTTTTGTTAATAAAAAAATGAAATAATAGAATTAATTAAAAAATAAACAAGATATCATTACCGCAGTAAGAGGAATTTTCTTTCCCATTTCAATCGTCTTTTTTTTTCGTTTCCTGTAACGATTTGAAATAGTTCTTCGGTCGAGTGTTCGGATCGTTTCAATGATTTTGTATCTCAACGTGGTAATATATATAGAGGTATCCGTATAATAGTAACATAAAACTATTGAAAAAAAAAGATTCAAATAGAAGCCATTGTTATTTTAGTCTTATTTCAATTTCTGATTTTCATACTTTGTTTAAACTAAAAAATGGAAAAATTTAAAGCTCAAACAAAAATATATATAGGATGTTGTTATAACTTTGTGAAACTAACATATTCTGGAATATAAACAATTGCTGACGTACAACAACAATTTAGTGGTAAAGATATTCATAGTTCGTGCGGACTCGCCCTTACCATATTTATTCGCCGTATCAGTCAATCGGTGTTATTAGTCTATTAACCTATTGTTTTCATATTTTTTCAATCTGGTACCAGATACTGATTGAATTAATGAAATTATTTTTGCACAAATTTTGCAAGTTTGTCATTTGATATATACATATAAAATATTTGTTTATTGATTAAATAATTAAACTATAAATTGCAGATTTGCACGATCAACCGATATCTCATTTTAATTCATATTATAGCAAAACATTTACTATTTACTTTAAAATATTCTTTTACTTATGTTCATTATTTCTGGAATATTTCAGACTACGTGCTCATGCATCGAAATGTAAAAAGCATGAAGGCAGAAACCAAATGTATAGCACACACATATATCCATATATTCCTTATATAAGTGTTACATTTTATACGGTCATTTACCCCCATCCTGTGTAAAGCTATTTATAAAAAAAAGATCAGAAAATCCGCCTTGCATAATTTTTTCAAATATATAATTTCGAGATAAAGTCACTGTTTCGAATACTTACTTTATAGTGTCTGAAAATTCTGAATCCCCATTGTCTCTAACAACTCAAATACATTTACCGTATTTCCCGGCGAATGAGTCTACGCGGCGAATAAGACGAGGTCCGTTTTTAAGCCTGAAAAAATGAAGTTTTGCATATAACCGGCCGCCAAGTGGGGGTAGTAAAATCGCATCAACATCGGAATATTAAATTACCATGCAATGTCTTTTGAGCGGTCGCCGCTTTGGCGCATTGGTTAAAATAGCCTATAAAGACTTTTTCAACTAGCGTAATATTCAATCTATAACAACCACGAGAATTCAATCTGTCTTCCAATTTCAATATAATTGTGTTCAACTCGCGATTGCGTCCGCCATACAAGAACATTACCGATCTAAAATAACGCGGCAATCTGCGGACATAATAATGTGAAGCAAACTACCTGATTATATTTAGTTTTTATGAATAAATATACATATAAAGTGTTTATATGAAACATATACATATTCATCACCTCGAAATCTCCACAAAACGAAATGTGTTGCTTCATTGATTTAATTGGGATTATATGTTGTTTTGAGGGTTTTACGGTAGGAAAAAACCTTAAGTCAGCGATAATATCCTACCGAGTAAATTAATGTCAAAAAAAGAATTAAATATACTTTACATTACCGTAATCACGGTATTATACACATAACATAGTCGCGCTGGTCCTGTCGGTAATTGTGGAACAAAAAATGTTTTTGTGATTTGCAGTGCCTAAAAATCATCTTTAATCTGTCACGGGCCATCCTAAAATAAAACTTAATGGTGTTTCCGTTTTATTTTTAGTATTTTATATTGCCGCGTTCAAATAAAAAAAAAGTTGGGTAAGGTATTCACTCCTTATTTCTCTTAGCCTGTTGTCACACATGATTATGGGATAACTCGCATCTCACAACACAAGTGCCATGGTTGCTTGAGAGCAATAAAGTAATTATCGTTGTCCTCGCTGTAAATTTCTGACTTAGAGAGAATAAATGCTGAAAGGAAAGGTGTTTACGGCTCAAATAAGACATCACGATGACAAAAACAATTAACGATTTTCACAAATTGCAATCCAACGTGTATCGATAATAGTCACACAAATGCGGCAGCTTCAATCATGATAATCACAGCATTGAAATTTCAGATTCACAGCGCGAGAATGTCGATTTATTTAAACTAACCTGATGAGAACGTGGGAGATGATATCGCTGAAGGTATTTTATTGCCCGGATTTAATAATGGGCGACACCAAAAAAATGAAAATGATCATACTCGCCTAATAAGACGACCCTCCAAAATCAGGCCAAAAATTTGGCTCCAGAAAAGCGACTTATTCGCCGGAAATACGGTATGTTGAAAGTTTATCCGATTATATTTATCATATAAACGTAATTGTCTTAGATCAGCGTTTCTCAAACTGTGTTCCGCGAGCTTCTTCGGAGTGTCGCATGGGACAGGATCGAAATTGCGACTAAAATGATCGCCATGGAGAAATCGGCGTCTGTGGGTCGTAAATTTGTCTCCAAACAGGCGGATAGGCCATGCTATCTAAACAGGCCTCGTGCCAGTCTGGAAAGCATTGCATTTTGTCAACCGTTCAATATCGTTGAGCGTTGGTCTAATTTTTTAAATTGTCAAGTTTACAGCAAACTTTTCACTTTTACCATAATCTAAATTTTTTGCAATAAGCCAAATTTTTTGAAAACCATTACACAATTAATAATATTATTATTAGTTTTACCTTCTAATTACTTGCGAGGCAAAGGCAAAATACACTGTATTAGATAATTAGGTACGTAACAATAGCAATAGCAAAATGATATGCTAACAAAATTGCTTGTGGTTTGTGAAGACTCATCCTCTGTAACAATTATTGTATGAAAACATGATGTTTAAATTCAAGTTATATCAGGCTTACTGTAATTTTCATGTTCGTCAACTTGATACCGTTTAATAGGTAAATATGTTATAATTTCCGTGTTGTTAGATATTTGGTCAAGCATCTCTTAAAATATATTTATACGAAAAAGGATTTAGATTATGTTCTAATGTATTTGTACCTACTTTCTTTTATTATATCATTACCCACTTTGAAATTGAATCTCCTAAAGTATATAACAAGTCACTGAATAAATATTACCAATTTTCAACAGTTACTTGATTCAGAACATTTATCATTTAATATTTTTATCATTAATTTGTATATAAAATCGGGCGCAATTGACTTTATCTAAAATAAACTAAGTAACGGCTCCAAGCATTTATATCCCAACGAAAAACGAATTAAATATGTCAATAGTTCAAAAAATATATGCAAACAAAATAAGAAACGTTTGTGTTTTATCAACGGTTTTATGTATAAATAAACGGTGCCCTGTTGTTGCTGTGACTGAAAACCTCAAGAGTCAACCGAGGCAAATAACAACAGGGAGTGTGAGAATAAAAATATAATTAAGGAGTTCTCTACAGCAAAACACATCATTTTATTGGGGAGTGGTTGCTACTAGGCCTATTCATAGTAACATAATTCTTTTGTTTATGAGTTCAGTGCAAGAACATAAATAAACAAACGACGTAATATAAATAGTTCTCCAATATTACAATAGAGTTGTTATGCTTGTAGGGAGTCAAATATTCTAGATATGGAATTAACAACATCGGTATCAATAAACGAGAACATTATCTTCACTGTAAAAAAAAGGGGTCAATTAACTGATTTTTGAGTATTTTTTAGTTTAATTAAGCTAAAGCCTACACTTTTCTAGATTCATTCTATCGATTACATTTGAGGTCAATGCGCATGTCTAACCCGTCATAAAATTTTGTTATATCATTTTTAACAAAAATACCAGTTTTAATGAAAAAAAAACTTCAGTTACTGTTCCGTGTCTTACTTTACTTTGACAAGCTATAACCTTGGTTATCGACTTGTTTATTATTGTTACAGCCCACAACGTTCTGACCTCTTACGTCCTAATGAGCAAATGGGTTTGATACTCAATTTTGCTCTCATAAAATATATTACACATACGGGCGGTAATTGAAATAACAATATATACTTCGTCCATTGACCGTTTAAAAATATTCAGCAGATGATAACTGTTAAGACCTAAGAAATTTAATGTTGAAAAGTCGTTTGCGTCTGATTTTTGCTATCTGATCGCATCGTTTCATTGATTGACTATTTCTCATTACCTATCGATCTTGATCGGTAAGTATGTTGATCGGTATATGACTGTTAGACACTTTCGTATGTTACGCGATATCTCACAAAATAGAGGTAGAATCCGCTCCACATTTTGAATGTGCAATCATCATATCTCGGACCAGAAGCCTATTGATTTCAGATGAATTATACATAATCCATAATTACGTATAATTAGCGAGTTATTAATTAATTGGTGATGAGACACGCGGTGTCACTATTGAGTCAGGGGGAAGGATACGCGGCGCTAGATCGATAAGTCGGCGGTCTCTAATCACTATCTCGTTTTTTTACATTGAGATGCAACCAGGTTTCACATATATCGGCTTCTTTATAAATTAAGTATTGGCTAAAATGGATTTGAACTCAATACTTACAAATTATAAAAAATGTATTGGGTATACATTCAAATGAGGTAAAATAAGACTCCTGCAGCGTGATACTATATGCACTAAACTAGTATTATTTTTTTGTGCTCAAAAGGGCGGTTATTTGCATGATAACCATTGTTCTAAGCTTATTTTTCTTATAAGAGGGACATGAACAAAATGACACCAAAAATAAAAAATTTTGAATACGGAAATTTATACAAAAAATAATGCATTATAAAAAGCAGGATACTCGTACCACCATTGAAAGTTTTTGTCCTAACCATTTGTCACCTAAAGAGACGTGGAGGTGCAAATGTACAGAAAATAAATTTAGAATTAAGCGTTGGCAAATTTGATATTCAAAACTTATAAATATTCAGAATATCAATAACGTTTATTTTTTATCATAAGTTGAATATATATCTATTGAAGAGTTAAAGTTTCAAAACTCAGATATATATATAAATTATTCGATAAAATTCGATGTATGCGGTCACTATTTAAGAGAAGGGCAATCAATTTTCTCGTAGAAAACAATCACTCAAAAATTTATAACAGTGAAGTAAAGTGAACAAATATGCCCTAAGCTAGTGCGTTTCCAATAATAAGTAAATTTCCTACTGATCCTGCCTAGAACATTTTATACAGTTTATTCGAATAAATAAATTACTTAACTTAGTCATACAGAGCAGTATCTTCTGGAAAAATTCGAGCGATGCAAAATTTTGTTGCATGTCCTATATATATTCTTAGAAATACTTTTGCTTTTTGCCACTTGGTTCAGAATAAAAATATATAGAGAGTAACTGCGAATGAAACAACTCAAAAATTGGTCAATATCAATAGGTATAGTTTAAACAATTTTGAAGCACAAAACAATCAAATTTACTATTTTAATAACTCTTGAATAAATGATAAATACCAGAAATATTTAAAATATTCTTTACAGCATATTCAAAAAAAAATCAAAATGGTTTATATTTATGCGTAAATCTTGCAAATTTTTCAAACAGTAAATTTCTGAGAAAGAGATTTTTCATCGAAACGGTAATTATAAAACGATAAATTTCACATTTTTATTTTATTTTTTTTATTATTTTTAATAATTAAGACCCTCAGTAAAATCAGAATCCTAATTACAGCCTTACAATAATAAAAATGATAAAATATCACAAGTTTGTAAAGTTGAAATTATTATTCTAATGTATAATATAACATATTTTGTCCTAATATTTATTGTTTCTTCCATAAATTAGCCTCAGTTCTAATGACGTAGAAACATTATATTTTTACACACCTGCAAATCAATAGAAGTGAATTTTAATTTTAAGAAATTTTGAGTTTCAATTTGATACATTTTGTACAGTACTGGAAAAACGTCAAGTACTTAAAACCTTGGACATTATTTATTTGATAATGAAACCAAGTTTCTGTTTAATTTTTTATTGCGCAGTCGTAATCAAATCATTTATATCATTCACCAGCTACGCAAAATCTGTTTTTGTTTTTGAAGGCGACCAACTTAGTTAAAGAATATGATACAATAAGATGGTGTTCGACGTTACGGATGAAAAAATATTTTCAAACCTATTTTTATTCCATCACTAAATACAATTTTATACCTGAACTATTGTACCATTGTGTAAGCCATTTTGCATCCGAGAACACAGAAACTCCTATCAGGCCAATATGAGATGTAATTGAGATATTTGCCATTGACCGGGTCTCTGCATTGACGAGGACTTTTGCTCGCATCAACATAGAAGGACTGACACAAAAACAGAGAACTCTGTTGAATATGGAATAATAAAGATTTATAGATATCAGTTTACATTTGTGGACAGTGGAAATAAATGAAGTAAAATTTCAATGTCCCTGTATTTCTGTATCATATAAGAGAAAAAATAATAGAAAAATACGCAACTCACTGAGCAAAATCAAGCGCCTTACTGTCCAAGATACAGCAAAACTTTTCCTACCTATTTACAAATAATTTTACATTGTACATTACAATAAACAACATTGTACTAGGACAAGAGAATATAGAAGTAATGAAATTTTATGTAGGGGAGAAGCCATATGATTAGCATATAATATATTCATTCAAGTGTTACGACAATTTAGCTGATGAAGTTATTTTCAGTTCGTGACGCCTCTCCCTTGCTATATTTATCCACCGTATCAGGTGTTTTTGTTGCTACAAAGTTTATTGTTTTTGTTATTTTTACAATCTGGTACCAATTTTAATTTAATAAATACTTCTTTTGATGTCTTTTGGAATATTTTCCGGAGAAATTTATTTCACGTCGTTATATTTGGCTTGAAAGTTTTTCAATAAACAATTTTGGTTGCAGTATGTTTAGCCCAATTTATAACTATAATTGAAGTGCTATACATGGAGTTTTGACCGGAAATTCAAAATCTGCCAGACCAACAAAGGTAAATATAAAAGGTAAATAAAATCACTGGGAACACATGGAACACACAAGAGACTGACACTCGTCCTGAAATTGTTCATTTGTATATTTTACTTCATGAATTTTGCATTAAATGTAGTTATTCATTCTTATGACAAAGATGAATGAATGGAGTCAGGGATTCTTCGTAGATGATTGCAGTAAATGTCAGTAGGTCGAAGTTTAAGGCTGACTGACTCTTCTCCAGAACATTTGGTTATAGAATCGATCAATCATTTCTTATAATATAATCGGTTATTCTCTCTAATAATTAATTAACGGTGCGTGATTTTGTAATGCAATAAAAGGTTCTACTGGCAGAGCTGAGTAATACTTTGCATCAACTTTCTTAACCTCTGTTTTATCTTGTTCAAAACACTAGACTCTAGAAATTAAAATGAGCCATGAAAAGTATTTTTATTCTGATTTTTTTTAGATCGAATTGGAGATTGAATGTAAATCATCTTAACGTGGTGTTCAGTGTGTGTTTTTTCAATAATATTGTTTGCGAATGTTTCGTCATTTGCATGATTGACCAACTAAAACGGAATTTACTAAAAATTGTTTTTATAATAATCTTCATTTGGTCCAATTTATTATTACATATAAACATTTATGTAACGTCAAATATCACAATCAGCTTTCTCAACATATTCCGATCGCGTACCACTTTGGTAGCTCGTATGTGTTACAGCGTACCACGACAACGAAACCTATTGCGACAGCTGTAACTTTATATACGTCAGCTGAACGATGCGTGAGATAGGTTTGCTCAATGCTCATGAAAATTTATGGCTATCGAGTCTGTTCTTGCTATGGCTGAGTAGGAGGGAAAACTCTTGACTGGAGAATAGCCTAAAAAACTAGCCTTGAGCTCATAGGGGGAAAAAACATGCAAAACCAGACATTTACTGATGATATTTTTGATAATAGACTGTATCGTTGTTTGCGAAACAATCTCGCCGTAATGTTCGATTGATTTGCTACTGGATTATATACAACAAAATATATTTTTCGACTTTGTATTTAAATCTCATTATTACTTACAAATTAATAAAAATAAACCGATTCACACTCAAAAAAGATTAAAAAAAAAATGCTCCTATAACGTGACACTATGCGCCAAACTGGTGACCCTCTTATCGCAAAACTGCTTCGATCAAAATGGCGGTGATTAGCATTTCAAGTATTGATTCAAAATAATTCTTATATTAAAAGCGACGTGGACAAAATGGCGCTGGGAAATAGGACTCTTGATATAAACAGTATAAGAAAATGGAGTATCGATTGCACTTAAAATACGGTGAAGATGAAAATCTGGAAAAAACTCTAAATTGGATTAGGCATTGGCCAATATTTTGTGAAAACGTTACTAATTGATTTAGAAAAAATAAAAAAGTTTGTTAGTTATTTTGAAAGTATAAAATATCAATTATTGAATTGTTCCAGTTACTAAACTCTCATATATATATATATATATAAATTATATAACAAAAAAATCTAACAAGCGATTTTTGACTGATCACGTTTGTGGTTTGTGAAGACCCGTCCTCTGTCGAAACTATTGTATAAAAGCTAGGCTATAGGTTTAAATTTAAGTTAAATGAGAGTCTTACTGTAATTGTCATGTTTGTTAACTCGATACCGTTTGACAGATAAATATGTCGTAAATTCATTTTGTTATATATATATTTTTTTACCTTATTAAAATATTACTTGAGTTATAATTGAATGTAAATTGATTGAGAACAACAATCATTTTTGTTTTTATCATTAATTTATAAATCAAATCTGTGGCAAATAATTATCCTATTATAAACTAACTAACGTCACTAAGCATTTATATCCCACCGAACAACGAATTAAAGAAGTCAATAGTTCAAATATTATATGCAAACATAATAATCAATGTTTATGTTATGTATAAATAAACGGTGACCTGTAGTTGTTGTCATAGATAACATCATGAGCCAGCTGAAGAAAACAACAATAGGGAGTTTGAGTCACGACTTAAAAATACAATAAAGGAGTTCCATGTCACTACATCAAAATACATCATTTTATTGTGGAGCGGGTGATACCAGGCCATTTCATAGTCAGTTAATTCTATTGTTCATGAATTCAGTGGAAGAGCAAGAATAAACAAATACAGTACTATAACTAATTTGTCCAATATTAGAATAGAGTTGTTGTGTTTGTAAAAGTTAAATATTTTAGATATGGAATAAACAACATAGGTATCAATAAACAGGAACATTATCTTCTCTGTAAAAAAAATCGAGTTTAACTCTTTTTGAGTATTTTAAAGTTTAAGCTGAACCCGAATTTTTTTCGATTCATTCAATGGAATATATTTGAAGTCATGCGCATGTCTAACCCGTCATAACATTTTGTTAAATCAGATTGAACAAAAATACCTAGAATGAATAAACTTCAGTTAATGTTTTATGTTTCACATTACTCTAATTTTCTATAAACTTAGGTATTGACTCGTTTATTACTGTTACAGCCCTTTCGCGTTCTGACCCCTTACGTCTCAATAAGCAAATGCGTTTGATACCCAATTTTGCTCTCATGGAATATATTACACATACGACCGGTAATCTAAAAATATCAATATCTAATTCGCCAAATAATCGCTTATCCATATTCAGACGGTTTTAAATAATAACTGTTATGACCTAAATCAAATTGTAAAATACAGAATGAAATCCCCAGTTGGGAAATAGCGCAAACATATATCAAGCAACATGGCGAACCAGAAATTCAATGTTAAAAAGTCGTTTGCGTTTGATTTTTAATATATGACCGCATCGTTTGATTGAAAGACTATCTCTCATGTTTTCTATTGAGATGCAACCATATTTCAGATATATCGGATTCTTTTTAAATTTCGGATTGGCCTAAACCCTAAATCAATTGAAACCTTTTACTTACAAATTAGAAAAAAAAAATTGTGATACACTCAAATGAGTTGAAATAATACTCCTTTATCGTGACACTATGTACTTACTAAATTGGTAACTTTTTTATCTAAAGGTTTTTGTGCTCAAAATGGTGGTTATTTGCACGATAACTATTGTCGCACGGGACAGGATCGAAATTGCGACTAAAATGATCGCCATAGAGAAATCAGCGTCTGTGGGTTGTACATTTGTCTCCAAACAGGCGGACAGGCCATGCTATCTAAACAGGCCTCGTGCCAGTCTGGAAAGCATTGCATTTTTGTCAACCGTTCAATATCGTTAAGCGTTGGTCTAATTTTTTAATTGTCAAGTTTACAGCAAATTTTTCAGTTCAACATAATCTGAATTTTTTGCAATGGGCTAAATTTTTTAAAATCCATTACACAATTATTAATATTATTATTAGTTTTATCTTCTAATTACTTGCGAGGCAAAGGCAAAATACACTGTATTAGATAATTAGGTACGTAACAATAGCAACAAAATGATATGCTAATAAAATTGCTTGTGGTTTGTGAAGACTCATCCTCTGTAACAATTATTGTGTAAAAACATGATGTTTAAATTCAAGTTATATCAGGCTTACTGTAATTGTCATGTTCGTCAACTTGATACCGTTTAATAGTTAAATATGTTATAATTTCCGTGTTGTTAAGGTTTTAGATTATGTTATAATGTATTTGTATCTAATTTCTTTTATTATATCATTACATTACTCACTTTGAAATTGAATCTCCCAAAGTATATAACAAGTCACTGAATAAATATTACCAATATTTAACAGTTACTTGATTCAAAACATTTATCATTTAATATTTTTGTCATTTATTTGTAAATAAAATCGGGCGCAATTGACTTTATCAAAAATAAACTAACTAACGGCTCGAAGCATTTATATCCCAACGAAAAACGAATTAAATATGTCAATAGTTCAAATAATACATGCAAACAAAATAAGAAACGTTTGTGTTTTATCAACGGTTTTATGTATAAATAAACGGTGCCCTGTTGTTGCTGTGACTGAAAACCTCAAGAGTCAACTGAGGCAAATAACAACAGGGAGTGTGAGATTAAAAATATAATTAAGGAGTTCTCTACAGCAAAACACATCATTTTATTGGGTAGTGGTTGCTACTAGGCCTATTCATAGTAACATAATTCTTTTGTTTATGAATTCAGTGCAAGAACATAAATAAACAAACGACGTGATATAAATAGTTCTCCAATATTACAATAGAGTTGTTATGCTTGTAGTAAGTCAAATATTTTAGATATGGAATTAACAATAAACGAGAACATTATCTTCACTGTAAAAAAAACGAGCTCAATTAACTTCTTTTTGAGTATTTTATAGTTTAATTAAGCTAAAGCCTACAATTTTCTAGATTCATTCTATCGATTACATTTGAGGTCAATGCGCATGTCTAAACCGTCATAAAATTTTGTTATATCATTTTTTAACAAAAATACCAGTTTTAATGAAAGAAAAACTTCAGTTACTGTTCCGTGTCTTACTTTATTTTGACATGCTGTAAACTTGGTTATCGACTTGTTTATTAATGTTATAGCCCTACCACGTTCTGACCTCTTACGTCCTAATGAGCAAATGGGTTTGATACTCAATTTTGCTCTCATAAAATATATTACACATACGGGCGGTATTTTAAAATATCAATATATACTTCGTCAATTGACCGTTTAAAAATATTCAGCAGATGATAACTGTTAAGACTTAAGACAAATTGTAAAATACAGGATGGATAGTCTGTTTCCGTTCCTCAGTTGGGAAATAGCGCAAACATTTAGCAGGCAATATGGCGAACCAGAAATTTAATGTTGAAAAGTCGTTTGCGTCTGATTTTCGCTATCTGATCACATCGTTTGATTGATTGACTATCTCTCATTACTTATCAATCTTGATCTGTAACTATGTTGATAGGTATATGACTGTTAGACACTTTCGTATGTTACGCGATATCTCACAAAAAGCGAGGTAGAATCTGCCCCACATTTTGAATGTGCAATCATCATATCTCGGACCAGAAGCCTATTGATTTCAGATGAATTATGCATAATCCATAATTACGTATAATTAGCGAGTTATTGATTAATTGGTGATGAGAAACGCGGTGTCACTATTGAGTCAGGGGGAAGGATACGCGGCGCTAGATCGATAAGTCGGCGGTCTCTGATCGCTATCTCGTTTTTTTACATTAAGATGCAACCAGGTTTCACATATATCGGCTTCTTTATAAATTAAGTATTGGCTAAAATCGATTTGAACTCAATACTTACAAATTATAAAAAATGTATTGGGTATACATTCAAATGAGGTAAAATAAGACTCCTGCAGCGTGATACTATATGCACTAAACTAGTATTATTTTTTCGTGCTCAAAAGGGCGGTTATTTGTATGATAACCATTGTTCTAAGCTCATTTTTCTTATAAGAGGGACATGAACAAAATGACACTAAAAATAAAAAATTTTGAATACGGAAATTTATACAAAAAATTATGCATTATAAAAAGCAGGATACTCGTACCACCATTGAAAGCTTTTGTTCTAACCATTTGTCACCTAAAGAGACGTGGAGGTGCAAATGTACAGAAAATAAATTTTGAAATAGGCGTTGGCAAATTTAATATTCAAAACTTTTAAATATTCAGAATATCAATAACGTTTATTTTTTATCATAAGTTTAATATATATTTATTGAAGAGTTAAAGTTTCAAAACTCAGATATATATAAAAATTATTCGATGAAATTCGATGTATCCGGTCACTATTTAAGAGAAGGGCAATCAATTTTCTCGTAGAAAACGATCACTCAAAAATTTATAACAGTGAAGTAAAGTGAACAAATATGCCCTAAGCTAGTGCGTTTCCAATTATAAGTAAATTTCCTACTGATCCTGCCTAGAACATTTTATACAGTTTATTCGAATAAATATATTACTTAATCATACAGAGCAGTATCTTCTGGAAAAATTCGAGCGATGCAAAATTATGTTGCACGTCCTATATATATTCTTAGAAATACTATGCTCCTGCTTTTTCCACTTGGTTCAGAATAAAAATATATAGAGAGTAACTGCGAATGAAACAACTCAAAAATTGGTCAATAATAATAGGTATAGTTTAAACAATTTTGAAGCACAAAACAATCAAATTTACTATTTTAATAAGTCTTGAATAAATGATAAATACCAGAAATATTTAAAATATTCTTTACAGCATATTCAAAAAAAAATCAAAACGGTTTATATTTATGCGTAAATCTTGCAAATTTTTCAAACAATAAATTTCTGAGAAAGAGATTTTTCATCGAAACGGTAATTATAAAACGATGAATTTCAAATTTTATTTTCATTTTATTCATTATTTTTAATAATTACGACCCTCAGTAAAATCAGAATCCTAATTACAGCCTTACAATAATAAAAATGATAAAATATCACAAGTTTGTAAAGTTGAAATTATTATTCTAATGTATAATATAACATATTTTGTCCTAATATTTATTGTTTCTTCCATAAAGTAGCCTCAGTTCTAATGACGTAGAAACATTATATTTTTACACACCTGCAAATCAATAGAAGTGAATTTTAATTTTAAGAAATTTTGAGTTTCAATTTGATACATTTTGTACAGTACTGGAAAGACGTCAAGTACTCAAAACCTTGGACATTATTTATTTGATAATGAAACCAAGTTTCTGTTTAATTTTTTATTGCGCAGTCGTAATCAAATCATTTATATCATTCACCAGCTACGCAAAATCTGTTTTTGTTTTTGAAGGCGACCAACTTAGTTAAAGAATATGATACAATAAGATGGTGTTCGACGTTACGGATGAAAAAATATTTGCAAACCTATTTTTATTCCATCACTAAATACAATTTTATACCTGAACTATTGTACCATTGTGTAAGCCATTTTGCATCCGAGAACACAGAAACTCCTATCAGGCCAATATGAGATGTAATTGAGATATTTGCCATTGACCGGGTCTCTGCATTGACGAGGACTTTTGCTCGCATCAACATAGAAGGACTGACACAAAAACAGAGAACTCTGTTGAATAATGAATAATAAAGATTTATAGATATTAGTTTACATTTGTGGACAGTGGAAATAAATGAAGTAAAATTTCAATACTCCTGTATTTCTGTATCATATAAGAGAAAAAATAATAGAAAAATACGCAACTCACTGAGCAAAATCAAGCGCCTTACTGTCCAAGATACAGCAAAACTTTTCCTACCTATTTACAAATAATTTTACATTGTACATTACAATAAACAACATTGTACTAGGACAAGAGAATATAGAAGTAATGAAATTTTATGTAGGGGAGAAGCCATATGATTAGCATATAATATATTCATTCAAGTGTTACGACAATTTAGCTGATGAAGTTATTTTCAGTTCGTGACGCCTCTCCCTTGCTATATTTATCCACCGTATCAGGTGTTTTTGTTGCTACAAAGTTTATTGTTTTTGTTATTTTTACAATCTGGTACCAATTTTAATTTAATAAATACTTCTTTTGTTGTCTTTTGGAATATTTTCCGGAGAAATTTATTTCACGTCGTTATATTTGGCTTGAAAGTTTTTCAATAAACAATTTTGGTTGCAGTATGTTTAGCCCAATTTATAACTATAATTGAAGTGCTATACATGGAGTTTTGACCGGAAATTCAAAATCTGCCAGACCAACAAAGGTAAATATAAAAGGTAAATAAAATCACTGGGAACACATGGAACACACAAGAGACTGACACTCGTCCTGAAATTGTTCATTTGTATATTTTACTTCATGAATTTTGCATTAAATGTAGTTATTCATTCTTATGACAAAGATGAATGAATGGAGTCAGGGAATCTTCGTAGATGATTGCAGTAAATGTCAGTAGGTCGAAGTTTAAGGCTGACTGACTCTTCTCCAGAACATTTGGTTATAGAATCGATCAATCATTTCTTATATTTTAATCGGTTATTCTCTCTAATAATTAATTAACGGTGCGTGATTTTGTAATGCAATAAAAGGTTCTACTGGCAGAGCTGAGTAATACTTTGCATCAACTTTCTTAACCTCTGTTTTATCTTGTTCAAAACACTAGACTCTAGAAATTAAAATGAGCCCTGAAAAGTATTTTTATTCTGATTTGTTTTAGTCCGAATTGGAGATTGAATGTAAATCATCTTAACGTGGTGTTCAGTGTGTGTTTTTTCAATAATATTGTTTGCGAATGTTTCGTCATTTGCATGATTGACCAACTAAAACGGAATTTACTAAAAATTGTTTTTATAATAATCTTCATTTGGTCCAATTTATTATTACATATAAACATTTATGTAACGTCAAATATCACAATCAGCTTTCTCAACATATTCCGATCGCGTACCACTTTGGTAGCTCGTATGTGTTACAGCGTACCACGACAACGAAACCTATTGCGACAGCTGTAACTTTATATACGTCAGCTGAACGATGCGTGAGATAGGTTTGCTCAATGCTCATGAAAATTTATGGCTATCGAGTCTGTTCTTGCTATGGCTGAGTAGAAGGGAAAACTCTTGACTGGAGAATAGCCTAAAAAACTAGCCTTGAGCTCATAGGGGGAAAAAACATGCAAAACCAGACATTTACTGATGATATTTTTGATAATAGACTGTATCGTTGTTTGCGAAACTATCTCGCCGTAATGTTCGATTGATTTGCTACTGGATTATATACAACAAAATATATTTTTCGACTTTGTATTTAAATCTCATTATTACTTACAAATTAATAAAAATAAACCGATTCACACTCAAAAAAGATTAAAAAAATATGCTCTTATAACGTGACACTATGCGCCAAACTGGTGACCCTCTTATCGCAAAACTGCTTCGATCAAAATGGCGGTGATTAGCATTTCAAGTATTGATTCAAAATAATTCTTATATTTAAAGCGACGTGGACAAAATGGCGCTGGGAAATAGAACTCTTGATATAAACAGTATAAGAAAATGGAGTATCGATTGCGCTTAAAATACGGTGAAGATGAAAATCTGGAAAAAACTCTAAATTGGATTAGGCATTGGCCAATATTTTGTGAAAACATTACTAATTAATTTATGAAAAAATAAAAAAGTTTGTTAGTTATTTTGAAAGTATAAAATATCAATTATTGAATTGTTCCAGTTACTAAACTCTCATATATATATATATATATAAATTATATAACAAAAAAATCTAACAAGCGATTTTTGACTGATCACGTTTGTGGTTTGTGAAGACCCGTCCTCTGTCGAAACTATTGTATAAAAGCTAGGTTATAGGTTTAAATTTAAGTTAAATGAGAGTCTTACTGTAATTGTCATGTTTGTTAACTCGATACCGTTTGACAGATAAATATGTCGTAAATTCATTTTGTTATATATATATCTTTTTACCTTATTAAAATATTACTTGAGTTATAATTGAATGTAAATTGATTGAGAACAACAATCATTTTTGTTTTTATCATTAATTTATAAATCAAATCTGTGGCAAATAATTATCCTATTATAAACTAACTAACGTCACTAAGCATTTATATCCCACCGAACAACGAATTAAAGAAGTCAATAGTTCAAATATTATATGCAAACATAATAATCAATGTTTATGTTATGTATAAATAAACGGTGACCTGTAGTTGTTGTCATAGATAACATCATGAGCCAGCTGAAGAAAACAACAATAGGGAGTTTGAGTCACGACTTAAAAATACAATAAAGGAGTTCCATGTCACTACATCAAAATACATCATTTTATTGTGGAGCGGGTGATACCAGGCCATTTCATAGTCAGTTAATTCTATTGTTCATGAATTCAGTGGAAGAGCAAGAATAAACAAATACAGTACTATAACTAATTTGTCCAATATTAGAATAGAGTTGTTGTGTTTGTAAAAGTTAAATATTTTAGATATGGAATAAACAACATAGGTATCAATAAACAGGAACATTATCTTCTCTATAAAAAAAATCGAGTTTAACTCTTTTTGAGTATTTTAAAGTTTAAGCTGAACCCGAATTTTTTTCGATTCATTCAATGGAATATATTTGAAGTCATGCGCATGTCTAACCCGTCATAACATTTTGTTAAATCAGATTGAACAAAAATACCTAGAATGAATAAACTTCAGTTAATGTTTTATGTTTCACCTTACTCTAATTTTCTATAAACTTAGGTATTGACTCGTTTATTACTGTTTCAGCCCTTTCGCGTTCTGACCCCTTACGTCTCAATAAGCAAATGCGTTTGATACCCAATTTTGCAACCATTGCATATGCAACCATATTTCAGATATATCGGATTCTTTTTAAATTTCGGATTGGCCTAAACCCTAAATCAATTGAAACCTTTTACTTACAAATTAGAAAAAAAAAAATTGTGATACACTCAAATGAGTTGAAATAATACTCCTTTATCGTGACACTATGTACTTACTAAATTGGTAACTTTTTTATCTAAAGGTTTTTGTGCTCAACATGGTGGTTATTTGCACGATAACTATTGTTCTAAACCTATTTTTTCTAATAAGAGCGACATAAACAAAATGACACTAATAAATAATTTTTTTTGTACAAAATGAATGAAAATTACATAAAAATTTATGCTTTATAAAAATAATTTGTAGAAACGCAGGATACTCGTACTACCAGCGAATGTAGAGGAAATAAATTTCGAATTAATCTTTGGCAAATTCATTATTCAAAGCTCACAAAAAGATAACATCAACGTTTGTTGTTTATGTTTACAAGAACAAGCATATTAATTTTGCATTTAAAGGTTATTAACATGAAATTTCAGCATCTCGTAGGTTTTATTTCAGAAAAGAGATTTATCAATATTATATATTTGGTTGAATTAGTAAACAAATGTGTTTGCACTGTCTTGAACTGTCTGAATTCTGTCTGAAAGATTCAATCTGAACAACATTTTACTCAAGCGTTGTATAATATACCTTATTGTGGTTTTTGGCACGAAGTAATTTAGATTTCACTTCACAATAATGCTACTTTTACATCTTATCTGTATTGAAGCCAGCTGCGTACTATCAGTTTCTTTCTGGAATACGTATAAATTAAACTTTTACCAGACATCGTGAGTTATTCCAGACATTCATGGTATCCTATTTGAAACAACATCCACGACCGACAAGTGTTCAATACCCTAAACTAAATCAAGGCTACCCAAACTAGGGGCAGCGCCTCTGGAAGGGGCCGCGAAACGAAATTTAGGGCCGCAAAGAGAACACCAAATTTTCACGGAGTACTATATGCATTGTATTTCTTCAGTCTCTTGATTCGAAACACAATTATTAAAAATTGTGTAAAACAAAAATTTTACGATTCCGAGTTAATACATCTTCATACCGTGTTTTCCCGAAAATAAGACAGTGTCTTCGAGATTTTCTTTCGAAAATACCACTAGGTCTTATTTGTGGGCGATGTAGAGTATAACGAGATTTTTTAATATACAAAATATGAATACCGATTTCCATTTACCTATTTAATAGAACGTTTTCATTTAAAATAGCTGCTAAATATAGATTATTAAAGTAGAAAAGATTTCTCGCTATCGACTAGGACTCAGTGGGTCTCGAACTTTATTGTATTGTGACGCCCTCCAAAAATATTCTCAAGTTGCGACTTTCCGTGAAAATACGTATGGGATACCTTTCAATAAAAGTCCTTTACTGCAATGGGTTTTATATAAACGAACAAACAAAACCTAACGACATTCAATGAAATTACATTTAAGCCCATTAATAGAAAAGCCTGCTTTATAAAAATACGAAATCGCAAAAAGAGATGAGAGTGCGCAACGCTTCTTGAAAAATAAAGGAAATAAAAAACTTTATCTACAAAAAAACGAATTTTTAGAATTAAATTTCTTCATTATAACACCAACACAAAATTGAAAACGACGCACTTCCACTGGACTAGGTAAAAAAATTGCGCTATCAACGAAGTCTTTTTTAATAGTAGCGCTTATATTAAAACCATTTTTGAAATTCAGGCTTGGTCATATTTTTGGGAAAATCATCGCTCTTGCATAACAATGCATATTCTGATCGAATGACCCGATTTGTGCGTGCCTGCATGACAATGCCGGCTTTCATCGCCAAGCTAGCGGTTCACGAAGGCGATTAGCTAAGTGCGCTTGGAAACATATCGCATATTTTATTTGTTCTAAATGTTTTATTGTTCCTCATTATCGCAAATGATGTGTATATGAATCAAATTCATTGTACTGTTCTATTGTTTACTTTCTGTTACGTAGGGGTCGATTGCTACGTAACAGAAGAAGTAAACCATACATGCTGCAATTTCGTAGGCTGTAGTTTATCCATTTGCTGAACCAAGTTTATCGAACATGAGTTATTTTTTAGCATTTCAAAGAAAAACTAGGCAGAGATAATAAAGAAAAGTTAACCTTGATTAGCTTCAAAAGGCATAAAATACATATTAACGATGACTAATTGTGTTTTATTTTGAAGCAGCATATTTTTCGTGTAGGTGCGCCATGAGCTTTTCCCTGATAATTTGGAGCGCACAGACCGATGCCTTATGCTAAGTTTCATCAACAAGAGTGAACAATTCCGGATAAGGACCATTCCATCGGTGGTCAGACATTGTAAATCATTATTCAGGCCTGCATAAACAAACATTGCCACGGCTGGACTTGCTATGAAGCAAAAAGCATTTGCACTCATTACATTCAATAATTGAAAAGCTTTAATCTGAGTAAATATGTGCTTGTTTTTGTTATTGAGTAGGCCCACTAAAAACTGGGAATTAGCTATGTCAATAAAATATAAAAAAATGCATATTTTGAACTGTTTAGCATTATTATCTTAATCAAGGGCTGCGAAAAATTTTAATATATCATAAGGAGGCCGCGAGCTCAAAAGTTTCGGAAGCCCTGCACTAAATGGTCATGCGATGAAGATGTATAAAATTGAAGAAAAA
Organism: Styela clava; assembly: GCF_964204865.1. Classification (NCBI taxonomy): domain Eukaryota; kingdom Metazoa; phylum Chordata; class Ascidiacea; order Stolidobranchia; family Styelidae; genus Styela; species Styela clava. The sequence continues at coordinate 9,210,401 of NC_135259.1, read as the reverse complement.
AATGAGGAATTCAGACATTTAATACTTTAGCTAAAGACATATTTCCGGTGGTTGGAGTTCATAATATATTTTTTTCGAAAATCGAATGTCAGTGGCTGCATATTCGGATAACAGATGCATCGAAATATTAATTGCACAAATTTAAGATTTATTGAACATGCCAAAGTACAGAAGGAAGGCTAAGCAAGAGAAGACCATTTGGTCCACATGGAAACTAAGTTGAATGGATATCGGACGTACTATGAGTAAATGAAATATTCAAGTCGGAGTTATTAGAATTAACAAATTTTTGCATATTTATTTTGTTTCAATAAATTGTTGCACCACTTCAAACATTCATACCAATAATTACTATTCTATATAATTTTTTTAAAACATGGCCAACTTCAATCATAAAATTGCTATAAAATTTTGCACTTTTTCAGATATTGGTTATAATCGTTTTGAATTTTATGCAAATTTCTGCAGATGAATAACCTACCGAACTTTTAAATATATCAACCAATACATATTTACTAATTATTTTACAGATTTGGTTGCCTCAATGAAGAAACTCTTCACGTCGAAATGTAAAGAAATCTTATATAAATATTGGGTTATTTTTTTAAGAGCTCTATTTTTTAACAGCGTTTATGTAAAACTAGTTTTTGTCAATGGACTGTAATTTAACTGTCATTTATTAGTCATAAAGAATGTAATTAGATATCAAAAGTTTACATGGAATATTATCGTAATTATGCCATGAATGAACACAAATACCAAGAAAATTACTGATATGTTTATCTTCCGAATTATTGAAGCAATAACCCAAGATCTAATTTTAGATATATACTGGAAGTGGCACAAAAAATTATGTCCGACTCCGCAATATTTGAAGCTTTCTAAAATTGAGTTGGCCACTGGCCACGAAATGAAAGCAAATTCAGAAATGCAGAATTTCTAGGAATAACATTTCTGAGTTACAAAATTTGTTGAGAAGTTGAAATGATTAGGGAAAATTTTTCAAATCATCACATTGTTGAACAACAGATCATTTCTTTTATTTAAACAGCGTGTGCCCAATTATATTGCTCCTTTCTCGCTGTCCTCCAGATTCAAAACGACTGTACCGAATGACTCATAAGTTTTGTATCACCCTTTCAAAAAGAATTTCCGTGGCAATTCATGGTCAGTATTTTTCAGACGCGAGCAATCATGAATTTATTTTATTGGAGTTGGTATAAACTATTTTCCACAGAGATTATGACTTTGGTCAAATGAATGCATAAAGAATAAAACTTGTGGAATTGTGGCAAATCTATTGAGCTACTCAAAACATACTATTCATTCAAATTTCTAAACTATCTTATCGTTGTGTATCTAATTGTGTGTATATTACCGACTTTACAGTGGATTTTTCCTCAATGGGCATGTAGTCCAGAGACATTCTGGATTGGGCAAGTTTTCATCATGAACAATAAAGAAGATTAGATGAACAGCCTGTATCAAACCCAACTTCCTATGAAGCATGGATTTCTCGAAATAGTGGGTTTGACTTTTTTCATTGTTTTGACCAAAAAATATTTTTCATCATGTTTTAAACTAGTCAAAATGATCAGTTATATACACGTACTCAATATCATTGTTGAATCGATTATAATATTAAAAAATATGGAACTACATACCATGCATGATATTTCCGGGTTCTACACAAGTTATACTTGAGAGTATATATTATGTAAACTTCTGGCCACTTCAAACACCGGATTCGGGAAAATAATTTATATTCAATTTATTTTATGTCAGCTCAAATTAGAGATTGGATTCAAATTGATTTTAAAATACCTAAATCAATATCCGGAGTTGTGACACAAGGTCGACCAAAAGCAGTCAGTGGGTGAAGTCATTTGAAGTCAAATGTGCAAATTCTACAACAAGCTATCATGGAAAATATTCAAGTGACGGTGGATATCATTCATTGTTTTTAGGTCTGCGAGTAAGACATTAATTCTCCAATTAAAACGGTGTTTATTCAATTCAAAAGGTATTTTCAGAGAATAGTGCTCGAGATACCAAAGTCACAAATATATTTTCCAATCCAGTGTTCTGTCTCTATACGTACGACTTTACCCCCAGAGTTGGCACAGTCCTGTTTTCAAAAGTCATTAAATATTTGTGCAAAAAGGTGATATTTTGTGTGAATTTTATGTTGTTAGAAACTTGATGGTCCAGTGCTTTTTATCGACTTCCAAATCGCTGTTTCATTTATCTATTGTTGATGAACAAACAAAATATTTAATTTGCTTTGAGAGGTTTGTCTTGCATTAGAGTCTTTACATAAACAAATTTCGATCAGTTATTTATGAGCTGCTGTGTGACAATTATAATCGAAATATCAAATAATATGATGGAAAAAGTAGATCATAAAATCTGGTCAGATAAAATTCTCTAAAATTGCAAATGTACATAAAATAACTTTTGCATTACCATGGATCTTTAATGTTGCAACTTTGTCAACCCCGCCACGCTTCTGTCGTCGTCTATCGTTTTGCGCTATTGTTACATTTGATGACGTCTTCGCACAGAAAAAAACGAATTTCACAAATTTTTTTGAAATAAATAAGAATCATAGTCTTCAAGTAAAGCGATTTTTTTCACGTCAACAATACCAACACGGAAAAGAATGAAAGAGCTATTCTTGGAGGGCAAAACTGTTGGTTCTATCACCAATTACCCTAACATTATATGCGGTGAATTACCAGTAGCCGTATCGGTAGACGGACAACTCATTAGAGACTATTCGGCTACTCATGGTACAGGTAAGGGCAAAGGAACAGTCATAGCTTATTCAGGTCCATTGACAAATATCACATACTTAATGATTCAGTTGAAATGCCGACTGATCCGAATTAATTCTGTATTCCCAGATCAGGTGCCGCAGTCTATACGTTCGCTGAGCTAGAGATCAGCTGGCATGCGTTCGCGGAACCCCAGGAGGGTGCGCAAATTATGATGACGCCATATCAGACAAAAAACGAATCTCATAGAGCTCACAGATATATTTGAAATATAGAAGAGTAACATCCTTCAAGCGCAAATTACAATCTTTAACCAATAAAAAATTGGTTCAGTAATTGATAATAACATCATAACAAAACGATTCATAGCTCCACTCGGTGTTCATCAAGGGAGAATGCTCGAATATATGGACACTAAGGCCAAAACTTACAGGTGTAATTAGGCAATCTTTCAAAGTAGACCGGTACCGCAGTCTTCACGACTTGGTCTGACAAACCCAAAAGCAACCATCGCGATCACGGAACCGCCACAAGGTGCGCGATTTTTTTTCACACACAAAAAAGAATCTGATGGAAAAGAGCCATAGCAACTGAAGTTTCAAGCAATTGGTCCTGTAATTAAAATGAAAGTCCATTTTCACAACAACAATAATACCAACAATACCAAAAAAGAATACCCTCAACAACAACAGCAATAACATGATAACAAAACAATACATAGGTCACTTTGTGTCAAAAAAACACAATTTTTGTTTGTGAAACGAGGACATCTGGGATAACGACGTGGAGCGAACTGAATACCATTGCGTGAATTAGATAAGTTTTTTTTTTTCAACAAACCAGTTTTTAACTAAAAATGATAAATTGTAATTTAATTTAATTATTAAATGTTTAATAATATTTTTGTTTTGAATTCGATACAAAAGTTTCGAATGATTGTGTAGATATTGCAGGAAGTTGAGCACGTCCAGGATCTATGTCAGTGAACTTTTTCCTAAAGGTGCGCGTTTCCAATGTCCGCTGCATCGCTGCAGATTCTGTGTTAATAATGGTTTATAAACAAACAATGTTTGTTTTATAAAAAATCATTTATTAGACAATTAACAATAAAACACAGATAAGCAAATAAAAAACACCCTCAAACGGGTGATAAAATCCTTCCTTTTTGCCGGTCCAGACTGGAATGCATCCCAAATAGAATTTGAATATAGGATACATACTGAGAAATATATTTAGCCAAATCTTTCTCGCCGGAGTTGTTTGCATGCGTGTACTGCATATGGCTGTGGTCCTATTTATTGAAAGATTCATACATAGAAACGCACATAAATCGAATGTTTTTACTTTAATATTTATGTTGATTGAATTTTCAAGACGCCATGTTTTAGTGACGAAGCTCAAGTTTTTATATCGGAGACTGATTTATAAAAACTTCACTATCATATTCTTATCATAAAAAAAATTAAATTGATTCTAAAATCAATATTAGAAAGTTATATAGAAATATTTATATATACCAAAAAATAGAAAATATTTTTCGATAGTTACAACTGGAATCACTCAAGCCACTCAACTTTAGTTCAACTCCATTACAACCACCAACCTAGTTCAATTTAATAAATCTCATATGTAACAATCATGTTCTTCGTGGCACACCGTTGATTATTATTTTGTAAGTTGCGAATACTAAAATTGTTGCTTACAAATTACAATCTATTTGAATAACTATTTTCGAATTGCTCAAACATACAGTTGAATATCTATTGGGGAAATATGACAGATTTCGAATTTAGTTTGCGCATTCTGAATGCTAAGTAAAAGTAAAAACCTTCTTCAGTTGATTCAACTACTTCCATTACAATACAAAAGAGAGAAAACAAGAGAGAATGAAACAACTCAATAAATGGCCACGATGAATAGGTTTATTCAAACAATTTCAAAACATGAAACAATTGCATTTCCAATTTAAATAAATAATTATTAAATAATTTTCAAATACTAAATTTTGCAACTATGTAAATGTAAGTTTAGTATAGTAATCCAGTTTAGATCTATTTGAGACATGTATCGATACAGAGAGAATATTCTCTGTTAATTAAGAACTTAACTTCACAGGAAAGATTATCAAGCAATTTACGTCTCCAAAAGGTTCTAATCACATTTATCAATATTTGTGTTTTTTAATTTTCAATTTTTTTTCAACTTTATCAAAATTTAATATGCCAATTCAATTCATAAATCAAATGTAAAATACAATAGAATTTGTTTCGATATTGTTGTTCAATCCATAAAGTAGCCTCTATTCCGTGGACTTGGAAACATTAGAATTTCACACATCTGCAAATCAATGAAAGAAAAATGTTAATAATCTGTGCATGGCAATTTACCACATTTTTGTCTAAAGCTATATCATATCAAAACAGTAAAGTGAATAAACCTTAGTCAATGCAAATACTTTTCTGGTAATGTAATAGAATTGTTATTCATTGTTTTTATAACCAAGTCTCACGACAGAGTCGAACTTTGAAACTATTTTAGAGTAAAAATTCTGAAATTGCCGAATTTTAATGGCGCCAAAAAGACAACATTTCATGCAGTAACTAAGAAAGCAATATGTTCATTGAACGTTCTCAACATTTTATTTCGCTGAGCGATTTCTCTGACTTAGAAGTCGTAGTTGTGACGGTTGAATTTATTTTTACAGCCCGGAGTTCAAAGCAAAAAATTAGTTCAAAGCTGAACTTGAATTATACTAGACAATGTCGTAGACGCCTAGAAAAAATATGAAAACCTATTTTTATTCCATCTTAAAATGAATTTTAATACCTGAACGATATTGGTACACTATATGCTAAATCCATGTATTGGCCGCCGATTAGAACATAGAAACTCCTCTCAATTTTGACTTCTTCAGGTTTATACGAGAAAGTATTGAGGGAATTGCCATTAACAGGGTCTTTGCATAGATCATTATCACATTTTGCTTGAATGAACCACACAGGGTATACATTATTACAACGGACCCTTTTTAAAACAAATAAAACTCGTGAATCAATAAGTTTTTTCTAATATTAAAAACTTTTACGCTTTACATCGGTAATCAAGTATCTCTCACAAAAGCGCGTTATTGCTTTGTTGAAATTGTAAATTGCTAATATTTCGCATATTATTTTAATTTGAAAGAGCTATATAGCCATTCGACCATCGCAAATTTATATTCTACTGAAAATGAAATTTCAAGGATATTTATTTCTAATAAAAGGTAGTGCTTCGACCAATAAATATAGTAGTATCCGTATTTAATATTTCTTTCATGTTAGGCTCAAATATTATCAAATGCAGGATTTAAAAAGTTTTCACAGTTAATGCAAATACAATAATTAAAAATGAAATTTGCAATTAAATGAAAATAATTTAAAATAGTCTAAGACTCTAAATGAAATGAGGTGATTTTTGGTTATAAATATTATCAAATATTAATACTAGAATAACAAAAGTATACAAACAATTGCATTTCCATTGGAACGAATCCTTTATTGTCTTCTCCCCATTTCGAAACTTGGCACTGTTGACTGTTTATTAATCTGAAATGTAATCGTAAATTTTTAAGTATACAGCATACTAAATTGAAAAAATTGATGGTAACGATATACAAATATGAGTGTACTTTTAAAAACAGCAAAATCAAACGAAGAAAATAAACCATGATAAATGGATTAAATATCAAATCATGTTCAATATTAAAGAAATAATAGCAAAATACGCAACTTACTCTGAAACATCACCCGCTTCAACGTACATGAGACAAAGAAGCAAAATTGCAGAGCCAAGTATCTGAAAACAAGATTCTTTTTTCAAAAAAAAGGAAATATTGGAGTTATTTGGAAAACTAATAAGATATCATTACCGCAGTGAAAGGATATTTCGTTTCCATTTCCATATTCTTTTTCTTCTTCTTCTTCAAGGATTTGGATTAGTTCTTCGGTCGAGTTTTTGGATCGTTTGATGATTTTGTATCTCAACGTTGTAATATATATAGATATCCGCATAATAGTAACATAAAATTAATGAAAAAAAAGTATTTGTTCGATTCGAATAGAAGCTATTGTTATTTTAGTCTCTTTTCAATTTCTAATTTTCATACTTTATCTCAAAGTGAAAATTAAAAAAAAAATACAAACTCTGAGCCAAAATAAGAATGTATTTATACAGCATGTTGTTATCATCTACATTAGCATATTCTGTATTATAAAAAAAATTCTACGATATGAATTTTTAATGTTGATGTACAACAACAATTCTGTGTTAACGCTATTTACAGTTCGTGAGGACCCACCTTTACCATATTAACCCGCCGTGTCAGTCACTCGGTGTTATTAGTCGATGTCTTATTGTTTTCATATTTTTCAATCTGGTACCAGATACTGATTGAATTTATTAAGTTATTTTTACACAAATTTTGCAAAGTTTGTCATTTTATATATACATATAAAAAAGCTGTTTATGAATAAAATAATTAAAATATAAATTGTAGATTTGCGCGATCAACCGATATCTTATTTTAGTTCATATCATCGCAAAACATTTACTATTTTTTTTAATCAGATTCATTATTTCTGAAATATTTCAGACTATGTGCATATGCATCGAAATGTACAAAGCATGAAGGCAGAAACCAAATGTATAGCACGCACATACGGACAAGCCTTGCTATCTAAACAGGCCTCGTGCCAGTCTGGAAAGCATGGCAATTTTGTCAACCCTTCAATATCATTAACCGTCGGTCTAATTTTTCAATTGTCAAGTTTACAGGAAACTTTTCAATTTTACCATGGGCTATATTTTTGAAAACCACCATTCTCAATGGACTGTTAGCTTAAAACTGAAAGCCTCAAAAGACGTCGTTATAAGCCGGTTGCGCAATTTGATGCTCAAAGTAAATTCATTACACAAATATTTTATTATTAGTTTACCTTCTATTTGATTGGCGTTCCGCGAGGCGTGATGAAAGACGTAGGTGTTCCGGGGCAAAAAACAGTTCGAAAAACCCTTGTCTTAGATATTTAAGTACGTAACCATAGCAACAAAATGTTTGCTAATAAAATTGTTCGTGGTTTGTGAAGACCAATCCCCTGCAACAATTATTGTATAAAAACAAGATGTTTAAATTCAAATTATATCAGAGGGTTACTGTAATTGTCATGTTTGTTAACTTGAAACTGTTTAATAGTTATATAGGTTATAATTTTCGTGTTAGTATATATTTTGACACGCATCTTTCAAAATATATTTATACGAAAAAAGTTTTAGATTATGTTCTCATGCATTTGTGCCAAATCTCATATAATTTCTTACTTTATGATTGAATGTCCTAAAGTATGTAACAATTCACTGAATAAATATTGCCTCTATTTCAGAGTAAATTGATTGAGATCATTGATCATTCATTGTTTTTATCATTAATTTCTAAATCGAAACTGGCGCAAATGAATTATTTTATATAAATTAACTAACGGTTCCAAGATTTTATATCCCACCGAACAACGAATTAAAGATGCCAATAGTTCAAATAATATATGCAAACATAATAAGCAATGTTTGTTTGTTATGTATAAATAAATGGTGCCCTGTAGTTGCTGTGTCAGAAAACCTCATGAGCCAGCTGAAGCAAACAATACTGAGGAATGTGTGTCACGATCGCGACTCAAAAATATAATAAAGGAGTTCCATCTCACTTTTATTGGGGAGGGGTTGATACCAGGATAATTCATAGAAACTTGATTTGATTTTTTATGAATTCAGCGAAGAAAAAACAGGAACAAATATGGTAATATAAATAAATTAGATATGGAATTAACAACATCGGTTTCAATAAACAAGAACATTATCTTCACTGTAAAAAAATCAAGCTTTTACTGTATTTTGGGCATTTTATAGTTTAAGCTAAAACCTACATTTTTAGATTCATGTCTTCATGGTTATTGACTCGTTTGTTAATGTTACAGTCCTATCACGTTGTGATCCCTTATGTCTTAATGAGCAAATGCATTTGATACTTTTGTATTACCAGATCAGGTGCCGCAGTCTACCATTCCCCATAAAAAACATCCCAATTTTGCTAAGCATGATGTACACCGACATTTGCTGACTACAGATATATTTGAAATAATTAAAAGTAATATCCCTCAAGCGAAAAATACAATCTTCAACCACTCAAAATTTTGAAGCAATTGGTCCAGTAGAAAAGCGATTTTGTCATAACGATAGGAAGAAAAATTCGAAGAACAGCTACAACAACATAATAACAAAACGATCCATAGGGCCGCTTTGTGCTCATCAAGAGAGCAATGCTCGAATATATGGACACGAAAATATAAACTAATAGGTACGGGTATGTAATCTTTCACGGTAGACCAGTACCGCAGTCTCCACGATTTGGCCTGACAAACCCAAAAGTAACCATCGTGAACACGGAACCGCCACAAGGTGTGCCACTTTTTTTTTTAGATGACGTCATTACACACAAAGAGGATCCAATACCATAGTGCTATGATCACTGAAATTTCAAGCAATTGGTCCTTAAATTAAAGTGAAAGGCCGTTATTCACAACCAAAATAATAACAACAATAACAAAAAAGAATACCCTCAACAACAACAATAACATAGTAACAAAACAATCCATAGGTCTACTTTGTGTCCAACAAACGGAATTTTGGGAAACGAGGGAATCTAGGATAACGATGTAAAGCGGAGTGAACAACGTTGTGTGAATGAGAGGATTTTTTTTTAACACGAAATGAATCGTTTCAATATTATGTTGTTGTTATTGTTATTATTCTTCGTCACCATCATCATAAAATCGCATTTCTCCACGAATACTGGACCAAAGTACCTGGGTAAAGTTTGATTTTTTTCCAGACGGCTATTACTTTTATTTATTTCTAAATTTTCTATGAGATCTTATATTTTATTCAAAATTTTGCAGTTCTAAAATTTACTCATGGGAACACTGTTTTAAAAACTTATTTCAAGCGGTTGCGTGATCAAGTCTGCAGGTACGGTATTTCTAAGTTGCAGTACCACAGTGAAATTGACTTATTCCTTTTGCAATCTTACTATTGCAGTAATGTAGGTTTTATAGCAAATCTAGCTTTCCGTATTTGTTAATTTTGATAAGAGCAAATTGAATTGAGTTTTTATATGCCAGAGAAGAACCGTTCCACGATCCAATTGCAGGCCTACATACAGCTCCAGGTACGGGTAAGGTACCGTACGCGTACGGTACCGCAGGGAATTACGCTCTCATCTTTTCGTTACAGTTCTGATGTAAACAACATATATTTTGTAGCCTACCCTATTTTTTTATTTGATAAGAGGAGTTCTTATATGACAAGAAAGAACCGTTCTGCGAACGAATTTCAGGTACTGGTAAGTTACCGTACCGCATATGGTTATCGGGGAATCGATATTTTATTTTTATTTTGCCTTGGTACCGTAATGGAGAAGTGACTTGGATCACTTGGTATTCCAAATCATGTTGAAATTGGACGTTGAACAGGCTTTTAGTGGCCCGGAGTAGGCTACCTGTCAATCAAGTCATCGATCTAGTCACACTAGAGTGATTTTTGGCGTTTAGAGCTCGTTAATCTCCGTAAAAGCGTTTTCCCGGGTATGGGAAATTCTTTTCAAGTTGCATTGGGGGTGGGAGCAGTGCTTCCGCCCCCCCCAGTGGTGAGAAAACGTGTGGAAAGCCACGCCAACCTATTACCTAATCCTAAAACTCTCTTTTCTCCTTCATTACTGGACCAATTGCTCTGAAATTTTCAATGCTTAGAGATAAAAATTTTAGAAGGCTATATTTTTCATTTACTTCAAACGTGTTCATATATTTGAGCATAGCTCTCTTGTTTTAATAAGCCAGTTTTTGACTAAAAATGTATGTAATATTTGTTTTGTATTCGATACAGAAGTTTTGAACGGTTGTGTAAAAACCCTCAAAAAGGTGCTAAAATTCTTCCTTTGTGTCAATCCAGATTGGACTGCATCCCAACTAGAATTTAAATATACAAAACATACTAAGGAATATCTTCAGCTAAATCTTTCTTGCCAAAGTTGTTTGCATGCATGTACGTGCATATGGCTGTGGTCATATTCATTAAAAGGTTCATACATAGAAATGCACCTAAATGAAATGTTTTTTATTATTATTTATGTTAATTGAAATTATAAGACGCCATGTTTTAGGGACGAAGGTAAAGTTTTCATATCGGAGACTGATTTATAAAACCTTCACTATCATATTCTGATCATAAAAAAATTTAAAATTGATTCTAAAATCAATATTAGAAAGTTCTATATAGAAATATTCATCAAAATGTAAGTATATAAATATAAATATATATCAAAATATAGAAAATATTTTTTGATAGTTACAACTGGAATCACTCAATCCACTCAATTTTAATTTAACTCTATTACAACCCCCAAAGTAATTTAATTTAATAAATGTCATATGTAACACTCATGTTCTTTGTGACACATACTTGATTATTATTTTTTAAGTTGCGAATACTAAAATTGTTGCTTACAGATTACAATTTATTTGAATAACTATTTTCGAACTGCTCAAACATACAATTCAATATCTATTGGGGAAATATGACAGATTTTGAATTTTTGTTTGCGCGTTTTGCATGCTAAGTAAAAACCTTCTACTGTTGATTCAACTACTCCGTTCACAATAAAAAAAGAGAATTCAAGAGAGAATGAAACAACTCAATAAATGGCCATTATGAATAGGTTTATTCAAACAATTTCAAAACACAAAACAATTGCATTTACAATTTAAATACCAATTGAATAAATGACAAGTACTAAAATCTTTATGGAATGCAACTATGTAAATGTAAGTTTAGTATAATAATTCAGTTTTGATCTATTTCAGATATGTGATGATACAAAGAGAATATTCTCTGTTAAATAAGAACTATCCGGGAATAATATCAAGCAGTTTACGTTTCCAAAAACTTCGGATCAGAATGTCATTTATCAATATTTTCGATACTCAATATGATAAAATTTTTTAATTAGAACCAGTGCAATACTTAGAATGATAAAACAAAAGATTTAATATGCCAATTCATAAATCAAATGTAAAATACAATAGAATTTGTTACGATATTGTTTGTTCAATTCATAAAGTAGCCTCTATTCCGTGGACTTGGAAACATTATACTTTCACACATCTGCAAATCAATGAAAAAAATGTTAATTTTAGTAATCTGTACATTACAATTTACTACATTTTCGTCTAAAGCTATATCATATCAAAAAAATCAGGTAAATAAACCGTACTTGATGCAAATAATTATCTGATAATGAAATAAAGTTGCTATTTAATTTTTTATCACGCAGTCATAATGACATCAGTGGAACGCCTCTTAAAAACATGAGGCACATGTGTTTTATAACCACTGCCTAGCTAGAAAGGGATGATATTACCTAATTAATATTTTTGCCAATAAAAGGTCAATGCTGTCGGAATTGGGATTCGGTGATGACATGTAGTCACTCGAAGCCAGAGTCGATTTTATTTTTACAACCCGGTGTCCGAAGTGAAAATTCAGCCCGAAGTTGAACTTGAATTATACTAGACATTGTCGTAGACGCGTAGAAAAAAATATTATAATAATTATAACTTATTTTTATTCCATCGTAAAATGAATTTTAATACCTGCACGATATTGGTACAGTGTATACCCTCTGCATGTATTGACCGCCGATTAGAACATGGAAATTCCTCTCAATTTTGACTTCTGTAGTTGTATACGCGAAATAATCGAGGGAATTGCCATTGGCAGGGTCTTTGCATTGAACATTAACACATTTTGCTTGAAAAAACAGTTGAGGGAATACCGTTTGACACGTAACCCTTTTTGAAACATAAAATAAAAACATAAAATTTGTGAAGTTTTTTTTTTGGTATAAAGACTTTTTAAGCTCTACGACGGTATTCAAGTATCTCTCACAAAAAATCGTTATTACATTTTCGAAATTGAAAATTGCTATATTTCCATTTATATTATTTTGATTTAAAAGATTTTCATTTGAATTTACATTTCACTGAAAATACAATCTTAAAGATATTTATTTCTAATAGAGTGCAGTGCTTAGACCAATAAATATATTATTATCCATATTTAATATTCTTTTCACGGTTAATGCAAATGCAATCATTGAGAATGAAATTCGCAAATAAATGAAATTAAATTTGAAGGATGTAAATGAATTTAGGTGGTTGTTGTTACAATCAAACCTATTGGTTTCAATATTATCAAGTATAAACACTAGGATAACAAAAATATACAAACATTTGGAGTTCAATTGCAGCGAATCCTTTTTTGTCTACTGCTGCTGTTTTGACTTTGCATGAATTACTGTTTATTAATCTGAAATTGAATTGTAAATTTTTAAGTACAACATACTAAATTTAAAAAATTGAAGGGAACGGTTCCTAAATATTAGTGTACTTATAAGTACAGCGAAAACAAACACAGAAAATAAATCTTAATAAATAAAACTGTGTTCAATTTCATACTGTCCTAGATTGTATCAATATCAAAGAAATATTAGGAAAATACGCAACTTACTCAGAAACATCACGCGCTTCAACGTACATGAAACAAAGAAGAAAAGTTGCAGAGACAAATATCTGAAAACAATATTTTTATTATAAAAAAAGAAATAATGGAGTTATTCATAAAATTAATAAGACATATCATTACCGCAGTGAAGGGAATTTTTGTTCCCATTTCTAAAGTCTTTTTTTTTCTTCTCTATTACCGATTTGGATTAGTTCGTCGGTCGAGTATTCGGATCGTTCAATGATTTTATGTTTCAACGTGGTGATATATATAGAGGTATCCGTATAATAGTATCAGAAAATTAATGAAAAAAAAAATGATTTGTTCGATTCGATTAGTAGCCATTGTTTTTTAGTCTTTTTTTAATTTCTGATTTCCATACTTTATTTGAACTGTAAAATGAAAAAATCGAAACTTTAACGCTCAGATAAAAATATATATAGGATGTTGTTATCACTTTGTGAAATCAGCATATTCTGGATTATAAACAAATGCTGACGTACAGCGACAATTTAGTGGTAAAGATATTTATTGTTCGTGCGAACTCGCCCATATTTATTCGCCGTATCAGTCATTCGGGGTTATTAGTCGATGTCTTATTTTATTCATATTTTTTAATCTGGTTCCAGATACTGATTGAATTTATGAAATTATTTTTGCACAAATTATGCAAAGTTTGTCATTCAATATATACATATAAAATATCTGTTTATGGATTAAATAATTAAACTATAAATTGCAGATTTGCACGATCAACCGATATCTCATTTTAATTCATATTATAGCAAAACATTTACTATTTACTTTAAAATATTCTTTTACTTATGTTCATTATTTCTGGAATATTCAGACTACGTGCTTATGCATCGAAATGTACAAAGCATGAAGGCAGGAACCAAATGTATAGCACACACATATATCCATATATCCCTTATATAAGGGTTATATTTGTTACGGCCATCTACCCCCAGCCTGTGTAAAGCTATTTAAAAAGTTGATCAGAAAATTCGCCTTGCATAATTTTTTTAAATATATAATTTCGAGATAAAATCACTGTTTCGAATACTTACTTTATAGTGACTGAAAATTCTGAATCTCCTTTGTCTTTAACAACTCAAATACATTTATGTTAAAAGTTCATCCGATTATATTTATCATATAAACGTAATTGTCTTAGATCAGCGTTTCTCAAACTGTGTTCCGCGAGCTTCTTCGGAGTGTCGCACGGGACAGGATCGAAGTTACGACAAAATTGATCGCCATGGAGAAATTGGCAAGTACTTCGGCGTCTGTGGGTCGTAAACTATTCTTCAAATAGCTATCTAAACGCCATGCTATCTAAACGGGCCCCGTGCCAGTCTGGAAAGCATTGCATTTTTGTCAACCGTTCGATGTCGTTAACCGTTGGTCTAATTTTTTAATTGGCAAGTTTACAGCAAACTTTTTACTTTAACCATAGACTAAATTTTTTGGAATAGACTAAATTTTTTGAAAACCATTATTGATCATGTTTAAATTCAAATTTTATCAGACTTACTGTAATTGTCATGTTTGTCAACTTGATTCCGTGTAATATTTAAATAGGTTTTAATTTTCGTGTTGTTAGATATTTGATCAAGTATCTCTTAAAATATATTTATACGAAAAAGGTTTCAGATTATGTTCTAATGTATTTGTATCTAATTTCTTTTATTATATTATTACTCACTTTATAATTGAATCTCCTAAAGTATATAACAAGTCACTGAATAAATATTACCAATATTTAACAGTAACTTGATTCAGAACATCTATCATTTGATATTTTCATCATTAATTTGTAAATAAAATCGGGCGCAATTGAATTTATCTAAAATAAACTAACTAACGGCTTTAAGCATTTATATCCCAACGAAAAACGAATTAAATATGTCAATAGTTCAAATAATATATGCAAACAAAATAAGCAAAGTTTGTGTTTCATGTATAAATAAACGGTGCCCTGTTATTGCTATGACTGAAAACTTCAAGAGTCAATTGAGGCAAATAACAACAGGGAGTGTGAGATTAAAAATATACTTCAGCAGTTCTCTACAGCAAAACACATCATTTTATTGGGGAGTGGTTGCTACTAGGCCTATTCATAGTAACATAATTCTTTTATTTATGAATTCAGTGCAAGAACCTAAATAAACAAACGCAGTAATATAAATAAATTCTCCAATATTACAATAGAGTTTTTATGCTTGTAGTAAGTCAACTATTTTAGATATGGAATTAACAACATCGGTATCACTAAACAAGAATATTATCCTCACTGTAAAAAAAACAAGCTCAATTAACTGCTTTTTGAGTATTTTATATTTTAATTAAGCTAAAGCGTACATTCTTCTAGATTCATTCTATCGATTAAATTTGAGGTCAATGCACATGTCTAACCCGTCAAAAAATTTTGTTATATCATTTTTAACAAAAATACCAGTTTTAATGATAAAAAAAATTTCAGTTACTGTTCCGTGTCTTACTTTACTTTGACATGCTATAACCTTGGTTATCGACTTGTTTATTATTGTTACAGCCCACAACGTTCTGACCTCTTACGTCCTAATGAGTAAATGGGTTTGATACCCAATTTTGCTCTCATAAAATATATTACACATACGGGCGGTATGTAGAAATATCGATATATACTTCGTCAATTGACCGTTTAAAAATATTCAGAAGATGATAACTGTTAAGATCTAAGACAAATTGTAAAATACAGAATGAATAGTCTGTTTCTGTTCCTCAGTTGGGAAATAGCGCAAACATTTAGCAGGCAATATGGCGAGCCAGAAATTCAATGTTGAAAAGTCGTTTGCGTTTGATTTTTGCTATCTGAATGCATCGTTTGATTGAATGACCATCTTTCATTACTTATCGATCTTGATCGGTAAGTATGTTGATAGGTATTTGTCTGTTTGTTTGTCTGTTAGACACTTTCGTATGCTACGCGATATTTCACGGAAGCAAGGTTGGATCTGCTCCATATTTTGCATGTGCATGTGCATCATATCTTGGACCAGAATCCTATTAATTTCAGATGAATTGTTCATAACTCATAATTACGTATAATTAGCGAGTTATTAATTAATTAGTGATGGGACACGCGGTGTCAATATTGAGTCAGAGGGAAGGATACGCGTCGCTAGATCGATAAGTCGGCGGTCTCTGATCGCTATATCGTTTTTTACATTGAGATGCAACCAGGTTTCACATATATCGGCTTCTTTATAACTTAAGTATTGGCTAAAATCGCTAAATTTAAACTTAATACTTACAACTTGTGAAAAATGTATTTTTTATACATTCAAATGAGTTAAAATAAGATTCCTGCAGCGTGATACTATATGCACTAAACTGGTATTAACTTTCTGTGCTCAAAATGGCGGTGATTTGCATGATAACCATTGTTCTAGGCTTATTTTTCTTATAAAATCGACATGAACAAAATGACACTGAAAATTCAAATTTTGAATACAAAAATGTTCCAAAAGATTTATGCAATATAAAAAAGCAAGATACTCGTAGCACCATTCGAAGCTTTTGTCCTAACCATTTGTCACCTAAAGGGACGTGGAGGTGCAAATGTACAGAAAATAATTTTAAAATTAAGCGTTGGCCAATTTATTATTCAAAACTTAAAAATATTATAGGTTGGATATATATTTATTGAAGAGTTGAAGTTTCAAAACTCATATATAAAATAAATCGATAAGATTCGATGTATCCGGTCACTATTTAAGAGAATGGCAATCAATTTCTCGTAGAAAACGATCACTCGAAAATTTATAACAGTGAAACAAAGCGATTAAATATGCCCCAAGCGAGTGCGTTTTCCATTGACAAGTAAATTTCAAAATGATCCTGCCTAAAATATTTTAAACAGTCCATTCGAATAAATAACTTCAACTTACTTAATCATACAGTGCAGTATCTTCTGGAAAAATTCGAGCGATGCAAAATTATGTTGCACGTCCTATATATATCCTTAGAAATACTTTGCTTTTGCTTCTGCCACTTCGTCCACAATAAAAATAGATAAAAAATAACTGCAAATGAAACAACTCAAAAATTGGTCAATATCAATAGGTATAGTTTAAACAATTTTGAAGCACAAAACAATCAAATTTGCTACTTTAATCACTCTTGAATAAATGATGAAAAACGAAATATGAAAAAATAGTAATACGAAAAACTATTTAAATTATTCTTCGTAGCATATTCTAAAAAAATCAAAACGGTTTATATTTATGCGTGAATCTTGCAAAGCTTTCAAACAATAAATTTCTGAGAAAAAAGATTTTCCATCGAAACGGTAATTTTTATACAACATTAAATTTCAAAAAAATTGGTTATTTTTGTCATTATTTTTAATAATTGTGACTCTCAGTATGATCAGAATCCTAATTACAGCTTTGCAATAATACAAAAATGAAGTTTGTAAAGTTGAAATTAATATTCTAATGTAAAATATAACATATTTTTTCCTACTATTATTTGTTTCTTCCATAAAGTAGCCTCAGTTCCAATGACGTAGAAACACTATATTTTTACACATCTGCAAATCAATAGAAGTGAATTTTAATTTTAAGAATTTTTGAATGTCAATTTGATACATTTCGCATGAAGCCATATCGTATTGGAAAGACGCCGAGTACATAAAACCTTGGACATTATCTGACAATGAAATCAAGTTTCTGTTTAATTTTTTATCTCTCAGTCGTATTCAAATCATTTACAAACACAATGATTTCATTTATATCATTCACCCGCTACGCAAAATCTGTTTTTGTTTTTGAAGGCGTCCAACTTAATTATAGAATATAATATAATAAAATGGTGGTCGACGTTACCGATGAAAAAATATTTGCAAACCTATTTTTATTCCATCACTAAATACAATTTTATACCTGAATCATTGTTCAATTGTGTGAGCCATCTTGCATCCGAGAACAGAAACTCCTATCAGGCAAATACGAGATGTGATTGAGATATTTGCCATTGACCGGGTCTTTGCATTGACGAGGACTTTTGCTCGAATCAACATAGAGGGACTGACAAAAAAAAAAACAGAAAACTCTGTTCATAACAATTAAATTCTACGAAGCATTATGTTCGTTTACAATTTTTAATTTGAAAAATTCTAAATAATGAATCGATCAACGTGAGATAACTCTTATTAAAATTGCAGTTCTAAAAATACGAGTTCCAATCAAATATTGCTAAGATTCGTAATTATATGAAAATAATTCGGAAATCGATCTAATTGATATGAGTGAATTTATGTGAGAACAAAAGTTATTATATTCAATATTATCAGTAAAACTTAAATTACAAAAATATACAAAACCATTATCAACCACCCTCAAAGGTAAAAGTACAACATACTGAGGTAAAAAATGAATAATGAAGATTTATAGATATTAGTCCACATTTTTACATTTGTGGACTGTGGAAATAAATGAAGTAAAATTTCAATACTCTTGTATTTTTGTATCATATAAGAGAAAAAATATAAAAATAAATACGCAACTCACTGAGCAACATCAAGCGACTTACTGTCCAAGATTCAGAAAAACTTTTCCTACCTATTTACAAATAATTTTACATTGTACATTACAATAAACAACATTGTACTAGGACAAGAAAATATAGAAGTAATGAAATTTTATGTAGGGGAGAAGCCATATGAATATAGCATATAATAATTGTCCATAACTCATAATTACGTATAATTAGCGAGTTATTAATTAATTAGTGATGGGACACGCGGTGTCAATATTGAGTCAGAGGGAAGGATACGCGTCGCTAGATCGATAAGTCGGCGGTCTCTGATCGCTATATCGTTTTTTACATTGAGATGCAACCAGGTTTCACATATATCGGCTTCTTTATAACTTAAGTATTGGCTAAAATCGCTAAATTTAAACTTAATACTTACAACTTGTGAAAAATGTATTTTTTATACATTCAAATGAGTTAAAATAAGATTCCTGCAGCGTGATACTATATGCACTAAACTGGTATTAACTTTCTGTGCTCAAAATGGCGGTGATTTGCATGATAACCATTGTTCTAGGCTTATTTTTCTTATAAGATCGACATGAACAAAATGACACTGGAAATTCAAATTTTGAATACAAAAATGTTCCAAAAAATTTATGCAATATAAAAAAGCACGATACTCGTAGCACCATTCGAAGCTTTTGTCCTAACCATTTGTCACCTAAAGGGACGTGGAGGTGCAAATGTACAGAAAATAATTTTAGAATTAAGCGTTGGCCAATTTATTATTCAAAACTTATAAATATTATAGGTTGGATATATATTTATTGAAGAGTTGAAGTTTCAAAACTCATATATAAAATAAATCGATAAGATTCGATGTATCCGGTCACTATTTAAGAGAATGGCAATCAATTTCTCGTAGAAAACGATCACTCGAAAATTTATAACAGTGAAGCAGAGCGATTAAATATGCCCCAAGCGAGTGCGTTTTCCATTGACAAGTAAATTTCAAAATGATCCTGCCTAAAATATTTTAAACAGTACATTCGAATAAATAACTTCAACTTACTTAATCATACAGTGCAGTATCTTCTGGAAAAATTCGAGCGATGCAAAATTATGTTGCACGTCCTATATATATCCTTAGAAATACTTTGCTTTTGCTTCTGCCACTTCGTCCACAATAAAAATAGATAAAAAATAACTGCAAATGAAACAACTCAAAAATTGGTCAATATCAATAGGTATAGTTTAAACAATTTTGAAGCACAAAACAATCAAATTTGCTACTTTAATCACTCTTGAATAAATGATGAAATACGAAATATGAAAAAATAGTAATACGAAAAACTATTTAAATTATTCTTCGTAGCATATTCTAAAAAAATCAAAACGGTTTATATTTATGCGTGAATCTTGCAAAGCTTTCAAACAATAAATTTCTGAGAAAAAAGATTTTCCATCGAAACGGTAATTTTTATACAACATTAAATTTCAAAAAAATTTGTTATTTTTGTCATTATTTTTAATAATTGCGACTCTCAGTATGATCAGAATCCTAATTACAGCTTTGCAATAATAAAAAAATGAAGTTTGTAAAGTTGAAATTAATATTCTAATGTAAAATATAACATATTTTTTCCTACTATTATTTGTTTCTTCCATAAAGTAGCCTCAGTTCCAATGACGTAGAAACACTATATTTTTACACATCTGCAAATCAATAGAAGTGAATTTTAATTTTAAGAATTTTTGAATGTCAATTTGATACATTTCGCATGAAGCCATATCGTATTGGAAAGACGCCGAGTACATAAAACCTTGGACATTATCTGACAATGAAATCAAGTTTCTGTTTAATTTTTTATCTCTCAGTCGTATTCAAATCATTTACAAACACAATGATTTCATTTATATCATTCACCCGCTACGCAAAATCTGTTTTTGTTTTTGAAGGCGTTCAACTTAATTATAGAATATAATATAATACAATGGTGGTCGACGTTACCGGTGAAAAAATATTTGCAAACCTATTTTTATTCCATCACTAAATACAATTTTATACCTGAATCATTGTTCAATTGTGTAAGCCATCTTGCATCCGAGAACAGAAACTCCTATCAGGCAAATACGAGATGTAATTGAGATATTTGCCATTGACCGGGTCTTTGCATTGACGAGGACTTTTGCTCGAATCAACATAGAAGGACTGACAAAAAAAAAACAGAAAACTCTGTTCATAACAATTAAATTCTACGAAGCATTATGTTCGTTTACAATTTTTAATTTGAAAAATTCTAAATAATGAATCGATCAACGTGAGATAACTCTTATTAAAATTGCAGTTCTAAAAATACGAGTTCCAATCAAATATTGCTAAGATTCGTAATTATATGAAAATAATTCGGAAATCGATCTAATTGATATGAGTGAATTTATGTGAGAACGAAAGTTATTATATTCAATATTATCAGTAAAACTTAAATTACAAAAATATACAAAACCCTTATCAACCACCCTCAAAGGTAAAAGTACAACATACTGAGGTAAAAAAGGAATAATGAAGATTTATAGATATTAGTCCACATTTTTACATTTGTGGACTGTGGAAATAAATGAAGTAAAATTTCAATACTCCTGTATTTTTGTATCATATAAGAGAAAAAATAAAAAAATAAATACGCAACTCACTGAGCAACATCAAGCGACTTACTGTCCAAGATTCAGAAAAACTTTTCCTACCTATTTCCAAATAATTTTACATTGTAGATTACAATGAACAACATTGTACTAGGACAAGAGAATATAGAAGTAATGAAATTTTATGTGTGTGAGAAGCCATATGATTAGCATATAATATATTCATTCAAGTGTTACGACAATTTAGCTGATGAAGTTATTTTCAGTTCGTGACGCCTCTCCCTTGCTATATTTATCCACCGTATCAGGTGTTTTTGTTGCTACAAAGTTTATTGTTTTTGTTATTTTTACAATCTGGTACCAATTTTAATTTAATAAATACTTCTTTTGTTGTCTTTTGGAATATTTTCCGGAGAAATTTATTTCACGTCGTTATATTTGGCTTTAAAGTTTTTCAATAAACAATTTTGGTTGCAGTATGTTTAGCCCAATTTATAACTATAATTAAAGTGCTATACATGGAGTTTTGACCGGAAATTCAAAATCTGCCAGACCAACAAAGGTAAATATAAAAGGTAAATAAAATCACTGGGAACACATGGAACACACAAGAGACTGACACTCGTCCTGAAATTGTTCATTTGTATATTTTACTTCATGAATTTTGCATTAAATGTAGTTATTCATTCCTATGACAAAGATGAATGAATGGAGTCAGGGATTTTTCGTAGATGATTACAGTAAATGTCAGTAGGTCGAAGTTTAAGGCTGACTGACTCTTCTCCAGAACATTTGGTTATAGAATCGATCAATCATTTCTTATAGTATAATCGGTTATTCTCTCTAATAATTAATTAACGGTGCGTGATTTTGTAATGCAATAAAAGGTTCTACTGGCAGAGCTGAGTAATACTTTGAATTAACTTTCTTAACCTCTGTTTTATCTTGTTCAAAACACTAGACTCTAAAAATTAAAATGAGCCATGAAAAGTATTTTTTTTTCTGATTTTTTTTAGATCGAATTGGAGATTGAATGTAAATCATCTTAACGGGGTGTTCAGTGTGTGTTTTTTCAATAATATTGTTTGCGAATGTTTCGTCATTTGCATGATTGACCAACTAAAACGGAATTTACTAAAAATTGTTTTTATAATAATCTTCATTTGGTCCAATTTATTATTACATATAAACATTTATGTAACATCAAATATCACAATCAGCTTTCTCAACATATTCCGATCGCGTACCACTTTGGTAGCTCGTATGTGTTACAGCGTACCACGACAACGAAACCTATTGCGACAGCTGTAACTTTATATACGTCAGCTGAACGATGCGTGAGATAGGTTTGCTCAATGCTCATGGAAATTTATGGCTATCGAGTCTGTTCTTGCTATGGCTGAGTAGAAGGGAAAACTCTTGACTGGAGAATAGCCTAAAAAACTAGCCTTGAGCTCATAGGGGGAAAAAAACATGCAAAACCAGACATTTACTGATGATATTTTTGATAATAGACTGTATCGTTGTTTGCGAAACAATCTCGCCGTAATGTTCGATTGATTTGCTACTGGATTATATACAACAAAATATATTTTTCGACTTTGTATTTAAATCTCATTATTACTTACAAATTAATAAAAATAAACCGATTCACACTCGGAAAAGATTAAAAAAAAAAAATGCTCCTATAACGTGACACTATGCGCCAAACTGGTGACCCTCTTATCGCAAAACTGCTTCGATCAAAATGGCGGTG
Organism: Styela clava; assembly: GCF_964204865.1. Taxonomy (NCBI): domain Eukaryota; kingdom Metazoa; phylum Chordata; class Ascidiacea; order Stolidobranchia; family Styelidae; genus Styela; species Styela clava. The sequence continues at coordinate 9,187,055 of NC_135259.1, read as the reverse complement.
ATTAGCATTTCAAGTATTGATTCAAAATAATTCTTATATTAAAAGCGACGTGGACAAAATGGCGCTGGGAAATAGAACTCTTGATATAAACAGTATAAGAAAATGGAGTATCGATTGCGCTTAAAATACGGTGAAGATGAAAATCTGGAAAAAACTCTAAATTGGATTAGGCATTGGCCAATATTTTGTGAAAACGTTACTAACTAATTTAGAAAAAATAAAAAAGTTTGTTAGTTATTTTGAAAGTATAAAATATCAATTATTGAATTGTTCCAGTTACTAAACTCTCATATATATATATATATATAAATTATATAACAAAAAAATCTAACAAGCGATTTTTGACTGATCACGTTTGTGGTTTGTGAAGACCCGTCCTCTGTCGAAACTATTGTATAAAAGCTAGGCTATAGGTTTAAATTTAAGTTAAATGAGAGTCTTACTGTAATTGTCATGTTTGTTAACTCGATACCGTTTGACAGATAAATATGTCGTAAATTCATTTTGTTATATATATATTTTTTTATCTTATTAAAATATTACTTGAGTTATAATTGAATGTAAATTGATTGAGAACAACAATCATTTTTGTTTTTATCATTAATTTATAAATCAAATCTGTGGCAAATAATTATCCTATTATAAACTAACTAACGTCACTAAGCATTTATATCCCACCGAACAACGAATTAAAGAAGTCAATAGTTCAAATATTATATGCAAACATAATAATCAATGTTTATGTTATGTATAAATAAACGGTGACCTGTAGTTGTTGTCATAGATAACATCATGAGCCAGCTGAAGAAAACAACAATAGGGAGTTTGAGTCACGACTTAAAAATACAATAATAGAGTTCCATGTCACTACATCAAAATACATCATTTTATTGTGGAGCGGGTGATACCAGGCCATTTCATAGTCAGTTAATTCTATTGTTCATGAATTCAGTGGAAGACCAAGAATAAACAAATACAGTACTATAACTAATTTGTCCAATATTAGAATAGAGTTGTTGTGTTTGTAAAAGTTAAATATTTTAGATATGGAATAAACAACATAGGTATCAATAAACAGGAACATTATCTTCTCTGTAAAAAAAATCGAGTTTAACTCTTTTTGAGTATTTTAAAGTTTAAGCTGAACCGGAATTTTTTTCGATTCATTCAATGGAATATATTTGAAGTCATGCGCATGTCTAACCCGTCATAACATTTTGTTAAATCAGATTGAACAAAAATACCTAGAATGAATAAACTTCAGTTAATGTTTTATGTTTCACATTACTCTAATTTTCTATAAACTTAGGTATTGACTCGTTTATTACTGTTACAGCCCTTTCGCGTTCTGACCCCTTACGTCTCAATAAGCAAATGCGTTTGATACCCAATTTTGCTCTCATGAAATATATTACACATACGACCGGTAATCTAAAAATATCAATATCTAATTCGCCAAATAATCGTTTATCCATATTCAGACGGTTTTAAATAATAACTGTTATGACCTAAATCAAATTGTAAAATACAGAATGAAATCCCTAGTTGGGAAATAGCGCAAACATATATCAAGCAACATGGCGAACCTGAAATTCAATGTTAAAAAGTCGTTTGCGTCTGATTTTTACTATATGACCGCATCGTTTGATTGAAAGACTATCTCTCATGTTTTCTATTGAGATGCAACCATATTTCAGATATATCGGATTCTTTTTAAATTTCGGATTGGCCTAAACTCTAAATCAATTGAAACCTTTTACTTACAAATTAGAAAAAAAAAATTGTGATACACTCAAATGAGTTGAAATAATACTCCTTTATCGTGACACTATGTACTTACTAAATTGGTAACTTTTTTATCTAAAGGTTTTTGTGCTCAAAATGGTGGTTATTTGCACGATAACTATTGTTCTAAACCTATTTTTTCTAATAAGAGCGACATAAACAAAATGACACTAATAAATAATTTTTTTTGTACAAAATGAATGAAAATTACATAAAAATTTATGCTTTATAAAAATAATTTGTAGACAAGCAGGATACTCGTGCTACCAGCGAATGTAGAGGAAATAAATTTCGAATTAATCTTTGGCAAATTCATTATTCAAAGCTCACAAAAAGATAACATCAACGTTTGTTGTTTATGTTTATAAGAACAAGCATATTAATTTTGCATTTAAAGGTTATTAACATGAAATTTCAGCATCTCGTAGGTTTTATTTCAGAGAAGAGATTTATCAATATTATATATTTGGTTGAATTAGTAAACAAATGTGTTTGCACTGTCTTGAGCTGTCTGAATTCTGTCTGAAAGATTCAATCTGAACAACATTTTACTCAAGCGTTGTATAATATACCTTATTGTGGTTTTTGGCACGAAGTAATTTAGATTTCACTTCACAATAATGCTACTTTTACATCTTATCTGTATTGAAGCCAGCTGCGTACTATCAGTTTCTTTCTGGAATACGTATAAATTAAACTTTTACCAGACATCGTGAGTTATTCCAGACATTCATGGTATCCTATTTGAAACAACATCGACGACCGACAAGTGTTCAATACCCTAAACTAAATCAAGGCTACCCAAACTAGGGGCAGCGCCTCTGGAAGGGGCCGCGAAACGAATTTTAGGGCCGCAAAGAGAACACCAAATTTTCACGGAGTACTATATGCATTGTATTTCTTCAGTCTCTTGATTCGAAACACAATTATTAAAAATTGTGTAAAACAAAAATTTTACGATTCCGAGTTAATACATCTTCATACCGTGTTTTCCCGAAAATAAGACAGTGTCTTCGAGATTTTCTTTCGAAAATACCACTAGGTCTTATTTGTGGGCGATGTAGAGAATAACGAGATTTTTTAATATACAAAATATGAATACCGATTTCCATTTACCTATTTAATAGAACGTTTTCATTTAAAATAGCTGCTACATATAGATTATTAAAGTAGAAAAGATTTCTCGCTATCGACTAGGACTCAGTGGGTCTCGAACTTTATTGTATTGTGACGCCCTCCAAAAATATTCTCAAGTTGCGACTTTCCGTGAAAATACGTATGGGATACCTTTCAATAAAAGTCCTTTACTGCAATGGGTTTTATATAAACGAACAAACAAAACCTAACGACATTCAATGAAATTACATTTAAGCCCATTAATAGAAAAGCCTGCTTTATAAAAATACGAAATCACAAAAAGAGATGGGAGTGCGCAACGCTTCTTGAAAAATAAAGGAAATAATAAACTTTATCTACAAAAAAACGAATTTTTAGAATTAAATTTCTTCGTTATAACACCAACACAAAATTGAAACGACGCACTTCCACTGGACTAGGTAAAAAAATTGCGCTATCAACGAAGTATTTTTTAATGGTAGCGCTTATATTAAAACCATTTTTGAAATTCAGGCTTGGTCATATTTTTGGGAAAATCATCGCTCTTGCATAACAATGCATATTCTGATCGAATGACCTGATTTGTGCGTGCCTGCATAACAATGCCGGCTTTCATCGCCAAGCTAGCGGTCCACGAAGACGATTAGCTAAGTGCGCTTGGAAACATATCGCATATTTTATTTGTTCTAAATGTTTTATTGTTCCTCATTATCGCAAATGATGTGTATATGAATCAAATTCATTGTACTGTTCTATTGTTTACTTTCTGTTACGTAGGGGTCGATTGCTACGTAACAGAAGAAGTAAACCATGCATGCTGCAATTTCGTAGGCTGTAGTTTATCCATTTGCTGAACCAAGTTTATCGAACATGAGTTATTTTTTTTTAGCATTTTAAAGAAAAACTAGGCAGAGATATTAAAGAAAAGTTAACCTTGATTAGCTTCAAAAGGCATAAAATACATATTAACGATGACTAATTGTGTTTTATTTTGAAGCAGCATATTTTTCGTGCAGGTGCGCCATGAGCTTTTCCCTGATAATTTGGAGCGCACAGACCGATGCCCTATGCTAAGTTTCATCAACAAGAGTGAACAATTCCGGATAAGGACCATTCCATCGGTGGTCAGACATTGTAAATCATTATTCAGGCCTGCATAAACAAACATTGCCACGGCTGGACTTGCTATGAAGCAAAAAGCATTTGCACTCATTACATTCAATAATTGAAAAGCTTTAATCTGAGTAAATATGTGCTTGTTTTTGTTATTGAGTAGGCCCACTAAAAACTGGGAATTAGCTATGTCAATAAAATATAAAAAAATGCATATTTTGAACTGTTTAGCATTATTATCTTAATCAAGGGCTGCGAAAAATTTTAATATATCATAAGGGGGCCGCGAGCTCAAAAGTTTCGGAAGCCCTGCACTAAATGGTCATGCGATGAAGATGTATAAAATTGAAGAAAAAAATGAGGAATTCAGACATTTAATACTTTAGCTAAAGACATATTTCCGGTGGTTGGAGTTCATAATATATTTTTTTCGAAAATCGAATGTCAGTGGCTGCATATTCGGATAACAGATGCATCGAAATATTAATTGCACAAATTTAAGATTTATTGAACATGCCAAAAGTACAGAAGGAAGGCTAGGCAAGAGAAGACCATTTGGTCCACATGGAAACTAAGTTGAAAGGATATCGGACGCACTATGAGTAAATGAAATATTCAAGTCGGAGTTATTAGAATTAACAAATTTTTGCATATTTATTTTGTTTCAATAAATTGTTGCACCACTTCAAACATTCATACCAATAATTACTATTCTATATAATTTTTTTAAAACATGGCCAACTTCAATCATAAAATTGCTATAAAATTTTGCACTTTTTCAGATATTGGTTATAATCGTTTTGAATTTTATGCAAATTTCTGCAGATGAATAACCTACCGAACTTTTAAATATATCAACCAATACATATTTACTAATTATTTTACAGATTTGGTTGCCTCAATGAAGAAACTCTTCACGTCAAAATGTAAAGAAATCTTATATAAATATTGGGTTATTTTTTTAAGAGCTCTATTTTTTAACAGCGTTTATGTAAAACTAGTTTTTGTCAATGGACTGTAATTCAACTGTCATTTATTAGTCATAAAGAATGTAATTAGATATCAATAGTTTACATGGAATATTATCGTAATTATGCCATGAATGAACACAAATACCAAGAAAATTACAGATATGTTTCTCTTTCGAATTATTGAAGCAATATCCCAAGATCTAATTTTAGATATATACTGGAAGTGGCACAAAAAATTATGTCCGACTCCGCAATATTTGAAGCTTTCTAAAATTGAGTTGGCCACTGGCCGCAAAATGAAAGCACATTCAGAAATGCAGAATTTCTAGGAATAACATTTTTGAGTTACAAAATTTGTTGAGAAGTTAAAATAATTAGGGAAATTTTTTCAAATCATCACATTTTTGAACAACAGATCATTTCTTTAATTTAAACAGCGTGTTCCCAATTATATTGCTCCTTTCTCACTGTCCTCCAGATTCAGAACGACTGTCAGTTTTTTTCAGACGCGAGCAATCATGAATTTATTTCATTGAGTTGGTATAAACTATTTTCCACAGAGATTCTGACTTTGGTCAAATGAATGCAGACAGAATAAAATTTGTGGAATTGTGACAACTCTATTGAGCTACTCAAAACATACTATTCATTCAAATTTCTAAACTATCTTATCGTCGTGTATCTAATTGTGTGTATATTACCGACTTTTACAGTGGATTTTTCCTCAATGGGCATGAAGTCCAGAGACATTCTGGATTCAGATATATCGACATCATCGGATTGGGCAAGTTTTCATCATGAACAATAGAGAAGATTAGATGAACAGTATCAAACTCAACTTCCTATGAAGCATGGATTTCTCGAAATAGTGAGTTTGTCAAAATGATCAGTTATATACACGTAATCAATATCATTGTTGAATCGATTATAATATTAAAAAATATGAAATGGAAAATAGCTAAAATTACATACCATGCATGATATTTCCGGGTTCTACACAAGTTATACTTGAGAGTATATATTATGTAAACTTCTGACCACTTTAAACACCGGATTCGGGAAAATAATTTATATTCAATTTATTTTATGTCAGCTCAAATTGGAGATTGGATTCAAATTGATTTAAAAATACCTAAATCAATATCCGGAGTTGTGACACAAGGTCGACCAAAAGCAGTCAGTGGGTTCGTTCGCACATCATTCATTGTTTTTAGGTCTGCGAGTAAGACATTAATTCTCCAATTAAAACGGTGTTTATTCAATTCAAAAGGTATTTTCAGAGAATAGTGATCGAGATACCAAAGTCACAAATATATTTTCCAATCCAGTGGTCTGTCGCTATACGTCCGATTTTACCCCCAGAGTTGGCACAGTCCTGTTTTTAAAAGTCATTAAATATTTGTGCATAAAGGTGATATTTTGTTTGAATTCTATGTTGTTAGAAACTTGATGGTCCAGTGCTTTTTATCGACTTCCAAATCGCTGTTTCATTTACCTATTGTTGATGAACAAACAAAATATATAATTTGCTTTGAGAGGTTTGTCTTGCATTAGAGTCTTTACATAAACAAATTTCGATCAGTTATTTATGAGCTGCTGTGTGACAATTATAATCGAAATATCAAATAATATGATGGAAAAAGTAGATCATAAAATCTGGTTAGGTAAAATTCTCTAAAATTGCAAATGGTACTGGTAAGGACACAGGAACTGTCATAGCTTATCGAGGTCCATTGACAAATATCACATACTTAATGATCCAGTTGAAATACCGACTGATCCGTATTAATTCTGTATTCCCAGATCAGGTGCCGCAGTCTATACGTTCGCTGAGCTAGAGATCAGCTGGCATGCGTTCGTGGAACCCCAAGAGGGTGCGCAAATTAGGATGACGCCATATCAGACAAAAAACGAATCTCATAGAGCTCACAGATATATTTGAAATAAAGAAAAGTAATATCCTTCAAGCGCAAATTACAATCTTTAACCAATGAAAATTGGTCCAGTAATTGATAATAACATCATAACAAAACGATTCATAGCTCCACTCGGTGTTCATCAAGGGAGCAATGCTCGAATATATGGACACTAAGGCCAAAACTTACAGGTGTGATTAGGCAATCTTTCAAAGTAGACCGGTACCGCAGTCTTCACGACTTGGCCTGACAAACCCAAAAGCAACCATCGCGATCACGGAACCGCCACAAGGTGGGCGATTTTTTTTCACACAAAAAAAAAGAATATGATGGAAAAGAGCCATAGAAACTGAAGTTTCAAGCAATTGATCCTGTAATTAAAATGAAAGTCCATTTTCACAACAACAATAATACCAACAATACCAAAAAAGAATACCCTCAACAACAACAGCAATAACATGATAACAAAACAATACATAGGTCAATTTGTGTCAAAAAAAACACAATTTTTGTCTGTGAAACGAGGGCATCTGGGATAACGACGTGGAGCGAAGTGAATACCATTGCGTGAATTAGATAAGTTTTTTTTTTCAACAAACCAGTTTTTAACTGTAAATAAATTGTAATTTAATTTAATTATTATATGTTTAATAATATTTTTGTTTTGAATTCGATACAAAAGTTTCGAATGATTGTGTAGATATTGCAGGAAGTTGAGCACGTCCAGGATCTATGTCGGTGAACTTTTTCCTAAAGGTGCGTGTTTCCATTGTCCGCTGCATCGCTGCAGATTCTGTGTTAATAAGGGTTTATAAACAAACAATGTTTGTTTTTTAAAAAATCATTTATTAGACAATTAACAGTAAAACACAGATAAGCAAATAAAAAACACCCTCAAACGGGTGATAAAATCCTTTCTTTTTGCCGGTCCAGACTGGAACGCATCCCAAATAGAATTTGAATATAGGATACATACTGAGAAATATATTTAGCCAAATCTTTCTCGCCGGAGTTGTTTGCATGCGTGTACTGCATATGACTGTGGTCCTATTTATTGAAAGATTCATACATAGAAACGCACATAAATCGAATGTTTTTACTTTAATATTTATGTTGATTGAATTTTCAAGACGCCATGTTTTAGTGACGAAGCTCAAGTTTTTATATCGGAGACTGATTTATAAAAACTTCACTATCATATTCTTATCATAAAAAAATTTAAATTGATTCTAAAATCAATATTAGAAAGTTATATAGAAATATTTATATATACCAAAAAATAGAAAATATTTTTCGATAGTTACAACTGGAATCACTCAAGCCACTCAACTTTAGTTCAACTCCATTACAACCACCAACCTAGTTTAATTTAATAAATCTCATATGTAACAATCATGTTCTTCGTGGCACACCGTTGATTATTATTTTGTAAGTTGCGAATACTAAAGTTGTTGCTTACAAATTACAATCTATTTGAATAACTATTTTCGAATTGCTCAAACATACAGTAGAATATCTATTGGGGAAATATGACAGATTTCGAATTTAGTTTGCGCATTCTGAATGCTAAGTAAAAGTAAAAACCTTCTTCAGTTGATTCAACTACTTCCATTACAATACAAAAGAGAGAAAACAAGAGAGAATGAAACAACTCAATAAATGGCCACGATGAATAGGTTTATTCAAACAATTTCAAAACATGAAACAATTGCATTTCCAATTTAAATAAATAATTATTAAATAAATTTCAAATACTAAATTTTGCAACTATGTAAATGTAAGTTTAGTATAGTAATCCAGATTAGATCTATTTCAAACATGTATCGATAGAGAGAGAATATTCTCTGACAATTAAGAACTTAACTTCACAGGAAAGATTATCAAGCAATTTACGACTCCAAAAGGTTCTAATCACATTTATCAATATTTGTGTTTTTAAATTTTCAATTTTTTTTCAACTTTATCAAAATTTAATATGCCAATTCAATTCATAAATCAAATGTAAAATACAATAGAATTTGTTTCGATATTGTTGTTCAATCCGTAAAGTAGCCTCTATTCCGTGGACTTGGAAACATTAGAATTTCACACATCTGCAAATCAATGAAAGAAAAATGTTAATAATCTGTTTATGGCAATTTACTACATTTTTGTCTAAAGCTATATCATATGAAAACAGTAAAGTGAATAAACCTTAGTCAATGCAAATACTTTTCCGATAATGTAATAGAGTTGTTATTCATTTTTTTTATAACCGAGTCTCACGACAGAGTCGAACTTTGAAATTATTTTAGAGTAAAAATTCTGAAATTGCAGAATTTTAATGGCGTCAAAATGACAACATTTCATGCAGTAACAAAGAAAGCAATATGTTCATTGAACGTTCTCAACATTTTATTTTGCTGAGCGATTTCTCTGACTTAGAAGTCGTAGTTGTGACGGTTGAATTTATTTTTACAGCCCGGAGTTCAAAGTAAAAATTTAGTTCAAAGCTGAACTTGAATTATCCTAGACAATGTCGTAGACGCCTAGAAAAAAATATTAAAACCTATTTTTATTCCATCTTGAAATGAATTTTAATACCTGCACGATATTGGTACACTATATGCTAAATCCATGTATTGGCCGCCGATTAGAACATAGAAACTCCTCTCAATTTTGATTTCTTCAGGTTTATACGAGAAAGTATTGAGGGAATTGCCATTAACAGGGTCTTTGCATAGATCATTATCACATTTTGCTTGAATGAACCACACAGGGTATACATTATTACAACGGACCCTTTTTAAAACAAATAAAACTCGTGAAACAATAAGTTTTTTTTAATAATAAAAACTTTTACGCTTTACATCGGTAATCAAATATTTCTCACAAAAGAGCGTTATTGCATTGTTGATATTGTAAATTGCTATATTTTCGTTCATATTATTTTAATTTGAAAGATCTATATAGCCATTCGACCATCGCAAATTTATATTTTACTGAAAATGAAATTTTAAGGATATTTATTTCTAATAAAAGATAGTGCTTTGACCAATAAATATAGTAGTATCCGTATTTAATATTTCTTTCATGTTAGGCTAAAATGTTATCATATACCGGATTTAACAAGCTTTCACAGTTAATGCAAATACAATAATTAAAAATCAAATTTACAATTAAATGAAAATAATTTAAAATGGTCTAAGACTCTAAATGAAATGAGGTAATTTTTTGTTATAATTAATATCAAATATTAATACTAGAATAACAAAAGTATACAAACAATTGCATTTCCATTGGAACGAATCCTTTATTGTCTTCTCCCCATTTTGAAACTTGGCACTGTTGACTGTTTATTAATCTGAAATTTAATCGTAAATTTCTAAGTACAGCGTACTGAATTGAAAAAAAATATGGTAACGATATACAAATATTAGTGTACTTTTAAAAACAGCAAAATCAAACGAAGAAAATAAACCAAGATAAATAGATTAAATATCAAATCATGTGCAATATTAAAGAAATAATAGCAAAATACGCAACTTACTCAGAAACATCACCCGCTTCAACGTACATGAGACAAGAAGCAAAATTGCAGAGCCAAGTATCTGAAAACAAGATTCTTTTTTCAAAAAAAAGGGAAATATTAGAGTTATTTGGAAAACTAATAAGATATCATTACGGCAGTGAAAGGATATTTCGTTTCCATTTCCATATTCTTTTTCTTCTTCACCTTTAAGGATTTGGATCAGTTCTTCGGTCGAGTTTTTGGATCGTTTGATGATTTTGTATCTCAACATTGTAATATATATAGATATCCGCATAATAGTAACATAAAAAAATGAAAAAAAAGGATTTGTTCGATTCGAATAGAAGCTATTGTTATTTTAGTCTCTTTCCAATTTCTAATTTTCATACTTTATCTCAAAGTGAAAATTAAAAAAAAATACAAATTCTGAGCCAAATTAAAAATGTATTTATACAGTATGTTGTTATCATCTACATCAGCATATTCTGTATTATAAAAAAATTCTACGATATAGATTTTTAATGTTGATGTACAACAACAATTCTGTGTTAACGCTATTTACAGTTCGTGAGGACCCACCCTTACCATATTAACCTGCCGTGTCATTCACTCGGTGTTATTAGGCGATGTCTTATTGTTTTCATATTTTTCAATCTGGTACCAGATACTGATTGAATTTATGGAGTTATTTTTACACAAATTTTGCAAAGTTTGTCATTTGATATATACATATAAAAAAGCTGTTTATGGACAAAATAGTTGAACTATAAATTGCAGATTTGCACGATCAACCGATATCTTATTTTAATTTATATCATCGCAAAACATTTCCTTTTTTTTTAATCAGATTCAATATTTCGGAAATATTTCAGACTATGTGCATATGCATCGAAATCTACAAAGCATGAAGGCAGAAACCAAATGTATAGCACATACATACGGACAAGCCTTGCTGTCCAAACAGGCCTCGTGCCAGTCTGGAAAGCATGGCATTTTTGTCAACCCTTCAATATCATTAACCGTCGGTCTAATTTTTCAATTGTCAAGTTTACAGCAAACTTTTCAATTTTACCATGGGCTATATTTTTGAAAACCACCATTCTCAATGGGCAGTTAGCTTAAAACTGAAAGCCTCAAATCTTTCAAAATATATTTATACGAAAAAAGTTTTAGATTATGTTCTAATGCATTTGTGCCAAATTTCTTATAATTTCTTACTTTATAATTGAATGTCCTAAAGTATGTAACAATTCACTGAATAAATATTGCCATTATTTCACAGTAAATTGATTGAGATCATCGATCATTCATTGTTTTTATCATTAATTTCTAAATCGAACCTGGCACAAATGAATTATCTCCATATAAATTAACTAACGGTTTCAAGATTTTATATCCCACCGAACAACAAATTAAAGATGCCAATAGTTCAAATAATATATGCAAACATAATAAGCAATGTTTGTTTGTTATGTATAAATAAATGGTGCCCTGTAGTTGCTGTGTCAGAAAACCTCATGAGCCAGCTGAAGCAAACAATACTGAGGAATGTGTGTCACGATCGCGACACAAAAATATAATAAAGGAGTTCCATTTCACTTTTATTGGGGAGGGGTTGATACCAGAATAATTTATAGAAACTTGATTTGATTTTTCATGAATTCAGCGAAGAAAAAACAGGAATAAATATGGCAATATAAATAAATTAGATATGGAATTAACAACATCAGTTTTAATCAATAAGAACATTATCTTCACTGTAAAAAAATCCAGCTTTTACTGTATTTTGGGCATTTTATAGTTTAAGCTAAAACCTACATTTTTAGATTCATGTCTTCATGGTTATTGACTCGTTTAGTAATGTTACAGTCCTATCACGTTGTGATCCCTTATGTCTTAATGAGCAAATGCATTTGGTACTTTTGTATTACCAGATCAGGTGCCGCAGTCTACCATTCCACATGAAAAACTTCCCAATTTTGCTAAGCATGATGTTCACCGACATTTGCTGACTACAGATATGTTTGAAATAATTAAAAGTAATATCCCTCAAGCGAAAAATACAATCTTCAACCACTCAAAATTTCGAAGCAATTGGTCCAGTAGAAAAGCGATTTTATCATAACGATAGGAAAAAAAATTCAAAAAACAGCTACAACAACATAATAACTAAACGATCTATAGGGCCGCTTTGTGCTCATCAAGAGAGCAATGCTCGAATATATGGACACGAAAATATAAACTAATAGGTAACGGTATGTAATCTTTCACGGTAGACCAGGACCGCAGTCTTCACGATTTGGCCTGACAAACCCAAAAGTAACCATCGTGAACACGGAACCGCCACAAGGTGTGCCACTTTTTTTTTTAGATGACGTCATTACACACAAAAAAGGATCCAATACCATAGTGCTATAATCACTGAAATTTCAAGCAATTGGTCCTTAAATTAAAGTAAAAGGCCATTATTCACAACCAAAATAATACCAACAATAACAAAAAAGAATACCCTAAACAACAACAATAACATAGTAACAAAACAATCCATGGGTCTCCTTTGTGTCCAACAAACGGAATTTTGGGAATCGAGGGCATCTGGGATAACGATGTAAAGCGGAGTGAACAACATTGTGTGAATGAGAGGATTTTCTTTTTTTAACACGAAATGGATCGTTTCAATATTATGTTGTTGTTATTGTTATTGGACACATAGTGGACATAACGATCGTTTCAAAATTTTGTTGTTATTGGACACGTAGTGGACATAACGATCGTTTCAATATTATGTTGTTGTTGTTCTTGTTCTTTGACACGTTTTTAAAAAGTCGCTTTTCTCTTCGAATACTGGTCCAATTGCTTTGAAATTTTCAGTGGTTAAAAATAAAAATTTTCTCCAGAAGGCTATTACTTTTTTTTCGCTATGACGTCATCAAAATTATGTGACTCTACGTGTCCATATATTTGAGCATAGCTCTCTTGTTGTTATTATTGTTATTTGTCTCCGTCTCCATTTTAAAAAAATCGCTTTTCTCTTCGAATACTGGACCAATTGCTTTGAAATTTTCAGTGGTTAAAGATAAAATTTTTCTCCAGAAGGGTATTACTTTTTTTTTCGCTATGACGTCATCAAAATTATTGCCATTGGGTGGCGCTACGTGTCCATATATTTGAGCATAGCTCTCTTGTTATTCTTTGTCACCATCATCATTAAATCGCATTTCTCTTCGAATACTGGACCAATAGCTTTGAAATTTTCAGTGGTTAAAGTTTGATTTTTTTCCAGACGGCTATTACTTTTATTTATTTCTAAATTTTCTATGAGATCTGATATTTTATTCAAAATTTTGCAGTTCTAAAATTTACTCATGGGAACACTGTTTTAAAAACTCATTTCAAGCGATTGCGTGATCAAGTCTGCAGGTACAGTATTTCTAAGTTGCAGTACCACAGTAAAATTGACTTATTCCTTTTGCGATTTTACTATTGCAGTAATGTAGGTTTTATAGCAAATCTAGCTTTCCGTATTTGTTAATTTTGATAAGAGCAAATTGAATTGAGTTTTTATATGCCTGAGAAGAACCGTTCCACAATCCAATAGCAGGTCTACATACAGCTCCAGGTACCGCAGGGAATTACGCTCTCATCTTTTCGTTACAGTTCTGATGTAAACAACATATATTTTGTAGCCTACTGTATTTTTTTTATTTGATAAGAGGTGTTCTTATATGACAAGGAAGAACCGTTCTGCGAACGAATTTCAGGTACTGGTAAGTTACCGTACCGCATAATGTTTTCGGGAAATCGATATTTTTTTTTATTTTACCCTGGTACCGTAATGGAGAAGTGACTTGGATCACTTGGTATTCCAATTCATGTTGAAATTGGAAGTTGGACAAAACAGGCTTTTAGTGGCCCGGAGTAGGCTACCTGTCAATCAAGTCATCGATCTAGTCACACTAGAGTGATTTTTGGCGTTTAGAGCCCGTTAATCTCCGTATTGGAAATCCGGGTATTGGAAATTTTTTTCAAGTTGCATTGGGGGTGGGGGCAGTGCTTCCGCCCCTCCAGTGGTGAGAAAACGTGTGGAAAGCCACGCCCACCTATTACCTAATCCCAAAACTCTCTTTTCTCCTTTATTACTAGACCAATTGCTCTGAAATTTTCAGTGCTTAGAGATAAAAAATTTTAGAAGGCTATATTTTTCATTTACTTCAAACGTGTCCATATATTTGAGCATAGCTCTCTTGTTTTAATAAGCCAGTTTTTGACTAAAAATGTATGTAATATTTGTTTTGTATTCAATACAGAAGTTTTGAACGGTTGTGTAAAAACCCTCAAAAAGGTGCTAAAAGCCTTCCTTTGTGTCAATCCAGATTGGACTGCATCCCAACTAGAATTTAAATATACAAAACATACTAAGGAATATCTTCAGCTAAATCTTTCTTGCCAAAGTTGTTTGCATGCATGTACGTGCATATGGCTGTGGTCATATTCATTGGAAGGTTCATACATAGAAATGCACCTAAATCGAATGTTTTTTATCATTATTTATGTTAATTGAAATTATAAGACGCCATGTTTAGGGACGAAGGTAAAGTTTTCATATCGGAGACTAATTTATAAAACCTTCACTATCATATTCTGATCATAAAAAAATTTAAAATTGATTCTAAAATCAATATTAGAAAGTTCTATATAGAAATATTAATATCAAAATATAGAAAATATTTTTTGATAGTTACAACTGGAATCACTCAATCCACTCAATTTTAATTTAACTCTATTACACCCCCAAAGTAATTTAATTTAATAAATGTCATATGTAACACTCATGTTCTTTGTGACACATACTTGATTATTATTTTTCAAGTTGCGAATACTAAAATTGTTGCTTACAAATTACAATCTATTTGAATTCTATTTTTGAACTGCTCAAACATACAGATCAATATCTATTGGGGAAATATGACAGATTTTGAATTTTTGTTTGCGCGTTTTGCATGCTAAGTAAAAACCTTCTACTGTTGATTCAACTACTCCGTTCACAATAAAAAAAAGAGAATTCAAGAGAGAATGAAACAACTCAATAAATGGCCATTATGAATAGGTTTATTCAAACAATTTCAAAACACAAAACAATTGCATTTACAATTTAAATAACAATTGAATAAATGACAAGTACTAAAATCTTTATGTAATGCAACTATGTAAATGTAAGTTTAGTATAATAATTCAGTTTTGATCTATTTCAGATATGTGATGATACAAAGAGAATATTCTCTGTTAAATAAGAACTATCCGGGAATAATATCAAGCAGTTTACGTTTCCAAAAACTTCGGATCAGAATGTCATTTATCAATATTTTCGATACTCAATATGATAAAAAATTTTAATTAGAACCAGTGCAATACTTAGAATGATAAAACAAAAGTTTTAATATGCCAATTCATAAATCAAATGTAAAATACAATAGAATTTGTTACGATATTGTTTGTTCAATCCATAAAGTAGCCTCTATTTCGTGGACTTGGAAACATTATACTTTCACACATCTGCAAATCAATGAAAAAAATGTTAATTTAGTAATCTGTACATGACAATTTACTACATTTTCGTCTAAAGCTATATCATATCAAAAAAATCAGGTAAATAAACCGTAGTTGATGCAAATACTCATCTGATAATAAAATAAAGTTGCTATTTAATTTTTTATCACGCAGTCATAATGACATCAGTGGAACGCCTCCTAAAAACATGAGGCACATGTGTTTTATAACCACTGCCTAGCTAGAAAGGGATGATATTACCTAATTAATATTTTTGCCAATAAAAGGTCAATGCTGTCGGAATTGGGATTCGGTGATGACATGTAGTCACTCGAAGCCAGAGTCGATTTTATTTTTACAACCCGGAGTCCGAAGTAAAAATTCAGCCCGAAGTTGAACTCGAATTATACTAGACATTGTCGTAGACGCGTAGAAAAAAATATTATAATAATTATAACTTATTTTTATTCCATCGTAAAATGAATTTTAATACCTGCACGACATTGGTACAGTGTATACCCTCTGCATGTATTGACCGCCGATTAGAACATAGAAATTCCTCTCAATTTTGACTTCTGTAGTTGTATACGCGACATAATCGAGGGAATTGCCATTGAAAGGGTCTTTGCATTGAACATCAACACATTTTGCTTGAAAAAACAGTTGAGGGAATACCGTACGACACGTAACTCTTTTTGAAACATAAAATAAAAACATAAAATTTGTGAAGTTTTTTTTTGGTATAAAGACTTTTTAAACTCTACGGTGGTAATCAAGTATCTTTCACAAAAAATCGTTATTGCATTTTCGAAATTGAAAATTGCTATATTTCCATTCTAGTTATTTTGATTTAAAAGATTTTCATTTTATTTTACATTTCACTGAAAATACAATCTTAAAGATATTTATTTCTAATAGAGTGCAGTGCTTAGACCAATAAATATAATATTATCCATATTTAATATTCTTTTCACGGTTAATGCAAATGCAATCATTGAGAATGAAATTCGCAAATAAATGAAATTAAATTTGAAGGATGTAAATGAATTTAGGTGGTTGTTGTTACAATCAAACCTATTGGTTTCAATATTATCAAGTATTAACACTAGGATAACAAAAATATACAAACATTTGGAGTTCAAATGCAGCGAATCCTTTTTTGTCTACTCCTGCTGTCTTGATTTGGCATGAATTACTGTTTATTAATCTGAAATTGAATTGTGAATTTTTAAGTACAACATACTAAATTTAAAAAATTGAAGGGAACGGTTCCTAAATATTAGTGTACTTATAAGTACAGGGAAAACAAACACAGAAAATAAATCTTAATAAATAAAACTGTGTTCAATTTTATACTGTCCTAGATTGTATCAATATCAAAGAAATAATAGGAAAATATGCAACTTACTCAGAAACATCACGCGCTTCAACGTACATGAAACAAAGAAGAAAAGTTGCAGAGACAAATATCTGAAAACAATATTTTTATTATAAAAAAAGAAATAATGGAATTATTCATAAAATTAATAAGACATATCATTACCGCAGTGAAGGGAATTTTTGTTCCCATTTCTAAAGTCTTTTTTTTTTCTTCTCTATTACCGATTTGGATTAGTTCGTCGGTCGAGTATTCGGATCGTTCAATGATTTTATGTCTCAACGTGGTGATATATATAGAGGTATCCGTATAATAGTATCAGAAAATTAATGAAAAAAAAATGATTTGTTCGATTCGATTAGTAGCCATTGTTTTTTAGTCTTTTTTTAATTTCCGATTTCCATACTTTATTTGAACTGTAAAATGAAAAAATCGAAACTTTGACGCTCAGATAAAAATATATATAGGATGTTGTTATCACTTTGTGAAATCAGCATATTCTGGATTATAAACAAATGCTGACGTACAACGACAATTTAGTGGTAAAGATATTTATTGTTCGTGCGAACTCGCTCATATTTATTCGCCGTATCAGTCATTCGGGGTTATTAGTCGATGTCTTATTTTATTCATATTTTTTAATCTGGTTCCAGATACTTATTGAATTTATGAAAATATTTTTGCACAAATTTTGCAAGTTTGTCATTATATATATATATATATATATATATATACATATAAAATATTTGTTTATTGATGAAATAATTAAACTATAAATTGCAGATTTGAACGATCAACCGATATCTCATTTTAATTCATATTATAGCAAAACATTTACTTTTTACTTTAAAATATCATATTCAATATTTCTGGAATATTTCAGACTACGTGCTAATGCATCGAAATGTACAAAGCATGAAGGCAGAAACCAAATGTATAGCACACACATATATCCATATATCCCTTATATAAGGGTTATATTTGTTACGGCCATCTACCCCCAGCCTGTGTAAAGCTATTTAAAAAGTTGATCAGAAAATTCGCCTTGCATAATTTTTTTAAATATATAATTTCGAGATAAAATCACTGTTTCGAATACTTACTTTATAGTGACGGAAAATTCTGAATCTCCATTTTCTTTAACAACTCAAATACATTTATGTTAAAAGTTCATCCGATTATATTTATCATATAAACGTAATTGTCTTAGATCAGCGTTTCTCAAACTGTGTTCCGCGAGCTTCTTCGGAGTGTCGCACGGGACAGGATCGAAGTTACGACAAAATTGATCGCCATGGAGAAATTGGCAAGTACTTCGGCGTCTGTGGGTCGTAAACTATTCTTCAAATAGGCAGACAAGCCATGCTATCTAAACGGGCCCCGTGCCAGTCTGGAAAGCATTGCATTTTTGTCAACCGTTCGATGTCGTTAACCGTTGGTCTAATTTTTTAATTGGCAAGTTTACAGCAAACTTTTAACTTTAACCATAGACTAAATTTTTTGGAATAGACTAAATTTTTTGAAAACCATTATTGATCATGTTTAAATTCAAATTTTATCAGACTTACTGTAATTGTCATGTTTGTCAACTTGATTCCGTGTAATATTTAAATAGGTTTTAATTTTCGTGTTGTTAGATATTTGATCAAGTATCTCTTAAAATATATTTATACGAAAAAGGTTTCAGATTATGTTCTAATGTATTTGTATCTAATTTCTTTTATTATATTATTACTCACTTTATAATTGAATCTCCTAAAGTATAAAACAAGTCACTGAATAAATATTACCAATATTTAACAGTAACTTGATTCAGAACATCTATCATTTGATATTTTCATCATTAATTTGTAAATAAAATCGGGCGCAATTGAATTTATCTAAAATAAACTAACTAACGGCATTAAGCATTTATATCCCAACGAAAAACGAATTAAATATGTCAATAGTTCAAATAATATATGCAAACAAAATAAGCAAAGTTTGTGTTTTATGTATAAATAAACGGTGCCCTGTTATTGCTATGACTGAAAACCTCAAGAGTCAACTGAGGCAAATAACAACAGGGAGTGTGAGATTAAAAATATACTTAAGCAGTTCTCTACAGCAAAACACATCATTTTATTGGGGAGTGGTTGCTACTAGGCCTATTCATAGTAACATAATTCTTTTGTTTATGAGTTCAGTGCAAGAACATAAATAAACAAACGACGTAATATAAATAGTTCTCCAATATTACAATAGAGTTGTTATGCTTGTAGTAAGTCAAATATTCTAGATATGGAATTAACAACATCGGTATCAATAAACGAGAACATTATCTTCACTGTATAAAAAAGGGGTCAATTAACTGATTTTTGAGTATTTTTTAGTTTAATTAAGCTAAAGCCTACACTTTTCTAGATTCATTCTATCGATTACATTTGAGGTCAATGCGCATGTCTAACCCGTCATAAAATTTTGTTATATCATTTTTAACAAAAATACCAGTTTTAATGAAAAAAAAACTTCAGTTACTGTTCCGTGTCTTACTTTACTTTGACATGCTATCCCCTTGGTTATCGACTTGTTTATTAATGTTATAGTCCTACCACGTTCTGACCTCTTACGTCCTAATGAGCAAATGGGTTTGATACCCAATTTTGCTCTCATAAAATATATTACACATACGGGCGGTATTTTGAAATATCGATATATACTTCGTCAATTGATAGTTTAAAAATATTCAGAAGATGATAACTGTTAAGATCTAAGACAAATTGTAAAATACAGAATGAATAGTCTGTTTCTGTTCCTCAGTTGGGAAATAGCGCAAACATGGCGAGCCAGAAATTCAATGTTGAAAAGTCGTTTGCGTTTGATTTTTGCTATCTGAATGCATCGTTTGATTGAATGACCATCTTTCATTACTTATCGATCTTGATCGGTAAGTATGTTGATAGGTATTTGTCTGTTTGTTTGTCTGTTAGACACTTTCGTATGTTACGCGATATCTCACGGAAGCAAGGTTGGATCTGCTCCATATTTTGCATGTGCATGTGCATCATATCTGGGACCAGAATCCTATTAATTTCAGATGAATTGTCCATAACTCATAATTACGTATAATTAGCGAGTTATTAATTAATTAGTGATGGAACACGCGGTGTCACTATTGAGTCAGAGAGAAGGATACGCGTCGCTAGATCGATAAGTCGGCGGTCTCTGATCGCTATATCGTTTTTTACATTGAGATGCAACCAGGTTTCACATATATAGGCATCTTTATAACTTAAGTATTGGCTAAAATCGATACTTAATACTTACAACTTGTGAAAAATGTATTTTTTATACATTCAAATGAGTTAAAATAAGATTCCTGCAGCGTGATACTATATGCACTAAACTGGTATTAACTTTCTGTGCTCAAAATGGTGGTGATTTGCATGATAACCATTGTTCTAGGCTTATTTTTCTTATAAGATCGACATGAACAAAATGACACTGAAAATTCAAATTTTGAATACAAAAATGTTTCAAAAAATTTATGCAATATAAAAAAGCACGATACTCGTAGCACCATTCGAAGCTTTTGTCCTAACCATTTGTCACCTAAAGGGACGTGGAGGTGCAAATGTACAGAAAATAATTTTAGAATTAAGCGTTGGCCAATTTATTATTCAAAACTTATAAATATTATAGGTTGGATATATATTTATTGAAGAGTTGAAGTTTCAAAACTCATATATAAAATAAATCGATAAGATTCGATGTATCCGGTCACTATTTAAGAGAATGGCAATCAATTTCTCGTAGAAAACGATCACTCGAAAATTTATAACAGTGAAGCAAAGCGATTAAATATGCCCCAAGCGAGTGGGTTTTCCATTGACAAGTAAATTTCAAAATGATCCTGCCTAATATATTTTAAACAGTACATTCGAATAAATAACTTCAACTTACTTAATCATACAGTGCAGTATCTTCTGGAAAAATTCGAGCGATGCAAAATTATGTTGCACGTCCTATATATATCCTTAGAAATACTTTGCTTTTGCTTCTGCCACTTCGTCCACAATAAAAATAGATAAAAAATAACTGCAAATGAAACAACTCAAAAATTGGTCAATATCAATAGGTATAGTTTAAACAATTTTGAAGCACAAAACAATCAAATTTGCTACTTTAATCACTCTTGAATAAATGATGAAATACGAAATATGAAAAAATAGTAATACGAAAAACTATTTAAATTATTCTTCGTAGCATATTCTAAAAAAATCAAAACGGTTTATATTTATGCGTGAATCTTGCAAAGCTTTCAAACAATAAATTTCTGAGAAAAAAGATTTTCCATCGAAACGGTAATTTTTATACAACATTAAATTTCAAAAAGAATTTGTTATTTTTGTCATTATTTTTAATAATTGCGACTCTCAGTATGATCAGAATCCTAATTACAGCTTTGCAATAATAAAAAAATGAAGTTTGTAAAGTTGAAATTAATATTCTAATGTAAAATATAACATATTTTTTCCTACTATTATTTGTTTCTTCCATAAAGTAGCCTCAGTTCCAATGACGTAGAAACACTATATTTTTACACATCTGCAAATCAATAGAAGTGAATTTTAATTTTAAGAATTTTTGAATGTCAATTTGATACATTTCGCATGAAGCCATATCGTATTGGAAAGACGACGAGTACATAAAACCTTGGACATTATCTGACAATGAAATCAAGTTTCTGTTTAATTTTTTATCTCTCAGTCGTATTCAAATCATTTACAAACACAATGATTTCATTTATATCATTCACCCGCTACGCAAAATCTGTTTTTGTTTTTGAAGGCGTTCAACTTAATTATAGAATATAATATAATAAAATGGTGGTCGACGTTACCGATGAAAAAATATTTGCAAACCTATTTTTATTCCATCACTAAATACAATTTTATACCTGAATCATTGTTCAATTGTGTAAGCCATCTTGCATCCGAGAACAGAAACTCCTATCAGGCAAATACGAGATGTAATTGAGATATTTGCCATTGACCGGGTCTTTGCATTGACGAGGACTTTTGCTCGAATCAACATAGAAGGACTGACAAAAAAAAAACAGAAAACTCTGTTCATAACAATTAAATTCTACGAAGCATTATGTTCGTTTACAATTTTTAATTTGAAAAATTCTAAATAATGAATCGATCAACGTGAGATAACTCTTATTAAAATTGCAGTTCTAAAAATACGAGTTCCAATCAAATATTACTAAGATTCGTAATTATATGAAAATAATTTTGGAAATCGATTCTAAATGATATGAGTGAATTTATGTGAGAATAAAAGTTATTTTATTCAATATTATCAGTAAAACTTGAATTACAAAAATATACAAAACCATTATCAACTACCCTCAAACGTAAAAGTACAACATACTGAGTTAAAAAATGAATAATGAAGATTTATAGATATTAGTCCACATTTGTGGACAGTGGGAATAAA
The DNA here is from genome assembly GCF_964204865.1 of Styela clava. Lineage (NCBI taxonomy): Eukaryota > Metazoa > Chordata > Ascidiacea > Stolidobranchia > Styelidae > Styela > Styela clava. The sequence goes on along the minus strand of NC_135259.1, from coordinate 9,164,234 downwards.
TGAAGTAAAATTTCAATACTCCTGTATTTTTGTATCATATAAGAGAAAAAATAATAAAAAAAATACGCAACTCACTGAGCAACATCAAGCGCCTTACTGTCCAAGATTCAGCAAAACTTTTCCTACCTATTTCCAAATAATTTTACATTGTACATTACAATGAACAACATTGTACTATGACAAGAGAATATAGAAGTAATGAAATTTTGTGTAGGGGAGAAGCTATATGAATAGCATATAATATATTCATTCAAGTGGTACGACAATTTAGCTGATGAAATGATTTTCAGTTCGTGACGCCTCTCCCTTGCTATATTTATCCACCATGTCAGGCGTTTTTGTCGCTACAAAGCACACTGTTTTTTTTTTACTTTTACAATCTGGTACCAATTTCTAACTGAAAAATATTACTGTTAATTGTAGATAAATATTTCTTTTGTTGTCTTGTGGAATATTTTCCGGAAAAATTTATTTCATGTGGTTATCTTTGTCTCGAAGTTTTTTTTAACAAACTATTTTGGTGGCAGTATGTTTAGCCCAATTTATAACTATAATTGAAGAGCTACATGGAGTTTTGACCAGAAATTCAAAATCTGCCAGACCAACAAAGTTAAATATAAAAGCGTGTAATCACTGGCGATGAAAATTATTTTTATTCTAATTTTTTTCAGATCGAATTGGAGATGGAATGTAAATCATCTTAACGTGGTGTCCAGTGTGTGTTGTTTCAGTAACTTTGTTTGCGAATGTTTTGTCATATTTTTATTGTATGATTGACCAACTAAAACGCAATTTACTAAAAATTGTTTTATAATAATCTTCACTTGGTCTAATGTATCATTATCTATAAAAATTTATGTAACGTCAAATATCATAATCATATTTTTCAACATATTCCGATCGCGTACCACTTTGGTAGTTCGTATGTGTTACTGCGTACCACGACAACGAAACCTATTGCGACAGCTGTAACTTTATATCCGTCAGCTGAACAATGCGTGAGATAGGTTTGCTCAATGCACATCAAAATTTATGCCTTGCTATTCAAGTCTTTTCTTTCTCTGGCTGAGTAAAAGGAATAACTTTTGACCGGAGAATATCCCCAAACTAGCATTGAGTACATAGGGGGAACATGGCAACACAGAAATTTACTTATGACAAAAATTTATCTTCTGTAGCTGTTCGTATCGTTTGATGCAAAAAAATCTCCTCGTTATGTTCTGATTTGCCACTATATTACATATAACGAATCCCATTTTAGCGACTTCGCTATACCATTTATTTAAAACAAATCATTAACCACAAATTAATGAAAATTAATCCGATTTACCGTCAAATAAGATAAAATAGGGCTTCTATAAATTGACACAATGTGTTAAACAGGTGATTCCCTTATCGCAAAACTGGTCTGATCAAAATGGTGGTGATTAGCATTTCTTGTATTGATTCAAAACAATTCTGATCTCCAAAGCGACGTGAAGAAAATGGCGATGATAAATAAAACTCTTGATACAAAAAGTATAAGAAAATTGAGAATTCATAAACATAATTCATAGAAATAAAAGGATACTCAGGAAGTCGGGTGAGACGCGTCTTACAGGTTAGTATTGCTTGCGCTGAAAATAAGGTGAAGATGCAGATCTGGGAAAAAAAATAATTTGAATAAAGCATTGGCCATATATTTCTAATAACGTTACAAATTTATTTAACAGAAATATTAAAGTTTGTTTGTTATTTTGAAAGTATAATAAATTAATTATTGAATTGTTCAAGTTACAAGTTTTTTCAATCAAATTTGTTTTGAATAATGAATGGAGGTTTGCTGAACATTGCGTGTTATAAATAATTGCCTCAATATAAGGTGTTGATGTTTAAGTGATACGACAATTTCTGCAGTCAAAGATATTTTCCGTCATGATGTATACCTGTATTTCTGTACTTCTTTAATAGATACTGTGATATATTATCGGTACCAGTCCGTGTGTTCACCGATAAGCGTCTTTCAGTGAAGCATTTCGCATCCCACACTCTAAGAAATGTTCGGTAAATTTCACAGTCATTTAAGGGGTATAAAACTAAAAAAATAGGTCGATAAACTGTTTCACCGACAAATGTCGGTAATAATCACCGACAATGGAGGCGTGGCATTCGTCAATGTTGCGCGCTCACACTGGTAAGGGAGAGTAGCCAATCAGACGCTATATTACAAACGCGTAAATTATCACAACCGAGAGCCCTTAATGCGAAAGCACAATCAGAATCAGAAGTCACTGCGCGTAAGCTGTAATACAATAGCTTAAGAATAAGCCACAGCTCTGTGAGATGGACCATTTCCCAGAGAACTCCCGGGCCGATCCGGACGAAAGTCGGCGTGTACCCTGGGGGTGTTACGAAACTGACACAGGGAAATTTTGGCCTCGTAATGGCAATATTGGTAATCGGGAACTAAACGGCCTTATTTATAAAATTATGCTTCGTCGGTTTTAATATGTTTGGCCTATTTATCGAATTGATTTTACCAAACAAAAGTTGACGTCTCACCAAAAAATAAAGTTAAGAGAATTTTGCATTGTTTTAGATATTTTTGAGGTGATTTTACACAAGCTTCCGCTGACATATATAGGCTTTTAGAAAACAAAACGTATCTTTGGCCAAGGCTTCAGAGTTTAGACAATCAGCTATTGTGTTTTTAAATTTACTCTGAACAAAGCACTACATTTAGACGAGCTATTCGCGAATCGAATACCTCATTTGATAGGGTAGGATAGGATTTACATGATTTGATGCATGATCCATAGCCGTTACCATGAGCGGCTGATCTAGATTGTCAATATTAAGGTTATGGGTAACAAATTTGTCATTCTACTCTTTAAAAATGCTAATATCGCGACCATATACCTGACATGCTCATGATAAACCATGTATGTTGATTACAAATCCTGAATGATTCTGCAGTCCACACATGGTGGATTTGAATAATTTTTTTTTTTCGTAGTATTTCCGAAGCAGTGGTCGATGCTACTGAGCCCTTTTCGCAGTGGAAATTTCGCGAATACCAATTTCTTGAGAAAATATGAGATCGTCTGATTTGGCGCAAAATAACCCTCTCGAATATTTACGAGAAATTCAATCTTATTTATATTATTTAATAATATTTTATTTAATAAAATTTATGTCTTTGATGAATGCTAGTTTCATATTATACGCAAAAGTGGGTGCTTTACCAACACGTTGGATGGTAACAAAGTTTGGCGAATATACCCCCAAATTCATTTGTATTATTGCAATCTTAACTTTTGATGACTTAATTAATAACATACGTATTAGCATAAACGCATACCAAATTTGATTCATGTTTTTGTAAAATATACAATAGTAGTTTCATAAATTTAGTTGGAATGTGTCTTATGTTTGTTTGAACAACAAAGTCTCTGTGAATGTAATAAAATAAAATAAAAACTTCAATTCAAATTGAAAGAGGATGATTTTAAAATATCACTTAGTAAATTATATACTGGGTACCACAAAGTTCCACGTAATTACACCTATTCATATAGAACGTAATTGTCTTAGGCAATAAAGTACGTAGAACCAGCAACAGAATGTTGATAAAACTGTTTGTCGTTTGTGGAGACCCATCGTTTGTGAAATTGATTTTATGAAAAACATGTTTATTTAAGAGCCTCATTGCATTTGTCATTTTTTTAACTTAATACCGTTTAATAAATCAATATTTTATAATTTCTGAGTTACATGTTATATTTTTGATAAGCATATTTTAAAATAAAATTTTTCATTTTCGTTATCGGATCTTATGTCTTAATAACCGCATGTATTTAAATAGACAGCTCTCATAAAACATAACAGAAATAAAAGGGCGGCCAAATAAATATCAACATCTAGGTACGTAACCACTCGACTGTCTCTATACTTTTCAATTTCAATTTTAGCTACAGGTGCAACTGTAATATACTATTCCTATGACTTCTCACTTGCGACAACATGCGGCAAATTTTCACGTTTGAGGCTCAATTAATGAGCAAAGGTCGACAAGTCGGAAGAGTCTCTGACATTTTCTTCAATCTTCAAATTCGTGCATTGAATTGTTTGAGCGACTGATTGCAATATTGACAATCGCGAACTAAGCGAACTCATTTAATAAATTATGCTTCGTCGGTTTGAATATGTTTTGCCTATTTATCGAATCGATTTTTACCAAACTAAAGTTGACGTATAATCAAAAAATAAAGATAAGAGAATTTTGCATTGTTTTAGATATTTTTGAGGTGATTACACACAAGCTTCCGCTGACATATATAGGCTGTTAAGAAAATAAAGTAACTTTGGCCAAGGCCTTAGAGGCGAGGCATTCACCTACTTACTGTATTTTCAAATTCACTCTAAACAACAAGGACTACATATAGACGAGCTATTCGTTAATCAAGTACCTCATTTGATGCATGATGCATAGCCGTTGAGATAAACTGCTGATCTAGATTCTAGATTGTCAATGTTAAGTTAATTGGGGACATTCATAAACTTTGACCTGTTGCGACTTCCGAATTTGCCGATGCAAAAAGAGGTGCGCCTGCGATTTCTTGCTCTGAACGTTAACGCACCGAGGCCCGACATGCAATGTTTCTTGTGAATGAAACGCAATGGTGTTTTGTTGCTGGATTCATAGAAATACTGTTTTCAGATGCGTTTGGTATTTTAGTGAAAATAACGTGCACATGTACTATGTACTGTAGGTCTCCATGTGTGATCAGTTTTCTGTAATTTATTGTTCCACCAATACTGAAAATACGCAACTTACATATACGAGTCCATGTGAATACCTGAACGTGATGCAACTTGAATAATATTGATACATGCAGTTCATAAAGTAGGCTACAAGGAGAGTATTCTTTTTTGGAGACGTTTAGTGGGCATAACGATCGCTTTGTTGTTATGTTGTTCTTGTTGTTCTTTGACATTTTTTGGACATCCAGTGGAAATATTAAAAAACCTCTTTTCTCTTTGATTACTAGACCAATTGCTTTGAAATTTTTAGTGGTTAAAGATGAAATTTTTCTTCAGAACGCTATGACTTTTATTTATTTCATATATTTCTGTTAGCTCGGTGAGATTTGTTTTTGTTTGCTATGACGTCACTGAATGTTCTTCGGACATTGGACGCCATTTTGTGTCCAACGGACCATCTTGCAATTTCAATTCACGCTGTCACAGACAGGAACTTCTAAAGATAGAGAAGTTCTGGTACCGTAACACTGCGCGGTTACACTGAACTAACTCGTAGATGTCAAAAGCTTGAAAATTCATACAAATATGAGAGATGAAAAGATCAAACTTGACAGGTGGGTAGAGTTGTGTTTCCTTTAACCATATTTGAAGGTTTCGCGTTTCTATATTTAAATGAGGGGAATAGGGGGGTGCGCATTTCCAATACGTCGATAATATCGTTGTCAACCAATTTGCGACCACCGTGTTTTTGTCTGTTTGATTGCTGTGATGTGGTGCTTTGTTTATAATTTGACGAATTTTGCTCAAAATAATCGTGTTCTTAAAATATATGACGGTCAGAAATGCAATTAGAACACAGGTAGAGAAGTTTTGGTACCGTAACACAGCCCGGTGACCTTGACCTAACTCGTAGCTGTCAAAAGCTTAGAAATCTATACAAATATAGGAGATAAAAAAATGAAACTTGGCAGGTGGGTAAGGTTGTGTTTTTTTCAACCATCTTTGAAGATTTTGGGTTTTACATTTAAAGAAGGGGGAATAGGGGGTGCGCATTTCCAATACGTCTATAATACCTTTGTCATCCAATTTGCGACCACCGTGTTTTTGTCTGTTCAATTGCTGTGATGTGGTGCTTTGTTTATACACGTACTGGTAAGTCACCGCATATGATTTTGGGGAATTGTTTTGCGTGTCCATATATTTGAGCATTGCTCTCTTGTTTTAAGTTTAAAGGTAAGACTCGATGAGTTTTCATTGTCGTTTACAAGTAATAACACTACCAGACTACCGGTATGCTTAGATAAAAACTGTGCTCACATACAATTACAGAGTAGGTATGTAAATTGTAAGTATATCAGTTTTTGTTTCAGATGTTCACAATTTGAACACTAACAGCTGGAGAAAATTCTCATGCTTGAGCCCTTACAACCTGATCACTAAAGTTGCTGTACATTGATTGAAATACTAAGACAACTATTGAAGAATATCTTGAAAAACTGGCTTCTTATATCTCACACACAAGTTGAATAAGTTCAATTGAGTATTTTTAGCTGGGGATGGCACCCACAACAAGAATGATTACTATTCCCAATGGTGTAAAGGGCTGAATTGTTATAATAAATTAGGATAATACAGTGATTTTGTTATTTGCACCTTAAAAAAAGAATCACTGGGCATTGGCGTAATCTATATGTGAGTGAAACAATGTCCTATACCCTTTCTTTGGCTGTGTATACTTAGATCCAAAATAGCAAAAGTCTATATTTGACCTCAAACTGACGATTGTGACTTTTCGTAATTGGGACTGAGAGGTTCCCAGAAATTACATCTTCCGCTTATGGTGTTTTTCAGTGATGTGCTTGCCATTTCAATCAAATAAAACTTCGTACGTAACTCCTTATAGAGAGGAATGAGAAATTAGTTCCCAGCATTCAGATAAAGTCTTCTTAATAAATGTGGTTTATATTTCAACCAAATGATCCATGTACAAATATACAGCAACTATGATGACTGTTATATGAGCTCGAGCATGGGGGGGTTCTGCTGTAATTATCGGTATTCAAATCGTGAACATCTGAAAAAATGGGAAATACTTTTACAGCATAAGTCTGCCATTATTAATGATCAAGCTAGAACCAATCTTACCTTATAACATTTGTAGAAGTAAATAAGATAACTTTCTTTCACTTTGACATACCGGTACTTTTTGAGCTGCTACCTTTTTTGATACAGTACCACCAGCACCTGTATTCATAAGCAACCATATCCCCCATTTCAACACGTTATTTTACTCAAATGACATAACGCCTCAGAATACAATTCTGTTTTTCTAATATTATCTTTTAGTTCCCGCTACGAAACATCGTGACATTCCAGTATTCAAAAGAAACATTGAAAGTCAGATCTAGTCGCGTCGGCTTTCAGAGCAAGAAATCGCAGCCGTCACCTCTTTTTGCATCAAGTCGCTACAAGTCAAAGGTTATGAATGTCCCTAGTGGTAACAATTTTGTCATTTCCTTCTTTAAAAAAGCCAATATGTCGACCACATACATGACATGCCCATGGTAAACTAAGTATGTCGATTACAAATCCTGATTGGTTCTGCAGTTCACACAGGGCGGATTTGAATAAATTCTGTTTTTTTTTTAAAGTAGTATCCCCGAAGGAGTTGTCGATGCTACTGAGCCGTTTTCACAGTGGAAATATGAAACACTTCATAGAAAGATTGAGCCTTGATAAATACGGTGTTTCTATTGTATATAGCGCGGCCGTCGACTAATATCGAATAAAAATTTAATTTCAATAAAACAGAAACTTTTTTCCTAGCCACAACAATCTCTCAAACTACGACATATTATATATCATGCCAATCTTATTGACATTCATTTTTTTAAAATGACACTTATCCAACACCAATATAGAGCTCCGTGACTGTTTTACGTAATTCCCATTCATCTGTCCAATATGTAGTTCTTAAGATACCAAGTGTTTAGATGATTCAAGATTGGCGAGAGTGTAGCTGCAGCGGATACCTGAAGCTTGTGGGTTTACTCTGCATACTGAAGGTGACATCACATGCACTTCGAGTTCTGGGAATTTGAGAAAAATAATAAGCACACACGACCATGTGGTGATAAAACGCTATTTGGAGATGATGCAATTTGAAAATTTTTCGACTTCACTTCATATTGAAATTGGAATTGCATGCAAAGAATTGCATCAGCTTTGGTATTAAATTTCGTACTAGAAAAAATTCGGCAAAAGCAAAATTTGGTATACCATATTTGTCCCCCTTTAGTAGCAGCCTACTATTTTTTTTTCAAACTGCTTCGACTGGATGATGTAGATATGGCTATGGCTTGGTAAATGCCATAGCGTTGAAAACGTTTATATAAAAAAAATTATTATATACTTTGATATATTAGTAAATTTATATGCACAGCAAAATGCTACAGTTGCAATTGATATGTAAAGTTTCGCTACTGCTACTGCTCGTGCTGGTAATGCATTGTTACACAAATCTAACACTTCTAATATGAGGTCCACTGATAGTAAGCATCGTAATTGGTTAGGCCACTTTTCAGCGAATAATCAAATAAGAAAAATAAGCTAAATATTATATTTGTAGAATTAGCCAAAAGAGGCATTTATTATAGTCAGTTAGAATCTTCTGATGTCATGAAGTGAACTTGGAAAATTGAGTTGTAAAGATGGAATTTGTCGATATCTGGTGTCTTTTTTAATTACACCTTTTATCATTAGATTTTTACTTGTCTCAAAGAATGTCAAAAGATTTTAACTTGAACAATTCAATGAAAATTGTTTTAAATAGGTACTTTTGTTTTGTCATTAATTTATACAGATAATACAGTTCAGCAGTGAAAATATTCGTCAATTCTCATCATATGGACATGAATCACGGCAATTGATTGCGGTAGCAGGGGAGCCCCCGCATTTTTTTTTCGACTATGGCTCTTTGGTGGTCATATAGTCATGTGAACTTATCATTAGATAGGTCATTTAATTCATGTTTATTATTCCTAAGATAGTAGGCTATGTTTAAAAAATAAGAATGTGTATAAAGTCACATCTCATATATATTGTTGAAATCAACTTGGGTAACTGAACACGGCAGGAAATAACTGATATAGTTCTCGCTATTGACAAAAATTAGAGAATGTTAAAAATATAAACAAGATTATGAACACTATTTTTTGACATTGACTGGGAGATTTGCTTCTATTTCATCCTCATAACCAGTTTAGGTTAACCTGCGGTATTTTACATTAATCGAGTAAATGGCTATTAATAAGATATATGTAAAAATAAGTGATCTTTCTCAAAAATGAGAGTTATATTATTTGGCCTACATTTTCATTGTCTTAAATTTCAAGTGAACTAGACTTAGAGAACAGTTTTATTAAAATCATAAATGGCCTTCGTAATATTGGAAGGTAGTTTGACATTTGTGCCCAAACAAAACAAAGATTTGGGGCTACAAAGATCAACACCTACATTGGTAAACAATACAGCATAACACAGTCAATTTCTAATCTCTTCGAAGACCTGTTTGCGTAACATCAAGCAGTCAAAGTTCAGTTATAATCTATAGTCTATATCTATCTATATCTATCTATCCATAGTTCAGTTATAATTCTGGGAATTTATAAAAATTTATTAAATTATTAGGCACACGACCATGTGGTGATAAAACGCTATTTAGAGAATATGCATTTTGAAAATTGTTCGATTCCACCGCATATGTTGTAATAAACTTTTAATTTTACTTCCAAGCGTTCTGTAAAAATGGAAAAATATTGTTACATTTCCTAAAACATGTTTTATTTTAACAGGTCAGTCAATTAAAATTGCCAACTGGCGTACCTGTAATCCCATTAATCAATGTGCCGAAACCTGATTATCCGGCCGTCAAAGGTTCTCTGAAATAAGTCTCTATTGATGTCAATCAAAGCCCAATATAGTCATTGAGGACTTCTGATTCATTCTCCATTCTCGAATTATTTTGGTGCCGTATACCAGGGGTTCTCAAACTTTGGATGTTACGGAGCCCTTGAAAGGTATTCTCCACGGAGCCCCACAAATAAATTTTGAAAATAACGCAGACGAAAAACTCATGTTGATATTTACTGAATAATATTCCTAAGTAAGGTAAAATTATTTTACCTAATTTAAATTTTAAAACTTTTTAATCTAATTTGCACGAATAAATTATATATATTAGGGCTGTAAATTTGATATATTAATGAACTCCCTTTTGATATTTTGGAAGAATGAAGAAGTCGCTCTTAACATGCGCGATTGCATTCTGCTGCAATCACTGATTGTTTTCGTAGCGATGCGTGTTTTTTAGTTAGAGAGTAGGCTTGCACGTAATTTACGGATTTACGGAATTACGTAATTATTTTGAGTTACGGAAGGGAAGTTACGAATTCCGTAAAGTCGTAATTATTGCATTGAAACGAGCTTTCTTCAAAGCAGTCAATTTCGTCGATTGCGAAAAATGAAAGCTCAACAAGAAGAAGTTAGAGTTCCGGTATTCGCAGCCGTTTTTCTCTCTCTTGTTACGTAGGTGAAGGAGGGCATGACGCGTTGCCATTCACTAACCTATTATCAACTTCTCTGGCATGGCCAATGTAAATTATTAACGTAGTTAAGGGGGAAGAACTGAGTAGGGCCGTTTGACGCCAACACACCTGGTTTTAACTTCTCCCGTAACTTAACCGTAGATAAGGGATAGAATTGCGTTGAGACCGATTGACGCCAACACACCTGGTTTTAACTTCTCCCGTAACTTAACCGTAGATAAGGGATAGAATTGCGTTGAGACCGTTTGACGCCAACACACCTGGTTTTAACTTCTCCCGTAACTTAACCGTAGATAAGGGATAGAATTGCGTTAAGACCGATTGACGCCAACACACCTGGTTTCAACTCTCTCGCATCTTATCTAACATGGCCATGGCCAATGTACATAATAACCGTAGATAGGGGGAAGAATTGTGTTAAGACCGATGGACGCTAACACGCCCGGTTTCAACTTCTTCGGGTGAAATGACTAATGAACGCAGGAGATCAATCTTTCAAACATGGTCTATCAAACATTTGTATCCATTTTACTTTTATTTATTATTTACTTGTTCCAGTTTTCCGTTACTTATGGTATATATGTTCCGTTTCTAATTCATTTTATTTTATAGTAACGCGTTTAAATAGTGGGAATTCCCCACCAAGTGTGGATTAGCAATGCTTAACCATTCTTTAATGTTAATATCAACACTTGATATATGAACATGGAATATCATACTGTTTTTGGCTGTTTTATTTCAGACTTGGGGTATAAACAAGAAAATATCCATAACCGTTCAACACGACGATTTTGTGAAATTTAACGAAGAGCTTTCGCGACGAATTGGAACCAAATAAGCCAAAAGAGCGATTGATCACTCGCGCCAATACCTCGCCGTGATAATTAATGTCGCACTTATCAAATAGCAATATGACGACAAAAGAGAGATTGCGTAATGAACCAACGCAACTTCGTCTTCTCGGCATCGGTAAAGCGATTGAGACGGCAGAGAAACAGCAAACCGACGGATTCCTCGCGGACCGCAAAAAAATTTAACTGCTATCATATATATTCAAATATGAGCCAGTGTGTTTATTCTGTGCGAGATCCATTTTCTATTACAAAATCTTGATGTTCTGTTAACGGTTTTATCGTTATATATCAGTCCGGACTTGGCCTTGCGCATGATGTTTTTCACAATTCCTCTCAATATTTCGGCCATATATGATTAACTGTCTTACCAAATGCGGCAACTTATTTTGATTTATCGTCTACTTGAATACCACCGGCACTCGACACCAAACTTGTGTCAATCTTGGCCGATAGGATCGCCGACTTGAGTTAGCAAATAAATGTCGTGAGTGTAAAATAAATGTCACAAAATGCATTGTTTTGCGATATAACTTTTGTATTTTCGGAGAAGGCATATCATATAAGTTCGATATTTAAATTATACTCAAATAAATAATATTTAATCTAAATTTATCGCAAATAATGTTTTAAACATTCAGTCCGCGAAATGATTAAATGTAAAATGAAGCATGGTAATCGGAATATCGTCAATAAGTCGACATCAATAATTATTATTATAAAATGCTAACAAGGCAGTAATGTCGGATAATGCAGAAGAAGCTGCAAAAACAAGTCTTCGTCGCGAGGAAATCGCAAGTATAATCAAATGCGTGAATACTCTCATAGTTGGTTAATAAATTAGAAACCCTTAATTTTTATTCAGTACTAAGGTGGTTTTAAAAAACTATCGTTTCCATAAACAACCGTATACCAGTGTCGGTAATGATAAAATAAAATTGATCGCATAAAAATGGGACGGTTAATTTGCGAAGGTGATAAAGGAAAACCAAAGCTAACACAAAAGATAAAAATCAGAATAAAATTAATTTGAATTCACTCTTTGATATTTGTCTTTAACATCTGTCGATGGCGTGTTGTACTGCCAAGAATATGAAAACCCAACTTCAATGTCCCATTCGGAAAAGAAGTGGATTCCATTGGTTGTTATGATAGGTTTGAATGCGTGGAAAAATATCGCAATTACGGGGTCATTACGTAATTGATTTTGCCGTAATTACGGAATTGATTTTTGTCAATTACGTGCAAGCCTATTAGAGAGTAACATCTATATGTGGGTGTTTATTCTCTCTTAATGACACATTTTTCTTGCTTGTTCCGCGAATACGATAATAACGTTTTTGCCTTTGTGCGGAATTGTGAGTTCAGTATGGAAAACAAGTTAGTATATTATAATCATCGGCGACGAGATGCGAAAAATAATTAATAAAGAGGTGAATCAACCATCCAAATTTATTGATTGAAAAGCGGCATTATAAAATACTGCAACGTAACTGTCAGATTAAAAACGCTTTTTTAGACATTGTAACTCACAAACTTTGGTGTTATGTTAGGTTATCAATGGGAGTTGTACCGTAGTTATCAAGACAAGACAATGAAATCAAGACAATAATTGTGGCTCGTTGTACCTTTTTATCCATTCTGAAACTACCGACGGAGCAAAAGGCGACTTTTTTCGATATGTGACGATAAACAAGATTAATATAAAGAATATATTAATTGATTTGTTATTGAAAACAAAATAAATTTCCATGCTTCCTTTTTTCGTTTACTTGACTTTATTGTTTCTCCTTTGAGGTCCGCGGATTGGTGTGGTAATTGTGGGTGATAATGGTTTTGGTGACCGTACATTTGAACCCATGTACATTTGAACCCATGCGTATATCCACGGGTTCAATCTATATGCGGGTGCTAAAACCCATGGGTTAGGGTTAGTATGGGTTTAACTATCCGTGAAACAAAAAAAATTCCATAGGTGCAATAGCATACAGGTGCAATTGTCATGGGTTCAAATGTACGTGGGTTCAAATGTAATGGAACCAATAATTTTATATTGCCGTAAGTCACCGCATTCGCAGGTTAAATTGAACACAGTGATCCAATAAACAAGACATTTGAACATGCGTGCATCGGTCAAGGATTCCGCAATTGCGAATTGTATTCATTGAGATGTGAGAACAACTCAAATTTGATGAATCCCAAGATAGCAAAAATACGATTCCAATCTATTTATAGATGGCAGATTAGCACTTATTTTAAGTTATTTTAGGTCGGGCCCGAAATGTCAATCATTACGTTCGGGTCGGGCTTCTCTATCGCTGACTTTTTTTTAAAATGAGGCGTTCCGGCCGTGTTTTGGCCACGAGAGACAGTGGTCTGCAAAAAAACAGAATTTGCCTCATCAACACGACGCATACTGTACTAAACTCTTGCAATGACAATCGAAGAACTCCTAAAAAAATGGGAAAATTTCGGTTTGCTTCGGTCTCGGGCCTGCAAATCCAGATAAATTGTCGGGCTCGGGTCGGCTTTGATACCCACGGGCCTGGGTCAGGCTGGAATTTTTGGGTCCGATCTTCTTCTGACTCAAAGGCAACGATGAACACATTTAAATTACTATGACTAAGACATTTTGAATGCTTGCATCGGTCATGGATGGAAACTCGTTATCCACTGAAAAAGTTTATTTTTTACGAGTGGCCTGGGTGTTGCCCGGGAATTTCCAATTTCAAACCCTCTCCGCTCTCTTTCAAAAATCCTGACTGCGCTTCTGCTTCTAGATACTGCCAAATTTGAATTACCACTTCGTTGCCATATTTCGACTCTACTGTCGTCAAATTTTATTATTGGTGTTTTTGCTTATTTAAACAGTTACAGAATAACCAAGTCCGTATTTTGATCATATATCTCGCGGAGCCCCTAGGTTTCTCTCGCGGAGCCCTGGGGCTCCGTACGGAGCACTCTGAGAACCTATGCCGTATACTTAACTAAACTACCTATTTTCAAATAATTTTACATTGTACATTACAATAAACAACATTGTACAAGGACAAGAGAATATACTAATAACGAAATTTTATGTACAGGGGAAAAGCCAAATGAATATAATATGAAATATTCATCTGAGTGTTGCGATAATTTAGCTGATAAAATTATTTTCTGTTTGTGACACCCATCCTTTGCTATATTTATCCACAGTATCAGGTGTTTTTGTCGCTACAAAGTATACCGTTTTTGTTATTTTCAAAATCTTGTACAAATTTCTAACTGAAAAATATTACTGTTAATTGTAGGTAAATATTTCTTTTGTTGTCTTGTGGAGTATTTTTCCGGAGAAATTTATTTCATGGCGTTATCTTTGTCTGGAAGATTTTTTAACAAACAATTTTTGTGGCAGTATGTTCAGCCCAATTTACAACTATAATTGAAGTGCTGTGCAAAAAGTTTTAACCGGATAAAAAAGCTGTCACGCCAACAAAGTTAAATTCAATAGCATATAATCACTGGGCCATCAAACACACAAGAGACCGACGCTCATCAAAGAATTGTTCATTTGTATATTTCACTTTATGAACTTTGCTTTAATGCAGTCATTTATTCTTCAAACACTCGGATCCAGTCCGGGATTTGTCGTAGGTGGTTGCGGTCAATTTCAGTTGGTTAAAGTTCAAGGCTGAATGATTCTTGACCATAACATCCGGTTATAAATCGTTCATTCTTTTTTTTACTAATATTATTTAAGTGAGCTTTTGAAATTTTATTGCAATATAAGCCGCAGTGGCGGCGCGTGGTCATTTTCACGGTTCCATTATCTTTGAACCCTCGTACATTTGAACCCGTACATCTGAACCCGTAATTTGAACCCAGAACAATTGCACCTGTTTACTATTGCACCTATGGACATTTGCACCTACGGACATTTGAACCCATACATTTCCACCCATGGATTTTAGCACCCGCATATAGATTGAACCCGCGGACATTTGAACCCGTGTACGTTTGCACCCGCGTACATTTGAACCCATGTACATTTGCACCCGCGGACATTTGAACCCGTGTACGTTTGCACCCGCATACATTTGAACCCATGTACATTTGAACCCACGAACATTTGCACCCTGGACATTTGCACCCGCGGACATTTGAACCCATGTACATTTGAACCCACGAACATTTGCACCCTCGGACATTTGAACCCGTGTATATTTCCACCCACAGACATTTGAACCCAAGTATATTTGAACCCGCGTACATTTGAACCCGCGTAGATTTGAACTCGCGTACATTTTTACAAAAAAATGTTTGCCCCAACGGCAATTTCCAGTCGCAAATATTTTTCATGTTACAGGCTCAAGCTCAATGTTCTAAATTTAAACACTGTTTCACTTGTAGTTAGTTTTGGTGTATATGCATTTACCAGCTTCTACGAAGCAAGCATTTTTGAGTGTCATTGTAGTCCGAGGGATAAACGTCTCTGCCAAGGTCTTTTTTCTTTTGCTGTTTTTTTTACATTGACATTTGTAAATCCTTATCTCATTCGTTAGCCGCGATCTCCAAAACAGACGATGACCTAGAAAGCGGTATTTCGTTGAAATACCTGAAACCAGGGCTAACACGGAACAAATATCTCACAGACCAATGAAGTCTTAAATGAGGGTTTTACTAAAACTAGCTTCACAGTAATATTTTTAGTGGTCAACTCCTATAAATTTGTTCTGAAATTATTGCACCGAAAACGCTTACTATGATATCCCGCCCAGCATGAGATTTGGGAGCCCTGTGGCCACTTCATGTTTTCTTGCTAGCATGTTTACAAAATTGTTATATGTATGCATACACGACCATGCTTTACTGTTGAAAATGAGTGTTGTCTCAAAGCAGGTTTTGCCATTTTTCCTAAAACCAATCTATAAATTGAATACTATTGTCTGTATATAAATAAATAAACGCACAGATTCTTCGTTTCTAAGAAAATATGAAATTAAGATAATGAAACTATGCCATTTTTGTAACAACATGTTCATAGTCAAATGCCAGTTTTATTGAAGTATTGTTTCATTAGAATGTCAGAACAAAACTATACATAGAAATCGTAAGTCATGTAAATATGTTGAATATTCGAAAGTGAAGAAGTTTTAAAATCATTATCGTGGCCAAAAATGGTTTTTGCTGTTTACACTATTTAGAGTAAATCGAACATATTCAGCATATAGGGTCTGTTAAATATGATATTGCAATTTACAAACGACGTCATAGGTTACGGATTACATTTATTTTAATATCTCAATAAAGTTATCACTCACAAATTTGTGTCGAATGGGCGATCAATTTTGAGATAGAGTAGCTATGGACGTTTTACAAAATAGGAATTTATCAATTATGATACAATAGTTAAACAACAAATCAAAATAATGACGATAAACGAAATTTTACGATATCACGATCAAAGTCAAAATCAAACAGACTACATTTGAGCTATTGAGTGGAGATACCTCAGCTTGTCGGTTTCAGTTCTATATGAAAAAACTTTAACTGACAACCTAACAGCAAGTTGTACATACTTTGATCTTTGGTGGGCCGTAACTCTTACATGAGCGTTTGCCGCAGTCAGTTTGTGGACCGCAATGTCTTTTCGTAGGCCATTCAGCAAACCCCATATACTCGGATGTTTGCATCGAAACATTCCTTGTAAGGCGTTGTGAAATCCTTCTACAGCGTTTGTTGTTCTTGGGGCCGAAGGCATCATTTCAATCTCTTTGGCATAGTTCCACAATCGCGGGGGAAATCTTGCTTCTCTTAGGACGTGAACCCACTTGAGGTTCACGAATGTAGGTAGATTCAAAATATTGCAAAAGTTGATTGCATTCGGGCGAATCTTCGAAGGTGTCGCAAAGCAAGGTGAAGACTTCGGCAACCTCGTTAATGGGAACAAAAGCCAGAGCTGCCAAACTTCTAATTTTCAGATTGAAAGAGGGTAAACATTCAGACTTCTCTTTTAATCCGATAGAACAAACTTTTCGAATTATAGCTTGTGACAGGTGAAAATAACATCCCTTAATATCGGCCAGAGGAAATTGTGCATGGAATGCATTGATAGCTTCTATTTCAAAATCAACAATGATTTTGGTGGGGTTAGCATTTGGGAAAATGATTTTCAACACTTCCAACATCTGAACGTATGTTTCTTGTCGCTTGTCTCGTAATAGGAAATATACGCATGGTGGATAGGATGCGCCCACTTTACAGTGAATTGTATACAACTGGAAGAAAATTTCGGGCACCACATCAAATGTACCGTCGCCAAGATATGTGTCACTATCTAGATGTGCAAGTAGTGATCGATCTCCAATGGCCATTATCCGATGACGATCCTCCGGGCCAGTGTCATGCAAAATGATATCTAAATATTCGCTCGGAATATCAAAGCTTGCACTTGTAGGATTCGTACGTGAACAATTTTTCTGTCGCCTTACTCTGCGTATATTAGCCTCCAGAGTCGACTTGCCTGACAAGCGCATTAGTACATCTGTTGATCTATTATTCAATACTTCACCTAAAATATATCTTGTCGATGTATTTGATGGTGTTGATGCTGCTTCATTTAATGTTGCACGGATGATCCCAACTTCAGTCTTAATGCTGTCGCCAGAATGACTGTGATATCCTAGTACTTTTATTACATTTTCACCGATCGTAACAACAGTCGATTTACATCGAAATTTCCTAAACTGACGGCAGCGCCAATGAGTAGCATCTGAAACCCGATCATTTTGCTTACAATATTCGTGGCCTTTGTAAATCAGTAAGTCGTTTACTCTTGTGGTCTTTGAAAATGTAGGCGCCATGTTTCCAACTTATTTTCGCAAAGGGACTTGTCATCTTCGCAGCTGCAACGTCCTGAAGAAACAGTTTGGAATTGTCTGCGAGGGAAAAAGGGCATTGGTGCGAGGAAAACTTTGCGCGGGATCGAACTATCTGCGAGGGAAAAAGGGCATTGATGCGAGGAATAACTTTGCGCGGGATCGAACTAACACATCAATTAAAATCCTTGCTCGCGCTCTTCAAGAGTCGTCGACCGTTCAAAGCACAAATCATACTCCCCAATTTTGGCTCGCATTCTACAGCGGAACATTTTGTCCATTGAGTCTTATGATATCGACAATTGCGATGACAATGACAGACGGAGTATAATATAAATATATAATATAATTTAAATATATATAAAAAATAGTTGTAATAAAGCCTTCGAGTATATAATCGAGAATTCCAATGTAATATTGATTGTTTTCGCAACGTATGCATTTGGAGAAAGAATCCTAAGTGTACCTTCCAATCCTATATACTATAGTATATAGCATGGAAGGATAAGGGATTCAAATGTCCGTGGGTGCAATGGTACATGGGTTCAAATGTCCGCAGGTGCAAATGTCCAGGGTTCAAATGTTCGTGGGTTCAAATGTACATGGGTTCAAATGTCTGTGGGTGCAAATATACATGGGTTCAAATGTCCGCGGGTGCAAATGTTTGTGGGTTCAAATGTACATGGGTTCAAATGTCCGCGGGTGCAAATGTTTGTGGGTTCAAATGTACATGGGTTCAAATGTCCGCGGGTGCAAATGTACATGGGTTCAAATGTCCGCGGGTTCAATCTATATGCGGGTGCTAAAATCTATGGGTGGAAATGTATGGGTTCAAATGTCCGTAGGTGCAAATGTCCATAGGTGCAATAGTATACAGGTGCAATTGTCCTGGGTTCAAATTACGGGTTCAGATGTACGGGTTCAAATGTACGTAGGTTCAAATGTGCTGTCACCCATTTTCACAACCGGGGCAAGCTACTGCGGGACCAAGTCACCCCCATCTACGGGGACAGGATGAGCGCTGTAAGTTCTCCCATCATTTTATGAGTATAAAAACCATTTCATCGGTAACAACCAATCGGCAAAAGCGACAATTTTTAACGATAAGAAAGTATCTTTGAAACCGGTCCAAGTCAAGGGATTAATAAATATGGACATCGTTTATTTTGAAACCTCTTTCAAAAGGAAAGGCAATATTTAACCAGATAAATACAATGACATATTACCAGAAACTTCGGGAAAGCAGACAAAACCTAAAATAAGGTTTAAAACGTTACTATGAAGAAAGGAAAGTTAATGCAAAGATAAGGACATGCGTCGCTCACTCATAGATATATATGCTGCTAGACTTCTACTGCTTGAACATATATGCAACACGCCGCGGTTTCTTGGAAGCAAAATGCTCAATAACGCGCTGATTAAAGTCATGCATCCCAGAAATAATGTCTCTGTGAATGGATAAAACAGCCAAGGAATTTAATCTATCTTGCTTCATTGTGTTTCTGAGATACGTTTTAATACGCTTCAGCGTGCTGAATGTTCGCTCTGCGTCGGCGGAAGAAATAGGCGTCGTCAAAATGATGTCCAGAAATTTTGCCGACGCCGCAAAGGTAGTTACTAGAGTGTTATCTATGAGGAACCCATAGAGCGCGCAAGTTGATGTGATGTTCAAAAAAGTTTGATTGGTGTATATACATCGCAATTCATTTTCCAATTTACCCACGTTTATCAGAGGGTAAAATTTGGAGACAGTAGCCAACAAATGTATGGGAAATTGACGTGCAAATTTTGAAAATTTTTTGGGGTTCATCAAAGAGAACGCGGCAAGGTGTTCAGTGCGCAGACGATCGCCTATTTGATTCACCAGAATGTCACAGCATTCCTTTGCAGACAGAATCAAACGCTGCGTTGTTTGCCCGCGGCGTAAGGAAGCACTCCATGTGTCGTCGTATTTTATTGTTTCCCGGATACGAGATACAGCATCGCAGAAGTCTGAAATACACGACTGCACAGACGCTCCATCCATTTGCCTTTACTGCAATATGCCGTATAATACATCCACGTGATAGAATTATGTGAAGAAAAAAGCGAGAAAAAATAAAAACTCACCATCTTCTAGCAGACGCTTTAGACCTGCCGCCTCTCTCACAGAGCGTTCGTCCCAAACCGGAGAGCTCTGAATGCCATTGAAACACTCAATGAGCTCAGACCTAATTTCGGACACGCCCTGAACCACACGTGATTGGAAGTTCCAACGTGTTGGTGCACAAGCTGGGAGACGGCGGCTACATATCTGGTGAAGGAGGTCAGAGCGCTTCGGCGAAACGGAAAAAAATGAAGAAAACCCCGAAACATTTGCAAAAAATATACGGACGAGAGGGGTATCAAGAGACATATTTTTAATAACGAGGTTAAATTGGTGTGCATAACAATGTAAAAAATGCGCATGAGGAAAATCTTCTTTTATATAAACTTGAACACCATGTTTTGACCCACTCATGACTGCCGCGCCGTCATAAGTTTGAGCTATCAATTTTGACTTCGCGTTGTAAGGCTGTAACACTTCTTTCAGTACAGCCGATATCCCGCAAGCCGTGCGATCAACGATTGGTACAAAGCTGTGAAATCTCTCGGTAGGTTTACCATCTTTCACAAACCGAAAAATCACAGCCAGTTGGGAAACGCACGTGATGTCAGTTGTCTCGTCAGACTGAATCGAAAGGAACTGGCAATTCTCAATTTCTAGAGCCAAATGTTGTAAATAAATTTTATACATTATGTCGAGCAAATCATTTTGGATATCCTTAGATGTCCCTTTCGAAACAGTTGCGGCATCAAGATGATCTCTCAATACTGTATCTAGGGATGCGGTGTATTCCACCATATCCAAAAATACCCCTCTATTAGAAGAGCCAGCCCGTTCATCGTGCCCACGGAGTGACAGCTCGTGACAACCAATGAACTTCAAAACATCTATCAATCGACCGGGAACATGGCGGTTTTTCTCGACGTTTTGGTTGTGCCGACGAATAGAAACCGCGCGTCCTTCATCCAACTGTGCTGCAATATTAACATTTCCGAATGTTCGGTATTTTACTGCATTGTCCAGATGCTCCATAGAAGATTGATGATCCCTGGCACGCTCGGAAAGATGTTTAAGATCTCTAAAACCAAATTTACACCAACGTGAGTCACGGGCGATAGCAAAAAGTAGGCAATAAAAACAAAAAAGTGCATTTTTGTCCTCGCTGTAACACAACCATTCGTGATTTTTATACCAAGTTTCTGCGCAGAATGTACGCCGACGCTTTCCTCCGTCATGGGATTGTTCCAGTGAAAAATTTTTTGGTTGATAAGGCCCAAGACGTTGTCCTTCTATGTTTTGTTCCAGCGGCAGCTGCGAAAACGGAGTGCAAAGTAGTGCATCAACCCTATTCATTATGAGGTCTAAGGCTAAGAAATGCGAAGCCGGAAAGAAGTGAGGAGTTTAAAAGGAATGTGGAAAATCGAAAGCAAATGGACTAAAGGGTTCTAACTGATTCAAATAGCTAAACAAGCGACAAAAACGAAGGCGAGGAAACTATCAACTCTTCAAGCAACCAACGAACGAGAAGGAATGCGTGAATATGTCAACACGTTGTTGTAAGGGACGTCGGCATTGTGTCGTCATAATTTCGGGGCTAGCCCCGATCGGCCCCGATGATTTAGTAAAAGAAACAGAAAATAAACGAGACAAACACGGCGAGTGGAAGACAAAAGAGAGGATACGATATACAATGAGCAACCGGGGCAAAATCGGCGTCGCCCCGTCGACGTTCGGCGAAGGCTTTGCGAGCGAAAAATGAATCATGTCGGGAGAATATGGCTAGTGTAGACAGTCTGTGCAACCGATATTGAGGTATTTTTCGAATATTTTTTATTTTTACGAAAAAATAACCGGGGCATTGCCCCGGTTGGCCCTATTGACGAGCCGCCACTGATATAAGGTGCCGGTGAGTGTGCTGAGTGATACTTTATACTACCTTTACCAATCTCTGTTTTATTTGGTTCAAAACACTAGACTCTAAGAATTGAAATAAGCGAGAATAGTATATAACCCGTCTCGTGTTGTGACACAAATTAAAAAAGAGCTTATTCCTAATTAGTTAACGAATAAGTTTTTTAAATGAAAACTAAATGTGGAAATTGTACACACAATACGGAAATTGTTTCATATATAATGTTAATAATCAAGACAAGGTGGACACATTTCATTGTTTGTTTAAGTCAATGGTAATAATTCTCGATTTGATATTTTATAATGTACAACCTTTTAATGATCATTATTGCCTTGTTGTTTTTGCAATCATTTAAGATTAAAGTGGATTTTATATTGTACTATACGAAATGCAATGTGTAAAAATAAATGTATTCCACCAATAACAATTTTTGTTTCAATAATTTTCGAGCGTATGTTTTGTCATATTCTATTGCATGATTGACCAACTAAAACGCAATTTACTAGAAGTTGTTTTTATAATCTTCTTCACTTGGTCTAATTTATCATTATTTATAAACCTTTATGTAACGTCAAATTTCAAAATCAGATTTCTCAATATATGCTATGGCGTACTACTTTAGTCGTTCGTGGTGTCACTGCGTAACACGGCAACGAACCCAATGCGACAGCTAAAACTTATTATCCTTGAGTAGAAGGGAAAACTTTTGACTGGAGAATAGCCCAAAAAACTAGCATTGAGTACATAGAAAACATGGAAACCCGGAAATTTACAGATGACACAAATTTATCTTTCATGGCTGTTCGTATCGTTTGATGCAAAAAATCTCCTCTTTATGTTGGATTAGTTTGCTACTATTTTACATCAATGATTGATTGCATATAACGGATCCCATTTTACCGACTTAGCTAACAGATAGAGTAAGGCATCTATAACCTGACACTATGCGCTAAACAGGTGACTTCCTGATTGCAAAACCGGTTTGATCAAAATGGTGGTCATTAGCAGTTCAAGTATTTCAAAAGCGACTTACGTGACAAAATGGCGATGAGAAATGAAACTCTTATGAATGAAAGTATAAAAAAATTCATTCAAAATTCAAGATTCATAAACATAATTCATAGAAATTAGAGGATACTCAGGGCTCTGGTGAGACGCATCTTACAGTTTCGTATCACTTGCGCTCAAAATACAGTGAAGATGCAAATTTGGAAAAAATATAATTTGGATAAAGCATTGGCCATATATTTCTAAAAATGTTATAAATTCATTTAACAGAAATGATCAAGTTTGTTTGTTATTTTGAAAGTATAATAAATTAAATATTGAATTGTTCAAGTTACAAAACTCTAATATATATAAAAATTATATAACAAGCAATTTAACAAGAGACCTTTAACTGGTCACGTGTTTTGTTTTGAATAATGTATGGAGGTTGCAGAACATATCGTGTTATAAATAATTGCCTCAATACAAGATGTCGATGTTTAAGTGATAGGACAATTTCTCCAGTTAAAGATATTATCCGTGATCAATGTACCGGTATTGCTGTACTTCGTTAACAGAAAAATTGGTACTGTAACATATTATCGGTACCATTCCGTGTGTACACCGATAGGGGTCTTTCAGTAAAGCAGTTCCCATTCCATTAAAATAGGCATAAATGACTTCTATAAACATTTTCTAACGTTGCAGTTCGCTGGATTGTGTATTCTTTAAAAAAACTGAATATTTCGTGAATTAGGCATACACCAAAGGCTATTTTACTCTAAATCCCTGCTACGAATAGGCCAAACTACTAATGAGCAAAATTTTGGCCTCGTTAACTTGCTAGCGCTCCTGCGTGGTAAAGAAATTTGACGAATTCCATTTTTCTGAAAAATGCAAGATGGCGAGACGTCAGATTTGGAGCAAAAAAAATCTCTCTCGAATATTTACGAGTAAACATACCCACATAAGCAATATTACATGAAATTAAACAAGATAGCGATGTTCAAATATCTGCCAAAACTAAATTAGTTGCCATTCGTAATTGCATTTAGACGATTCAACTGCGTCGCATCAGTAAGGAATAGAACAGACGGAACACATATGTAAATAGCGATATGATACAAAATATAACTTTCCGTATGAAATTTTACTTCTACGGCCTAATGCCGCAATGTGTAAATTACCAATCTTGAACTATGTTCTCTCGTGTCTAAAAAACTAACTATAACTAATTACCTTAAGATTTAACGTTTTTCTAACAAAACAATACTACAATCATTATGATATTTAAGGCATAAGTTAGAAAGTTTATACCTGCAACCCTGTACTACTGGGACAGTCTTCTTTTTCGATGATATCGTCTATGCGATCTTGAAATCTAATAACGCGGTAGGAAACCTCAGTAACTTTGTATAGGGACTAGTCAAGGTCAATGCCGGCTTCATGGTTTCTGCATGCGGAATCACATTATACTCACAGAAATAACGAAGGATATGTATTCTGATCGCATTTTACTCTGGATTTGAATTCATATAGGTTTCATATACGCCTACGTATACTTGCATGTTAGTGGAAATCAATCGTAAGTAAAAATTTTTATTTTTTATATCTTTTTTGCCAATAATAAAAAGTGAATCCTATTATAGAAAAAAAAATTCCCTATCAATTGATTAAACTGACGGGATTTCCCAAAATTATTACGCTATCAAAAAATTCGAATGAGAAGAGGACTTTTTTAGAGTTTATCTACTTTTCCATAAGCTTTATACTGGCTATATGTAAATTTTCGGATTAAATTTGAATAAATACAAATAAATTGACAAAATAATATCTTCAATCAAATATAAACAATATTATGATACTTATATTTTTAAGATGTACAAACCAATTCCGTGTTTTTGGAGCAAATCCTTAGTTTTTATACTCTGTCTTGTAAACGTAGCACGAATAATTTTTGATGAATCTGATAAAGAATTCAGAATATTCACTAAATACATTTCCCAAGGTTCGCAATATCGCAAATTGTAATAAGATTGAAGCTGAAATTAAAATAATCAAATACTGTAGTCATATTGATTCGAAATACGCATGCATGTATATATGTAATTTACACTCACTGGTCGACACTCAATGCTTCACAGTACATGGAGCAAAGAAAGCCGTTTATCTTTCAGTTTCGTAGCGCACATAACATAAGGTACCCGAAAATGATTTTAAAATGTTCCTAAGAAATTTAGTAACAAATATTGCCTTGTTCCCACTTCCAAAATGTGCACGTTTTACGGAAAAGACGCTTTTACTACAATAAATATGTGTTACCACCAATGAACGCAGGCTTCTGCTTGACGTAACAATCAAATTTTTCAGCTGTAGGTGGATCCCCAGGGGTCGGATGAATATCAGTTGTACTACTGCTCGCTTTTGCGTTGAGTAGCCTTTCCATAGTCTTTTTCAGTTATTAGTAGTTCAGTGGCAAACACATGGATTATACTCTTCCACCCAACAATGATTCACTGAAGAAGCATATGGGGCAAAACACAATCAAGCTGATGGCAAATTACCAGGTAGGGCTTCATCATTGTTGCCTAGAACCAAGGTCGATTATTCTCCCACCTATCGGCCATAGATGTGTTCTTGATAAGGAGGTTTTGCGGGATAAATTGATGGATCTATTTTCAGCCCCCAAATCAGTTCTTGAGTTGGCGAACTGCAGATGTAAGAAAATTTGTCAAAACAATTTATGCACGTGTGCCAAAATCAACCTAATTGCACAGATTTTTGTTTTTATATTGACTGCAAAAACCACAGTACACTTATAGAGGAAAAGTCGATTTTCGAGATAGTGGATTTTGGAAACAATTCAAAGGAAAGTGAATTAGATATTGAAGTTGAGTTACAAAAATTATTATTTATTTGTTTTTCGGACATCTGTTAGTGTCGTAGTCTTGTTTCTAGAAATAATATTGCCTTTGTTCAAATACATAACCACATAAACTAAAAAAAGACTAATTGTATATTTTCTGTTCACTATGTTATGTACATTCATTTAATTTTCTTTACTCTTCCGGTAAATTTCCAAGTGAGAACTAACTGATTTATTTGTGTTTTTGTGCTCACGATGTTAATTTGTGACTTCATTGCTTTAAAAATGATTACGTTTGATAGCTTCTATAAAATGAATGCAACTTCTTATGCTGTTCTTGTGGTAAACTGCTTGTGGTTATTACATAAAATTCGCTAATCTGAATCAGCGTTGTTGTTGTCGCTGCTTGAAGACCTTTCGAGGTCCCTCGCGACTCCTGTCACACAAAATATTTTTCTTTGTTGGTAACATGTATGGCATATTTTTCGTAATCTACATAATAAATAATGATTGACTGAGGAATTCTGATTTTGGTCAGGCAAGACGTTACAGCAATACATTTGTGTTAGTGTGCTGTAGGGCTCTTGAATTGCATAGTTCTCATGCTGCGTTGTTGTAAAGCTATGGTTATTGAATTTCCGGGAACCCCTTATATTCAATTACGCATCAGGATTGTGGAACAAGCTGTAATGCGTTCGTATGTTCATTTTCATACAAAACTAAAGAATTTATTTAGTTACCAGATGTGCGCTATGAAAAACATTTTCTGGGCGTTTTTCAAGGCATCGTCTCACGGCCCATATCCGTGGTAATACTCTACAAATGTTTAATAACTTACTTATACTTTTTAACAACGTCCTTGCATAACTTAACTAATGGACCTTTCCCCAACCTTTGACCCCCGAGAAATTCTTCCTATAAACTACCATTGCAAAATTTCGGGGCTATTTTAAGAGTGCTTTTGCGAGTTGGCACCGGTAAAATGGAGTATGTGTTTCAAACCATCATTATGATTCATCGCATACAACAATCTGTTTTTTAAAAGTACCGGTAAAGAATTTTAGCCTAGTCTATCACAGCTATTTCTATACTAATTTTATTACTGCAATTAAATAAAAACTCCTAGGAAGAAACGCGAAAAACGCGAAAACGAGATAATGTTTACGACCGCGCTTGAAAATCTGTCCGAGTGAGAAAAGTGTCTGCGCGGATGCGAAAAGCGAGCATTGTTACGTCAATTTGTGCATCTTGCTGATTGGCCAATGTCTCGAAGTAAACAAGGAAGTCGATGCTCGGGGGAAGGTCCATAATGACAGAGCTATGGAAAGGCTACCCAACTCAACGCAATATCGAGCAGTAATAACTAAGATTCATCCGCTCGCTAACAGCTGATTCAATTCAATTGATACGTCATGCAGGAGCCATTGCTCATTGCCGGAAATGTAGAGAATATAGGGCAGATCGTAGCACATATTTTTTGTAGTAAAAACGTCTTTTCCGTCAAACTTGGAACTTTTGGATGTGGGAACAAGGCATTATTTGTTACTAAATTTCTAAGGAACATTTTAGAATTATTTCCAGGTAGTTCCCCTATGTGTGCTACAAAACTCATTTTCTAGGCGTTTTTCAGGGCCTCGTCTCACGATCTAAAGATATTTATTTAAAAGTTCAAAATTTAAGACTTCATGATCACATAATAATTTTTCACCGTAGTGAATACAAGTTTGTCCATTTTTATTTCTTCTATTAATCTTCATGAATATTCTGATGAGGTTCTTCAAATTTATCGACAATTTTCCGATACATTTATTTCATTGTGCTCATATATATAAGTGTACAGATAACATTTTGTTCGCAAGTTCAAAAAAGACTCAAAAAGTGGTTGATGCACAGAGATTTACTACAGCATAACATAAGACTTTACCTATAACAGTAAAACCAAAACAAAGCAGTACCGCACGCCAGATAAAAACATTCGACATTCAAGTGCCCGGGCGGATCGCGTACGAGTCTGGCAGTTGATTACTTATTGATCTTAAGATCGGTAAGTATGTTGATAGGTATTTGTCTGTTTGTTCCTTTGTCTGTCTGTCTGTTTGTATGTTTGTCTGTTTGTCTGTTAGATGAACGCGATATCTCACGACGGCGAGCTTGAATCTGCCCCAAATTTTGCATGTGCATTCATCATATCTCTGACCAAAAGCCTATTGATTTTAGATGAATTATGTCGGATAATTAGCGAGTTATTAATTAATTAGTGATGGAACACGCGGTGTTGCTAGAGGTTCAGAGAGAATTACAATGCCCTCTCTGCGATGCGATCGAAACCGCAGTTTCTGTTTTGGGGGATCCCCCTTTTCGTGCGATTGTGTGTGTGTGCGCAACACTTCTCTGTCTGCGATGCTGAGCGTTTGGTTAGGTAATTTGGTTACACGCCGCTTCGACATCAATGATCTGGAAGCGTCGTATAAAGCTAATTCGGATACAATCGGAATCATCCGTCGTATACTATCTTTGCGTTTGACACAAACTATAGGATAATCGACGTTCGCCATTACCGGTGGCAAATAGGCTATTGGCTGAAACCAAATCTAATTCTTCACTAAAATATCGCTAGGCTGTGGTGGAATAGCCGTCGCAATCGCGGTTATCGCCGTTTTATTTGACACAAAATATAGGATAGTTGGCGTTAGCCATTTTCGGTGGTAAATTGGCTGTAAACTGATCAAAACGATCCAGTTCTTCTTCTCAATTCTTCATAAAAGTATTTCCTCAAGTAGCATTTCGGCGGCTACGTGGGGAGTTGTTACTTATCGATCTTAAGATCGGTAGGTATATTGATAGGTATTTGTCTGTCTGTGTGTATGTATGTCTGTCTGTATGTCTGTGTGTCTGTTAGATGAACGCGATATCTCACGAACGCGTTTAGCGAGTTATTAACTAATTACCGATCTAAGATCGATAAGTCTTCGGTCTCCAACCGATATTCTCGTTACTTTCTCGGGACTTCTCGTCACACGTAAACAATGGCCAGACGCGTATACAACAAATTTTTTATTTTATTTATTTCTGGTAATTGTATTTAAGAAAATATGTGCAGAAAATTATTTGAGTATAGGTAAACATGTTATTGCTGAAGATACAAGATAATAGATAATGTTTCTGTAGGAAATATTTTCGGTTCGTGACACCATTGATTTGTTATAATAAATGAACGTAATTGGTATATGTTGTTTTCCGTCTATCTGATATTTACTTATTGTTACAAGAAGGTTTCTTGATCTTCATCTTAAAAGCAATCTTACGTTAATGCCGTTGGGCTTTTCAACTATTTTTAAAAAACAATTCACGATTAAATACATGCTGATTCAGCAAAACTTGCTATTTAGAACATATTTGTTAAATTTTCATCAGACATAAATCAGTGTTAAAAAATTCATTATTCTGGAATCCACTGACTGTTTTTTATAGCTAATGTAAAATATAGGTAAATCGACAATTTAAGGGTGTCCCTTGGGTTAGTGGGAGTGTAACGTTTAACTAAGAGTAAACATAAAAAACATATTACGTCATTCTGAAATACCACGGTATAATGACAATGAGATTGACGGAACATCACAAAAACAAATTTGTCAATAATATTCGTGTATAATTTGTTTGTGAGGTTATAATCAGGATTGTTGATAATGTCATGTTTAATAAACGAAATGGGGTGTGATAATATCAATACTTATATATAAGCTTTACTAAAAACATTCGTACGTACCTACCATTTCCGTATCTTGTAAATTCTTGTTGGTGCTATGTAATTTATGCTATATATTTACTATTGCCAGGCTTGTCCATGTGGATGGGATCCCATGTGAATGCCAAACAAAATATATATTACCGGGTACTGGACTCAAGGTCAAACCCGTTTGTAAACGTTTAGTTATTGTCCACACGTGCGTGATATCGAACCCATTCTAGATTTTAGATGTTTGCAACAATGAGAGAGTATCCTGTAGTGAGCCTTACTGGAACTTCTTATATCCTTTTGTACATTTCGAGAGAATTCTCAACTAGTCGCAAGCTTTCTGCTGTCGCATATAAACATTTCTTATGGAAAACCGAATGGTGGCACAATGGTGACTTATTTTCCAACGGGCAATATTGTAATGATAAATACAAGTGGATTAAAACAGAAGGATGGTATAACTTCTTAATTCTGAATTTGGTATTTAAAAATCATTACAACTATGATTACTGGCTATTTGTAACAGAGTCTTATCACTTAGTCGCTAGAAAAATGAGATAGGCCTGGCTACAAAGTAAAATCCATCATGTGGTTATTTTAGAAAAATAATATATCTTTGCAGTTGCTGACCATAATTCATTTATTCATTTAAAAAAATGCAAGAAACAAAATTAATGCATGTACACAATATTTCAATATAGCGTGGTTAATAATCATCTTACGTTTTCTCACGTGATAGAAAACCAGAATATAACAATCTAAGAATAAAATCTATTTTCTATCAAATTTTCTGCTGTTGTATATATATGTACACTTTTTGTATGGGAGCCGAATGGTTGCACTAAAGTGACCTATTTTCCTACGAGCAACATTGTGATGGTCAATAAATATGGACGAAATCAAAGGATGGTAAATGTTCCTAATTATGAATTTGTTCTTTTTTAATTTTTAAACTTTAATTAGTGACTATACATAAAGTGATTACTATATAACTATATAAAATAATTAATTCATGCACACTATATTTCAATATAACAAAATTAAGTATCAATTTATTTTTTTATTCTTAAATGATAGAGCTTTAAAATAAATCTCCGAAAAATATCTGTCAAGCCACCGCTTATTCATGAAGTAAACTAAAGAATATTATGAAATAAATATAAAATTGTTCAATTTGCCACAGCTGTTATTTATTTTCGCTCCAAATCATTAAAAACATTAAACAGTAAGATCATCTTGGTTAGTAAAAATTATTCAAAAACATTTTTATTTTTGGGAAAACAATGATATATGTTAAATGCATGCAATATATTTTAATGATCTTTGCTGTTTCATCAATCCATTGGTCCTCGCTCAATTATGACATATTATCTTTTCACACATCTGCAATAAATAAATTTATTATCTGAATTCTGCCCTTATAAAATTGAATAATGAACTGGTACAAGTATACTTTTTAAGATCAAGTAGTCTCAAAATAATTAAATGAAAAGGGACTTGATAAGAATTGATGACCATTCATAAAGCAAACCATTGAATATCAAAACACTGAATGGCAAAAATCCTAGATTTTGGAAATGCCAAAAACGTGTCAATTAAATATTTTTAGACTTGCTGCTAACTTGTCAGCCAGCTCCAAGCGATTACTTATCATGAAAACTTTAATCACGTAAAACAACAAAACTACATAAATATTATTGTTTTAGGTATTTTTTCAATGAAGTAATTTACCTAATGTAATTTTTGGAATGTTCGAAAGTTTATACCTGCAAGTCTTCACTGATGTGATAGTCTCAGTTTCAACCCTATTGCTTTTTCAAACTTCAAAACTCATTTCGTATTCGACCTCTTCAGTTTTGTATTGTAATGGGCTGAATTCCTTGCCAGTAACAGGATCTTTGCAACGTGAAGAACACTCCGCTCGTAGAAATATCGAAGGATATACATTATGAGGGCAACTAATCCTGAAGTCAAATTTATATATGTCGAGGCAGTGAGAATTTACTAATAATTTATAATAAAAAACATCAAATGAAAACGTAGTTGCCAACCATCTAAACATGTTGTCAACCTGTTAGTAAAAAGAACAATTACGTTTTATTTTTTTTTTCTCCAATCATTGAAAATCAAAGCTGATTATGAAACAAATGAATGACTTCACATTACTTAAATTGATTAAAAAATACCAAACTTGACAAGATGTGTCAACAACAAATGCTCAAATGCATACTTATTTTATGATGCGAATGAAGAAAAGCAAAATTTCCATCATTTGTCTACTTTACAATTTTCTTTATACCGATAAAGAGTAGGCTAAAAAATAATATCTTTATTCAAATCTAACACGTAGTCATATTACAAAAATGTACAAACCAATTCAATGTTACTGGAACAAATAGGTCGTTGTCATATCTTGTTAATACAATGTAGCAAGAATTATCGTTGATGAATCTGAAAAATAATTTCAAATATATAGAATAATGATATATTACTACCTACAAAACATTTTCAAAATTTTCAATATTGCAAATTGGAACAGCTCAAATCCTAAATTTAAATGATCAAATACACTAGTAATAATTTACAACAATAGGAAAATATACACAGATATAGGTAATTGATACTCACTGATCTACACTCAATGCTTCACAGTACATGGAGAAAAGTAGGACTGTTGTCAAACATATCTGAAACACGAGGAATTTATAAAAAGTTCGAAATTTAGTACTCATAAAAGATTTTATGAAAAGCAATCAGGAATTTCTTACCGTAGTGAATGAAAGTTTGTTCATTTTTTTTTAATTTCTTTTCTTAATCTTTTTACACGCTCTGATGTGATTCTTCAAATATATCGACGATCTTATGATTCGTGTATCCTATTGTGCTCATATATATATAAGATAAAGGACAATTAAATTTTTTCAAATATTTTCAATTTTATTTTAAAATGGCGTTCACAAAATTAGGGCGTGCTTTAAGTAAAAATTTATTGCTGCTGAATATGCGAAAAATGGGAAATGTTTTATCGAACCTATTTTCGATTCGTGAGGACCCTCCTTTCCTATATTCACAATATCCGGTACATGATATGTGTACAACCTGGTACACGAATTTATTCCCTTAAATCTTGATTTTAAAATATGTTTTTTACATAAAATATTTCAATAATGTTGTTCTTCATCTCAGCTATTTTTCATGCTTGAAAAATTACGAATAACAAGACTGATTTAGTACAACGTGTTACTAAGAAAAGACTTTTTAAATTTTACAAAATTTTGATCAATTCTAAAAATTTATATCGAGAATTCAGTGACTTTGTTTGTAGCTGATATTACACATAGATATATTGACAACTTCACTAAATTTTATCCGTTAGGCAGGTGGTGATTTAACGTTTAATTTAGTTTAAATTTTTCTCTCAAAATAAACTCTTGAATGTAATACACCGGTATTGTGAGTAATGTTTTAATTAGTATAAACCAAAAAATCAATCTTTAGATAAATCATTATCTCAATTGCAAAACAGAGTTTGCCTTATTGAATACCATGTCGTTTCCAGTCCCTTCTTTTCATTTGAACTTGTAACTTTAATTTTAGAAAAGCAAAGTCACTAATAATAGGAATAATGGACAGCGTGAATACAGATGAAGACAGAGAAATGAACTGAAAAATTAAACAAATAATAATTAGAAGTGATTATCACTTCTAGTGTGGAAGACGTAAACTGCATTAAGACCGGTTGCTTTCTGACTAAAACGACATCAAGAACGACATCAACGCTAAAAATACACATCGAATCCAATTTTTATCCAAAAAAAGCTGAGTGGCGATTTGTTTTTCATTCGAGAATTCAACTTAAGCAGACGGGCATCGAGATATAAATAGGTACATTAACAAACATATGGCATAAATTACTTGTTACCAGCAATAATTTACTAGATACCTAAATGATAAGTTTTAACAAAAGTTTTCAGTAAAGCTTGTTTATGAGAATTGTTATTGGCGCACCACTTTTTTCTTTTGTTTTGAAAATGACCTATCAATGACATCATTCCTGAATATAATGGCACAAACAAATTATACACCAATTTTATTGATGAATTGCTTTATTATGATGTTCCGTCAATGTTACGGTCATTTATTTAAACCATAACATTTAAGCATAGTCAGCATGACGTAAAAATGTTCGATTTGGTAATGTTAAGATGTTCTTATTTTGATATCATTGTCAGGTTGTTTTTAGACATTGATATTAATGCACCACATTCCTTTTTTTAGATGACATATCAAGAACATCACTTCTTATTATAATAGCAGAAAGAATTATATACGCTATATACGATATACAATATTATTGATGATTTTATTTAGTTACCAGATGTGCGCTATGAAACACATTTTCTGGGCGTTTTTCAAGACATCGTCTCACGGCCCATATCCGTGGTAATACTCTACCAATGTTTAATAACTTACTTATACTTTTTAACAACGTCCTTGCATAACTTAACTAATGGACCTTTCCCCAACCTTTGACCCCCGATAAATTCTTCCTATACATTACCATTGCAAAATTTCGGGGCTATTTTAAGAGTGCTTTTGCGAGTTGGCACCTGTAAAAAGGGGTATGTGTTTCAAACCATCATTATGATTCATCGCATAAACAATCTGTTTTTTAAAAGTACCGGTAAAGAATTTTAGCCTAGTCTATCACAGCTATTTCTATACTAATTTTATTACTGCAATTAACTTAAAACTCCTAGGAAGACAGAGTAATCATTGAATTATCTGATTTATATTTAAGTTTCCGAAACACAACTGAAAACTAACGATTAGAGTTCAAAAAGGCGAAAACGAGGTAATGTTTACGACCGCGCTTGAAAATCTGTCTGAGTGAGAAAAGTGTCTGCGCGGATGCGAAAAGCGAGCATTGTAACGTCAATTTGTGCATCTTGCTGATTGGCCAATGTCTCGAAGTAAACAAGGAAGTCGATGCTCGGGGGAAGGTCCATAATAACAGAGCTATGGAAAGGCTACCCAACTCAACGCAATATCGAGCAGTAATAACTAAGGTTTATCCGCTCGCTAACAGCTGATTCAATTCAATTGTTACGTCATGCAGGAGCCATTGTTCATTGCCGGAAATGTAGAGAATATAGGGCAGATCGTAGCACATATTTCTTGTAGTAAAAGCGTCTTTTCCGTCAAACTTGGAACTTTTGGAAGTGGGAACAAGGCATTATTTGTTACTAAATTTCTAAGAAACATTTTAGAATTATTTCCAGGTAGTTCCCTTATGTGTGCTACAAAACTCATTTTCTAGGCGTTTTTCAGGGCCTCGTCTCACGATCTAAAGATATTTATTTAAAAGTTCAAAATTTAAGACTTCATGAGCACATAATAATTTTTCACCGTAGTGAATACAAGTTTGTCCATTTTTATTTCTTCTATTAAATTCATGAATGTTCTGATGAGGTTCTTCAAATTTATCGACAATTTTCTGATTCGTTTATTCCATTGTGCTCATATATATAAGTGTACGGATAACATTTTGTTCGCAAGTTCAAAAAAGACTCAGTGGTTGATGCACAGAGATTTACTACAGCATAACATAAGACTTTACCTATAACAGTAACGATCCCGGGCGGATCGCGTACGAGTCTGGCAGTTGATTACTTTACAGTGTTAAAAAATTCATTATTCTGGAATCCACTGACTTTTTTTTATAGCTAATGTAAAATATAGGGTAAATCGACAATTTAAATTAAGGGTGTGGTGTCCCTTGGTTTAGTGGGAGTGTAACGTTTAAATAAGAGTAAACATAAAAAACATATTACGTCATTCTGAAATACCACGGTATAATGACAATGGCATTGACGGAACATCACAGAAACAAATTTGTCAATAATATTCGTGTATATTTGTTTGTGAGATTATAATCAGGATTGTTGATAATGTCATGTTTAATAAACGAAATGGGGTGTGATAATATCAATACTTATATATAAGCTTTACTAAAAACTAAGTTTGGTTAGGTATTTTGGTTACACGCCGCTTCGACATCTATGATATGGAAGCGTTGTATAAAGCTAATTCGGATACAATCGGAATCATCCGTCGTATACTATCTTTGCGTTTGACACAAACTATAGGATAATCGACGTTCGCCATTACCGGTGGCAAATAGGCTATTGGCTGAAACCAAATCTAATTCTTCACTAAAATATCGCTAGGCTGTGGTGGAATAGCCGTCGCAATTGCGGTTAGCGCCGTTTTATTTGACACAAAATATAGGATAGTTGGCGTTAGCCATTTTCGGTGGTAAATTGGCTGTAAACTGATCAAAACGATCCAGTTCTTCTTCTCAATTCTTCATAAAAGTATTTCCTCAAGTAGCATTTCGGCGGCTACGTAGGGAGTTGTTACTTATCGATCTTAAGATCGGTAGGGATATTGATAGGTATTTGTCTGTCTGTGTGTATGTATGTCTGTCTGTTTGTATGTCTGTGTGTCTGTTAGATGAACGCGATATCTCACGAACGCGTGGTTGAATCTGCCTCAAATTTTGCATGTGCATGCATCTTACCTCGGACCAGAAGCCTATAGATTTTGGGTTGATTATGTCGTGTAATTAGCGAGTTATTAACTAATTACCGATCTAAGATCGATAAGTCTTCGGTCTCCGACCGATATTCTCGTTACTTTCTCGGGACTTCTCGTCACACGTAAACAATGGCCAGACACGTATACAACACATTTTTTTTTCATTTATTTCTGGTAATTGTATTTAAGAAAAGATGTGCAGAAAATTATTTGAGTATAGGTAAACATGTTATTGCTGAATATACAAGATAATAGATAATGTTTCTGTAGGAAATATTTTCGGTTCGTGACACCATTGATTTGTTATAATAAATGAACGTAATTGGTATATGTTGTTTTCCGTCTATCTGATATTTACTTATTGTTACAAGAATGTTTCTTGATCTTCATCTTAAAAGCAATATTACGATAATGCCGTTGGGCTTTTCAACTATTTTTAAAAAACAATTCACGATTAAATACATGCTGATTCAGTAAAACTTGCTATTTAGAACATATTTGTTAAATTTTAACCAGACATAAATCAGTCTTAAAAAATTCATTATTCTGGAATCCACTGACTGTTTTTTATAGCTAATGTAAAATATAGGTAAATCGACAATTTAAATTAAGGGTGTGGTGTCCCTTGGGTTAGTGGGAGTGTAACGTTTAACTAAGAGTAAACATAAAAAACATATTACGTCATTCTGAAATACCACGGTATAATGACAATGGCATTGATGGAACATCACAGAAACAAATTTGTCAATAATATTCGTGTATAACTTGTTTGTGAGATTATAATCAGGATTGTTGATAATGTCATGTTTAATAAACGAAATGGGGTGTGATAATATCAATACTTATATATAAGCTTTACTAAAAACATTCGTACGTACTTACCATTTCAATATCTTGTAAGTTCTTGTTGGTGCTATGTAATTTATGCTATATATTTACTATTGCCAGGCTTGTCCATGTGGATGGGATCCCATGTGAATGCCAAACAAAATATATATTACCGGGTACTGGACTCAAGGTCAAACCCATTTGTAAACGTTTAGTTATTGTCCACACGTGCGTGATATCGAACCCATTCTAGATTTTAGAAGTTTGCAACAATGAGAGAGTATCCTGTAGTGAGCCTTACTGGAACTGCTTATATCCTTTTGTACATTTCGAGAAAATTCTCAACTAGTCGCAAGCTTTCTGCTGTCGCATATAAACATTTCTTATGGAAAACCGAATGGTGGCACAATAGTGACGGGCAATATTGTAATGATAAATACAAGTGGATTAAAACAGAAGGATGGTATAACTTCTTAATTCTGAATTTGGTATTTAAAAATCATTACAACTATGATTACTGGCTATTTGTAACAGAGTCTTATCACTAAGTCGCTAGAAAAATGAGATAGGCCTGGCTACAAAGTAAAATCCATTATGTGGTTATTTTAGAAAAATAATATATCTTTGCAGTTGCTGACCATAATTCATTTATTCATTTGAAAAAATGCAAGAAACAAAATTAATGCATGTACACAATATTTCAATATAGCGTGGTTAATAATCATCTTACGTTTTCTCACGTGATAGAAAACCAGAATATAACAATCTAAGAATAAAATCTATTTTCTATCAAATTTTCTGCTGTCGTATATATATGTACACTTTTTGTATGGGAGCCGAATGGTTGCACTAAAGTGACCTATTTTCCTACGAGCATCATTGTGATGGTCAATAAATATGGACGAAATCAAAGGATGGTAAATGTTCCTAATTATGAATTTGTTCTTTTTTAATTTTTAAACTTTAATTAGTGACTATACATAAAGTGATTACTATATAACTATATAAAATAATTAATTCATGCACACTATATTTCAATATAACAAAATTAAGTATCAATTTATTTTTTTATTCTTAAATGATAGAGCTTTAAAATAAATCTTCGAAAAATATCTGTCACGCCACCGCTTATTCATGAAGTAAACTAAAGAATATTATGAAATAAATATAAAATTGTTCAATTTGCCACAGCTGGTATTTATTTTCGCTACAAATCATTAAAAACATTAAACAGTAAGATCATCTTGGTTAGTAAAAATTATTCAAGAACATTTTTATTTTTGGAAAAACAATGATATATGTTAAATGCATGCAATATATTTTAATGATATTTGCTGTTTCATCAATCCATTGGTCCTCGCTCAATTATGTAGACATATTATCTTTTCACACATCTGCAATAAATAAATTTATTATCTGAATTCTGCCCTTATAAAATTGAATAATGAACTGGTACAAGTATACTTTTTAAGATCAAGTAGTCTCAAAATAATTAAAAATGAAAAGGGACTTGATAAGAATTGATGACCATTCATAAAGCAAACCATTGAATATCAAAACACTGAATGGGAAAAATCCTAGATTTTGGAAATGCCAAAAACGTGTCAATTAAATAT
This sequence comes from Styela clava, assembly GCF_964204865.1. Taxonomy (NCBI): domain Eukaryota; kingdom Metazoa; phylum Chordata; class Ascidiacea; order Stolidobranchia; family Styelidae; genus Styela; species Styela clava. Next base: position 9,125,543 of record NC_135259.1, on the reverse strand, counting down.
TTTTAGACTTGCTGCTAACTTGTCAGCCAGCTACAAGCGATTACTTATCATGAAAACTTTAATCACGTAAAACAACAAAACTACATAAATATTATTGTTTTAGGTATTTTTTCAAGGAAGTAATTAACCTAATGTAATTTTTGGAATGTTCGAAAGTTTATACCTGCAAGTCTTCACTGATGTGATAGTCTCAGTTTCAGCCCTATTGCTTTTTCGAACTTCAAAACTCATTTCGTATTCGACCTCTTCAGTTTTGTATTGTAATGGGCTGAATTCCTTGCCAGTAACAGGATCTTTGCAACGTGAAGAACACTCCGCTCGTAGAAATATCGAAGGATATACATTATGAGGGCAACTAATCCTGAAGTCAAATTTATATATGTCGAGGCAGTGAGAATTTACTAATAATTTATAATAAAAAACATCAAATGAAAACGTAGTTGCCAACCATCTAAACATGTTATCAACCTGTTAGTAAAAAGAACAATTACGTTTTATTTTTTTTTCTCCAATCATTGAAAATCAAAGCTGATTATGAAACAAATGAATGACTTCACATTAATTAAATTGATTAAAAAATACCAAACTTGACAAGATGTGTCAACAACAAATGCTCAAATGCATACTTATTTTATGATGCGAATGAAGAAAAGCAAAATTTCCATCATTTGTCTACTTTACAATTTTCTTTATACCGATAAAGAGTAGGCTAAAAAATAATATCTTTATTCAAATCTAACACGTAGTCATATTACAAAAATGTACAAACCAATTCAATGTTACTGGAACAAATAGGTCGTTGTCATATCTTGTTAATACAATGTAGCAAGAATTATCGTTGATGAATCTGAAAAATAATTTCAAATATATAGAATAATGATATATTATTACCTACAAAACATTTTCAAAATTTTCAATATTGCAAATTGGAACAGCTCAAATCCTAAATTTAAATGATCAAATACACTAGTAATAATTTACAACAATAGGAAAATATACACAGATATAGGTAATTGATACTCACTGATCTACACTCAATGCTTCACAGTACATGGAGAAAAGTAGGACTGTTGTCAAACATATCTGAAACACGAGGAATTTATAAAAAGTTCGAAATTTAGTACTCATAAAAGATTTTATGAAAAGCAATCAGGAATTTCTTACCGTAGTGAATGAAAGTTTGTTCATTTTTTTTAATTTCTTTTCTTAATCTTTTTACACGCTCTGATGTGATTCTTCAAATATATCGACGATCTTATGATTCGTGTATCCCATTGTGCTCATATATATATAAGATAAAGGACAATTAAATTTTTTCAAATATTTTCAATTTTATTTTAAAATGGCGTTCACAAAATTAGGGCGTGCTTAAGTAAAAATTTATTGCTGCTGAATATGCGAAAAATGGGAAATGTTTTATCGAACCTATTTTCGATTCGTGATGACCCTCCTTTCCTATATTCACAATATCCGGTACATGATATGTGTACAACCTGGTACACGAATTTATTCCCTTAAATCTTGATTTTAAAATATGTTTTTTACATAAAATATTTCAATAATGTTGTTCTTCATCTCAGCTATTTTTCATGCTTGAAAATTTACGAATAACAAGACTGATTTAGTACAACGTGTTACTAAGAGAAGACTTTTTAAATTTTACAAAATTTTGATCAATTATAAAAATTTATATCGAAAATTCAGTGACTTTGTTTGTAGCTGATATTACACATAGATATATTGACAACTTCACTAAATTTTATCAGTTAGGCAGGTGGTGATTTAACGTTTAATTTAGTTTAAATTTTTCTCTCAAAATAAACTCTTGAAAATAATACACCGGTATTGTGAGTATTTGCAATTACAAAATCATATTCAGTCAATTATCATTTTATCCATGATATTTCGAAACAATGGTTTTTTGGGGTCATAATTCCAACTCATTTTCTAAATCAATATTTTTGGCGAGACAAGTAGAAAATTGATTTTGCCTAAAATACAACTATCAATATGAATAAATTGGTTGGGTCAAGTGATATTTATGTTAGATTTGCCTACATATAACTTCTGTTACTTCAACTATCCGTGCAAGATGCCTGTTTAATAGGATCCAAAATACCCATATTTCTAAAAATGTTGGTCGAAGCGAAAGCTATTGCAATGTTTTCTATACACTTGAAAGAAAGTTTCAATACTTTGGATTACAAAGTTTCTTGAAAAAATTTCACACGATGTCCGAGATCCGTAACTTGAAAATTATGAAAGAGATACCTATGTGATAAAGTTCAGCATGATAACAATTGATTAAACTAAATATATAACATAAGAATGATTTTGCGGAGTTTTTCAGGCCTCATATTTATTGCCTGATGAATGTCAGATATAATATTTCTTACTTTTTCATCATAAGAAGAAGAGTAATGTTTTAATTAGTATAAACCAAAAAATCAACCTTTAGATAAATCATTATCTCAATTGCAAAACAGAGTTTGCCTTATTGAATACCATGTCGTTTCCAGTCCCTTCTTTTCATTTGAACTTGTAACTTTAATTTTAGAAAAGCAAAGTCACTAATAATAGGAATAATGGACAGCGTGAATACAGATGAAGACAGAGAAATGAACTGAAAAATTAAACAAATAATAATTAGAAGTGATTATCACTTCTAGTGTGGAAGACGTAAACTGCATTAAGACCGGTTGCTTTCTGACTAAAACGACATCAAGAACGACATCAACGCTAAAAATACACATCGAATCCAATTTTTATCCAAAAAAAGCTGAGTGGCGATTTGTTTTTCATTCGAGAATTCAACTTAAGCAGACGGGCATCGAGATATAAATAGGTACATTAACAAACATATGGCATAAATTACTTGTTACCAGCAATAATTTACTAGATACCTAAATGATAAGTTTTAACAAAAGTTTTCAGTAAAGCTTGTTTATGAGAATTGTTATTGGCGCACCACTTTTTTCTTTTGTTTTGAAAATGACCTATCAATGACATCATTCCTGAATATAATGGCACAAACAAATTATACACCAATTTTATTGATGAATTGCTTTATTATGATGTTCCGTCAATGTTACGGTCATTTATTTAAACCATAACATTTAAGCATAGTCAGCATGACGTAAAAATGTTCGATTTGGTAATGTTAAGATGTTCTTATTTTGATATCATTGTCAGGTTGTTTTTAGACATTGATATTAATGCACCACATTCCTTTTTTTAGATGACATATCAAGAACATCACTTCTTATTATAATAGCAGAAAGAATTATATACGCTATATACGATATACAATATTATTGATGATTTTATTTAGTTACCAGATGTGCGCTATGAAACACATTTTCTGGGCGTTTTTCAAGACATCGTCTCACGGCCCATATCCGTGGTAATACTCTACCAATGTTTAATAACTTACTTATACTTTTTAACAACGTCCTTGCATAACTTAACTAATGGACCTTTCCCCAACCTTTGACCCCCGATAAATTCTTCCTATACATTACCATTGCAAAATTTCGGGGCTATTTTAAGAGTGCTTTTGCGAGTTGGCACCTGTAAAAAGGGGTATGTGTTTCAAACCATCATTATGATTCATCGCATAAACAATCTGTTTTTTAAAAGTACCGGTAAAGAATTTTAGCCTAGTCTATCACAGCTATTTCTATACTAATTTTATTACTGCAATTAACTTAAAACTCCTAGGAAGACAGAGTAATCATTGAATTATCTGATTTATATTTAAGTTTCCGAAACACAACTGAAAACTAACGATTAGAGTTCAAAAAGGCGAAAACGAGGTAATGTTTACGACCGCGCTTGAAAATCTGTCTGAGTGAGAAAAGTGTCTGCGCGGATGCGAAAAGCGAGCATTGTAACGTCAATTTGTGCATCTTGCTGATTGGCCAATGTCTCGAAGTAAACAAGGAAGTCGATGCTCGGGGGAAGGTCCATAATAACAGAGCTATGGAAAGGCTACCCAACTCAACGCAATATCGAGCAGTAATAACTAAGGTTTATCCGCTCGCTAACAGCTGATTCAATTCAATTGTTACGTCATGCAGGAGCCATTGTTCATTGCCGGAAATGTAGAGAATATAGGGCAGATCGTAGCACATATTTCTTGTAGTAAAAGCGTCTTTTCCGTCAAACTTGGAACTTTTGGAAGTGGGAACAAGGCATTATTTGTTACTAAATTTCTAAGAAACATTTTAGAATTATTTCCAGGTAGTTCCCTTATGTGTGCTACAAAACTCATTTTCTAGGCGTTTTTCAGGGCCTCGTCTCACGATCTAAAGATATTTATTTAAAAGTTCAAAATTTAAGACTTCATGAGCACATAATAATTTTTCACCGTAGTGAATACAAGTTTGTCCATTTTTATTTCTTCTATTAAATTCATGAATGTTCTGATGAGGTTCTTCAAATTTATCGACAATTTTCTGATTCGTTTATTCCATTGTGCTCATATATATAAGTGTACGGATAACATTTTGTTCGCAAGTTCAAAAAAGACTCAGTGGTTGATGCACAGAGATTTACTACAGCATAACATAAGACTTTACCTATAACAGTAACGATCCCGGGCGGATCGCGTACGAGTCTGGCAGTTGATTACTTTACAGTGTTAAAAAATTCATTATTCTGGAATCCACTGACTTTTTTTTATAGCTAATGTAAAATATAGGGTAAATCGACAATTTAAATTAAGGGTGTGGTGTCCCTTGGGTTAGTGGGAGTGTAACGTTTAAATAAGAGTAAACATAAAAAACATATTACGTCATTCTGAAATACCACGGTATAATGACAATGGCATTGACGGAACATCACAGAAACAAATTTGTCAATAATATTCGTGTATATTTGTTTGTGAGATTATAATCAGGATTGTTGATAATGTCATGTTTAATAAACGAAATGGGGTGTGATAATATCAATACTTATATATAAGCTTTACTAAAAACTAAGTTTGGTTAGGTATTTTGGTTACACGCCGCTTCGACATCTATGATATGGAAGCGTTGTATAAAGCTAATTCGGATACAATCGGAATCATCCGTCGTATACTATCTTTGCGTTTGACACAAACTATAGGATAATCGACGTTCGCCATTACCGGTGGCAAATAGGCTATTGGCTGAAACCAAATCTAATTCTTCACTAAAATATCGCTAGGCTGTGGTGGAATAGCCGTCGCAATTGCGGTTAGCGCCGTTTTATTTGACACAAAATATAGGATAGTTGGCGTTAGCCATTTTCGGTGGTAAATTGGCTGTAAACTGATCAAAACGATCCAGTTCTTCTTCTCAATTCTTCATAAAAGTATTTCCTCAAGTAGCATTTCGGCGGCTACGTAGGGAGTTGTTACTTATCGATCTTAAGATCGGTAGGTATATTGATAGGTATTTGTCTGTCTGTGTGTATGTATGTCTGTCTGTTTGTATGTCTGTGTGTCTGTTAGATGAACGCGATATCTCACGAACGCGTGGTTGAATCTGCCTCAAATTTTGCATGTGCATGCATCTTACCTCGGACCAGAAGCCTATAGATTTTGGGTTGATTATGTCGTGTAATTAGCGAGTTATTAACTAATTACCGATCTAAGATCGATAAGTCTTCGGTCTCCGACCGATATTCTCGTTACTTTCTCGGGACTTCTCGTCACACGTAAACAATGGCCAGACACGTATACAACACATTTTTTTTTCATTTATTTCTGGTAATTGTATTTAAGAAAAGATGTGCAGAAAATTATTTGAGTATAGGTAAACATGTTATTGCTGAATATACAAGATAATAGATAATGTTTCTGTAGGAAATATTTTCGGTTCGTGACACCATTGATTTGTTATAATAAATGAACGTAATTGGTATATGTTGTTTTCCGTCTATCTGATATTTACTTATTGTTACAAGAATGTTTCTTGATCTTCATCTTAAAAGCAATATTACGATAATGCCGTTGGGCTTTTCAACTATTTTTAAAAAACAATTCACGATTAAATACATGCTGATTCAGTAAAACTTGCTATTTAGAACATATTTGTTAAATTTTAACCAGACATAAATCAGTGTTAAAAAATTCATTATTCTGGAATCCACTGACTGTTTTTTATAGCTAATGTAAAATATAGGTAAATCGACAATTTAAATTAAGGGTGTGGTGTCCCTTGGGTTAGTGGGAGTGTAACGTTTAACTAAGAGTAAACATAAAAAACATATTACGTCATTCTGAAATACCACGGTATAATGACAATGGCATTGATGGAACATCACAGAAACAAATTTGTCAATAATATTCGTGTATAACTTGTTTGTGAGATTATAATCAGGATTGTTGATAATGTCATGTTTAATAAACGAAATGGGGTGTGATAATATCAATACTTATATATAAGCTTTACTAAAAACATTCGTACGTACTTACCATTTCAATATCTTGTAAGTTCTTGTTGGTGCTATGTAATTTATGCTATATATTTACTATTGCCAGGCTTGTCCATGTGGATGGGATCCCATGTGAATGCCAAACAAAATATATATTACCGGGTACTGGACTCAAGGTCAAACCCATTTGTAAACGTTTAGTTATTGTCCACACGTGCGTGATATCGAACCCATTCTAGATTTTAGAAGTTTGCAACAATGAGAGAGTATCCTGTAGTGAGCCTTACTGGAACTGCTTATATCCTTTTGTACATTTCGAGAAAATTCTCAACTAGTCGCAAGCTTTCTGCTGTCGCATATAAACATTTCTTATGGAAAACCGAATGGTGGCACAATAGTGACGGGCAATATTGTAATGATAAATACAAGTGGATTAAAACAGAAGGATGGTATAACTTCTTAATTCTGAATTTGGTATTTAAAAATCATTACAACTATGATTACTGGCTATTTGTAACAGAGTCTTATCACTAAGTCGCTAGAAAAATGAGATAGGCCTGGCTACAAAGTAAAATCCATTATGTGGTTATTTTAGAAAAATAATATATCTTTGCAGTTGCTGACCATAATTCATTTATTCATTTGAAAAAATGCAAGAAACAAAATTAATGCATGTACACAATATTTCAATATAGCGTGGTTAATAATCATCTTACGTTTTCTCACGTGATAGAAAACCAGAATATAACAATCTAAGAATAAAATCTATTTTCTATCAAATTTTCTGCTGTCGTATATATATGTACACTTTTTGTATGGGAGCCGAATGGTTGCACTAAAGTGACCTATTTTCCTACGAGCATCATTGTGATGGTCAATAAATATGGACGAAATCAAAGGATGGTAAATGTTCCTAATTATGAATTTGTTCTTTTTTAATTTTTAAACTTTAATTAGTGACTATATATAAAGTGATTACTATATAACTATATAAAATAATTAATTCATGCACACTATATTTCAATATAACAAAATTAAGTATCAATTTATTTTTTTATTCTTAAATGATAGAGCTTTAAAATAAATCTCCGAAAAATATCTGTCAAGCCACCGCTTATTCATGAAGTAAACTAAAGAATATTATGAAATAAATATAAAATTGTTCAATTTGCCACAGCTGTTATTTATTTTCGCTCCAAATCATTAAAAACATTAAACAGTAAGATCATCTTGGTTAGTAAAAATTATTCAAAAACATTTTTATTTTTGGAAAAACAATGATATATGTTAAATGCATGCAATATATTTTAATGATATTTGCTGTTTCATCAATCCATTGGTCCTCGCTCAATTATGTAGACATATTATCTTTTCACACATCTGCAATAAATAAATTTATTATCTAAATTCTGCCCTTATAAAATTGAATAATGAACTGGTACAAGTATACTTTTTAAGATCAAGTAGTCTCAACAATAATTAAAAATGAAAAGGGACTTGATAAGAATTGATGACCATTCATAAAGCAAACCATATAATATCAAAACACTAAATGGGATTCCTAGATTTTGAAAATGCCAAAAACGTGTCAATTAAATATTTTTAGACTTGCTGCTAACTTGTCAGCCAGCTACAAGCGATTACTTATCATGAAAACTTTAATCACGTAAAACAACAAAACTACATAAATATTATTGTTTTAGGTATTTTTTCAATGAAGTAATTTACCTAATGTAATTTTTGGAATGTTCGAAAGTTTATACCTGCAAGTCTTCACTGATGTGATAGTCTCAGTTTCAACCCTATTGCTTTTTCGAACTTCAAAACTCATTTCGTATTCGACCTCTTCAGTTTTGTATTGTAATGGGCTGAATTTCTTGCCAGTAACAGGATCTTTGCAACGTGAAGAACACCGCGCTCGTAGAAATATCGAAGGATATACATTATGAGGGCAACTAATCCTGAAGTCAAATTTATATATGTCAGGGCAGTGAGAATTTACTAATAATTTACAATAAAAAACATCAAATGAAAACGTAGTTGCCAACCATCTAAACATGTTATCAACCTGTTAGTAAAAAGAACAATTAGGTTTTATTTTTTTTTCTCCAATCATTGAAAATCAAAGCTGATTATGAAACAAATGAATGAATTCACATTAAATTGATTAACAAATACCAAACTTGACACGATGTGTCAACAACTAATGCTCAAATGCATACTTATTTTATGATGCGAATGAAGAAAAGCAAAATTTCCATCATTTGTCTACTTTACAATTTTCTTTATACCGATAAAGAGTGGGCTAAAAAATAATATCTTTATTCAAATCTAACACGTAGTCATATCACAAAAATGCACAAACCAATTCAATGTTACTGGAACAAATAGGTTGTTGTCATATCTTGTTAATACAATGTAGCAAGAGTTATCGTTGATGAATCTGAAAAATAATTTCAAATATATAGAATAATGATATATTACTACCTACAAAACATTTTCAAAATTTTCAATATTGCAAATTGAAACAGCTCAAATCCTAAATTTAAATGATCAAATACACTAGTAATAATTTACAACAATAGGGAAATATATACAGATATATGTAATTGATACTCACTGATCTACACTCAATGCTTCACAGTACATGGAGAAAAGTAGGACTGTTGTCAAACATATCTGAAACACGAGGAATTTATAAAAAGTTCGAAATTTAGTACTCATAAAAGATTTTATGAAAAGCAATCAGGAATTTCTTACCGTAGTGAATGAAAGTTTGTTCATTTTTTTTTATTTCTCCTCTTAATCTTCATACACGCTCTGATGTTATTCTTCAAATATATCGACGATCTTATGATTCGTGTATCTCATTGTGCTCATATATATATAAGTTTAGGGACAATTAATTTTTTTCAAATATTTTTAATTTTATTACAAAATGGCGTTCACAAAATTAGGGCGTGCTTAGAGTAAAAATTTATTGCTGCTGAATAGGCGAAAAATGAAAAATATTTTCTCGAACATATTTTCGATTCGTGAGGACCTCTCCTTTCCTATATTTACAGTATCCGGTGCATGCTATGTGTTTTTTTTTTTTCAGAATGTGTACAACCTGGTACATGAATTTATTCCCTTAATCTTGATTTTAAAATATGTTTTTTACATACATTATTTCAATAATGTTGTTCTTCATCTCAGCTATTTTTCATGCTTAAAAATTTACGAATAACGAGGCTGATTTAGTAAACGTGTTACTAAGAAAAGACTTTTTAATATTTACAAGATTTTGATATATTATAAAAATTTATATCGAGAATTCAGTGATTTTGTTTATAGCTGATATTACACATAGATATATTGACAACTTCACTAAATTTTATTCGTTAGGCAAGTGATGATTTGACGTTTTGTTAATTTCAGAGTTGAAAGAGATTTGTTATACTGGAAATTGTTGTACTTAAAATTAAGCTTTTCAACTCCAAAATATCGTACTCGAAAAGGAAAAAAATTTAAAGTCATTATTTAGTTTAAATTTTTCCCTCAAAATAAACTCTTGAAAAAAATACACCAGATTTGTGAGTATTTGCAATTACAAAATCATATTCAGTCAATTATCATTTTATTCATGATATTTCGAAACAATGACTCGAAACAATGTGCTCATAATTCTAACTCATTTTTTAAATCAATATTTTTGGCGAGACAAGTCAAAAATTGATTTTGCCAAAAATACAATTTTAAATATGAATAAATTGATTGGGTCTAGTGATTATTCTGTTAGATTTGCCTACATATAACTTCTGTTATTTCAACTATCCGTGCAAGATGTCTGTTTAATAGGATCTAAAATACCCATATTTATAAAAATGTTAGTCGATGCAAAAGTTATTGCAATGTTTTCTATACACTTGAGAGAAAGTTTCAATACTTTGGATTACAAAGTTTCTTGAAAAAATTTCACACGATGTCCGAGATCCGTAACTTGAAAATTGTGAAAGAGATACCTATGTTATAAAGTTAAGCATGATAACAATTGATTAAACTAATTATATAACATAAGAATGATTTTGTGGAGTTTTTCAGGTCTCATATTTATTACCTGGTGAATGTCAGATATAATATTTCTTACTTTTTCATCATAAGAAGAAGAGTAATGTTTTAATTAGTATAAACCAAAAAATCAACCTTTAGATAAATCATTATCTCAATTGCAAAACAGTTGCCTTATTGAATACCATGCCGTTTCCAGTCCCTTCTTTTCATTTGAACTTGTAACTTTAATTTTAGAAAAGCAAAGTCACTAATAATATGTATAATGGACAGCGAGAATACAGATGAAGACAGAGAAATGAACTGAAAAAATAAACAAATATTATTTAGAAGTGATTATCACTTCTGGTGTGGAAGACGTAAACTGCATTAAGATCGGTTGCTTTCTGACTAAAACGACATCAAGAACGACATCAACGCTAAAAATACACATCGAATCCAATTTTTATTCAAAAAAAGCTGAGTGGCGATTTGTTTTTCATTCGAGAATTCAACTTAAGCAGACGGGCATCGAGATATAAATAGGTACATTAACAAACATATGGCATAAATTACTTGTTACCAGCAATAATTTACTAGATACTAAAATGATAAGTTTTAACAAAAGTTTTCAGTAAAGCTTGTTTATGAGAATTGATATTGGCGCACCACTTTTTTCTTTTGTTTTGAAAATGACCTATCAATGACATCATTTCTGAATATAATGGCATAAACAAATTATACACCAGATTTATTGATGAATTGCTTTATTATGATGTTCCGTCAATGTGACGGTCATTTATTTATACCATAACATTTCAGCATAGTCAGCATGACGTAAAAATGTTCGATTTGTTAATGTTAAGATGTTCTTATTTTGATATCATTGTCAGGTTGTTTCTAAACATTGTTATTAATGCACCACATTCCTTTTTTTAAATGACATATCAAGAACATCATTTCTTATTATAATAGCAGAAAGAATTATATACGCCAATATTATTGATGAATTGCTTATTATGATGTTCCCACAATGTTACGGTCATTTATCTAAAGTCTAAACCGTAACATTTCAGCATAGTCAGCATGACGTAATGTGTTTAGTTCCATAATATTGATGTAAAGATGTTCTTATTTTGATATCATTGTCAAAAAATAAGTAATATAAATTCTTATGGTTGTTTAAATTTACTAGACAATAATATTTGTAGATGGTATGTTTGTGTATCGATCTTATCAGAAAGTTAGAATTTATTACATATATATGTATAAGCGATATTAGCGAAGTAATTGTAAAAGACTATATAACATTCAAATGTATGTTTATATTGGAGATTATATTTGATTTAAGAAATATAGAATACGGCCTTGCTGAAAAAAACAAACATATACGGACCATTTGAGTTAGGCAAATTTCTTAGCTATTAAAAAGATATCGGATTCATAATAATATAACTTTTTTACATTTTCTGCCGTTTGCGTTCAACAAATTATCCCCAGAGTTCGCAATTCCTCAAAAATAAAAAGATATCGAAAGTAAACTGAATTTTTATTTGGCAAATAAATTGTAAAAGATTGATCATTTATAATACTTATTGAAGTTTGTCCGTGGTTATAGATGAGATACTTTGTCCATATAAGAAGGCACATTTAGTATCGTTTACATATGAAAAAGTCTAAATAAATACAAAACAAAATCTATGAATTTATTAGAACATTTTTAATTAATAACCAAGTAAACCAAATTGAATAACCGGAAAACATTATTTAATGGCATCACCTAACTAATGCAATATATTTTTCTAATTCATTTATTCGTAATCTCATTAAACGAATAGCACTAACTTATTTTCATATAGTTTTGGTAAAGATAAACGACAATTTGTACATGCGAACATACATAACTGTTTAAGGTAAATTTATATCCAAGATGACGCAAATGAAAACGTTCTTCATGAAATCCCTTTCTTTGTTTCAACTTCATCAAATTTTTGGTCAATTAAAAATTTTGACTCTAAAATTAACTTAAAAGTCTGGTTTAATAGATATTCTCATTATTAATTTTGAACAACGCTTCCAAATTAATGATAAAAAATTTAGTATACAATTCAATTCAAGAATTTTGGCACCAACAATTAAAAATTTCAATAAAACATTTGCACCTTCACTTACATTCGTTATATGCTTTGGCAGACCGTATCGTTTAGCTTCGACCTGTGTGTTCTTTATTATTTTTTGCGTATAATGGGTTGAACATGAATGCATGGAAAGAATATTTTTTATACTAGTTTATAAATTATTCAAAAGTATATTAGAAAAGTAGATTACCAATTTGTAAACGTTTTGTTATTGTCGACAAAAGTGCGTGATATGGGATCCCAATTTAAGTTTTTGTTGTTTGCAACACTGAGAGAGTACTATGCAGGTAAACTTAGTCTACATTTTTTATTCTGTCGAAAAAAATTCCGAACAAGTCGCAAGTTTTCTGCTGTCGTATATTAACATTTCGTATCGGAAGCCAAAGCGTGGCACGATAGTGACATATTTTCTAACAAGCAATATTGTGATGGTAAATACAAGAGGATTAAAACAAAATGGATAGTAGAACTTTTTAATTTTGATTTTGGTATTTAAAAACTAGAAAAACTATAATTACTGACAATTTGTAATTCAATCCTCTTTCCAAGTCACTAGCAAAATACAAATACAAAATACAGGCAACAAAGTGAAATCCATCATGTCGTAGTTTTAGAAAAAGAAATATATCTTTGCAGTTGCTGACCATAATGAATTTATTGATTTAAACAAACGCAAAAAAGAAAATGAATGCATGCACACAATATTCCAATATAGCGTAGTTAATAATCACCTTACTTTTTTCACATAAAAGAAAACCAGAATAAAACAATTTCAGAATAATATTCACTAATGTAACGAAGGGTGAAGAGCTCTGTCAACGATCATTTAGTCAATCTACTATACCAATTGCTTATTTGCCTTGTGAATAATTAAAAACCATCAAACTGTAAGAACATTTTTGTTAGTAAAAATTATTCAGAAACATTTTTTTTAAAACAATGGTATGGGTTAAGTGCATGCAATATATTTTAATGGTATTTGCTGTTTATTCAATCCATTGGTCCTCGCTTAAATTGTAGACATATTATCTTTCCACACATCTGCTATAAATAAATATATTATCAGAATGTCGCTCTTATAAATTCAGCTAACTAACTGATACAGTATGATTTCCAAGATCAAGTAGTATTTAATTGAATTAAAAATGGTATAATTAGTAAAAAGAATTCTTGACCATTTATATATATAGTAAAATATTGAATGAAAATAAATCGAGATTATTAAAATGCCACAAACACGTCAATTCACTGTTTGTAGACTCGTTACGAACTTGTCAGCCAGCTACAAGCGATTACTCATCATGAAAAGTTTACTTTCGTAAAACAACAAAGCTACATAAATATTATAGTTATGGGGCACCGTTATCATTGGAAAATAATTGCCCGCTTTAGGTATTATTATCAATAAAGTTAAGCGTTTCAGCAGGGTTAATGTACTTTTTAGAATGTTTGAAAGTTTATACCTGCAAGTCTGCACTGATGTGAAAGTCTCAGTTTCAACCCTATTGCTTTTCCGAACTTCAAATCTCATTGCGTATTTGACTTCTTTAGTTGTGTACAGTTGTGTGCTGAGGTCATTGCCAGTAACAGGTTCCTTGCATCGAGAAGAACACTTCGCTCGTACAAACATCGAAGGGTATACATTACTAGGGCAACGAATCCTGAAGTCGAATTTATATATATCAAAGCACTGAGAATTTACCAATATTTACAATAAAAAACATCAAATGAAAACGTAATTATCATTTAAAAATGTTATCAACCTGTTTGCAAAAACGACAATTACTGTTTTCTTCATACCAGGCGACGGTACGAAAATGATTGAATAAGGATAAATAGTACACAAATAGTATTTTTATTCAAATCTAACACGTGGTCATATCGAAAAAAATGTACAAACCAATTCAATGTTACTGGAACGAATCCATCGTAGTCATATCTTGTAGAATGGATGTAGCAAGAATAATTAGTAATAAATCTGAAAAATGTTTAAGAACTTACAGGTATAATGAATCTTGTTATATTACTACCTATAAAACATCTTTGAAATTGTATATATTCAAAATTGCAATACTTCAAAGCTTAAATTCAATTGATGGAATTGTAGTCATAATTTACAATAATAGAAAGATATACACGGATATATGTAATTTATACTCACTGTTCCACACTCAGTGATTCGCAGTACATGGAGAAAAATAGGACTGTTGTCAAAAATATCTGAAACACGAGAAATTTAGGTGAATTTCAAAATTTAGTCCCAGTTAAACCCTTTTCCAATTGCTTTTATTATCCGCAATTAGGAATTTCTTACCGTAGTGAATGAAAGTTTGTTCATCCCAATATTTCTTCTATCAATCTTTATACACGTTCTGATGTGATTCTTCAAATATATCGACAATTTTATGATTCGTGTGTCTCATTGTGGTCATTTATTTACGTGTACAAACATTAAAAATTGTTTAAACTTTTTTTTATTTAATTTCGGAAAGGATGTGCTCAAAATTGTGATTTTTTACATTCGTGCTTAGAAAAAAATTTATTGCTGCTGAATATGCGAAAAATTGATACTGTTGTATCGAACTTATTTTCCATTCGTGAGGACCATTCCCTTTTAGGAATATTTCCCGTATCAGGTACATGCTGTTTATCAGTCTGTCTGTTTAGAAGGAATTTTACAATAATATTGTTCCGCATCTCATCTATTTTTAGAAGGAAAAATTTACGAATAATGAAAGCTGATTTATTAAAACTTGTTACTGAGAAACGACTTTAAAATTTTTACAGGACTTTAATAATACATTTTATTCTTCCAAATTTTAGTGACTTTGTGTATAGCTGATATTACATATAGATATATTGACAACTCCACTAAATTCTATTCGTTAGGCAGGTGGTGGTTTAACATTTTCCTTTATTTCAAATTTGAAATGAGATGTTATACTGTAACTCATCAAGTACAAAATCAAGCTATTCAACTTAAATAATAGTTAGTAATGCTAGAAATATAGGTCATAATTTAGTTCGAATTTTCAAAAAAAATCTTGAAAAATAATAAATCAGATTTGTGAGTATTTAGACTTAAAAAATCATATTTAGTCAAAACATCATCTTTCCTATGATATTTCGTAACAATTGCTTTGGATTGTTCTTTATTATTTTTAGCGTATAATGGTTTCGTAAATTTTCCAAATTTCTAATAATAAACCTTGATCTTGAGAGATTTTGTGTCCAGTAGAGCGTTAATAAATACACCTAATTATTTCTTCCGATTTCAACCTTTTTCTTAAAGTTTTTGTTCCAACAGATCAATACCAAAATCACTAATATAGCAAGAATGGTTACTCTGAAATTCCCAATTGTATTAACAGAATCTTCAATTGACAGTTTTGATGACGTCAAACCTCTAATTATTACTGCACAGGTCCCCCTCAATGCAAAGAATGTTACATTTTTCAACGGAAATGCGCGTAGGAAAACGTAAACATTATAATGCGCGCCGTTACGCGTGAAAATTATCATTAGTTTTACCTATGTTTCACATTTGAAATTTCTCCATACCCACATCAAGTATGGTGCAGTGGAAATCATATTTTTCAAAACACTACAGGGCCAGCGATGGAATGTATGACTGAAAAAACATGCTAAACCAATACTAAGACATCAACCGGCCGTGAAACGTTATCTGGGTCACATCTGCTATTTCACATGTCTGATTCAGAATTTTCAAATCGATGCTATTTATTCAACTCGAACTTTGAGTCGCGTTTTTCTTTTCTCTCGCAACGGTACAATGAGGAAATAAACAGATGAGAGCGATATTAACAGTACGATGCCAATTCCGTTTACTTATATTTATCATAAATATTCGAACCTTTCTCTATATAACTACACGGCCCCCTCGATAAGAATCGGCACCACTGAAAGATTAATAATAGGACATCCACGAATAAATCAAAAAGTAATGAACACTTTTTATTCTTAAATGATAGAGCTCTAAAATAAAACCATCTCAGAAGAAGATCTGTCAAACCACGGGTTATTCAACGAGTAAATTAAAGAATACTATGAAATAAATATAAAATTGTCCAGTTTGCCACAGCTGTTATTTATTTTCGCTGCAAATCATTAAAAACATCAAACAGTAAGATCATCTTGGTTAGTAAAAATTATTCAAAAACATTTTTTTTTGAAAAAAAAATGATATGAGTTATATGCATGAAATATATTTTAATGATATTTGCTGTTTCATCAATCCATTGGTCCTCGCTCCATTATGTGGACATATTATCTTTTCACACATCTGCAATAAATAAATAAATTATCTGAATGCCACCCTTATAAAATTGAATAATGAACTTGTACAAGTATACTTTTCAAGATCAAGTAGTTTCGAAATTAATTTAAAAAAAAATGTACTTAAAAAATTGATAAAAATTGATGGCCATTCATAAAGCAAACCATTGAATATCAAAACACTGAATGAAAAGATCATAGATTTTTGAAATGCTAAAAACATGTCAACTAAATATTTTTAGACTCGCTGCTAACTTGTCAGCAAGCTACAAGCGATTACTCATCATGAAAACTTTAATGACGTAAAACAACAAAACTACATAAATATTATTGTTTTAGGTATTTATATCAACGAAGTAATTTAATTGATGTACTTTTTGGGATGTTTGAAATTTCATACCTGCAAGTCTTCACTGATGTGATAGTCTCAGTTTCAACCCTATTGATTTTTCGAACTTGAAAACTCATTTCGTATTCGACCTCTTCAGTTTTGTACCGTAATGGGCTGAATTCCTTGCCAGTAACAGGATCTTTGCAACGTGAAGAACACTCCGCTCGTAGAAATATCGAAGGATATACATTACGAGGGCAACTAATCCTGAAGTCAAAGTTTTATATGTCGAAGCAGTGAGAATTTACTAATAATTTACAATAAAAAACATCAAATGAAAACGTAGTTGCCAAGCATCTAAACATGTTATCAACCTGTTAGTTAAAACGAAAATTAAGGTTTTCTTTCTTTTTCTCCAATCATTGAAAATCAAAGCTGATTATGAAACAAATGAATGAATTCACATTAAATTGATTAAAAAATACAAAACTTGACAAGATGTGTCAACAAATAATGCTCAAATGCATACCTATTTTATGATGCGAATGAAGAAAAGCAAGATTTTCATCATTTGTCTACTTTACAGTTTTCTTTATACCGATAAAGAGTAGGCTACAAAGTAATATCTTTATTCGAATCTAACACGTAGTCATATTACAAAAAGGTGCAAACCAATTCAATGTTACTGGAACGAACAGGTCGTTGTCATATCTTGTTAATACAATGTAGCAAGAATTATCGTTGATGAATCTGAAAAATAATTTGAAATATATGGAATAATGATATATTACTACCTACAAAACACTTTCAAAATTTTCAATATTGCAAATTGAAACAGCTCAAAGCTTAAATTTAAATGCTCGAATACACTAGTAATAATTTACTACAATAGGAAAATATACACAGATATAGGTAATTGATACTCACTGATCTACACTCAATGCTTCACAGTACATGGAGAAAAGTAGGACTGTTGTCAAACATATCTGAAACACGAGGAATTTATGAAAAGTTTGAAATTCAGTACTCATAAAAGATTTTATGAAAAGCAATCAGGAATTTCTTACCGTAGTGAATGAAAGTTTGTTCATTTTTTTTTTATTTCTTCTCTTAATCTTTATACACGCTCTGATGTGATTCTTCAAATATATCGACGATCTTATGATTCGTGTATCTCATTGTGCTCATATATATACAAGTTTAGGAACAATTAAATTTTTTCAAATATTTTTCATTTTATTACAAAATGGCGTTCACAAAATAAGGGCGTGCTTAGAGTAAACATTTATTGCTGCTGAATAGGCGAAAAATGGAAAATATTTTATCGAACATATTTTCGATTCGTGAGGACCTCTCCTTTCCTATATTCACAGTATCCGGTACATGCTATGTGTATTTTTTTTAGAATGTGTACAACCTGGTACATGAATTTATTCCCTTAATCTTGATTTTAAAATATGTTTTTTACATACATTATTTCAATAATGTTGTTCTTCATCTCAGCTATTTTTCATGCTTAAAAATTTACGAATAACGAGGCTGATTTAGTAAAACGTGTTGCTAAGAAAAAACTTTTTCATTTTTACAAGATTTTGATATATTATAAAAATTCATATCGAGAATTCAGTGATTTTGTTTATAGCTGATATTACACATAGATATATTGACAACTTCACTAAATTTTATTCGTTAGGCAAGTGATGATTTGACGTTTTGTTAATTTCAGAGTTGAAAGAGATTTGTTATACTGGAAATTGTTGTACTCAAAATTAAGCTTTTCAACTCCAAAATACCGTACTCAAAAAGGAAAAAAAGGTAAAGTCATAATTTAGTTTAAATTTTTCCCTCAAAATAAACCCTTGAAAAAAATACACCAGATTTGTGAGTATTTGCAATTACAAAATCATATTCAGTCAATTATCCTTTTATTCATGATATTTCAAAACAATGACTTTGTGCTCATAATTCTAACTCATTTTTAAAATAAATATTTTTGGCGAGACAAGTCAAAAATTGATTTTGCCGAAATTACAATTTTCAATATGAATAAATTGATTGGGTCTAGTGATTATTATGTTAGATTTGCCTACATATAACTTCTGTTATTTCAACTATCCGTGCAAGATGTCTGTTTAATAGGATCTAAAATACCCATATTTATAAAAATGTTAGTCGATGCGAAAGTTATTGCAATGTTTTCTATACATTTGAAAGAAAGTTTCAATACTTTGGATTACAAAGATTCTTGAGAAAAATTTCACACGATGTCCGAAATCCGTAATTTGAAAATTATGAAAGAGATACCTATGTGATAGAGTTCAGCATGATACAATTGATTAAACTAATTATATAACATAAGAATGATTTTGCGGAGTTTTTCAAGTCTCATATTTATTGCCTGATGAATGTCAGATATAATGTTTATTACTTTTTCATCATAAGAAGAAGAGTAAGGTTTTGATTCGTATAAACTGAAAAATCAACCTTTAGATAAATCATTATCTCAATTGCAAAACAGAGTTTGCCTTATTGAATACCATGCTGTCATCGCCAATGCGCATAATAATTGATGACCGTTTTTAGTCTCTTATTTCCATTTGAACTTGTAACTTCAATTTTAGAAAAGCAAAGTCACTAATAATATGTATAATGGGCAGCGTGAATACAGATAAACCACAGAAATGAACTGAAAAAATGAACAAATATTATTCAAAAGTGATTATCACTTCTAGAGTGGAAGACGTAAACTGCATTAAGATCGTTTGCTTTCTGACCAAAACGACATCAAGGCTAAAAATACACATCGAATCCAATTTTTATACCAAAAAAGCTGAGGGGCGGTTTGTTTTTTGTTCAAGAATTTAACTTAAGCAGACGGGCATCAAGATATAAATAGGTACATAAACAAACATACGTCATAAATTAGTTGTTACCAGCAATAATTTACTAGATACTGAAATGATAATTTTTAACAAAAGTTTTCAGTAAAGCTTGTTGATGAGAATTGATATTAGCGCACCACATTTTTCTTATGTTTTGAAAATGACCTATCAATGACATCATTCCTGAATATAATGGCACAAACAAATTATACACCAATTTTATTGATGAATTGCTTTATTATGATGTTCCGTCAATGTTACGGTCATTTATTTATACCATAACATTTCAGCATACTCAGCATGACGTAAAATGTTTAATTTGTTAATGTAAAGATGTTCTTATTCTGATATCATTGTCAGGTTGGTTCTAAACATTGATATTATTGCACCACATTCCTTTTTTTAAATGACATATCAATAACATCATTTCTGACTATAACAGCAGAAAGAAATATATACGTCAATATTACTGATGAATTGCTTTATTATGATGTTCCCACAATGTTACGGTCATTTATCTAAAGTCTAAACCGTAACATTTCAGCATAGTCAGCATGACAATCTGTACGGTTGTTTAAATTTACCAGACAATAATATTTGGAGATTGTATATTTGTGTTTCGATCTTTTCAGAAAGTTAGAATTTGTTACATATATATGTATAAGCGATATTAGCGAAGTATTTGCAAAATACTATAAAACATTCAAATATATGTTTTACATTGGAGATTATATTTGATTTAGTAAATATGTAATACGGCCTTGCTGAAAAAAAAAACATATACGGACCATTTGGGTTATGCAAATTTATTAGCTATTAAAAAGATATCGGATTCATAATAATATAACTTTTTTACATTTTCTGCCGTTTGCGTTCAACAAATTATCCCCAGAATTCGCAATTCCTCAAAAATAAAAAGATATCGAGAGTAAACTGAATTTTTATTTAGCAAATAAAATTGTAAAATATTGATTGATCATTTTAAATACTTATCGAAGTTTATCTATGGTTACAGATGAAATACTTTGTCTATATAAGAAGGCACATTCAGTATCGTTTACGTATGAAAAAGTTTAAATGAATATAAAACAAAATCTATGATTTTATTAGAAAATTTTTAATCAGTAACCAAGTAAACCAAATTGAATTACCGGAAAACATTATTTAAAGGCAGCACCTAACTAATGCAATATATTTTTCTAATTTATTATTTTGTAGTCTCATCAAACGAATAGAACTAACTTATTTTTATATAGTTTTGGTAAAGGTAAACGACAATTTGTACATGCGAACATACATAACTGTTTTAGGTAAAATTATATTCAAGATGACGCAAATGAAAACGTACTTCATGAAACCCTTCTTCCGTTTCAAGTTCATTAAATTGTTGTTCAATTAAAAAATTTGACTCTAAAATTAACTTAAAAGTCTGGTTTAATAGATATTCTCTTTAATAATTTTAAATAAAGCTTCCAAAGTAATATTAATAAATTTGGTATACAATTCAATTCAAGAATTTTGGCATCAACAATTATTAATTTCAATAAAAAATTTGCACCTTCACTTACATTCGTTATACGCTTTGGCAGACCGTATCGTTTAGCTTCGACCTGTGTGTTCTTTATTATTTTTTGCGTATGATGGGTTGAACATGAATGCATGGAAACAATTTTTTTATACTAGTTTAATAAATTATTCAAAATTAGATGAGAAGAATAAAACGCGTAGTATGGTAGAAAAAAATGAATTGTCTCCTATAAACCCATAATATTTCACGGAATCGTTTATTAGAAGAACAATACCATTTTAAAGCTTATTGTACTGTATAATGCCGAAAAAATTGTTAGATGATGGGATGGGATGGGATCAATCCTATTTCTAAGTCACTAGCAAAATAAGATTGGCCTGGCTACGAGGTAAAATCCATCATGTGATAGTTTTAGAAAAGAAATGTATCTTTGCAGTTGCTGACCATAATGAATTTATTGATTTAAACAAATGCAAAAAAGAAAATGAATGCATGCACAAAATATTCCAATATAGCGTATTTTATAATCACCTCACTTTTTTTACATAATAGAAAACCACAATAAAACAATCTCAGAATAAAATCCATTAATGTAACGAAGGGTGAAGAGCTCTGTCAACGATTATTTTGTGAATTATTAAAATAAAAATATATTGTGTGAAAAAATTGAAAATTGGTCAATCTACTACAACAATTGCTTATTTGCCTTGCGAATAATTAAAAACCATCAAACTGAAAGAACATTTTTGTTAGTAAAAATTGTTCAAAAAATTTTTTTTTTATAAACAATGATATGTGTTAAATGCATGCAATATATTTTAATGGTATTTGCTGTTTAATCAATTCATTGGTTCTTGCTCAAATATGTAGACATATTATCTTCTCACACATCTGCAATAAATAAATATATTATCAGAATGTCGCTCTTATAAATTCAGCTAACTAACTGATACAGTATAATTTCTAAGATCAAGTAGTATTTAAATTAATTAAAAATGGTATAATTAGTAAAAAAATTCTTGACCATTTATATATATAGTAAAATATTGAATGAAAATAAATCGAGATTCGTAAAATGCCAAAATCACGTCAATTCACTGTTTGTAGACTCGTTACGAACTTGTCAGCCAGCTACAAGCGATTACTCATCATGAAAAGTTTATTTACGTAAAACAACAAAGCTACATAAATATTATAGTTATGGGCACCGTCACCATTGGAAAATAATTGCCCGCTTTAGGTATTATTATCAATAAAGTTAATGTACTTTTTAGAATGTTTGAAAGTTTATACCTGCAAGTCTGCACTGATTTGATGATCTCAGTTTCAACCCTATTGCTTTTTCGAACTTCAAATCTCATTGCGTATTTGACTTCTCTAGTTGTGTACAGTTGTGTGCTGAGGTCATTGCCAGTAACAGGATTTTTACATCGAGAAGAACACTTCGCTCGTACAAACATCGAAGGGTATACATTACTAGGGCAACGAATCCTGAAGTCGAATTTATATATATCAAAGCACTGAGAATTTACCAATACTTTACAATAAAAAAACATCAAATGAAAACGTAGTTATCATTTAAACATGTTATCAACCTGTTTGCAAAAACGACAATTACTGTTTTCTTTATTTTTTTGTTCAATCATCAAAAATCAAAGCTGAATATTAAACAAAAGAATGCCTTCACATTTGATAGATTGAAAAATGAAAAAAACTTGACTAGATGTTTCATTAATTAATGCATAGTGCGACAATTTCATAACTCGATTAAAAAAATGAAATATTTCCAATATTTCTCTATTATTTAATAATCTTTATACCAAGCGACGGTACGAAAATGATTGAATAAGGATAAATAGTACGCAAATAGTATTTTTATTCAAATCTAACACGTGGTCATATCGAAAAAAATGTATAAACCAATTCAATGTTACTGGAACGAATCCATCGTAGTCATATCTTGTAGAATGAATGTAGCAAGAATTATTGGTAATAAATCTGAAAAATATTTAAGAACTTACAGGTATAATGAATCTTGTTATATTACTACCTATAAAACATCTTTGAAATTGTATATATTCAAAATTGCAATACTTCAAAGCTTAAATTCAATTGATGGAATTGTAGTCATAATTTACAATAATAGAAAGATATACACGGATATATGTAATTATACTCACTGTTCCACACTCAGTGATTCGCAGTACATGGAGAAAAATAGGACTGTTGTCAAAAATATCTGAAAAACGAGAAATTTAGTCCCAGTTAAACCCTTTTCCAATTGCTTTTATTACCCGCAATTAGGAATTTCTTACCGTAGTGAATGAAAGTTTGTTCATCCTAATATTTCTTCTATCAATCTTTATACACGTTCTGATGTGATTCTTCAAATATATCGACAATTTTATGATTCGTGTCTCTCATTGTGGTCATTTATTTACGTGTACGAACATTAAAAATTGTTTAAACTTTTTTTCATTTAATTTCGGAAAGGATGTGCACAAAATTGTGATTTTTTACATTCGTGCTTAGAAAAAAATTTATTGCTGCTGAATATGCGAAAAATTGATACTGTTGTATCGAACTTATTTTCCATTCGTGAGGACCATTCCCTTTTAGGAATATTTCCCGTATCAGGTACATGCGGTTTATCAGTCTGTCTGTTTAGAAGGAATTTTACAATAATATTGTTCCGCATCTCATCTATTTTTAGGAGGAAAAATTAACGAATATTGAAAGCTGATTTATTAAAACTTGTTACTGAGAAACGACTTTAAAATTTTTACAGGACTTTAATAATACATTTTATTTCTCCAAATTTTAGTGACTTTGTGTATAGCTGATATTACATATAGATATATTGACAACTCCACTAAATCCTATTCGTTAGGCAGGTGGTGGTTTAACATTTTCCTTTATTTCAAATTTGAAAGAGAGATGTTATACTGTAACTCATCAAGTACGAAATCAAGCTATTCAACTTAAATAATAGTTAGTAATGCTAGAAATATAGGTCATAATTTAGTTCGAATTTTCAAAAAAAATCTTGAAAAATAATAAATCAGATTTGTGAGTATTTAGACTTGGAAAATCATATTTAGTCAAAACATCATCTTTCCTATGATATTTCGTAACAATCGCTTTGGATTGTTCTTTATTATTTTTAGCGTATAATGGTTTGAACATATATACATGGAGAGAGAATTTTTCATGCCAGTTAATATTTTATTCAAGTGTACATCAGAAGGAATAGTACGCGTAGTATAAAAGAAAACTGAATTGTCTTCTATAAGTTCGATAATATTTCACCGAATCGTTTATCAGAAGAGCAACAGCATTTTAAAGCTTAGAGAGTGTAGTGTGTGACGCAGCTTAAAGTGTTAAGTTGGTTTAAAAAAAAGACTTAGACAGACGGGTTTGTACCAAACAAAATATATATATATTAACGAGTACCAAACTTAAATTCAAAACCATCTGTGAATATTTTGTTATTGTGACAGATATGATTGGCTAGGGTGAGTATGATGGATTAGATTAGCTAGGGTGAGTCACGATTTATTCCGAATGTTTTTATTTCAGCTTTTGTTTACGTGACCAAAAACTAAAAATTCATTGTATATAAAACTCTCATATAAACATGAAAAGGTTAATTCCAAAAATACACGAATTTCGTGAGTCGTGGTTAAATCGTCTCCAAATCAGTTTTAAAAGATATCTTCCCTAGATTTTGAAATATTGAGGTTTGAAAAACGAGTTAATACATTTTTATATAAATAATGATTTATTTATATTTGTTTTACCCTGGAATGTTATCACTACCAATATTACAAATTGGGTTATATTCGGCTATTTCAGAGTCCTAAACAATTTTACAAAGTATTATCTTTTAAGTATATCAAATGTGATGGATTTGTCTAATGCCCTATTTTCGTAAACAATGTGCCTGGCTTTAATAAATCCAGACCTTTCTGGATAAATACTTATTTCTGTAGACGGTAATATTAAATTCAATTG
The DNA here is from genome assembly GCF_964204865.1 of Styela clava. Classification (NCBI taxonomy): domain Eukaryota; kingdom Metazoa; phylum Chordata; class Ascidiacea; order Stolidobranchia; family Styelidae; genus Styela; species Styela clava. Next base: position 9,099,923 of record NC_135259.1, on the reverse strand, counting down.
GAGGCATTATTAAATTATTATTTTTTGTTATGTGTTCCCTTATTACATCAGCAATAAGTTCTGTTCATAAATACACTAAAATAATGTATTATTTTGACCTAATGAATTTTCACCGAAATGTTTCAATCAATCATTCCAATTTCTATTTTTAATAATAAAATTAACGTGAAAATATGGAATTATAACAGCGTAATATAACAATATTTTAGATGTTTCATAAATCTTACGCGAACTTTAGTTTAAATAAAAATTAGATTTCTGTTCTGAAATTATATTTGAAAACAAGATCAATGGCACATCAATCATGACTCAAAAATTTATTGATAAAATAAATTTTAAATCAAAACGATTGTTTGAAAAATTATAAACAAATGATATTTGACTCTCTGACTTTTCTTATTTCAAATTCTCGCAATTGTGACTAAATACTTTTATTTGTCTCAATGCAAAAATCAATGAAATGTTAATTTTATATTTTTGGCGTTGACACTTTTTGAGCAAGCATTTTCAACGTTGAATAGCTTGATTTCGAATTTGCTAATTTCCAATATTATAACTAGCGGCTTACACTCCGATATCAACGTCAATACCAAGACCTTCTTAACTGAGTGAATTTGTCTATATAACCATATGTGATATCATCTATAAACAAGGTCAGTAATTTTTATAAAAGTAAATTTTTAACATTGTTTTCAGGCTATTGAAAACTAGAAAAATCCCTTAAGAGTACCAAACTTTATTTTAGGTCAATTTTTCATCATAAAAAAGTTAATATGCCCAACAGCAATATTGTAACTTTGAAAAAACGTGTACCAGATTGTGCACATTTTAAAAATATCTGACAGATACGGATATATTTATAACATAGGGATGGTCCTCGCGAATCGAAAATATATTCAGCGAAATGAATACTCAACTCAATTTTTTTATAACTTTTCTAAAAACAGAAGAATCCTAAAGAAAAATCCTAATTTGTTTACCCATATATGAGCTCAATGAGATACACAAAATATAAACTGTTCGATTCATTTGAAAAACCACATCAGAACCTTTATAAAGATTGACAGAAGAAATATAGGAATTGAAATAACTTTTATCTACTACAGTAAAAAATTGAATGAATATTTATAACATACGAATAGGCCTCACAAACAGAAAATATGTTCAACAAAAAAACACTCGTTTCTTTTCTAGTATTCATAAACAACAGCATATTATTCACTCATGTATACGCAAATTTGAAACAAAGTAGCCTAATGAAAACACAGCCTATCTGAGAAAATTTCATAAGAAATATTCGGATTTCATTTTTTCTCACATGATAGAAAACCAGAATAAAATTAACTCAGAATAGTATCTGTCAAGCCACAAAGTGTGAAGAGCTCTGTCAACGGCTTATTGATCGAATTAAAGTACATAAGTGAATACTATGGAAGAAATTAAAAATTGCCCAATTTGCTACAGCTGTTAGTTATTTGCGCTGCAAACCATTAAATATATTAAACTGCAAGCACATCTTGGTTAGTAAATATCATTCAAACACCTTTTTTTCGAAAAACAATGATATGTATTAAATGCATGCAATATATTTTAATGATATTTGCAGTTTCATCAATTCATTGGTCCTCGCTCAAATATGTAGACGTATTATTTTTTCACACATCGACAACTTCACTAAAATCTATCTGTTAGGCAGGTGGTGGTTTAACATTTTTGTTTATTTAAAGCAAAAAACATAGGTCATAATTTATTTAAAAAAAAACTTTGTGAGTATTCAGAACTGGAAAACCATATTTAGTCAAAATATCATTTTACTTTGCAATTTTGAAACAATCGCTTTGCGCTTATTGCTCTAATTTATTTTATATTGTCATATTTTTAGCGGAAGCAGTAGAAAAATGATTTTGCCCAGAATACATCTCTCAATGCGAACTGTTGTTCCTAATGATATTTTTGTTAGATTCGTCTACATATACCTTCTGGCACTTTATCTGCCTATGCACGATGTCAGTTTAATGTGACAACAGATGGCCGTATTTTATGGGAATGTTTGTCGAGGCGACATTGAAAATTGTGGTAGGGAAATATACATATGTGATAGAGTTCAATATAATAACAATTGACTAAAGTAATTATATAACATGAGAATGATTTTGCAGCATTTTTTAGGGCTCGCATTTATTGCATGATAAAGGCCAGGGCTCGCAGCCGCCAATTGGCCATTTTGCATGGGTATTTTTTAAATTATTTTTTGTGTCAACCATTAGGAATAAAAGCTTGACTCATGCTCTATTAAAAGCATGAGCTAGAGTTCAATTCAGCAATATATCTTTAATCTCACATTTCTCTAATATTATTTTTTTTATGCTACAAATTTTCGAAAATTTCTAATAAAAACCTTGATCTTGAGAGATTTTGTGTCCAGTAGAGCGTTAATAAATACACCTAATTATTTCTTCCGATTTCAACCTTTTTCTTAAAGTTTTTGTTCCAACAGATCAATACCAAAATCACTAATATAGCAAGAATGGTTACTCTGAAATTCCCAATTGTATTAAGAGAATCTTCAATTGACAGTTTTGATGACGTCAAACCTCTAATTATTACTGCACAGGTCCCCCTCAATGCAAAGAATGTTACATTTTTCAACGGAAATGCGCGTAGGAAAACGTAAACATTATAATGCGCGCCGTTACGCGTGAAAATTATCATTAGTTTCACCTAATGTTTCACATTTGAAATTTCTCCATACCCACATCAAGTATGGTGCAGTGGAAATCATATTTTTCAAAACACTACAGGGCCAGCGATGGAATGTATGACTGAAAAAACATGCTAAACCAATACTAAGACATCAACCGGCCGTGAAACGTTATCTGGGTCACATCTGCTATTTCACATGTCTGATTCAGAATTTTCAAATCGATGCTATTTATTCAACTCGAACTTTGAGTCGCGTTTTTCTTTTCTCTCGCAACGGTACAATGAGGAAATAAACAGATGAGAGCGATATTAACAGTACGATGCCAATTCCGTTTACTTATATTTATCATAAATATTCGAACCTTTCTCTATATAATTACACGGCCCCCTCGATAAGAATCGGCACCACTGAAAGATTAATAATAGGACATCCACGAATAAATCAAAAAGTAATGGACACTTTTTATTCTTAAATGATAGAGCTCTAAAATAAAACCATCTCAGAAGAAGATCTGTCAAACCACGGGTTATTCAACGAGTAAATTAAAGAATACTATGAAATAAATATAAAATTGTCCAGTTTGCCACAGCTGTTATTTATTTTCGCTGCAAATCATTAAAAACATCAAACAGTAAGATCATCTTGGTTAGTAAAAATTATTCAAAAACATTTTTTTTTGAAAAAACAATGATATGAGTTATATGCATGAAATATATTTTAATGATATTTGCTGTTTCATCAATCCATTGGTCCTAGCTCCATTATGTGGACATATTATCTTTTCACACATCTGCAATAAATAAATATATTATCTGAATGCCACCCTTATAAAATTGAATAATGAACTGGTACAAGTATACTTTTCAAGATCAAGTAGTTTCGAAATTAATTTAAAATAAAAATGTACTTAAAAAATTGATAAAAATTGATGGCCATTCATAAAGCAAACCATTGAATATCAAAACACTGAATGAAAAGATCCTAGATTTTTGAAATGCTAAAAACATGTCAACTAAATATTTTTAGACTCGCTGCTGACTTGTCAGCAAGCTACAAGCGATTACTCATCATGAAAACTTCAATCACGTAAAACAACAAAACTACATAAATATTATTGTTTTAGGTATTTATATCAACGAAGTAATTTAATTAATGTACTTTTTGGAATGTTTGAAATTTCATACCTGCAAGTCTTCACTGATGTGATAGTCTCAGTTTCAACCCTATTGATTTTTCGAACTTGAAAACTCATTTCGTATTCGACCTCTTCAGTTTTGTATCGTAATGTGCTGAAGTCCTTGCCAGTAACAGGATCTTTGCAACGTGAAGAACACTCCGCTCTTAGAAATATCGAAGGATATACATTACGTGGGCAACTAATCCTGAAGTTAAATTTATATATGTCGAAGCAGTGAGAATTTACTAATAATTTACAATAAAAAACATCAAATGAAAACGTAGTTGCCAAGCATCTAAACATGTTATCAACCTGTTAGTTAAAACGAAAATTAAGGTTTTCTTTTTTTTCTCCAATCATTGAAAATCAAAGCTGATTATGAAACAAATGAATGAATTCACATTAAATTGATTAAAAAATACAAAACTTGACAAGATGTGTCAACAAATAATGCTCAAATGCATACTTATTTTATGATGCGAATGAAGAAAAGCAAGATTTTCATCATTTGTCTACTTTACAATTTTCTTTATACCGATAAAGAGTAGGCTACAAAGTAATATCTTTATTCGAATCTAACACGTAGTCATATTACAAAAAGGTGCAAACCAATTCAATGTTACTGGAACGAATAGGTCGTTGTCATATCTTGTTAATACAATGTAGCAAGAATTATCGTTGATGAATCTGAAAAATAATTTGAAATATATGGAATAATGATATATTACTACCTACAAAACACTTTCAAAATTTTTAATATTGCAAATTGAAACAGCTCAAAGCTTAAATTTAAATGATCGAATACAGTAGTAATAATTTACTACAATAGGAAAATATACACAGATATATGTAATTGATACTCACTGATCTACACTCAATGCTTCGCAGTACACGGAGAAAAGTAGGACTGTTGTCAAACATATCTGAAACACGAGGAATTTATGAAAAGTTTGAAATTCAGTACTCATAAAAGATTTTATGAAAAGCAATCAGGAATTTCTTACCGTAGTGAATGAAAGTTTGTTCATTTTTTTTTATTTCTTCTCTTAATCTTCATACACGCTCTGATGTTATTCTTCAAATATATCGACGATCTTATGATTCGTGTATCTCATTGTGCTCATATATATATAAGTTTAGGGACAATTAAATTTTTTCAAATATTTTTAATTTTATTACAAAATGGCGTTCACAAAATTAGGGCGTGCCTAGAGTAAAAAATTATTGCTGCTGAATAGGCGAAAAATGGAAAATATTTTATCGAACATATTTTCGATTCGTGAGGACCTCTCCTTTCCAATATTCACAGTATCCGGTACATGCTATGTGTATTTTTTTTAGAATGTGTACAACCTGGTACTTGAATTTATTCCCTTAATCTTGATTTTAAAATATGTTTTTTACATACATTATTTCAATAATGTTGTTCTTCATCTCAGCTATTTTTCATGCTCAAAAATTTACGAATAACGAGGCTGATTTAGTAAACGTGTTACTAAGAAAAGACTTTTTAATATTTACAAGATTTTGATATATTATAAAAATTTATATCGAGAATTCAGTGATTTTGTTTATAGCTGATATTACACATAGATATATTGACAACTTCACTAAATTTTATTCGTTAGGCAAGTGATGATTTGACGTTTTGTTAATTTCGGAGTTGAAAGAGATTTGTTATTCTGGAAATTGTTGTACTCAAAATTAAGCTTTTCAACTCCAAAATATCGTACTCAAAAAGGAAAAAAAGTTAAAGTCATAATTTAGTTTAATTTTTCCCTCAAAATAAACTCTTGAAAAAAATACACCAGATTTGTGAGTATTTGCAATTACAAAATCATATTCAGTCAATTATCATTTTATTCATGATATTTCGAAACAATGACTTTGTGCTCATAATTCTAACTCATTTTTAAAATCAATATTTTTGGCGAGACAAGTCAAAAATTGATTTTGCCGAAATTACAATTTTCAATATGAATAAATTGATGGGATCTAGTGATTATTATGTTAGATTTGCCTACATATAACTTCTGTTATTTCAACTATCCGTGCAAGATGTCTGTTTAATAGAATCTAAAATACCCATATTTATAAAAATGTTAGTCGATGCGAAAGTTATTGCAATGTTTTCTATACATTTGAAAGAAAGTTTCAATACTTTGGATTACAAAGATTCTTGAGTAAAATTTCACACGATGTCTGAAATCCGTAATTTGAAAATTATGAAAGAGATACCTATGTGATAGAGTTCAGCATGATACAATTGATTAAACTAATTATATAACATAAGAATGATTTTGCGGAGTTTTTCAAGTCTCATATTTATTGCCTGATGAATGTCAGAAATAATGTTTATTACTTTTTCATCATAAGAAGAAGAGTAAGGTTTTGATTCGTATAAACTAAAAAATCAACCTTTAGATAATTCACTATCTCAATTGCAAAACAGAGTTTGCCTTATTGAATACCATGCTGTCAGCGCCAATGCGCATAATAATTGATGACCGTTTTTAGTCTCTTATTTCCATTTGAACTTGTAACATCAATTTTAGAAAAGCAGAGTCACTAATAATATGTGTAATGGGCAGCGTGAATACAGATAAAGATACAGAAATGAACTGAAAAAATGAACAAATATTATTCAGAAGTGATTATCACTTCTAGAGTGGAAGACGTAAACTGCATTAAGATCGTTTGCTTTCTGACCAAAACGACATCAAGGCTAAAAATACACATCGAATCCAATTTTTATACCAAAAAAGCTGAGTGGCGGTTTGTTTTTCGTTCAAGAATTTAACTTAAGCAGACGGGCATCAAGATATAAATAGGTACATAAACAAACATATGTCATAAATTAGTTGTTACCAGCAATAATTTACTAGATACTGAAATGATAATTTTTAACAAAAGTTTTCAGTAAAGCTTGTTGATGAGAATTGATATTAGCGCACCACATTTTTCTTATGTTTTGAAAATGACATATCAATGACATCATTCCTGAATATAATGGCACAAACAAATTATACACCAATTTTATTGATGAATTGCTATATTATGATGTTCCGTCAATGTTACGGTCATTTATTTATACCATAACATTTCAGCATACTCAGCATGACGTAAAATGTTTAATTTGTTAATGTAAAGATGTTCTTATTCTGATATCATTGTCAGGTTGGTTCTAAACATTGATATTATTGCACCACATTCCTTTTTTAAATGACATATCAATAACATCATTTCTGACTATAACAGCAGAAAGAATTATATACGTCAATATTACTGATGAATTGCTTTATTATGATGTTCCCACAATGTTACGGTCATTTATCTAAAGTCTAAACCGTAACATTTCAGCATAGTCAGCAGGACAATTTGTACGGTTGTTTAAATTTACCAGACAATAATATTTGTAGATTGTATATTTGTGTTTCGATCTTTTCAGAAAGTTAGAATTTGTTACATATATATGTATAAGCGATATTAGCAAAGTATTTGTAAAATACTATAAAACATTCAAATATATGTTTTATATTGGAGATTATATTTGATTTAGTAAATATGTAATACGGCCTTGCTGAAAAAAAAACATATACGGACCATTTGGGTTATGCAAATTTATTAGCTATTAAAAAGATATCGGATTCATAAAAATATAACTCTTCTACATTTTCTGTCGTTTGCGTTCAAAAAATTATCCCCAGAATTCGCAATTCCTCAAAAAGAAAAAGATATCGAGAGTAAACTGAATTTTTATTTAGCAAATAAAATTGTAAAATATTGATTGATCATTTTAAATACTTATCGAAGTTTGTCTAGGGTTACAGATGAAATACTTTGTCTATATAAGAAGGCACATTCAGTATCGTTTACGTATGAAAAAGTTTAAATGAATATAAAACAAAATCTATGATTTTATTAGAAAATTTTTAATCAGTAACCAAGTAAACCAAATTGAATTACCGGAAAACATTATTTAAAGGCAGCACCTAACTAATGCAATATATTTTTCTAATTTATTATTTTGTAGTCTCATCAAACGAATAGAACTAACTTATTTTTATATAGTTTTGGTAAAGGTAAACGTCCATTTGTACATGCGAACATACATGAACAGTTTTAGGTAAAATTATATTCAAGATGACGCAAATGAAAACGTACTTCATGAAACCCTTTTTTCCGTTTCAAGTTCATTAAATTGTTGTTCAATTAAAAAATTTGACTCTAAAATTAACTTAAAAGTCTGGTTTAATAGATATTCTCTTTAATAATTTTAAATAAAGCTTCCAAAGTAATATTAATAAATTTGGTATACAATTCAATTCAAGAATTTTGGCATCAACAATTATTAATTTCAATAAAAAATTTGCACCCTCACTTACATTCGTTATACGCTTTGGCAGACCGTATCGTTTAGCTTCGACCTGTGTGTTCTTTATTATTTTTTGCGTATGATGGGTTGAACATGAATGCATGGAAAGAATTTTTTTTATACTAGTTAATAAATTATTCAAAATTAGATGAGAAGAATAAAACGCGTAGTATGGTAGAAAAAACTGAATTGTCTCCTATAAACCCATAATATTTCACGGAATCGTTTATTAGAAGAACAATACCATTTTAAAGCTTATTGTACTGTATAATGCCGAAAAAATTGTTAGATGATGGGATTAGAAATAGACTTAAACAGACTGTTTTGTACCAAACATAATATATATTAACTGGTACTGGACTCATAGTCAAACCCATTTGTAAACGTTTTGTAATTGACCACTGAAGTGCGTGATATGGGATTCCAATTTAAGTTTTAGTTGTTTGCAACACTGAGAGAGTACTATGAAAGGAAACTTAGTGCTACATTTCTATATTCTTTCGAGAAAATTCTGAACTAGTCGCAAGTTTTCTGCTGTCGTAAATATAAACATTTTGTATCGGAAGCCGAAGCGTGGCACGATAGTTACATATTTTCCAACAAGCAATATTGTGATGGTAAATACAAGTGGATTAGAGCAAAATGAATGGTAGAACTTTCTAATTCTGAATTTGGTATTTGAAAATTATGAAAAATATGATTACTGACTATTTGTAATTCAATCCTATTTCTAAGTCACTAGCAAAATAAGATTGGCCTGGCTACAAAGTAAAATCGATCATGTGATAGTTTTAGAAAAGAAATGTATCTTGCAGTTGCTGACCTAATGAATTTATTGATTTAAACAAACGCAAAAAAGAAAATGAATGCATGCACAAAATATTCCAATATAGCGTATTTTATAATCACCTTACTTTTTTTACATAAAAGAAAACCACAATAAAACAATCTCAGAATAAAATCCATTAATGTAACGAAGGGTGAAGAGCTCTGTCAACGAATATTTTGTGAATTATTAAAATAAAAATATATTGTGTGAAAAAATTGAAAATTGATCAATCTATTACAACAATTGCTTATTTGCCTTGCGAATAATTAAAAAACATCAAACTGAACGAACATTTTTGTTAGTAAAAATTATTCAAAAATTGTTTTTTTTATATACAATGATATGTGTTAAATGCATGCAATATATTTTAATGGTAATTGCTGTTTAATCAATCCATTGGTTCTTGCTCAAATATGTAGACATATTATCTTCTCACACATCTGCAATAAATAAATATATTATCAGAATGTCGCTCTTATAAATTCAGCTAACTAACTGATACAGTATAATTTCTAAGATCAAGTAGTATTTAAATTAATTAAAAATGGTATAATTAGTAAAAAAAAATCTTGACCATTTATATATATAGTAAAATATTGAATGAAAATAAATCCAGATTCGTAAAATGCCAAAATCACGTCAATTCACTGTTTGTAGACTCGTTACGAACTTGTCAGCCAGCTACAAGCGATTACTCATCATGAAAAGTTTATTTACGTAAAACAACAAAGCTACATAAATATTATAGTTATGGGCACCGTTACCATTGAAAAATAATTGCCCGCTTTAGGTATTATTATCAATAAAGTTAATGTACTTTTTAGAATGTTTGAAAGTTTATACCTGCAAGTCTGCACTGATGTGATAGTCTCAGTTTCAACCCTATTGCTTTTTCGAACTTCAAATCTCATTGCGTATTTGACTTCTTTAGTTGTGTACAGTTGTGTGCTGAGGTCATTGCCAGTAACAGGATCCTTGCATCGAGAAGAACACTTCGCTCGTACAAACATCGAAGGGTATACATTACTAGGGCAACGAATCCTGAAGTCGAATTTATATATATCAAAGCACTGAGAATTTACCAATACTTTACAATAAAAAAACATCAAATGAAAACGTAGTTATCATTTAAACATGTTATCAACCTGTTTGCAAAAACGACAATTACTGTTTTCTTTATTTTTTTGTTCAATCATCAAAAATCAAAGCTGAATATTAAACAAAAGAATGCCTCCACATTTGATAGATTGAAAAATGAAAAAAACTTGACTAGATGTTTCATTAATTAATGCATAGTGCGACAATTTCATAACTCGATTAAAAAAATGAAATATTTCCAATATTTCTCTATTATTTAATAATCTTTATACCAAGCGACGGTACGAAAATGATTGAATAAGGATAAATAGTACGCAAATAGTATTTTTATTCAAATCTAACACGTGGTCATATCGAAAAAAATGTATAAACCAATTCAATGTTACTGGAACGAATCCATCGTAGTCATATCTTGTAGAATGAATGTAGCAAGAATTATTGGTAATAAATCTGAAAAATATTTAAGAACTTACAGGTATAATGAATCTTGTTATATTACTACCTATAAAACATCTTTGAAATTGTATATATTCAAAATTGCAATACTTCAAAGCTTAAATTCAATTGATGGAATTGTAGTCATAATTTACAATAATAGAAAGATATACACGGATATATGTAATTATACTCACTGTTCCACACTCAGTGATTCGCAGTACATGGAGAAAAATAGGACTGTTGTCAAAAATATCTGAAAAACGAGAAATTTAGTCCCAGTTAAACCCTTTTCCAATTGCTTTTATTACCCGCAATTAGGAATTTCTTACCGTAGTGAATGAAAGTTTGTTCATCCTAATATTTCTTCTATCAATCTTTATACACGTTCTGATGTGATTCTTCAAATATATCGACAATTTTATGATTCGTGTCTCTCATTGTGGTCATTTATTTACGTGTACGAACATTAAAAATTGTTTAAACTTTTTTTCATTTAATTTCGGAAAGGATGTGCACAAAATTGTGATTTTTTACATTCGTGCTTAGAAAAAAATTTATTGCTGCTGAATATGCGAAAAATTGATACTGTTGTATCGAACTTATTTTCCATTCGTGAGGACCATTCCCTTTTAGGAATATTTCCCGTATCAGGTACATGCTGTTTATCAGTCTGTCTGTTTAGAAGGAATTTTACAATAATATTGTTCCGCATCTCATCTATTTTTAGGAGGAAAAATTAACGAATAATGAAAGCTGATTTATTAAAACTTGTTACTGAGAAACGACTTTAAAATTTTTACAGGACTTTAATAATACATTTTATTTCTCCAAATTTTAGTGACTTTGTGTATAGCTGATATTACATATAGATATATTGACAACTCCACTAAATCCTATTCGTTAGGCAGGTGGTGGTTTAACATTTTCCTTTATTTCAAATTTGAAAGAGAGATGTTATACTGTAACTCATCAAGTACGAAATCAAGCTATTCAACTTAAATAATAGTTAGTAATGCTAGAAATATAGGTCATAATTTAGTTCGAATTTTCAAAAAAAATCTTGAAAAATAATAAATCAGATTTGTGAGTATTTAGACTTGGAAAATCATATTTAGTCAAAACATCATCTTTCCTATGATATTTCGTAACAATCGCTTTGGATTGTTCTTTATTATTTTTAGCGTATAATGGTTTGAACATATATACATGGAAAGAGAATTTTTCATGCCAGTTAATATTTTATTCAAGTGTACATCAGAAGGAATAGTACGCGTAGTATAAAAGAAAACTGAATTGTCTTCTATAAGTTCGATAATATTTCACCGAATCGTTTATCAGAAGATCAACAGCATTTTAAAGCTTAGAGAGTGTAGTGTGTGACGCAGCTTAAAGTGTTAAGTTGGTTTAAAAAAAAGACTTAGACAGACGGGTTTGTACCAAACAAAATATATATATATTAACGAGTACCAAACTTAAATTCAAAACCATCTGTGAATATTTTGTTATTGGGACAGATATGATTGGCTAGGGTGAGTATGATGGATTAGATTAGCTAGGGTGAGTCACGATTTATTCCGAATGTTTTTATTTCAGCTTTTGTTTACGTGACCAAAAACTAAAAATTCATTGTATATAAAACTCTCATATAAACATGAAAAGGTTAATTCCAAAAATACACGAGTTAATACATTTTTATATAAATAATGATTTATTTATATTTGTTTTACCCTGGAATGTTATCACTACCAATATTACAAATTGGGTTATTTTCGGCTATTTCAGAGTCCTAAACAATTTCACAAAGTATTATCTTTTAAGTATATCAAATGTGATGGATTTGTCTAATGCCCTATTTTCGTAAACAATGTGCCTGGCTTTAATAAATCCAGACCTTTCTGGATAAATACTTATTTCTGTAGACGGTAATATTAAATTCAATTGGAGGCATTATTAAATTATTATTTTTTGTTATGTGTTCCCTTATTACATCAGCAATAAGTTCTGTTCAGAAATACACTAAAATAATGTATTATTTTGACCTAATGAATTTTCACCGAAATGTTTCAATCAATCATTCCAATTTCTATTTTTAATATTAAAATTAACGTGAAAATATGGAATTATAACAGCGTAATATAACAATATTTTAGATGTTTCATAAATCTTACGCGAACTTTAGTTTAAATAAAAATTAGATTTCTGTTCTGAAATTATATTTGAAAACAAGATCAATGGCACATCAATCATGACTCAAAAATTTATTGATAAAATAAATTTTAAATCAAAACGATTGTTTGAAAAATTATAAACAAATGATATTTGACTCTCTGACTTTTCTTATTTCAAATTCTCGCAATTGTGACTAAATACTTTTATTTGTCTCAATGCAAAAATCAATGAAATGTTAATTTTATATTTTTGGCGTTGACACTTTTTGAGCAAGCATTTTCAACGTTGAATAGCTTGATTTCGAATTTGCTAATTTCCAATATTATAACTAGCGGCTTACACTCCGATATCAACGTCAATACCAAGACCTTCTTAACTGAGTGAATTTGTTAATATAACCATATGTGATATCATCTATAAACAAGGTCAGTAATTTTTATAAAAGTAAATTTTTAACATTGTTTTCAGGCTATTGAAAACTAGAAAAATCCCTTAAGAGTACCAAACTTTATTTTAGGTCAATTTTTCATCATAAAAAAGTTAATATGCCCAACAGCAATATTGTAACTTTGAAAAAACGTGTACCAGATTGTGCACATTTTAAAAATATCTGACAGATACGGATATATTTATAACATAGGGATGGTCCTCGCGAATCGAAAATATATTCAGCGAAATGAATACTCAACTCAATTTTTTTATAACTTTTCTAAAAACAGAAGAATCCTAAAGAAAAATCCTAATTTGTTTACCCATATATGAGCTCAATGAGATACACAAAATATAAACTGTTCGATTCATTTGAAAAACCACATCAGAACCTTTATAAAGATTGACAGAAGAAATATAGGAATTGAAATAACTTTTATCTACTACAGTAAAAAATTGAATGAATATTTATAACATACGAATAGGCCTCACAAACAGAAAATATGTTCAACAAAAAAACACTCGTTTCTTTTCTAGTATTCATAAACAACAGCATATTATTCACTCATGTATACGCAAATTTGAAACAAAGTAGCCTAATGAAAACACAGCCTATCTGAGAAAATTTCATAAGAAATATTCGGATTTCATTTTTTCTCACATGATAGAAAACCAGAATAAAATTAACTCAGAATAGTATCTGTCAAGCCACAAAGTGTGAAGAGCTCTGTCAACGGCTTATTGATCGAATTGAAGTACATAAGTGAATACTATGGAAGAAATTAAAAATTGCCCAATTTGCTACAGCTGTTAGTTATTTGCGCTGCAAACCATTAAATATATTAAACTGCAAGCACATCTTGGTTAGTAAATATCATTCAAAAACCTTTTTTTCGAAAAACAATGATATGTATTAAATGCATGCAATATATTTTAATGATATTTGCAGTTTCATCAATTCATTGGTCCTCGCTCAAATATGTAGACGTATTATTTTTTCACACATCGACAACTTCACCAAAATCTATCTGTTAGGCAGGTGGTGGTTTAACATTTTTGTTTATTTAAAGCAAAAAACATAGGTCATAATTTATTTAAAAAAAAACTTTGTGAGTATTCAGAACTGGAAAACCATATTTAGTCAAAATATCATTTTACTTTGCAATTTTGAAACAATCGCTTTGCGCTTATTGCTCTAATTCCTTTTATATTGTCATATTTTTAGCGGAAGCAGTAGAAAAATGATTTTGCCCAGAATACATCTCTCAATGGGAACTGTTGTTTCTAATGATATTTTTGTTAGATTCGTCTACATATACCTTCTGGCACTTTATCTGCCTAGGCACGATGTCAGTTTAATGTGACAACCAGATGGCCGTATTTTATGGGAATGTTTGTCGAGGCGACATTGAAAATTGTGGTAGGGAAATATACATATGTGATAGAGTTCAATATAATAACAAATGACTAAACTAATTATATAACATGAGAATGATTTTGCAGCATTTTTTAGGGCTCGCATTTATTGCATGATAAAGGCCAGGGCTCGCAGCCGCCAATTGGCCATTTTGCAGGGGTATTTTTTAAATTATTTTTTGTGACAACCATTAGGAATAAAAGCTTGACTCATGCACTATTAAAAGCATGAACCAGAGTTCAATTCAGCAATATATCTTTAAAACACACTTCTCTAATATTATTTTTTTTATGCTACAAATTTTCGAAAATTTCTAATAAAAACCTTGATCTTGAGAGATTTTGTGTCCAGTAGAGCGTTAATAAATACACCTAATTATTTCTTTCGATTTCAACCTTTTTCTTAAAGTTTTTGTTCCAACAGATCAATACCAAAATCACTAATATAGCAAGAATGGTTACTCTGAAATTCACAATTGTATTAACAGAATCTTCAATTGACAGTTTTGATGACGTCAAACCTCTAATTATTACTGCACAGGTCCCCCTCAATGCAAAAAATGTTACATTTTTCAACGGAAATGCGCGTAGGAAAACGTAAACATTATAATGCGCGCCGTTACGCGTGAAAATTATCATTAATTTTACCTATGTTTCACATTTGAAATTTCTCCATACCCACATCAAGTAGGGTGCAGTGGAAATCATATTTTTCAAAACACCACAGGGCCAGCGATGGAATGTATGACTGAAAAAACATGCTAAACCAATACTAAGACATCAACCGGCCGTGAAACGTTATCTGGGTCACATCTGCTATTTCACATGTCTGATTCAGAATTTTCAAATCGATGCTATTTATTCAACTCGAACTTTGAGTCGCGTTTTTCTTTTCTCTCGCAACGGTACAATGAGGAAATAAACAGATGAGAGCGATATTAACAGAACGATGCCAATTCCGTTTACTTATATTTATCATAAATATTCGAACCTTTCTCTATATAACTACACGGCCCCCTCGATGAGAATCGGCACCACTGAAAGATTAATAATAGGACATCCACGAATAAATCAAAAAGTAATGGACACTTTTTATTCTTAAATGATAGAGCTCTAAAATAAAACCATCTCAGAAGAAGATCTGTCAAACCACGGCTTATTCAACGAGTAAATTAAAGAATACTATGAAATAAATACAAAATTGTTCAGTTTGCCACAGCTGTTATTTATTTTCGCTGCAAATCATTAAAAACATCAAACAGTAAGATCATCTTGGTTAGTAAAAATTATTCAAAAACATTTTTTTTGAAAAAACAATGATATGAGTTATATGCATGAAATATATTTTAATGATATTTGCTGTTTCATCAATCCATTGGTCCTCGCTCCATTATGTGGACATATTATCTTTTCACACATCTGCAATAAATAAATATATTATCTGAATGCCACCCTTATAAAATTGAATAATGAAATGGTACAAGTATACTTTTCAAGATCAAGTAGTTTCGAAATTAATTTAAAATAAAAATGTACTTAAAAAATTGATAAAAATTGATGGCCATTCATAAAGCAAACCATTGAATATCAAAACACTGAATGAAAAGATCCTAGATTTTTGAAATGCTAAAAACATGTCAACTAAATAATTTTAGACTCGCTGCTAACTTGTCAGCAAGCTACAAGCGATTACTCATCATGAAAACTTTAATGACGTAAAACAACAAAACTACATAAATATTATTGTTTTAGGTATTTATATCAACGAAGTAATTTAATTAATGTACTTTTTGGGATGTTTGAAATTTCATACCTGCAAGTCTTCACTGATGTGATAGTCTCAGTTTCAACCCTATTGATTTTTCGAACTTGAAAACTCATTTCGTATTCGACCTCTTCAGTTTTGTACCGTAATGGGCTGAATTCCTTGCCAGTAACAGGATCTTTGCAACGTGAAGAACACTCCGCTCGTAGAAATATCGAAGGATATACATTACGAGGGCAACTAATCCTGAAGTCAAAGTTTTATATGTCGAAGCAGTGAGAATTTACTAATAATTTACAATAAAAAACATCAAATGAAAACGTAGTTGCCAAGCATCTAAACATGTTATCAACCTGTTAGTTAAAACGAAAATTAAGGTTTTCTTTCTTTTTCTCCGATCATTGAAAATCAAAGCTGATTATGAAACAAATGAATGAATTCACATTAAATTGATTGAAAAATACAAAACTTGACAAGATGTGTCAACAAATAATGCTCAAATGCATACCTATTTTATGATGCGAATGAAGAAAAGCAAGATTTTCATCATTTGTCTACTTTACAATTTTCTTTATACCGATAAAGAGTAGGCTACAAAGTAATATCTTTATTCGAATCTAACACGTAGTCATATTACAAAAAGGTGCAAACCAATTCAATGTTACTGGAACGAACAGGTCGTTGTCATATCTTGTTAATACAATGTAGCAAGAATTATCGTTGATGAATCTGAAAAATAATTTGAAATATATGGAATAATGATATATTACTACCTACAAAACACTTTCAAAATTTTCAATATTGCAAATTGAAACAGCTCAAAGCTTAAATTTAAATGCTCGAATACACTAGTAATAATTTACTACAATAGGAAAATATACACAGATATATGTAATTGATACTTACTGATCTACACTCAATGCTTCGCAGTACACGGAGAAAAGTAGGACTGTTGTCAAACATATCTGAAACACGAGGAATTTATGAAAAGTTTGAAATTCAGTACTCATAAAAGATTTTATGAAAAGCAATCAGGAATTTCTTACCGTAGTGAATGAAAGTTTGTTCATTTTTTTTTTATTTCTTCTCTTAATCTTTATACACGCTCTGATGTGATTCTTCAAATATATCGACGATCTTATGATTCGTGTATCTCATTGTGCTCATATATATACAAGTTTAGGAACAATTAAATTTTTTCGAATATTTTTAATTTTATTACAAAATGGCGTTCACAAAATTAGGGCGTGCTTAGAGTAAAAATTTATTGCTGCTGAATAGGCGAAAAATGGAAAATATTTTATCGAACATATTTTCGATTCGTGAGGACCTCTCCTTTCCTATATTCACAGTATCCGGTACATGCTATGTGTATTTTTTTTAGAATGTGTACAACCTGGTACATGAATTTATTCCCTTAATCTTGATTTTAAAATATTTTTTTACATACATTATTTCAATAATGTTGTTCTTCATCTCAGCTATTTTTCATGCTTAAAAAGTTACGAATAACGAGGCGGATTTAGTAAAACGTGTTACTAAGAAAAGACTTTTTAATTTTTACAAGATTTTGATATATTATAAAAATTTATATCGAGAATTCAGTGATTTTGTTTATAGCTGATATTACACATAAATATATTGACAACTTCACTAAATTTTATTCGTTAGGCAAGTGATGATTTGACGTTTTGTTAATTTCAGAGTTGAAAGAGATTTGTTATACTGGAAATTGTTGTACTCAAAATTAAGCTTTTCAACTCCAAAATATCGTACTCAAAAAGGAAAAAAAGGTAAAGTCATAATTTAGTTTAAATTTTTCCCTCAAAATAAACTCTTGAAAAAAATACACCAGATTTGTGAGTATTTGCAATTACAAAATCATATTCAGTCAATTATCATTTTATTCATGATATTTCGAAACAATGACGTTGTGCTCATAATTCTAACTCATTTTTAAAATCAATATTTTTGGCGAGACAAGTCAAAAATTGATTTTGCCGAAATTACAATTTTCAATATGAATAAATGGATTGGGTCTAGTGATTATTATGTTAGATTTGCCTACATATAACTTCTGTTATTTCAACTATCCGTGCAAGATGTCTGTTTAATAGGATCTAAAATACCCATATTTATAAAAATGTTAGTCGATGCGAAAGTTATTGCAATGTTTTCTATACATTTGAAAGAAAGTTTCAATACTTTGGATTACAAAGATTCTTGAAAAAATTTCACACGATGTCCGAGATCCGTAACTTGAAAATTGTGAAAGAGATACCTATGTTATAAAGTTAAGCATGATAACAATTGATTAAACTAATTATATAACATAAGAATGATTTTGTGGAGTTTTTCAGGTCTCATATTTATTACCTGGTGAATGTCAGATATAATATTTCTTACTTTTTCATCATAAGAAGAAGAGTAATGTTTTAATTAGTATAAACCACAAAATCAACCTTTAGATAATTCACTATCTCAATTGCAAAACAGAGTTTGCCTTATTGAATACCATGCTGTCAGCGCCAATGCGCATAATAATTGATGACCGTTTTTAGTCTCTTATTTCCATTTGAACTTGTAACTTCAATTTTAGAAAAGCAGAGTCACTAATAATATGTGTAATGGGCAGCGTGAATACAGATAAAGATACAGAAATGAAATGAAAAAATGAACAAATATTATTCAGAAGTGATTATCACTTTTAGAGTGGACGACGTAAACTGCATTAAGATCGTTTGCTTTCTGACCAAAACGATATCAAGGCTAAAAATACACATCGAATCCAATTTTTATACCAAAAAAGCTGAGTGGCGGTTTGTTTTTCGTTCAAGAATTTACCTTAAGCAGACGGGCATCAAGATATAAATAGGTACATAAACAAACATATGTCATAAATTAGTTGTTACCAGCAATAATTTACTAGATACTGAAATGATAATTTTTAACAAAAGTTTTCAGTAAAGCTTGTTGATGAGAATTGATATTAGCGCACCACATTTTTTTTATGTTTTGAAAATGACATATCAATGACATCATTCCTGAATATAATGGCACAAACAAATTATACACCAATTCTATTGATGAATTGCTTTATTATGATGTTCCGTCAATGTTACGGTCATTTATTTATACCATAACATTTCAGCATACTCAGCATGACGTAAAATGTTTAATTTGTTAATGTAAAGATGTTGTTATTCTGATATCATTGTCAGGTTGGTTCTAAACATTGATATTATTGCACCACATTCCTTTTTTTAAATGACATATCAATAACATCATTTCTGACTATAACAGCAGAAAGAAATATATACGTCAATATTACTGATGAATTGCTTTATTATGATGTTCCCACAATGTTACGGTCATTTATCTAAAGTCTAAACCGTAACATTTCAGCATAGTCAGCATGACAATTTGTACGGTTGTTTAAATTTACCAGACAATAATATTTGTAGATGGTATATTTGTGTTTCGATCTTTTCAGAAAGTTAGAATTTGTTACATATATATGTATAAGCGATATTAGCGAAGTATTTGCAAAATACTATAAAACATTCAAATATATGTTTTATATTGGAGATTATATTTGATTTAGTAAATATATAATACGGCCTTGCTGAAAAAAAAAAACGGGCCATTTGAGTTATGCAAAGTTAGTAGCTATTAAAAAGATATCGGATTCATAAAAATATAACTCTTCTACATTTTCTGTCGTTTGCGTTCAAAAAATTATCCCCAGAATTCGCAATTCCTCAAAAATAAAAAGATATCGAGAGTAAACTGAATTTTTATTTAGCAAATAAAATTGTAAAATATTGATTGATCATTTTAAATACTTATCGAAGTTTGTCTATGGTTACAGATGAAATACTTTGTCTATATAAGAAGGCACATTCAGTATCGTTTGCGTATGAAAAAGTCTAAATGAATATAAAACAAAATATATGATTTTATTAGAAAATTTTTAATTAATAACCAAGTAAACAAATTGAATTACCGGAAAACATTATTTAAAGGCAGCACCTAACTAATGCAATATATTTTTCTAATTTATTATTTTGTAGTCTCATCACTTATTAGAATAGAACTAACTTATTTTTATATAGTTTTGGTAAAGGTAAACGACCATTTGTACATGCGAACATACATAACTGTTTTAGGTAAAATTATATTCAAGATGACGCAAATGAAAACGTACTTCAATAAACCCTTTTTTCCGTTTCAAGTTCATTAAATTGTTGTTCAATTAAAAAATTTGACTCTAAAATTAACTTAAAAGTCTGGTTTAATAGATATTCTCTTTAATAATTTTAAATAAAGCTTCCAAAGTAATATTAATAAATTTGGTATACAATTCAATTCAAGAATTTTGGCATCAACAATTATTAATTTCAATAAAAAATTTGCACCTTCACTTACATTCGTTATACGCTTTGGCAGACCGTATCGTTTAGCTTCGACCTGTGTGTTCTTTATTATTTTTTGCGTATGATGGGTTGAACATGAATGCATGGAAAGAATTTTTTTTATACTAGTTAATAAATTATTCAAAATTAGATGAGAAGAATAAAACGCGTAGTATGGTAGAAAAAACTGAATTGTCTCCTATAAACCCATAATATTTCACGGAATCGTTTATTAGAAGAACAATACCATTTTAAAGCTTATTGTACTGTATAATGCCGAAAAAATTGTTAGATGGTGAGATTAGAAATAGACTTAAACAGACTGTTTTGTACCAAACATAATATATATTAACTGGTACTGGACTCATAGTCAAACCCATTTGTAAACGTTTTGTTATTGACCACTGAAGTGCGTGATATGGGATTCCAATTTAAGTTTTAGTTGTTTGCCACACTGAGAGAGTACTATGAAAGGAAACTTAGTGCTACATTTTTAAATTCTTTCGAGAAAATTCTGAACTAGTCGCAAGTTTTCTGCTGTCGTAAATATAAACATTTGGTATCGGAAGCCGGAGCGTGGCACGATAGTTACATATTTTCCAACAAGCAATATTGTGATGGTAAATACAAGTGAATTAAAGCAAAATGAATGGTAGAACTTTCTAATTCTGAATTTGGTATTTGAAAATTATGAAAAATATGATTACTGACTATTTGTAATTCAATCCTATTTCTAAGTCACTAGCAAAATAAGATTGGCCTGGCTACAAAGTAAAATCCATCATGTGATAGTTTTAGAAAAGAAATGTATCTTTGCAGTTGCTGACCTAATGAATTTATTGATTTAAACAAACGCAAAAAAGAAAATGAATGCATGCACAAAATATTCCAATATAGCGTGTTTTATAATCACCTTACTTTTTTTACATAAAAGAAAACCACAATAAATCAATCTCAGAATAAAATCCATTAATGTAACGAAGGGTGAAGAGCTCTGTCAACGATTATTTTGTGAATTATTAAAATAAAAATATATTGTGTGAAAACATTGAAAATTGGTACAACAACAATTGCTTATTTGCCTTGCGAATAATTAAAAAACATCAAACTGAAAGAACATTTTTGTTAGTAAAAATTATTCAAAAATTTTTTTTTTTATAAACAATGATATGTGTTAAATGCATGCAATATATTTTAATGGTATTTGCTGTTTAATCAATCCATTGGTTCTTGCTCAAATATGTAGACATATTATCTTCTCCCACATCTGCAATAAATAAATATATTATCAGAATGTCGCTCTTATAAATTCAGCTAATAAACTGATACAGTATAATTTCTAAGATCAAGTAGTATTTAAATTAATTAAAAATGGTATAATTAGTAAAAAAAATTCTTGACCATTTATATATATAGTAAAATATTGAATGAAAATAAATCGAGATTCGTAAAATGCCAAAATCACGTCAATTCACTGTTTGTAGACTCGTTACGAACTTGTCAGCCAGCTACAAGCGATTACTCAAAAGTTTATTTACGTAAAACAACAAAGCTACATAAATATTATAGTTATGGGCACCGTTACCATTGAAAAATAATTGCCCGCTTTAGATATTATTATCAATAAAGTTAATGTACTTTTTAGAATGTTTGAAAGTTTATACCTGCAAGTCTGCACTGATGTGATAGTCTCAGTTTCAACCCTATTGCTTTTTCGAACTTCAAATCTCATTGCGTATTTGACTTCTTTAGTTGTGTACAGTTGTGTGCTGAGGTCATTGCCAGTAACAGGATTTTTACATCGAGAAGAACACTTCGCTCGTACAAACATCGAAGGGTATACATTACTAGGGCAACGAATCCTGAAGTCGAATTTATATATGTCAAAGCACTGAGAATTTACCAATACTTTACAATAAAAAAACATCAAATGAAAACGTAGCTACTATTTGAACATGTTATCAACCTGTTTGCAAAAACGACAATTACTGTTTTCTTTATTTTTTTGTTCAATCATCAAAAATCAAAGCTGATTATTAAACAAAAGAATGCCTCCACATTTGATAGATTGAAAAATGAAAAAAACTTGACTAGATGTTTCATTAATTATTGCATAGTGCGACAATTTCATAACTCGATTAAAAAAATGAAATATTTCCAATATTTCTCTATTATTTAATAATCTTTATACCAAGCGACGGTACGAAAATGATTGAATAAGGATAAATAGTACGCAAATAGTATTTTTATTCAAATCTAACACGTGGTCATATCGAAAAAAATGTACAAACCAATTCAATGTTACTGGAACGAATCCATCGTAGTCATATCTTGTAGAATGAATGTAGCAAGAATTATTGGTAATAAATCTGAAAAATATTCAAGAACTTTCAGGTATAATGAATCTTGTTATATAACTACCTATAAAACATGTTTAAAATTGTAAATATTCCAAATTGCAATACTTCAAAGCTTAATTCAATTGATGGAATTGTAGTGATAATTTACAACAATAGAAAGATATACACGGATATATGTAATTTATACTCACTGTTCAACACTCAATGATTCGCAGTACATGGAGCAAAATAGGACTGTTGTCAAAAATATCTGAAAAACGAGAAAGTTAGGTGAATTTCGAAATTTAGTCCCAGCTAAACCCTTTTCCAATTGCTTTTATTACCCGCAATTAGGAATTTCTTACCGTAGTGAATGAAAGTTTGTTCATTTTAATATTTCTTCTATCAATCTTTATACACTTTCTGATGTGATTCTTCAAATGTATCGACAATTTTATGATTCGTGTATCTCATTGTGGTCATATATATACCTGTACGAACAATTTAAATTGTTTAAACTTTTTTTCATTTAATTTCGATAAGAATGTGCACAAAATTGTAATTTTTTACATTCGTGCTTAGGAAAAAATTTATTGCTGCTGAATATGCGAAAAATTGATACTGTTGTATCAAACTTATTTTCTATTCGTGAGGACCATTCCCTTTTAGGAATATTTCCTGTATCAGGTACATGCTGTTTATCAGTCTGTCTGTTTAGAAGAAATTTTACAATAATATTGTTCCGCATCTCATCTTTTTTTAGGATGAAAAATTTACAAATAATGAAAGCTGATTTATTGAAACTTGTTACTAGGAAACGACTATAAAATTTTTACAGGACTTTGATTAATAGTTTAGTGAAATTGTTTAGAACTCCGAGATAGCTTAAAATGACCCAAATTGTGATATTGGTAGTGATAACATTTCCGGGTAAAACAATTATAAATAAATCAATATTTATATAAAAATGTATTAACTCGTTTTTTAAACCTCAATATTTCAAAATCTAGAGGTGATATCTTTTAAACTGTTTTGAAGACGATTTAACCACGACTCACGTAATTCGTGTATTTTTGGAATTAACCTTTTCATGTTTATATGAGATTTTTTTATACAATGAATTTTTAGTTTTTTGTCACGTAAACAAAAGCTGAAAAAAAAAACATTCGAAATATATCGTGACTCACCCTAGTTAATCTAATCTATCTTTTTTTTCGAAATGTTTTCTGTCACAATAACAAGACATTCACAGATGGTTTTGAATTTAAGTTTGGTACTCGTTAATAAATATTTTGTTTTGTACAAACCAGTCTGTTTAAGTTTTTTTCTAAACCCACTTATCACTTAAGCTGCGTCATACACAATACTCCCTAAGCTTTAAAATGATGTTGCCCTTCTGAAATATTATTGAACTGAAATATTACGGAACTTATAGAAGACAATTCAATTTTCTCACTATACTACGCGTACCATCCCATCTGATGTACACTTGAATAAAATATTAAATGGCATAAAAAATTCTCTCTCCATACATTTCTGTTCAACCCATAATGCGCACAAAATAATAAAGAACAAGGTTAAAGCGATTGTTTCGAATATCATAGGAAAGATGATGTTTGAAACTAAATATGATTTTCCAATTCTAAATACTCACAAATCTGATTTATCATTTTTCAAGATTTTTTTTTTGAAAATTTAAACTAAACTATGACCTATATATCTAGCATTTTTAACTATTATTTGAATTGAATAGCTTGATTTCGTACTTGATGATTTACAGTATAACATATTTTTTTTTTAATTTGAAATAAAGGAAAATGTTAAAACACCACCTGTCTAACGGATAGAATTTAGTGGAGTTGTCAATATATCTATATGTAATATCAGCTATACACAAAGTCACTAATTTTTAAAAGAATAAAATGTATTATTAAGCTGGAACTTGAGACAATTCCAATACATGTGCTTTGCAGAGTCTATACCAGTACATGAGTGCCACTGACATATTAGCAAAAGTAGCTAGCGAAATCATGTTTCAAAATACACAATGGTATGAAAGCTTGTTTAAAAGTGTTTACATACGGTGTGACAATAAATTTGAATAGCAGTTTTCTATAGAAATTTATGCGTTGCAACTATCATTTTTGCAAGGACACAATGCCGTTAGATCAATGAATGAAAGAAACAATTTTTTGCGCATGCAACTACTAGAAAGGCTATCTTAAATAAAGGTCCGCAGCTTCCCCCAGTTCCTTGTATCTGGCCCTCCTGTAATAAAAATTGCACACCCCTGCTCTACAGAACCGGTATCGTAGTCTATGATATCCTAGCAATTACTTCCGACTTAACCACGGAAATCACTGCAATTAATTCTCAATCTTGTTGACGCCACCATATAAAACGTCTAAAAAAACGAATCAGATTCAGATTTCAGAATCTCACAGAGTCCAGAGGATCTTTTGAAATAAATAAAAGTAGCAGTCTTCTAGCAACAACAACAATCTTTAACCACTGAAATTTACAAAACAATTGGTCTGGTAGTTAATGAGAGTTTCACGAAAAGAAGGAAATGAATAAGAACAACAAAAATATAATAACAAAACAATTCATATGTACGATACATTTCGTGTCCAAAATTAGTGAATTAAACAGTAGAATAAATTGTTTAAATCACGGTAGCTATTTTAGAGATTTTAATTGAGCAACACAAAGTGTGATAGGTCGGTGATAATTACCAATATTACAATTCGGTACCAGCGATGTCATACGCTGGCACATTCGGACAAGATAAGAAGGACTAAAGTACGTTAATCGTTCAAGATGTATGTATCTTATATTCGAAATCACACCAGAATTAGCTCGAGTAATGGTTTTAATAAGAGCAAACAAGTGAGCAACGCTCATATATTTGGACACGAAAGCCAAAATAAAAGTAATACCCTCTTAACGACAACAACAATCTTTAAATTTGAATGAAATTAATTCATTAGCCCCGTTGTTCTCAACCAATCTTTTTTGCCTCGAGCCCCCTTTTAAATATTTTCCAACATGCCGCGACCCTCTTCAAAATATATATGTGCTGAATTTGAATATAGATTAGTAGACCCGACAAAACAAAATGATATTAAGCTTTAACGAGTTTAGTCTAAATTGTTATATTGAATCAATTCAAATATTATCAATTATTTTATTATCCCGTTATCACCAAAATAGAACTGTATATCTCGTATAGTTTCATTGTCAATTGAATTTTTATATATTAGAAAATCAACGCGAGGGTCCGCAACACTGCTACGAAAATTTCCTGCCGCGACCGCTACGTTTCTTATTAGGGTATATTTTATTGAAAAAAATCAAAAATAAAATTACTTTGTTCTGCGACCCCCCGAAAAATGTTTCACGACCCCTCGTGGGTCGCGACCCCCAGGTTTGAAATCACTGCATTAGCCGAAGAGAAAAGCGGCCTTTTCATAACAATAAGAAGTGAAATTCTAGCAACAATAAACAAATGGTTCATATGTTCATTTCGTATCCAGTCAACGGCTTATATTTACTTTATGAGTTTGTAAATTGCCTGCACAATGCAGTAATAGATGGGTGTATCCACCGGTGATATTAATGAAATAAGATATGTCTCAAATATTCGGAACGATTAGATTGCACTGGTATAATCGATTAGACTCTTATCAGCTTACACATATCGAGAATAACACAAAAGCAAATACAGGTGAGTTATCAATCATTTTCTCACTTTATAGACAACTGACTAAACTAATCAACCACTAAGGTATTCTTTGTTAAACAAAGAAGAACGCGGATCTCTGTCATCAGTTTATTCTTCAAAATAGATCAGGAGAAATAATGTCCGAAAAAAATTGTCCGATTTGCTTCAGCACTTTATTTGGGCTGCCTCTAATAATTTTAAACCACCAATCTGTGGTATATTGTATGTAGATTGTTTCATGGTAAAGATAATTTATAAATAAATTTTCACTCAATATAACAAGTATTAAAGTAAAAGCATGCAATATAATTTAGTGATAGTTGCTGTTTCGTCGATCCATTGGTCCTTAGTCGAAAATGTAGACAAACTATCCTCTCACACATCTGCAGTAAAAATTTAAAATATATATAAAGAGAATATTGTCAGAATTTAACTCTTATGGTACTTTCACTTGAGACTATGTTAATCTTAGAGTTAGATTAAAATGGTATTACACGTGAACGCATTGTTTTCGATTAATGATTAGTAAATATTTAATGAAAGGAATTGGCGAAATACCAAATCCTCCAATTAAATATGTTTTACATTTTCAAGAATATACAGGCAAATGCATTACAAAATTAGCCCCCTACCTTGTTTTAGGGGAAAGTTGGTAAATCGACAAAGTATGTTGTTTTACGCAATCCAAGTTTTCCTTGAAAATGTTCGATTGAAGAAAGCTGATTTTATAATGTAAGGATTTTGTAACTATATAAATATATATAGGTCGTATGTGCCCTTGTTTGTTATTGAAGAACAGTAGTCCTCATAGATTCAAAAATATAATTTAGATAAATTTACTTTTTAGGATTGTTTGAAAGTTTATACCTGCAAGTCTGCACTGATTTGACAGTTTCAGTTTCAAGGTTCGTGCGTAGTAGACCTCTTTAGTTTTGTATCGTAATGCTCTGATGTCATTGCCAGTCAGAGGATATTTGTATCGGGAAGAATACTTCGCACGTACAAACATCGAAGGATATACATTAGTTGGGCAACGAATTCTGCAGTGAAATTTATAAATGTTATGCCAAAAGTGTCCAAGTTACTAACAAAGACTTTGCATACAAAAAAATCAAACAAAAACTTTCTTACTTTTTAAAGATGTTATCTACTTGTTGGAGGAAGTAGTCCATCGTAGATAAAAATGTCTATTCTTCTTCTTCTTTTATTTTATTTTGTCAATATTCGAAAATCAAATCTGATTACAGAAAAAAAGTTCATCTTTGACTGATGCAAAACTTAACAATGTTTTCCATAAATTAATGTTCGAGTGCATACCTGGTTCAAAATTAACCTTTAAAATAACTTTCAAACTGGCCGATATGTTCAAGTCCTATGATTGGATACAGTAAAAAATTATATACATGGTAATATTATGAAAATGTATAGACCAATCCAGTTTTATTGAAACAAATCCAGCGTTGTCATATTTTACTGTTGAAACGTAGCATGAATAATTGTTGATGAATCTGAAAATTAATTTTACTTTCGCAAGATATAGGTGGTGTTACATTATGCGCAACAGAAAAATATCGAAGATCTTCAATACTGCAGATTGGGAAAATATAAAAATTAGAGCTCGAATTGAAACAATTGAATACTGTACTCATTGTTTACAATATTATTGAAATATACATGGATATGTGTAATTTATACTCACTGATCGAATCTCAATGCACCACAGTACATAGCGCTACAAGTGGGACTGTAGAAGTGGACGGATGAGGATTTTCCCTGTAAATTTATTTTGTTACAATATTTGCGTATACATGAGTAAATATATTGTTGTTTATGAATACGAGAAGAATCGAGTGTTGTTTTTTTGAACCTATTTTCGGTTCGTGAGGACCATCCCTTTGTTATAAATATCACTGTATCTAGTACAGATTTTTTATCTGTCAGATATTTTTTAAATGTGCACAACCTGGTACAAGTTTTTTCGGTCGTCGACTTGAAATGTGCTTAAAAGCAATGTTACAATAATGCTGTCAGGCATATTAACTATTTTTATGATGAAAAAATGACCTAAAAAAAAGGTTGGTACTATGAAGGGATTTTTCTAGTTTTCATCAGCCTGAAAATAGTGTTAAAAAATCACTTTTACAATATGAACTAACGTTGTTGATAGATGATATTACACATGGTTATATAGATTTGACATGGTTAGATAGACACCTTCACTGGAGGCTCTACGTTAAGAATGTCTTGGTATTGACGTTTTGTTGATATCGGAGTGTAAGCCGCTAGGTATAATATTTGAAATTAGTTCGAAATCAAGCTATTCAACTCTGAAAATGCTCGCTCAAAAAGTGTAAACGCCAAACATATAAAAATAACATTTCATTAATTTTTGCATTCGGAACGATAAAAGTAATAAGTCACAATGGCGAGAATTTAAAATAAGAAAAGTCAGAGAGTCAAATATCATTTGTTTATAACTTTTTAAACAATCGTTTTGATTCAAAATTTATTAAAATAATTTTTTTTTTAAATAATTTTTGGTGTGCCATTGATATCGCTTTCAAATATAATCTCAGAACAAGAATCTAATTTTCATTCAATAAATTAAAGTTTCCGTAAGATTGAATGAAACATATAAAATGCTGTTATATTACGCTGTTATAATTCCATATTTTCACGTTAATTTTAATATTAAAAATAGGAATTGAAAGATTGAATGATTGAAACATTTCTGTGAAAATATATTAAGTCAAAATAATACATTATTTAAGTGTATTTCTGAACAGAACTTATCACTGATGTAATACGGGAACACATAACAAAAATAATAACTTAATAGTGCTTCCAATTAACTGTAATATTACCGTCTACAGAAATGAGTATTTATCCAGAAAGGTCTGGATTTATTAATGCCAGGCACATTGTTCACGAAAATAAAGCATTAGACAAATCCATCACATTTGATATATTAATAGTTTTGTGAAGTTGTTTAGAACTCTGAGATAGCCTAAAATAACCCAATTTGTAATATTGGTAGTGATAACATTCCAGAGGGAAACAAATATAATTAAATCAATATTTAAATAAAAATGTATTAACTCGTTTTTTAAACCTCAATATTTCAAAATCTAGAGGAGATATCTTTTAAACTGTTTTGGAGACGATTTAACCACGACTCACGAAATTCGTGTATTTTTGGAATTAACCTTTTCATGTTTATATGAGAGTTTTATATACAATGAATTTTTAGTTTATGGTCACGTAAACAAAAGCTGTAATAAAAACATTCGAAATAAATCGTGACTCACCCTAGCTAATCTAATTCATCATATCTTTTTTCGCAATTTTTTCTGTCACAATAACAAAACATTCACAGATGGTTTTGAATTTAAGTTTGGTACTCGTTAATATATATTTTTTTCGGTACAAACCAGTCTGTTTAAGTCTTTTTCTAAACCCACTTTATCACTTAAGCTGCTTCACACACTATACTTCCTAAGCTTTAAAATGCTGTTGCTCTTCTAATAAACGATTCGGTGAAATATTATCGAACTTATAGAAGACAATTCAGTTTTCTTACTATACTACGCGTTCTATTCCTTCTGATGTACACTTGAATAAAATATTAACTGGCATAAAAAATTCACTCTCCATGCATCTATGTTCAACCCATAATACGCTAAAAATATTAAGAAACAAGGTTAAAGCGATTGTTTCAAATATCATAGGGAAGATGATGTTTTGAGTAAATATGATTTTCCAATTCTAAATACTCACAAATCTGATTTATTATTTTTCCATTTTTTTTTTTGAAAATTTAAACTAAATTATGACCTTTATTTCTAGCATTACTAACTATTATTTGAGTTGAATAGCTTGATTTCGTACTCGATGAGTTACAGTATAACATCTCTCTTTCAAATTTGAAATAAAGGAAAATGTTAAACCACCACCTGCCTAACGGATAGAATTTAGTGGAGTTGTCAATATATCTATATGTAATATCAGCTATATACAAATTCACTATATTTTGGAAGAATAAAATGTATTATTAATCAAAGTCCTGTAAAAATTTTAAAGTATTTTCCTAGTAACAAGTTTTAATAAATCAGCTTTTATTATTGATAAATTTTTAATTCTAAAAATAGATGAGATGCAGAACAATAGAATTGTAAAATTTTTCTAAACAGACAGACTGATAAACAGCATGTACCTGATACGGGAAATATTCCTAAAAGGGAATGGTCCTCACGATTTGAGCATATTCAGCAGGAATAAATTTTTTCTTAAGCACGAATGTAAAAAATCACAATTTTGTGCACATCCTTTCCGAAATTAAATGAAAAGAAGTTTAATTTATTTTAATTGTTCGTACACGTATATATATGACCACAATGAGATACACGAATCATAAAATCGTTGATACATATGAAGAATCACATCAAAACGTGTATAAAGATTGATAGAAGAAATATTAGGATGAACAAACTTTCATTCACTACGGTAAGAAATACCTAATTGAGGGTAATAAAAGCAATTGGAAAAAGGTTTTACTGGGACTAAATTTCGAAATTCACCTGAATTTTTCGTTTTTCAGATATTTTTGACAACAGTCCTATTTTGCCCCATGTACTGCGAATCATTGAGTGTGGAACAGTGAGTATAAATTACATATATCCGTGTATATCTTTCTATTGTTGTAAATTATTACTACAATTCCATCTATTGAATTTAAGCTTTAATGTATTTCAATTTGGAATATTTACAATTTTATTGATGTTTTATAGGTAGTAATATAACAAGATTCATTATACCTGAAAGTTCTTAAATATTTTTCAGATTTATTAACAATAATTCTTGCTACATTCATTCTACAAGATATGACTACGATGGCTTCGTTCCAGTAACATTGAATTGGTTTGTACATTTTTTCGATATGACCACGTGTTAGATTTGAATAAAAATACTATTTTTGTACTATTTATCCTTATTCAATCATTTAATACCGTCTCCTGGTATAAAGATTATAATAAAATAAAGAAATAATGGAAATATTTCTTTTTTTAATCGAGTTATGAAATTGGCGCACTATGCATTAATTAATAAAACATCTTGTCAAGTTTTTTTTTTATATTTCAATCAATCAATTGTGGAGGCATTCTTTCTTTTCATAATCAGCTTTGATTTTTGATGATTGAACAAAAAAATAAGGAAAACAGTGATTGTCATTTTTATAAAACAGGTTGATAACATGTTCAAATGGTAACTACGCTTTCATTTGATGTTTTTTATTGTAAAGTATTGGTAAATTCTCAGTGCTTTGACATATATATATTTGACTTCAGGATTCGTTGCCCTAGTAATGTATATCCTTCGATGTTTGTACGAGCGAAGTGTTCTTCTCGATGCAAAGATCCTGTTACTGGCAATGACCTCAGCACACAACTGTACACAACTAAAGAGGTCAAATACGCAATGAGTTTCGAAGTTCGAAAAAGCAATAGGGTTGAAACTGAGACTATCAGATCATTGCAGACTTGCAGGTATAAACTTTCAAACATTCTAAAAAGTACATTAACTTTATTGATAAAAATATCTGAAGCAGGTAATAATTTTTCAATGATAATGATGCCGATAACTATAATATTTATTTGTTGTTTTACGTAAATAAACTTTTCGTGATGAGTAATCGCTTGTAGCTGGCTGACAAGTTCGTAACGAATCTACAAACATTGAATTGACATGTTTTTGACATTTTACAAATTTAAATTCATTTCATTCAATATTTTACTATATATATATATATATATATATATATGGTCAAATTTTTTTTTACGAAATATATCATTTTTATTTAATTTAAAGAATACTTGATCTTGGAAATTATACTGTATCAGTTAGTTATCTGAATTTATAAGAGTAAAATTCTGATAATATATTTATTTATTGCAGATGTGTGAGAAGATAATATGTCTACATATTTAAGCGAGGACTAATAGATTGATTAAACAGCAAATACCATTAAAATATATTGCATGCATTTAACATATATCATTGCTTTTAAAAAAATGTTTTTGTATAATTTTTACTAACAAAAATGTTCTTACAGTTTGATGGTTTTTATTTTTTCGCAAGGCAGGTAAGCAATTGTTATAGTAAATTGACCAATTTTCAATTTGACCACACAATATATTTTTATTCAAATAATCCACTAAATAATCGTTGACAGAGCTCTTCACCCTTTGTTAAATTAATGAATATTATTCTGAGGTTGTTTTATTCTGGTTTTCTATTATGTGAAAAAAGTAACGTGAATATTAACTACGCTATATTGGGATATTGTGTGCATGCATTCATTTTCTTTTTTGCGTTTGTTTGAATCAATAAATTTATTATGGTCAGCAACTGCAAAGATATATTTCTTTTCTAAAACTACCACATGATGGATTTTACTTTGTAGCCAGGCCAATCTTATTTTGCTAGTGACTTAGAAATAGGATTGAATTACAAATAGTCAGTAATCATAGTTTTCATAATTTTTAAACACCAAATTCAGAATTAGAAAGTTCTACCAACTATTTTGTTTTAATCCACTTGTATTTACTTACCATCACAATAGTGCTTGTTAGAAAATATGTCACTATCGTGCCACGCTTCGGCTTCCGATACGAAATATTTTTATACGACAGCAGAAAATTGCGATTAGTTCAGAGTTTTCTCGAAAGAATATAAAAATGTAGCACTAAGTTATCCTGCATAGTACTCTCTCAGTGTTGCAAACAACTAAAACTTAAATTGGAATCCCATATCACGCACTTCTGTGGACAGTAATGAAAAGTTTACAAATGGATTTGACATGAGTCCAGTACCCGTTAATATATAATATGTTTGGTACAAACCAGTCTGTTTAAGTCTATTTCTAAACCCATCACCTAACAATTTTTTCTGCATCATTCAGTACTATAAGCTTTAAAATGGTATTGCTCTTCTATAAATAATAAACGATTCCGTGAAATAATATAGGTTTATAGAAGACAATTCAGTTTTTTTCTACCATACTACGCGTTTTATTCTTCTAATCTAATTTTGAATAATTTATTAACTAGTATAAAAAATCTTCTTCCCATGCATTCATGTTCAACCCATTATACGCAAAAAATAATAAAGAACACACAGGTCGAAGCTAAACCATACGGTCTGCCAAAGCATATAACGAATGTAAGTGAAGGTGCAAATTTTCTATTAAAATTAATAATTGTTGATGCCAAAATTCTTGAATTGAATTGTATACTAACTTTATTATCATTACTTTGGAAGCGTTGTTTAAAATTATTAATGAGAATATCTAATAAACCAGACTTTTAAGTTAATTGCAGAGTCAAAATTTTTACTTGACCAAAATTTATTGAACTTGAAACGAAAAAATGGGCTTCATGAAGTACGTTTTCATTGCGTCATCTTGAATATAATTTTACCTAAAACAGTTATGTATGTTCGCATGTACAAATGGTCGTTTATCTTTACCACAACTATATAAAAATAAGTTAGTGCTATTCGTTTGATGAGACTACAAAATAATAAATTAGAAAAATATATTGCATTAGTTAGGTGCTGCCTTTAAATAATGTTTTCCGGTAATTCAATTTGTTTACTTGGTTATTAATTAAAAATTTTCTAACAAAATCATAGATTTTGTTTTATATTCATTTAGACTTTTTCATATGTAAACGATACTGAATGTGCCTTCTTATATAGACAAAGTATCTCATCTGCAACCATAGACAAACTTCGATAAGTATTTAAAATGATCGATCTTTTACAATTTTATTTGCTTAATAAAAATGCAGTTTACTTCCGATATCTTTTTATTTTTGAGGAATTGCGAATTCTGGGAATAATTTGTTGAACGCAAACAGCAGAAAATGTAAAAGAGTTATATTGTTATGAATCCGGTACTTTTTTGATAGCTAATAAAATTGCATAACCCAAATGGTCCGTATTTTTTTTTCAGCAAGGCCGTATTCTATCTTTCCTAAATCAAATATAATCTCCAATATAAAACATAAATTTGAATGTTTTATGGTATTTTGCAATTACTTCGCTAATATCGCTTATACATGTATATGTAATAAATTCTAACTTTCTGATAAGATTGAAACACAAATATACCATCTACAAATATTATTGTTTAGTAAATTTAAACAACCGTACGAATTGGAATTACTTATTTTTTGACAATGATATCAAAATAAGAACATCTTCACATCAATATTATTAAACTAAACATATTACGTCATGCTGACTATACTGAAATGTTACGGTTTAGACTTTAGATAAATGACTATAACATTGTGGGAACATCATAATACATCAATTCATCAATAATATTGGCGTATATAATTCTTTTTGCTATTATAATCAGGAATGATGTAATTGATATATATGTCATTTAAAAAAGGAATGTGGTGCAATAATATCAATGTTTAGAAACAACCTGACAATGATATCAAAATAGAAACATCTTTACATTAACAAATTAAACATTTTACGTCATGCTGACTATGCTGAAATGTTATGGTATAAATAAATGACCGTAACATTGACGGAACATCATAATAAAGCAATTCATCAATAAAATTGGTGTATAATTTGTTTGTGCCATTATATTCAGGAATGATGTCATTGATATGTCATTTTCAAAACATAAGAAAATTGTGGGGCGCTAATATCAATTTTCATAAACAAGCTTAACTGAAAACATTTGTTAAAACTAATCATTTTAGTATTTAGTAAATTATTGCTGGTAACAAGTAAGTTATGCCATATGTTTGTTAATGTACCTATTTATATCTCGATGCCCGTCTGCTTAAGTTGAATTCTCGAAGGAAAAACAAATCGCCACTCAGCTTTTTTTGGTATAAAAATTGGATTCGATGCGTATTTTAAGCCTTGTTGTCGTTCTTGATGTCGTTTTAGTCAGAAAGCAAACGATCTTAATGCAGTTTACGTCTTCCACACCAGAAGTGATAATCACTTCTGATTAATATTTGTTTATTTTTTCAGTTCATTCCTGTGTCTTCATCTGTATTCACGTTGCCCATTCTATTATTAGTGACTTTGCTTTTCTAAAATTAAAGTTACAAGTTCAAATGAAGAAAAGAGACTGAAAACAGACATCAATTGTTATGCGCATTGATATCATTGGCGCACACAGCATGGTATTTAATAAGGAAAACTCTGTTTTGCAATTGAGATAATAATTTATCTAAAGGTTGATTTTTTGGTTTATACGAATCAAAACCTTACTCTTCATCTTCTGATCAAAAAGTAAGAAACATTATATCTGACATTCATCAGGCAATAAACATGAGGCCTGAAAAACTCCGCAAAATCACTCTTATGTTATATAATTAGTTTAATCAATTGTTATCATGCTGAGCTTTATCACATAGGAATCTCTTTCATAATTTTCAAGTTACCGATCTCGGACATCGTGTGAAATTTTTCTCAAGAAACTTTGTAATCCAAAGTTATGAAACTTTCTTTCAAATGTATAGAAAACATTGCAATGGCTTTCGCATCGACCAACATTTTTATAAATATGGGTATTTTGGGTCCTAGTAAAACAGACATCTTGCACGGATAGTTGAAGTAACAGAAGTTATATGTAGGCAAATCTAACATAAATATCACTAGATCCAACCAATTTATTCATATTGAAAGTTGTATTTTAGGCAAAATCAATTTTCTACTTGTCTCGCCAAAAATATTGATTTAAAAAATGAGTTAGAATAATGAGCACAAAGCCATTGTTTCGAAATATCATAAATAAAATGATAATTGACTAAATATGATTTTGTAATTGCATATACTCACAAATCTGGTGTATTATTTTCAAGAGTTTTCTTTGAGGAAAAAATTTAAACAAAATTATGACTTTATATTTCTTGCATTTTTGAGTGCGATATTTTGGAGTAGAAAAGCTTAATTTTGAGTACAACAATCTTCAGTATAACAAATCTCTTTCAACTCAGAAATTAACAAAACGTTAAATCACCACCTGCTTAACGGATAAAATTTAGTGGAGTTGTCAATATATCCATGTGTAATATCAGCTATAAACAAAGTTACTGAATTCTCGATATAAATTTTTATAATATATCAAAATCTTGTAAAATTTTAAAAGTCTTTTCCTAGTAACAAGTTTTACAAAATCAGCCTTCGTTATTCGTAAATTTTTAATCATGAAAAATAGCTGAGATGAAAAACAACATTATTGAAATAATGTATGTAACAAACATATTTTAAAATCAAGACTAAGAGAATAAATTCGTGTACCAGGTTGTACACATTGTAAAAAAAATACACATATC
The DNA here is from genome assembly GCF_964204865.1 of Styela clava. Taxonomy (NCBI): domain Eukaryota; kingdom Metazoa; phylum Chordata; class Ascidiacea; order Stolidobranchia; family Styelidae; genus Styela; species Styela clava. The sequence continues at coordinate 9,062,672 of NC_135259.1, read as the reverse complement.
ATGTACCGGATACTGTGAATATAGGAAAGGAGAGGTCCTCACGAATCGAAAATAGGTTCGATAAAACATTTTCCATTTTTCGCATATTCAGCTGTAATAAATGTTTACTTGAGCACGCCCTAATTTTGTGAACGCCATTTGGAAATAAAATTAATCTTTGAAAAAATCTAATTGTGCCTAAACTTATATATATATATGAGCACAATGAGATACACGAATCATAAGATCGTCGATATATTTGAAGAATCACATCAGAGCGTGTATAAAGATTAAGAGAAGAAACAAAAAAAATGAACAAACTTTCATTCACTACGGTAAGAACGGCTTTTCATAAAATCTTCTATGAGTAATAAATTTTGAACTTTTTATAAATTCCTCGTGTTTCAGATATGTTTGACAACAGTCCTACTTTTCTCCATGTACTGTGAAGCATTGAGTGTAGATCAGTAAGTATCAATTACATATATCTGTGTATATTTTCCTATTTTTGTAAATTATTACTAGTGTATTTGATCATTTAAATTTAGGATTTGAGCTGTTTCAATTTGCAATATTGAAAATTTTGAAAATGTTTTGTAGGTAGTAATATATCATTATTCTATATATTTGAAATTATTTTTCAGATTCATCAACGATAATTCTTGCTACATTGTATTAACAAGATATGACAACAACCTATTCGTTCCAGTAACATTGAATTGGTTTGTACATTTTTGTAATATGACTACGTGTTAGATTCGAATAAAGATATTATTTTGTAGCCTACTCTTTATCGGTATAAAGAAAATTGTAAAGTAGACAAATGATTAAAATCTTGCTTTTCTTCATTCGCATCATAAAATAGGTATGCATTTGAGCATTAGTTGTTGACACATCTTGTCAAGTTTTGTATTTTTGAATCAATTAAATGTGAAGTCATTCATTTGTTTCATAATCAGCTTTGATTTTCAATGATTGGAGAAAAAAAAAGAAAACCGTAATTGTAATTTTTACTAACAGGTTGATAACATGTTTAGATGGTTGGCAACTACGTATTCATTTGATGTTTTTTATTGTTAATTATTAGTAAATTCTCACTGCTTCGACATATATAAATTTAACTTCAGGATTCGTTGCCCTCGTAATGTACACCCTTCGATATTTCTACGAGCGGAGTGTTCTTCACGTTGCAAAGATCCTGTTACTGGCAAAGACTTCAGCTCATTACGGTACAAAACTGAAGAGGTCGAATACGAAATGAGTTTTCAAGTTCGAAAAAACAATAGGGTTGAAACTGAGACGATCACATCAGTAAATACTTGCAGGTATGAAACTTCAAACATTCCAAAAAGTACACAAGTTAAATTACTTCATTGATATAAATACCTAAAACAATAATATTTATGTAGTTTTGTTGTTTTACGTGATTGAAGTTTTCATGATAAGTAATCGTTTGTAGCTGGCTGACAAGTTAACAGCGAGTCTAAAAATATTTGATTGACATGTTTTTGGCATTTAACCAATCTAGGATTGTTTCATTCAGTGTTTTGATATTCAATGGTTTGCTTTATGAATGGCCATCAATTCTTATCAAGTACATTTTCATTTTTAATTAATATCGAAACTACTTGATCTTGAAAAGTATACATGTACCAGTTCATTATCCAATTTTATGATTCAGATAATATATTTATTTTTTGCAGATGTGTGAAAAGATAATATGTATACATAATTGAGCGAAGACCAATGAATTGATGAAACAGCAAATATCATTAAGATATATTTCATGCATTTAACACATATCATTGTTTTTTCAAAAAAAAAATGTTTTTGATTGTTTTTTACTAACCAAGATGTTTTTACTGTTTAATCTTTTTAATGATTTGCAGCGAAAATAAATAACAGCTGTGGCAAACTAGACAATTTTATATTTATTTCATAGTATTCTTTAATTTACTCGTTGAATAAGCCGTGGCTCGACAGATATTATTCTGAGATGGTTTTATTGACCATCATAATGTTGCTTGTAGGAAAATAGATCACTTTAGTCCCTCCATTCGGTTTTCCATACAAAATTTGTACATATATATACGACAACGGAAAATTTGAGAAATTGGCGACTAGTTGGAAATTGTCTCAAAATTTACAAAAGTATAGAAGTAGTTTTCCAGTAAGTTTTCATACAGTGTACTCTTTCATTGTTGAAAACATCAAAAACCTATTATGGCTTCGCTACCACGTACTTGTGTGGGCATGACAAAGTTTTCATTGTTTTTTGATTTATTCTTGCATGTCCCTTCATTAATCTTTCAGTGGTGCTCATTCTCGTTGAGGTGGCCGTATAGTTTTTTAGAAAATGATTCAAATAATCATGATGCACATGAAAAATCTTAAATGCAATAAAGTATGTAATTGTATAGCTGAGCCGTCGTATAATTCTGAGATTTTTATTAATTTGTAGAATACTATTAATTTCAATAACACGAATTTCTCACAAATGAATTCTATGAACGGACCTTGAAGAATTAGAACTTTACGTGAATGAGCTTTTTGCCATGGTATTGGTAGCAGTGTCAATAAAAAATTGAAAAACATGAGGTTACTTAAAATTGAATATACAAAAACTGGTTTAGTATATTGATTGCAAAAAAATTGACGAGCTCGACCTTTCAGCCAAGATCATGTGATGGTGCTGCTATACACACTTCTCTCGGTTGTGCTTAGCCTGTGCTAGATGTGCTAAGGTCCTAGCATGCAACATGATCTATTCATCCAGACCTTTACATCTCTCGTACAAACATCGAAAGGTATAAATTAGTTGGGCAATCAAATTCAGATATATATATATGTTAAGTTAAGGTTTCTAAGTTACCAACAACGACTTCGCATACGAGAGAATAAAACGAAAACTTTCTTGCTTTTAAAGATGTTATCTCTTTGTTAGCGGAACTCTATCGTGGATAAAAATTTCTACTTTCTTTATTTTTCTTTTGTCAATATTCAAATATTAAAACTGATTACAGAAAACGAATTCACCTTCGACTGATAAAAAAGATTTTTTTTATATTTAAGTGGTCGAGTATATAGCTTGTCAAAATTCAATTAACCAAAAGGCAGATTTGAATAATTTCACAATTATGAGATTATTTTCATATCATATTTTTGAAATTTACATAGACATGTGTAATTTATACTCACTGATCGATTGTCAGCGCTTCGCCGTATAAATTTGAGATTTTCCGGGGAAACTAGAATTTTTTACTGTAGTAAATAAAAGTTGGTCTATTTCTATATTTCTGGAATCAAAATAGAACCTTGTAATGTGCCTACAGTCAAATTACAGTATGTGCTGGATGCTACATCATTGTATATTACTACTTGTTTCCTTCCTGATAGGTAGCCTTTGAACCAATTATAACTCTGACCTTAAACGCCAATATGATGCAATTTGGCTAGTATAAGTATAAGTATAAGTATAAGTTTATTTCGACTCCATAATCAGCAATAGACGATAAAAAAATAGATAAAAACAAAAGTAAAAGTAACTGATTATAGAATCGGGAAAGCGAACAAAACCTCGAATAAGGTTTGAAACGTACAGATTTTAGATGGAAAGGTATTGATAAAAGAAGTAGTACGTGTTTGCTCACCCAAAAGTAAAAAAAAAACTCACACACACACACACACAATCATCGAGACATGATACTGTCGGAAGCGAAAAAAGCGAGACTTAAAAGTAAAAAGGAACGAAAATATACAAACAAATAAAAAATAAAAAAATGAATAAATTCTTTTGCCACACCAAATTAATAATTTTATGAGGATTGCCAAATTGGATACCTAATTAGTCAACAAGAGTAATGTATTGTGGATAGAAAAGTATTCCTCAAAAGATATCGTCAAGCTGATTATAATTGGAGTCACCTAATGTCAAATTGCCCAATCAGAATTGCCAAGTTGGATGTATGAAGAGGTGGGCTAGACCTGCTTCACTCATCAAATAGAAGCCACAACAAGCCAAATAACGTCCAAATTATTTTAAATACTATTAATCAATAACAGTACCGGTAATCATAATTAAAATTAATTAGGGCGGTATGATACAGAGGTAGGAAAATTGGTTAAGGGAATATATATGGTGTTTAAGGTTCAAGTAAAGTTTCTAGGGTCATGGATTATAGGCAAGTAACTTTAATTGAGGTTGTTGATCACTGCGGTCAGTTCAAATTCATCACGGATGATTCATCAGTCTGCAAGTTTTGTTGATGTATACACCTTTCATGTTGACATAGATAGCATTTGAATTGATCATCATGACGTCCTGAAAAACGAAAAATATATCTGCGAGTACAATATTCAATGATTGCAAATAAGGAATCAATAGAAAACTACCCTACACCTTTGAGTGGAAGTTGTTGAATTGTGTAAATATTGATTAATATTAATTAAATATCATTAGACTGCTAGTTGAAAGACCTGAGAAAGAAGAGATTGTGGTTGGGACACAAGAGAAATTGTTCACAAACCATGCAAAAACCTTTCGATGTCGGTCAAACCACACACATGTATGCCATTATCTTCATTAGTCATTAACATCACACTAACCCTTACACATTTGCATGCTATACACAGCATAAATTCGACCAAGGATAAAAACTTTGTACACACGCAGGACACAGCATAATGTAGGGGAGAATCCAAATATACCTCGACTGGTCACCTAATTACAATATTAGGTACAGGAGTTAAATTATACCGTCTACAACCCTCACAATAAATCACACCACCCAAACAGAAAACAAAGTACACGCATGTGGAATATCAGAAACCCAACATTGAAAAAAAAGGAAACATGCGCATGCAGATATCAGAATGTGAACAGCCATATTGAGGAAAATCTTATGCTATAGAACAAAATAAATGGCCAACTAGAATGCAAACAGATGGAGAGAGCTCAACTGCTTGTTCAAAATTAATTAGTGATCTCAGAAACAATAACAATAGGGGAGAATCCAAATATACCTCGACTGGTCACCTAATTACAATATTAGGTACAGGAGTTTAATTCTACTGTCTACAACCATCACAAAGAACCACACCACCCAAATACTGAAATAGAAAACAAAGTTCACGCATGTGGAATATCAGACACCCAACATTGAAAGAAAAGGAAACATGCACATGCAGATATCAGAATGTGAACAGCCATATTAAGGAAAATCTTATGCTATAGAACAAAATAAATGGCCAACTAGAATGCAAAACAGATGAAGAGAGCTCAACTGCTTGTTCAAAAATAAATTAGCAATCTCAGAGACAATAACAATGTTATGGCTGTTCAACATTCTCATGAAAACAATAAGTATGTGCAAGTGCTGAGTGTCCCAACTTATGTCATGGTCTTTCTTTTGAAGTTGTAGCTAATTACATATGAAAAATATATAACAGTGTGATTCTAATAATAAATTTTAATATTTTGATACCAAGTAGGACTTGACTTTTTTCTGAAAAGATTTTTTGGATTTCAATGTCTTTAAATTCAAGGGGAGAGAATTCCACAGCTTGGGCCCAGTATAACATAAGGCATGCTGGCTCACAGATGTACTCATAAAAGGTATGAACAGGTTGGAACTACTTCTTCGATTGGAAGTAATTTTAGTTAGTATGTCGTCGAAGCAGTTTGGCAAGGAATTGTTATGGAAATCATGGACTAATGATAATACTTCAAATTTCATTATATCTTCAACTTTGAGTATATTTAGCTTTTTATAGAAATGGTTTACACTTTCACGTTTAACTTTCCTAAAAAGAATTCTTAAAAAATTATTACAAATACTTTGCAATTTTGAGACAAGTGTTTTATTACCATGGAGCCAGACAGAGCAACAATATCGGATATGGCTGAGTAGTAATGATTGAAACATTGCTAGTAAAGCTGATTGATTAACACACTGGGATACTTTGGCAGCAACTGCCAAGTTTCTTTTTGTTTTACCAATAACATGCAATATGTGTGATTTCCAAGACAGATTTTCATCGAAGATAACTCCTAGAAATTTTATTTCTTTCACTCTTTCAATTTCATTGCCATTGAGCAGCAGTGGTTTTGTACAACTCACACTTTTATGCTTGCTTGGATGGAATAATACAAATTTAGTCTTGTTAGCATTAAGAGATAATTTATTAACTAACATCCAGCTATGAATGTTGGCTAGTTCGTAGTTTGCAACTGTGAACAGATCTTCAAGGTTTTCCCCATGAAGAATCAAGTCAGTGTCATCAGCAAACATGATTGACTCAGAGGATTTCAGACACCTGGACATGTCATTAATGTAAGCTAGAAAAAATAATGGGCCAAGTAAAGATCCTTGTGGAACTCCGTGCTTCATGACACAAATATTTGTAGAGAATGAGTTGTCATATTGCACAATTTGTTTTCTGTCTTGCAGGTAGCTCCTGATCCAATTGAATGGGACGCCTCTAATTCCATAGTGATAGAGCTTACTTAAAAGGATGGAATGGTCAATGGTGTCAAATGCTTTTGAAATATCAAGGAATATTCCAATTGCATGTTGTTTGCCTTCAAAAGCCTTGGTAAGTTTGTGTACCAAAACATTAGCAGCCATAGCAGTGGAGTGTTGCTTGCGGAAAGGTTCAAAAACATACTAAGAGTATACTCATTCTTTCCAAATCCTTCTAAAATTTTACTGACAAGTAGGGATGTTGCATGACATGTTGAGTAATTTTGGCGGAAGCCAAATTGCTGGGAATAGAATAAATTGTTTTGGTCTAGGAAATGGTTGAGTCTCTTGTACAAAGTTTTTTTCTAGAATTTTGGAAAATGCAGGAAGTGAGCTGGTTGGTCGGTAGTTTTTTTTCACATCCTTTGCATTTCCTTTTTTTGGCAACGGAAGGACTCTGGAGAATTTGAACTGGTCTATGTGTTTACCAGATTGTAAGGAGCAGTTATGCAGATATGCGTGAGAGCACAAATACAATTCCAGGGTATCATTCGTATAACTCCAAAGGGAATTCTATCTATTCCACAACTGGTTTGGGGTCGATAAGATTTCACAGAACATTTTGGACTTCAAAAGCTGTTGTCGTGGCAAGGAACATGGGGGTTTTACTGGGATGTCCCATATATTGCTCAAAGTCATCCTTTCTAGTATAAGTAAACCGTTCGATCATTTTATTTCCAATTGTAGAAAAGTGCGAGTGCATGCATCAACCCTGGGCGTCGCTGTTCGGTAACCGGTTTAGTTTTTTCGACTTTCCTATGGCGGTATGGAAGCATATCAGCAGTTCTCGTGGTCAGAAAGTCGGCAAATTTCGTACGGCGAAAGTGGGAAATTTTTCCATATCCTACCATATATTGTAATACAGAAGTGACTCGGAACAGTTGGTATTTCAATATCATGAAGAATGGGTCATCGTCACAGGACCCGGAAAAGTTATGACATTCGCGAGTTGTCTATTATGAAATGTCCGTGTACCGGTACCGGTAGTCGAATTGTAGGCCACCCGATGAGGCTGCTAGTACAGTAATTTACCAGTACCGCTCATGATTTTCGGGTAATTGATGATAAAATATTTGGGTTTGCCTTTCGTCCGCGGCAACCTTGCTGCCGGTCCGCCAAATATATTTCAATATTTATATATTATAAGTAAATTGCAAAATACAAAGTATGGACCTTTCCCCGACCTTTGATCCCGAAAAATTCTTCCTATACTTTACCATTGCAAACTTTCGGGTCTTATTTTAAAAGTGATTTCGCGAGTCACGGTAGCGCCTGTAAATTGAACTATTTGTTTCAAACCATACGGTACCGCTATAGGATAGGATTTACATATTTATCCCGCGGGAGAGGAAAGCCGATAAGACGGCTTATCTATATGCCGAACCGCGGCCTCTCGTCCGGTCATCATTCCAAGTCGGGTACCGTACCGGTGTGCAGGTATGGGATTAGTTTAGTCATATTGTTTGTTTTCGGAAGCATGGACTTCAGGACTTGGTGGTGGAGGAAGCCGTACCGTAACCGACCAGCGGTTACCGTACCTGAACCACCCAACGAACGACGGCGAGGAGTCCAGCAATCCTCTCGCACATACCCATCCCTGCATGGGATTCGAACCCGCCAACCCACGCAGAGTAATTAGAGGTGCGGTCGCGAGCGTATTTCTAACGCTTTGCCCGTTCAGCCACACCGCCGCACCAACTTGTTAAGCCAGGCCAACTAGAAGTGCATGGGGTACTAAACCCCAAAAACCTATAATAAATTGCTACGGTAATGCCCAAGAAAGAATATGGAACGACATTCATCGTGACAAAAATTACCCTCCGGTGAAAGAAGTTGACCTAGGTTTCTTGGCTGTCAAGCGAGCTAGGTTTGACAAGGAAGCAACATTGACCAAGTTCGGGTTTCTGTCGTAGGAAAAGTCCGCTCTCGGATGCAGCTATGAAGTGGCATATCAGAATCTCATTCACTACTTAACAAGAAAGCCGAGGTCAGACTTCTTCACACAAGCATTTTACTGTACAACAGTTACCGGCAGTTAAAAAGCATTTAGTTCCTAGTCTGGGGTCTGGTTTCGCATTCCATAAAAGGTCGTGAAACATAATACAATCCAACATGTTTAGGTTTTTGAAAAAGCGAACAGTGGGCCACGAATGCAAAAATGATTCGGAACGGGGCCATAAAAGGTTGAAACCACTGCTCTATGGGGTGTTTTGACGTCCTAGTAACTAGTGACGTAATTTTTGGATAACTGACTCAGGAGGGAGTTAGGAATACATATGCAAAAATGTTTGTATCACGCCGACTAGAAGTAGGTTACCGGTACGTCGTTTGGTAAACATGTGCCCATCCTGCCTGCCATCTGCCCATTGAGCCAACAGAAATTTTTGAAATAAATACCTGAATACGGTATAGCCTATAAATATTATTCATCTAGCAAAAAATGCAATCTGTATCGTGGTATGAAACTACACGAGACCCACGCTTTGGACTGTAGACCTAATTCAGAATTTCTTGTTTGTAAAATCAGTCGTTCAAAGTAATTATATTCTGATTCTAGAAAATAACCATCTGGTATTATATAATATTTTTCGAGGTTTCTGATAATCAGATAGATTTTTTTTTTTATGGAGTTCGGAGATGGATGAACTTGCGGTGGCGAGCGTATTCTCAACGGGCTAAGCGTTAGGAATACGCTCGCCACCACACCTCTAATTACTCTGCGTGGGTTCGCGGGTTCGAATCTCATGCAGGGATGATTATGTGCGAGAGGATTGCTGGACTCCTCGCCGTCGTTGGGTGGTTCACGTAACCGCTGGTCGGTTACGGCTTCCTCCACCACCAAGTCCATTCTTCCGAAAACAAAACAATATAACTAATCCCATACGCGACTCGGAATGGTAACTGGACGAGAGGCTGTGGTTCGTCATATGGATAAGCTGTCTTATCGGGTTTCCTCTCCGCCGGGATAAATATGTAAATCCTATCCTACATAGCCTTATGGTGATGTATTTCTGTCACTGCAATATTATATGAGTCAGTGAGTGTATGATGATGTATGAGCCATCTCTTGCTCAGGCAATATGCATTGTTCATCGATCAACAAAATATTTGCATCAATTATTAAGCCTACCAGAGAGGGCTTTTTGGATTACTGTTCCTATTTCATCATCGTCATTGCTTTAATTGGAGTAGCGAGGGTATGGATTGGTGGATCAACAATGAGAATTAATTGCCCCCAAGAACTTTTTGAAAAGTCTGACCAATTTCCGAAAGAATTTGGCACTTTGGTATATACATCCAGGCCATCACCTCTTCAATCTGATTTGGAAGAAAATGAAGAATTATTATCAGGAAATGGGAAGTTTAATGAATTTACATCACCAGGTGAATATTTTAATATAATTTTGTAAATTTTTGCACTGGCTATTGTATAAAAGATGAGATAACAATATCTAATAATTTTATTCAACCATAGAAGTTTCATTCTTCAGTTCTCACCACAATCAGGACACATATTACCCTTCTGTCTGTGAATTCAAATAGACTACAAAGAATAATACATTTTAATCAATGAAAGTTTACCTGGTCTTACTACTTACTGAATACAGCGCAAAACACCGCAAACAGCGCGAAACTGCACAAAACAGTGTGAAACAGAGGGAAACAGCGCAAAGCAGAAAAAAAATTTGCGATGAGTTGGGCCACCTTTTTTTTTGAGGTACCACGGCAGCAAGTTAAAAACACAAACCAAGGCTGTAATGGCAGGTCTGCCCCTGCTGGTGACACATTTTGGGTACCATAATTTAGAACATTTTCCATTTGGATACAGCTTTGATTGATTTGGCTTTAGGGTTAGGGTTATATGAAAAAAAGTAGCTAAAATTTCGCATGATGACCTAGAATCCGGTACATAACCTTTTAAATAATGCCGGAATTGCGCCATAAAACCATGGCGAGAGGTGCCGTGGTTCTTTCGCGGCAGGAGGTGGTAATAACTGCATCTCGTGTTTTGCGCTGGTTTCCTTGTATTTCGCGCTCTTAGCGGTGTTTTGCGCTGTATTCAGTAAGTACGGTAATAATATCACCTTTCAAACTTTCTCTATTTTCATATCATTTCAAGAAAATCTGAAAACAGTGGGTGTGCTTTATTCAAAGTATATTGATAAGGAGAATCTTTCATACCTTTTCGAATCATTATTTGCGCTATTATCATATTTGGCAACACTGAATGATTAAAATATATTTTAAATTCTATTATAATGAATTGAGAATAATTCGAGAGTTGTGTGTTTTATAAATTTTTACATGTTCACTGTCACTACTACATTTACTGCTAGTGTTTCATAATATGCAGTGCATCTAATATGAATCTATGATGTTTGGTGTAGAATAGCCATCTCTGCTTTGACTTATATGTACTTCATTATTCAACAATACATTTTATCTTGACAGATAATGTAGGTGTGAACAAGTTGAACGAATCATTGAATGAATCAGGGTCAATTGTCCAATGTGCAAAATATTATCAAACAGTATTTGCTTATATTCTTCTTGTTGAATCTACTATTCTACTGTTTTCAGGATTGATATGGGACAAGGTGTGTAACTAACAATGAAAGCAGATTTTATGTCAAGACGCTGATGTAGTAGCATAGCATCAACTAAATTAATCTAATTAATTAATCTTGAAGCTATGCTTACCAAAGAGTTTTGGTAAAACGTTACTGGAGTTTACTCATTACAGATTTCTTCAGTTAATAAAGCCACACTTATCAAGCTTTTTACAGCTCAAATGAATATGTTGCAAATTGATCCTGTCAACTATAACTGTAAGGATATTATAATCATGATTTTAACTTGCTTTTTTTTATTTTTAGGTACCTAAAGTAACGCACACTCTAAAGAGATTCACTGAAATTGTTGAGGAGTGCCAAGCAAGTGACTGGGTTAAAAATGCATTAAACATAATCACTGATAAACGTCAATCTTCTGATATTTCTCAATCTCTCTACTCGGTTATAAGCAGTGAAAATGTGAGCAAAGTTGTTTTCCATTCAGTTATCATCCTATATCTTAAATGTGTTTATTAACAGATATCTAATATTTGTTATTGCGAAATCATCTAGGCCAACCAAGGGAATAATATTTTAGTAATGAGGGCGTATGCCAGCATCCAGTGATTATTAAACAAATGATATATCATGAGGATATTGCAGATGACATAATACCGTGTATAATATGTTCAACCAGGATTATCGACAAATCTAATCTGTTCTGCTGTATAATAAAAAAATAGGATATCACCTATAATTTCAAGACACTGGTTTATGTAAAAATATATTTGGCTCAGTTTGTCCATAATTCTTGTTTAGAGTTGAAGCATTCTACTGCAGACTTCTATATATAAATATTAATGACATCAATGCAAAATCTTTGGCCAACTTTTTGGATCAAGTAGCATATTATGGCATATATCAGTACTTTGTTATAATAATATTTTACATAATACAACTCTTTACAGACAATTTATGATATGAAGTCTTTACTCGACACATTATTTCATCCTAATGGAGACTATAAAGCTAAAGCAAAAGCTAGACATTTATATGAGAAAGTACAGGTATACTGTTATAAATATCCAATAAATCTGAAATATGTGGATTAGGTTACTAGGCAAATTAAGTACAGCATAGTGGAGCGAGTCTTTGGTTTTGAATCAGATTATGTGTGGTTTATACAAAATAAAATTTTGGATCAATTTACAGTTATTGTTATGAATGGCATATAGGCAATTGATTGCATTTATTTATATATCATGATAAGAACTATCAATGCAATGTATGTATATTCTGTTAACTATTTGTATTCTGATATATTAGTGTTTTCTTGTGTATCGTCACATATAAAAATTCGCATATAAGCTGACCCTACAAATTGTTGTTTGTTACATTGTTAGTGCGATCAGAGTTATGAGCATACAAGCTGACCCCTTAGTTTGGCCACATTTTTTACTTTAAACTCGACCTATACGCGAGGATATACAGTATTTCATGGAAACCTGAATTTTAAATTCAATTGTGATATTTTAGACTTCTTTTTCAGACTTTCTGTGAAAGCCATTCAGTGCAAACAAATATATGGAACACATATATAATCAAGTCACTGTTACAATTTATTTTATGGATTACTATCTTCAATATTAATCTTGTTTTATTTGTCACTCTCGAATTTTATTATATATGTCCAGAAGATTCTATAGTACCCTGTGATCATGATACATTTTTAAGGTAAGAAAGTGATGTTTTTTTTTTTCATTTTTTAACTCTTAATGAGTGCTTGAAATTCCAAATTTTATATGAATGTATTTATTCTAAAAATTACAGATTTTGCTGAATAAGGCTACATTTTTCAACTTGTTGAGAAAATTGAAAAAAAATATTTCAAAAAAATTCTCTTCTATATACCTATGCGCGTCTATATTCAAATATTTTATTGCTTTAAATTTCAATACCAGTTATTTATAAATGAAGAATGAATGCTGAAATATATAGATAGAGAATAGGCAATTATCAAAATATTGTTTCTTTGAATCAAAATATAAACCGGAGGTCATTTTGCCACATGGAAAAAATTCAAAGTAATTAGTTAGAAGTTATTAGTCATTTCATAATTTAGCATCAATTTGTACAGTAGTAAGTAGATTTTTTCACAACAATAGTTTAGCAGAACAATTCTTTTTTTATTTAAATTAGTTTTTACATTGTTTCTGTCAAAGAGTGTTCTTGTTACTATGGATTCATATTGACTGGTTTATTTTATGTTTTTTTGTAAGTTCTCGATGTCTATTTTTTAGAATAATTTGGTTTATGGGTCAAACTGTGATTTTAATTTATGGTGTATTCAACTGTAAAACATTGAAATGGATTAATGAAAAATCAATTGTGAGACGAAGATCATGCTGCAATATATCCAGGTAATATATTTTCAATCTGCTTAAATGATTTATATACCTCATTGATGTAGATTTCCAAGTTTCACCTAAAATTCTAATTTAGGGATATTTTTTCAAATGAATATTGGAGTACCCAATGTTTAGATTTCAGATGCTTTGTTTTATAGCTGCTTACGAAGACATAGAACACTGTATACTTCAGATGATACACCACTGTTGACTTGCAGGGCTTTCAGGTCAGTACTAACTAACAAAGAAAAATTCTTCATAAGTCTTATTTCCTATAAACTTCATTTTGCTGTATTTCTGGGCTGATTGAAGGCTTGGCACCCTTACCCGCAGCACTGGGCTTTACAGGTCAACAATTACAACTATTCAAAACATCAGCTTATTTTCTTCTCTAAGATCGCATATGAATTTTCATATTCAATCTGAGCTAATAACTTACAATACCTTTTCAATTACAGGTTTTCTGATAATCCTCCAGTATTTAACGATGTTGCAATTTTACTCCATTTATTTGAAGAAGCTTGTCCTAAAATTCTTCCTTATTTTGTTGTTTTTATGTTTCCTGAATGGAAGGAAAAACTGACGTCATTTGCAAATCCAGGTTTTATGTTTTGAATTTTGAAACTCAATTTTTACTTGAGTAAAGGTAGCCTACTCGTGTCGAATTAATTACACAGATATTTGTTCATCGATCAATATTAAGCATATAGAGGTAAATTGAATGAAGTAGAAAAAACTTAAACTAATAATGATTAAAATATTAAATAAAACAGACATGGTTAAAGATATATCGACAACTGACTTCATAACATAGTTTTGATTGTAACTGGACTTTTTTAAACACCCTGTATACTAGTTTCACTTTTCATATCTGGAGCACGGGGCTCTATTCATATTGGCGAGCTGTGTCTAATATATCTTAATTTAGGTAAAAAGCAATTCTACCTTTATATTTGTTAGAAAAATTTTCAATGATGATATTTCATCTTCAGTGCAAATGTCGGAAATGCCCTTAAGATCATCTATGCAAATGTTATCCGGTAGACCTCCCCCAATAATTGAAATCACTGACATTCCACTACTCCCTGAAATAGAAGAAAATAACAGACCAGATGTTTTAAAAAAGAAGGAAAAACAGCCATCGGTTACATTCTTCATTGAAAGCGAACTAGAAGATTCTTCTCATATGCTATCGGTGAAAAATGATACGAAGACTCAATCTTTTCATACTAAAAAAGTATCATCTGCATATCAATCTGCTACTCTTCCTGCAGTTAAATTTTCACCCCTCACCCAAATCATTGATTCCAACAACTCCAATCATAACGCAATAAGTAATTCTTTCGAAACATTCCCAAATTATATTAAAGAAATCGATTTGTCATCAACTTCAAGAAATCATGTTGTACCTGTAAAAATACAGTCTGGTTCAAGTGTCATAAATGGTGATGAATTGACCACTCTCATCCACAGAACTAGTTCTGCTGACAGTGACTTAAGATCACTCAATGCCACAGAATCAAATTCAGGTGATGCTTCTGAAACCCATCCATTGTTAGACTGATATCATCAAATGAATTTTTTTGGCATATTATTGGCTATTCAGGATATGCAGAAATGAACCGCAATGCAATAGATAGACGCAAAATGTAAAATGGATCTCTATACATTACCAGTTTGCCAGACATCCGTGGTTTTTAAATGTAAAATACACATATATTTTTGGGAACCACTTACCGTACTAATTTTTGTAAAATTTATAGAGCTGTATTTTGCTATAGAATTACAATTGTACAATTGAAATATTCATCGTCATTTATACCGATGTTTTCAGGTCCTGTTATTGTACAACCTTCGCATCACAATATATTCACCATTAATACATTTAAATTAACTTTTCTATCAAATAAAATCTGATGCACCTCTCCTACCGACTCACTAGCCAAAAACCCAGATGCATTATTTTTTCTTTTAATTTTATATCTGTCACTGTCATATTGGTACTACTGTATTTTAATAATGTCTTCCACAGTTTTTAATGCTTACTAATTGGAATACTGATGCATTGGTGCATCATCTAATCTTTGCTGCACAATTTATCTACACATTTGAAATAATCATAAATATAAAAACGCTATTTTCGATGGGATAATTTATTTATAATTAAGATTCTTTGAATATTTCTGTGTCATTGTTCAGTATTCTTAAGATTTGATTAGTTTTGGAGTTTACCGCGGTGGCCGTCGTCTTAGAGACCACTTCTGCGTCGGCGCTAAGATATGCATTGTCGGCGAACGAAAACTAGAATACCTACCCCAGCTTGTTGAGAACCATCGGTAAGAAGCAACACATTACAATTACTTAGGAATTTTTTTGATTGGTTTAGGTCATAGGTACGTGGGCTTGAAGCGGTCAAATTGGGGACCTATGGTCCGCGGTCGCCGGTCCGCGGAAAGGTTACTGCCGGTCCGCAGAGAGGTGACACAAAAACGGACAAGGCCGTAATAAAACCTTCACAATCTCACCACAAACCCTACGACTAAAAAACAGCACCCAACAGTAAATCAGACAAACACAACACCAGGGGTCGGAAAAAATGCGGCCCGCGAGCTAATTTGTTGCGGCCCTTGAAAGACCCGACATTTAATAAATAAAACAAAAATTAATCTCAAATTTAATATTGTCTCTACACGGGTTTATGCGGTGACAAGTGCTGCTGTACGGCGCTTCTTATGTAACAAGTAGCGTCGGTTGTATGTCGTTCGAGTTAATTTTGATTTTTAAAATTTGAAAATGTCTGGAAAACGGAGCGACGCGGGTCGACCATTCCAAAGTGCTTGAACGGAAAAATATTTTTTTTTCTTGCGCATTTCAAAACCAGTTTGCTTGATATGCCCAGTCAGCATCGCAGTTGTTAAGGGTTTCAATGTTAAACTCGTCATTTGACGAACTCTATGAACTCGTCATAGAGCATCATTTGGACGACGAATTGTGATAAAAACATCATCTTTCACATTGATAATAAGTATATAAAAACAATGTATTGTTGGATAATAAAGAAACGCCACATATACATCTCATTGGGACAGACTTTCAACACAGCAATAGCAGTGTAGCAATGCGGATGCGCCATAATTTGAAGTTTAATTATGGTAGCGATTGTTCGAAGGCGGAAATATTGCGGCCCGCGCGCTACCAGAAATGTTTATATTTGGCCCGCAAGTACATTAAGTTTGCCGACCACTGCATAACACTATTGAGCAACATGTCTGATTTCATACACAATTGCCATGTCAGTATGTCGCAATGATGCTGGGTCGATTGTTTTCTTTACGCCCGTATAAGAATATCTCTCATCAGTCCGACTAAGATCTCCCCAACAAAACATTGTTAACTTTCCCGAAATCTTAATGTGAGGCCTGGTTTTCAATATTGATAACTACAAAAACGAAATAGGCTGGAAGTAAGAAACACGTTACGCGTGTCAATGTCGACCATATCTCGAATATGGGAACAGTTAATGGCCATCAAACAAATACAGACATCACATTAAATAGCATCACCGTCATTTTTAGTATATTGTCAACATAAATTTCCTAATGCGTATAACTTATTGCATAAGCTTAGTTCGTTTGTATAAAGGTGGTCCGCCAAAAGTTTGGTCAAGCTTTACCGGTCCGTCACTTGAAAAAGGTTGCCGACCGCTGCTCTAGCCTATGCTAATTGTTAGAGTCCTTTGTTGCAGCAATGACATTAAACAACATGATGCGCAACTCCGGCATTTTTGTCCGAAGATCGTATTCGATAGCACGCTCCAATGCACATACTTGACGAGACGAAAACGAGCGGATGTGTGCTGCTTTCAAGGCGTAGCACGAATGGTGTTCGTGTCTGCTTTGACAGTTGTTGTCGATTTTAATGATATTTTTGAAAGTTGGGGTAAAAAGAAATCGGTAAAAGGTAAGGTGAATACTATTGTTGTATATCACACCCGGGCATCGCACTGTTAAGTACATGTGGGAAAGCCAGCCTTTGTCAAATACTACGAAGTTATTAATTCAGTACGGTACGTAGTTGCCCATTTGCCGAAATTACATATTTACTTACCCCTTATGGTTTCAAATAGTTCATGCACCTCCAGTTAGATTTTTTTAATCAGTGAGGATATATACTCATTGTTGATTGCTGCTCATTGTAACATACTATTACGCATTCACTTTTATTTGCGTATTGAATCAAAGTGTTAACAAGTTCACCTAACATTTCACTCATACCGGTCTATATTGTATAGTCTGTTTTTTCAAGTATTTGGAGCCACGAATGCTTGTAATTTTGGTTTATATACCAAATTCAGTAAAATATTTTTTAAATAAAACATGAGATATTGGATTTATTAGCTTTTCCATTCTGAATCATATAGACTGCTTTATTTAGCATTGTGAGACTCTTGCAGCACAAGAGGCAATAGCAGAAATAGTAAGTATATCAATCAAGAAATTAAGCCGACATAAAGCAAAACTTTCAACTATTCGTCTAATCTCAATTTCCTATTATTTATTCACAGGACAACTATAGCAGACGGGGAGATATCAGAAGTCTGGCGACATATCAGTGACAGTGTGATTCCAAGAAATATAATGCAATTGAAAATTGCAATAGAAAAACAACCTATGGAGGCATGCAAAGACATTTGACCCTCCGGTAGAGTTGTGTATGGCCCCCACATCCTGCAGGGCTTGAGGAAAATAACTAAAAATTCCAAAGCGTAAGATTGCATAAGCGGTCTTATTTGTAAAAAGGCACAAAACACGCCAGACATACTTAAAACAGCTTTGGAAATGAGGATTACGGGTACCTCACTGCACCTGTGTTATATTTGGTTCATCAACTTTTGGTAGTACTATAGAAGAAATTCCGGAAGGGGTATAATCATCATTCATGATAAAATACTATCATATATTTTTTGAACAACTTCAATCTAGACCAGGGATCTCAAACTCGCGGCCCCAGAGAACTTCCAGTGCGGCCCTCGAACGCTTAACAATAATTGTAATAGTATTTTTGAAGCTTTTTTTTTTTTATCCAAATGTAATAGATTTTTCAAACTTTCTAAAGTGAAATTGATTATTCACACAGAAAACAATTTACTGAAAGTAGTTTTGGAATATTAATTTTTTTGTCTACATTTTGACCCAATTAAGAATACACATCAAGCTAGCAAAAGAATACTTGAATAAAACACTTGAGTAATTAAATTAAACGCAAAGTACATGAAGAAGGTGGCATTTTCAAAGAAAATGGGAGTTGTAACATTTCTGCTCTTCACAAAATTCTGAAGCACATTGTTTAATTTGTCATATTTCCGTCAATACAATCAAAAAACACAATAAGCTCAGCAGTCAATATGACAAATTCGAAGACCAACTTCGAACAGAAAATTTCCATGTGTTTGTATATTAATATAATTATACAACGACTTAGTTACTAAAAATCAATATCAATAATAATTCAAGCAATCCTATGCCACGCAATGTAGTGCGAAATGTCTTGTCGAAAAAATCTGTCATTTGTTTTTTTACTGATCTATACATGAAATGATAAAAGTAACTTTTTTGCATTACTGGAATTAATTAAACATTCGTAAAGATCCAGATAAACCCATGATCATGTGGCCTCGTTAGTTAGAGTTGGTACTATAAAATCATTTCAGACTGGCCTTAGTATGCTGGTGACACAAAAAAGATGCCAAACGCCAGGACAAATGTAATTATTAAAACATTGAGTTTATACTGTAGTATTTTTGTTAATTTTAGGTTCATATATTTAGATTAAGTTATTTTTAGTGTATGTATTATTCTTTCCTTATTCAAAGCTTGTTCAAAAATGATTTTGATGGTTGTACATAGAATTTTACGATTTTCTATAATAAATACTGTAACTTGCAAATGTTGCAATAATAGTGGAATGCAAATATTAATATGTAATTGCATTTGAAATTGAAGAAAATAATAAAACTTAATCCAACTGTTTAGTTGCATCACAATATATGTCACAAACTAAAACTATCTTAAAAATATCTTTTAAGTATACATTATCAAAAACTGTTTGCGGCTCTTTTTACAATTTTCAAAATGCAATGCGGCTCTCGAAAACCCATGAGTTTGACACCACTGATCTATTCTAGACGATTCAAGCATTGCTTTGGGAAATTATATCACTTCAATTAAATTGAAATAATCTCGCTATATTAAATACAAAATCGTTGCTATCATAAAGGTAAACCAATTCAGCCACTCGAAATATATTGGCCTTCACAAAGCAATGGAGGCAAATTTGAGAGTTCATGAGCTATGAACATTTGTTCTTTTCTTTGTCTTGAACTTTCCATACTCCACAGCCCCTATTAATTTTTTTTAATTTTAATTACCATGTGATGGTCATACATATCTTTAACTTGTATTTTCTGTCATGATGTATTATCTCAATGTGCCAAACTATTAATTAGTGTGCATATTTTGCTTCCAGATGACATAAATGTATTGTCATGTTTATTACCTCAGCTTGGAGTATTGACAAGAAAAAGGTGCCAGTAAATTAGGTAAAAAAATTTTCAACTCATTGTTATAATCAGAATTCACAATCAATAGGAATTATAAACAGCCAACAATCAGTGAGAATTATATGCGAAATCCCTCAGAATAAATTTGTCTAAAATCGGAGGAAGGCAAAAAATATGGGTAGTTTCCATCCACACAAGCATTTCAAGAAGACTTGCTCGAGCCAAACTAAATGAGCATCGTCAGGTGATCGGTAAGGCTGCAAGTTGAATTCAGCCCTGCAACCTCCTGCATAGAAGATAATATTAATTAGTGGGCTATGAGCTAAATTCCTAAATTTAAACAAACCTATCTACGATGCATTATGTACCAGCAATGTTACCTACGATTAACTGAATATGTAATATGTCTAATAAATTCACCTACAAAAGCAAGTTCGATAGGTGCAAACTTTGTGTTATGGAATTGTATCGCAGCACAGTTTTGTATGACACCCTCTTTAAATGAAATTTCAATGATTAAGCGCAAACATAAAAATTACTAACTTTGAACTTTGTCATTATCTGCAAAATGTTCCACACAAATCTTTCCGCTATCGCGTTTGTAATCTTCTCTGATAAAAAAAAACGTCTATGATGTCCAGAATTGCTCTTTACAGCTTGCCTGTTATTCCAGCTTTCCAAGTAAGCAAAACTTTTTAGATATAGAGATTATTTTGTTTCGTTACAGGCGCAAAAAGGCAGGTACTACACGTAAAAAAGACGCCGAGTAGCAAAAGCGAGCGGAAAACGGACGCGAAAGGCGACGAGAAATATGTGCATTGGAGCGTATCATGAAATACAATGTTTTGCCTGTAGTCTTATGGAGTGACGTCAGAGTTGCCTATCATGTTGTTTAATGTCATTGGTTGCAGAGACGCCACAACCAATTTGTTATGACGCCAAAATATAGATTTCGAGTTCATGTATTGACATTTTTCTCATAAAATGAAGGCATTACGTGAATACTGTCCGGTTATGCCTAGCATACCTTGTTTTAAAGCAGGGGTCGGCAAAATACGACCCGCGGGACAGATCCGGTCCGCGACGCTTCACTGAATTATATTAACAGCTGTTTTGACGATTATATTCTTTACGTAACAGAATTTGTTTAGAGACACTAAATTATATTATAACCTGACAAGTATATAATTCACAATCACTCGTTTAATGAGCCTATGAATTGATTATAATTAGACAAATGGCAACAAAACGTAAAAAGTTGATGCTAAGTGCAAATGGTTTAATGGCGCAGAAAACACTCAGTCTTTGCACGCTGCTTGAAATTTAACTGAAATCTGTGTGAAAATATGTGATTCATTAGCCATTCCCTCGGTTTCAAACTTTCTAAAAATATGTGCGGCCCGCAAATGACTTTAATTTTGGCCCGCGAACGACACAAGTTTGTCGACCTCAGTTTTAAAGCTTGAAGTGATAGAGTTTTTCAAGATTATACAAACTCATTCATTTGATCGCATTTCAATTTTTGCAAGGTGGTTTCGTCGCAGGGTCGTTCACGTAATGGCTTATCGATTGCGTCTTACTGCGCCCACCACTGAACTACAGCTTGAGAAAGTGTGCATGAGCCTTTATCGATATTTGTGGCGTTTAAATGGATTTATTGCAAATATGTAGCGCTTGGCAAGTATTTACATCCATTTTTCCTCAACCTATTTAATACAAAAAATCAGATAGTACTGGCTACGCCTATGGCTCGGATATTTATTGTGAAGGTAAGCGAGGGAATGTTTCAAATTCCGTGTTGTTTTCTTGCGCGACTAAGATTCAGGTTTTCAAGGCAATTTGTGCATCAAAGGTCAAGAAGACTTTTTTGCAGGAAACTCATTTTTGTGATCATGCGAGAGCCTTAGACTGTCGTTAATAAAACTGCGACCTTGACCCCTTTTGTGGTCAGAGATCGATTCTCAGTAGGCCTCTGGCAACTTTTGACTGTTTGTAACGCCGTATCTTACCGATAGCGTTGACGCTACGCCCGCTTTTGAGCTTTAGTTAGTTCGAAAACGGTTCCCGTAGTTCAAGAACACTGCGTTTCAAGAAGTTATAACAAACTGTTTTAGTTTTTAAAGTGCCAAAAAAATGTATAGCGTACGGTAAATTTTGTACAACAACTATCCTGCCCTCAGAGCGTTTTCAAAATATTGGGGGAAAGGGCTCATCAGAAGACAAAATTTGGAAAATGTAAATTTTTGCAGTGAATGTAATGGCTTGTCAAGCTCAGCAGAGCCATTTCTGTTTAAAAAAATTCCAAAATTAACCTCGAAAATACTACACTGAGATGCAAATAGCTAAGCGAAGACGCCGGAGAGTGAACTTTCGATACTCGAATTCTTTCTATAATATATTACTGTTTTCCATGCCCGATCTAATAATTCTCTTGCATGCCCGATTCAGACCGCTAGACGATGACATAAGGACAGTCGTCTTCCACGAAGTTGGGTCAAGGTAAAGTAAACACAACCATCGTATGTAATGAGTTGAATCGGACCGATGTTTGCACTGTTCAAATAATCTTGACCATATTTCCAATGGTATAGATTTAAAGCAGCGTGAATGTATTTCAATTTAAATAAAAAAATTCACAGGTCATATCAATTAAAAATTTGAAACAATACTATGATAAAAAAAAATAATGTATATAATAAAAAAGTGTTATGTACGTTTCCAAAGCATAAAAATGGATAATACATCTGAAAGCATGTATAAAAGTACTAGTCAATTTTGCTATATAATCTGTTTTGCACCAAAATTGTACAAAAAAATATAAATGATCAGGAAAGCGAAAAGTTACAGTCAATACGGTTTAATATGTTTTCACGAGAACTCAACAACATTCAAAACTGTTTCTGATAGAGGTATATGATATGTCTCTAGAGATACATTCTTCATATATAACGGTGTTAGTCAATTAATCAACCGTCAATGTTTTCAAGTTTAGACACGGTGAGTTGTCCACTTTTGCGCACAGAAGTCGCCATTTAGTGCTTTCAACGTTATCGACATTATTTTGTTATCGTACGGGGTTGCAAGGATTCAAATTAACTTTACGTATCCAAGGGAACCACAATACTGCTTTTCAGTGACTTTTGTATTTTGCTCTGGGACATTAATTATAAATGCGAATGTAGGAAAGTACCAAATTAAAAAATAATCAAATTAGAGATACCACTTTATGTTTAGCGAACAATAAATACAAGCAATAATCGACAACAATAAATAAGTATAAATAAATAAATATGAATAAATTTTTTAGACATTGAAGAAATGTTGATTTGAGAGTTGTCAATTGTTCATTAACCAGTACGATTAGCTAATTCAGAGAATTTTCATGAAATGTGTTGGTGAAGAAGAGGATAGAATAAATACATTGTCTTTTAATTTTATTCCACTCGATTTGAATTGCTATTCGTGTTCCGCGCTATCATGATTTTTGTCGTCTCTTGACGCATCTGTAGAAATAAAAAGTGTTTGTAATATTTGTTTCGACAATTTCGACGTTGCGTAAAAGCGTGTTCAATTTTCACCTTATAAAAATAATTATGTTAACAACCTTATTATTTAATAATTTTGTACAAATTTAGTATTAGAGCAGTATCTCTTGAAATTCGTTGATGAAAAATTCGGCCCGAAAAACGAAATTTTACGAGCTTGTCAAGGGAACATAGTTTTATTCGCATAATTTATTTGCAGAAACTATTATTTTATAGAACGCGTGTATTATTCTATCAGAAACTACTTTGTGCCTAGTTTTATCTATATGTGCCATGCACCCGGTTGACAGTAAAATGCAAACAAATAGTTATACAAGTATCTGTGTCAAAGTATCTAACATGAGGCACAGAACTTTCAATTGGACACTTCGCGCATTTTATGAAATCCTTAGATTTTGTCTTCTGAAGATTTGACTTTGAGGTTTTGAAAAATATTATCTCACCTGCATCCAGCAGTCAATTTTATTTTTTCAATTTTTCCGTCTCTGTTTTCATACTCTCTGTAATAACAAATTCTTTCAACCTTGTATAATTTACCAGGCTTCTTCTTTTTTGTCACAGGGTCTCGACATTTTTTATCGCATGGTTTGTCAATTATTTGTGTGACATTCAAGTTACGGCAATCGTACCTGTATTTGAACGATTAAATAAAAATTTAAATCTTGAAATATAAAATTTATTTATATCTATACTGATTAAAGATCTCGAAGTTTTCCGTTGGATGCTTTGCCATTTGCGAATCAATTATTAGTGTCAAGTACTTCAATTTTACTAAAATTAAGTAGGCTACATTACTTACTTTCTAATTTCATGAGGTACAAATCCCTTTTCATCTCTCTCGATTTCTTCATCAGTTGAGGTGCAGTATTTTCTAATAAATCTTTTCCTATAAAAATAAAATAATATTAATATGTTTATTATCATTGTTTTCCAAAGTGCTACGTGTTTGAGCATCGGATATATTTTCTATTATATAATAAAAAAAGATAATGTATTCCAAAATTGGAATAGTTCAACGTAACTTTTGCAATTTGACCTATTTTTTGCTGCAGTCTGAAGCATAGGTATTTTAGATCGTTTTAACAATCGCTAAATTTTGTTATTCGGTCATGTACAAAAACAATATTCATGAACGGGGTTAGTTATTTTTCCAAATTTACAATGTATATATATATATATAAATATCTGCTTTATACTTTAATTAAAGTTTTGATTTAAAATTATTGCATGAAATATACTCACGACAAACAAGTTAGTCCTTTTCTCATCTTTGCAGCTTCTACAGGACCACTTACTACAACAAGTAAAATAACTCCAAACGAAAACCAACAAACCTGAATTCAAAAAAGATGAATTAAGATTACTGAATTAATAGTACGAATAATGCGCATCTATGGTAATTGCCTACGACTGGGAGGTTATAAATTCAAACATTAACTCGTCTACCGTAGACTTAAAAGCAAGTAATACGTTAGTACTTTGAATTTTGACTTCTGATAATAGTTGAATTTTATCGTTAATGCAAATACCTTCTTCATCGCTGTTGCTTTTGCAGATAAAACTTGAACTGCAATAAAATTTCAAAAAATTCACTGACACTAAAAGTCTCTGCTTAGTTTCAACCAAATGCTGGATTAAATGAATGTATTCCATGATTGGTAACTTTTATACCCTCTGGAATGCTGTAAGAAACATGTTCATATTGTGAATTAAATATCAGCCAGATCCCTGACGGGGATTCCCTTCTTTGCTTTCCAAAACCCACACCCACGCCTCCTCCGCCGCGGGCCGAGGCCCCGTCGCAGTTGTTCACGTTGGAAATAAAGTGAGCTAACTATGTTCTCAAGATTGGGAATTTCAGTTTGCAAAAAAAGGAAACACGCACGGCTTTGAGACGACGTAGCTTTGCGTAACGCGAGAGGTTTGTGTGTAGTTCTCTCGTTTGTATTCCTAGAGTCAATCGTCATTTTATATCGCGACATGAGATAAATAATACAATGTGTTCTTCGTCGTGCATGGGCGCACTGTGAAAAACTTTGAATATGATCTTTTTAACGTGGACCAAGTGATATCTCGTACTATGTGATACTAATCAGAAATTATTCGTTTCATTGTCGTGATGGCTGACGAATACTAATCAAATTTACTACGTTAATGCGAATTTTGGCCAAGTCTACTTTGAATGTATCGCAGTCACATCAAAATACAATTATTATGCGCATTAGTTTATTAAATATTGTTTATAATGATTTTTAAATAGGATGGATAGGAGTATTTCAGATATTTTACGCAATTCAATTAACGTATTCATACTTGATAAATTCACAAACATAAAGGTTCCGCCAGTCCTATAATTTTTGATATATACATTCATATCCTAGTTTTACTACTTTTAGATCAACATATCTTGAGAGTACACAATATAGGAAATTCCATCTATTTAACATTGCTTCTACATGTGATTGGCTACAAACTTTCTCAAATGTTTTGGTAATAAATAAAAAAAAAAAAAATTTCAAAAATAATGCAGAATGGTGTACTAGTGGGCGTTGATGACGTCACTCACCAACAAATATGTCAAGTGATGGAGGCGTTCAGCGTTACTCCCGACAACACGTGGAAAAATATTTTATCTCAAATTGGGACATGTCTGTCTTGATTAACCACACGGGTTCACGTCACATTTCACCGTGATCGGGCTGTTGACTATGTCGGTTTCTAAATTTATCTACACCTTTATGTACCATATAGTTGCTGATGAAACATGAAACTATCGCCAATGATTGCGCTCACTTTTTTTATCGGGATATTACCCATCTGCAACTCGCAGCGTCCATACATCTGACAAACAGACTTTCACAATTAGCTGATTTATTTTTGTAGCGTACGTTCTTCAACGCTGTGCAAATGTTTCATAATTGGCAAAAAATCTTTACGTGAAATTAAAATCATATATGATCGGTACAGTTTCTATAAATTACAATATTTGGTTTAAGTAAATAACTTTTCCCAATTGCATGTCAGCTTATTATATTTTTTTGTAATATGAATAAAAAGACTACATGTGTACGTTCATATTAAATCCAAATTTCATTCTTCGCACACGTTATATTGCATATTTTTCTGACCTATAAAACTAATTTCGTTCCCCTTCCATGTTAAACATTCTTCATTATACATACAATTTCTCAACATATTTAAACCAAAGACCATAAAAATGATAATATTTTCACATTTTATTTGCATAAATATTGCAAACTCACTAATATTATCTCAATATTCGTCAAAAAATTACATCATAAGTTCCGATGCCGGGAAAATTATGATAGTGTATTAAATGTAATCATATCACATCCATAAATGGCATTCTTTGGCTTCCTCTAACACTAAAGCAATGTGTTAGGTGTGATCAGTTGTAAATCATGAACGCAGAACTCCATATTATACTCAAAAAAACTACTCCATTCAATATGTTGCGTACGTCCGGTAAAGCAAATACAAAAGTACCGTGATTAAAAAGTAGAATGTAGATATATCTACCGGCGGGATTTCAAGCCACGTGATGCGCTGAAATGATAATTATTTATAGGTATATTTACATTATGAGTGATATACGTAGCCATAAAAATATTTTGTAATTCAATATTGAATCAACATAACGATTACCATTAAGTGTGGAGTGTAACAATCGTTAATATCTGATCAGAAATTGAATACAATACCCTTGTCTGAAATATGGTTCTCTGTTTAAAGACACTATAGAACAATATATTGTCATATATTCTTGCTTGGGGCAGTTTTATTATGAAAAAAAAATTAAATAACTTTCTAAATTTGAATTATCTAGCAAAAATGTGACTGTTTCGTGTTATTTTATTATGTTTGATCTTGGTATTATAAATAAAAAACTGTTGCTGATAAATATTTCCCTTGTGGTAAAGTATTCTGTCCAT
The DNA here is from genome assembly GCF_964204865.1 of Styela clava. Taxonomy (NCBI): domain Eukaryota; kingdom Metazoa; phylum Chordata; class Ascidiacea; order Stolidobranchia; family Styelidae; genus Styela; species Styela clava. The sequence continues at coordinate 9,035,154 of NC_135259.1, read as the reverse complement.
CCCGCAAAAAGAATTAAATTTTTCTAAATTGAACACGTTAATTTTGACATGTATAGTAAGTAGCGCAAGAGGAAAAGTCATGAGTTGCTTGGACGGGACCTTGTCTTTGAATATTGGACCACAGCAAAAAGCTAATTTTGACACGAAATGTACATATGTATCGTTTTGTTATTAGCAATTCAAATATTGAAGTCGTTATGTGCCGGGTTTGAGGGTGCAGTTATATGTTCGGTTCAAAATTACACTTAAAGGGTCTGAGTATGCCAGCTTAAAAATGGGTATTCAGTTTGAAATGGATTATCCGAATATATAAGAATTACCCTTGTATGAAACATTAACTTTCCTAATTTAGTCCCACGTGTATTAAAGAATCAATACAAACAAACTCTTATGTGTGGGTGTACAAATATAAATATATCACTTCGATGCATACCCAAAAATAATAAAGCAAATTAAGTCCCACTTCGAAATGTAAAATTTTTTATGCGCTGCACCTATTGAAGATTTTGCGATGGGCGGAATTTCCAATGGTAGGCGTGTACTTTGTTATCGTAATCTATTTACCCCACATTGTGAACCATCGATGCGAGAGCTATTTGAACAATAACCGCGTGCGTGTTCGACGTTTGGTTATTTCCTCTTGCGTGAAGAGAACGCAAACAGACAATAACTAAACGTTACAGGGTTGAAACTGGGTCATAGTTACACTGGGCAAATAAGACAGTGTGATATCCTTACAGCTAACCGTGAATAGCCGTCGATACACTTCTGGTTGATTGTTCAGTTCGTTCTCAAAGTAATCATAAATTGAACTATTAATTCTGGTCACATATATGCTTGTTTCTTCGCTCGTCAATATCTCCCAAACCTTCTTGCGTGTAGCGCTGTTAGAATATCCGATCTTTTTAAAATTATTTTGTCGATTCATTACAATATGCCAGTTATTTCCTTTCAAAACCGAAAATTTGTTATAATAAAGGCAGATCTGGCAGAGTTGATAGGAAAGCTTTTTATTGGAGATACTGAAACTCGTTTCAAATTTTTATATAAAATGTATAAAACCACGGGTATATTATCACATGGTATTTTAACTAGCCGATTTTCAAAAATGTACATAATGATATTTCCATTTACTGAGCTAACATTGTAGAACATCTAAAAAAATTTAAAATAAAAAAAACCTTATTATATATATATATATCTCGGAGAGAATGAATTGAAGTTTGCATCAGATTTGTAATATTCTTCTCTTTTGTTAAATATATCCTCCCAATTGTAAAACGATATTTTAATTTAATCACATTCGACATATTTTTATTGTTTTTTCGTGACGAAATAAACTATATTTGTCTGGGTGGTGCATTAACAAATAAAATACGTCGCACGATTGAATCCAATATCACGTGGATTACGTGTTGCGAAATTTAGCATAAGAGATAATTGATAGTCTGCCATTTAGTGTTAAATAAATTCGAAAAGTCATTTCAAATAAATTATAACTTGACAAGCTTGAACCACGGAAAAGTAACACCTGTGAGGTCTATATCTGTTTGAATGAAATAGAACTCTACCAGGTGATTCCCCGCAATCGATTGAATTACGAGCGATATATTTCGAGAGAATTGATGACGAAATCGCTCAACAGCTGATCTAAGGTAGCGCGGTATCAATCGTAACGTCAATGTGTGTAACCAGAACAGTATATTAGTTTGATAAGCTTTGACCCGTAAGTCACAACCACAATTTAACCTCCGAGTCAACTTGAGATTTTTTCGCTCACTTAAACCAAATAGACGTTTTACGAATATACCATTCACAAAAATGCGCTCGGTGGATTAGAATTCAATTTTGTATTCAGTCGGGAAGTAAAGGATTTTTCAAAATTTAATAAATTTTATAATACAAATTGACTCTGTTCAGTGTACTAAATATCTAATCTAAATTCAAGTAGAAATAACTTTACTTCCACAGTTTCAAAATTATCGAAGAAATAACCATGTCTTGTGGTGGATATTGAATATAATTGTCGTGAATTTGATTGTTTGATGTCACTAAGAAAAAGAAAAAATTATTTCGCTCAACATCAGAGATCTATTATTTTGAAAGTTTCCCAAGTTGTGTCTTTTTTGTGCGTTTGAGAATTTATGTTGGAAAATCAAACTATTCCAAGTAAATCAAGATTCGCGTATGCACAGTCATTGTAATATTTTACACCGTATTATAGATAATGGGTATCACCGGCACTCGAACGCAAAATCTGAAACCTACAATGTCACCAACAGACACCCATTTCAAATTGCTACTCTTCATGGTGCTTCATCCTGAGTGCACAAAGTAAAAGCAATTGTTTTTTGTGTGTGTGTTCATAAGGGTGGCTACGTTCTAATATTACTACGCATAAGATCAATTGCCATCACCCTCCGTAGTTTCCAAGTATTGAATTTCGACAGTCAAATATCTGATGTTGAACATTTTCAGAAGGATTGGTAAAGGACATCTATTATAGTGGCGTTTGTCTAGCTTGCTTTTTGCTTTGGTCCAAATAGAAATTAAAAAAGAAAAAACTAAGGTAGAGAAAAATTGTTTTTAAATTATTCTCGAACTTCTCGTTGAATATAACCAAACCAATAATTGTATATTAAACTTGTAATCGACCTAAAAGTTTATTTATAATCAATTATCAAGTTCAATCTAGAAGGGATACCACAACTATAACGTCTTTCTTATATCCGCAATTTTTAAGTTGTGGTCGATTGCTTTTACCTATTATTATTTTCAAATCTTGTATATATATTTATTGTGACTTTTTAGTCTACATACCAACGCAATTTAAAATTTACATTTCAAGTCCTTTACGCTTTTCATGTTGAGTGTTTGAGATTTAGTATCGTGTGCCCTAAGAAATTAGCAATTACTGTAACCTGTTATTACTATTTTCCCATCAATCTCTTCTCTCTTCGAAGTAATGTGTTTGGTGTAATTTCTTATTTGAGTAATTGGCGAAAGCTTTATGCTTCATGGGTAAGAATTACATATTTGAATAGTATTTACCAGCATTGGGATATTTGTTGTGGGAGAAAAGCAATGTTTTGATTAGGGCGTCATGTCTTCACCATTAAGTCTTACAACATAGAATTTTGCGCGCCGGCGGCATCAACCTACTTGTCTACATTTAACATATTAGAAGATTGGAAAACAGACAGCCTAGCCGCGTAGGTTGAACCATTCTAGTAATTCCTCAGAATGAGGTATGCCTAGTTCACAAACTCATTATATGGTTTCCATAACCTGAGGGTCCCTCGAAAAATATTTCAGTTTCAACCAAATAATAATATTTTTAGGTTGGAAAGAACCGACAGTTTCATGAAACATAATGAATCAAAATGATTCTGTTGTAGTACATGTGATTTGGTTACAGAACGTTTCTGATTAATGAATTTCATATTTGGAAGTGTAGCAGTTTTAGACATATACGCTTTTGATGGCATGCGGGGAACATAAGGTAATACTCTAAGGATTGTAGATTTGTTTAGACAAAATGCATCAAATTAGGTTATTATTAATTGAAAAGCTAAATCAATTGCCTGTCGAGGAACCAAACAATAAGAAATATAGTAATGGGGTGTACAATGGCATTTTGGCACACCCGTAGTATGTGTACCAGTTTAGGGTTAGGCCATAATTTTATTCCGATTTTCTTTATTTTAGTTCTATCACGAGTTTGGGACATGTCTGTGTAAGCCAAGGGAATATAGCCCCCGCCCATAGGCTTCAGTCCCTCTACATAACTTGATCTAAAGTAGGCGAACAAAATTAGTTACCTCCATATTGGTACACATACTTCTGAAGCGCCGACATTTTTGCAGATATTATGCACACGCCTATCTGTTGTAGTGCATTCCGACTGATGTCATGGACATGTAATCTAGAATTTATAGTATTCGAGGCCAACAGAGTTGGACCCAATACTATTGCAAAGTGCTTAATTACATACTATAATATTATGTATATTTGTACTTAAAAACACTGGTGTAATCGTTCTACTAAATTTACTTTATAAACTTTGTAACAATAAGTGTAATATCATGCTGATACAGATGAGCAAGAGGTTTTACTATTTGTTTATGAAGCAACTCTTTCGTGCTTTGTGCAACTAATATGGGAGTTAAATTTCATCAAATGTTTGTTGACGAACTATCAGCATTCTATATTGATTTGTAGATAAAAGTAGGTATTGGAAGGAAATTCATGAACTGAGAGTACATTCTAAAATATCCCAAATAGTTAAGAAACCAGTGGTAATATGATCAACAATTTGTAATATTTAAACATTTTTTTATTACCAGGTTTTGGTATTGATTTTGTATATGACGTTTAACCATCTGAAGTCAAATGCGAATGCTTACGATCCTGAGTGAGTATCTGAGATTGTCAGAGTTCGTTTATCACTACTTGCTATTGTTGATTATCTGCATGATATTTTTTTTTATCTTTCAATTTCAGTATTTTATTTATTTAGGTCAGAATTCGCAAAACAGTTCAACTGCAGAATCATTAGCAACGAAATGATAAATAATGGTCTCGCTCCATTTAACTTAAAATGGTGAGTATATGGTTATCATATCAATTTCAGAGCCAATCAGTCGCATTCCAGTATATAGTTTCATAAAGATACATTTTCTATGTATTTTTCGTGTATTTATGTAAGTAAACAAACGGACATTCTTTAGACCAGGGTTTCCCAAACTTTCTAGGCGCGGACCCCTGTTTGTGAATCTTATCTATGGCGGTTCCCCATTATATGTCGTATTAATTCTTGTGCCTGACCGACGAGGAAGGATAATGTTTCATTCACAACAAAACAATGCAAACGGCATTTATGTGACGGATACGCTTGCTTTTCACTGCACAATTTATCAATTCCTGGCGCAATTTGTGACAAGCAAACTCCGACTCTACATCAAGTCTCGTCCAGTATTTTGTCATCAAATTGGTAAGAGCTGAAAATGCTGCCTTACACATGTAGGTCGTTGCAAAAGGCAAAAAAAATTAATTTCCTTTTCTAATAGCCGGTGATATTTTTCCGCAACCCTCAACTAAAAAGATGCAATGGCTTTTTTATGAAATCAATCATTGAAGATCATTCAGACTCTTATCATATCGCAACTGTCGCAAAGCTACAGGTGTCCGAAGACTCCAGCTTGGGAAACTCTGCTTTGGACAGACAAAATATTTTACATAGTATTCAAACATGTTCATTTAATCGTTTCTTACGATATTTTTTTAGGATTGAATGCGATAATTTATTTCCGAGTGTTTTTATGCATGCCACCTGCATGACCCGATGTCAAAACCCACGAACACAATCATTTCTTTCTTTAAGAAAATACCGAATTCAGCCTATTGAAGCTATTTATAGCTTCGAAGCAAGAAGAAACTCAAAAATATTCGTTATGACGAAAAGGTTGATTAGAGGATGCAGGTAATTTCACATGTATGCTTGAAATTAATACAACTTTAGTATTATATTATAAAATTATCATCTCATATGGCTTTCTTTTTATGATTTAGATGTGTTCTCAGATGGCGGGAGAAGCATTACTCAAGGCGTTGGCCTGCTAGAACTTCTTAGAATAAATTTCATTGTAATTATATATTCAAAAGTTTGGGAAATGTTATTTTATCGTTTTTATCATTTCAAATAAAATCATACCTATTTTTCATATTCCTGCGAATTGCTGGGCTGCACTTCGCCAGTTGATAGAGAGGTGTCGTACATAGGCTGAGACCATGAAGCAGGCTTTGTTAATGCTTCTGTCTCATTATAATTAGGAAAAATCTGCTACGTTGAAGCAGATATCTTAAAAGAAACAGAAAAATATTTGAGACATAGGAAAAAATTAAGTGCCCAATTAAGGGTATATATATGCACAAACCAGAAGAAACCTGTAACATTGCTCGATTTGCATCGGTATTTGTCCATAACGGCAATGATATGTATTATGCGTATTTGAAAAATCAAGTCTGGCGTCATATCATGACCTCGTAATTTTCAAATCATGGAATGCCACTCAACGAGATCCGGGGTAGACCACTGACAGAACCGTATTTAATAATAGACTTCAAAACAATGAAATTGGTCATTAATCGATGCAAGGACTACTATACAAAAATAAACGTACGTTCCAGTTATCTGGCGTCATAGCAATATGAATCATTTCCGAGGCTGCGTACAGCAAGTAGTTTCATATTGCCTTTAAATAGAGATTTGTTATTGTCAATGGATATATCAATAATCTCTAATATTTCCCTCTAATATTTTATAAAATCCAGGCATGCCTAAAGTTAGTTTGCTGTTGTTGAGTCACTCAAATTTAACTTCGAATAAATTTTGTTCAGATATTTACGTCTGTTATACTCTAAATGACGCAGACGTACATATACGTAAGAGACAACAATGGTAAATGTATTATTATCATCAAACTTTTAGACAGAATCCCAAGACTTGGTATATTTAAAAAAAAAACAATTAAACTGGGTGAAATAGAAACTAGAAAAATGGTAAGTATAGTCAAGAAAGTGTAAAATTTTGTCTACTAAATTGGTTGCTTGTCGTAGATTTTGTTTATCAGTTTCCCGTGGATATTTTTTGATTTTTATAACTGAACATGGAAAAAATAGTGATTTTATAATAAGTGCTACATACTATTCCCCTAAACGAAGTTAAGTTCAACAGTCACTTACACAGGCATGTATACTGTTGGAGTTCTTGATTAGGTATAATATAAGATTCTTTTTACTTCTAGTGGATACTGACTAAAATTTACTTTCCGAATTTACATTATTGTCGTAATTAGGTCAAAAAATTGAATTAACATATTTCCTAGTCATAACTGATTTTCATAGAAATGCTTCAACAAATATTTTCAGAAATATTGCTTTGACATTATGGCGTACAATGCAATTCAATGCTTGAAAAGCATCTAATTCTCTTTTTGAATTAATTCATTAAAAGCCAGACATAACTAGCTTATGCAATTTAATATCGCAGGTTAATTTAGATGCTTTTCTCTTAATATATTGCATAGCGGTTATTCATAGTGGTTTTATATCAAGCTGAGTAATCTTGATTCAAGCCTACCAGATTTTACATCAATCGAGATTTCACATAAAACGTTATTGACTTTTTTTTGCTCCATTTTTTAAACAAATGAAATTCATGCAAGTTTTTGCTAAACTTCAACCTAATTTATAACGTACAACCTCTGTAGATAGTTTTTTAATTCACCACTTTAAACACTAGAACTGATTGTTAAGTAATTTCCAACTACTGTATTTTTACAACATTATTATTTTTTTATATGTGAAAATTTTAAACGAGAAACTAGTATTCTTGAGATATATTTGGATGGTATATTTTAGTACCATCTCTTTCGTTTGTACACATACACATTTTTATATGAGAGAAACGACATATAAATTTAGCAAAAGGATTTGCCAATCAGCGCACGATTATACCTACATTACATATTCTTCATTAAAGTCTGGACATTGTTAACGAGTATCTATCTATATGTATATTTATTGTTAGTAACGGATTTATGGGGTCACGTATTCTATAAGATGTTGTATCTTAGTTAGGAATACTTGGAGATTGAGATTCATAATTAAATACAAGATCTTAAATAACCATATAAATAAATATAGACACAAGGAGAAATGCCTATTAGTCATTTTTATAGAATGTTGAATTGTTCAAAAATACTCTCCGGACGCCTATCATCACTTTAAACACCAATAACTTCCATGTGTCCTGTTTAGGCACCTTACACAGAATTAAAACATTGCTGGGATTTTACTGGACAAATCCTATAACATTCCGTCTGTGACCAACCAACGCTGTGACGTATGATACTTGGACGTGATATTAATGTAATTAGCTGACGTATTGACAGAATGAAGTGAACAAATTAGTTCCGTGTATTCCGAAATGTGTAAAAGTTTACAAATTGTTTTATGAACACGCTAAAAAAATATAGGTGATGCATACCTTTTATTATTATAGGTAGATTTATTTGTTGTATTCTCATGTAAAACTCTATTTTTAAGCGTATATATAGAATAAAGTATTACTTAAAAATTAATACAATAAATAACGTTGTCATCGGTCCCAATAATATTGGTAAGTTCAATTATCATTATTAAATGACAAATTAACTGTACGTATGCCAACAACAAAAGTCGTACGTTCAAAGTGTTATTGGCGAACGAAGTGGGTATGATATGGTCAGAGGAAGTATATTACATTCAAAAAAATGAACAAATAGTTAATTGATTGGTTATTCTGTAAAAAGTAGAAAACGGTACAGTAGCGAAACAGCCCAGGGAAGTCTAATGCACGAAAGCGGCAAAATTTAAGTGACAAATTGCAGTTGCGCACTAAAATTTTCCTTCTCTCCGAGGAGTTCTGTTGAAATTACAACATTTAATAGAATGCTTCTTTACAGGGGGATAAATTCGATTTCCAGCATATTGAAAAATAAAAATTTAAACACGCCTATTCAATTGTTCAAATAACTACTTTAAAATGAGAATAAAATGCCAATGGTTGAGAAAATATGACATTGTCGATTGTAGACTTTAAAGCCTAGCCTATATAAAAAGTATTTCCGTTATAGTTTTTTTAAAATCACTTTTATTTGAAAACTACCCATAAAACTGGCTATGACATGTGTACTACAGAGGTACTGATAATGTTACTACAGGCGGCACTGATTCGGTCAAAACGAGATAGCGCGAAGGCAACGATGACATCATTCAGGGAAACTCTCGTTTGCTCTTTCTCTCGAAAGTGCACGTGCTGATATGCGTAGAACGGGGGCGTCCCTGTATACTTGAAAGAATATTACCATAGTTTGGAAGTAGTTTTCATCGCGGTTTTTTCCACCAATCCCAGCAAGAATATAAATAAGCACCATCTGCTACCACATTATTTATTTACATGAAGATTAGACAATCACTCCATACGCTCAAAATATCGCGGATGATATATAGAAATGCCAGCTAAATTGTTGTCACCAAAAGTAAGTAAAGATTTTGTACAATTATTCTTAGGTTAAAACTTTAAATATTTTTTCATATAGTATAATGTAAACAAGTTAATAACTCGTTCCTAACTTACTTTTAGGTGTTCAAGACACTTGCAATATTTGCAATGACTTGCGAATTATTACATTTGATAACCGGAGCGAAAGCATTTGATCCCGAGTAAGTATGTAGCACATAAGTACATTTTATACATACAAAGTACAGAATCGCAGAATATCACTACTATATAGTGTATTTTTTCATAAAATTGATTTATACAAGCCTATATATCGTAATACGTGATCAAAAAGCCTCTTTGCGATTTTTTCTCAGGTTAATCAATCAATATTGCGACTGACTAGCAGCATTTGAATAGCAATTGTTGAATGTTGAAACTGCAGTATCCATACGACTAATAATATGCTTAAAGTATTTGAACATTTATTTTGTAGATCACAGTTCGCGAAAGATCATAAGTGCAATATTATAGACAGAATTGTGAAACGAGATGGGTTTGCTCCTTATAAACTGGAAATGTGAGTAACTCAATTTATTATTTTCCACGGAGTCCAATTATTTAGTATGAAAATTTTAATTCAAGTAAATGTGAGTGTTTTTGCTTGTTCTGGAAGGTAATTTTTGGGTCGTGTATACAATGAGGGTATTTTGAGCAAATAAATTATTTACTTTTTATTCGCTATATTTTAGTGGCACATTGAATATTCTCAAAAGTAATAGATTTAGCTTCACTTTTATTTTTCACCACCTTCCGCTTTACTTTGCTTCCAATAAAACAAAAATGCAGATATTACAGCTATCATAAAACACGTAATGAATGTCTTGGATTCGAAATACGTACTTGTTTATAATTGTTTACAAAACATCAACTTCTTAATATTTAAAAAGTTTCATTGTATTTATATTTTACCTTAAATTTTACAGTATCGAATGTGTCAACACCTCACCAAGTATTTTCGTTGACGGAAAATGTTGGAAGTTTTGCAAAGATCCACGAAGTAAACGAAGTCTTACTCTAAAGAAGTATCACCCAGTACCCATTGAATCACTCGTTGAATTAACAGTCAGAAAAGATGATAAAGAATACAGCCACACTGTCAGAGTAACTCAGGCATGCAGGTAAGACCGGTCTTTGATCTACTAAAATTGAGTTGTCCAACTTTACTCCTCTCAAGCAACTACTATTTTAATTTTTCGTGTATTCGTAAAATATGTCGTGAATATATTGCCATTTACTTAAAGAATAAAGAACATCTTGGCATATTCACATGTGCTTTAGTCTATAAAATGAGCTTTTATAATATTCCTCAAAAAATTTGCTGATCGACAAAGCTTAATTTTAGAGTTATTGTAATGGTTCTATTTTTTCCCCAAATCAGGTGCGTAAAGACAAAAAAACATGATGGTTATTTACAAAATGATCACTCAGGAAACGAAGTAGACAGCACCACACCAACTGTGGAGATCAATCGCTAATTCTGCAAGAATGTGATCAAACAGGGCGTACGAATGATACGGCATATGGCATTATCACTGAGTATATTAAAAACACTGTAATCAATATTATGTTATCTCGTCAAAACTTTTTTTTACATTAACTAACATTTGACAAGTCACAAAAGCGTCACCTGCCTTTTGTGATGTATCTAAACAGTCTAGAACTTTGACACCTATTTTTTATTTTTGAATCGTTGATTTGACTATTTTATTTATTTATTGTGACGTGCCTCAAACGTAATAGTCACATATTGAATTTCGAAATATGTTGCAATATACCAATTTTTGATAATGCGGCGTTTCAACCCTCAAACTCTGTATAAGGCTCAATTAAATGTCGGATCGGGTTTTGCCCACCAAATTTATTGCAGATCAAGTGAAGTGCTTCCAAATTATGGTTCCAAATGTACTAAACTATACTATAAACTTTTGTAACTAACAGTAGTAGTAATTAGATAAATTTATATATATTAATTCATTATTGGATAAATTCATTTATATATTTACGGAAGAAAGTTATTTAAAAATTTTTGTATACTTTATGTTTACATGGATCATTTTTATCGTGTTGTTCTATCATTTTATTCTACAGCCTACAGTTTGTTTAATATTAGCGAGTTTTGGTAAGATTCCACGTATTTTTTTGAGAAATTTATTTTTATATTGTTATTAACTTAATTTATTTAATATATTTATTGCATTAAAAAAAATCATAGTATTTATTGATTTCGTTTCAAAATTTTTCTTTTTCGAATTACGACACAATTTACAACTTTTGTCTATTTTATTTGAAAATAAATATATATTTAATACAACAATGTATGGTTAGTGCTATTCTAAAGTTATTAGGAAGTCCAGAACCAACACAAGCCTACTGCTCACTATTACTATATGATCGTTTACATATATATTCAGCTATTTCAGATATTTATCTAGCATTTATTCTTGTTAGACAACGACAACAATATATGGACAAATTGTTCATGATGGCGTCTAATATTTTTATGACGTACCCCGGGATTTATTGACTAATATTTGTTGCATTGTGCACTTTATTCACAAAAAAAATTCATTTTACGTCACTTCACGAAAAGTACTGCAGAATATTACAACAATGATTGACTCAACCAGTCGACTGACTCAAATTACCAAAGTAGCTGCGACGTGTTTTCAGGCGTATTTGCTATATTTACTAGGTTGAGGATGTCTACCATATTGAACTCGTAAATTTAGCAAATGGGTGAATTTTGATGAATGATCTTGTTGACGAGTATCGATACATCGTGTATTTATTTAACACTGGAAAATAAAAATAATTCCGGTATTTCCAACAGAATCACATTAAATAGATATTTATTAGTGTATTTATGCATGGCCAAACGTAGACATTGCACATGTCAAATGCATGATTTTCGATTTGTTCAAAATAATTTCGAAGTTTAATATTCTCTGGGGTTGTGCACTTTACAGAGGAGAAACGCACTTCTAAATATATTGCAGCATGCCGGAGCGTTTTTAAATGTATGAGTCCATCTGAATTTGGAATACCTCATGCTTATAAAATATGATTAAAAACAATAGTTAATAAAGATGAGTAAAAAGTAACTTATCGCATGTAACTTCTGTGATATGGTATAGGTATAGGTTGTAATCAATTTTACGCAATGTGTTCACCACTGGCTCCGACAATAACACAATAATAGTATTACTCTGGGCACATTAGTACATTACCTAAATTTGATGATACAATAGTAGCTATGTCGTTATGTTGTATATTTTGTATAAGCAGTATATTACAACATCCAACATTGACTATATTATCCACAACAATTTGGAAATTATAGTGAGGTGCTTTTGCGATGTAAGGGAAGCAGAACCCATAGGTTAGATGAGTGTTCTTTGTTGCCCTTATAAGGAAGTAGATGAACCCCTCAATTCCTTTACATTATTACCTGTTAGAACAATCTTCCGTATAAGGAGTTTTAAGATCGAACAAACAAAATTGAGTGAAAGCAGGTAATCATTTTGCAAAATGACGATTTGATCAAAATGTTAAGTTATTTTTTCATCGAATATTACATAGGAAACATTATGAATGTGCTCCTTATATTGAAAGGCGTATAATTGATATGTGACGTGTCCGTCTTTCCGTTTTCAGAACTACTCAAGTATTGTCGAAATCAGTCGTGCGTGGTATAAACTATTTTTAAAACTAGTAAACGTTCGATGATGACAATATGTATATTGAATGTTAATTTTGTCGTATTAGCACATGCATAGATTACTTCTGCAATAGTATAATATTAATTTACATGTCATGATTTGATGCGAAAGTACGATTACAGTTTATTGCTTTTTCTATGCTCTCTAGCTCTGAAGGTAAACAAAATAAAATAAAACAAACTTTCAATAAAGAACACGTATTAACAAGGTAGAATGTCAAGAATGTATTTACTTACATACGTTGCGTTGCCGAGTCTCATCGATTAATTTATTTCCGTAACGCAATTGAAGATATGAGAGATGGATTTTAACATAAATCAGAATGTCATAACCTCATAATTCGTATTAAATTTTTATTCTAGTTAATTCTAATAAATAAATATATATTTATATATATATACATTGATTAACCGTGTAATTCAAATGGTTTTGTTGTCAAAGCTTGGAAGACGTCACGTAGTGAAACGAGAAACATTTGTAAGTCCATGTTGGTCGACGGTTCGTCCGGTCGGTGCGGTGGGAAATCACAGGCACAGCCTAAGTCTATGAGCTGTGTTGCTAAAAATTGTCCATATTATGTTTTATATTCGTGAGGATTTTTACGCCAACAGAGCGCTGAAGTTTATAAAAATAAATCTTTTATTTGATACCGGGTTATCCGAATAGGGAATTATTTTACCCTGAGGCTAATGTAGTTCAAATGTAATGTTTCACGGTTCGCATCATGTCTAGCATATGTGTTATTGGATATATATATAAATATATTCAAATTTGTAGGCATGTTTTTATTCAATATCATTTATTCATATATATAATTATAAAAAGTTTAACAGTTCAAAATTCAGAACAAATGATCGCGATGATATAAAGCATCACAAACTTGATATGTCTGAATGAATATTGCAAATTTAAAAAAGCATGTACAAAGTAGTACAAAAATTGTGCAAAAAATTTATACAGTTTCTGTTTTGCAAAAAAAACAATATACAATAATATATCACAGCGGAACATAATTTTATATTATATATTAAAATTTCACGTGGTGTATGTTTTTTTTACATAAATATTAAAGTTATTAAATAAGTTATCACTTCAACAAGTTAGCAGTTTAAAATTTACTATTTCCATTTATGGCAAGAGTCAGGTAAATTTCAAAACATGGCAATATCATTTATCAGGTATTCCGACCGACTTTTACCATTCCTGCATACATATTATGTTAAAATCCAGAAGGATGAAAACAGAATATTTGGCGGTATAATATATTCAAATACAATGAAACATACAGGGTGGGCCGAAAAAAAGAATGGTAAACTTGTTTTGGCCCACCCTGTATATACAGTTATTGTAAATACATGCAAGTTAGGATAAGTAACACAGTGTTTTCAATGACTAAAAGAATTACGATTGAACCCCCACGGTTGGTAAACTGAAAGTTCTTTCATCGAGTGTTTTAAAGATTCTCCAGCGATCTTGTCTTTTAGTTATAACACATCTGAAATAGTGATTTTACTTTATTTGTAAGGATGTATGCAATGCAAACCCTGCTTGGTTTTACAGAAATTTCTTAATTTTTTATCTAGAAGACAACAACGAAGTGGTTGTTATCTCATTAGATGACATTCTGTTTATTCATTACGAGATAATAAGATTAAGATTTTATCACAGTTTCAACGTGAAAATCATAAATAAAATTTTCGCAAAATAATTCAATTATCTATAATTGCTAGTTTTTTCTCTACTTGCTTGAAGTTTGCTTAGACTTTTGGTAAAATAAGTTAAAGTCATAAATTTAACTGACCTGCAAGCTCTTATTATTCTCTCGGTATGCGTGAACAATTTTCCACCTCGTCGCACTTGAAACACCATGTAGGAATAAATAGGTTTAGGTCGAAATCTTGTTAGTGGTAAATTTCTTCTTACTCGAGGTTGTCGACATTTCAACCAACATGTCGCCTCCGTGTATACTGAAGGCGAAATGTTTTGGCATTCGATTCTGAAAACATAAAAATTATTTTATTATTTTGTTCATAATTTCCCGAGAAATACATGTAAATAAGGCATTTGTTCACGTGGATATATTTGGACTATTTAATATATTGAATCCCTCACTAGAAATAATATTATATATTTTACAATTCAAAATCTGGTTTTTTATTTCTGTAATATGCTTTCAGTAGACAAATATCGGTGCAGAGACGCATAAAAATTAAAGAGCTGAAATAACTAAAATCTGTGAATTTATAAATTTTAACTAAGGTACATAAATGGTTAATAATTGGAAATATGTTAGGTTTTTCGAGTGTAAACTTTTTCGTCTTGGAGTTATTGTATCAATCTGATATCGAACAAGTACCTGTACACTACAGTACCGTATGGTATGTACTTTACAAACTAAAGTGCTTACACAAATACAGTGTATGGTGCAAATCCATCCCGCTGAGTACCGTTGTCAATTATTTTACAGTTATGCGCTTTGGAAAATTCAGATCTAAAATAGAAAAAACGATGACTTCAATATAAAATTAAAGTTCAAACATGAGAAGGCTTGTTTTTAATTTTACATTTTTATTAAATATCTTTTGTACAAAAGCAGCATTAGAAAATATAAGATTGGTGACAAAACTGCGATTTTGCCCTTCCTTTGAATGAAAAATTAATTGCCAGGTGACAACTTTGTGGAATAAGTTATAATTCTGTCACAGCCCTATTTCGTATACTACATTCAACGGTTTATTGAATACATTTTTCTTCTCACTCAAAAACCTTAGAGCGCAGGATTGGACGAAGAAATCTAGTGCAAATTATTAAAACAAAAATGTATATAAGTCAGCGTACTCACTCTGGATCAAAACACGTAGTCACATGTAACACGAAGAAAAGACATAATACGAAGACAATTGTGCGTTTGACGATCTGAAACACAAATATATATTTATGTATATATAATAAAGGAAAGATGTTCACAAAATAAGAGATAATAATAATATTACTATTCATATAATATTAACGATCTCAGTGAATATTACAAACTTCCTCTAAAGTATAATAGTGAAACAGTAAAATAGTAAAACTTATAGAGAGGTATTCGTAGTAAAAAATATCATATATAAGAAAAATTATATTATACTGTAAATGTCTTTGGTTCTATCTAGGTCTATCATTGAATGAAAGCACAAATTAAGTTTTATCCATAAATTATTTTTTAAGTTAAACTACAGAATCAACAATTTTTTGTGAAAATTGTTTATTATTGTTCCGATTACTTTGTTTGTATTGTATGAATTTTGTAACAATAATGACGATATTTTTAGATAATAAAACATATTTTCATACATATTTTACCAAGACAAACTATTTGCAATTAGGTGATAAATTGATTTCCTCATTCTTTAATATCATATCCGTAAAATACTCATACATATTGTATTATACTGCACAAAATGTAAGTTATATTTGAATTCAAACATTACCTTCGTTACTCGTTGAGCGGCACAATATTCCATTCTGAAATTGATACTGAAAGCGTTTTGTAGCAAAGTATATACTCAAATAAAATTTGATGATGACTCGATTGTGTAACATTCGTCATTATATACTATTCTGTGTTGTGAAAAACCCCAACTGGACAGCTAGGCAAGAAATACAACAGCCCTAAGGGCAGTAACCACACGCCGGATGAAAGGATTTTTGTGTAACTCTTACTTCTTTTGTTTAAAAAAGTTATTTTCGTGAGAAATTGTCTATATTACATCACTGTCTAACAAGCAATGAAGTCATTTTACAAGTGAGGTAATTTTTTATGTTCAACGGAAAAAATCTTTAAACTTATCTATTAAAGTATGATCTGGAATATTTAAGGCAATATTAATAAATTTCAAAATTGCGCAAATTTTTTTTATTTTTCTGAAACCAATATGAAGGAAGGGTGGAAATAGTAATAAATTCAGGTATTTTTGTAAGTCCTAGTGCACAAATCATACAAAGCATGTTTTATCATAGAGTTTAATATTTACCCTTTGGATTTCTACGGACAATAAGCAATATTAACTGATTATTACTATGAAAATGTGTGTATGATGTAATCAAATGAAATATCTAAAATATAAGTTTTGAATTTAAGACGTATCATCAATTTTAACTAAAAACTTTAACTAAATTTCAGCGCGCGTTTTTCCGAAATAGTTTGTAGACGATTACATCATCTGTTATAAATTCTTCTCTCGTTTTCCCACGCTATTCTCTCGTTTTTTGTTTCATCGGTGGGAACTTGTGGCGGTAATTCCCCGGGTGGATACACCTACCGTAGTTTTGTGATTACTCGATTCGAAAATAGAAACAAAATGAAATGTTACGACGCAACGACACGGGCCTGAATAGTGAAAGAATTGATACTGATATCAGTACGTTCGGTGGACTATATGATTTTAAATCTATGTTCAAGTATTACAACCCAAGCAAAACATATAATTTTTACCTTTCATGTTTCTTCTCATACGATACGTAGATACATTTCGATTTTGCAAGCACTACTTGACAATTCTCTTTATTATAAATCGAATTTTGTATATTGGGATAAAGTATATATTAAAACCCGTATTGAATTGACCATGGTGGTAAACAAGCTTTGTGAATAGTATAATTTCTTTCTTGAATAATGGAACGGGACATTTTATATTACCTATATACCAACTTCATCCGCTGCTTCATCATTTCAAACAAATTTGTAATCATCACGGCATCAAAAGACTATAAATTACTTGTACATTAACAACACCTTTTGATAAAATTACAATGCCGAAACCAAATTACTATTTACGTATCTCAACCTATTTACGATTCCAGGAAAATCTGCCTCAAGCATAAAGTTTATTTATTTTTTAGTAAAACAATATATGGTTGCTGTCGTGTTTGTCATGTTTTAAAATAGATTTGTGAAACATTTACAAAGTTTAGATTTCGATTTTAAAAAATATTACATTTTATAAAATTCTCGATGCGGGCCAGTTTTATGAAATTTTCCACTGAAAGTTCTAAGCAATTTTCTGCGCGGAAGCGCATTTATTGATCAGTATCGCAACGTGCGTGCGTTCTTATGCTTTTCAAACATGGTCCATATCAATAAGTAATGACTTATTGTTGTCAAATATAGGTAATATATCTTATAAGCCTTCTATCACGAATTCGGTATATTAGAAAAATCAATCGAACATTTATTTCTTAAATAATATTAAACTAAGCGTGACATAAAAACATGTTCACGCCAGTCCATGTGAGTACAAATTGAAAAAGAATCAATAATGCAAAATAATATTAAAAAAGTAACAAGTATAGTTTATTAATTCTTGCCGTTGCTCGTGATTCTAAATATTATTTTTTAATATTTTTTTAAAACCATCAAGATTCCAAAACTGGATTTCTACACAATTAACGGCACACATTAGTTTTTGTTTTTCATAAATTCATATAAATGAATTTTAAAATAAAAGATAAAACATTGTCTTTATATAATAACTTAATTGTAAAAAAAAACTGAAATGCATCATTAAATAATGATGGTAATATTCAGAAAGCATGGTTGTACATTAAATATTATTTGTTTGGAAAAAAAACTTATTTTTGAGCATTTTGTTACATAGTGATCCCATTTACCCATACTTTGAAATAAACAGATTGGTGAAAATTATTTTGTGGGCTACTAATTATGAGATTGCAATTTTCTTCAAGGGATAATCATTTATAATTTTGGTGATATTTGCATTGATGCAAGTGCTTACTAACTTTAATTTCGAAGGGTTATACAAAATGGAAATATACATATCAATATAAAAAAAACTACGTTTTTTTAGATTGCTCGAAATACATTGCTTTTTATGCATGCGCATAGGAAATCAAACATTTCATGATTAGCTCGTGTTAGCATCGGGACGTCTGCCAAAAAGGCCTAGGGAATATTGATATTTCCTATTTCGGACGTCATGGAAACACCTCTTGATGATATCATAAGCCACAATATCAACAGTATTGAATTAGTTACGTTTCGTGTTAGTGCCTGCATATTTATAAATAGGTAAGTCTGCAAAAAAGGCCTAGGGGAAATCAATGCTTCCAATTTTAAAAACCATAAAAATTACTTTTGATGATGTCACAGAAAGCTGTGTTTACATCATTGTTTAAATTACGTTTTGTGTTTTTATTGTTTTTCATTGAACAGATTCACACGAAAAATAAACCTGGGAAATATAACATGCTTTGCTTTTTTTTATTTGTTGTTTCGAGACGATGTAATGGCGGAACGAAACACGAAAGCTTATCAGTATATCGAAAAGTGAACTTGGAGCTCATATACTGCCATGAGGCAATCTAAAGTTTTCACTCAAAAATACAATCACAATCATTTAATTGTATCTATTGTTTTGTAATGTGTGTTGTGCTTAAGTGATGCAGTAACTATTATAAAATAACGATTTTGGAAACTTCGGTATATTATTTTCATGTGGAATATTTCAAATTTTAATTTATCCGCGTGGTTGTTAATTTTTTACACAGCTCATATACTGTTATGTCCTACTCAGATTCCTCTATCCATATTCGCAGCATTTATTTGTTGTAAGAAGTAATTAACTGCGTGTAACGCGCATGACGACCTAATATGTCTTACTACATTACATATAGCAGCAGGAAGTGTCCTCGGGGAATATATAATATTCTTTCTAGATGAAATCAATTACTTTTTATTTTATCATGGCAACTGTTTACATCATCAACTTGATTACGTGTGTTTCGTTAATTTTGCTATTAATATTATAAAATGAGAACCGTAAAAATAATCGGGGAAAGTTAGCATTCAATTCGATTCCAGTTGCGCATAAATTTAGAAAATATTCAACCTAACTGAGAAAAATATCTTAGAAGTTATTAAATGCTTTGATGGTGAAATTGAATTCAGTTTTTATTGACAATTGATACTTTTAAATCACCGGAATGTTTTTTTTATATCTACAGAAATACATGCTTCAAGTTCCATTGCGGTTATGCCTCAAATGGAAAGAAGAAGTATATTTACAATTTCTGTCCACAATGAATATCATGTTCGTAAATGTATTCATGACAGAAATAAAGGTTCATGACAGAAATAAAGTCAATGAAAATCGTACATTTTTAAAGTCAGTTCAATGAAATCTTTCGATTCTACCTATTAATTACAATAATCCTAGAAATACTTTCAAATAGACACCCGATAGAATGTTTTAAATTGTATGTTTCGATTATTAGTTGTGTTTTGTGAACATCTATACTTTGACTGCAGAATTGAGTGCTCCTTTGTTTAGTATTTTCTATTACGACGTTGATATATTTGTAAATTGTATCTCTAACACAAAAATGCATAGCAATGCTGAAGAGATTGGCGCTCAAACGTGGCGGAGGGGAAAAGCTTGATAAAATAAAACGTTTTAAGCTTTAAGCTTTTAAGTGATAAAAATTTGAACTTGATTGATTCATAATTTGCTAAGAAAATTAGTATTTTAACAACAACAGCAGCTTAAATCTCAACAGTAAAACCTTGATTTTATTAAAGCTACCCATAGGTTGAATTCGTATTGTAAAGGTAAATCTAGAAAATATAATGAATTTATCATGTATGGGTTATATAATTTAGATATAATTGAATTAATCATGACAGAGTAACCCCTGTTCTGTAAATTGTGGTAATTTGTGTAGTAGAATAGAGCACAAACCGAAGTGGCCTCACAAACAAACCGCAGTGAAAAATTCGTATACATGGCAATTTTTCATTTCAAAAAGACATAGCACTGCATGATATGTAGTGAAAAACTTCCATATACCTGAAAAATTTCAAAAAAGATTTTTTAAAAATTTGAAATGGAAATTACAAGTTTTTCAAACTACCTTAATAGCTTAATTTTTAAGACTGTTATATGTTTATTGAATAGAACGTTTTTGATCTTTGAAATCTAAATCCTTATTCAGGTATTTTTATACGTGCGCATAATTTATGAAAATGAAGTATACTGTTTGCAGCAGCTTTTTTTATAAAAAATTCAGGTTTCAATATCGCGATATATTCGCATTTTTAGAAAAAACATTTTTATGTTACCCTAACCGATACCCGAACAAACATCGTGCAATACCCTTGATTATACGCTTTTAAAGATAATTACTATTACTGCTAGCGTATATGTATCTCCATCATAATTTTCATTCGTCTGCTTTCGATGTAATATTATCATATTACCACGTCATAGCCAATATATTTCATCTGCATTGTATTTATTGTAGAATAAAGTAAAATCAAAAACGGTTATTAAAAATCTTAAACAAGCAGAAACGTAAACGCTAATTTACTATAACTGTAGTTTTACAATCTCAATACTATTCAATCTAAAAAAATATAAAATAACACGACATTAAAAAACAATATACTTGAATTATGAATTATACTTCTACATTACTAGAAATATGGTTCATTTATGATTTTTTGTTTTTGCTTTTTTTTTTCGTTCTTTCTTTGGCCAGTTCTTGTCTTTTGCTTTCTTCCATGCTTTTGTTTTGTTTGTTTTCCCCGTTTAATGCATCTAGTATCCCGAAGTAATTGAATACATTAAGTTTTTATTATGGCAACTTTATTGTTGCTCAATATTTAACTAATTAAATAAATATTTTAAAAATTAGGAAGCTAGCATTTTATGATTTCAATATTGCCTAATATTGATATAAATAATACGATTCACTTCCAAATTTATTTACCCTCATCTTTAGGAATAGGCGAGCTTATATAAATATATAAGTTCAATTTTTCACCTGCATGAAATTGTTACGGAAAGCTCTATTTTTCCTTCAATTCTGCTGTCAAAAGTTTGAACACAAGAAATTGGGTCCGGACGATATTTTTTCTTTGACAGCAGTTTTCCCGTCCGAGGATCTCGACAAGTGGAAGAGCATGTTGCGTTTGTAAATTCAAAATGCTTGCATTTAATTCTAAAAAATTTATTTTTGTAGTTATATTTACTGATTTGCTTAACTTGAAGTTCTAGGCTATTATCAGATGGGAGAAATGAAGGCGTCAACAGACACTGTAGGAACTGTGTATTTATGTGAAAAATGAGTCAAAGATGCCAGTAAGTAGCGGTTGACAAAAGACTTGGAACAAGTTAGATCAAAACTGTCAAATTAAAATTCGAAGAGAGAGATTCTATCAAAGCGAAAGTTTATTTTTGACACCTTTTTTTCTTAGAAAGTTCCTTGGCAAAAATCTCTACATTGTATAAATAATATCTAACAGAAAATCTTGTGAAACTACCAACAACCATTTTTGATGAAGAAAGAAGAATGTTCTGACAAATAAACTTTTAAACTAAAAAATTAAATTAGGAAAAAAACTCACTGTTTTGTGTAGTAAGGAGCAAATCCGTTTACACGTCTATGTGTATGTGTTACTAAGCATTCGTGAGCAGAAGACAACGGAAAGCTGTAATAAAATGAAACTATTTAGATTTGTTAAACAATAAGTCTTATCTGAGTTTTGAAACAATGAAGAAGATGACGTCGAAATTGATTGAATATATTTATCAATTTCCCGTTGTATGAATGTAGCCTACGTTCATCCGATTTGAGCTGGATAGTGTGGTATTGTATGTAAATATATTATTAAAATTGCAAATCCAAATATCAACTTGAATTATTTGAGCATAACGAATTTGGTCATGACAACACTTGAATACATGAAATAATATACTTACTCAGTACCGGACGCTGGTGTTGATGGCACTATTGCGTAAAGAAGAAGCAATGTCGCAAAAATCTGCAACAAAAAGTAAAACCAGATACTTCAGTCAGTTAGCTTTTTTAAATTAAGCATTTTAAATTTCTAACATGCTAGTCAATAGTTTAAATTTAAATATTATAATTTAATTTAGATACTGTTGATAATAATCCTTACTTGTAAACATGACCTTTCCATTTTAGACCTATTTTTGCCGTTGCTCTATATTTCATAAAAATGATGCTGTTCGTCTTTCGGGCTGCATTAAACAAGGTATACCTAGAAAAGGCATCGCACTCAATTTAAAGCCAGAGAAGCAATCAAAGGTCCTAAAACTATGTAAATATTGTTTTAATTAACTGAAAAGCCATCGAATCACAAGTCATGTATATGATTTCATCTGTCAAACATTTCTTTTGGTATGTTTGTTTTATACAGAGAAATATGCTATCATTAAGCCTGATATTTGTCTTTAATTTCCCCCTATTCTGATCAGCTTCATTCGTGTGTGCTTAAACATAGAGACACAAACCAAATATGCAGTCAACGTAATTAGCTAGCAAATTTTTATATGCATATTGTACTTTGACTTGTCGATTTATTGGTCTTCCATTCCAAAACTTATATTTTAACTATATTATCTGATGAAATATTGCACAATTGTCTTCTTTTTTGATATATTTAGCTATTGTGTCAAGGTCATTAGCCAAGGTAGGCGGAAGCCTGGGGTCTCGGGTCTTGGGGGCCTCGGCATTTAATTTTTAATTGTTTCATTTATATTTTCTCAGGTTGTTTTTGACCTTCAGTTACAGCTTTAGTTACAGCTGGGTTTCTTAAACTTGAAGTTTATTTTGAATTTAACTTACTGTACAATCTATTTGGGTTATTAATGTACGTATATTGCCTGAAATTTCGTATTTCACAGAATTCAAAATTTGATTATGACGCAATAATGTATTTAACATGCCATTCAAAAGCCTACCAAGTCGACATAATTGATTCCATGGATCTTTGTGACGCATTCGTTAAAGATGGTTCTCACAAATGAAATAACCTAGGACAGTGCTTAATTGTCAACCTTTTTCGAAATGGCATACCCTTCCACAATGCTGGTACACCCCAGCCATCACACATTTTTATTCGATAAAAAAACACAATGTTTAGTTTATATGTAATTGATTTTTCTTGGGCGATTTTTCATAACAAAGATGATTATATAGAACCTTTGATAATGCCCGCTGCAAATTTCCACAAAATTTTGACTACCATGAAAAATCAGAAAAGAAATTACTTTTTCCGTAGACGCAAAAAAAGCTCAAATAGGATATTAGAAATTTCATGTCAATGTCCAATTTATTAAACTACAGTCTCACTTAGAGTGCAAAATTCCCCGTGAGTATGGTATATATTTAGTTCCGCTAATACAAACAATAGTGAACAATAATAATATAGTCAATAATGGGGAAGCGTTACAAAGAAATATTTTAACAATTTTTTGCAAAAGATTTTTATTATCCTAACGTTTATGCTCTTTCATAAAGACATTATAGAAAAAGATATAATTTACAAAAAAATAAATTGGGGTATCGCACTCATTCATATGGGGGGATTTTTATATCTATTACTGGCGGGTCAAATCAATACATCAATTTCAGATCAAGTAAGTTTACATTTAAAATAGGTCGCTTGGAATTTGTACATTCGAATTATTTGCTTTGTAACAGTATCTTTAGAGTTTATTGTGCGCGGGTCACTTCAACTAGCATCGGGAACACGTCATTGTGATATTTGTCTACAATACATTTGTCGAGTTGCATCAGCTGATTTGTGGTTCTCTCGTTTTATTACACTTTTTCCTTATGATTCTCGACAACGGGGGAATGTATTTGTGTGGACTTTCCGCTTCGCGATTGACCTCAATGCTTGCCATGCTGGTACATTTTCGACATCCTGCTGCCGTCTACCTTTTAAAGCTGTATTCTAAAGTTGTATCGACGATGGGAATACCACTTCATTGAAATTTGGCATAAAATAGAAAAAATATAAAATAGCATAAGAAACAAGTACTTAATTCTCGACACCAACTTCACCCTGCATTTGTCCGCTCCATAAGAGCTTCATAGGAAAGTAAATGTGAAAAACATTAAAAATCAATCTAATTCAAAAATGTGAAGACTACTTAAGAGGATAATTTCATAAAATCCGTAGTTATACACATTTATTGTAAAACTATATATTTACTAAAATAAACCTCGCTAACTTAGAGGTCAGTCGACTGAAATTTATTCAGACCCAAAACTTGTGATTCGATATGTAGTGAAATTATCTTAATATTACTATTACGTCTTTGCGATATAACAATCGTATTACATAAGGCGGCACTGTGTACAGGTTTTTACATGGAAATTACGAAAGTGCTAATAATGGCTGCATGCGCAAACAGGTGTCGTAATGGTCATTTTACTTTGGCCGGAATTTCTGCTCTTAGCGATTCGGAACACAGACCTTTTATTGCTCTTAATCTCAATGTAACCATCGATGATTTCAAATTGACATACTCAATTGACAATCGGCTCACTGTTAGAGCTATTATAGAATCCCGACGATTTTTGTGACACACACGTGTAATTTTAAAGTTTCATTGTTGAGTTAGAGTTATTCGCCGCGTCTTCTGCGGCGGCTTTGTATAAAAGTCGGCATGATAGGTTTTCAAAATAATACGATCCATATTTGAGTAATATACATTGCATAATATAAAAGGTATAAGCAACATGAAACATAAGCAACATTTGAAATAATACGGAACTCAAAATATTTCAGCACATATAATAGATAATAAGCAAAAACTTGATACCTCCGTAAATCAACAATTATTATACACTTCAATGAAGTAACAAATCAAGATTGATTTACTGCTAAAACAATAAAATAGAATACTTTTCTAGTTTTTAAACTATGCGTCAAACACGGCCATTTGCTCAATTAGGTATTCTGTTGAAAACGTTAGGTGAAATTACGAGTCATTGGTATTTTTTCTTTTTTTTTCCTCGCCGAGCTTTTCTATCATTGCTTATCCCCTTCTTTGTCCCCTTCCTACAAATTCCTGGCTACGCAAGTTATCAACTTTCACGCATCTTCAATGAGTAAATATAAAATTTGGATTAATCCTTTTGTTTTAACTTTTTGTCGTTTCAAATAACATTATTATTTTTATTTTCAAAATTATTCGGGATGTTAGTGAGAAACCATTCCAGAAGCATGGAATATTACCAATATAAATATAAGTAAACACCTGCATGCAACTGTCAATGTTTGTGTAATCGATACGTTTCGGCTTCCAAAATGTTCCACGTAGACTACTTTTTCTGGTTTGTATTCTCTACCAGACAGAAGTTTGCCGTTTTGAGGGTCCTGACATCTTGCAGATGAACATGTCGCGTTTACAAACAATGATGGTGAAAGATTTCTACATTCAATTCTGAAAGCATTAAGTAATTGAGCTACTTTGGGCTATGATATACAATGATATTGCAAATACGTATAAAATGGTATTAGAAGATATTTCACTTACTTTTCTACGTAATAAGTTGCAAATCCATTGGTCACTGATTCCGTTTCGACAACTTTGCATTTGTGCGTGTTTAAAAATTCTGAACTGTTAACGTAAAATGTGACAGTAGATTAAGTTTGTGTGAAAAAGTAATAGAAAAATGGATTTATAAATTAAATATATAGTATTTCTAATTCTATTCATATCTATTTGAGGAATTACGATTTGGAAGTTCAACAATAAAAGTATTTTTGATTTATAATTATGAAATCCTCACGTTTAGAAATTAAGTTTAGATAATATTTAGACTCTTACTCGGGGTCAAATGCTGATATGCTCAAGACGCAAATGGTGAAAATAGTAGAAATCTAAATATAAAAAAATAGGTTTATATTTCCATTTACCGACTTGAACATTTGAAGATATCTACTGTCTCAATAAGACGATAAAATAAACATTTGATTACTGTGCATTAAATTTTATCGACTATGTCACGACAAAATTGCTCCGATTTATTGATCATTGTACTCGGTATTATAACTGTAAAAAATCGAGTATAATTTGAATAAATTTTGAACTATTTGCTGTGATTAGTAGAAATTCTTTAGGAATAATATATTAAAAGCTTTCGAGGTAGGTTTAGGGCCCGAGATATGACATTTAGGCTCAGAATTATCTTGACTTACCCTTAACTGGATTTTTAAGTTTGCCATCCTGGTCAGTTTTTATCATGTAAAATTTAAAAGAAAACTCCAACGTTTGATCCAAGTTGTAAATTCAGTGCGTATGTCTGTTTTTCAATCTTTTTCAATGATGTCAATGTCTTAATGTCTTTTCGTAGAGTGATATTTAGGAGATACTTTCCTAGAATTTATACCTATCTAAGTGGATATTACCAACCCCAAAACGGGAAATTGCCAATATAAATATTAGCCAAAACTGATATATTTTGGTAAATTGAACAATTATAGTATATTATAGATATTTTTTTTTTGATGGCGGTTATTTTCCGACATGCTAAACAAAAGTCATTCAGCGTGAATCGTACGTGGGTTCAGTGGAATATTTGTGTTAGATATGATGTAACAATTGATAATACTCTGTCCTCCAGTAGCCCCAGTCAATGTTCAAGTTTGAACTGACTGTTAACTTTTGTCCTTCGATGTGAGGTTTATCAAATTTAAAATCGTTAGAGCGTAACCCACTCGCTGGTGTTTAAATCTACCTGAAATTTAAACATTTTTGCACATGCTGTTGGTATCGATTCCGTGTTTGCGCTATTATATTTTAAAGAATATTTCGCCCACAAAAAATTTCGGAAAAAATTTGGAATTCCCTTTCCCCTATTATGATTGTTGAAATTAATGAAGTACTGCAAAATAAATCGAATATAACTAAACCAGAGAGTAACATACTCTATCGTTTATGACAAAACGTCTGAAAATAGAATTCAAGGTCTAAACTTCGGCTTTGCTTTTCTAATCTCCATTATGTTAGTATCATAAATTTAAGAATGTTGAGATTGCATGGTTTGTCTCGAATGTATACAAATGTAACGTGAATCATAATAAATAATGTTCACGGTTCAACATTCAAAACCTAATTCTATCACATGACTGACGTGTAGTTCATGGTTTAATGTAATTAGCCCTTTGACAAGATTTGTTTTGATTTCGTAACAGTATAACCCAAAATAGGCCTAATCGTGACATAAACCAATTTAGTTTGATATTGAATTATTCAACTTGGTTTTAAATGTGTCACGCATGTACAAACGGGCAAGTAAGGTCTTCTCCATATTGTAACATTATTCTCTCGTTTTAGTATCATTTCTCTCGTTTGTATGTCATTTTGGGGAAATTAACTCGAGAATTCCTTTTCTAATTATGTGAATAAAATTGTGTTAGAAAAGGTATATACATAAAATGAACAGTTATATAAAACGCCTTCAAATGAATATCATATAACAATATATTACGAAAAAGAATCAGATTCGTAATCCAAAAAAGACTCCCATGCTGAAGATATTATATATTTTAGGTCCATTTATCAATTCTAGTAAATCTGAAACTGATCATATACTAATTTTTGCGCGGTAAATATTCAAGCACAAATTATGCGCTAAAGATATTTAATGTATAATGTTTTATGAATATCTATTTGATAAATGTATTCGAACTTTTATTCAATGTAAAATTTAACTTCAAGTTATTGAAAGTTGCAAATTTGCTGATTTTCGATTACAAGCTTGAATGGAAAATAAAAATAAAAATTACTCTAAATTGAAAGACTGGGTTGAGCTTATCGAACTAATTTTTAGAAATTATTTGTCTGTATTTTATTTAATGTATAATATACTTCATTTTATGTTTCGACGCATGAGTATTGTTATTATCCGTGTAAGTAGATCCCATTGTTGTTTATTAATTTAAATCTACGGCGTAAGACAAGCCTCAATATTTTCGTCAATTTCTATTGAGCAATGCAAAAGCGATACATAAATAGTTAAGGAAAACTTATTAGGGATATTTTGCAACAAAATTTCATGAGTCCAAAGTCGCAAAATTTACCTTTTGGACATTAGACGCAACTTAGTTGCATCATTAGATTAATTACGTCGTACGCATGGTTTCTAGATAAATATCAATCATGGATATCTGTGACCTAGTATAAAACCAGGGAAGTTTTATATGTTAAGCTGGTGAGCGATTGTAGTTCCGCAATTTTAGAACCAAAACATGTCCGGCAATATCTATTTACTTGGCTATAATTAGGAATATTTCACTACATGTTGCAATATTGTAAGCTTCATATTATTCACAAGCTATGATACCACTTCAAAGCTCAACGTAATTCTTCATATTACGGGGAAAACCGTTAAGCCATCAAGGTCCTAACGCTTTCCTAAATTCTATATGCAACTGAAATTTGCATGATGATTGGCATTTGTATTACTGAATTTTTGAATAAGTATTTCTTTGTATTCAAGGTTCACATGTAATGTAATCCAAAACCTCATACATTAGAACATTTTATAATAAAATTTGCAACCAATTATACACAATATACTTTCTTTCAACGTCAAGTTAGTAATGACGAATGTTTCTACGAAAATCTCATAAATATAAGTGACTACTAGATAAATTAAAGTGTAATAAATAAAATGAGAGCATAATAGAAGCTATGTGCGAATAAATATTAAATAAGGTTTTAACATTGCATACACGAGGGAAATTTAAATAGTAAAAAATAAAACTAGAATCTCATAATGCTGTCCTTGAATAATATTCTCCTTTTCACCATAAAATATCTTAGCAGTCAATTTCAATATTATCTCTGTATTCGTCAGAATATCTGACACACCTGGAAAAAGATTTCTTTTAAATTCAAATAATTTATTAATTGCTACTTGATATATAGTGTGTAAGAATTTAGAGATTTAGACTTTTCTACATCTAAATTTTTATGAAATTAAAATAGAAACTAGACTTAATTAAAATAATTTTATCTTGATATCTTTCCTACTGCTTAAAATGTGTTTTATAAGCAAGCATATCTGATAATTAGCAGTAACATCAGATTTTCCCTACCAGAAAAAAAACACTAAGTGAGAGAGAAAACTGGGTTAAAATGTTAAAAATATGGTACTCCAGCGGTATGTGTACCAGGTTAGGGTTAGGACATATTTATATTCTAATTTTATATATTTTAGTTTTATTACCAGTCCCATTGCCAGCTTTTAGATAGAATCACATAAGAAAAATAAGCAAAAAATAAAATGTTTTACTTGCAGCCCTTGGCCAGTTTAATTCTAATTTTTGAAATTTGTCCTCTTTTTCGGATTTGAAAAGTTTCACAAACAAGAATCGGTTGCTGTTGATATATTTCGGATAAAAACTGATTAGTAGAAGGATCTTTGACATCTTGTAGAACATGTTGTGTTGGAATACATTGAAGGAGAGATATTGCGTCCACAATCAATCCTGAAAATATTAGCATTAAAGATTACAGGTAGAGCATTTGCGCAACTTTATTTCTTATATATTATATTCTGAGTTGAATTTTTCATTTTTCGTATTTTGATTGCTGCACTTGTAGTGTTACTTCTAAAAAACAACATTTGTAATTTATTTTGTTTTACTTACCATTGCAGGGTGTAGGGAGCAAATCCATTGTTATATTCAATATCCAACGTTTCCAAATGCTTGCAATCGTACAGTTTTGAAAATTCAGAGCTAAAATCAATATATTTGAAAAAAGTTAAAAACACGTAATAACAGTTTTGTACATCAAAGTAATACCTGTTTAATTTGATATAAATCACAAGAAAGTAGATAATACAATTACAACTTACTCAGGATCGAATGCTAATGTGTTGTGTCCAAAAAAGTGTATCATAGTAATAATCATTGTAAAGATTTTTGTCTGTGAAAAAAAGAAATCGGAAAGTTTTAAACAACACAATGCGTATATTAGAACAAATATATTTGAGATCTAACAAAAATTATAAAACTTACGGCTGTGCTAATAAATGAGATCTTCATGTTTCTTTGTCTTTTCTCCAAAGTAAATTCTCCTTTTCTTCAACACACTGGTCAGATTTCTTACATTTCTCATTAGCGCGCGAGTGTTATTTATACAGAAACTTTTTCCCATATTTACCTTTAGTAATATCCAAGTTTTTACCGGAGTATAAGTTAATTTGGAAAAATATTGTTTTGATACAGGAAAACCAATATTCCCTACGTATAATATCTTGGAAGGTACTTTCCAAATTACGTAATCGCAACTTCGATTGGTACTGCAGGTTTCTACAAAGCATTACGAATGACACTCCTGGGATTGCGCATGCAATTTGATCTGAAATTCTTCTGAACTCTCTGTATGACAGCAGCATGAAAAACGAGAAATATGCCATCACAAAACGCCATCCAAGTTAATTCACAACGTGATTTTCAACAACAATTTATAAAAAAAATATCCATTTAGCTATCATCTTTGTTATTTTCAATATTTTTAGAATGCATGTTCATGTTGACGCATATTTAAAATGAATTAAATTGAAACGATGTTTGTGTAGAATGTAGATCGTTATTTTTTGAACTTTTCATTATATTCCATTTTATAATATTTTAATACAGGAAAACAATCTGAATTGGATACCTTTCATTCAATTTAGAACACCTCGTGACAAACGTCTTTATAACAAAGTAAGTAATTCGGGTACATTCAAATCTTGCAACAAACTGCGTTGATAAAAACTGCTGAAAACTTGACGTATGTCATCTCAGTATCTTATTCGTCACGTAGAACGTGAATAACATTTACGTGTTGATTGCATTCGAAACCAATGTCGTCTAATTACTCCCTGAAAGCAATAGTGGCATTTAAAATTCGTGGTGATGCAACAAGCATATTTAGTTGAAATAATTGCGCTTTGGGGAATACAAACGATTTCACTAGAGGCGAATCATATCGTCAACAATCATCCGTTGTTTATTATTGTATCTAAAGTTCATAATTTGCTTTCTTGACAATGCGAATAGATATTATATCCTCCTATACTATCTGTGATATGGAATAAACATTTTGTTTTGTGATCATATACATACTAAATGGCCGTGTCTATGCCTCCCTGTTCATTGTCGGGTGAAATTGATCACTTTTAGTTAGTAATGAAACGTTCTGAATTATAACAAAAGAGAAGAAGCATGTCCTATCGCGTTATGGGAGTTATTAAGAAGTGTGGAAAAATTCTTTTAAAGCATGATGATATTTGGCAAACAAGATTCGGTAGTATGCACCAGATCGTAATAAAGAATCAATGATTAAGCAAATGACACTTGATTTTTTTCCTACGATTAAACATATCTTTGACTGTCTTTGATTATGCCAATTGGATATATATATATATATTTATATGTTATGAATATGTAAGTACATAAATAAGGAAAAAAATAATATATATACATATACACTTTCAAATAAACATATGTTCTTCAAATGCATTAGAATAAATAGGAGGAGAAGAGTTTCTTGTTAAAGTAATAATAAATGATGTCATTAGACGCTTCTTTCGTGATTTGCAAAGTAATGACGAGGAACACGCAATTTGAGATCTTTGTAAAGGTTTCAAAACGATCTACTTCAGAACGACTGTACCAACTAATGTATTTTCGTTGTCGCTAGAAGGCTATTACTTTTATTTGTTTCAAAAATACCTGCGGCCTGTGTGGTATACGGTATTTAATGCATGTGTGATCCCGTCATAAAAATTAAAAATTACACAGCGTGTGGAGGTTTTCGCGTTCTGGTGGTCAGTCGAAGTCTTGAAGACTATGAGTACCGAATTGATACCCGTACTACTTTGTTGTGGCCTACGTGACCGTATATTTGAGCACTAATATCTTGTTATTTAAACCATTCTAACCGATATTCGATTATGGAACTTTCTGCTTGCGGATGCAGTTGTTCTATTTCACAAGCTATTATGTTTAATATATAGTAGCACTAGTGAATAAGATATTAATAGTATAAGTTCTAACACGTGCCCTCAGTTTATTTTTTACGATAAATCCTCCTGATTTCACTGCAGTTAATTACAATACAAATGATATTTCTGCTCAATATATAAATGTTTATTACAATGGAAGTAAACTGTTAAATAAATATTAATAAAACTTTTTATTATGAAGATACTAAAAAATATAACATTTTTAAAATATTTTTGAGTGCAAAAGATTGATTAAATAAATAAAATACTTGTATAGACTAAAAGAGTACATTTCTTTGTAAATAAATTAGCAATTTTCGAATACTATTGCATATATTGCACAATTTTCCCGTAGAAATATTGCAACCCATCGTGTATGCAGTATTCGTCAATAAAAAATAAATATAATGTGAATAAAATTGCATAATGATAAATAAATAAATGAAATATTAATATAAAAATATAAATTTTTAAATAAAAATCTTTAACATAAAAATGGAAAATATTTGTGCGTTCGTCATAGTTATCCAGAGCTACGTTGCATGTGTTCGTTGTAATATCATTTCTTTGTTATCAACACATGACGCTATATGTATTACTAGTTGCAGTTGCAGCTTCCACACAACTAGATAAAATGAAAAAATAATAAATTAAAATTGATAGCTTATCCTGTAGTGTTAATTGAAATGTAGTGGACTTGTTTTTTAAGAAATCCCTATTTACTTTTTACAATGTTAAAATACTTCAACCAAAAAAATGTTGAGTAAAAACTAATTCACCTGCACCCTTTTACAATTGCAACAGATTCTTTGAAAATTTTTCCATTTCTCCTGACCTCAAAACTTTCACATGCAAATACAGGCAGCTGTCGGAAACTTGAAAGAGGTAGAAACTGATTTGTTTCAGGATCTCTACATCTTAGTGGACAAGTCGTATTTGAGTATGTTGAGGGAACCATGTTCGTACATTCGAACCTTTACAAAATCACAAGGATCATGTTAGTGTATATACGGTATAAGCACATTATTATTTTTCCCATGAATGATGATATGTTGGAGTTGAGATAAAATTGATATTTTACCTCAACAATCAACTTCAAATTATACAAACTGCGGAAAAATGTTCGATGAATTAATAATTTTTAATATAATATTTCTATCAAGAGCAGGCACAAATCAATCTCAGTTATTTCTTACCATCTCATGGTATGCGGTGCATATCTATCATTTAGTTCAACATCCAGAAATTCTTGACAACGATGATTTTTTGAAAATTCCGCCCTGGAATTGAAATATTATAGAACGTTAGGTAATACTTTTGAATTATATTCATACAGCAATTGTATTTTTTCAAAAAAAAATTCTATCAAATTTGAATTAGGTTTAAATATGATGGTATGATTTAGTTAGATGATATAGTGCTAATATATAGCGCAGAGAAATTACGGGCGACTTGATAATACACGTCCGGGTAACAAACAATACAGATTGTACCTTGGATACATAACGAGCTTGACTTGTGAGCCGACTAAACTAAATATGCATTTATAATGCTTCACCCACGTTACGAAATAACCACACAAATTCGATCTACTTACCCTGAAAGGGCCATTGTCGTACTCCATGCAAACATAGTAAGAAAAGCCAATAAAGTCGCAGAAGTTGTCTGTGAGAACAAAAATATACAACATTAATATAACTTTAATCACATACTGTATGCCGATTTAAAAAAAAAATCCATTACCATGTTATTAGTGCAGGAATTCATAAATTATTTCTTCTCGCTTTTTCTTGTTTTGTTAGTTTCATCTGTTTAATGATTTTAATGATAATTCGACCGACATGCGAGCTTTATAAAGCTTTGATCGATACATTGCGAAATTACTTTCCTTTTTTTTCGTATCTAGGAATATTTTTAAAAAAAAATCTGGCTTTAATACTGGAACTCTGATTCTTTTCCGGTCTATTTTAGGGCGCTATTTTATTTCGAATGTTGCAGTCACAGCAGTCGACAATATTGGGGCTTTCCTTTAACACGTGTGTAAGAACGAGAGAATATTTACGTAATAGGAGTAATATTCTCTCGAATTTCACTGTCACGATTTTTCACGTAACGATCTTGACGCACTCATTGATATCATACCAATATAATATATTATTATTAACTGCACACATTTCAATTTCAGAGAATATGCCGAATACGTAATCAAGACTGTCTGTGCATGCCAGCCAATTTCCGCCTTTCGTTATTCTTCTAGGAATAGAACATTACCGTTAGAAATTGTGCACGAATTTGTGAAACATATTGTCTCTCAGGTCCATGATCACCATAAAGACGATTTGATTAATTAGCTATAGCATATGTTTTCAAAGATGTAGACGTAAATTCCATTTTATTGTCACACTGGTGCTTCCATATTACAATGCCCAAGTAATATTTGAAAGGTTTTTTATTACAATACCCTAGGTATTGTTCCGCCAGGGTAAAATTATTAGTCAACAATTTATAAAAGTATCTAAACATAGATGTTTCTATAAACTATTTCAAATTGATAGGTATATACAGACCGGTATTTCACAAAAGTTTACACTTCTGTACTAGTACATTTCCAATACGTGACAAATTTGTTGTCGTAGTAATTCCTCGCGCAAATAAAAGATTATCTCACGACAATGTTTTTCAAATTAACTATTTTTTGGTATATGACGTCAAGAAGAATACTGCGTTTTAAATAACTAAACAGTGCGTATATAGTATATATATTTGATGGAATTCGAATGTAAAAAATAAAACCAGATTATGTGCAAAATGATATAGACAAAGTTCAGTTATTGGTATGACATTGTTATATACTAAGGTCTTGAAATAATATTCTTAATATCCCTATGCGCAGGCATTAGGTTCTATTTTTAGAGTAATGCGATGGAATTAGTATCAGAAATAATACTCTTAAAATAGTAAGTATACTTGCCTAAATTTTGCGCAAATATACGTTTACTTTTGAAGAAATTTATTTGCTGAAACTAAAATACTTTTTTTTTCCTAATATATTTTTTGAATTAACAAAACTCCAAATGCCTACATAATAATGATTTTGTACTCATTTGCTTAAAATTGGTGCTAATTTATTTAAATACCTTCTAAAACTATCGATTGCCAAATAATGTAAATGCACAGCCTCGAGCGCAATTCTGACCTGGGAAAATTAGGCAAGAATCATCGACTTTAAACGTTGGGGTTAATCCAACTACAAGGTAAAATTTATTGATATTTAGACAATATTTTCAAATCAACATCTAAGTAGGGGTCGCCATTCTAATACTCAATACGAACCACCTGTAATTTTACTTGTCTCTATATATTTTTAGAATTGTAATTTAACTTCATTTTAATCTGCAATCGCAACCCAATGACAAGAATTGAAATGACGACATTGAATTACTTGAAGCAAAACCTGATCAAAACAGCCAATCAATTAAATAGTCATAATTAAATTTGACGGCATTTCGTCATTTATATTTGAGCTTTGTTTGAAGCATTTAAACGATTTATAAATATGTAATACTTTATTTTTATTTATATATTAGATGAAATTTTACGATTAATTTAAGTGAATATAACGTAAATTTGTTATAACAAGACTGTATAAATATTAAATTTGGATTAAGTTTTATACACAATTTACTTCGGCTCTCTCTCTCTCTCCCTTAGGTCTGTATAGTTTCTGTGAGAATACATACTTGCATACAATATTATAATGTATCATGTTTTAGAATCAATGCATTTAAACAAAACAATTGATTCACTCAAAAACCAAAGCCCTCAAAGACATGTTTATAAACTCGGCCTTCTTATCTGAGCCTATATCATAGTTCACTTTGATAAAGCCGATCTTTTGTTATGCAAAAAATAATTTATTCAAAATGAGTGGCAGCACCAAAATAGCAAATATTCCGAACATATAAATTTTTGTACCATGAATTCAATAAAATTAGTTGAAATAATAGCCAATAAAATTTTGGTCGCTCAACAATATAAAAATATTTAAAAACGTGAACAATTGTCAGTGGAAATAATAAATAGATAAATAATAAATATACGAAAATATAATAAATAAGTTTTTTAAATATTTTATATGATTCAACACTGACGCAAACTTGGATTCCGCAAAATAATATTGTATTCCATATATATATGTATGAATACAATAGAAACAAAATGTCAGTTTCAAATAATTTTAACTTTTGAATTAGGCATGAAAAAATAGATAAATAATACAAAAATATATTAACAGATAATAAGTAACTAAACAATTTCAAATTCAACATCGTCTGAACAATTTGGCAATAGAGCATTATTATTCTCTGTGAGCTTTTCTTTCTTTTTTTCCTCGACGAGATTTCTTGTCTTTGCCTTTTCCTCGTTTTCGGCCCTTTCTTCCTTTTCGCCGTCTAGTCAATTTTTCGACTTTGACACATCTGAAGATAAAAAAAATTAAATTCCGGATTACTTTTCTAGTTTGAAATTTCATTGCATATAATACTACAAATGGTATTGTATTCTCTATGTGTAAGTTAAGCACTCAAGGAGGAATTATCATGCATGTTTTATTTAGCATACCTTCAAATGTTTAATCAATTTTTAATAGTTGACTGGAAAAAATAAAATTAACAAAGTCTTATTCGGAATGATCTTTGTTGAACAAATATTATGGTTTACTTTTCAATATTGTGTTTGTCGATATATAGTTGCTCAACTTTTATTGAGACGTTGAATATTACATCAATCGTCTGATTTTAGTTAATACTTTTGGTATTTTAGTGATTTAAAAATATGATATAAAAAGGGAACATACCTGCATGCAACTGTTAGTGATTGTGAAAGTTTTCCACTGAGTCGACTGTCAAAGTTTTGAATATACAATACTTCTTCTGGTTCGTATCTTTTGTCAGACAAATGTTTTCCTTTTATAGGTTCGCGACATCTTGTGGATGAACATGTTGCGTTGCGGAAGAAACTTGGCGATAAGTTTTTACATTCAATCCTGAAAATACGAATACCGTAAATGAATAAATTGTAAAATTATATTGAGTTTTTTAATGGTAGGGAGGAATACATTTATTTGCATAAGGGCTGTCCTTTTTTTGAAGCAAAAACTAAATATGTATTGCCCTTTGTGACAAACCTGTTGACACTGTGTCCATCTAAAAGTATATTAATATGCCGAGTGTTGTTACTCAACCGGAATAAGGAATCACTAGCTTTATAATAAACCAGATACATAAATCAAACACGAGGAAAATTCAGGCTCATTTTAACCCCCTCTTGTAAATTTGAAATATGCACTGGGTACTCACCCATGCACGTAATAGGAAGCAAATCCATCATCTACTTTTTCTGATTCGACAACTTCGCAACTGTGAGCTCTTATAAACTCTGAACTATAAAAAAATAGAATTTGTTAATAAGCCATACGATATTGTTGAAGAGCATTTGAATTATTTGCCAATATCTACAAAATATGCCGTTTCATTAATACTTTAATACTGGATATTTATTTAATCTATTTTAAAACGCCGATAATACGAAAAATTAGTGAACATAACTAAACACTTACTCAGGGTCAAATGAAGATACGCTGATAAGATAGATGGAGCATAATGCAGCAATCTAAAAATAAAACCCACGTTAAAATTTTATATTAGCACTCACATGTACTTATTATTCAAAAATATGATGGCACATGAATATATATCATTATCAATACAACCATATTTTACAAAATATTTAGTACCATCTTCTCTTAAAAAATTACATATTATATCATCTGGACATGTACTAGAGCCTGTTATAATCATACTACTCCGTCGTCATATTCAGCCTACAGATCAATATCGGTCACAAATAGGCTACATGTACATTTACGAACAGTTATTTTATTAGAATACGATCAGTCCCATATAAAACCGTCAATCACTAATGCACATAATTCATGTTTCTTATGGTATGATATTATTTCTACGGCTTACCTTGACGTAAAGCTTTAAGCTTGACATTGCGGTTGAATATGCTTTTCTATGTTATAAATAGTGAGTAGAATTCTCGATATTATAAACTCGTAGTCTGATACCTTTCTATGTACGATATCTCGTTTAACTGCTTTGATGAACATTCTGTCTTGTCGTTTATATATCTAGTTTAGCGGATAATACATAATCTAAATAGGGGGTTTCAGCCGAATCTCACTTTTTGGTTAGCAGTATAGTATAGTTATCGATTTAAAGCGGCGATAATTTGACGAACAAATACGGCTTTTCCGTGAAGGTTATTCCCCACGACAGACGAGAGAACGATATAACGACAGCGTAACTCAAGCGTGAGATAATAAGTGTTTTTGTGGTGACGATGATGTAACCATTTTTAACGATGTCGGTAAGTATTCCGCGCTAATATCCCACGTGAGATACACAAAGTTTACTTTCTTTACCGCTGTGCTACAGTTCAACTAATATTTTAAAATCGGTAAGCTTTATTGGGTACAGATCACAAATATATCATGCAATGAATGTCAAAAATGATTATATGATTCTACATAGCTGGGAATATTCTTGATAACTACCATTTGATTGGTCTTCGCAAACAATACAGTCACGCCCACGAAATATTTCGAAATATGAAAAGTTACCGATGGGGTAAAGCCCTTTTACGATAGCCACAACATTCCAAAATCTAAGTGAGAAACCAAATAGACCGACTCTGATGAAATCGAACGTTATTAAGCGACAACTATTTCCAAATTTGAAAATAACATCATTTCTAATTTGCTATTGTATATGACGAAATATTTGAATATGGAACGTACTTTACCACTGACAAACTTGTTGACCTGTGAAAAAACTTGTACCAACGTCAGATCACGTGGAGTATTTAGGATTAAAATAAAGCATTGGACAATATTGTATTTATGAATAAAAACATAATCCACGCCAATTAACGAATATTCTGTTCTTAAAGTTCATTTTTCAAAACCAGTGTCAATGATTTCGCTTATTCATGACCAGTCCCCCGTATGCAAAAAAATGATTTACATTAATAAATACTCGATCCTGGTGTTTTATTGTGCTGAGAATAAGTCTCATTGTGGAAAGCTGTAGTCCAGCGTTTCTCAAAATGTGTTCCCCGGAACACTACTGTTTTGCGAGCTACTTTGGAGTGTTCCGCGGAACAGTAATCGAAATTGCAATTAAATTGGCCGCCATGGCGATCTTGGTCGTACTTCGACGCCTCTGGGTCGTAAATTTGTCTTTCAACTGGCGAATAAAGGCAGACAGGCCTTGCTATCTAAGCAGGTAAACAGGTCTCGTGCCAGTATGCAAAGCATGGTATTTTTGTGAACCGTTGAATATCGTTAACTATCGGCCTAGTTTTTCAATTGGTAAGGTTGAAGTAAACTTTTTTATTTTACAATAGACTAAATTTTTGGAGAGCACCCTTTTCAATGAATTGTTTGAATAAAGCTGAAAACCTCAAAAGATGTCGCGATAAGCCAGTTGTGCAAGTTGAGCACAAGGTAAATCCATTACACAATTCTTTCATTATCAATATTACCTTCTTATTTTTTGGTGTTCCGCGTGGCGAGATAAAAGCGTAGGTGTTCCGGGAAAATAGGTTTGGGAAACGATGTTGAATGTAATCAATAAACGGGTCATTTTCAACCTTTTAGACGGAGTGGAACTTCTATGGAATATTCTGGAGGTTTGGGGAACCCCAATACAATAGTTTACAATACGTTATTTTACACACCTATCTACAGTATACTTGTAAGGCTGCAGGGCTATATAAATTTGTATAAAATATAAATAAATATATATTACACATTTATACAATCATTCTCTAATAATGTGAAACTGTCAAAACACAATGATACAAGTTTAATAACATTTGCTATACCCGTGAAAAATTATACTTAATAATGTAAACTTAATCCTGAAATGTAACTGCGGAACTCCGTCGTCGAAAACCCCCCCTGTAGAGTGTGGGAAATGTTGGAAGCCAATTATTCATCTTTTTTCTCTCATTTATGAGTATTGCGCTGGACAATTTAAATATCTTGAATTGATGTGACGCCAAGTATCACGAAGCCACTCAAATGCATTTGGAAAACTACGAACAAATTTTTGTTATCACATTAATACGGAGATATTATATATATTATACACATATACACTACAAACGCCGGTTTTATGAAAAAAAAATCTAATTTTACGTCATACCATTAATTGACGGCTCATTTTACTTTGGTCTATAAAAAATTTTAAAGTAGCTTTTGTTATCGTGGATTTGAACCATTTTCTGTCTATTTTTACTGCTTATAACGTGAATTTATCTCAATCTCACTTTAAAATTCAAAAATACATTGCATCAAATTCAAAAGTGAATGAATACACCCACCATATTCATTTAAAACCATTAATGGTACATAGACGTTCCAATTTGAAAGTTATCAAATAGAGGGCCAGAGAACGGTGAGAAAATGTAATGTCATTTTATCAACAATTATAAATTGCCTCTCGTGTACCCCCTAGCGGATAGAACATAAACACGAAAGACATTAGCATGTAAGATTCGTCGTATACGTACAACCTTTTGTTTAAAACAGGAGTCACATAAAAACATACTACAATAAATCAGCAATCTAACGAATTCCATTTATAAAATATTAATTCATTCACTTCACTGAATTATAGTAGCACAACAGCTGTTTTGACCAACAGAATGATACGTAACAGAATTTATTGTGAGACACGTGTACCCTGAATTATATTAAAATTCATAATTCCTCGTTTATTGAACTCGTTTAATTAATGGCAACTAAACGCAGAAGAGGTGATGCTAAATACAAAGGGTACAATGGCGCCGAAAATATTCAAATGAAATTTTTTGAGATGCTATGCAATTTTTTGAGATGCATTGAGAAAATAAATCAATATTCTATTCGAGAGATGTATCACTGCTTCATTTTTATTATAAAACGTATCATCCGTTCGGTTTTCAACTTTCTAAAAATATGTGCGGCCCGTCAATGACTCGCACCCCTTAATTTTGGCACGCGAGCGACAAAAGGTTTCCGACTCCTGCACTAAAGTCTGTAATAAGCATGAGGTTATTCTCCGTGACAGGTGAGAGAACAATATAACGAGAGCGCAGCTCAAGCATGAGATAATAAGTATTATCGTGGTGACGATAATGTAATCGTTCTTACCGCCGTAGGTAAATATTCCACTCGCACTCACACTTCACTCATAAGCAAAATCCCTCAAAAAACGGTTATTAACTTATCCACTCAACTTTTTCATATCTACAACTATATCATAGATGCCCATGTTATGCAGAAAGTAATTCATTTAAAATTATTAGAAGCACAAATATAACAAATATATTAAATTATGTAAAGTTTAGCACCATGACTTCGATAAAACCAGTTGAAATAATAGCTAATAGAAAACTATAAATTTGGTCGATTAAAATTATAAAAATATTTAAAAGAAGGAACAATTTTCAGTGGAAATAATAAATAGAATTGATAAATAAATACATGAAAATATAATAAATATAATTACTTTTGAAAATATTTTATACGATTTAACACTGAAGCAAACTTGGATTCCCCAAAAAAATATTGCATTTCATATATATGTATGAATATAGTGAAAACAAAAGTCAGCTTTAAATATTTTTACCTTAAACGAAATCATGAAAAAATAGATAAATAATATATAAATAATAGATAACAAAACATTTTCAATTTCAATCACGTCTGAATAGTTCGGCAATGAAGCACTATGAGTCTGTGTGAGCTTTTCTCGCTTTTTTTCCTCGACGAGATTTCTTGTCTTTGCCTTTTCCTCCCTTTCGGCCCCGTCCTCCTTTTCGCCGTTTAGTCAATTTTTCGACTTTGACACATCTAAAGTAAAATATTAAATGTTGGTTCACTTTTATTGTTTGAAATTTCATTATTTATGATGCCATAAGAAGTATTGTATGATCTATTTCTAATTAATAAGGCGAAGAGGAATCATACACCTTTAATATAAGATACTCTTTTGAAATCTAAATTAACTTTTGATAGTTGACTGAAAATAGAAAAAACAAAACAAAATCATTTTCAGAATGATCTTTGTTGAAAAACATATTATAGTTTACTTTTCAATCTTGTGTTTATCAATATATAGCTGCCCAACTTTTGTTTTATTGAGAGGTTAAATATTACACCAATTTCTTATGCTAGTTAGCATTTTTAGTATATTGGGTAATTTAAATATTGCAATAAAATATGAAATAAAAAACATACCTGCATGCAACTGTTAGTGATTTTGTGAATTTGCCATTTAGACGACTGTCAAAGTGTAGTTTAAACAATACTTCTTTTGGTTCGTATCTTTTGCCAGACAAGGGTTTTCCATTTATAGGTTCGCGACATCTTGTGGATGAACATATGGCGCTTGGGAAAGAACTTGGCTCTAAGTTTATACAATTAACCCTGAAAATACGGATATCGTAGATGAATGAATCGTAAAATTTTGCAAGGTTTTATAAAGGGAGGGAAGTATAAATTAGCTAGTTTATTCTCCAAGCAAAATATAAAAAAGTATTGCTCTTTGCGACAAACATGTGGAATCTGTGTCTAGCTAAAATTATATTAATGCCGAGTGGTATTACTCAGCCGGAATAAGAATATCACTAGCTTTGTAATAAAACAGATAAATAAATCAAAGCACGTAGGAAATTCAGACTCATTTTTACACTGTCTTAGAAAGTTGAAATATGTATTCGGTACTCACTCATGCAAGTAATAAGAAGCAAATCCATCATCTACTGTTTCTGTTTTATTGACTTTGCAGTTGTGAGTTCTTATAAACTCTGAGCTATAGGAAAAAGATAATATTTGTTAAAGAACCGTACGATTTTAATGAAGAGTATTATTTATACGAATAAATAGACATATATACCATTCCAAAATTCTGTATGAATGTTATTTTTTAACAAAATAAATAATTTTTTTTAAATTCTTTAGCACCGCACTAGTCAGAATTAATTTTACCCTAAATTATGCAATGTATGACATTTAATTAATACATTAATACTAGATATTAGTTTAATAATTCAATCTATCTTAAAACGCCGATAAATATATTACGAAAAATTGGCGAACATAACTAAACACTTACTCAGGGTCAAATGAAGATACGCTGATAAGACAGACGGAGCATAATGCAACAATCTAAAAAAACAAAAACCTCGTTAGACTTTTATATTTAAACCTACATATACTCATTACTTAAAAATATGATGGGACACAAAAATATATCATCTATCAATAGAACCATATTATACGAAAATTTACATAATATATCATCTGGCCATTTACTAAAGTCTGTTATAAGCTTATTGTTCCGTCGTCATATTGAG
This sequence comes from Styela clava, assembly GCF_964204865.1. Taxonomy (NCBI): domain Eukaryota; kingdom Metazoa; phylum Chordata; class Ascidiacea; order Stolidobranchia; family Styelidae; genus Styela; species Styela clava. Next base: position 8,991,033 of record NC_135259.1, on the reverse strand, counting down.
CCTACGGATGAATATCGGTCACAAATATAGGTAAGTTTACAAAAAGTAATTCTTTAGAATACGATCATTCCCGTATGAAACCGTCAATTACTATAATGCACGTAATTCATGTTTCTTATGGTCTTATATTATTTCCTTAGATTACCTTGATGTAAAGCTCCAAGCTTGCCATAGCGGTTTGATAAACTTTTTTTCTTCAAAAATATGAGTAGTAATCTCGATATTATAAACTTGTAGTCTGATACCTTTCTACGTACAATATCTCGTTTAACTGCTTTGATGAACATTCTGTCTTGTCGTTCATATATTTAGTTTAGCGGATAATACATAATCTAAAGTGGGGTTTTCAGTCCAATCGCACTATTTGGTTAGCAATGTAGAATAGATATATTGATTTTGAAGCAGCGATAATTTGACGAATAAATAAATACGGCTTTACCGTAAAGGTGATTCCCCGTGACAAACGAGAGAACGAGAGCGTAACTCAATCGTGAGATAGTAAAATGTTTCTGCGGTGACGATGATGTAACCATTCTTACCGCCAAGTGAGATACACAAAGTTCATTTTCTTCTTCGCTGTGCTAAAGTACAATATCATATTTCAAAATCTGTAAGGTTTATTAGTTACGGATCACAAATATATCATGAAATTTTTATATGATTATATATGTTTGCGGATATTATTGATGAAGGCCATTTGATTGGTTTTCGCAAACATTACAGAGTTACTGATAGGGTAAAGCCCTTTCACGATAGCCACAACATTCCAAAATCTAAGTAAGAATCCAAATACACCGCTTCTGATGAAATCTAACGTTATCGGACGAAGTAGAAAAATACAATTTAATTATTTCCGAATTTGAAAATAACATCATTTCTAATTTGCTATTGTATATGACGAAATATTTGAATATGGAACGTACTTTACCACTGACAAACTTGTTGACCTGTGAAAAATAAAATTAAGACTTGTACCAACGTCAGATCACGTGGAGTATTTAGGATTAAAATAAAGCATTGGACAATATTGTATTTATGAATAAAAACATAGGACACGCCATTTAACGGATATTCTGTTCTTAAAGTTCATTTTTCAAAATCAGTGTCAATGATTTCGCTTATTCATGACCAGTCCTCGTCTGCAATAAATGATTTACATTAATTAATACTCGATTCTGGTGCTTTATTGTGCTGAGAATAAGTCTCATTGTGAAAAGCTGTAGTCCAGCGTTTCTCAAATTGTGTTCCTTGGAACACTACTGTTCTGAGAGCTACTTTGGAGTGTTCCGCGGAACAGTAATCGAAATTGCAACTAAATTGACCGCTATGGCGATCTTGGCCGTACTTCGACGCATCTGGGTCGTAAAATTGTCTTTCAACTGGCGACATAAGGCAGACAGGCCTTGCTATCTAAGCAGGTAGACAGGTCTCGTGCCAGTATGCAAAGCATGACATTTTTGTAAACCTTTGAATATCGTTAACTATCGGCCTAGTTTTTCAATTGCTAAGGTTGAAGTAAACTTTTTAATTTTACCATATAGGCTAAATTTTTTGGAGAGCACCCTTTTCAATGAATTGTTTGATTAAAACTGAAAACCTCAAAAGATGTCGCGATATGCCAGTTGTGCAAGTTGAGGCACAAGGTAAATTCATTACACAATTCTTTCATTATCAATATTACCTTCTTATGTTTTGGTGTTCCGCGAGGCGAGATAAAAGCGTAGGTGTTCCGGAAAAAAATAAGTTTGGGAAACGATGTTGAATGTACTCAATAGACGGGTCATTTTTAACCTTTTCGGTGGAGTGAAACTTCGACGGAATATTCTGGAGGTTTGGGGAACCCCAATACAATAGTTTGCAATACGTTATTTTACACACCTATCTACAGTATACTTCTTGTAAGGCTGCAGGGCTATATAAATTTGTATAAAATATAAATATATATTACACATTTATACAATCAATCTCAAATAATGTGAAACTGTCAAAACACAATGATACAAGTTTAATAACATTTGCTATACCCGTGAAAAATTATACTTCGAGATGTAAACTTGCGGTAATCCTGAAATGTAACTGCGGAACTCCGTCGAAAACCCCCCTGTAGAGTGTTGGAAATGTTGGATGTCAATTATTTTATCTTTTTGCTCTCCTTTATGAGTATTGCGCTGGACAATTTAAATATCTTGAATTGATGTGACGCCAAGTTTCACAAAGCCACTCAAATGCATTTGGAAAACTACGAACAAATTTTTGTTATCACATTAATACCGAGATATTATATTATTAACATATACACTACAAACGCCGGTTTTATAAAAAAAAATCTAATTTTACGTCATACCATTAATTGACGGCTCATTTTACTTTGGTCTATTAAATAGCTTTTGTTATTGTAGATTTGAATCATTTTCTGTCTATTTTTACTGCTTGTTACGTGAATTTATCTCAATCTCACTTTAAAATTCAAAATTACATTGCATCAAATTCAAAAGTGAATGAATACACCCACCAAATTCATTTAAAACAATTAGGGGACCAAGACGTTCCAATTTGAAAGTTATCAAATAGAGGGCCAGAGAACGGTGAGAAAATGTAATGTCATTTTATCAACAATTATAAATTGCCTCTCGTGTACTCCCTAGCGGATAGAACATAAACACGAAAGACATTAGCATGTAAGATTCGTCGTATACGTACAACCTGTTATTTAAAACAGGAGTCACATAAAAACATACTACAATAAAAACAGCAATCTAACAAATACCATTTATGAAAAATTACTTCAGATGCTGTAATATTATGATACAAATCAATGAGAATCTGTTTAAAATTTAAAATTAAAAAAATAATAATCTAATAAGGTGCGACAATGAAACGCACATTTAAAGGACCTCTGGAGAATTTATTGCAAATTACGTTACCTAGAACACGTCAAGATGACTGTGAAATTACTCAACACTTACTCAGGATCAAATGAAGATACGCTGATAAGACAGATGCAACATAATGCGACAGTCTAAAAGCAAAAACGTTTAAGTTTTATATTAGCACTCACATTTACTTATTACCTAAAATATATCACGTATCATTACAACCATATCATACAAAATATTTACTACCATCTAAGTTTACATCTTATATCATATGGACATTCAATAAAGCAGGGGTCGGCAACCTACGGCCCTACGCCGGATCCGGCCCGCGGAGTAATATAACCCGGCCCGCGACACTTCACTTATAGTAGCAAAACAGCTGTTTTGACAAACAGAATGTTACGCAACAGAATTTATTGTGAGACACGTGTACCCTAAATTATATTAAAATTCACAATTACTCGTTTATTGAACTCGTTTAATTAATGGCAACTAAACGCAGTAAAGTTGATGCTAAGTCCAAGGGGTTCAATGGCGCCGAAAATATTCAAAGGGACTTTTTTGAGATGCAATGAGGAAATAAATCAATATTCGATTCGATAGATGTATCACTGCTTGATTTTTTTTATAAAACGTATCATCCGTTCGGTTTTCAACTTTCTAAAAATATGGGAGGCCCGCCAATGACTCGCACCCCCCAATTTCGGCACGCGAGCGACAAAAGGTTTTCGACTCCTGCACTAAAGTATGTAATAAGCATGAGGTTATTCTCCGTGACAGGTGAGAGAACAATATAAAGAAAGCGCAGCTCAAGCATGAGATAATAAGTATTATCGTGGTGACGATGATGTAATCGGTCTTACCGATGTGGGTAAATGTTCCACTCGCGCTCACACTTCACTCAAAAGGAAAATCCCTCAAAAAACGGTTATAAACTTATCCACTCAACTTTTTCATATCTACACCTATATCATAGATGCCCATGTTATGCAGAAAGTAATTTATTTAAAATAATTAGAAGCACCAAAATAGCAAATATATATAAATATGTAAATTTTTGCACCATGACTTCAATAAAACTAGTTGAAATAATAATTAATAGAAAACTATAAATTTGGTCGATTAACATTATAAAAATATTTAAAAGAAATAACAATTTTCAGTGGAAATAATAAATAGAATAGATAAATAAATACATAAAAATATAATTATTTTTGAAAATATTTTATACAATTTAACACTGAAGCAAACTTGGATTCCCCAAAATAATATTGCATTTCATATATATGTATGAATATAGTGAGAATAAAAGTCAGCTTTAAATATTTTTACCTTAAACGAAATCATGAAAAAATAGATAAATAATATATAAATAATAGCTAACAAAACATTTTCAAATTCAATCACGTCTGAACAGTTCGACAATGAAGCATTATGAGTCTCTATGAGCTTTTCTTGCTTTTTTTCCTCGACGAGATTTCTTGTCTTTGCCTTTTCCTCCTTTTCGGCCCCGTCTTCCTTTTCGCCGTTTAGTCAATTTTTCGACTTTGACACATCTAAAGTAAAATATTAAATGTTGGATCACTTTTCTAGTTTGAAATTTCATTATTTATAATGCCATAAGAGGTATTGTATGATCTATTTCTAATTAACAAGGCGAAGAGGAATCATACACCTTCAATATAATATACCCTTTTGAAATCTAAATTACCTTTGATTAGTTGACTGAAAATACAAAAAATAAACGAAATCATATTCAGAATGATCTTTGTCGAAAAAAAATTATGGTTTACTTTTCAGTCTTCTGTTTATCAATATACAGCTGCCCAACTTTTGTTTTATTGAGAGGTTAAATATTACACCAATTTCTTATGTTAGTCAGCATTTTTAGTATTTTAGGGATTTCAAATTTATACTAATTATGTTGAAAAGGGCCATTGTAATTTAAATATTGCAATAAAATATGATAAAAAAAAACATACCTGCATGCAATTGTTAGTGATTTTGTGAATTTGCCATTTAGACGACTGTCAAAGTGTAGTTTAAACAATACTTCTTTTGGTTCGTATCTTTTGCCAGACAAAGGTTTTCCATTTATTGGTTCGCGACATCTTGTGGATGAACATATGGCGCTTGGGAAAGAACTTGGCTCTAAGTTTATACAATTGACCCTGAAAATACGGATATCGTAGATGAATGAATCGTAAAATTTTGCAAGGTTTTATAACGGGAGGGAAGTATAAATTAGCTGGTTTATTCTCCAATCAAAATATAAATAAGTATTGCTCTTTGCGACAAAAATGTGGAATCTGTGTCTAGCTAAAATTATATTAATATGCTGAGTGGTATTACTCAGCAGAAATAAGAATATCACTATAGCTTTGTAATAAAACAGATCAATAAATAAAGCACGTAGGAAATTCAGACTCATTTTTATACTCTCTCGTAAAGTTGAAATATATACTCGATACTCACTCATGCAAGTAATAAGAAGCAAATCCATCATCTACTGTTTCTGTTTTATTGACTTTGCAGTTGTGAGTTCTTATAAACTCTGAGCTATAAGAAAAGATATTATTTGTTAATGAGTCATACGATTTTGTTAAAGAGTAATATTTATACGAATAAATAAGCAAATATACCATTCTAAAATTCTGTATGAAGGTTATTTTTTAACAAAATAAACATTTTTATTTTCAATACGTTTAGCAACGCACTAGTCAGAATTAATCCTACCCTAAATTATACAATGTATGCCATTTAATTAATACATTAATACTAGATATTAGTTTAATAATCAAATCTATCTTAAAACGCCGATAAATATATTACGAAAAATTAGCGAACATCACTTAACACTTACTCAGGGTCAAATGAAGTTACGCTGATAAGACAGACAGAGCATAATGCAACAATCTAAAAAAACAAAAGCCTCGTTAGACTTTTATATTTAAACCTACATATACTCATTACTTAAAAATATGATGGGACACAAAAATATATCATCTATCAATAGAACCATATTATACAAAAATTTACATAATATATCATCTGGCCATTTACTAAAGTCTGTTATAAGCATATTGTTCCGTCGTCATATTAAGCCCACGGATGAAGATCAGACACAAATATAGGTAAGTTTACGAAAAGTAATTCTTTAGAATACGATCATTCCCGTATGAAACCGTCAATTACTATAATGCACGTAACTCATGTTTCTTATGGTCTTATATTATTTCCTTAGCTTACCTTGATGTAAAGCTTCAAGCTTGCCATAGCGGTTTGATAAACTTTTTTTCTTCAAAAATATGAGTAGTAATCTCGATATTATAAACTTGTAGTCTGATACCGTTCTACGTACAATATCTTGTTTAACTGCTTTGATGAACATTCTGTCTTGTCGTTCATATATTTAGTTTAGCGGATAATACATAATCTAAAGTGGGGTTTTCAGTCCAATCGCACTATTTGGTTAGCAATGTAGAATAGATATTGATTTTGAAGCAGCGATAATTTGACGAATAAATAAATACGGCTTTACCGTAAAGGTGATTCCCCGTGACAAACGAGAGAACGAGAGCGTAACGCAATCGGGAGATAGTAAAATGTTTCTGCGGTGACGATGATGTAACCATTCTTACCGCCATGTGAGATACACAAAGTTCATTTTCTTCTTCGCTGTGCTAAAGTACAATATAATATTTCAAAATCTGTAAGGTTTATTAGTTACGGATCACAAATATATCATGAAATTTTTATATGATTATATATGTTTGCGGATATTATTGATGAAGGCCATTTGATTGGTCTTCGCAAACATTACAGAGTTACCGACGGGGTAAAGCCCTTTCACGATAGCCACAACATTCCAAAATCTAAGTAAGAATCCAAATACACCGCTTCTGATGAAATCTAACGTTATCGGACGAAGTAGAAAAATACAATTTAATTATTTCCGAATTTGAAAATAACATCATTTCTAATTTGCTATTGTATATGACGAAATATTTGAATATGGAACGTACTTTACCACTGACAAACTTGTTGACCTGTGAAAAATAAAGTTAAGACTTGTACCAACGTCAGATCACGTGGGGTATTTAGGATTAAAATAAAGCATTGGACAATATTGTATTTATGAATAAAAACATAGGACACGCCATTTAACGGATATTCTGTTCTTAAAGTTCATTTTTCAAAATCAGTGTCAATGATTTCGCTTATTCATGACCAGTCCTCGTCTGCAAAAAATGATTTACATTAATTAATACTCGATCCTGGTGTTTCATTGTGCTGAGAATAAGTCTCATTGTGAAAAGCTGTAGTCCAGCGTTTCTCAAACTGTGTTCCTTGGAACACTACTGCTCTGAGAGCTACTTTGGAGTGTTCCGCGGAACAGTAATCGAAATTGCAACTAAATTGACCGCTATGGCGATCTTGGCCGTACTGCGGCGCCTCTGGGTCGTAAATTTGTCTTTCAACTGGCGACATAAGGCAGACAGGCCTTGCTATCTAAGCAGGTAGACAGGTCTCGTGCCAGTATGCAAAGCATGACATTTTTGTGAACCGTTGAATATCGTTAACTATCGGCCTAGTTTTTCAATTGCTAAGGCTGAAGTAAACTTTTTAATTTTATTATATAGGCTAAATTTGTTGGAGAGCACCCTTTTCAATGAATTGTTGGATTAAAACTGTAAACCTCAAAAGATGTCACGATAAGCCAGTTGTGCAAGTTGAGGCACAAGGTTAATCCATTACACAATTTTTTCATTATCAATATTACCTTCTTATGTTTTGGTGTTCCGCGAGGCGAGATATAAGCGTAGGTGTTCCGGAAAAATAAGTTTGGGTAACGATGTTGAATGTAATCAACAGACGGTTCATTTTTTACCTTTTCGATGGAGTGGAACTTCTATGGAATATTCTGGACGTTTGGGGAACCCCAACACAATAGTTTGCAATACGTTATTTTACACACCTATCTACAGTATACTTGTAAGGCTGTAGGGCTATATAAATTTGTATAAACTATAAATATATATTACACATTTATACAATCAATCTCTAATAATGTGAAACTGTCAAAACACAATGATACAAGTTTAATAACATTTGCTATACCCGTGAAAAATTATACTTCAAGATGTAAACTTGCGGTAATCCTGAAATGTAACTGCAGAACTCCGTCGTCGAACCCACTCAAATGCATTTGGAAAACTACGAACAAATTTTTGTTATCACATTAATACCGAGATATTATATTATGAACATATACACTACAAACACCGGTTTTATAAAAAAAAAATCTAATTTCACGTCATACCATTAAATGACGGCTAATTTTACTTTGGTCTATAAAAATTTTTTAGTAGCTTTTGTTATCGTGGATTTGAACCATTTTCTGTCTATTTTTACTGCCTGTAAGGTGATTTTATCTCAATTTCACTTTAAAATTCAAAAATACATTGCATAAAATTCAAAAGTGAATGAATACACCCACCAAATTCATTTAAAGCCATTAAGGGTACCTAGACGTTCCAATTTGAAAGTTATCAAATAGAGGGCCAAAGAACGGTGGGAAAATGTAATGTCATTTTATCAACAAACATAAATTGCCTCTCGTGGACTCCCTAGCGGATAGAACATAAACACGAAAGACATTAGCATGTAAGATTTGTCGTATACGTACAACCTTTTGTTTAAAGCAGGAGTCACATGAAAACATACTACAATAAAATAGCAATCTAACGAATACCATTTATGAAAAATTACTTCAGATGCTGTAATATTATGATAAAAACAAATCAATGTGAATCTGTTAATAATTAAAAAAAAGGTACTCTAATGAAGTGCGACAATGAAACGCACATTTAAAGGACCTCTGGGGAATTTATAGCAAATTACGATAACTAGAACACGTCAAGATAACTGTGAAATTACTCAACTCTTACTCAGGATCAAATGAAGATACGCTGATAAGACAGATGCAACATAATGCGACAGTCTAAAAACAAACAAACAAGTTTTCTATTAGCACTCACATTTACTTATTACCTAAAATATGATGGGACACGAAAATATATCACGTATCATTACAACCATATCATACAAAATATTTACTACCATCTAAGTTTACATCTTATATCATATGGACATTCACTAAAGCAGGGGTCGGCAACCTACGGCCCTACGCCGGATCCGGCCCGCGGAGTAATATAACCCGGCCCGCGACACTTCACTGAATTATAGTAGCAAAACAGCTGTTTTGACCAACAGAATGTTACGTAACAGAATTTTTTGTGAGACACGTGTACCCTAAATTATATTAAAATTCACAATTACTCGTTTATTGAACTCGTTTAATTAATGGCAACTAAACGCAGAAAAGTTGATGATAAGTCCAAAGGGTTCAATGGCGCCGAAAATATTCAAAGCGACTTTTTTGAGATGCTATGCAATTTTTTGAGATGCAATGAGGAAACAAATCAATATTTGATTCGAGAGATGTATCACTGCTTGATTTTTTTTATAAAACGTATCATCCGTTCGGTTTTCAACTTTCTAAAAATATGTGCGGCCCGCCAATGACTCGCACCCCTTAATTTTGGCACGCGAGCGACAAAAGATTTCCGACTCCTGCACTGAAGTCTGTAATAAGCATGAGGTTATTCTCCGTGACAGGTGAGAGAACAAAATAACGAAAGTGCAGCTCAAGCATGAGATAATAAGTATTATCGTGGTGACCATGATGTAATTGGTCTTATCGATGTGGGTAAATATTCCACTCGCGCTCACACTTCACTCATAGGCAAAATCCCTCAAAAAACGTTTATAAACTTATCCACTCAACTTTTTCATATCTACACCTATATCATAGATGCCCATGTTATGCAGAAAGTAATTTATTTAAAATTATTAGAAGCACCAAAATAGCAAATATATTAAAATATGTAAATTTTAGCACCATGACTTCAATAAAACTAGTTGAAATAATAATTAATAGAAAACTATAAATTTGGTCGATTAACATTATAAAAATATTTAAAAGAAGGAACAATTTTCAGTGGAAATAATAAATAGAATTGATAAATAAATACATGAAAATATAATAAATATTTTTACTTTTGAAAATATTTTATACAATTTAACACTGAAGCAAACTTGGATTCCCCAAATAATATTGCATTTCATATATATGTATGAATATAAAGAAAACAAAAGTCAGCTTCAAATATTTTTACCTTTTAAACGAAATCATGAAAAACTAGATAAATAATATATAAATAATAGCTAACAAAACATTTTCAATTTCAATCACGTCAAAACAGTTCGGCAATGAAGCATTATGAGTCTGTGTGAGCTTTTCTCGCATTTTTTCCTCGACGAGATTTCTTGTTTTTGCCTTTTCCTCTTTTTCGGCCCCGTCCTCCTTTTCGCCGTTTAGTCAATATTTCGATTTTGACACATCTAAAGTAAAATATTAAATGTTGGATCACTTTTCTAGTTTGAAATTTCATTATTTATAATGCCATAAAAGGTATTGTATGATCTATTTCTAATTAATAAGGCGAAGAGGAATTATCATACATCTTTAATATAACATACTCTTTTGAAATCTAAATTAACTTTGATTAGTTGACTGAAAATAGAAAAAATAAACGAAATCATATTAAGAATGATCTTAAGAATGAAAATTATGGTTTACTTTTCAGTCTTGTGTTTATCAATATATAGCTGCCCAACTTTTGTTTTATTGAGACGTTAAATATTACACCAATTTCTTATGTTAGTCAGCATTTTTAGTATTTTAGGGATTTCAAATTTATACTAATTATGTTGAAAAGGGCCATTGTAATTTAAATATTGCAATAAAATATGATAAAAAAACATACCTGCATGCAATTGCTATTGATTTTGTGAATTTGCCATTTAGACGACTGTCAAAGTGTAGTTTAAACAATACTTCTTTTGGTTCGTATCTTTTGCCAGACAAAGGTTTTCCATTTATAGGTTCGCGACATCTTGTGGATGAACATATGGCGCTTGGGAAAGAACTTGGCTCTAAGTTTATACAATTAACCCTGAAAATACGGATATCGTAGATGAATGAATCGTAAAATTTTGCAAGGTTTTATAAAGGGAGGGAAGTATAAATTAGCTAGTTTATTCTCCAAGCAAAATATAAATAAGTATTGCTCTTTGCGACAAACATGTGGAATCTGTGTCTAGCTAAAATTATATTAATCTGCTGAGTGGTATTACTCAGCAGAAATAATAATATTACTATAGCTTTGTAATAAAGCAAATAAATAAATCAAAGCACTTAGGACATTCAGACTCATTTTTTATACTCTCTCGTAAAGTTGAAAATATGTACTCGATACTCACTCATGCAAGTAATAAGAAGCAAATCCATCATCTACTGTTTCTGTTTTATTGACTTTGCAACTGTGAGTTCTTATAAACTCGGAGCTATAAGATAAAGATATTATTTATTAAAGAACCGTACGATTTTGTTGAAGAGTATATTTTATACAAATAAATAAGCAAATATACCATTCTAAAATTCTGTATGAAAGTTATTTTTTAACAAAATAAATATTTTTTTTTTAAATCCTTCAGCACCGCACTAGTCAGAATTAATTCTACCCTAAATTATACAATGTATGATATTTAATAAATACATTAATACTAGATAATAGTTTAATAATCCAATCTATCCTAAAACGCCGATAACTATATTACGAAAAATTGGCGAACATCACTAAACACTTACCCAGGGTCAAATGAAGATACGCTGATAAGACAGACAGAGCATAATGCAACAATCTAAAAAAACAAAAACCTCGTTAGACTTTTATATTTAAACCTACATATACTCATTACTTAAAAATATGATGGGACACAAAAATATATCATGTATCAATACAACCATATTATACGAAAATTTACATAATATATCATCTGGCCATTTACTAAAGTCTGTTATAAGCATATTGTTTCGTCGTCATATTAAGCCTACGGATGAATATCGGTCACAAGTATAGGTAAGTTTACAAAAAGTAATTCTTTAGAATACGATCATTCCCGTATGAAACCGTCAATTACTATAATGTACGTAATTCATGTTTCTTATGGTCTTATACTATTTCCTTAGCTTACCTTGATGTAAAGCTCCAAGCTTGCCATAGCGGTTTGATAAACTTTTTATCTTCAAAAATAAGAGTAGTAATCTCGATATTATAAACTTGTAGTCTGATACCTTTCTGCGTACAATATCTCGTTTAACTGCTTTGATGAACATTCTATCTTATCGTTCATTTATTTAGTTTAGCGGATAATACATAATCTAAAGTGGGGTTTTCAGTCCAATCGCACTATTTGGTTAGCAATGTAGAATAGATATTGATTTTGAAGCAGCGATAATTTGACGAATAAATAAAGACGGCTTTTCCGTAAAGGTTATTCCCCGTGACAAACGAGAGCGTAACTCAATCGTGAGATAGTAAAATGTTTCTGCGGTGACGTTGATGTAACCATTCTTACCGCCATGTGAGATACACAAAGTTCATTTTCTTCTTCGCTGTGCTAAAGTACAATATAATATTTCAAAATCTGTAAGGTTCATTAGTTACGGATCACAAATATATCATGAAATTTTTATATGATTATATATGTTTGCGGATATTATTGATGAAGGTCATTTGATTGGTCTTCGCAAACATTATAGAGTTACCGATGGGGTGAAGCCCTTTCACGATAGCCACAACATTCCAAAATCTAGGTAAGAATCCAAATACACCGCTTCTGATGAAATCTAACGTTATCGGACGAAGTAGAAAAATACAATTTAATTATTTCCGAATTTGAAAATAACATCATTTCTAATTTGCTATTGTATATGACGAAATATTTGAATATGGAACGTACTTTACCACTGACAAACTTGTTGACCTGTGAAAAATAAAGTTAAGACTTGTACCAACGTCAGATCACGTGGGGTATTTAGGATTAAAATAAAGCATTGGACAATATGGTATTTATGAATACAAACATAGGACACGTCGTTTAACGAATATTCTGTTCCTAAAGTTCATTTTTCAAAATCAGTGTCAATGATTTCGCTTATTCATGACCAGTCCTCGTCCGCAAAAAATGATTTACATTAATGAATATTCGATCCTGGTGTTTTATTGTGCTGAGAATAAGTCTCATTGTGAAAAGCTGTAGTCCAGCGTTTCTCAAACTGTGTTCCCTGGAACACTACTGTTCTGAGAGCTACTTTGGAGTGTTCCGCGGAACAGCAATCGAAATTGCAACTAAATTGACCGCCATGGCGATCTTGGCCGTACTTCGACGCCTCTGGGTCGTAAATTTGTCTTTCAACTGGCGACATAAGGCAGACATGCCTTGCTATCTAAGCAGGTAGACAGGTCTCGTGCCAGTATGCAAAGCGTGACATTTTTGTGAACCGTTGAATATCGTTAACTATCGGCCTAGTTTTTCAAATGCTATGGTTCAAGTAAACTTTTTAATTTTACCATATAGGCTAAATTTTTTGGAGAGAACCCTTTTCAATGAATTGATGGATTAAAACTGAAAACCTCAAAAGATGTCGCGATAAACCAGTTGTGCAAGTTGAGGCACAAGGTAAATCCATTACACAATTCTTTCATTATCAATAATACCTTCTTATTTTTTGGTGTTCCGCGAGGCGAGATAAAAGCGTAGGTGTTCCGGGAAAATAGGTTTGGGAAACGATGTTGAATGTAATCAATAGACGGGTCATTTTCAACCTTTTAGACGGAGTGTAACTTCTATGGAATATTCTGGAGGTTTGGGGAACCCCAATACAATAGTTTGCAATACGTTATTTTATACACCTATCTACAGTATACTTGTAAGGCTGCAGGGCTATATAAATTTGTATAAAATATAAATACATATTACACATTTATACAATCAATCTCTAATAATGTGAAACTGTCAAAACAAAATGATACAAGTTCAATAATATTTGCAAATCTAATAGTTATTTGAATATGTTTAAACAATATACCCGTGAAAAATTATACTTCAAGATGTAAACTTGCGGTAATCCTGAAATGTAACTGCGGAACTCCGTCGAAAACCCACCTGTAGAGTGTTGGAAATGTTGGAAGCCAATTATTTCATCTTTTTGCTCTCCTTTATGAGTATTGCGCTGGACAATTTAAATATCTTGAATTGATGTGACGCAAAGTATCACAAAGCCACTCAAATGCATTTGGAAAACTACGAACAAATTTTTGTTATCACATTAATACCGAGATATTACATTATGAACATATACACTACAAACGCCGGTTTTATAAAAAAAAAATCTAATTTCACGTCATACCATTAATTGACGGCTCATTTTACTTTGGTATATAAAATTTTTTAAAGTAGCTTTTGTTATCGTGGATTTGAAACATTATCTGTATATTTTTACTGATTGTTACGTGAATTTATCTCAATCTCACTTTAAAATTCAAAAATACATTGCATGAAATTCAAAAGTGAATAAATACACCCACCAAATTCATTTAAAACAATTAGGTGTACATAGACGTTCCAATTTGAAAGTTATCAAATAGAGGGCCAGAGAACGGTGGGAAAATGTAATGTCATTTTATCAACAATTATAAATTGCCTCTCGTGTACTCCCTAGCGGATAGAACATAAATACGAAAGACCTAAGCATGTAAGATTCGTTCTATACGTACAACCTCTTGTTTAAAACAGGAGTCACATAAAAACATACTACAATAAAATAGCAATCAAACGAATACCATTTATAAAAAATTACTCCAGATGCTGTAATATTATGATACAAATCAATGTGAATCTGTTTAAAATATAAAATAAAAAAGTAATCTAATAAAGTGCGACAATGAAACGCACATTTAAAGGACTTCTGGGGAATTTATTGCAAATTACGATAACTAGAACACGTCAAGATAACTGTGAAATTACTCAACTCTTACTCAGAATCAAATGAAGATACACTGATAAGACAGATGCAACATAATGCGACAATCTAAAAACAAAAACGTTAAAGTTTTATATTAGCACTCACATTTACTTATTACTCAAAATATAATGGGACACGAAAATATATCACGTATCAATACAACCATATCATACCAAATATTTACTACCATCCAAGTTTACATCTTATATCATATGGACATTCACTAAAGCAGGGGTCGGCAACCTACGGCCCTGCGCCGGATCCGGCCCGCGGAGTAATATAATCCGGCCCGCGACACTTCACTGAATTATAGCAGCAAAACAGCTGTTTTGACCAACAGAATGTTACGTAACAGAATTTATTGTGAGACACGTGTACCCTGAATTATAATAAAATTCACAAATACTCGTTTATTGAACTCGTTTAATTAATGGCAACTAAACGCAGAAAATTTGATGCTGAGTGCAAAGGGTTCAATGGCGCCGAAAACATTCAAAGGGACTTTTTTGAGATGCTATGCAATTTTTTGAGATGCAATGAGGAAATAAATCAATATTCGATTCGAGAGATGTATCACTGCTTGATTTTTATTATAAAACGTATCATCCGTTCGGTTTTCAACTTTCTAAAAATATGTGCGGCCCGCCAATGACTCGCACCCCTTAATTTTGGCACGCGAGCGACAAAAGGTTTCCGACTCCTGCACTAAAGTCTGTAATAAGCATTAGGTTATTCTCCGTGACAGGTGAAAGAACAATATAACGATAGCGCAGCTCAAGCATGAGATAATAAGTATTATCGTGGTGACGATGATGTAATCGTTCTTATCGCCGTAGGTAAATATTCCACTCGCGCTCACACTTCACTCAAATCCCTCAAAAAACGGTTATAAACTTATCCACTCAACTTTTTCATATCTACAACTATATCATAGATGCCCATGTTACGCAGAAAGTAATTTATTTAAAATTATTAGAAGCACCAAAATAACAAATATATTAAATTATGTAAAGTCCAGCACCATGACTTCAATAAAACCAGTTGAAATAATAGCTAATAGAAAACTATAAATTTGGTCGATTAACATTATAAAAATATTTAAAAGAATGAACAATTTTCAGTGGAAATAATAAATAGAGTTGATAAATAAATACATGAAAATATAATTATTTTTGAAAATATTTTATACAATTTAACACTGAAGCAAACTTGGATTCCCCAAAATAATATTGCATTTCATATATATGTATGAATATAGTGAGAACAAAATTCAGCTTTAAATATTTTTACCTTAAACGAAGTCATGAAAAAATAGATAAATAATATATAAATAATAGCTAACAAAACATTTTCAAATTCAATCACGTCTGAACAGTTCGGCAATGAATCATTATGAATCTCTATGAGCTTTTCTTGCTTTTTTTCCTCGACGAGATTTCTTGTCTTTGCCTTTTCCTCCTTTTCGGCCCCGTCTTCCTTTTCGCCGTTTAGTCAATTTTTCGACTTTGACACATCTAAAGTAAAATATTAAATGTTGGATCACTTTTCTAGTTTAAAATTTCATTATTTATAATGCCATAAGTGGTATTGTATGATCTATTTCTAATTAACAAGGCGAAGAGGAATCATACACCTTCAATATAACATACCCTTTTGAAATCTAAATTAACTTTGATTAGTTGACTGAAAATACAAAAAATAAACGAAATCATATTCAGAATGATCTTTGTCGAAAAAAAATTATGGTTTACTTTTCAGTCTTGTGTTTATCAATATACAGCTGCCCAACTTTTGTTTTATTGGGAGGTTAAATATTACAGCAATTTCTTATGTAAGTCAGCATTTTTAGTATTTTAGGGATTTCAAATTTATACTAATTATGTTGAAAAGGGCCATTGTAATTTAAATATTGAAATAAAATATGATAAAAAAACATACCTGCATGCAATTGTTAGTGATTTTGTGAATTTGCCATTTAGACGACTGTCAAAGTGTAGTTTAAACAATACTTCTTTTGGTTCGTATCTTTTGCCAGACAAAGGTTTTCCATTTATTGGTTCGCGACATCTTGTGGATGAACATATGGCGCTTGGGAAAGAACTTGGCTCTAAGTTTATACAATTGACCCTGAAAATACGGATATCGTAGATGAATGAATCGTAAAATTTTGCAAGGTTTTATAACGGGAGGGAAGTATAAATTAGCTGGTTTATTCTCCAATCAAAATATAAATAAGTATTGCTCTTTGCGACAAAAATGTGGAATCTGTGTCTAGCTAAAATTATATTAATATGCTGAGTGGTATTACTCAGCAGAAATAAGAATATCACTATAGCTTTGTAATAAAACAGATCAATAAATAAAGCACGTAGGAAATTCAGACTCATTTTTATACTCTCTCGTAAAGTTGAAATATATACTCGATACTCACTCATGCAAGTAATAAGAAGCAAATCCATCATCTACTGTTTCTGTTTTATTGACTTTGCAGTTGTGAGTTCTTATAAACTCTGAGCTATAAGAAAAGATATTATTTGTTAATGAGTCATACGATTTTGTTAAAGAGTAATATTTATACGAATAAATAAGCAAATATACCATTCTAAAATTCTGTATGAAGGTTATTTTTTAACAAAATAAACATTTTTTTTTTTCAATACGTTTAGCAACGCACTAGTCAGAATTAATCCTACCCTAAATTATACAATGTATGCCATTTAATTAATACATTAATACTAGATATTAGTTTAATAATCAAATCTATCTTAAAACGCCGATAAATATATTACGAAAAATTAGCGAACATCACTTAACACTTACTCAGGGTCAAATGAAGTTACGCTGATAAGACAGACAGAGCATAATGCAACAATCTAAAAAAACAAAAACCTCGTTAGACTTTTATATTTAAACCTACATATACTCATTACTTAAAAATATGATGGGACACAAAAATATATCATCTATCAATAGAACCATATTATACAAAAATTTACATAATATATCATCTGGCCATTTACTAAAGTCTGTTATAAGCATATTGTTCCGTCGTCATATTAAGCCCACGGATGAAGATCAGACACAAATATAGGTAAGTTTACGAAAAGTAATTCTTTAGAATACGATCATTCCCGTATGAAACCGTCAATTACTATAATGCACGTAACTCATGTTTCTTATGGTCTTATACTATTTCCTTAGCTTACCTTGATGTAAAGCTTCAAGCTTGCCATAGCGGTTTGATAAACTTTTTTTCTTCAAAAATATGAGTAGTAATCTCGATATTATAAACTTGTAGTCTGATACCGTTCTACGTACAATATCTTGTTTAACTGCTTTGATGAACATTCTGTCTTGTCGTTCATATATTTAGTTTAGCGGATAATACATAATCTAAAGTGGGGTTTTCAATCCAATCGCACTATTTGGTTAGCAATGTAGAATAGATATTGATTTTGAAGCAGCGATAATTTGACGAATAAATAAATACGGCTTTACCGTAAAGGTGATTCCCCGTGACAAACGAGAGAACGAGAGCGTAACGCAATCGTGAGATAGTAAAATGTTTCTGCGGTGACGATGATGTAACCATTCTTACCGCCATGAAAGATACACAAAGTTCATTTTCTTCTTCGCTGTGCTAAAGTACAATATAATATTTCAAAATCTGTAAGGTTTATTAGTTACGGATCACAAATATATCATGAAATTTTTATATGATTATGTATGTTTGCGGATATTATTGATGAAGGCCATTTGATTGGTCTTCGCAAACATTACAGAGTTACCGACGGGGTAAAGCCCTTTCACGATAGCCACAACATTCCAAAATCTAAGTAAGAATCCAAATACACCGCTTCTGATGAAATCTAACGTTATCGGACGAAGTAGAAAAATACAATTTAATTATTTCCGAATTTGAAAATAACATCATTTCTAATTTGCTATTGTATATGACGAAATTTTTGAATATGGAACGTACTTTACCACTGACAAACTTGTTGACCTGTGAAAAATAAAGTTAAGACTTGTACCAACGTCAGATCACATGGAGTATTTAGGATTAAAATAAAGCATTGGACAATATTATATTTATGAATAAAAACATAGGACACGCCATTTAACGGATATTCTGTTACTAAAGTTCATTTTTCAAAATCAGTGTCAATGATTTCGCTTATTCATGACCAGTCCTCGTCTGCAAAAAATGATTTACATTAATTAATACTCGATCCTGGTGTTTTATTGTGCTGAGAATAAGTCTCATTGTGAAAAGCTGTAGTCCAGCGTTTCTCAAACTGTGTTCCTTGGAACACTACTGTTCTGAGAGCTACTTTGGAGTGTTCCGCGGAACAGTAATCGAAATTGCAACTAAATTGACCGCCATGGCGATCTTGGCTGTACTTCGACGCCTCTGGGTCGTAAATTTGTCTTTCAACTGGCGACATAAGGCAGACAGGCCTTGCTATCTAAGCAGGTAGACAGGTCTCGTAACAGTATGCAAAGCATGACACTTTTGTGAACCGTTGAATATCGTTAACTATCGGTCTAGTTTTTCAATTGCTAAGGTTGAAGCAAACTTTTTAATTTTATTATATAGGCTAAATTTGTTGGAGAGCACCCTTTTCAATGAATTGTTGGATTAAAACTGTAAACCTCAAAAGATGTCGCGATAAACCAGTTGTGCAAGTTGGGGTACAAGGTAAATCCATTACACGATTCTTTCATTATCAATATTACCTTTTTATTTTTTGGTGTTCCGCGAGGCGAGATAAAAGCGTAGGTGTTCCGGGAAAATAGGTTTGGAAAACGATGTTGAATGAAATCAATAGACGGGTCATTTTCAACCTTTCCGGTGGAGTGGAACTTCTATGGAATATTCTGGAGGTTTGGGGAACCCCAATACAATAGTTTGCAATACGTTATTTTACACACTATATATAATCTAATATAAAATATAAATTTGTATAAACTATAAGTATATATTACACATTTATACAATCAATCTCTAATAATGTGAAACTGTCAAAACAAAATGATACAATATCAATAATATTTGCAAATCTAATAGTTATTTGAATATGTTTAAACAATATACCCGTGAAAAATTATACTTCAAGATGTAAACTTGCGGTAATCCTGAAATGTAACTGCGGAACTCCGTCGAAAACCCACCTGTAGAGTGTTGGAAATGTTGGAAGCCAATTATTTCATCTTTTTGCTCTCCTTTATGAGTATTGCGCTGGACAATTTAAATATCTTGAATTGATGTGACGCAAAGTATCACAAAGCCACTCAAATGCATTTGGAAAACTACGAACAAATTTTTGTTATCACATTAATACCGAGATATTACATTATGAACATATACACTACAAACGCCGGTTTTATAAAAAAAAAATCTAATTTCACGTCATACCATTAATTGACGGCTCATTTTACTTTGGTATATAAAATTTTTTAAAGTAGCTTTTGTTATCGTGGATTTGAAACATTATCTGTATATTTTTACTGATTGTTACGTGAATTTATCTCAATCTCACTTTAAAATTCAAAAATACATTGCATGAAATTCAAAAGTGAATAAATACACCCACCAAATTCATTTAAAACAATTAGGTGTACATAGACGTTCCAATTTGAAAGTTATCAAATAGAGGGCCAGAGAACGGTGGGAAAATGTAATGTCATTTTATCAACAATTATAAATTGCCTCTCGTGTACTCCCTAGCGGATAGAACATAAATACGAAAGACCTAAGCATGTAAGATTCGTTCTATACGTACAACCTCTTGTTTAAAACAGGAGTCACATAAAAACATACTACAATAAAATAGCAATCAAACGAATACCATTTATAAAAAATTACTCCAGATGCTGTAATATTATGATACAAATCAATGTGAATCTGTTTAAAATATAAAATAAAAAAGTAATCTAATAAAGTGCGACAATGAAACGCACATTTAAAGGACTTCTGGGGAATTTATTGCAAATTACGATAACTAGAACACGTCAAGATAACTGTGAAATTACTCAACTCTTACTCAGAATCAAATGAAGATACACTGATAAGACAGATGCAACATAATGCGACAATCTAAAAACAAAAACGTTAAAGTTTTATATTAGCACTCACATTTACTTATTACTCAAAATATAATGGGACACGAAAATATATCACGTATCAATACAACCATATCATACCAAATATTTACTACCATCCAAGTTTACATCTTATATCATATGGACATTCACTAAAGCAGGGGTCGGCAACCTACGGCCCTGCGCCGGATCCGGCCCGCGGAGTAATATAATCCGGCCCGCGACACTTCACTGAATTATAGCAGCAAAACAGCTGTTTTGACCAACAGAATGTTACGTAACAGAATTTATTGTGAGACACGTGTACCCTGAATTATAATAAAATTCACAAATACTCGTTTATTGAACTCGTTTAATTAATGGCAACTAAACGCAGAAAATTTGATGCTGAGTGCAAAGGGTTCAATGGCGCCGAAAACATTCAAAGGGACTTTTTTGAGATGCTATGCAATTTTTTGAGATGCAATGAGGAAATAAATCAATATTCGATTCGAGAGATGTATCACTGCTTGATTTTTATTATAAAACGTATCATCCGTTCGGTTTTCAACTTTCTAAAAATATGTGCGGCCCGCCAATGACTCGCACCCCTTAATTTTGGCACGCGAGCGACAAAAGGTTTCCGACTCCTGCACTAAAGTCTGTAATAAGCATTAGGTTATTCTCCGTGACAGGTGAAAGAACAATATAACGATAGCGCAGCTCAAGCATGAGATAATAAGTATTATCGTGGTGACGATGATGTAATCGTTCTTATCGCCGTAGGTAAATATTCCACTCGCGCTCACACTTCACTCAAATCCCTCAAAAAACGGTTATAAACTTATCCACTCAACTTTTTCATATCTACAACTATATCATAGATGCCCATGTTACGCAGAAAGTAATTTATTTAAAATTATTAGAAGCACCAAAATAACAAATATATTAAATTATGTAAAGTCCAGCACCATGACTTCAATAAAACCAGTTGAAATAATAGCTAATAGAAAACTATAAATTTGGTCGATTAACATTATAAAAATATTTAAAAGAATGAACAATTTTCAGTGGAAATAATAAATAGAGTTGATAAATAAATACATGAAAATATAATTATTTTTGAAAATATTTTATACAATTTAACACTGAAGCAAACTTGGATTCCCCAAAATAATATTGCATTTCATATATATGTATGAATATAGTGAGAACAAAATTCAGCTTTAAATATTTTTACCTTAAACGAAGTCATGAAAAAATAGATAAATAATATATAAATAATAGCTAACAAAACATTTTCAAATTCAATCACGTCTGAACAGTTCGGCAATGAATCATTATGAATCTCTATGAGCTTTTCTTGCTTTTTTTCCTCGACGAGATTTCTTGTCTTTGCCTTTTCCTCCTTTTCGGCCCCGTCTTCCTTTTCGCCGTTTAGTCAATTTTTCGACTTTGACACATCTAAAGTAAAATATTAAATGTTGGATCACTTTTCTAGTTTAAAATTTCATTATTTATAATGCCATAAGTGGTATTGTATGATCTATTTCTAATTAACAAGGCGAAGAGGAATCATACACCTTCAATATAACATACCCTTTTGAAATCTAAATTAACTTTGATTAGTTGACTGAAAATACAAAAAATAAACGAAATCATATTCAGAATGATCTTTGTCGAAAAAAAATTATGGTTTACTTTTCAGTCTTGTGTTTATCAATATACAGCTGCCCAACTTTTGTTTTATTGGGAGGTTAAATATTACAGCAATTTCTTATGTAAGTCAGCATTTTTAGTATTTTAGGGATTTCAAATTTATACTAATTATGTTGAAAAGGGCCATTGTAATTTAAATATTGAAATAAAATATGATAAAAAAACATACCTGCATGCAATTGTTAGTGATTTTGTGAATTTGCCATTTAGACGACTGTCAAAGTGTAGTTTAAACAATACTTCTTTTGGTTCGTATCTTTTGCCAGACAAAGGTTTTCCATTTATTGGTTCGCGACATCTTGTGGATGAACATATGGCGCTTGGGAAAGAACTTGGCTCTAAGTTTATACAATTGACCCTGAAAATACGGATATCGTAGATGAATGAATCGTAAAATTTTGCAAGGTTTTATAACGGGAGGGAAGTATAAATTAGCTGGTTTATTCTCCAATCAAAATATAAATAAGTATTGCTCTTTGCGACAAAAATGTGGAATCTGTGTCTAGCTAAAATTATATTAATATGCTGAGTGGTATTACTCAGCAGAAATAAGAATATCACTATAGCTTTGTAATAAAACAGATCAATAAATAAAGCACGTAGGAAATTCAGACTCATTTTTATACTCTCTCGTAAAGTTGAAATATATACTCGATACTCACTCATGCAAGTAATAAGAAGCAAATCCATCATCTACTGTTTCTGTTTTATTGACTTTGCAGTTGTGAGTTCTTATAAACTCTGAGCTATAAGAAAAGATATTATTTGTTAATGAGTCATACGATTTTGTTAAAGAGTAATATTTATACGAATAAATAAGCAAATATACCATTCTAAAATTCTGTATGAAGGTTATTTTTTAACAAAATAAACATTTTTTTTTTTCAATACGTTTAGCAACGCACTAGTCAGAATTAATCCTACCCTAAATTATACAATGTATGCCATTTAATTAATACATTAATACTAGATATTAGTTTAATAATCAAATCTATCTTAAAACGCCGATAAATATATTACGAAAAATTAGCGAACATCACTTAACACTTACTCAGGGTCAAATGAAGTTACGCTGATAAGACAGACAGAGCATAATGCAACAATCTAAAAAAACAAAAACCTCGTTAGACTTTTATATTTAAACCTACATATACTCATTACTTAAAAATATGATGGGACACAAAAATATATCATCTATCAATAGAACCATATTATACAAAAATTTACATAATATATCATCTGGCCATTTACTAAAGTCTGTTATAAGCATATTGTTCCGTCGTCATATTAAGCCCACGGATGAAGATCAGACACAAATATAGGTAAGTTTACGAAAAGTAATTCTTTAGAATACGATCATTCCCGTATGAAACCGTCAATTACTATAATGCACGTAACTCATGTTTCTTATGGTCTTATACTATTTCCTTAGCTTACCTTGATGTAAAGCTTCAAGCTTGCCATAGCGGTTTGATAAACTTTTTTTCTTCAAAAATATGAGTAGTAATCTCGATATTATAAACTTGTAGTCTGATACCGTTCTACGTACAATATCTTGTTTAACTGCTTTGATGAACATTCTGTCTTGTCGTTCATATATTTAGTTTAGCGGATAATACATAATCTAAAGTGGGGATTTCAATCCAATCGCACTATTTGGTTAGCAATGTA
Source organism: Styela clava (assembly GCF_964204865.1). NCBI lineage: Eukaryota > Metazoa > Chordata > Ascidiacea > Stolidobranchia > Styelidae > Styela > Styela clava. The sequence continues at coordinate 8,966,688 of NC_135259.1, read as the reverse complement.
GAATAGATATTGATTTTGAAGCAGCGATAATTTGACGAATAAATAAATACGGCTTTACCGTAAAGGTGATTCCCCGTGACAAACGAGAGAACGAGAGCGTAACGCAATCGTGAGATAGTAAAATGTTTCTGCGGTGACGATGATGTAACCATTCTTACCGCCATGAAAGATACACAAAGTTCATTTTCTTCTTCGCTGTGCTAAAGTACAATATAATATTTCAAAATCTGTAAGGTTTATTAGTTACGGATCACAAATATATCATGAAATTTTTATATGATTATGTATGTTTGCGGATATTATTGATGAAGACCATTTGATTGGTCTTCGCAAACATTACAGAGTTACCGACGGGGTAAAGCCCTTTCACGATAGCCACAACATTCCAAAATCTAAGTAAGAATCCAAATACACCGCTTCTGATGAAATCTAACGTTATCGGACGAAGTAGAAAAATACAATTTAATTATTTCCGAATTTGAAAATAACATCATTTCTAATTTGCTATTGTATATGACGAAATTTTTGAATATGGAACGTACTTTACCACTGACAAACTTGTTGACCTGTGAAAAATAAAGTTAAGACTTGTACCAACGTCAGATCACATGGAGTATTTAGGATTAAAATAAAGCATTGGACAATATTATATTTATGAATAAAAACATAGGACACGCCATTTAACGGATATTCTGTTACTAAAGTTCATTTTTCAAAATCAGTGTCAATGATTTCGCTTATTCATGACCAGTCCTCGTCTGCAAAAAATGATTTACATTAATTAATACTCGATCCTGGTGTTTTATTGTGCTGAGAATAAGTCTCATTGTGAAAAGCTGTAGTCCAGCGTTTCTCAAACTGTGTTCCTTGGAACACTACTGTTCTGAGAGCTACTTTGGAGTGTTCCGCGGAACAGTAATCGAAATTGCAACTAAATTGACCGCCATGGCGATCTTGGCTGTACTTCGACGCCTCTGGGTCGTAAATTTGTCTTTCAACTGGCGACATAAGGCAGACAGGCCTTGCTATCTAAGCAGGTAGACAGGTCTCGTAACAGTATGCAAAGCATGACACTTTTGTGAACCGTTGAATATCGTTAACTATCGGTCTAGTTTTTCAATTGCTAAGGTTGAAGCAAACTTTTTAATTTTATTATATAGGCTAAATTTGTTGGAGAGCACCCTTTTCAATGAATTGTTGGATTAAAACTGTAAACCTCAAAAGATGTCGCGATAAACCAGTTGTGCAAGTTGGGGTACAAGGTAAATCCATTACACGATTCTTTCATTATCAATATTACCTTTTTATTTTTTGGTGTTCCGCGAGGCGAGATAAAAGCGTAGGTGTTCCGGGAAAATAGGTTTGGAAAACGATGTTGAATGAAATCAATAGACGGGTCATTTTCAACCTTTCCGGTGGAGTGGAACTTCTATGGAATATTCTGGAGGTTTGGGGAACCCCAATACAATAGTTTGCAATACGTTATTTTACACACTATATATAATCTAATATAAAATATAAATTTGTATAAACTATAAGTATATATTACACATTTATACAATCAATCTCTAATAATGTGAAACTGTCAAAACAAAATGATACAAGTTCAATAATATTTGCAAATCTAAGAGTTATTTGAATATGTTTAAACAATATACCCGTGAAAAATTATACTTCAAGATGTAAACTTGCGGTAATCCTGAAATGTAACTGCGGAACTCCGTCGAACCCCCCCCCCCAGTAGAGTGTTGGAAATGTTGGAAGCCAATTATTTCATCTTTTTGCTCTCATTTATGTGTATTGCGCTGGACAATTTAAATATCTTGAATTGATGTGACGCAAAGTATCACAAAGCCACTCTAATGCATTTGGAAAACTACGAACAAATTTTTGTTATCACATTAATACCGAGATATTATATTATGAACATATACACTACAAACGCCGGTTTTATAAAAAAAAAATTTTATTTCACGTCATACCATTAATTGACGGCTCATTTTACTTTGGTCTATAAAATTTTTTAAAGTAGCTTTTGTTATCGTGGATCTGAAACATTATCTGTCTATTTTTACTGATTGTTACGTGAATTTATCTCAATCTCACTTTAAAATTCAAAAATACATTGCATGAAATTCAAAAGTGAATAAATACACCCACCAAATTCATTTAAAACAATTAGGTGTACATAGACGTTCCAATTTGAAAGTTATCAAATAGAGGGCCAGAGAACGGTGGGAAAATGTAATGTCATTTTATCAACAATTATAAATTGCCTCTCGTGTACTCCCTAGCGGATAGAACATAAATACGAAAGACATTAGCATGTAAGATTCGTCGTATACGTACAACCTTTTGTTTAAAACAGGAGTCACATAAAAACATACTACAATAAAATAGCAATCAAACGAATATCATTTATAAAAAATTACTCCAGATGCTGTAATATTATGATACAAATCACTGTGAATCTGTTTAAAATATAAAATAAAAAAAGTAATCTAATAAAGTGCGACAATGAAACGCACATTTAAAGAACCTCTGGTTAATTCATTGCAAATTACGATAACTAGAACACGTCAAGATAACTGTGAAATTACTCAACTCTTACTCAGGATCAAATGAAGATACGCTGATAATACAGATGCAACATAATGCGACAGTCTAAAAACAAAAATGTTAAAGTTTTATATTAGCACTCACATTTACTTATTACCTAAAATATGATGGGACACGAAAATATATCACGTATCATTACAACCATATCATACAAAATATTTACTACCATCTAAGTTTACATCTTATATCATATGGACATTCAATAAAGCAGGGGTCGGCATCCTACGGCCCTACGCCGGATCCGGCCCGCGGAGTAATATAACCCGGCCCGCGACACTTCACTTATAGTAGCAAAACAGCTGTTTTGACATACAGAATGTTACGCAACAGAATTTATTGTGAGACACGTGTACCCTATATTATATTAAAATTCACAATTACTCGTTTATTGAACTCGTTTAATTAATGGCAACTAAACGCAGAAAAGTTGATGCTAAGTCCAAAGGGTTCAATGGCGCCGAAAATATTCAAAGGGACTTTTTTGAGATGCAATGAGGAAATAAATCAATATTCGATCCGAGAGATGTATCACTGCTTGATTTTTTTTATAAAACGTATCATCCGTTCGGTTTTCAACTTTCTAAAAATATGGGAGGCCCGCCAATGACTCGCACCCCTTAATTTTGGCACGCGAGCGACAAAAGGTTTTCGACTCCTGCACTAAAGTCTGTAATAAGCATGAGGTTATTCTCCGTGACAGGTGAGAGAACAATATAAAGAAAGCGCAGCTCAAGCATGAGATAATAAGTATTATCGTGGTGACGATGATGTAATCGGTCTTACCGATGTGGGTAAATGTTCCACTCGCGCTCACACTTCACTCAAAAGCAAAATCCCTCAAAAAACGGTTATAAACTTATCCACTCAACTTTTTCATATCTACACCTATATCATAGATGCTCATGTTATGCAGAAAGTAATTTATTTAAAATAATTAGAAGCACCAAAATAGCAAATATATATAAATATGTAAATTTTTGCACCATGACTTCAATAAAACTAGTTGAAATAATAATTAATAGAAAACTATAAATTTGGTCGATTAACATTATAAAAATATTTAAAAGAAATAACAATTTTCAGTGGAAATAATAAATAGAATAGATAAATAAATACATTAAAATATAATAAATATAATTACTTTTGAAAATATTTTATACGATTTAACACTGAAGCAAACTTGGATTCCCCAAAATAATATTGCATTTCATAAATATGTATGAATATAATGAAAACAAAAGTCAGCTTCAAATATTTTTACCTTTTAAACGAAATCATGAAAAAATAGATTACTAATATATAAATAATAGGTAACAAAACATTTTCAATTTCAATCACGTCTGAACAGTTCGGCAATGAAGCATTATGAGTCTGTGTGAGCTTTTCTCGCTTTTTTTCCTCGACGAGATTTCTTGTCTTTGCCTTTTCCTCCTTTTCGGCCCCGTCTTCCTTTTCGCCGTTTAGTCAATTTTTCGACTTTGACACATCTAAAGTAAAATCTTAAATGTTGGATCACTTTTCTAGTTTAAAATTTCATTATTTATAATGCCATAAAAGGTATTGTATGATCTATTTCTAATTAACAAGGCGAAGAGGAATTATCATACACCTTTAATATAACATACCCTTTTGAAATCTAAATTAACTTTGATTAGTTGACTGAAAATAGAAAAAATAAACGAAATCATATTCAGAACGATCTTTGTCGAAAAAAATAATGGTTTACTTTTCAGTCTTGTGTTTACCAATATATAGCTGCCCAACTTTTGTTTTATTGAGAGGTTAAATATTACAGCAATTTCTTATGTTAGTCAGCATTTTTAGTATTTTAGAGATTTCAAATTTATACTAATTATGTTGAAAAGGGCCATTGTAATTTAAATATTGCAATAAAATATGATAAAAAAACATACCTGCATGCAACTGTTAGTGATTTTGTAAATTTGCCATTTAGACGACTGTCAAAGTGTAGTTTAAACAATACTTCTTTTGGTTCGTATCTTTTGCCAGACAAAGGTGTTCCATTTATAGGTTCGCGACATCTTGTGGATGAACATATGGCGCTTGGGAAAGAACTTGGCTTCAAGTTTAGACAATCAATCCTGAAAATACGAATACCGTGAATGGATGAATTGTAAAATTGTGTAAGGTTTCACAACTGGAGGGAAGTATAAATTAGCTATTTTATTCTCCAAGCAAAATATAAGTATGTATTGCTCTTTGCGACAACATGTGGTATCTGTGTCCACCTAAAATTATATTAATTGGCCGAGTGGTATTACTCGGCAGAAATAAGAATATCACTATAGCTTTGTAATAAAGCAGATAAATGATTCAAAGCACGTAGGAAATTCAGACTCATTTTTTATACTCTCTCGTAAAGTTGAAAATATGTACTCGATACTCACCCATGCAAGTAATAAGAAGCAAATCCATCATCTACTGTTTCTGTTTTATTGACTTTGCAGTTGTGAGTTCTTATAAAGTCTGAGCTGTAAGAAAAGATAATTTTTGTTAATGAGTCATACGATTTTGTTAAAGAGTAATATTTATACGAATAAATAAGCAAATACACCATTCTAAAATTCTGTATGAAGGTTATTTTTTAACAAAATAAATAATTTTTTTTTTAAATCCTTTAGCACCGCACTAGTCAGAATTAATTCTACCCTAAATTATACAATGTATGACATTTAAATAATACATTAATACTAGATATTAGTTTAATAATCCAATCTATCTCAAAACGCCGATAAATATATTACAAAAAATTGGCGAACATCACTAAACACTTACTCAGGGTCAAATGAAGATACGCTGATAAGACAGACAGAGCATAATGCAACAATCTAAAAAAACAAAAACCTCGTTAGACTTTTATATTTAAACCTACATATACTCATTACTTAAAAATATGATGGGACACAAAAATATATCATCTATCAATACAACCATATTATACGAAAATTTACATAATATATCATCTGGTCATTTACTAAAGTCTGTTATAAGCATATTGTTTCGTCGTCATATTAAGCCTACGGATGAATATCGGTCACAAATATAGTAAGTTTACAAAAAGTAATTCTTTAGAATACGATCATTCCCGTATGAAACCGTCAATTACTATAATGCACGTAATTCATGTTTCTTATGGTCTTATATTATTTCCTTAGATTACCTTGATGTAAAGCTTCAAGCTTGCCATAGCGGTTTGATAAACTTTTTTTCTTCAAAAATATGAGTAGTAATCTCGATATTATAAACTTGTAGTCTGATACCGTTCTACGTACAATATCTCGTTTAACAGCTTTGATGAACATTCTGTCTTGTCGTTTATATATTTAGTTTAGCGGATAATACATAATCTAAAGTGGGGTTTTCAGTCGAATCGCACTATTTGGTTAGCAATGTAGAATAGATATATTGATTTTGAAGCAGCGATAATTTGACGAATAAATAAATACAGCTTTTCCGTAAAGGTTATTCCCCGTGACAAACGAGAGAACGAGAGCGTAACTCAAGCGTGAGTTAATAAAGTGTTTCCACGGTGGCGAAGATGTAACCATTCTTACCGCCACGTGAGATACACAAAGTTCATTTTCTTCTTCGCTGTGCTAAAGTACAATATAATATTTTAAAATCTGTAAGGTCTATTAGTTACGGATCACAAATATATCATGAAATTTTTATATGATTATATATGTTTGCGGATATTATTGGTGAAGGCCATTTGATTGGTCTTCGCAAACATTACAGAATCACGCCCACGAAATATTTCGAAATTTAAGAAGTTACCGAAGGGGTAAAGCCCTTTCACGATAGCCACAACATTCCAAAATCTAAGTAAGAATCCAAATACACCGCTTCTGATGAAATCTAACGTTATCGGACGAAGTAGAAAAATACAATTTAATTAGTTCCAAATTTAAAAATAACATCATTTCTAATTTGCTATTGTATATAACGAAATATTCGAATACGGAATGTACTTTAACATTGACAAGCACGTTGGCCTATGATAAATAAAGATTAAAACTTATACCAATGTTAGATCACGTGGGGTATTCAGAATAAAAATATCGGACTGGAAAATATTATATCTATGAATACGTATATAATACAGATCATTAATCAATTTTGTTCGTTCGTTCGTGAATTCATTTTAAAAAATTAATGTCAATGTTTCGCTCATTTATGACCCGGTCAATTATAAAATAATTTACAGCAATAACCACTCGATGTTGGTGTTTACTTTTGCTGAGAAAAAGTCTAATTGTGACAATGCTCTAATCCTGCGTTTCTTAAACTGTGTTCCCCGGAACACACCCACTGTCCATCCTTTTCAATGGATTGTTGGCTTGAACTGAAAACCTCAAAAGATATCGTGGTGAGCTGGTTGTGCAAGTTGACGCACAAGGTAAATCCGTTACACAATTCTTTCATTATCCATTTTACCTTCCTATTTTTTGGTGTTCCGCCGGGCGAGGTAAAAAGCGTAGGTGTTCTGCGACGAAAAGTTTGAGAAACGATGGTAAATGTAATCAATAGACGGGGGATTTTCAACCTTTTTGGTAGAGTGGTACTTTAATGGAATATTTCAGAGGCTTGGGGAACCACAATACAATAGTTTGCAATACGGTATTTTACAAATTTTTACAAGGCTGTAAAGATATTGTATAAACTATAAATATATATGTATACAATCAAACCTAAAACTGGCCAAACAAAATGATACGAAAAATGTAAAAGTGTAATAATATTTGCAAACCTAATAGTTATTTGAATATTTTTAAACAATAAACCCGTAAAAAATTTTGATATTAAGATGTAAACTTACGGTACACCTGAACTGTAACGGATGAACCTTCAGAGTGCTGCGGAATTCGGGTCGAAAACCACCTCTGTAGAGTGTGGAAAATTTTGGAAGCCAAATATTTCACAATCACATTAATACCCAGATATTGTATTAAGCCCATATACACTACAAATGCCGATCTTATAAAATTAAATCGATTCTAACGTCATATCATTAATTGACGACTCATTTTTACTTTGGCCTATAAATTTTCTCAAAATAGCTTATGTAATCGTGGATTTAAACCATTTTCAGTCTATTTTGCCCCGCTTGTTACATGTATGTTATCTCAATCTCACTTTAAAATTCAATTATTCATTGCATGAAATTCAAAAGTGAATAAATGCAGTAGTAAACTCAACCCAATTCATTTTAAACAAATAAGTGTAACTACAAGTTACAATTTGAAAGTTATCAAATAAGAAGGTTTAAGAACGACGGCAAAATATAATCTTGTTTAATCATCAAACATGAATTGCCTCTCGTGTATCATCTAACGGATAGGAAATAAAAATGAATGACATCAACATGGTTGATTCGCCGTATGTGTACAACCTTTAAAACAGGAGACATATAATAAAAACTCCAATCTAACGAATACAATTAATTGAAAATTACTTCAATTGCTGTATTTTTATCATATAAGTCAACGTAAATTTGTTCAAAATTAAAAAAAATTCTGAGGATTTTATTGCGAATTACGATCACTCGCACACACCAAGATAACTGTAAGCTTTTGTAACTTGGTGTGAGGGAGGGAACTTTGTGGTTAAATTGGGTCCGCTACATATCACGAGAGATTACTTCGAAAAACACTATTAACTTTCTTTTCATAAATCAATTATTACATCATAATTGAATGATTATGACGAAACAATCCATATTTTTAGTTGCTATAAACAAAAAAGCACAAATACATAAAATTCATTTCACAATTACCTTCGTTGCATCAGGGAGAAAAGATGACAGACAGCGATGAACAACGCGTGAAACCGCAGGTTCCTTTGGATTTCGATAGTTTATCTGGACCAAACTTACAAACTGTTTGTCCGGTGCCACCCATGCCCGATATGGCTTATCCTCAGCCGTATCCATACGCTCTGATAAATGGTGGATTATACGGGGAAAATGAAGGTGGAAACAGGTTGTTTTATCAAGGACAATTGGATGATAAAATACCGGCAAACGCTTACTTCTCCTCATATCAGACACCCTACAGATATTATACTCATATTGCATATCCTTCTCCAGTACGAACTACAAACGTAAAACGTCGAGGCGGTCGTACAAAAAGTGAGTAAATAACAACGACAATAAGGATCGGATTAATGTTTTTTTAACGTGTTCACAATTGAATGACATCGCAGACTTAATACTTCAAAATTGGATTTTATTAACCATTTACTGAACCTCTAAAAATGATTCTCCGTTTATATTTTTTTATTTTGGGAATTCAAGTTTTTATATCTTATTCAAATAAAAATATTAAAGTTAAAAAAAAAATTGTGCAAATTAGAGTAATTGATTAACCGTATTTTTTTTTCATTTTATTTTAGAGCAAAATTGAACGTAAGCGTAACTTCTTTTGATTAGAAAATTAATTTAACGTCAACTTGTATTTTCATTCTTCTAATTTGATCCCTACAAAGAGTATAGACATTGAAATATCAAATTATATTTATGTTTGACTTCAAATATTATGTCAACGGAAATTTATTTTAAATTCTAATTACAAGGTGGAGCAGAATATATAAGTAACATTTAATCAAGCGAACTTACGTTATTTGTCCCAATTTGTTCTCAGCAATATTTAAAAAACACATCGTTAGCATAACACAATAACCACCTATGAACATATTCAGATTTTTAATTTGATTCTGGGGAAGATCAACTAAAAAAAATTCACTTTATTGTATCACTAAGTTATCGTCAGTAAGTTTATATTATAATATATTATATTGATTGTTAGTATATATATATAATTATGAATCGCTTGTGAGCTTCATGCTTCCTTTTCATACAGGTCGAGGAGTATCGCGGGTAAAATACAATACGAAGAGATCCATTGACAAAACTACTACAAAAGAATATCAGGTTATTAAAACTTACACTGATTTTTTTTTTATCATTTGTGCGACAATAATTCACAATTTTTAACATTTTATTGACAGCAACCTTCGGACATTATGTTAGATAATTTGAACTCTGCCATACCAATAACGAAAACAGGCAAAAAACGCGGAAGAAAGCCTGGCAAAGCAAGAGTATCCACCGCCAAAGAAATACCTGGATTGACGAGAGTGAAAAGAAAGTACGTGCGAAGAAAAGTAAAAGAGAAGCCTATTACTGATATTGTTCAACTCACAGAGAGTTTGGTAAAACTTCTACTTCCTCCAGAAAAAAATAGTTCTAAATCTCCGGAGTTAGATGACATTTTTATCGAAGAACTAGAGAATATGGCTTGGTCTACAGATGAACTACCCCAAGGTAAGTGTATTCAGAAATAAAACTTCCGAAGCAATTAGTTTAGACAGGGGCAAGTCTAGGAGAGGGCCATAGGGGCAGTCACCCCGGACAGGATGTTGTAGTGGCAGTATATCCAAACTGTACACTTCGCTCTCGTTGTTCAATTTGATTATTTAATTATTGATTAATAATACAAACCTTTGACTCTTTTCACATTAATTCGCAGAATCTATAAGTTGTTTTCTCCCAGAATCATGTGATATGTACTGCTTTGTAGTATAAAACGAACATATTGGTATTATTAAATATTTTTTAAATACATAGCTACATATCTTTAAAATATAAAATTGGAAACTGAATTCAATAAAGTTTAAAAATGAATAAACTGATTTTATAAAGCAGAGGATGGACTGAGCGAAGATGACGTAAACGCTTTTAATGATCTCATTAAAGAACTTTCATTAAACTCTGACAAAAAGAGTCGATATGAAAATGTTAATTCAAAGAAAAAATCCTGCGGAGACAAGAAAGGTAAAACATATCAATTCTACTACATTTTTAATTAGCTAACAATGATTTGATTGTACCAACACTACTTGTGAAACATAGAACATTTTATTGCCAACCTGGCATCATCAATGAAATAGGTGAAAGAATCTTCGTAAGAACAGGACAGCATTGTAACCGATGGGCTCGACAGCAATTGAACATTTTGTATACCGGAAAAGGTTACTTACAAGCGTCGTAACAAATCAAATATTTATAAATGATATTAAGTCGTTGGCCTAGCCTATGCTATCAAATATATATCGAAAATCTAACAATTTTCTCTAAAGATAGACTATAAGCTTATACCCTGATAAATATCCTCATAAATATTTAAAAATAATAACAATTCTATTCAAAGAAATTTACATAAATAGATTTTTAAAAAGGTATTATTTTTATAACAACAATTCATCATTCTTTGGTCTCATATTATACTAGCTTCTAATACCTAAATGTGTCAAAGCAAGTTCATATTTAAGGGCACGTGACATGTACTGTTATCGTTTTGCTGTAAAATAAATATGTGATCTAGAACTTATACTTATACCTACTTATACTTAACTAGTTATGTTTATTTATTTAGGTGGAAGGACTAAAGAAGAAAAATCGGAGAATAAAAGACAGCAATCGAGCGGTATTACACCAAGAAAGAACATACTAAATTGCCGCTGGAGGGCAATGCGGAGTAGAAAATCTATACTAGACAACGATTTTGGAAGTTCAGCCGTTCCACCTTCAACCGACACTTTCAATTGTAAAGTAGGAGGGAAATGCTCAAACAAATGGCAATTATTACAGGTATCTATAGTTAAATAGTTAATTTTTTCATCATTGTTTCGTTGGCTCAATGTGTTACGCTTCATTGTGTGCAATGGGATAAATTCAATGAGAACGATTTACATAAAAAACATAAAATATAACTATACCGGATTTCTACAATCTGAAATTTATACTATAACCTTGTAAATTTGATACCACAACGCTACTATTTCAGTTAAAGGGAATTCTTTCTGATTAACCTTTAAATCGTATGTTAAAATATATACTAGATGTCGAAAAGTGAAGTTGGTATTTCATAAAAATTATACTATCATTCGCCAACAAAAAGCAGTATTATGAAAAGCTGCTGTCACGAAGTGGACCTAAGTTTTGTCAAAAATTTGTTGTTGTGTTGAAATTCTATTACTTGTTGTCGTTGTCGAAAAATCGCTTTCTCTTCAACTACTAGACCAATTTTCAGTGGTTATATACTGTTGTTGTCGCTAGAAGGCTATTACTTTCATTTGTTACTAAATTTCCTATGAATCCCATGATATCTGACATTTCATCCAAATTGGCCGCTTTATTTTTTTTTTTTATGAAAACATCTATTTCATTCCGTCAAGGGCGATGGTCCTCCGTTCTGATTTGGCAAACTCGATGCTCAGACACAGTGTGAGGCTCGTAGGCTACGGGCACTGCTGTTATTTATTGGATCTTCGTGTACATATCAAACAAACTTATTCAATTACACTTCGATTTAAATATTACATCACAATATAGGCATACTATATTTAATTCCATTTTATAATAACTTGAATATAATTTATTTCTGTCATCAGAGACATGTCCTAGGAAACAAAGTTGTTAAACAACTACGAGAAGAGCGACAAACTGAAAGACTTATTAAAGTACTTTGCAGCACCCCACAGAGAACATTGAGAGCGAGAAATCGTGAAGTAAAGTTGTTGTTTTTTTCATTCAGACCTCATGTCAACAATTATCATTGGGAGAATAAAACGATTTATTATTACCTCATTTCTGATTTCAAATATATACATATAAAACCAACAGATAAATAAAATCAAACAGATATTTCAATCTCAACTGAGTTAAAACAAACATACATTGCTGGTTGAATTGTTTGTAATTGTAACTGTTGTCTATTGTTGGACAAGGAGTGACCCATGGATCGTTTTGTAAAATCCAACTAATTGACCGGTCTTGAAGATTATTGTGATCGCTAGTGGGATATCACTTTTTCAGTCTTATATCGAACGTATTTTAAATTTTCAAAGTCATTACTATTTCAAAATCTCACTGTTTTATTCTGAATAAGAATATTATTCCGTCATGTTTGTTCGCATCCGCAGATCTTTTCACCAAGCTTCTACCACGCTAAGGTCATGTCGTGCTGGTACGCACTGCATTGTTTGTATGAAAGTCAGGATTTACCAATATTCAAAATTTATTTATTAACATTTAGGAAGGCGATATGTCTGCTCATGATACATCTGCAACATCAAGCGAAACCGCAAGTCCAGACAAAACTGCGTCAAGCTGGATTAGCCTTAGTGATACTAGTTTTAATATAACTGGACAAGGCGCTGAATTATGTGCAATTCCTCACGGAGATTCAAACCTTCCTCCAGGTTATTTTTCTGTCGATGGAGGAATCTGTCCTGATATTGAACCAACATTTCTTGTGTAAGTTTGAGAAGAAATTTTTTTTGGATAAGCGATATATTCTATATAATACTCTACATAACAATTTTAAATTTAAACCTAATTTTTTATGAACCAAATCTTTAAGACGATCAAACAATTTTGTTTTGCATACATCAACTTCACAAGGGTTACAAATGAAAAAATAGTAACAAAATAAACATTTAGTCAAAAATAGAACAATCAACTTATTAAGCTATTGAAATAAGGATCACTGGAAAGCGCAAAATGACCACAGATGCACTATATGGTTGGGATTTTTAAACAGTATAATTGAAGAAAATCAAGATGAGAATTGTAGCATGAACGGCAACTGCAAATATTCGATTGCGATACATATATATTATTAGTAGCGATTCGAAGACAATATTCAGGTCACTTAGAATTTAAAAAATTAAAAATGATTTGTTAAATTGTTTTAGATCATCATCATCATCGTATAATGAAGTTCACAATCGGAAAGAGCCTCTCAACAATTCAAACCAATTGCTATATTCCAACCAAAATTTCGTCTCTCCAACCAACTGAATTTGTTTCAAACCATTTGAGACTTTTGAGCATTAAACATTTGAGATACATGAGATAACATACTCACATACACTGGGTATAAGGGCGAGATATAAGATAACATATCTTACTCTCAATATTATTGAAAAAAAATCTTCATTTATGCATTATTGATAACGAATCTTTTATATACCTTTAAAAACATTCTTCATTGTTTATGTATTAAACTTTTATAGTTTGTAACTACAATACTTTGTGTAATAAAATTTTTTTGGAAAACGATGTCTGAACTACTTTTCTGAAATGTTATTACAGACGAATGCGTGAATGATTTGTCAGTATAAATATTTCCATTACACATTGATCTGATTCAAACCTAAAGCAAAAAAATCATTAAATATTTCATAAGTTTCACTCATTTTTTTATATTGAGAGGTCGCGATTTTTATAGACTATATAATTTAAAAGTTTTGGAGGTGAAGGTGATGAAAATTAACTATCTACATTCCAACATAACTTGGGATTCACGACAAATTGCACGTTACATTGACATTCGAAATGGAACAAAACAAAATTCACTTGAAACAGTAATGTTTGACAACTATGATCCCAAATAAGCACATTCTTATACCAGTGAAGGAAAGCAGACTGAAGAATTTTGCTTCAAATATTCTGAAAAAAGTTGACGAGATTTTAGTAATTCTTCACGTTCTTTTTTAATAGCCTCAAGTTCCTTTTTAACCATCCATTTCTGGAAGGCATCATTCGATTTTTGCAATTTGTTGATTTCTTTCTCATCGACGGATACTGATACTGGTAAAGGTGTTTCTGAATTTCGACGCATTTGACGAGTAATGTTAGAACCATCAAAAATATTTATGCTGTCAAGGCCGGATCGACGCACTCTTATCTCCGACGTTGATTCTTTATTGGCGTTGTCATAATTTATCTGTTATAAGAAGAAATTCCCATGCAATATGTTATAATGATGTGCCAACTAAAATATAAATTGTCTTTTAATTTTAGCTATAAATGCTCGCCCCTCCAAAACAAAAAAAAATCCTAATAAAAATAATCGATTTTGGTCGGACGAACGTTACGGAAAAACATTTGTGTTATTGTGCATTTGGACTCTTGAATAGCATAGAATATCATTTTCACATAATTTTAGTCTGGATAACCTTACAAAGTTACAACAGAAGCTCAAAATTTAGTTTTAGTTCCGAATTTCAGAATATATAATATTTTTAAATGCTTTTCATGACCACATAATATGAAATCATCTAATATTTTTTCATTGACTCGGTGGAAACATTCATACTGGACGGACAACCTAATATTTGATTCCTGATTACTGATATTGCATAATAAATAGGGATTCAGAAAAATATACACGATTAAGTTTATTTGTATTCAAATATTTAAACAAAGATTAGTACTTGATATCCTGTACGTTATCATTTTTAAGCGCGATTTTGATATGACTCGAATAGTTGAACAAAAAACTCACCGACTGTCTTTCCGTTTTTTGTCCTAACCATTCGGTAAAAGAAATTCTTCGTTTCATGTTGTTCAATCTTTCTGCTTCTTTGGTTTCTAAATCTTCCTTCTCTTTTTCCGCGATTTTCAATTCTTCGATCTTTTTCCGCATTTCAACATTTTTATTCCACTCTTCAAAAGTAATACTATTTCTTCTCGTTGTTAACTCAAGAAACTTTCTCTGTTCCTATAAGCATCAAAAAAAATTTCACTAGAGAATGAATAATGAAGTTGATAAATATGGAAAATGTGAAGTTCCATTTTCCGTCAATATTAATATAAAATGAAATATAACTCTCCGGTTGTTTCAAGTTCTATCGTTAATTAAATTAAAAAGGTGAATAATTTTATGCAGTATAGAAATAAATGAAGGGTCGCAAGTAGATTAGGAGCAATTTACTGTCCGAGTAAACTAAATCAGCATGTGTGATATGAATAATCGGAATACTAGGAAAAATGAAGAGTGTTGATCTTTATCAAAAAAGTTTAATGTTTTTAAGACGAAGAAAATAACAAACTATGTTTTGAATATTTCACCATTGCATTACTTACATCCGATTCCTGTTTCATTTTTTCACGTTTTGATCTTTCGTGCACCATTTTACACCATTGTTCAAACGTCAGCTTCTTCTTGCCAGGTTCACTGAAACGTGAATCTAGTGAAAGTCGTCTTGTACGTGGAGGTGTATATTTCACATCACCAGAATATTCTACTCGTTTTCCATTTTGAAGATTGATGTATGATGTTTGTACTGCGTTTTTAGATACTTCATCTTCTTCTTGAATTTTAGATGGATAATTAATTGATGAACGGTGAAATTTTAAACGATTTAAATTATGCTGCATGAGAACTGCGGGTTCTGATCTTCTTCTTCTTCGTAACATTCCAACATCGTTTTTTGGGTTCTCAGCCATTTTTTAAAAAAGCTCTAGAAGCACTGGCAATTATAGCTATATGGATTTGTGAACAGATGTTTGCTTCCTTTTAAACAGAATACCCGAGCAATCACGAAAAAGGTTTTACGTGGAACGATGTACACAATTAAACCACAAGGATAGCAAACATGTGTCATCCACGGGAATCGTTACGACGCAACACACATATTTTATCATATTTTGCGGTCGGTAAATATTACTTTTGAGGTTGTGTCTTCGATCCTGTCGTAAAACATGTTTGACTAAACTTTAGGGGCAATTGTCGGCGTCCCCACAACATTTAAAACCTACTAAAACAATTGAATTTTCTGGCATTTTGCAGTCACTCCGTTTTACTTTATAAATATGAAAGAATTAAAAAAACGTCCACCAAAGACATGACTTGAGATATCTCATCCGTATTTTAATTTCGAAATAAATTTGAATTGTTCTATCAGTCAACTTTGAAATTTTTATACGAATTCAAGTAGAGTACGATTCAATAATACCTTCAGCTGCTTCAGACATTGAAAATTTCCTTTTTTACTGCTATCTGATCGAAACATAACTTAAACTTGTTCGTTCCATAAATGTTCACGGCATTCCTTGATCACATAATAAATGCATTTACTTTTACAAGTTTTGTCTGGTAGAGTTCTCGCTCCAAATAAAAAAAATAGCAGACGTTCCAAGTGAACAATATGTAAAACGCAATTTATTAATTGCTATAAAATTCATTTAAATCACATGGCGTAATATCACTTATAGTCGGAGAACGCAAATACTGCGTCATTGGCTGTGTTTTAGCAAATAAAGCCTAGACGAAAACTGCTTCGAATAAGCATATAACACTCGATCTATAAATAGTCACTCTTTATGAGATTTACTCATTTCGCTAATATTAAAACTTAAAGGAAATGAAAGTGCTTGTTATTTTCTGAAATTTGAAAATAATTAAATTTTTGGACGAACTATAACCCACTAAGGCTGTATAGTCACAGATGAGTCGAAAATAATAAGATTGGTGATACCAAGTTCATATATAAATATATCGCAACAAATATAATACGATTAATATACTTAGATTAGTCTAATAAAATTATCCACTATGAAGGATACTTGAAAATGTATATAGTATGTAACTTCAATAACCCTTGTATGATCGTATTTCTCACTCTAAACAGATGACTTATCTGTTTACTTTACAAAACTCAGCACACTGTACATGTTTCATAAATACTTTGAAGCACGGTTCGAGTTGAACGGGTACAAATCGTAAATGACGAGCCATTTTATCCTGTCGCCCAAGACTATGCAATATTAATTGAGTAACATTTATTGGTAAACCTTTTTAAGTTACTCCATAGGTGTATTTTCAAATTGTTTCCATATTATTAATTGGCAGTGTTTGTAGAATATGCATTTACAAATTTAGCCAGTCCCGTGAAGGAAAACAAAATGGTTTTGGAATACTGTGTAGTACACACGCTGCCCAATAATAAATACGGAAGCAATTTCAAAATACACCAATGAAGTTTCTTAAATGAGTTATTCAACAAATATATATTTCCGATAAACAAAATAGTTTTACTTATTATTCATTATTAATTTTAAAAATAGTTTCATTACAAATAATATTTATTTTATGAACAAGTAGCAAAGTTCCATTAGTCAACGTGAGTCACGTATCAATATGCAATGAAGTATGCAAAAACAGTAGGGTCATAAAAGTATTTTCACGACAGGCACAAAAGTAATATTTTGCTCTGATATTTATGGTTTGTTTACACTGACCATGCGAGACACACGTGCCAATATTGCGCCCTCCGTGTGTAAATAGGCATGCTCTAGTAAGAAATAATATATGAATAACAAAAGGAATAACGTTAGGAATATTTATTTGATTTTGACAGTATAAACCAGTACGATCGTTGTTTAAATTGCCGAATATATCGTTGTTTTCATTTAAATTCTTTCCTTTGATCTCGCCGGAATGTATGAGAAAATTATTACAATTATTTGGCAGCACTGTCGAAAATATTGTAAATAGAATTTAATTTTATCTATAAATCAAATTTTAATCTCACAACTAGCAGTCTTATAGTGGCCAAATATTCGTCTGTGAGAGTTCACTCCCGTAAGTTACAGACGAGCAATCTATAAGTTGAATTTTCTTCAAATAATTTTTTATTTCTATTCCAAGATATCGTTGTGCGTTTTTGTGATGAGTCAAAAGTGCTTCTCTCGTAGAAATTTCACAATTTTGCTTTTTTAATGAAAGTCTTGAAGAGGCCGTCAAATTATAACAAACCACTCAATGATTTAAGAGTTGGCCTTGGCACTTTTGACGAAGAAACGCCTAATCATTATAACTGGGCGTGTCGAGCGATACAAGGGGTCAATTTTCGGTCAATGACAGATTTACACCGCACTGAAAAAATCATCAAAGTTAAAAAATGACGACGTTCTAAAAAATTGGAATCAGATACCTTTGTCATAAATGTTATATCTACAATCATATTCAATACTTACTTTTTTTTGCAGTAATTTCTACTGTACATACTTTATATTTTGAATTGTAAAGTTTAAATGGTTGGACAGCAAGTTCCAGTCCTTCACCTCATCTCCAATTTGAAAAAAAAATCTTCATTGATGAATGTTAATCATTTTCTACATATGCATCACCGACTACAGGCCGGGAAATTAATTGAATTCGAATTGTTTATAAGGTGACAATATATATACCATCGGAAATTACTTTAATTGAATCAAACGTTTTCGAAACTGGCCTTTTACTGCCTATTTTCCACTGGTGAGGTTTGAAGTCTGGGCCTTTTCAGGTATGCGCTATTTATTTTAGGTGTACGCTGAAGTACCATTCAAATATTTTCAGTAGCTCTCTTATAAGAAACAATTTTGGCATGAAATACGTGTGATATTTATTCTTAACATTCCTGAAATTTCAGGACAGCTTTAGCTTATTATATCACTTTCTGGAGTCCAATGACCACAAATAAAAAGGACCAAATCACTGTAAAATTTAAATTTATTTTATATTTCTACTATAACAATAACAATGTTAAACTGCGACAAAAAATAGAAAATCTAAAACTAAGATTTCATACAACATTTTTAATCAATAATACCATTTTTCATATAAGTATATTAAAAGTCGCGTCAAGAAACCCTGTAATTTGCATGCAATTTTCACGCCTTCATATTTCGAAAAAGGGGTGTGCAACAGGCGGTCCACGGGCGACAACCCGGCCCACAAGTCTATTTAATATGGCCCTTGTCAACACTCAGCTTTTGTACCATCAAACCTAAAATTTTAATCCGACAGCAGTTTATGTCTAGGAAGGTTTTTTACTCTTGTCGCTACAATAAATCTTACATTGTGATAATTTTTTGAATTCGTTGTGTACGTGAAATTTTTGTGTGTGACTCAGCTAGATGTCTGAAGTTGGTTATGACTCACCGAAAAAAAATGTTGCACTGCCTGCTTTAAAATTTGTTAATGAGAACATAAATTTTTTATGCAGTATATACGATACGGTAGCTTCACAAATATTAGGCTTTTAGGGGTTGGTCTTCAGTGCATATTGCGCTATTGTCAGACTACTCTCTAAAATAAAAATGTAAAATGAGAAAACTCTATTAACACTGAATAGGGATTAGAGGGATTGTAATATGACTATCCTCTGTTTGCTGCAACTTTTAATGCAGCATTTGCGTCAATCCAACTTGTGCGTCGATTTCCCGAAGATCCTGTGGGAACATTTGGTGCATTTATGGTTAAATTAGCATTCTGCATTCTAAGTAGCATATCACGGTCCCTTTTAATTTCTTCAAGTTCTTTTTTAATCATCCATTTCCTATGAGCTTCTTCGGATTTCTTTTTACGTTCTTCCTCTGTTCCACCTTCAAGAGTATGTTCTCCATTTTCTTGCTTCAGTTTTCCATCCTTCGCAGCCTCTTTGATCTTTTTCCATTGATCAAAACTCATTTTCTTTTTATATTTTGCTTTCTCAGCAGCCTCTCTTTCTTCTAGAAATTGCATTCTAAGCTTCTCATGTTCTTCGAGATCGCGTTTTTTACGTTCCTGACAATGAAAGGTAGTTGTAAATTATATATAAAACATAAAATTTGTTCAGTTAATTATGTGAATTCAATGACGCAGAATTTTTAATTTATATTTTGTAAGATATTCTTTCTATCCGTTCTGAACGAGGCTCTGTATACGCAGCACAGACATCATGCGTACAAATAAGTTGAATAAGTAAATGAAAAACGACCAATCTGACGCAAAGTGTCTAAGTTGCGGTGGAATATATTGTTTTACAGTAGACTGACAAAAGAGATCCATAACACCACAGTATATCAATTTTTTTTAATGGTATTGCGACCAACAAAAAGTACTAGTCATCCTAAATATGTGTATTGGATGGCGGCTCGTTAGTCATCACTCAATGTTTAAAAAGTGACAATTTCAATGTCCTTTTTATCTATTGTTGCTTTATTAACATTTTCCGTATTCATTTTAGATTTTTCTGTGCTGCTCCATATACTTGGGCATTGGATGAATACGAAGATTTTCGACAATCCAGTGTCGTTTGACCAATATTATTTGGAAGACAGAGTTACATCTAAATCAAGCTAAATTGTTACGTGTTTGTCAATTTATGTACAAACAAGCGACCGAGCCTCCTTGACACCCACCATATGTGATATACTGAAATGCGAATTGTTTCATCACAATCAAGGGACGCAATCAGCACAACCAAGCATAATATTTATTTAACCGTACTGATGGTTTCGTTTTTTATTATTTTGAAATAATTGGAAAACTATTATTTGGTCAAAACCGATTTTGCTTCCCCCATGTCAACATATTACAGTCATAATTATACATGTTTTTGGCAGAAAGCCTGATTCTGGTCAGACAACGGGTTGGAAAGACAAATATTTGTAACTATACAACGCGCATCCTGCCTTGTAGGTTAAATTTTAAGTTGATTGATGGTTCAACGAGCCCTATGATTTTTATTACTGCTTGAGTTTACATAATATTGAACAATCAAAACAATACGTGGGTGTTTGGTTTATATTGTAATAAAATAAAATTACAAAGCTCTTACACGGGGCAATAGACGCGAAAAACTTGTAAAAAAGTACATATAAAACTGAAAAGTAAAAGAATCGATATGCTGAGAATTGATGAAAAAGGGCGAAAAACAACTCGTTATATCGTGTAAGGATTAATAGTCAGTCACATTGCTAAGTTCTGACTAATGATATCTGTGATAAGCGTAACCATAGGGAGTCAGGGATAGGTAATTAACATCTCTCATTGATGATTCATGCCCGGCCCTGCATTAATAAGGAGATATATGCGGATGAAAACTCTCCCAAAACCACCAGCGCCAAAGTGAACGCTAATTGTGAACTTCCAACAATACACGAACCGATTTAAATTTTACGGCAATGTACACAATCTTCCTCTCCCACGAAGAAAAACTCGTTAAATATCACGCTTTAGCACGTCTACAAAGCGATCTTTATGTAATAACTCTGGTTTTGTTTCAACGAATGCGTTGTCAGCAAATTATTGTACTTTGACATGAAGCAAGTTTCTTTTGTTCGAATGCGAAACAAAAACAGTACAAAATCGTATCCTGAAGTCGTTGCTTCTTTTTAGTAAAATCAATTTAAAGTGAATTCCAAATGAAGTTTTCCTCTATTTTCGGATATTTTTTATAACTTGGTACAAATTGGTAAAGTTTAGGTTGCTCTCTAATTTTATTCCTTAGCATCCTCTCTTGACGTCATTATTATAGCTATTAATAGAAATTGTTCACAATTTGGCTTAAATATGACGTCATAATACTATTGACAGGACTCAAAATAACAAAGATACTCTGAATACATGTTATATGTGTGATGCCGCTAAAAACGATCAATATCTCGGAATCTGTAGAAAATTTTCCACTGTTTGCTTGCTTGGAAAAAATAACTTACCTCAGTCTGTTTACTCCATTCCTCGTAACTAATATTATGTTTCATGTTTGTCTTGTGGTTTTTTATTACGTCTTTCGAGTTACGCCGAGCGGTGTTGGCAGCTTCTTGCATCTCTTGAAACTTCTTCAGGTGTACCCATTCGTCAAATGTCATCTGGCTCGCCCTCCTTTGCCCACCTACAGAAGGTCTTCTAACGTCTAATGATGTCATGCCTGAAATTGGGAAGGCACTACTTCGCCTTCCTTTATTCATTGCTGCCACTGGAGGAGCTTGTTCACGAGACCGGCCCGCACGGGATGCGTGCCATCCTGCCGGGGCACCTTCTAACTCTAGTTGTGGTAAATCCTCCAAATGACGCGGGCCATTATCCTGAAAAATAACGCATATCAGCTTGTTGGATATTTGAAACCTGACGTCAAACTTATTCTAGACTATCATCTTTCTCCACCGCATTCAGTCTGTGCACTTATGTGAGACAGTAATTTTGTCTGGAATTTCGGAAATTATTTTTAAAACATAACTAGAATCATGGCATAGAACCGTTTGAAAATGAAAGTAATCACGAAAAATGTATCAGGCTGATCAAACAATGGTGTAAATTCAATGAATCTCACAGCAACATCATCATCTTCTTCATTTTCTTCAGCAAGAGAAGATTTTTTTCTTTTCTTTTCCAGTAACATTCTTCGTCTGCGACTAAAAAAATTAATCCTCACCATTAAATACTATTGCCAATCACTGACATTTACGTTTACTTAATAGAACCGTTTTTTGTCAAGTGTATAACAGACTTTTATCTCATATGTTACATTTTCACGTTTTATTCAATTTTTATTGTTATTTTAAGCACGCGTACTGACGCTTTGGTATAGCAATGAGGAAATAAATTAAGGATCCAACAGAAATCTCTAATAGAAGCAGAATCTTACCTAGAAAACTGATTCGGACTCATTGATCTCGTCCTTGTGATTCCTTTAGATTTCAATGACCAAACTGCGTCTCTAGCTTCATCCTCTAACTCATCCGAAGAGTTGTCATCACCATTCTGCGAAAGCAAATCGAAGAAGAAAATGTACGTTAAAAGATTCGTACATGGTCAAAATCATTCGGGATAACCATTTTCGTCGCAATGAACTCGCAGAAGGTACCCCTTCGAGTGTTAGCGCGAATATTACCGCTTTGACTGCAACAGTCTCCCGTAAATGAAGATTTTAAAAGATATGGGTATTTTAAATTCTTGTGTGACATTCAAATATATTTTCAAAA
Organism: Styela clava; assembly: GCF_964204865.1. NCBI lineage: Eukaryota > Metazoa > Chordata > Ascidiacea > Stolidobranchia > Styelidae > Styela > Styela clava. The sequence goes on along the minus strand of NC_135259.1, from coordinate 8,943,467 downwards.
TTCAAGCGTAAGCTTAAATTTTTAGAATTCGTTCGCCACATTCAGAACGTTTTATCCTAACCCAGCGTGGAATTAGATATACATTTCAAGATTTGATTTACACAAATGATTAAACAACCCAAAGTCAGTAATTAATCTAAATAACGAGTTATTGTTGTTTAATCATATATATTATATAAGGTTTCGATGTACAAACGTTCAACTAACAAATGTCGGAATACAACAAATGCTTTTTTTTCAAAATTTTGACTAATGAATATATTCGAATTGCGAAAAAAAAAAAGCGGTCAAAAATACGGAACAAAAGTGTTCTCTTTCACCCAAATTTTGGGTGAAATATTGGGTCCTTCAGAAATTAAAAAAAATAAAATAAAGTAATAGGCTTCTAACAAATTACTTTATATTGCTTGCGCCATAAATTGCTAGTAAATCAATTTTTTCTAGCAACAGTAACATTAACAAGAATACCAACATTAAAAACAACAACGATTCAACACAAAAATTCATAGGACTAATTAGTGTCCAACGTGATGGAATCGCCTGCAGTTTGGTATCAAAATATGATCTGGGCATAAAATAAAACACTATAGCCAAACAATTCTTCTGCAGATTTTATGTGATAATAAAATTATAGCCATAATTACACATCAAAGTCTCAAATCTATATTGAAGTAGAAAATACTGAATATATCAGTAGAATATTTTTGCATCGCCATTTCGATCACTTTTACATATTTCACAACTGAATAAGGTTTGTCACCGTGACAAATTTTTGCTTATTCATTTTTGTTTATCATGTCGGTGACAAGACATACAAATGTCGTCATTGCGGTTTGTTACAACAATAAATCTAATACAATATTCCTATAATTTGGGTACGCTTTGAATCATAAATTGTTAATAACAAATAACATTTTTGACGCTGAACTGAAAACAATTGAAACCATCATTGACCTTGAACCACAGTGTTCAGAATTCTCCCCTTTTTCGATATTCTGTTACCACTATATTAGCTACCACAAAACAAGATTACTGCTGTAAATCATATAGCGCAAATTTAGACTCACCTGCATATTTATTTTTCTAATGAGGCAGATTCGCTTCTTTTCGGTGAACTTTATATTTAATGCAAATCTTTTCTTCAGGCTTTTATTCGATCTATCTGATTTGCGTTAATCTTCACTCATTAAGTACCGTCTTGTATTGTGTGCTTCACAGGGCACTGAGGTCGTCAAAATGCCGTACGCACCCTTTGTTTGCGAATATGTAGGTAAGATTTCTTTTCGATCGCCACAACGCTCACTTAAAGACGAATTTATTTCGGCAATAAACTATAAATTATATTTATTCAAGACATCTTCGCCCTAACAGCACATATCGTAACTTTTATGTATATATGTAACCACGTGACACAATGAAGGGAAGGTGGGAAAAGCTATCAGGTAAGAAAAATGTATTGAAACTTCGTCCATGACAATAATTTTTGGCAATTTTGCACACAACATTTCAGGGATTTTTTATCGGCTCATATCTCAACTGAAAGTAAAGATGATAAAGTGAGATAGAGGACGTAAAATCAGGCGTAAACAATGCGATTGCCATACTCGACATTTATTGCAGATGAATTTATATTGTTTGCAATTTCTGGGTAGCGCGTTGTTTACGAAGTATTCGTTTAACAATTCAGGCCTATTTATAGAAAACACGTGTAACGCTTTTCAAATCTTAAATAGTCATGTTGCTGAATTAAAAAAAGTATATAGCAAATTTTCATGCGATGGTTATAACATTCCAAACTGGCGTTACAATTATGTCGTGAGAAAGAGCACGCCGAGAAAAAAAAACGACATCGCTATTTGATACTACGTAACCTTTACACCGCGAGTATGAATAACTTTACATATCTATAGCAATACCTTGACTGTCCCAGTTCTGTGATGATGATTCTCCTGGTCTAAATTTAAATACCAAGTGATCCGAGTCACAATTGTAAATGTGCTTTTGACTTATTTGTTAAAAGCATGAATTACATCAAAGGCAGTGCTTTTAATTCCCGCATGTTCCAGAAGTTGAGTGAATACCTAAACTCCGATCCTAAATATTTTCTCTACTACACAGAAGCGCGATGGTTGTCAAGAGGCAATTTGGTAGCAAGAGTATTCTGCTCCGTGATGAGCTAAAGATTTTTCTGGAAGTAGCAAAACCTGAGCGAACCTTTCAATTGCGTTGTAGGATATCCAAGGAGGCGCGATATGACGTTCCCAATAAAAAACTTTTGATTAATTTTATAATTTACTTGTTTCATTCTATATATATAGTTTATTATCAATCTTCTAAATAGCCGGGTCCTCCTCCTGGCAACCATACCACCAGTTTTTATCTCGCTAAATCCGAGCGACGATAACTAACCTCGATTGTCTGAAAAGACAATTGCTCTGTGCGTGTGGCCCCAGTTTGGGTGAAAATATTTTTTTTTCAACAAAAGGCATCTATGTTGAATTGGTATTGATGATTTAGTCTCTTGTTGAGTTAATATTTCTTGCAAAGAAAACAACAAGAGATGTTGCTACACAATCTTCGTAATTTTAACAATGTTTGGTTGCATGTGTTCTATTCCGATGTTTCAGAAGATGAATAATAGTTATTCTTATATGTTACTTGCCAACCATCTTCTTGCTATTACATCAATGCTCCCAAATTGTTCTTACTACACAACAAACTACAATGGTACAGACTATAGGAACATATCTTGATATCATTATATTTTTCTTGTTTTGGAAGTACTGGGATAACAGTTTTTCCAAAGTCGAAAAGTTAATCATTACTTAACGATGGTCTTGTTTTCTTAGTTTTTATTGTAGGAAGATTATACTACTAAAATTGATATAGATCCCAGTGTAATTGACAAAGGTTTATGCTTTACAATTTCTACAATCTTGTCCCGATGGACAAGTTTATTGTGCTTTAGAACGGTGTTCCCATACTCTTTGATTTGCTTGTAGCGAGAAAAAGAATAGAGAATTCTGATCGAATAGAGAATTCGAATTGCGAATGCGTCGTATCCATGATCCGATGTTTAAAATTTTCCCTTCCCATCTCTATTCTTTACTGTTTCTGCTGCAAAATGCTAAGAGATCATATATTTTGTCTAATATTATTGTATACTTATTGCCTACCCTATGCACCTACCGCGATTTCGAGAAAAGAATATAATAGTGAGTTCTTAAGATATTATACAGCGGATGGCTTCGAATGAATGCTGATTGAAATTGTTGACAATCTAACCTCACAAAATTGCTTATTGCAATAAATAAACATTTGGTTGAAAACAGATTTTATTTTTTTCCAGTAGAATCCATAACAAAATACATGAAATATTGACTTTTATGACCACGTAGAACAAGCTTTTCAAATTTCTTCATTATATTGCTTGAGCCAAGTATTTTCTGAGATGTCTCAATAAAAGCGGGTGCTTATCATGATCAGGTTCACCTAAAGCAAAAATTATATCACATCAATTCAGAAAGTTTAATTTTTAAATTGTCTCCAGACACACACTAATTATAGTTATTGATTGTAGAATCTTGCTTGGAAAAACGTCACAAAAAGACATAAAAGAGAAAAACACTAACCATCAGATTCCAGGGTGTCGTACGCAAGAGGGACCATTGCAACCAATTGCACGTAGGGTAATCTTCCATCTTCTACACCACCTATGTGAAACCCATCGAGCTCTGCTTCAGTCCTTACAGGAGCAGCATAGATTTTGGTGACTATGCAACACACGATTGCAACAGCAATTGCCAACGTTGTGGAAGACATTTTGTTACGGGAAAGGTTTTCGAAAGAATTATTCTCCACATATTTCAGAACGGCTCTATATAAAGCAAATTTCGTGTTTATGTTACATCATACATTCCGCATGGATGTTCGCACATTGGATGAATCAGATGTCGAAATCAACACATCAAGTAACTTGGACGAATTACCTAATCATATAACGTACGAGAGTTAAGTCAACCTAGCTTCGTCTCGGCTGATATGGTATCTTTGCACTCCGCATATCAATGCGAATAATATTTAAGATGCTATATTTTCTACAAAGGCGACATTACTGGGATATTTCAATAAATCTTCCAAATAAAAATGATGTTATACCATTATCCTATACGCTTATCCGCCGCATTGGTCACAGATTTCCGGCAAATTTAATGACTGAACGCACACGGAAAGATTAACAATATCCTTTGGTACATCCTGGTACAACATACAAGACCAAAAATGTGATAGAATTCAGGTGTCTCAAACAACAAAAATACATTATTTCTGGTCAGTTGATACATCCCCAATATATCAGAAACCAGGAATGCAAAGTTGCAAGTAAGACTGTTCAGATAGTGTCGTAGCATCACGTACGCGATTTCACTCTTGAGATCCTATATTGATAACAAAACCGTTCTGTAATACACAAATTTACTGGTCCCAATTAAATTTGCATTTGTAGCAAGATTGTAGGTTGATTTGAAGCATTACACGGCGGGAACATGATGGCTGGATTTGGTGTCAAGTAATGTTAGCAGCTAATGTAGACTACTGAATACGGACTACCATGTATACACGTATCAAAAGCTTGCAACTTAATTCAATACAATGTGTATTTGTGAATGGAACATAAGTACATACAATTACACTTAAACAAATAATTGGATAACAGCCAAACTAAACCGATATTAGTCGGCTCGGCACAATTAATCAAAATGATCAATATATTTTCATTTGCTAAGAAATGTACCACGGTCAAGTGATAGGCGAATTAGGACCTCACATCAACCAATGGTGATTTCAGAAAGTTGATGTTATAGCGCCAGTGTTTTCCACGTAGAAGTCGCAACGTTCATTATATCTCTTCAACAAATTTCATACAATACAATAAATAAACAATAAAGTAAAGGAAACAAGATACAAAAATATAAATTTGAGTTATTGATATCGTTAAATTAAGACATTATCGTTTTTAACTTAAGACATTATCGTTATTAACCTCTTCGTTTCGTTCATTTTACTAATATTACTGAAAAATGAAGATAAAACCCCACAAGAACAGAACAAAAATTAATTGCTCTTCAATACAAAAAAGCACAGGCAGTAATAGTAATCTTCTAGACAACATTTACATTTTAGAAAATGTGAATTATGTAATCATAGTTTCAAAAAAACTAAGCCCTTTTCACCTTTCATACTCCAATATTTCAAGAAGGCGTTATATATGTAGCGGGTATAGGATCAAGAATCCATATATTCGTATGATAATTAAACCCCCGCATGAAGCAGTAAAAATAAGCATAAATTTGATAAAATAAGGGATAATTTAATAGGAACTATAACAATAGAGCTAAATAACACAATATGTTAAGTACTACATCAGTGATGCTAATCCATATCAATATTGTGTATTAACTCAGCATTGATTTGAGTTATACGTAGCATTACTGATGGAACGGATAGCTACGAAAGACCGCCCAGCAAAATGCTTGGGTCGAAAAACAGTGATCACACAATATTAGGAACACGTTGTCCAAATCACTCACTGGGCAGATGAGCACTTGATAGGACAACTTCTGCTCAGAAGAATGAAAATGCTCGTCATGCTAATCAGACTAAATTTGCCCATTAAAGCACGTATTCGTCTATTCAAATGTGTACCTTTTTACCACATTATCCAGAGTTTCTTGAATGTGTGCAATTTTGTCGTCACCCACTACGTCACGAAGAACACCAACACAAACACGAATGTCTCCTTCTTCAGTGAAATCTTCCTCGCTGATACCTCGTGAAAATAATTGGCTGCTATCATTGGCGGTTTTAGCAGATGTTCTTCGATGATAAAACTCTTGACTCCTCGCCAGGCCATCAATAAATCTCAAGAAAAAATGCACGATGGCATAACATCCAAAATAATTCTAAAATTTCTAATACCAACCTACCGGGAATACTTAGATTTGAATCAGCAATCGTTATTTAATTTTTCTGGAGAATTCGTATTCACTGTATAACTAACTATATGAATCGACTCCCACAAATATTCGTAACTACTCGAGGAATATAATGTATTACATATAATAACGTAAAAACCAACCGAACCGCTTTGATGTTACTGTGAATATACAGAGGATTAATATAATATAGAACAAACTTTTATACCTGGAATCAACCGAGTCAAGATATCTGTAAGGTCGTGGCCAAAATGTTGAAGATATTGCATCCTCAAGAATATTCTCCGCAATTGTCATAGCGGCCCTTGCCGCTATTGATGGTATGAATTGAGAAAAGTTGTAATCAGCTAGTCCATAGTCCAAGAGGCATCGTGAAATACAGAGCAACTTTCTGAAAAATGATATCATTACATCAACGATACAATTGGTGATATTAAAATGCAAACTCAGTGGACATAACTTATTAATATTACTCAAAATTACTTTAGGTAGCTCGGTGGTCGACTCTTGCAACGTTGGGCTTGCCAATCACCGAATGTCCCAATCTGCCGTCTGTCAGAGTTTTGCTCGTATCTCGATATGACGTAGTAATCCAAAAACGAGTGAGCGGTTGGAACATTCAGATCAAATTCTAGTATATCCAGTAGGTGACGCTCGAGCGAAAGAAGTTGCGTTTTTGAATACAGGTTACGACAAAGCATAAGGCAGGTGGTAACCGGTGGAATATCAACTTCTAGCTATAAAAATGAATTGAATGATTGTTAAACAAGACTAGCAAATTTACAAGTATCTTTTCATTTTGTCGATAACATGTTTGATAATTATATAACTAAATCAATACATAACTTATTAATTCTCACCGAACGTACCACGATTCGCAATAGAGCATCATGGCGGAATGTATATGCGTGAAATAGGAAATTGAACAAAGAAAGGACTGCGTAATTTGGATCTTATCTAATCCAAACGATGCGAAGCCCGGCAGCAGTTGAGAGGAGTAGGGATGAATATGATATGATAATATGGCGATCGCCTGCTCTGTAAAGTTCCGTAGTACTATATGGAATACGCAAATTTTAAAATTTCAAATCACCGTAAACATTGCTCTAACATTTTCCCTCCCGTGCAAAACAGTATTTAAGTTCAGATATTTTATAATGCACACTGTACAGAATAATCGTGAACTAACCTGTTTAGTGGCAACTAACAAGCTAGTAACTCCAAGCAACTGATAGTGACCACGATAAATTCTTTTCTGTCTTTCAGTATAGCGGTCAAGAATATTGATGGTCAAATGTAAACTCTGACCGTTGAACTTGTAATGGTGTGAAATTTTGGTGAGCCATTCGACAAGTATACTTCTCATACTGTGCTTTATCTATTGTAGACATAAAGGGGAAAAACAATAATAGAATGTAAATTATACAAGATACACTGGTGCATATATTTGCACAATGTCCAGATAAAATCCTCAAATAAGCTGAGGTAGATACAGCAGTAGCCACTCGGAAGAGAAATATAAAATTATAGATAAATATAAATGGGCAATGTAACACTGATCACGATTTAGAATGCTCGTTCAACAAATACGCACTCACATTTGGCTGTCCGCGAAGACAATGAGATGGATGCGACACCAATTCTTTTTCACACATGAAATTGTAATATTGAACCATATCTTCAGTATGAATAGGATGGAGTTGAAAGGGAAGTATCGTGTCTGGATCATGGAAAAGATCCAGAAAATCTTTTGTATCTGAAACACAGCGGGTTTTCTGTAAGCAAATGATAAAAAAATAAGGTGCGTGTAGGCATGCAAGTAAAAAAAAAATTTACCCTGATATTCCGGTGATCTGTAATATACGTTGTCATCTTCGACACCGTAGTCTTTTCCGGCTGTGGGGTGGTCGGCGTGGGCTCCGTGAACATGAGCATGAGTTAGAGAATTGTCGGAATTCAAAGGTAGATTAGCAATCTGTCCGAGGGGGTATCCAACGTTGCCATATTCCGCTTCTTGTCCTACAATTGGTGATGAGGCATAGTAAACTGTCGATTCCGTTGTGCAAGATGACGCACCTAGCGGAGAATCGTCACTTCCAGACAAGTATTGGGCGTATTCAAGGTTTGCGTCGGAGTCCGGTGGCGTTACAGCAAGCCCTTCGTTGCTACGGAAACGTTTTATGCAAGATTCACGTGAACGAAGAAGGTCGTCGTCATCGTCGCTGAAGGCGTTGGATGACCGTTTCACTGATCCATACTGATTTGCACAAATGCTCGATTCGGATCCAGATGTACAACTAGTACTGCTTTTGTCAGAAGAAAATTGGTTCTCGTGAAGCGATTCGCTGTGGCTAGAGTTTGTGTCATCAATGCTGTCGGGGCCAAAATGACGAACGCATTTTTCTCGGCAATACAAGAATTCCGTGCTTGAATCAGAATCATAGACGTCATCGTTTGGAGACTTGTTGTCGTCAGTTTCTTCTGGTGAATTGGAATAATTCGACACTCTTTCCTCGTCTTCATTATTATTTAATCGATCTTGATATTTTTGAAGAAGAGTCGCTTCAGATTGATGCTTTTTTCTAAAAACCATCGATTCTTGAACGACTTCATCCTGATCTGTACTGCTGTACGAATCTTCATAGAACGGGGCGTATCCAGAAGACCGGTTGGGGGATCGATTTGTCATTTTACAAACGATTGAGGATCGAGTATCCGGAGAATATTTTCTTGCATCGTCCAGAGATATTTCTTCATCATCTCCCTCTTCTCGACTAGAATCTGACGACTCATCAAGTGCATCTGCGAAACCGTTCGCATTTCTCGCCGCCCGGTTATTCTGCTCCAGCTGATTTGACCCTGCAAAATTATTGAACGACACTAGCCGATCACGACCGTTTTTAAAATGATATACGTGATATTTCGTAGAAATGAGAGGATTAGTCTGCGATATATATTTGTGTGGCTACACTTGTGAAAGTAGTCATATTTTCAAACGGGATTCTATTTACGCGAACTATTGTCATTGACTCTTTGTTCGCCAACTGAGCTAATACAGAGTAAATCGGACTCACGTGCAATTTTAACATTTATCGTGCCAGTCATCACCCTTCTTTCGTATGTACTCTCTTCGTCGAAATTTTCAACAAAGTTGGAAAATGAAGAAGAGCGATCGGCGAAGCTGAAGTCACATGCCAGTTTTGGATTCAGAACACCATTGCTAAGTCGTAAAGTTGATGTTGACACCGTCTCTGACGAAAAGGTTGTGTATTTTTCTGTGTACAGAAAAGGCTTTGCTCAAATAACGATGAAATGAGTTTAGTTTAGTTTTACATCAAGGACCACAAATATTCAGAAATGCGACATTTTCGACCATTATTTATTCCAATTCGGTTTAATTCATATCAAATGGTGTGTTATGACATCAACTATTTCCGAGTTTGAACAAAATATTTTGAGTGTCATAGAAGAGAGTACATTTGCTGTCACGTGGTATTCTATTTTGGTATGTATCCCTTTATAGTATATATTAATCTTGATGCTACAAAGTCGGATAAGGCGGTACAAAGCACTGCGTTGAGTGTATGGCTTCTGACAAATCAATTATGTATATTAGTTTATGCTGCAATCTTTATTACATACGATAAACGATATCCTCTTTATTGTTGAAGGTCGTCTCTAAAGAAGACTTCGATTCAAACAAAAGAATTTTTTCGGCGACATTTGAATACGAAGGATAAGTTGATGAGGACTTCTAAAAAAGGTCAGAGTCAAGTATAAATAGAGAATTCCCATTAGGTATAAAATAATATTGTTTGGTTAAGAACTGTTGGATTTCTATTCAAGATATAATTTGCTTCTATACATTGAGTTCTTTTTATTTTGACGTCGGGTTTGCTCTTTAGGGAGTTGATTCGTTCTTAATAGAACGATAATTGTTGTGACAGTTGGCAACCAATATTCGTGGATACTCCACTTGGCGTTGTCTCAGAGAGCAGGAATAATTTTTATCCATACTCCACAAACAAGATAAAATCAAAATTTTCGCGTTCGCTGGATTTTTACATGTTTTCAATTAAAGACCAAGATCTTCTAAAAATGAACTAATCATGAAATTTGACGTCTTTACCAGATAAATGAAAATACCTCACATTTCATTCAATAACAAAATGTTCTCTACTATCCTAAGCGTAAAGAAATATTCTAATAGGATACACGGTGATATCTTACCATTTCCAGCGTCGGGTGAGATGGGTGAACTCTTTTTATCTTCAAACTTATTCCGAATATTTCCGAACGCATCAATCAGATATCCCCCCTAATTCAAAACAATGCCTCAAATCCCACAATCGTTTTTTGGATACCTGCCCATTACCCAAACGACACGGAGTCCTGTGCCCACGCTGTTATAAATTTACTACCTCGAGAATTCTCTAATACAGTATGATGTTTACAAACAACTGTAACTAAATCTTATCGCCTGTGTTGGTTGTTTTATTGTGGCTCGATAAATTGGAATTATTACTTGATTACCTATTTTGTCACATGTCGTTTGTTAAGTACTACTGTTGATTAGGGGTGTTGAAATATATAAACTTTAATGTTTTCAATAGTATTTCAAATTTAGGGGGATTTTCTGATTCGCTCTCAATAATATCGTAGGCAGAAAAATGGAGTTCGGAGTAAAAGATTTCTTTTGGGAATCTAATATCATATGGAATTCTAGAGAACTTCATCAAAACCAATAGCTATCCACAATAATTTATTATTTAATAATGACATTGTGCCCGTATTATTGTATTTTCGAACAAATTGCCTTTCTCATTTTTTACATCTGGAGCAAATATGAAATATATAATTCTATGCCTGTACGTTATGATGTTTACCATGCTTAGAAATAAAATAAATAAAAACTCAATGATGCCGTTCTTCAGAAATTCAATTGGTATTTAACATATAATGTTCAATATTTGTAACTCTATATCGAATGAAATTCTAAATTATGAAAATTCGTGGTAGTTTTAGAATCAGTTGTTTTCACTCTTCATATCTTCCCAGCACATTCCTGGAGTGATGGTAATTGTGTCAACTGCAATGTCACCACGGAAGTCGGTTCCACGATGCATAATGAATTGCACCTGGAAATGATTCAAGAACTAAGGCATATCTATGAAATATCCGGGAAATTTTTTTCAGTCGTAATATTTGTCATATTATTTTGATTTCAGGTGATAAATTGTCGAAACATTAAACCAATACCGGCGACTAGAATTTTTGCATTTCAAGACACGTCTATGCAAAGTAGTTGAACTACTCTATGATTCATAATTTGGTTGAAGTCATCGCAGTTTTTCTATTTATCACATATTCATTGCAAAATCTTAAGTTTGTATTTTGAAAATACCACTCCGTAAAATGCAATTAAATCTCAAAATAGCTTTGTGCTATGATCACGATCGCGGAAAGAATTAAAATTGAACTGATGTGTTCATACCTGGGGATAGTCGGAGTCGCTCACAGTCTGCCATCCACTGATCCATGCATCTTCAGAGGAAGTACGCCTCCATGTCTCTTTACCATTGACACGAATTTCAAAGTAAACTCCTGGGCCACTCCACATATGACATTTTAATCTGTTTTAATATAAAAAATTTTACACACTTAAGCTCACGCTCTTGAAAAAAAAAATGAGAATGTCATACTGTGTCATCATTTATGGGCTAAAGAACTTGCATCTTTATCCCCAGACTCAAAAAGTTTGAACAAAATAAAAAATATTCTTTGAGAATATAAACGTAGTTTACCTTATGCAAAAGCATCCGCGTAATCCAGGAGGACTATTTAGAATAGCTACTTCTCCATTTGCCGCAGGAAAACTCGCTTCAGCATACACGTAGTTTACTGAAATGTAGATTTATTCATTACCATAACCAAACAGTCGTAAAAATCTACAGATGGAACTCAACGGAAAGTTATGGGCAAGTGGGAAACTTCAAACAATTAGGTGCAGACGGCGCTGCCTTCGGGGCCTATAACAAATAAAAACGTTTTGAATTCACATTACATTAGGACATTTTACAAAACAACATACCAAACACAATAAAATACGTTTGTACCTCCATCATGTGCAGCCGAAGGTCCTGTTTTCGGTGATGGAGTCGATCCACTCAGGCGCGTCCATCTCAATGCTGCGCTCGGATCATTCCACCACCCACCAAAATCAGTTTCGAATGATGTGTCTACATCAAGAACCATACAAATTATTTTTATCGTAAAATGATCCTATAATTTTTGCACAGTTGTAATATGATTGTAAAAAAAATAGTTTGCTTTGAAAGCACAAACGTTTGATCTGCCTCTTCTAAAATAACTATTCCACAAAAGGATGTGCTATCACAGTCGAGTATAGATCCTCATAAAAATGTTGCCTTATAAGAACTGACATAAATTTAAAATACATGCCAACCCGTGTTGGAAAGGAAAATGAGATTAAGAGATATGTCGTACTTGATGGACATATAATATAAAGTTAGTAAACTGTAACACCTAATTTGACGTCGCCGTATGATCAAACGCTAATGATGTTTTCCAATCATTTCTTGTATCATACACAAATAAATATATTATATACCAACGTACTCATCGATGTCATCAAAGTATAATCTTGCGCAAAGGCGGATCCGCAGGAAAGATCGAGTTCAATCGTCGGTCTTGGAACGCATTCAAGCTTTACTGATAAATCAGTTAAAATTTCCGTGTGTGATTTGACGACAGTTGCCCTGTATATATGTTGAAAATATGTTTTAGTGTTAATATGGAAGGAGGCAATATCAACCAGCTGTTGTTAATGACCCAAAACGGATCTCAGACAATAAGATTAGGAGTTATAAAACCACATTCGTGTTGTTTATTGAAAGCAATTTCAAAAAAATAAAATACATTACATCAAATCGTAGAAGGGTTTGCTGAAATCGCACGAGTTAGGAGCTTTCCAGACCAGCACATCTGCTTCAATCGGCATTGCGTGCTTAGTGTCGTTTGCTTCCGCAATTCCCGAATTAGGGATTCCGTCGCAACCAAATGTTCTGTATTTAGTTTGGTGCGATTCTCTCCAAACACCTTCAGTTTTTCCTTCGCCAGAGGTATGAACAACCTAAATCGAATATCATCAATTTGTTGATATTGAAGATCATTTTTGTACGGGCAATAAAAAAGGTTCGAATACTTAGCCCGATATATGATTCGGCTTTATATTATTGTAAATCTCAAAACTTTTTCCCTATATAGGGTAACATCATCTTGTGTTTATATGCATAAAATTATTCGTTAAATCAGAAAAACATGAGCAAAGTATAATATTTGACTGAATATAGCAAAGTATATCTCACCGACATTATGATTCCATTATAGAATTGGCTTTTCCCAAACACGCGAACTAAAATAAAGATTAATATAGAATTTTTTAAAAATATACATTCATGGAGTATCTGACTGAATCTCGGCTTACATGTGGCGATACGCACTATTGCAAAACAAAATTATTGTGTGGACGAACAAAGAAAAGGTGTTTTTCAATAGTGCAACAAATACCACTGATAAGAAACTCAGATGGCATTGTTTCAGCCATGTGCTATTTGCGAATAAACTGTTATGCATTGAAAAATTCTATTAGTGATGAAGTACGAGTATACCATAAAAAATCATATTAGAATAGCTTCTACCGCAAAATAAAATTTTTGAAAAACTTCAAAGAATAGAAAAAATATTGAAAAACTATTGAACCTACTATATAACTTTCCACCCGGATAAAAAGTCTTGGAATTCGGTACAACACGGAAATATTCTTTGTCGGCGATTTCCGTCATCTCGTCGTATATCTTGGGCCTCATTCTAGAGCAGGCCGTAACTTCATCTCCCCAATCATAGCAAATCGGGCCATCGATGGAATAAATCGTCGTCAAACAGAAAAAACAGAATACTGTGGAAGTGGACATGGTTGCGAAAACACTACAACAATAATATAAAGTTTCACCGGCAAACAAATCACAATAAACCAAAGATGCCAAAACATAGATAGTTGCAGAAATTTTTGAAATTTTTTGCTGTTTATGTAACTCATCTATCGGCGGTAGCATCTCAGCTGATCACTGCATAATATATAATCTGATGGGCATTTTTATATTTGGGACAAATAGATTATACGTAAGACATTCTTATTTACCATTGCTAAATTTTTCAATTCAAAATTCTATATCAGTCATTATGCAATCATCATCTTGGTGCTCTCATCTAACGTTTTTTATAAAACATTTTGAATAAAAATGAAACTGAAGTTTTTTTTTTTTATTTCCGAAACACTTTCATTTCTGACTCTAGTGAAATTAATGCATTATTTATATAGATAATATAAGTTTTATATATATTTATTGCGAAGTAAAGCTGTTTCTAAATTGATATTCATTTGATCTAAACGAGACTTAAGTATTGCAAGTCACTTTGCCTGCGGCCCCAAAGTGAAAACTTGAGTCACCCGCAATCTGAATATGAAGTTAAAATTTTGTGGAAACTGCAATGATATTTATAAAGTATGTCGTATACGACAAATAATTTGGGGTCCTCATGAAACACCCGAGTAATTTTATCTGTGTAACCATGAAGTTTTTCCATCTCACTCAAACGAACAAGAATTTCAAAATATCAAAAAAGCGATGCTCAAACATATGAGCACGAGTTTTAAAACGAAGTATTATCAAATCATATACACTATCGGTAATCTGACCACGAGATCTCTGAAATGCGAACCCGGAACCACGGCACGGTATTTCACACAAAAATTTAAAGTGAAAAACATGTTCCGTACTGCCCACGAAGTTTTTTCAGAGATATAGAAATAATAGCCTTTTAGCAACATCAACAATCTTTAATTACTTAAAATGTCAAAGCTATTGGTCCAGCAGAAGCAAAATTTTTTTTTTTTACAACCACGATAACAATAACATGAAGAATACTAACAACAACAGAACAACAACAATCTATAGGTCTACTTTGTGTCTGATCAGTAGTTTCATACGTGGGTAGCCATTCCAGCTAGCATGGGTATCACAATCTACCCATTTATTAAAACAATCATCAATCTTACGATAAATTTTCATATATGTCACCGTATAAACCGTATAAATCTACACTTTTTATTAATTCAAAAGTTTCAAAGTAAATGTAAGGAAATGTGGAAATGTAAAATATTAGTTGATTCAATGAAATACATTTGTTATTGTGCGTTTTTACTAAAATTCAAAACAACATGTATGGAATAGAGATTTCATTAAAAAAATTATTATATTTTTGTTTGGTTATTCACTTAAATCCACTAGTCGGTCTTTGCCTTTCGGAATTTTTGTTGAACTATTTTAAATGAAAAAAATATCAACCAATAATGAAACATAACACCATTTGTGACATCCTACTGAATTTTAGTAAGTATATTACTAGAAAAATGAAAAAGTAAGTATATTAGTACATTTGTTTATAATTGCGTTGTTTATAGTTGTCTGCTGTCAAATCAAATTTCATTGTAATTTTAATGTATGTCAACGCTCCTACAAACTAGTATTCACCTTAGGGCTATTAAATATCTCAAATATGCGTAACGAATAAACCGGTTTGACACTTTTAAATAAGATAACAAAAGATGTGTTTTGATGAGATTCTGAGCAAGCACTCAAATAAATGAAATATATACGATTTTGATTCTCTCATCCTCCCAAGGAATATTCTATTGAATATAGCTTTTTCCGTATTTTATAATCTATTTATCGTTAAAAGTGACATAAGTACTTTTACTATATACAATGTGATAATATAGGATATTAACTTAGTTTAAAGTAATGTGAAATGCATCACTTACATTTTACATGTTAGCCATAAATTATCAAGTTATTGAAGTCATTTAATAAATGGAAAAATCATAAATACAATTCATCGTATGACAGCATTGCTTAATATTTGAACTCAAATCATCTTGTTACATTTCTTTCATTAGGTGTTTTGCCCACATACATATCCTTTATAAGTACTTCTTTCACATAGATCTTTGGTACACGTGAGACAGTGGGACAAGTGTTTCCTAAGTGCATTCAATCCATTAAAATTTATTTTCCAGTGGAAAGTGAGTTGTTAGACAGATACTATGTCGAAATGCATCTTATCAAGCTGAATATTTTTCAAATATATATATTATAAAAATGAGAAAATAAAGTATTTAGTCCCGCAGAATCAGGGTCGATCCACAAGAAACATAAAGTTTTTTTTATTGTTTAGATATAGTTTTGATGATATAAATAATGATACCCATATGGTTGTGGAGCTTATAATAGTGAGCATTTTCTTCGAAATAGATTTCCATTCGTACACATCAGCTGAAGTCAATTTATTGCCTTCTTACATCGACTAATCACAAGTAATGTAACAAAATGCCTTCCAAGAGCGGCAAGAGGGCACGGCCCGTTTATAACAGGATTTCTAAAACGATAACCTCGGCCCCCTGGAGGCCACGAAGCGTTTATCTGTGAGCCAGGAGCAAGAGCTTTAATTGTGTAACCTACTACTCGCAACGACCATTGATTTGATTCGAACTAAACTAGTGTAAATGCGTCAATGTAATAACTATGTATTTTATAGAAAAGTAGATGATTTTCTCAGTCGGTCTTTTATCACGGGCCTTGCTTCTTAAGATATATATGTACTGTTAATTGCAGCAGTAGAAGCAAATATTTTCAAATGCTGCTTTTCATTATATGTGTATGTTATAACAGTGTTTCCCAACCTATGGGTCGCGACCCATCAATAGAGATCACCATTGTATACACCATGAAAAAAGGTAAGCTTTCTGTCATCACATCCGCTTTTTGTGGGATGGTATTAACGGAGTTGTTGATGGTTTAGGCGTCAACTGGGTTTTTAATACGAGAGATAAGAAAAAAAACGAATTGTGCTATGAAATGTCCAAAGGAACCAAAATGTGCTGTTAAATGTTCAGAGAGACGAGGGGAGAAATTTGAATGACTGGGGCTGAAAACTGAGCAAGTCGACTCACAGTTATTCTTTCATTTTTTCGTATGTTCTTTTGATGATTGTTTCAGATGTCGAGGATTCTGTAGGTGTTGTTGTATCCTTTCTGCTGCGTTTGTTGTTGTCCTCTGTTAGGTCCACAATTGGCGGCGGTTTGTTTGACTCCAGGTTTGCTGGCGCTGATGTTGTTGCTTCAGGTGTTGATTCAAAAACCGACAAATACGTGGTATCACAAGACTCAAAGTTATTAATCATCACTTTTATGTAACCCCCCTTTGGAAGGGGGGTTGAACAACGTGTTCTCAATAGCTGAAGACTCCTTCAATCTGAAGAGTTGTCTATCAGGTTTCGTTTTGGGATGAAAATACTTTCGGGTCGGTATATAACTCCAAGACGAATAATCAGCACTAAAAAAATATGTATGTCTGAAAACAAGCTAGAGCACGAAAAGAACCATTTATCTTCCGAACTAATTGGGTACAAGTGTTGGACAAGGGAGACATGTGGACACGCGAGACGCCAGGTGGACACGCGGGACAAGTGGAGTACGTGGAACAAGTGAGATACGACATTTTCAAGACAACGTCCATTTTTCATAACATGAGTGAACCTGCATTAGGTGTTTTTGGAATTCCCTTCAAGATTAGCCTTAGCCGTCGATCATATTGTTCCAGATCCATTTGTTTGCTCTCACTTTTATTTATATGTTTTGTCAATGATTGCATTTCTTTTCAGACTGATGCAGAGTTTGTCAGCATCTTTCAGATTTATTGGTAATTGTTTAATTTTTTGCACTGGTATCATCATAATCTTTGGTGATGGTAGATTGGCTTTTCTTTAGGTCTACTACTCTACTATGTCAGTTTTGATATATTCCCACATAGTGTACATTTTTAACATTCTATAAGTAATACCATTTAGTGTTTACACAAGTAAGCTGATTGCAGAGCAATTTTCGTTTGCAGCTGACTCTAATTTCTGTCAAAAATTATGCTATTGTGTGATATTTCGAATTTTTTTTTTATGTCTTTAGTTCTAATGTTCAGATTTTGCTCTCCACCAGTACCAGTGTCTTCTGGTCTAGGTGAAGTAGAGTATTTTCACTAAGATATTTACTGTAGCATTGGTCAAGAACGCATTTCTTTAACTGGGTAACTTTACCCCTGGGGTGAATTTCTTCATTCTTGGTGTTAAATTTCGTAATTGGGAAAAACGATTTTGAATAAATAGAAAACTACATTTATTTGCTTGTTTTGTTGCGAAAAATCAGTATCAGTCTAATATTTATTATAAGTAGGCCTATATTTCAATCGGAATTGAAAAACCATCATTTTCAAACAAGTCGAGTTCTTCATTATTTCAACCATTACATTAAATTTAGTCACAAAAATAGCACACTTGAGTTTATTGAAACAGAATATCGCGAAAAAAAAGGAAAGAATAAGGACGAATATTCAGATTTTGGGTTTACGTAACCTATATTCGGGATGGTCTTCATGTGTGTTCTGTACATGAAAACCTTTTCAAACAGTACCATGAAACATACCCCATGAGGATCCAAATACCCCCACTCTTTTCGCTCCCCTCCCCACTCCTATTCACCCTCACACACTTCTACTCCCCCACTCTTAACTCTTTTCTCCACTCCACTCTTTACAATTTTCCCTTCCCCATCACTCTTTCCCCGCCTAACCCCACTCGCATTCTTTACGCAGAAATGAAGCTTAACACAGAGAAGAAGGGGTAACAGGAGGGGTAGAAGAGAGAAAGCGGAGATATAGAGACTTCCTTCTTCTAAGACAATGTCACTGAAGTCAATAACATTGACAGCATCGTCAGGTTGTTCATTAATGGACTCATAAATCTCTAAATTATTTCTAATAAATGTTTCTGTTTGTTAATAATTATAATTAGATTATTCAGTATCCTATCCGAATAGAAACCTTATCAAATAACCGAATTCAAATAACCAATAAACCGAATCAAATATCGAGGATTTTGTCTTAAATCCAACCAATTTAAGTTAATTTGAAAACTTTTTTTCACATAAGGATTTCCTGTCTGTCGTGTGTATTTAATAAACTACAAATCCACTCATTATGCACAGCTTAGAAATGAAATAGATGAAAACTCAATTAAGCTGTTTTACAGAAAATTTTAATTGGTATTTAACAAGTTAATGTTTAATTAAAGTAACTCTATCTCGAATGAAATTCCAAATTCTAAAAATGCATGGTAGTTTTGGAATCAGCTATTTTTCATATCCATATCTTCCTAGCAGACTCCTGGAGTGATGGTAATTGTGTCGACTGCAATGTCACCACGGAAGTCGGTTCCGCGGTGCATAATAAACTGCACCTGGAATTGATATGAATTATTATTTGAGTAAATATCATATTTACCACTTAAGAAATATCTATGAAATTTCCAGACAACATTTTTCAGTAACAATAATTGACATACTACGGTATTTGGATTTTAGGTGATAAATTCTCGGAACATAAACGAATACCGCAGGCTATGTTTTTCTGCGAACTAGTTACTCTATGATTCTTAATTTGGTTAAAGTTGTCGCAATTTTTAAAGATTTAGTAGCTTTATTTATAAATAACTCCATTGCGAAATCCAAGTTCGTATTATTGGAAAATGTCTTTCCGTGAAATGCAATTGAATCTCACAATAAAAGCTCTGTGCTACGATCACGACCGCGAAAAAGATTTGAATAGGACAGTTTTGTTCATACCTGAGGATAGTCGGAGTCGTTCACAGTCTGTGATCCATTGAGCCATGCATCTTCGGACGGAATGTGCCTCCATGTCTCTTTACCATTGACACGAACTTCAAAGTAAGCTCCTGGACCGCTCCACATATGACATTTTATTCTGTTTGAATTCAATTTTTACACACTGAGCTCACGCTTGTAAATAAAAATATGTGAATGTCATGCCCGTCAATTATTTTGTAGGTTAACGAACTTGCATTTTCATCCCCAGACTCCAAAAGATTGCACAAAATGAAAAATATTCTTTTGTAATATAATTGTAGTTTACCTTATGCAAAAGCATCCGCGTAATCCAGGGGGGCTATTCAGAATAGCTACTTCTCCATTTTCCGCTGGAAAACTCGCTTCAGCAAACACATAGTATTCTGAAATGTAGATTCATTCATTATACTATAACAGCACAGTCGATAAATTCTATTAATGGAACTCAATGGAAATTTTTTGGCGACTGGAAACCTCAAACAATCAGGTTCGCTACTACATCTATATATTATTATGTACTCAATATCGACGTTAATATTGAACTGTCTCTGGGGCATATAACAAATAAAACATTCTAAACTCACGTTACATTGAAAGCATTTAACAACATAGTGATGTCATGAAAATCAAAAATTCTATTTAATTTAGTAATGCCAATCACAATAAAGTACGTTCCTACCTCCATCATGTGCAGCCGAAGGTCCTGTTTTCGGTGATGGAGTCGAGCCCTTGTGGCGCGTCCATCTCAATGCGGCGCTCGGATCATTCCACCATCCACCGAAATCAGTTTCAAATGATGTGTCTACATTGAAAACCATACAAATTATTTTTATCGTAAAATATTATTATTGTTGTTACACAGTTTGTAAAGAAATTATTTGCGTTTAAAAGACGAACGTTTGACCTGCCTCTTTTAAATAAACTCTGTTATAGGCAGATGTGCTATTGCCCTTGTGTATAGATCCACAAAACAATAATAAAATTGTTACTTTATCAGACCTGACATAGATTTAAAATAGATATCAACCTGTATCGGAAACGAAAAGGAGATTTGAGAAATATGTCGAACTTCACGGACATATAATAAATATAAAGTTAATAAACAGCAACATCCAATTTGACGTCGCCATATGTTCAAACGCTAATGATGTTTCCCAAATATTTCTTGTATCATATACAAATAAATATATGATATATCACGTACTCATCGATGTCATCAAAGTATAATCTTGCGCAAACGCGGATCCACAGGAAAGATCGAGTTCAGTCGTCGGTCTTGGAACGCATTCAAGACCCACTGATAAACCAGTTAAAATTTCCGTGTGAGATTTGACGACAGTAGCCCTGCATAAATGTTGAAAAAAAAATCCAGTGTAAAATATAAAAGGAATTAATATCAATGCGTATAGTTTTCTTGCGTTAATTGAGTTATCAGTATAATATTTTTATTCTTCCGGTGTAAAACTTCAGAAATCCACAATTCATGTATGGTTATGATTTATTTGGCAATATAAGGCGTATACAACAAGCTGTTGTTAAATTTCCAAAACAAATTTCAGACACTAAGACTATGAGTTATGCAACCACATTCGTGCGTTGTACATTGAATGCAATATCAAAACAAAAAAATACATTACATCAAATCGTAGAAAGGCTTGTCGAAATCACACGAGGCTGGAGCTTCCCAGACCAGCACATCTGCTTCTATCGGCATTACGTGCTTGGTGTCGTTTGCTTCCGCGATTCCCGAATTAGGCATTCCGTCGCAACCAAATGTTCTATATTTAGTTTGGTGCGATTCTCTCCAAACACCTTGAGTTTTTCCATCGCCCGAAGTATGAACAACCTAAATTGAATGCCAACGCTTTATTGAGGTTAAAGATCATTTTTGCACGTGATCGCAATTAAAGCAATTTGCACCCTTAACCCGATATATGATTTAGTTTCATATTATTTTAATTCTCAAAACATGTTCTTAACGTATAGAGTGACTTTCCTTGTGTATTTGTGCATAAAAATTGCTCAGAAATTAAATCAAAAGAAAAAAAGAGCAAAGTATATTATTTGACTGAATGTATAGCAAAGTATATCTCACCGACATTATGACTCCGTTATAAAATTGACTTTTCCCATACACGCGGACTGAAATAAAGATTAATATAGAATTATTTAAAAATGTACATTTATGGACTGTGTATCTGACTGAATTTCGGCTTGCGTGAGACGATACGCACTATTACTTAACAAAATCATTGTGTGGACGAACGGAGATAAGGTGTTTCATCATAGTGTAACAAATCCCATCTGATAAGAAACTCAGATGGCATTGTTTCAGCCATGTGCTATTTGCAAAGTAACTGTTACGCATTGAACAACTTTTATAAGTGATCAAGTACGAGTACAGTGAAACGTTATATTAGAATAGCTTCTACTGCAAAATAAAAATGATTCACATTTTTTTTTATAAAAATTGAACAAATAGGATAAATATAAATTAAAATATTGAACCTACTATATAAGGTTCCTCCCGGATAAAAAGTGTTGGAATTCGGTACAACACGGAAATATTCTTTGTCGGCGATTTCAGTCATCTCGTCATATATTTTGGGCTTCATTCTGGAGCAAGCCGTAACTTCATCTCCCCAATCATAGCAAGGCACACCATCGATGGAATAAATCAGCGTCGAACAGACAAAACAGAAAACTGCGGAAGCAAACATGGTTGCACAAACACTACAGCATACAAAAATAATAAAAGGTTGCTCCGTCAAACACAAATTAAAAATGACAAAACATAGATGGTTGCAGAAATTTTGGGATTTCTTGCATTTTATGTAACTCGTCGATATCTCAAAATTAATTACAAAATAATATGTGTTCTGATCAGCCTATTTATATTCAAGACAAATACATGCTAGGTCAGACATTCTGTAGTCTTATTTAGCATTGCTAAATTTTCCAATAGAAAATCTATATAAATCATTATACAATCACTAAGTTAATGCTCTCATCTATAGCTTTTAAAAAAAATTAAATACGAATACAATTGAATAATTTCTTCCTGGTCATTTCCATGTTCTGTCTCTGGTGAAATTATTTAATACAATATTTATTTAGATAATATAACCTTTAAATGTATCCATTGCAAAGCTAAGCTGGTTTTTAATTGATATTCATGTGGCCTAAACGAGACTTAAGTATCGCAAGTCTCTTTGCCTGCGGGCCTCAAGCTGAAAAGTCGAGTCACCCGTAATCTAGAAAGATAAAATATATTCTGTGGAAACTACTGCACTGATATGTATAAAGTGCGTGTCCGTACATATCTCGTGTTCGATAGATAAAAAATGATGCATGATGAAAGTGATTTTATCTCTATAACAGCAAAGTTCTTCTTACCCAAACGAGCAAGAATTCAAAAAATGACAAGAGAGCGATGCTCAAATATATCTACACGAAGATCAAAGCGAAATAGCATCAAATCTTTTACAATACCGGTTGTTTGGCCACGAGATCGCTGAAATGGGATCACGGAACCACGACACCGTGTCCATTTTTTAATTTTGATGACGTCATCACACAAAAATTTAAGATGAAAAACGATTCCACAGATCCCACGGAAAGTGTTGAAATGAATAAAATAGCCTTCTAACAAAAAAAACAATCTTCAAGCACTGAATATGTCAAGCAATTGGTCCAGCAGTTAAAAAGAAAAGCGATTTTCTTTTTAACATCACGATACCAACATCACGAAGAATGCTAACAACAACATAACAACAAAACGATCCATAGGTCTAATCCGTGTCCAAAAAGTGGTTTGGCACCTGCATAGCCATTCCAGCTAGCATGTCTAGCACAATCTATCTCTTGGCCCAAATCAGGCGTCGAAGGAATTTGTTTTTTATCAATTCTAAAAAAAACATCGTGTTTTTAAACAAGGGCTTGTTTTAAATCAAATTTTTTCTGTATTTTTTGTATTTTTTATTGAAATACCCCTTGCATCGCCGCGAAACTACGCCAAAACGTTGCATTCGGGCAGCTGTACATGCAGCCGGAATTATAGTTTTAAAAATGTAAGAAAAAATTCCTATTTTGACTTTTACTTCTATTGCGTACATTTATCGCGACTTTCGTATTTCCACAAAAGTCATAAGATTTTAACCGGATTGTTTATCCGAGATATTAAAGAGACGCTTTGGATAAGAAAAATCATGAAAATTAGCTCACAAGCCTACTGCGATAATGAAGAATATGCTTACATCGACGGCGGATGAGCCACGCTAGCCTGGCCTATGTTAATTGTAAGAGTACTCTGATGCAAAGACGCCTCAACTAATCTGTTATGACGCCATGATGTGAATTTTGAGTTCATGTATCGACATTTTTCTCATAAAATGGCATTCTTACGGTTAATACTGTTCGGTTAATTTATGCTTAGCAAGCTTTGTTTTTAAGGTTGAAGTGAGTTTTTCAAGATTAAACAAACTCTACAGCTTGAGAAGGTGTGTATAAGCCTCTATCGATATTTGTGGCGTTTTGAAGAATTTATTGCAAATAAGAAGCGCTTGGCAAGTTTTTACATTCATTTTTCTTCAACCTATTTAATACAAAAAAATCGAATATATTTGATAGTACAGCCATTTTGAACAAAACAGGCAAAAAAAACTTGATTTAAAACAATTGTTATACAACAATTCTTTTTGAACAAATCCCTAGGCCGCGTCGGCAACCTACGGCCCGCGGCCAGATCCGGCCCGCTTAGTAAAATAATCCGGCCCGCAAAGCTCTAATGACTTATAGTAACAAAACAGCTGTTTTGACGATTATATTCTTTTCGTAACAGAATTTATTGTGAGACACGTGTAAACTTGAAATGTATACACCTTACGGCTATTGAATATCTCAAATATACCTAATGAAAAAACGGTATGACACTATAAAAAAAATATATATCTCAGGGAAATAGAACTCTGGTCAATCAACTGTTATTCCGAAAGGTATAGTATTTTACGAAACCCAGTTATAAGCATCGATGTGTTTTGATGAGATTTTGGAGCGTGGACTTGAATAAATTAAATATATATATATAGGATTTCAAATCTCTCATCCTCTCAATGAATATTCTATTGGATATAGCCGACTAGCCGTGTCTGTGTTTTTAATTATTGTTAAAAACGGTATAAGTACTTTTACTATATACAATGTGTCAATATAAGATATTATCTTAGTTTGAAGGTATGTGCAATGCATCACTTACATGTTTTACATAAATTATTAAGTTATTGAAGTCATTTAATAAATCTCAAAATCAAGTCCATCGGCAACTATTTATTAAAGTTCATGGTATATTCTCACGTTATTGTAAATATGCTATCTTAAAGAAAAATCATAAATATAATACGTCGTATAGCAGCAATATTAAATATTTGAACTCAAATCATCTTTTTATTTGTTTAAACATATTTTGAAAGTTGATTGCATGCTGATATTTGAATAAAATCTAAAAATTCATGAATAATCTCTTTGTCTCTGACATTTAAGTAACACAAAAAGCAATTTATAAAACAGTATCGTGTATATTTTGGGTTTTCTTATCTCTGATTAAATCCACGTTAATTTGCTTTAGCTGATATGGCAAGCAATATACTACGGTTTTTACAATATTGAAGACTGAGTTCATTTGTAAAATACTTGTCTATCAATCCAATACTCAGTTGATTAACTTTACTCAATTTTATCAATAAATAGGAAGTATCTTGATCAACAGGAATAACTTGTATGGATTTCGATCCATCGTGTATAACACTAAATCTATATGGGGTATGCATTTCAGTTTAAATCGTATTAATATGTAACGCAGACACAAAATGTCACCAAAAAGGAATTTTTTCTTTTAAAACAGACGCCGGTTTGTCACAAGAATATGTGACGCCCCAAATCGTTCTTAGTAGACAATGATTCATGTTTTTGACAAAAATCAAGTATGTTGAAGAAGCGTACCTGCTACATGATTACTTTCATCAGTTTACATCAGGGGTCTCCAACTCGAAATATGACGCGGGCCACTTTTTCAAATTTATTGACGACGCGGGCCGCAAACTAACAACTTATATACAAAATTGTTATACAAAAATTAACAAAGTAAATATGAATATATATGTTGAAATTACACTTTAATCTTACACCAAGCGAGACATGAAACGTATTCGTTTACCTGTGTTGGATATTTGGCACCGTTTTTAGCGGTGAGATACTCGATGTTTGGCCTTATTTTGCGTTGGTTTGCTGGTCTTTAGAGAGCATACAAACTCTCGCCCGATAGTCGTGTGCTCTTATTGGTAAAAAATTATTTCACAAGCCTTCAACATACACTCTCCAATAAAGCTTCCCTTTACGAAAGAACGCGACGATTTCGCAATCATCTCACTTATGGCAAAGCTCGCTTTAATCGAATCTTCACAAGTTTTGTTTATGTCTGAGAAAAATTTCTTTGTTTCATCAGTGTAAATTTTATTTGCGATACCTTTTCGTGACGAATTGTTTCAGTATAAACATAGTATTTTCCACTGTGTAATGATCCATAAGTTTATGATAATCTAGTTTTGCGTTAACTGTACATATGATTCATAATCTACTAATGATTCACAACTGCACACTTCCGTCATATTTCGTCATAATAAAAACGCGAAATGAAATAATTGAATTTACAATTTAGTTGTTACAATAGAATAAAATATGAATGTGGTAAAGTGGAATAACAGGGGGAATTTTTGTTTTACTTTTAACAGTTTGTTGTACCGGACTCTTGATGTTAAATAACACTATTAAAATCATAGTTGACATCATACTATTTTAGTTTTTTTCTGGAAAAATCTCAACCACAAAGCGGGCCGCAAAAAATGCTTTGCGGGCCGTGTGTTGGAGACCCCTGGTTTACATAGAAGATTATTTACACTCAAAAGTTGATGGTATTGAAAATTATGCTAAATTTGACTCTTTTCTAGTTTGTTTTAATTTCAGACCAATAAAATGTAAACTATTACCAAACTATACCTGGCAGCTCCCCAATTTGAATTAAAATATCTAAGTACATTAGGCATACACATCACTTCATTCGAAATATCTTTATGTTATCATAACTGAATATATGTCACATGAAAGTATTTTATAACTTCGAAGCAACTTTTGATTGACATTATCGTTTTTGAACATCCGCGAATTTACATTCTGTGGTTTATTCATCAATATAGTGGTTAAACCCATGAACAAAATTGTTAATAAAAATAAAATTTACGGTGATCATATCAATAATCTTGTCATGTTGAACGATATTAGTTTCAACAAATAAAACAACCAGCTATATTGCACTCCGATAAGCAAAACTTGAAACTGTCACTGATAGGAAATTGGATTGACTTTATGAACGATAGAGAATAACATATTATAATAATATTTAATAAACATATTATAAACAAATTTAACAATACCTTCTCGGAAGTTTTGTTAAACTATTTTGAATAACAATGAATTGTTAACCAATAATGAAATATAAAATCATTTGTCGGATCCTACTGAAATTTAACAAATACTCATCAAATTTTTGTTCGTAAATATTTTTATAATTGCGTTGTTCATAACGTATTCTTTCAAATCCAATTTACTTGTAATTTTAACGTAAGTCAATTCTACTACAAGCCGGTATTCCCCTTAAGTCTATTGAATATTTCAAATATGCTTAAAGAAAAAAAACGGTATGGCACTATAAATTAAATAAATAAAGAAAAAGAATATCTCAGGGAAATAGAACTCTGGTCAATCAACTGTCATTTCGAAAGGTATATTATTCTACGAAACCCAGTTATAAGCATCGATGTTCTTTTGATGAGTTTTTTATTCATGCACTTGAATAAAGAAAATATATAAAACTTCAAATCTCTCATCCTCCCAATGAATATTCTATTGAATATAGCCATTTCCGAATTTTATAATCTATTTATCGTTAAAAAAGTTATAAGTACTTTTACAATATACAATGTGTTATCTCATAAATCATAAATACAATTCATCGTATGACAACATTATTGAATATTTGAACTCAAATCATCTTTATATTGGCTTAAACGTATTTTGAAGTTTCTTTCGTGTTATCGTACATATAAAAAACGTTTTTAATATTTGCATACTTAAATCTTATAGAAAAAATTATAAACAATTTATGGCTTTTTGCCGAACAAGTCTGAGTTTATGCTGATATTTGATTGTAATCTAAAAATTCATGAATAATGCCTTCGTCTCTGAGATTCAAGTTACATAAAACAGCAATTTATACAACCTCATCGTTTATTTTTTGGATTTTCTTATTTTTGAGTAAATTCACGTTAATTAGCTTGAACTGATAAGACACGCGATATGCTACTTTTTTTTACAATATTGAAGACTGAGTTAATTTGTAAAATACTTGACTATCAATCCAATACTCAGTTTTCCTGCCTTTTTTCTGAGAAGCTAAAAGAGGCAGTTTTCATGACCTCAATATTTGACAGCATTTACTTGTACGAGCATGTTTTTTTTACGGATGAACCGTGTCAAATCCCCCGTGAGATCATTAATTTCTGACAGTCATATGATAAATTCGCATCGCATTGCTACGTCGTCCATCGCAACGAATATTGACAAACTTGTTCGATGAAAGCAGTGCCAAACTTCATATTGAAATATCTATGTGTGCTAAAAACTTTTGACTTTACTGTATCTTCGTATTTTCATTGTTCTCATATTTTTGGTGTGAGGGTTTTGTTTGTTTTTCATTAATCTGTAGTCGGAGTAGTGAAAACTTGAACATAACTACCATGTCAAGTGGCCCGCGCAATCATTCGTAAAATACATGTGGCCCTTCGGCCATAAAGGTTGGACAACCCTGCTCTAGATTCTATAACAATTTACCCGACGTTCACCTAGCGCAGTTGGGAAGTGGCAGGGTATGAATCGCAATGGATGTTTCCCCCGACAAATGATCTCAGAAAAAACTTTCTGTAACTTACTACTGCAAAAAACATTATGCTCATTTAATTGTGTTTTAGAGGATTGACCGACTGGTTTACATGTTCAAAACCATTATTTTCATTTATAAAAATATTTAAACACGTGCAGCTTACCGGTACGGATAGTTAATTTTATCCCAGTCTTTTGCAGACTTTTGGAATAATTTTAGATTATTGCAACTAAACTAAAGCTCTTTGAAAGCCATAATGAATGACACTTGAGTTATTTAATTTACAACTAATTTTCAGAAACACCACTGAAAACGGACAAATATCACGCAAACCCACGCTTGAATATATGTCTGAGCAAAACTTCCAATTGTTTCGTCATTGTTGACCTACTGCTGATTTGTCATTGATACGGATAAAAACAAGGACATTGATACTCGGGGAAACATTCAATTATCATCCTGGTGAGTCACACAACATACACATTTTTCTTAGTTTACTCTGATATATACTCCTATCTGTTTTATCGAAAGTTACATTGCATAAAAAATGCATTTTGAGTTTGAATTCAATCTTTCATAAAGAAGTTCTTCTATCAATAAATCTTTAATTTTGACCAGAATTCATATATATTCAAGTATTCATTTAAATATTCAAGTTTCTCTGTATAGAATATTGTAAAATTGATTTTCATGTTTCAAACTTTAGATCATCTGACAAAATGTTATTCACTTTCTACGTTTTATAGATGTTATCATTGGCTTTAATTACTTTTTCGTGATAATTTTACCAAATAGAGTTTTCTTTCCGTATTTGTTTTATGGATGAGATCGTTTTCAACTAATCTCTCGATGAGAAGCTACACATGGCGATTTATCATGTTTAAAAAATTTCTGATTTCACCCATCATTCATTTATGTAAATCTGCACTGGTATATGCGCCTTTTCTGGATATTCAAATACAATTATACTCAAGTTAGGAATTCAAAAACTTTGGAGAGAGGCGTGTTCACCCCCTAAAAGGATGTAAGAACATGGAAAAGCATCCCACATCAAAAACATTATCAGTAGCAAAATTTGGCACATTTTGACGAATGGCACAAAATATTCCAACCAAGATTCAAGGATAATAAATAGCACAGTAACTTATATTGCATAGCTTGGTAATGAAATGAATTAAAACACAATGCAGCCTTTTTACATAAGAGGTTTTATTGGTATTTGACATGTTAGTGTTCAATTTTAGTAACTCTATATCGCATGAAATTCAAAATTCTGAAAATGTTCGGTAGTTTTAGAATTGGTTATATTTCCTTTACATATCTTCCTAGCAGATTCCTGGAGTGATGGTAATTGTGTCGACTGCAATGTCACCACGGAAGTCGGTTCCGCGATGCATAATGAACTGCACCTGGAATTGATATGAATTGTTATTTAAGTAATTATCATATTTAACAACTAAGACAACAACTATGAAATATCCAAGTAAAATTTTTCAGTCGCATTATTTGTCAAATTTTTACTATTTTAGGTTATAAATTATCGGAACATTAAACGAATATTGCAGGCTACAATTTTTTCCTAGTTTTTCTAGGATTCATGATTTGATTGAAGTCGTAGAAATTTTTAAAAATATAGTCGCTCTATTTATCAATATCTCCATTGCAAAATCCAAATTTTTTGAAAATTGATTTTAATCTCAAAATAAAAGCACTGTGTTTAAATTAAACTGATTTGTTCATACCTGAGGGTAGTTGGAGTCGTTCACAGTCTGTGTTCCACTGAGCCATGCATCTGCGGACGGAATATGCCTCCATGTCTCTTTACCATTGACACGAACTTCAAAGTAAGCTCCTGGGCCACCCCACATATGACATTTTAATCTGTTTAAATTCAAATTTTACACACTAAACCAGTGTTTCTCAACCCGAGTCCGCGGTCTCAAATGAGTCCGCGGAGCGTTTGAATGAGTCCGCAACGGGCCAGAAATTCACTGCGGGCCGCAAACGTTTTTGCGAGACCTAACTATCAGCCAAGTTATGATTTATGTTAGAGTTTACATAAAACATAAAAAAATAAGTTTATTCACATAACTTAATCCAGTCAATAATTACTGGTTACTGAGTAGGGCTTGGCATATATTCGAATATTCAACTATTAGAATAGCAATTTTCTATTCGAAAATTCGGCAACAGGTGGCGTGACAGTTCACTTGCGCGTCGCCTAACCAAACAATTGCGGATTTTCTACGAAAACACCAGTCGGCACACGCGTCGATAGATACGTAAGTAGTGTTTCTCGCGAGTGCGAACAACCAGGAATAATTTTTTTTCTGGTAGGTGTCAATGCTGGCAACCCAAATTTTCTAAATTGAAAAGCGGCAATACAAACTACTAAGGAACACCATAAGTTTTGTTTTATGATAGTCCGCGACCGATTAAAAACACTTTTTTACATTGCAAATCGCAAAATTTCCGATGCCACCATAGTATACGTACAAGGGCATTTTCCCTTAGGATACTTTGCTTTACTGCTTCCACATTGGTATGTAGGCTACAGTAGTGGAGCGCCGTAAGTTTTGTTTCAGATTTGTCGAATTCACAAGATCGCAAAAATTATGTATCAAAACTAAATATAATCGGGTAACATATTATTCTCACATTAGTATATTCGCAGATTGCCGTGGAATTTTAAAGTCGACG
The DNA here is from genome assembly GCF_964204865.1 of Styela clava. Classification (NCBI taxonomy): domain Eukaryota; kingdom Metazoa; phylum Chordata; class Ascidiacea; order Stolidobranchia; family Styelidae; genus Styela; species Styela clava. Next base: position 8,911,954 of record NC_135259.1, on the reverse strand, counting down.
CAACCGCGAGTTACCATGAACACGATTAAATTATAATAGAACGACATTTTAAATTCTCTTCGTTGTCATGGATTGGATATTGTGCGACAGAAAAGGCCATTATACATTAAAAAATTCGGCCATTTTAACGAACGTTTTCCGTTGTGTTTGGTTTTATTGCATCTTCACACAGAGTACGGTTGCAATAAATGCACTTTGAGTCCGCAACGGTTTTCGCCGGTGAGAAAATAGTCCGCGACCAAAAAAGGTTGGGAAACGCTAAACTAAACTCACGCTCGTAAATAAAAATATGTGAATGTCATACTGTGTCATCATTTGTGGGATAACGAACTTGCATCTTTTTCCCCAAACTCCAAAAGTTTGTACAAAATGAAAAATATTCTTTGAGACTATGAACGTAGTTTACCTTATGCAAAAGCATCCGCGTAATCCAGGGGGGCTATTTAGAATAGCTACTTCTCCATTTTCCGCTGGAAAACTCGCTTCAGCAAACACATAGTATTCTGAAATGTAGATTCATTCATTACCATAATAATACAGTCGATAAATTCTATGGATGGATCTCAATGGAAAGTTTCCGGCGAGTGGAAACGAACAATCAGGTTCGTTGCTACATCTATATAGTATTATGTACTCAATAGCGACGTTAATATTGAACTGTATCTGGGGCATATAACAAATAAAACATTCTAAACTCACGTTACATTGAAAGCATTTAACAACATAGTGATGACATAAAAATTATTTTCTATTCTTATTTTCTCTTCTCTCTTATTCTTATTATTCTCTATTATTATTTTCTACAAAAATTCTATTTAATTTAGTAATGCCAATCACAATAAAGTACGTTCCTACCTCCATCATGTGCAGCCGAAGGTCCTGTTTTCGGTGATGGAGTCGAGCGAGCCCTTGTGGCGCGTCCATCTCAATGCGGCGCTCGGATCATTCCACCATCCACCAAAATCAGTTTCAAATGATGTGTCTACATTAAAAACCATACAAATTATTTTTATCGTAAAATAATATTATTGTTGTTACACAGTTTGTAAAGAGATTATTTGCGTTTAAAAGACGAACGTTTGACCTGCCTCTTCTAAATAAACTCTGTTATAGGCAGATGGGCTATTGCTCTTGAGTATAGATTCACAAAACAACAAGAGAGCTACGCACAAAAATATGGACACGTTAGACCAGAGCGAATCAGTCCTTACCGGTACCTTTGACGCTACCGATACCCTCAAAAAAGTTCTGAATTTCCAGTAGCAAGAATTTTGCAGAATCAAAACGTACAGCCAGTCATGACACTGACTAAAATCCGTGTTCCCATGGATAAAAAATAATACAGCAAAATTTTAGACGAAATATCAAATTTCATAGAATTCACGCAAAATTTTGAAATAAATAAAAGTAATACCCTTCTAGCGAAAAAATTAATCTTTAACCACTGAAAATTTCAAAGCAATTGGTCCAGTATTCGAAGAGAAAAGCGACTTTTTAAAAACGTGTCAAAGAACAAGAACAACAACAACAACATAATATTGAAACGATCGTTATGGCCACTAAACGTGTCCAATAATAAAATTGTTACTTTATCAGACCTGACATAGATTTAAAATAAATATCAACCTGTATCGGGAACGAAAGTGAGATTTAGGAGATATGTCGAACTTGACGGACATATAATATAAAGTTAGTAAACTGTGACACCTAATTTGACGTCGCCATATGATCAAACGCTAATGATGTTTACCAATTATTTATTTTATCATATACAAATAAATATATTATATATCACGTACTCATCGATGTCATCAAAGTATAATCTTGAGCAAACGCGGATCCACAGGAAAGATCGAGTTCAGTCGTCGGTCTTGGAACGCATTCAAGACTCACTGATAAACCGGTTAAAATTTCCGTGTGAGATTTGACGACAGTAGCCCTGCATAAATGTTGAAAAAATTTGTGTAAAATTAAAAATAGAATCAATATCTATGTGTATAGTTGTCTTGCGTTAATTGAGTTATCATTATAATATTTTTAATATTCCGGTAGTAAAACTTCAGAAATCCACAATACACGTATGGTTATGTTTTATTTTGCAGTATAAGGCGTATACAACAAGCTGTTGTTAAATTTCCAAAACAAATTCCAAACACTAAGACTATGAGTTATGCAACCACATTCGTGCTTTGAGCATTAAATGCATTATCGAAACATAAAAATACATTACATCAAATCGTAGAAAGGCTTGTCGAAATCACACGAGGCCGGAGCTTCCCAGACCAACACATCTGCTTCTATCGGCATTACGTGTTTGGTGTCGTTTGCTTCCGCAATTCCCGAATTAGGCATTCCGTCGCAGTCAAATGTTCTATATTTAGTTTGGTGCGATTCTCTCCAAACACCTTGAGTTTTTCCATCGCCCGAAGTATGAACAACCTAAATTGAATGCCAACGCTTTATTGAGGTTGAAGATCATCTTTGCACGTGATCGCAATTAAATAAATTTAAACCCTTAACCCGATATATGATTCAGTTTCATATTATTTTAATTCTCAAAACATGTTTGTTACGTATAAAGTGACTTTCCTTGTGTATTTGTGCATTAAAATTGATCAGAAATTAAATCAGAAAAACATGAGCAAAGTATAATATTTGACTGAATGTATAGCAAAGTATATCTCACCGACATTATGACTCCGTTATAAAATTGACTTTTCCCAAACACGCGGACTGAAATAAAGATTAATATAGAATTATTTAAAAATGTACATTTATGGACTGTGTATCTGACTGAATTTCGGCTTGCGTGAGACGATACGCACTATTACTTAACAAAATCATTGTGTGGACGAACGGAGATAAGGTGTTTCATCATAGTGTAACAAATCCCATCTGATAAGAAACTCAGATGGCATTGTTTCACCCATGTGCTATTTGCAAAGTAACTGTTACGCATTGAACAACTTTTATAAGTGATCAAGTACGAGTACAATAAAACGTCATATTAGAATAGCTTCTACTGCAAAATAAAAATGATTCACATTTTTTTTTATAAAAATTGAACAAATAGGATAAATATAAATTAAAATATTGAACCTACTATATAATGTTCCTCCCGGATAAAAAGTGTTGGAATTCGGTACAACACGGAAATATTCTTTGTCGGCGATTTCAGTCATCTCGTCATATATTTTGGGCTTCATTCTGGAGCAAGCCGTAACTTCATCTCCCCAATCATAGCAAGGCTCACCATCGATGGAATAAATCAGCGTCGAACAGACAAAACAGAAAACTGCGGAAGCAAACATGGTTGCACAAACACTACAACATACAAAAATAATAAAAGGTTGCTCCGTCAAACACAAATTAAAAATGACAAGACATAGATGGTTGCAGAAATTTTGGGATTTCTTGCACTTTATGTAACTCGTCGATATCTCAAAATGAATTACAAAATAATATGTATTCTGATCAGCCTATTTATATTCAAGAGAAATACATGCTAGGTCAGACATTCTGTAGTCTTATTTAGCATTGCTAAATTTTTCGATAGAAATTCTATATAAATCATTATTCAATCGCTAAGTTAATGCTCTCATCTAACGCTTTTAAAAATAATTTAATTTACAAATAAAATTGAATATTTTCTTCCTGGCCATTTCCATGTTCTGTCTCTAGTGAAATTATTTAATACAATATTTATTTAGATAATATAACCTTTAAATGTATCCATTGCAAAGCTAAGCTGGTTTTTAATTGATATTCATGTGGCCTAAACGAGACTTAAGTATCGCAAGTCTCTTTGCCTGCGGGCCCCAAACTGAAAACTCGAGTCAACCGCAATCTGGAAAGGTAAACGATATTCTGTGTAAACTACTGCACTGATATGTATAAAGTTGTGTCCGTACATATCTCGTGTTCGATAGGTAAAAAAAGATGCGTGATCAAAGTGATTTTATCTCTATAAGAGCAAAGTTCTTCCATCTTACTCAAACGAGCAAGAATTCCAAAAAGACAAGAGAGCGATGCTCAAATATATCTACACGAAAGCCAAAGCGAAGTAGCATCAAATATTTTACAATACCGGTTGCTTGGCCACGGGATCGCTGAAATGAGATCACGGAACCACGTACCGTGTCCATTTTTTAATTTTGATGACGTCATCACAAAAAAATTTAAGATGAAAAAACGATTCCACAGATCCCACGGAAAGTGTTGAAATGAATAAAATAGCCTTCTAACAAAAAAACAATCTTCAAGCATTGAAAATGTCAAGCAATTAGTCCAGCAGTTAAAAAGAAAAGCGATTTTATTTTTAACATCACGATACCAATATCATGAAGAATGCTAACAACAACATAAAAACAAAACGATCCATAGGTCTAATCCGTGTCCAAAACGTGGTTTGGTACCTGCATAGCCATTCCAGCTAGCATGTCTAGCACAATCTATCTCTTGGCTTAAATCAGGCGTCGAAATGTTTTGTTTTTTATCAATTCTAAAAAACATCGTGTTTTAAAACAAGGGCTTGTTTTAAATCAAATTTTTTCTGTATTTTTTATTGAAATACCCCTTGCATCGCCGCGAAACTACGCCAAAACGTTGCATTCGGGCAGCTGTACACGCAGCCGGAATTATAGTTTTGAAAATGTAAGTAAAAATTCCTATTTTACCTTTTATTTCTATTGCGTACATTTATCGCGACTTTGTATCTCCACAAAAGTCATAAGATTTTAACCGGATTGCTTATACGAGATATCAAGGAGACGCTTTGAGAAAGAAAAATCATGAAAATTAGCTCCCAAGCCTACTGCGATAATTAAGAATATGCTGAAATCGACGGCAGATGAAACGCGCTAGCCTGGCCTATGTTAATTGTAAGAGTCTTCTGATGCAAAGACGCCTCAACTAATCTGTTATGACGCCATGATGTGGATTTCGAGTTCATGTATCGACATTTTTCTCATAAAATGAAGGCATTATTACGGTTAATACTGTTCGGTTAATTTATGCTTAGCAAGCTTTGTTTTTAAGGTTGAAGTGAGTTTTTCAAGATTAAACAAACTCATTTATTCGATCGCATTTCAATTTTCGCAAGGTGATTTCGTCGCAGGGTCGTTTACGTAATGGCGTTACGTTATCGGTTGCGTCTTACTGCGCCAACGACTGACCTACAGCTTGAGAAGATGTGTATGCGCCTCTATCGTTATTTGTGGCGTTTTGAAGAATTTATTGCAAATAAGAAACGCTTGGCAAATTTTTACATCCATTTTTCTTCAACCTATTTAATACAAAAAAATCAAATATATTTGATAGTACAGCCATTTTGAACAAAACAGGCAAAAAAACTTGATTTAAAACAATTGTTTTAAAACAATTCTTTTTGAACAAATCCCTAGGCCGCGTCGGCAACCTATGGCCCGCGGCCAGATCCGACCCGCGTAGTAAAATAATACGGCCCGCAAAGCTTCACTGACTTATAGTAACAAAACAGCTGTTTTGACGATTATATTCTTTACGTAACAGAATTTATTGTGAGACACGTGTATACTTGAATTATATACACCTTACGGCTATTGAATATCTCAAATATGCCTAAAGAAAAAAACGATATGACACTATAAAATGAATAAATAAAAAAAAATATATATCTCAGGAAAATAGAACTCTGGTCAATCAACTGTCATTTCGAAAGGTATATTATTCTACGAAACCCAGTTATAAGCATCGATGTTCTTTTGATGAGTTTTTTATTCATGCACTTGAATAAAGAAAATATATAAAACTTCAAATCTCTCATCTTCCCAATGAATATTCTATTGAATATAGCCTTTTCCGTATTTTATAATCTATTTATCGTTAAAAAAGTTATAAGTACTTTTACAATATACAATGTGTTATCTCATAAATCATAAATACAATTCATCGTATGACAACATTATTGAATATTTGAACTCAAATCATCTTTATATTGGCTTAAACGTATTTTGAAGTTTCTTTCGTGTTCTCGTACATATAAAAAACGTTTTTAATATTTGCATACTTAAATCTTATAGAAAAATTATGAACAATTTATGGCTTTTTGCCGAACAAGTCTGAGTTTATGCTGATATTTGATTGTAATCTAAAAATTCATGAATAATGCCTTTGTCTCTGAGATTCAAGTTACATAAAACAGCAATTTATACAACCTCATCGTTTATTTTTTAGATTTTCTTATTTTTGAGTAAATTCACGTTAATTAGCTTGAACTGATAAGACACGCGATATGCTACTTTTTTTTACAATATTGAAGACTGAGTTAATTTGTAAAATACTTGACTATCAATCCAATACTCAGTTTTCCTGCCTTTTTTCTGAGAAGCTAAAAGAGGCAGTTTTCATGACCTCAATATTTGACAGCATTTACTTGTACGAGCATGTTTTTTTACGGATGAACCGTGTCAAATCCCCCGTGAGATCACTAATTTCTGACAGCCATATGAAAAATTCGCTTCGCATTGCTACGTCGTCCACCGCACCGAATATTGACAAACTTTGGATGAAAGCAGTGCCAAACTTCACATTGAAATATTTATGTGTGGTAAAAACTTTTGACTTTACTGTATCTTCGTATTTTCATTGTTCTCATAATTTTGATGTGAGGGTTTTGTTTGTTTTTCATTAATCTGTAGTCTGAGTAGTGAAAACTTGAACATAACTACCATGTCAAGTGGCCCGCGCAATCATTCGTAAAATACATGTGGCCCTTCGGCCATAAAGGTTGGACAACCCTGCTCTAGATTCTATAACAATTCACCCGACGTTCACCTAGCGCAGTTGGGAAGTGGCAGGGTATGAATCGCAATGGATGTTTCCCCCGACAAATTATCCCAGAAAAAAACTTTCTGTACCTTACTACTGCAAAAAAATTTATGCTCATTTAATTGTGTTTTAGAGGATTGGCGCACTGGTTTACATGTTCAAAACCATCATTTTCAATAATAAAAATTTTAAACACGTGCGGCTTACAGGTACGGATAGTTAATGTTATCCCAGTCTTTTGCAGACTTTTGGAATAATTTTAGATTATTGAAACTAAACTAAAGCTCTTTGAAAGCCATAATGAATGACACTTGAGTTATTTAATTTACAACTAATTTTTAGAAACACCAATGAAAACGGACAAATATCACGCAAACCCACGCTTGAATATATGTCTGAGCAAAAGTTTTAATTGTTTCGTCATTGTTGACCTACTGCTGATTTGTCATTGATACGGATATAAACAAGGATATTGATACTCGGGGAAACATTCAATCATCATCTTGGTGAGTCCCACAACATACACATTTTTCTTAGTTTACTTTGATATATATTCTGTCTGTTTTATCGAAAGTTACATTGCATAAAAAATGCATTTTGACTTTGAACTCAATCTTTCATAAAGAAGTTCTTCTATCAATAAAGCTTTAATTTTGACCAGAAGTCATAAATATTCAAGTATTCATTCAAATATTCAAGTTTCTCTATATAGAATATTGTAAAATTGATTTTTATGTTTCAAACTTTAGATCATCTGACAAAATGTTATTCACTTTCTACGTTTTATAGATGTTATCATTGGCTTTAATTACTTTTTCGTGATAATTTTACCAAATAGAGTTTTCTTTTCGTATTTGTTTAATGGATGAGATCGTTTTCAACTGATCTCTCGAGGAGAAGCTACACATGGCGATTTATCATGTTTAAAAAATTTCTGATTTCACCCATCATTCATTTATGTAAATCTGCACTGGTATATGCGCCTTTTATGGATATTCAAATACAATTATACTCAAGTTGGGAATTCAAAAACTTTGGAGAGAGGCGTGTTCACCCCTCAAAAGGATGTAGGAACATGGTAAAGCATCCCCCATCAAAAACGTTATCAGTAGCAAAATTTGGCACATTTTGACAAATGGCGCAAAATATTCCAACTAGGTTTTAAGAATTTGTCTTGACCAATTTAAGTTAATTCGCGATATTACCAAAATTACGTCACATGAGGCCTTCCTTGTGTATTGAATAAATAGCGTAGTAACTTATATTGCATAGCTTGGTAATGAAATGAATTAAAACACAATGCAGCCCTTTTACATCAGAAGTTTAATTGGTATATAACATGTTAGTGTTCAATTTTAGTAACTCTATATCGTATGAAATTCGAAATTCTGAATATGTTCGGTAGTTTTGGAATTAGTTATATTTCTTTTACATATCTTCCCAGCTGATTCCTTTCGTGATGTTAACTGTGTCGATTGCAATGTCACCACGGAAGTCGGTTCCACGAGACCACGATGCATAATCATGTGCAGCCGAAGGTCCTGTTTTTGGTGATTGAATCGGTCCACTGTGGCGAGTCCATCTCAATGCGGCGCTCGGATCATTCCACCATCCACCGAAATCAGTTTCAAATGATGTGACTACATTAAAAACCATACAAATTATTTTTATCGTAAAATATTATTATTGTTGTTACACAGTTTGTAAAGAGATTATTTGCGTTTAAAAGACGAACGTTTGACCTGCCTCTTCTAAATAAACTCTGTTGTAGGAAGATGTGCTATTGCCCTTGAAAACAATAATAAAATTGTTACTTTATCAGACCTGACATAGATTTGAAATAAATATCAACCTGTATCGGTAACGAAAATGAGATTTTAAGAGATATGTCGAACTTTACGGACATATAATATAAATATATATTATATAAAGTAAGTAAACTGTAACACCTAATTTGACGTCGCCATATGTTCAAACGCTAATGATGTTTCCCAATCATTTTTTGTATCATATACAAATAAATGTATTATATATCACGTACTCATCGATGTCATCAAAGTATAATCTTGAGCAAACGCGGATCCACAGGAAAGATCGAGTTCAGTCGTCGGTCTTGGAACGCATTCAAGACTCACTGATAAACCAGTTAAAATTTCCGTGTGAGATTTGACGACAGTAGCCCTGCATAAATGTTGAAAAAATTCCAGTGTAAAATAAACAAGAGAGCTATGCTCAAATATATGGACACGTAGCGCCACCCAATTGCAATAATTTTGATGACGTCATAGCAAAAAAAATGACAATTTTAAAGCAATTGGTCCAGTATTCGAAGAGAAAAGCGATTTTTTAATGATAATGACGAAAGAAAATAACAATAACAACAAAATTTTTAAACGATCGTTATGGCCACTAAACGTGTCCAAAAAGTAATCAATATCAATGCGTATAGTTGTCTTGCGGTAAATGAGTTATCATTATAATATTTTTATAATTCCGGTAGTAAAACTTCAGAAACCCGCAATACATGTATGATTATGATTTATTTTGCAGTATAAGGCGTATACAACAAGCTGTGGTTAAATTTTCAAAACAAATTTCAGACACTAAGACTATGAGTTATGCAACCACATTCTTGCGTTGTACGTTGAATGCATTATCAAAACTTAAAAATACATTACATCAAATTGTAGAATGGCTTGTCGAAATCGCACGAGGCTGGAGCTTCCCAGACCAACACATCTGCTTCTATCGGCATTACGTGCTTGGTGTCGTTTCCTTCCGCGATTCCCGAATTAAGCATTCCGTCGCAACCAAATGTTCTATATTTAGTTTGGTGCGATTCTCTCCAAACACCTTGAGTTTTTCCATCGCCCGAAGTATGAACAACCTAAATTGAATGCCAACGCTTTATTGAAGTTGAAGATCATTTTTGCACGTGATCGCAATTAAAGCAATTGGAACCCTTAACCCGATATATGAGTCAGTTTCATATTATTTTAATCCCCAAAACATGTTCTTTACGTATTGGGTGGCTTTCCTTGGGTATTTATGCATAAAAATTGCTCGTTAACTTAGAAAAAAATTGAGCAAAGTATGATATTTGACTGCATGTATAGCAAAGTATATCTCACCCACAATATGATTCCGTTATAAAATTGGCTTTTCTCTAACACGCGAACTGAAATAAAGATTGAAATAGAATTATTTAAAAATATACATTTATGGACTGAGTATCTGACTGAATCTTGGCGTACGTAAGACTACTATATACGCACTATTACTAAACTAAATCATTGTGTGGACGAACGAAGAAAAAAACTCAGATGACATTGTTTCTGCCATATTATGCTATTTGCAAACTAACTATCATGCATTGAAAGCTTTTATGAGTGATTAGGTACGAGTACAGTGAAATGTTATACTGGAATAGCTTCTACTGCAAAATAAAAATGATTCACAGATTTTTTTGTAAAATTGAGGAAATAGGATAATTATAAATTAAACTATTGAACCTACTATATAACTTTCCACCCGGAGAAAAAGTCTTGGAATTTGGTACAACACGGAAATATTCTTGCAGTTCATGTAACTCATCTATCGGTGGTTGCATCTCAGCTAATTACTGCATAATATATAATCTGATGAGCATTTTTTTATTTAGGACAAATAGCTCTTACGTGAGACATACTGTATCATTGCTAAATTTTAGCATTGATAAATTTTTCAATTTCAATTCTGTATCAGTTATTATATAATCACCAAGTCGGTGCTCTCACCTAACGTTTTTAATGAAAATTTTTGAATATAAATGAAACTGAAGTTTTTTCTCAAATTTTCTGAACACTTTCATGTTCTGACACAAGTGAATTAATACAATATTTAATTAGATAATATAACTTTTACACATACTCATTGCAAAGCAAAGCTGATTCTAAATTGATATTCATGTGGCCTAAACGAGACTTAAGTATCGCAAGTCTCTTTGCCTGCGGGCCCCAAACTGACAACTCGGGTCACCCGAAATCTGAATATGTAAAAGATTTCTGTGAAAACTACTGCACTGATATGTATAAACTACGTGTCCGTACATATGTCGTGTTCGATAAGTAAAAAAAGATGCATGATAAAATAATTTTACCTCTGTAACAGCAAAGTTCTTTCATCTTAATCAAACGAACACGAATTTAGAAAATTTCAAGAGAGCGATGCTCAAATATATCTACACGAAGGTCAAAAGAAAGTAGCATCAAATCTTTTATAATATCGGTAGTCTGGCCACGAGATCGCTGAAATGCGATCACGGAACCACGCAACGTGTACATTTTTTTAGTTTTGATGACGTCATCACACAATTCTACAGAGCCCACGGAAAGTGTTGAAATGAATAAAAGTAATAGCTTACTAGCAAAAACAACAATCTTCAAGCACTGAAACATTTCAAAGCATTTGGTCCAGCAGTCGCTTTTCTTTTTAACATCACGATAACAACATCATAAAGAATACTAACAACAACATAACAACAAAACGATCCATAACGATCCATTCTTACCTGCATAGCTATTCCAGCTAGTATGTCTAGCACAACCTATCCCTTTGGCTTGAATCAGGGATCGGCAACCTAAGGCCCGCGGCCAGATCCGACCCGCGTAGTAAAATAATCCTGCCTGCGACGCTTCACTAACTTATAGTAACAAAACGGCTGTTTTGACGATTATATTCTTTATGTAACAGAATTTATTGTGGGGCACGTGTAGACTAAATAATATAATAGCCTAACAAGTGTATAATTCAAAATTACCCGTTTAACGATCATATGATTTAAATATAAACAGACAAACGGCAACAAAACCCAGAAAAGTTTATGCTAAGTGCAAAGGGTTCAATGGCGCAGAAAATATTCAAATGGAATATTTGAGATGCAATGCAATAAGAAAATAAATCTATATTCTATTCGAGAGATGTATCACTGCTTGATTTTTATAAAAAGTGTCTTCTTGAAGGAAAACCCTTCCCATCGATGTTTGGAAGTACATATGCATGCAAACAATTATTTTCAAGAATAACATCACAAAGAACAAGCTGAGAACTCGTATAAGTAATTCCTATTTATAAAAGGTTTTAATCTTGGCTTCATCCAGTGTCCTATTTAGGTGATGTTTCTCATTTAGTGATGTCGAAAATGTATCAAGCGTGATGCATCAAAAAGTTTCACATTGAATGTCATTTGTAAATTTCTTTCGCGCGGAATAAAATTTAAAGTTTCTACCCCTGATCTTTGTAAAAAATTGTGATGCATTTGTGATTCAACGGCCATCCTTTCGGTTTTTAACTTTCTGAGAATATGTGCGCCCCGCCAAGATTTGCAATCCTAAATTTTGGCACGCGGACGACCAAAGGTTGCCGCCCCCTGTTGGCTCAAATAATCACCAACCATACGATGAATTGCCATATATGTCACCTTATAAATCACCTACACTTTGTATTAATTCAAATTTTTGCATGTAAATTAATAAAATGTGGCACTGTAAAATATTAATTGTTTCAATTAAATACCCTGTTCAATTAAATACCCTGTGCATTTTCCAAAATTCAAAGCACCATGTATGGTTTTACAAATTTCATTTAAAGAAATTATTAATTCTTTTTTAGTTATTTACTTAAATTCACCAGTCGGACAATGCCTCAGGAATTTTTGTTAAACTTTTTGGAATGAAGAAAAAAATTGTTAGGCAATAATGAGACATAAAAGAAATAGTTGGATCCTACTGGAATTTAACAAATACTCGTCAAATTTTCGTTCGTAGGTATATTTATAATTGCGTTAAAAAGCCCAGTTATGAGCATCGATGTGTTTTGATGAGATCTTTGAGCCTGCACTTGAAAATAGTAAATATATGCAATTTCAAATCAATCATCCTCCCGACGATTATTCAATTGGATATATAGCCTTGTCAGTATTTTATAATCTATTTGTACTTTTGTTATATACAATGTGTTATAAGATATTGATTTAGTTTGAAGGTATGTGCAATACATCATTTACATGTTATCCATAATTTATCAAGTTATTGAAGTAATTTGGATAAATCTCAAAACCAAGTCCATCGGCAACTATTTATTAAAGTTCACTTGGTATATTCTCACGTTATCTTGAAGAAAAATCACAAATATAATTCATCGTATAGCAGCATTACTAAATATTTAAACCATCTTTTCATTTGCTTAAACGTATTTTAAAGTTTCTTTCATGTTATCGTACATATAAAAAACGTTTTTAATATTTACATATTTAAAATTATAAACAATTTATGGCATTTTGCCGAACAAGTTTGAGTGTATGCTGATATTTGATTAAAATCTAAAAATTCATGAATAATGCCTTTGTCACTGACATTTAAAGTACATAAAACCGCAATTTATACAAACTTATCGTTTATTTTTTGGATTCTCTTATCTTTGACTAAATTCATGTTAATTCGCTTGAACTGATATGACACGCGATATACTATGTTTTTTTACAATATTGAAGACTGAGTAAATTTGTAAAATACTTGACTATCAATCCAATACTCAGTTGATTGAACTTTACTCAATTTTATCAATAAATAGGAAGTAACTTGATTAACATGAATGACCTGTATGGGTTTCGATCCATCGTGTGTAACAGTAAATTTAAATGTCTTATTTTCTCCGGGTTCAAGTACAAAAGTACAAAATGTCACAAAAATGAACTTTTATTCTTTGAAAAAGACGCCGGTTTGTCACAAGAATATGTGACACCCCAACAACTTTCTTAGCAGACAATGATTTATGTTTTTGGTGAAATCAAATATGTTGAAGAAGCGTTCCTCCCTCATGATTACTTTCATCAGTTTACATAGATGATACTTACACTAAGAAGTTGATGGTATTATGCTAAATTTGACTCTTTTCTAGTTTGTTTTCATTTTAAGCCTTTAAAAATGTAAACTATCAATAAACTATATCTGACAGTTTCACAATAGTGAAGTAAAATATCCAACTAGGTACAAACGCCATTTGATTTGAAATATCTTTGTGTTATCATAATTGAATATATTTTATATTTTATAACTTCGAAGCAACTTTTGATTGACATTATCGTTTTTGGAAATCCGCGAATTTACATTTTTGTGGTTTATCCATCAATATAGTGGTTGAACCGATGAACAATATTGTTAATAAAAATAACATTGACGGTGATCATATCAATAATCTTGTCATGTTGAACGATATTAGTTTCAACAAATAAAACAACCAGCTATATTGTATCTTGATAAGCAAAATTTGAGGCTGTCATTAATATGAAATTGGATTCACTTTATGAATGATAGAAAATAACATATTTTTCGTTTCTTCTGTTCTCGGGATTCTATTTTATAGCATGACAACTGTAACCAATTACCAAAGTTATTTTATATCTCGAATAAAAGGGAGGGTATGGGTTAAATTAATAAATCTAAAATACTCTATTAAGAGCAACCTTGAAATACTCCATATCGGTGCCCAAAAGCTGTGCGATTCAGACAATATTCGAGATATTTTCGTGATTGCTTTAACTGAACCAGTACCCTGAAACACTATGAACAAGAAAATCAAATGCGTTATCAAATATTTCCATGTTTAGATTTACAAAATCATATAAAAATAAAGGCATGTGGTAATTCTGTCCGGCTGTTTAGATACTCTAGAGCTGGATGGTACAAACCCGGGCCCGCGGGCCACATGTGGCCCACCGCTCCATTATCTGTGGCCCAGTCGCATTTGTGGGAGGGTGAACAAAAAATTGCATTTGGTGTTGTTTCGTCATAAAATAACCAGAAAAATCGTTTGACATAATGTTACATCACTAATGTCATTGAACTGACTAGTTTTGTGGTTAGCTCAATTTGCTCGATCACTTAGGGCTAGCTGAGGCTAGCTGGCTTTCTATCTGTCGGGAATATATGCTAACAAACTAGGCTTCATAGAAAACTAAAAATCGAATGAGGGATCTATCAGCCTACGTTGGCTATGCCTGATAACTAAATATTAATGTTATGGCCGAACAATATCATTGCTGCTGAGTGTTTTTTTTTAACCAGCCTAATTGGTATTACAAAAAATGGTGCTCCCGAAGTATGCGAACCAAGATGGCGGACATCGGAATGAACATGAGTAACAGGTTAGGGTTAGGCGATAGTTTTTTTCCAATTTTCCTTATTTTAGTCCTATTATCAGTTCGAAGACTAGCCAAGAGCCTCCTGTAGTATTTATACCTAAAATTATGGCCTAACCCTAACCTAGAACACATATTACATTCCGATGTCCGCCATCTTGGTTCGCATACTTCGGAAGCCCCCAAAAAATGCTGCCTATATGTCGAAAAATTTAGTAATTACCCTCCTTGTATCTCAAATTTGATAAAATTCGGTAATAAATCGATTTGCAGTTATTTGTAAGTTAATTTGTGAACATGAGTTTGAAAATAGAGCTGACCAATTCAAACAGATTTTCGACTGGATATGAGAGGGAAAATAGCACAAAGCTTGCTTGATATGTCTGCAAGTTTTGTCGGTTACAATCTGAAACGGCATTTTCTCTTTCTGGCACTTTCTCCGTTATTAGGTGTTTGGAATCTTACACTAAATGTAGATACAGTAAGTTTTTTGCACCTTTAAGTGAGTTTTTTGGTGGCTTTTGCATGTTTTAGCTTGATAAATGACAAATAATGAACAATGTGTTCGGACAATAAAAGTGTTAGTTTGTATTGCACTGTTTACCTATTCTTGGCACTATTATGGCCCGCGAATAATACAAAAATAATAGTGTAGCCCCCGGAGTCGACAATCTTGGACCACCCTGCTCTAGAGTCTAGATTCTATAACAATTTACCCGGCCGCAGTTGGAAAGTGGTATTAATCGCAATGGATGTTTCCCCCGACAATTGACCCCAGAAAAAATTCACTCTGTATTACTGCAAAAAATGGTATGTTTATTTGATTGTGTTTTATAGGATTGGCGCCTATGGACTGGTTTACATTTTCAATGTCATCATTTTTTTAATAAAAATATTTAAACACTTGCAGCCTACAGGTACGGATGGGTAATTTTATCTCAGTGTTTTGCAGACTTTTGGGACTAATTTCAGAATATTGCAATCAAACTAAAGCTCTACGAAAGCTATAACGACAATTGAGTTATTTATTTACAACTAATTTTTGAAAACACAACTGAAAACGAACAATTATCACGCAAACCCACGCTTGCATATGTGTCTGAGCAAAACATTTCAATTGTTTTGTCATCGATGACCCACTGCTGATTTGTCATTGTTAAGGATATAAACGAAGGAAATCGATGCTCGGGGAAGCATTCAGTTATCATCCTTGTAAAGTACATAGCATACACATTGTTCGGTACTTATGTAGTATGGGTACCAGATTAGGCCATTTCAAGAACAAATACTACAGGAGTCTCTTGGCTAGTCCCCGAACTCGTAATAGAACTAAAATAAGAAAAATGGGAGAAAATTATCCTAACCCTAATCTGGTACACATACTACGTTCCGGTGTCCGCCATCTTGGTTCACATACTACGGGAGCGCCCATTTTTCTTAGTTTCCTCTGATAGGCTGTCTGTTTTATCGAAAGTTAGTTACATTGCATAAAAAGGCATTTGGAATTTGAACAAACTTTAAAAAAGTAGTTCTTTTGTCAATAATGGTTTAATTTTGACCAAAATCCATAAATATTCGAGTATTCATTCAAATATTCAGGTTTCTCCATATAGAATATTGTTAAAGCTGATTTCTAAGTTGCAAACTATATATTATTCAACAAAATGTTAATCACTTCCTGCGTGTTATAGATGTTATGATTGGCTTGAATTCGTTTTTCGTGATAATTTTACCAAATAAAGTTTTTTTTTGTATTTGTTTTATTGATGAAATCGTTTCTAACTAATCGCTCGAGGATTTTTCTGATTTCACCCATTGTTTATCCGTGCAAGTTCACCCATCTGCACTGAAAAATGCGCAACATTCAGTATATTCAAATACAATAATATTCAAGTTAGAAATTCAAATTGTGGTGTCAGACCTCTGATTCAGATGGTTGTTTGAAATGTTAGGAAGATGAGTGAGTGTTCACCCCCTATACTAGGATGTAATCACTTCGTAGCACATATGGTCGATTTTAATTGAACAGCATGAAATATCAAAAACGCTATCTACTACTATTTTATGAATTTTTCAGCCCTACTGCATTGGCTTCTTTTAAATCGATTTAGTGGTAATTTCATTATATTTGAATACCAATGAAATTGAGTAGTTTGAGTATTACAATCAGTAGCAAAATCTGGCACATTTAGATACAGTGTTTCAACGCAAACGTGAGTGATTGGTTACACGATATGACGTAATAAATCTACTATATATGGTGGAAGCGGATGTATTCATTATTAAACCTCCAAGAATATTACTAGGAAAAGCAAAAAAAGAGAATTATTCTTATAATAATTATTCGAACCATTACAAATATTTAGAGAAGCGAAAAGTCATGTTAATCAATTTGATGGAGTCCGTGCAAGGGCAAATGAGGGCTCGAGCATTATTGGTTTAAAATACTTGTCGACAGAATGTCAAACATTTTCACATATATCTGATAGAAATATGAATGCCACCTACGTGTGAAAACATTACCCATATACTCAATAATCATGCTACAACAACTTCATGGCATGACTAAACGTAATTTATGACACATTAATCTGGTAAATTTTCCTTTTTGCAACAATCGGAGACATTGGGAATAAATGGGTTAAACGATACTACTTTGCTTGCTTGGTCCTAAGTTATGCTTTGATATCTTCATGTGTGAATTGGTTAGTACCAAATAGACTGGAAATATTTATAAGATATTAGCGCCGACGCGACGAAACCACGCAATAGGGAAGTTAATCATTAGCTCGTCAAAACTTATTTGACAGACTTTTATGAGCTTTTCATAGCCCAGGTTAAGTGTTGTGATGTGTTTGAGTGGCGAAGGCGTGTCAAAATTAAGTCGTAATTGAAGAAAAGGGAATCGAGAATGTCTCTCTGAAACATGTGGTTAATCCGATCCTAGGCTATTCTTCTTGTTCGCTTAAAATGAATTAAAAATTGTGACAACGTGACAAAATATCTGACATTTTTATGTTGAAATTTGACGGACAGCTTAGAAATTTAGCTGTAAGCTAGTAAGATGAAGTAGACAGCTTAGCTATATAGCTCCGAGATTACGAGTCTACCCATTCAATCATCACCTAGGAAGTTCAGCGGCAGCCACACAGCTGCATATGAGAGATACTAAAGTCGATTGCATATAGTATTGTTTGAGTGAACTGGCGAGTGACCTTTATTGAAATCAAGAATGCAGAATGTTATTAGATGCAAAATATTCATATCTTGGGCAGTCCTAGCGTTTCTTGGATTAGCGGCGACGCAGAGTTATGTGGAAGGTAATTGAAAGACTTATAAATTCTATTTATGACTATTGAATTTACTTATTGCGAACCCTCTGATTCATAACCTATTCATGTGGTTGGAATGTCTTCAATACATTAAGGCCAAAAGACTATTTTAACTATTTTGCGAAGTATAATAATAGGAATAAAAGTCAAATACAGTCGATTGAGGCAATATGTAACCGAATATTCACCGTTCCTAGAAGCATCTTATGTATCAATAAATAGACGAATAAAAACGGCTAGACGAAGGGTTGCTTAATGAACATTGTGCATTACAAGTAAACAAAAATTATATAAAATATTAATGTAACCAATTACCAATCAAACAGTGAAACGGCTTCTTCATTTCTGCTAATATTTGTAATTTAGGTAATGGCGGGTACCAAAACATAACCTCCGTCGTACCAAAGTTCAAACCTTGGAGGGAATGGTCTTCGTGGTCACAATGTGATGTATCTTGTGGTGGCGTGGGAATGCAAGAGCGTGTAAGAAAATGTCGCAACAGACAAGATAAAAGTTCAAAATGTTTTGGACGAGAAATTATAGAGTCAAGACCATGTGGTGACGCACCTTGTGGAACAAGTAAGTCGTCCAGTCATATCCTGTTGATAACTGGAAAGTAATATTTGAATAAATGTACGCGAAGGACAAATGTCAGATAAAATGTTTCCATAACACCAACATATTGGGGTGAAATATCAGGCTATATTGTTCTATTCTATTGTCCATTGTTCTCGTCATTTGGGCAGCAGGTGAATTTCATGATTCTTCATTGGCTATTGGATAAAAGGTTATGCTTCAATTTCCACCCTCCTTGCGAATTAAAGTAAAAAAAAAATTAAATATCTTCAGTATTATTTTCAGACAGCTTGAAAATTGGAAAATGCTAGGTACAAATATGAAGTTATGAACAACAATATAAGAAACAGTATTGCACGAAAATATTGTATGAACCATTGGGAAGATGAATTTATCTATCGCATTTCGTAATGCTCAATTATGAAAATATTAACTTAAATATACCAAACTTTTCTTTATTCTCAGACACTGTCAGTTGTGACACAGTCGGCACTGTTACAGATTCCTTGAATATACCACTGGAGGGAGTCGAAATATGTCTGGGTAAGTTGGTTATCAGGGTTGCCGATAACATCTTGATCAAATGTGTACAATATTTTTGGCCTTACATATTTTCATAAGCTATAATTACAATCCCTCATCAAATGTCAGACGGTGTTCAATATAATTGAAACGTGATCGACTCAATTTAATTTTGTTCAATTAATAATATTAATTAATTAAAATTATTAATTGAGTAATCTCCAATATAATTTTAATGCTTTTCAGGATCAATCAAAGTACAAAAATGTATTACAATCACACACACAAATGAGGAAGGATTTTTCAGTGTGGAAGGAATATGCGCTGATTCCGAGTACGCTCATCTACTGGCACGAAAAAATAAATATGTCACAACAAGAATTCGTCTCAAGGTCAACGAAACCGGTAGAGCATTCGCAACTGTAAAACTCCTGGAATTAGGTAAAGAGTTTAATATGGTTACAACATTATCTACAGACAACATTATATCTGGCTAAGAGTATTATCATGCTAAACAATTGGCAGCCGAAGCGATGGCTCTTCTTGTGACATTTCCGAATAACTTATTTCGTAACTCATCTTAATAAATACCGAACTGCATGCTGATGTACTGCTCAACAATTATTATTATTATTATTTTTTAATCATGTCTAGTATACAAATATCTGTGTTTTATACATTTTATCAAATTATATCAAAGCAATAATAAAAGCATGAGGCGTTCAATTTCTAGTACCACACCATCATTTTAGGTTATATTAGTAAATTTAATTGATATACAATGATGAGCAATTAATCCCACTAAGATACCTATCTGTATTGCTTTTAATCAATTTTTTTTTTTAATTTTTATTCTCAGTCAAACCGACCATATATTATCACCCTGAAAGCAAATCAAGAATGATTGGACAAAGTGTGAAATTTTGCTGTAAAGCCAGAGGATCAACAAAAGATCATTTGTTTACATGGTAACATTAATTGCAAATGAAATTCTCACAACAATCAATCTTTCACAAAGGATTATTCCAATTAGCTCCTTATTAATTATAGAAGAGTAAGAACAATAAATGTAGATTCGTAGAACATAGTGTACTCCAAAAATTGGGCCAAGCATTGCATACATATGAATTAGGCTATTTTCAATTTTTTCAAGTTCAAGTATCTTAGTTCAAAAAATATGTGAATAAACGAATATTTCTGAATAAAATATAGGTATCACAATGGGAACGTGGTCGACGCGAACCTGTACTCACGTGATCCTGGAACTCTAGAAATCCGTACATTACGATTGGATGACGCTGGTGAATATTGGTGTAAAGTCAGCTCCAAGATATCGTTTGCAAAGACAACGGGCATGTCACAAACGGCCGTGTTGAGTGTGTTTGGTAAGAATCAATAACGTTTTTTTTTTTTTTGAACAATTACAAATTATAGCGCATGTTTGATATGAAACAAAATTTAAATTTGAATATCCCTTTTGAAATTTTTTTTATCATTTTGTTTCATTTCAGAATCGGAAGAGAATGCTTGCAACAAGAAGCCTGGTGTCAAACTCATTCGATTGCCCGATGATTGCTCTATGGCGTCTTCAAGTGTCGTACACAGAAACAACAAAACATATATCGATGTTGGAATGTGTTCGTCAGTCAAGTGTCCAGCTAAATATGCTGATATTTCAGAAGGATGCGGTGAAACTGTGGCAGATATTAGCTGTTGTGGTCCGTCTGAACGCAAAGAAATCAATTTAAATTGTAGAGGTTTGTTATGATCCTAGAAAACTTAGGCCAATAAATATGGAGGAGTAACTTTAATAAACGATTTTACTAATATAGAAATAAATTATGATGCATCATTACGTTGTTTATATATTCTATTTTTCTACTTCACTCCACGAGAATCCCACGTGAATACTCAGTTTAAAATGTAACTCAAAACAAGTAATAAACATATGTTTTCATTTTTGATTTATTACGCTGAATCAGATTTCGTCCTACCAATTTACAAAACAACCAAGTGCGGATGTCAGGAATGTGTCAAACCGGTTATAAAAGTCAGAGGAAGGTAATATATGAGCATATTCTCAACAATTTCAATAAAATTTGATAAAAAATACGATAACATGATAATTATTTTGATGAATAAAGCATTATAGAAGTGTCGAAATGTGATGTTTGTAACTGATGTTCGTTCCTTTCACATTTTTAAATATAAAAATTTCTTTATAGAGCTTACGGAAATGATCCAATTACCGATCCACTAAGATATGGTTACGTTGAACGGTCAGGGAAAAGGATCGGTAGAACGTCTTATGACGGAGGCTTTACAGTGGATGTGCCACATGGAAGTAAACGACTCGTTTTGACATTTATAGACAGATTTGGAAAGCTTATGACAACGACAAAGGTGAGGATCTGGTTAATCAATGTACATTTATTTTATTTATTTTTATGTCTATATTTATTTAATTAAGTTTAAAAATTAGAATTATGTGTGTGAATGTGATAATTTAAATAAATTTTAATTGAATAATGTACCCATGTATATACAGGTTGTATCGTTCAAAGAAGATGGTGGCGTCACGTTTCACGATATTAAAATGCCTCAAAAATCTCCAGAGAAAAGTTTTGGTTCTCAAGAGAGCTCGGTGACCTCACTGAACGGGGTTAGAGGTCAGAACTCGGTCGCTCAAATCGTCACAGCTCCAAACGGCTTTGTCAGAAAAGACGGGAAGCCATATACAGGAAAGGTTAGTGGGAAATTATTTTAAAAAAATAGATATGATTGTCTATGCTGTCATGTCAATATAATTATACCATTAGAAATTCTATAATCTATATCAAAATTATTTTTTAATTTGCTTTGTTTGTTAGATGACTAAGTCTAATACGGTCATACTACAATATTCGGAAAGCGTCTAAGTTTGCATTAGTGTGTAATTTACGTTTTTCTTTCTAATGTTTTGTTTTCTAACTGTTCCTGAATAGTTTCTACACTCCTTGAATATTATGTGTGGCATCTATCTGTTAGGTCAGGGCAAGTGTAACGTTTATCGATCCACGGAACGAATCTTCGTATCAAGAATCTCCAACAGATTTAGCTTTTATTGATGATAACGGAGAATCACTTCCTTTACAAACTTATGGAATGTTTGAGATGGATTTTCGTGATGATGATCTCAATGAATTGAATGTTGCAAATGTAAGATTTTTATTGGGGTAGATTACAATTCAACATTTTGTGTTATTATTTATATAGGTTATTCCAATTTATTTTAACTTGCACATGCTATGATATTTTGATTGTACATAGATTCTTAGTCTCAAACACTGTAATCTCACAGCCCATCAAAAGGTACTCTCGAAGTATGTGGACCAAGATGGCGGACACCGGCACATAGTATGTGCACCATGTTAGGATTAGGCCATAATTCCAGGTGCAATTACTACGGAAGTCACTTTGCTAGTCCCTGAACTCGTAATAAAACCAAAATGAGGAAAATTGGCATAAAATTATGGCCCAACCCTAACCTGGTACACATACTACGTTGCGGCGTCCGCCACCTTAGTTCACATAGTTCGGGAGCACCCATCAAAGTTTCCTACCCTAATGTATTAAAGTAGGACTTAATAAGCATAATTAGTAACTTCATCATTCAATCGTCAGTTTTTGTTTAAATACGAACCTACTTTAATGTCGGAGACTTAAAAACAAATTTACTATTAAGAAATGTCAATTCGATATCCATATGTATTTTTATCAAAACGAAAAGTCTTCATTTAATGGATTCGGGTGGATCTTGCGTTCCATTCTTGATAGCAGGTTATTATTTATCATTAAATGACAAACATTTATTCTGAAAACCAGGAATAGGCTATTTATTGCTAATCATTTCATATATATTTATACAACTGTAGGCAAAAATCGTGTTGGATCAAAATCAGATGGTATCGACATCCCATGCAAGAAAACTGAAATTATGGTCACTCAATCCTGAGAACGGTATGTGGGAAGAAGAGGAAAACTTTAAGGTGATTCAGCATTATGTAAATATTTGTTATTGTCTGGTCTTTAAAATGGAATCTGAATGAACCATATAGTCAGATGAAAAAACAAAACCCTGCATAGTTCAAAGCAACTACTTCTGTCTGGTCATTTTTCATCCAACTTCATTTATTTATCCCCCTTATTCAGAATTTGACATATATTCAACGTAGGTAATGAATATCCAGGGAGTAGGGTATTTGTATTTCATCATACATTCATATAATGATTTATAACTACATTATTATTATAATGTTTTCGATGACAATATTGTAGGAGATGGAGATTGAAGACGAACAAGTTCAACCGGGTCCCAAAAGAAAGAAGCGCGAAGCACCGACGACATTTTTTGTTGGAAATTTAGAAGTTCGCGAAAGAAGGCTATACAATCTTGACGTTCCAGTTGAAAATAGATGTTGGTTAAAAGGTAACATTCTTTTTATCTAAAAAGTATGAAGCAAATGAAGCCCAGGTGGTATCGCGTAAGTTGCATAATTTATAAAGATAGTTGAAATTGTTCAATGAATGTAATAACAGGTATTGTTAATGTAATGCATTGAAGAAAAATTATTTTTGGATTATTAACACAAATCGATATATCATCAACTGTTAAACATTTTCTGAACCAGTTTCTTGACAGATTTTTATTCAAATATGGTATTATAATTGGCCTAATACTGCCATCCACATATTTTGTTCAAAACAGTGAGAGCCTATAGATCACCGGACTTCGATCCAAATGAACAAGTCGAAGGTGTTGACATTGTTGCGATAAATATGGAACCAAAAGGGGGATTTAGAGGAAATCCTTCAGCATGGGGAAGATTTGACTCGACATTAACTTCAAAATATGGTGCTTGTGTTCGAGTATTTTGTCATGAAGATAAACCTGACGTGTATAAAGCCATAGTAACAGGTGAGTAACTTGTCCACAAGGTGTCTCTAAAATTCTGGCTAGCAAAACAGTCACTTGATGGTGATCGTGTGCCATATCGCCATATACCCTTTTCATTTGCGACGAAAAAGCCTCTTGGCAAGACAAAATATTTTAATGTACATTTTTAATTATAGTTTCTCCCATAATCAAACAAATGTTTTACTGTTCAATGTGGGTACTC
Source organism: Styela clava (assembly GCF_964204865.1). NCBI lineage: Eukaryota > Metazoa > Chordata > Ascidiacea > Stolidobranchia > Styelidae > Styela > Styela clava. The sequence continues at coordinate 8,887,382 of NC_135259.1, read as the reverse complement.
CGAAAGAACGTTCTTTAATTTGCACTATTTCAACAATGACACTGTGTTGGATATATATTAATTTTTTTTGTGTCCAAGTTATTTTAATGATTTTTACTGAATTGCAATTGTTTAACAGCCACTCTAGACTCGAGTGAAGAACTTTACGCTGCGCCATCCGGCCATCCTGTCAATCCAAAAGTTGTTGGCGTTCAAGGTGATATATTGAGAGCTCTAGATTACAGGTAATAAATATAAATTGAGAAATTTTATTTCTGTCGTCATGTATCTCTATACCATTGCAAGAATAAAGTATTTTCCCTAACTTTTGAATGCTTTATCAGAGCACAGAATGTCAGTGATTGATCTTTGAAAAAAAGTTAAAAAGGGAATAAAATGTGTCCTCTATCGAAATCTTAATGACACGTTTAGCGCAATATATTCTTGAGGGAGAGCTTTTTTAGTATTTTGTGATATATTGTCCAAGTTGTAAGGAAGCAAAGAAGTCATTCTACTTAAATCTTACATGCCATTTGGCGCCAGTAGGGAAGTGCTCGTCGCCCGTGGTTTATAATTGCACCATTTACTTTTGAACAATCGAAACAAGGATATACTTGAACTAACTTATACCGGTACAATTAAAATTAATTGTTGGTTTGTTCGCGTTTAGCGCCGACTTTTAACCTTGTTCGTTTATATGAAAGTGAATAAAGGAAATTAAAACGTATATGCCGGAACTAAATTATTAGTCTTCAAAAATTTTGTATGGATGACTGGATGTCTCAAGTTGGATAAAACTAAAACGTAGACAAAATCCGTTGTGACGGCGCACTATTTTGTCAATATTTTCAAATATATATCCATGGTATACCGGACTCAAGGAACTGTAGTATCAAATACAATGTCTAATTAGGAATACTTTATCACGTTGTATTTTTGTATTGAACTTTTATTCGGTATGTCTCATTTTTGTAAAAATAAAAGTCCGAAAATAAAAAGTGGATGACCAGTGACCACGAATAGACAATTTTTCTATCTAAATGACTCACGTCATTTTTTTTTTCAGGCGCAGCGACCACAGCCTAGCAACGGGTAAAAAGACGTCTTTTCAAATAAATCTTCCAAAACCTCGGCCTGAAGTCAACTATACTGGTCCAATATATCCCGAAGAGAATTACGCCGAATGTGTCCGGGCACCGGTAACAGACAACCACTTCCGATTTTACAGGTACATTTAGCAAGTGCTAATTCTCACCGAAAATAAATTGGTGGTTTAAAGTCGTAAATGTTGGTTGGATTAAATCAATTTGGCGTTTGAATAATTATGATTTACCACTAAATGTATGCTTGACAATATCTTACCAAAACTCGGTTGTTTGATTCGAATAGTTCAGTATGGTCCGTATTTGTGATTGTGTGGTTATAACGACATGTTAAGACATAGCCTACTGTTCCAGTTTCAATATCTATAGAATATTGTAGGCTAGAAATGAAGCCATGAAAACTACAATCGAGCCACGGCTAACTTTTGATATAATTCAATTTTTTAACATTTGTTATCTTGCTTTTACATCCCCGTGGTAAAATCAAAAACATTGTAAAGAGTAAACTTTTTATAAAATATTCACGACTTTGATTGCATTAATTTTAAAACATAAAAATTATGAGAATAATATATAGTAGCAAGAGCAGAGCACTTTGCACATTTTTTCGTCAATTGCAACAAGCATACTTTGAAACAATTGGTACTAATGCAGAACGTAAAAACTACAGTAAAGGAAAACAATCACTTTTCAACAACCTACGTAATTGTCTAAAAATATATAGGATCTAAACACATGTATTTTGGATACATTCTTGTCATTCTAAACACTTGACTTGGGAAGATTCTCAACACATGGACAAAAAAAGCATTAGATCACTTGTTTTTACGCCAGTATGACTCACTAACTTTTATAAGGTTTCTTTATATAGAACTGAAGATTTTCTATATGAATACAACACAGTATATATGGACGAACACAACTGTATTACGTGGACTCCGCATTATTTGAACTGGTGGCCAAAACCATTGGAATATAGAGCTTGTTATATAAAGGTCTGTACACACCTCACAATTTTAGACAAGTCTTTCCTATTCTGAGTAAACCGGATTTTTTTAATAGATTTTGGGCTGGAACAGATTTGGTTTGTAATAGCGATAATCCAATATAATCTACTGGCTCAATCCGAAGCCTTCACTAGTATTCATCAATTTTGTATACACATACACCCTTTAAAATTTAGAACAAAAGGTTTAAAAATACATCCAAATTCCATTTATTTAAACTGTTTTTACTACATATATTTCCATAGGTTCACGTATCTGGTTTATCAACTGTGATCAGAGCAAAAAGTATGGGAGGAACTCATCCAGAAACGAGAGGAAAATTATATGGAATAAGAGACGATAGATCTGTGCTGGCCCAGCGTCTAGAGGGACCATTTATCGGGGATTCAGCTGCATGCATTGAGTTTAAGTGCAGGTGTGTATTTTTCAAAATACATTTGGTGTATTTGATTTTAAACATATGACTTGCACAACCCGTTTAACTTGAAGTGAACTACAGCAAGTTTAAGTTATATATATATGTTCGAAGTAACTGTACATAGAAGTAAACTATTTTCAAACCATGGTCTCACGCACGGACAATTTTTGGACACATATTCAGTGCAATATTAATTGTCGACAAGAATTGTCGGATGTAGAAAAGTATTACCAATTTGTGTGAAGATTTCTAAGATAACAAAAAACTTTTCTGATTCGATTTATTGTGTTTTAGTGGAAAGCTATACGATATGGAAGAACCAGATCGCACTTTAGTGAGTGTTATACCACAAGGTGAATGTCAACTTCATCGTATGAACGGACAATTATCGCAATATCTGACAGAACATCCACCGGCAGTTGAGGGCGAATCAGCATCTGAATTTCGTATGTATGCTCCACCAGATCCACTCGGACACAATTATGGAATTTATACAGTCACTGATGGTAGGTACCGATCAAGTGTTACAAAATTCATAAAAAGAAAGTAAGATTTTATTAGCTACACAGCGCAATCATATCTGAAAATCCATTTCTGTACTATATTGAAGTTGTACCCAATCTTACTTTTATTGGCTAGATCAGTGAATTGTGTAAAAAACGTGAATTGTGTGGAAAACGTGCAAAAAATGCACATCCTAAACGAGCGTTGTATTTCATTGGCTGTTGATTATTGACTAATCACAACAGCGTTACTCACATTATCCATTATGACGCCACATCACAGTTCTTTATGTATTGTATTTTGCAAATATGTATAAATGATAAAATAACTTATAAAACTATAATCAAGGTCATTAAAGGAAAATCGTCATACAGCCAAAGAAAGTTAATTGGAGTAATGCTCCAAAATAGAGGATCAGATGCAGTCCGAATTAAATGCCCGAAAGGTCCGTTTTCGTTTTCGGTCCGCGGTCTGCCAGTGGAGTAGCCCTGGGCTATGACGGCTCTTTATGTCTAAAGTTATTCCCCTTTGTTAAAATACGGGTGTTGAGCGTTAAATGAAATTTTCCACTACTGGTTGGTTTAATTCCATCAAGATCATTTCTTTATATATTTTATTACTTTTTGTAGATGATCCTCTCATCGCCAAGAAAACTGCGCTTGGTCGCTGTTACGCAGGCTCTTCAGATACTACATCAAGAATAATGCATGCCAGAAAAGGTGTGGCAATATACTACTGGTGTACCGATAGGAACGGGGAAATAGAGCTTCCGTGATTTCAGAAATCAAATGACGTTTTGCAAATGGAAAGTGAATTGTTGAGATAATGGTCAACATCCTCATCTAGTCAATTTTATGTTTTACTTGAAATTTGTTATCAACTTTTATATCAACTGTATATTTTTGTACTACTGTTATTTCTCGTTTAAATGTGCGTCAGGTTCTGGGATGGATTCGCAAAATCAATCTCTTATGGAGTCTTATAAGAAAGGATTGTACTAAACTGTCCTCATTATATCGAAATAGGCCATATTTAATTCGCAATTAATAATACAATACAATTAATAATACAATACAATTCTCTCTAAATATTGTAATTATAATCAAAGTATCGCCCAACTCATGATAGAGTACTTCTAACTCATGCAAACATGCTGAAAGTCACATTCAGTGGATGTGTTTTGAGTCATTTATGCCTGGTTTATGCAATCGTGAAACAACAACCGATTAAAAGAAGACTGTGGTATCATGTCCTCTGTTTTATTATACTTTTTGACTTTTTTATATACTTTTTATATCACGTAAATCAGCATAATAAATTTGTACATATTGCATTTATATATTGACCAGAAAATTCTCATCGGGTTAGTTATCGTAGGAATGTAATTGTTAAATGCAATTCGAATGAGTAATAGAAATAGCATGTGATATCATGTCTTTGAAATATAAAAATGAGAATTGGGTTTGTAAATTTCCTCCCAACCTTCTGCTGGGTTTATACCTGAACATAACTTCCAATAGGTCGATGGATTTTTAATCAACGGACTGAACACAAAATGGTCTTGTTTCGGCTCCTGCAAAAGACGCTTTCAATGAAGTGAAACGTGTGAAAGAAACCAAATGTGCGGAAAATGGCTACAATTTAGATAATACGAGAGAGGGATGTTGTGTCTTCAAAATTTCCACATGTAGTCCTAGGAATAGGATGATAAATGGCAAGCATTAAGGTTTGTGATAAGTTCTACACTTGATAACGTCGAGAAACCATTGAATACGTACTAATATTATTAGCACTGGAAGTGGAAATGTTCGAAACTCACTTGAAAACAATTTTATTTACCACTTATCAAAAAAGACATTTGTTAAATAAAAATAAATTGCGGTTGATATAATTTCACTATTTACCACGGAAGATAAGAAATTCCTGGTAAAATATATTTAAATACAAACGGAAATAGAATTAAAAACTTCATGCTTTCTTCTCTCATTTCCATTGGAGTATTACCTTCTTAGTTTGGAATGATTAGAGCAAGACTTACTCAATATTCTACGAGACAAATACGTAATTTCATTGAGACTGTGTTCATGTAACAAAACACCAATATTCAAATTTGAAGACACGAAGGCTAAACAACAACGCTAATATCAGCACAATCATAGTCAAATATTATAAGAATTGTGTCAAATGTCACGTGGAGGTGTGTGCCGTATGCCATATAAAGGTGTGCCTGTGAAATAATATAAAAAAACGTGGGAGTTAAATGTTTGGTCCAGGAGTATAAATAAAGGTAATAGACTTCTAACGACCTGTTCGATCGTTAATATTGAATGAACATTAATATTAAATGGGATTATAATATGCCCCAGCAGAACAGCAAAACCAATAACAGCTCCATTACGGACAACAATTTAACAAAACGATCTGAATGACCGACTCATGTTCAAATACATTTTCCTAATTTAGTATAATATATAGTTGTTGATTTCAAATCGATATTTCACGATATGAAAGTGTGGTATGGCAAATCTCTCGAGCGTTTTTTAAATTGCTGTCACGACCTGGCTACGAAAAAAACTTATAAACTTGTTATATTCGGACATATATTTGATAATGGAACAACAAGGAATCTTTTAAACGTTATACATGCTTGAACAAAAATCCGTTTCATAGCCGCTAGCGTTCTTTCAAGTGTATTTCATACAAACCTACGCGAATCTTCAGCATAATTACGTGAGAATAATGAGCAATTACAATAATTATGGCTTTCAGTCAGAGGATCGGGCGAAGACAGGGATGTCGTTTGTAGTTGCACTTGAACGCCACATCCTTTTTCGCAATGAGCAAATGAGCAACGAAAATGAGCAAATGTTTGCATACCAAAACAATCAATGTACACCGGGTTACGTTTATGTCTAATCTGAAACACGTTAGAACTAACTGGAGCTAAGCAATCAACAGCTTTAACTGCAATATTTACAAATAACTCATTTGAAATCTACCATTTGTCCCTTTTTTTCTCCTCAAACATTACATGAGAGTATGATGTTGAATGAATTTGTTCTCAACTCTGCTATCTAGATTTTCCTGGCATACATTTATGCATCTTGAACTAATGGTCGAGGTTGTTGCTACTCCGTACGTCAACCAGAAGACGACAGTCATGTTAGTAATGTATGACGATCCTTGGTTGGATCTTTTTTAAATACACTAACATCCCCGCCGTCAACAAACAGACGCCAGAACATCGCCTCTATCTCTTATACGTCCCTCTTTATGAACATACTTTTCCTCAACTTGAACATACTCTTTCCATTACTTACAAAAATTATCTAATTATTTTTATTAATCATCCAGCCTACCAATTCAAAATTTGCAACCTCAATTTTGACCCGAACTTATTTGACGGGTAGGAAGTACTTGAATACCGAATTGGGATATTAAAACATGGTTGCCAATTTTATCAGCCACAAGTTACAATGTGGCAATAAACTTCAAGCAAGCCATGCGCACGTGCCCAACTAGTAGTAGTATTCAATATTTACCTGCTGTCATACTTTTTATCGATGTCGAGTTTCCATATACACTAGATTAGACCACTAGATCACGAACATGAGTCTCAAATGATGCATGTGCTAACAACATATGAAACGGAGTTCGTTAAACCATTCCTTTTATATTCGATAGTCTAACATAAATGGACTTATCACAATCCGATTATGGGTTTACAAAGACGACAGATAGACAAACATCAAATGTCCTACACGGCGAGTGAAAACGTAGTTCAACGCCACGAGGCAAAGCGAGCAGAGCCTCTCAAGCTCCGACTTATAGATAATTTAGAGAAAGATTGTTTCTAAATGCAGATCAGAAGAAGTACTTACACGACGATTTTTTCAAACGACATGATTATTACATTCTCTCTCAGTCCACTTGGTCCGTTACCTTTGCTTAAATTTATCTTCATTGTAATCTGTTTATACTTAACATAAAATGAAAAGAATGCCGGCTATTTTAATCTGACTTTACACAAAGTAAATGATTTTATGGTCTGATCAGAACTTTCAAAAAGCGACATCTTTTTTCAAATAACTGATCAAATAAAGCCCACGTCATGTTGCCTCAGACGGGTAAAAATTGCCCTCTCTTTGTTCACAATGATAAATACCACGATTGCTCGAGTTTTTTAGTGAGTGTGATGCCAATAATGAAATGCAATTTATCAATATCTCTTAGCTTGACATATATCTCATCAAACTCACTAGCAAATATTGATATGGGCTCTACTTTCTAAGCTCCAGAATGTTATATTTCCCGAAAGCTCTAATTATTGCTTCACAACCGTTCACAGCATGCCTCCCAAGAGCAATGTTCCTTCTTCATTTGAGAGAAATACTTCTTGACAAGTAGACTATAAAGGCCGTCAATAATTGGAAAGAAAAACGACAATTTTAAGTTTTACTCTAATTTTAATTATGTCTCAACTGATATTTATTCTTTTCAGCGGAAGCATTTGCTTCTCTAGGAATCCGTAATTATACAGCTTGAATTAAGATCGTCAAACCTATTTCTTTCTTTAAGGTTGAATATTTTTGAAGTTCTCATGTAGTTTATTTATGACAATCGATACCCAAACTTCAGGATAAGACATTTAATATAACGACTACATCTATAAAAAAAATTGTTAGTGCTAAAAGTGCTTTTCTGGTAAGAGAAATCTTCAACTCACAAATTCATCTAAACTAGGTCTTTTCTTTTTTATTCATCGCCAGTGGGGAAAAGAAACAAAAATAAAAAAAGAACTTATTTCTATGAACCATATTAAATGAAAAATTAACAGCATTATAAAACAGCATATATAAAATTATTCTTCGACTGAGCCTCTTTTAAGAATGCTGTTGAAATCACAAAAAAATGCAAGTTTTTTACCTCAAAAACATAGTTAATAACTGAAGAATTGTATCATATATAGATTATGTTTTGTAAAACTCACATTAAATTCCTATTTACAGCTCCCGATTCTCCTACGGAAAATAATATACCGGAGAAAAGGTCATATATTTGACAGAAATAAAATTGATAAAATTGTATTTGTTTTAGCAATGCAGATTCTTGGAAGAAAATAATCACTTGAGCAAGATATAATATCATCATATAATTTGTTTCGTAAACGCCTCCCATAAATATTACAATATTAAGAGACTCGTTGCATAAATCATAATATGCTGTGTTCTGTGAGGCAATTTGGTAGTACTGTATCGGTACCGTTATCTGTACTGAAACACTTATATGGGATTAGAGTATCTTATTTCAGATCAAATATATTTACCATGACTACGAGCCTATTCTGTGATCAGCTTATCAACAATATGCTTCGAATACCAATTAGATATTTTACCAAATATCTATATTCTATACGAAAATACGATGTTTACTATATAACGCCATAGGATGAATAATCTTATTCGTGCATGAATAGTATAAACAATGCGAAATCCCGACCATCAGTGCATTAAATAAGCTTATACATTATATGAGATGATCTAAAGAATTGTGTGCTGGTTTCGACCGTGTTGAAATCTCATTTGGTTTGTATTGTGACCAGCTTCTGGAATTCATTCATGCAGTCTACGTCGATAACGTCGATTCTAAACAAAAGATAGCGTTTATCCCTCGCTTGTTATAAACAAATTATATACACAATTATTGTTTATATGCCATATAACGTCGTTTGTTTATACACAACTGTCAAAGAGGTGTCAATCATAGTGATCGCATACCATGGGAATCCCCGGAGTTTCTTAGAATAATCGATAATTATAATAAAATTCTAGCACATATTTTAAAATCGAAAAGTTGGGGGAAACGTGTGCTGATGTGAAAGTTGCATCAAAATCAACCTGATTAATTTGACGTTGGAGTATGTTGACCCGTTAGAAGTGGACACGGATCTCTCAGAGCATTAGGTTTGATACTAAAACAAGAAAGCGATGCTCAAATATATGGACACGAAATCCACAAAACCGCAGTACGGGTATGCAATCTGTCACAGTAGACCCCCGGACCAGCCGTCATAAAATGTGGAGACAGTTATCACGATGTCATAAAAACGTGTTCCCATAATGGAAAACTATACAGCGCATTTTAGATTAAATACAACAAAAAATTTAAAGAACAAATAATAGTAATATCCTTCTAGAAAAATGGAATATTCAACCACTGCATTTCAAAGCAATAGGTCCATTAGTAAATGAAAAATGCGATTTTTTTCGTGTCCGATAATAATCAAAATTCTAATATGGACAAGAACAGCAACAACAACATAACAACAATACGATCCATGGGTCCACTTAGCCTAGCTTAGCTTTAAAACAGAACTGCAACTGTGATAATTTGAGTTAGTGGCAAAAAGGCCGTATCTGAGCCCCGCAATACAAAATAGAAACAGAAAAACATGAAATTCATTCAATGCATTTTCGTTGTTTTTGTTCGAGTGTTTCACAAACGGTGAGATTTGCCAAGTAAAGTTCGATATCCATCTTGGTTTTGTTTCATATGACATTACATAAGTTACATGTAAAATTACAAACCAAGAACGTCACCGAAAAAGCAATTCAGATGTGGTAACAACAGCAACGCAAAATATTGTTTTCTTTTTCTTAAGAATGCAAAAAGTTGTATTTTCGCATTTTTGTGTCGAATTCAATTTATTCAGGTACTTCACTACAAGAGAATAATTACTATGTAAACCGTTGACGCGGAGGAGAAAACTTGGACTTTTTTACAATAACGAATGTATTCTCAAATGGTCAACTTTCCAAGCTAGATACAATGAACCTTTCAAATAATTATATCAATGAGTTTAGTTAAATAAATATAACCATAACCAATTGTATTGTCAGGCGCTATTTGCGATAACCTAGTCGCATAGTTTCATATATACAGGGTGTCCAAAATACAGGTTTCGCTCGATTTCATAATATTACCAGCAATAAATTTGGTTGTATGATAAATGGGGACTACAACATTCAACATCTATAACATCCAATTAGAAACAGGTTGACTATAAAAAAAATTTAAAATTGAAAAAAATAATAACATTTGATTATAAAGACCGTATATTCGGGCGAAACTTTTTGGACACCCTTTACAATGAGACAGATCATCTGATAATAATGTATCTATGTACATGTGAGTCAACGTTTAAATAGAATCTCAATGAGAGAAAATTTAGCATTCAATACAACATCGAAGATAATAAATAATATAACAGAACAATTCCTTCCAATTGACTCACTCTACTTGCCCGTCTGCCAACAAAGTTTCTGTCAGAAGAACTTTTTATGAAGTCCATGGAGGAGGTTTTATGACTGAAAGAAAGCAATAAAATGATATAATCTAAATACTTTGTAAGTAGGAAAATATTGCTTGATTGTCTTGGGGCAACCTTAACAAGCTTTCACTGTGTATAGGTAATAATTCGTTCGTATGTTATGATCGCGGAGAAGATATTGTTTAGTGTTTTGTGGGCAACAAAAACTATGCTGTTTTATTAATGTTATTGTCAGACAGTATCGTTTTTTATACAGTATATGATTACACAAAATTCGAGTTTAGCGTACCGAAATAAATAACATACAATATATGAAAATGTATTATAATATTGAAACCCATTATGGAAACGAAACTATCATTCGAAATTTCCACCATAGTATCTGGGTCTACTAGCGTCACACCCTTATATCTTGAGATGATTTCCTAGTTAAAACTGAATGAAAATATTGTTACAAAATACATTCATTTGTTACATGCAGTTCGATATATTCTATCGTGCTACTTACGGCAATAAGAAGCAATTTATACATGTAATTGAATTAGGTGTAATAATAAAAATGATCACCAACCTTTTAATCATTCTTGCCAATGACCTTCTGAATTCAGAGTTACGGAATGAATAAATAATCGGATTCAATAAGCTGTTAAGGTAGCACGACATGTAAGCAATTGCCCATATGTATTCCGGTATTTCTAATCAATTAAAAAAATATGTACAAAAATTAGTAAAGTATGTTTTAGAATTTGTGTTTTTGATTTAGCATACTTTCAATTTAGTAGTGAAATAATATTAACGAACATTGTGCTTCAAGTAAATTTTAGCAATATTTCCATATTGCAAAAATTATTTATTGTTAAAAGGACTCAGAGGTTCGGAATTATTAGTTTTCCGTATACTTACAATTGATTTCACCCTTTTCTGGCCAACATAAAACCTGGCGGTAACTCATGGCTTTGAAGTAAAATAAAATCTTATGAATGACGCCAGTAATTACTATATTCGCGTCATAAGCCCATGTCATTTGAAGAAAAATAGATTAGACAAGGCCATAGTGAGTCACATAGTCTCAGATCTTGATGGTCGAGAGCACATTTCCATCGTCAGACATAAAGACAAGGTTTAATTAACCCTAATCAAAATGTACTGTACCTAGTTGAAAAAATATGCAAAATTTATCTATTTTCTTAAATTCACGAATATAGTTTAATATATATGATATCTGTCTGGACAAGGATAAATCATAGCATACAACCATTGGCTTATAACATAGATTTTAATACTGTGCATATTTGTAATAACGTTGAATCCGGGCATAAATTTCTAATTGATTAACGTCAAAAACACAGCGAGTTTAACTGAAAAAGCTGCAAATTTGGAGAAACGTAAAATTTGTATCATGATTAAATTTTATGACGTCAGAATCGGAACATTTCACTTGCGAGGGCGATGTAATTATAGGCCAAGATCGGTCTTTAGGAACCATTTCTTCCGTTTACACCTTTAATTATAAAAGAGAAGCTTGAAAAAAAAAGATAATTATGATAAAGAATGTATCAAGAAATAGATCAATGACAGATTGACTCAATTTTCTATGCTCCTTTTTACAGTTGCAAAATTATGAGATGGCTCGTTTTATAGTCGTTTTATAAATCATGTACTCAAAAACAAGACAGATCAGGAAAAACTTAAAAATTTGACAAAACTCTAAATCTTAAAAAACTTCGGTAGTATTTAAATATGCAGTGTGTTGTTGTTCAAAATAGTTGTATGAGCAAAATGTCCGACTGGTAATTTTAAATTCAACTACGAAAATGAGCAAATTCAACGCCAATGCAGAAAATACGATCACTGTCGGACCATTAAACGATGAATAATTGTAAAATAGAACAAATTTCCATTTGTTTTAGTTTTATTCCCAAGAATAATTCGAATATCAAAACGTCTATCACCTTGTATGTATCAAGCAATTTCCATTTGTTTTAGTTTTATTCCCAAGAATAATTCGAATATCAAAACGTCTTCTAAGCGCAGTGAATTGTTTGATCAATTTGTACGAAAATTCTGAATCAGGAATGAGACTTACTTGAAGCAGTTGACTCCATAACGCCCTCTGATGTTACAAACACGTCAGCAATCGATAGAACATTGTATGGAAACCACGTGACCAGAAATGAGAGCAATATCATGCTCAACGTTTTCGCCGCTTTTCTTTGTCTTCTGAATTTCTATCAATAATAAGATAAGATTTAAGTTAGTCCATTGCATTTTATATTGTTTACAGTTTTTCTCGTCGACACCATAATCTTATAAAGTATAAACAATATGTTTAACCACCACCCATTTAAATTCGAACTGAGAAATACCTTATTTGAGTTTTTTGTTTTTTCTCTTTCGCGATGTGTATGTAATTTTGCTATTACTCGCTCTGCATTGGCCGCATGGACTGCATTGCTCATTCCTAGAAAGTATTTACTAATGAATTTGTTAAACGTGTAATCGTTGAAAATCAACGTTAAACAATACATTATTAGGCATTCAATTGCACAATTTATTATGCATGCGTAGCATTCTTCGTAACAAAATATTTGTAAATGCATATTGTTTTCTTAAGTCAGTGTTTCCAAGAATTCCCAGCATCATAAAATCACATAAAATACATCTCTATCCAGATTCAAATATTATTCGACTACTATATTTTTGCTATATGAATTCTGCATTCCGAAACAAAAACAAGAAAGGCCCACATTACGGGGTCAGCTCCATTGAGTGCTCAGTGGTCAAATGGAAGGACCCGCAGAACGGTCACAGGCACAAATAGCAGTTATTATCCGATTCAAGAGCTTCTTCTACGATTATCTATTTTAAGCAACGTCGACTAGCATCTGATGTAATATTGATTATTTTACCTGATATGCTACCACTTAAGGTAATTGTGTTTAAAATGCTACATCTCATATCATCGTCTGATATGTGAGATAAGTCCAATTCACTTGCATTGCCTTGTTCGGCTAAGTAGTTTCCAGGCTTTTTACTCAAAGAAAGATAACTGTCTTTCCTATCCTTGGAATTAACCATAGCACATGAGGTCGATTCCATATGTCCTTCGGAAATTGTAATTTTAGCAGTATTGTCCCTTTTGGTAATATTTGCATTATTCTTTGCATTTAACAATAAACTACTCGTGTCGCGTTGCTTATCGCCAGGTATTTTGTGGTCTATGATGTCACAATTAGTCAATTTTACGTTTTGTTCAGCGTATTGTTCAACTTCTTCATGCTTTTCTCCAATTTTCATTAATAGGGATTCACCCGTGAACGAATGTCGTCTTTTAGCTGTCACAATCGGTCGATTTAAACTACAATTTTGTAACCTCGGTGTCAAAGAAACCCTGCGTGAAGGATTATATTTTTGGCATCTTTTTTCCAGAGTTTCAATCTCACAACCCGAAGAAAAACTCCCCGGCGACTTGACAATTTCAAATATGTTTTTCGGTGTGTTTGGTGGATTTGAGAAAGAAAACACTGACGATTTAATAGACCTGCAATAAAATTATCATATTAACTCTCTTTTTCCTAATGATATATATATTCGTACTACCATCCTTGGTCATAATATGACAATATTAGTTATTTTCGGACTATTTTACGTTTATGTTCATGTTTTGTGAAGTATTCCCGCACTAACTAAAATCATTTTAGGCTTCCAACTATGATCCGTGCTTGATCCGTCAACATTTTTTTTTTTGTAAATTTTTTATTCCACTACTAGGTGAATTTTATTTGTGTAGGTATTTCAAAGCTTAGAGATACACGAAAGTATTTGTCATTACTTCAAAGATAAGTCATTTGAACGAGCGGGAAACAAGTTCGCGCACATAATAAACAAACAAAGATTCCAGACAACTATCGTGAACATGCTCTTACATATAATTGAATATTTCGCGTTTCGCTTCGCTTGCGAAGCTGAGTCTGGTTTTTCTGCAAAGGTGACGTAACGCTCTTTGAGCAGAGCGCTTAAATCTTGTTTCTTTGTACCACGTGTTCATCGGAGCGATGAGAGTGTGAAACGTTCTCTCAAAATTTTTTGAAATTTCTCTCTCCTGACCGGCGTAAGGTCGAATGGCTTGCGGCTACGTCATATGGGCGCGTTTTAGTAGGAAGACGCGAAAATAAGCTTTTCAAAGAGATATTGGGGGTGTTCCTGGCACGTTGGTTAATTAGTCATTACATATTATAAAATGGTACAAAAAGTCGATTGTAATCAGCGGAAAAAGAGGGTTAAGCAGTCATGAAAAAAAAACATTTTTTAATTTAATTTTCAGTAAAAGTTTCTAATATAAAAACAGAATTTAAATAAATAAGATTATATACTTATTTTTTGTTATTAATTCTTGAAAATGATTCCTAAAGTAGGATTACGAGTTTAAATGAGTTCTCATTCATGCATGCATGTATTTTTATTCGTTTCCTAGGGTGAGGTATAATGTTAAGCATAAGGTGGCAGCATTAATGTTGGATGCGCATGCGTCCCTATGGTAGATACAACCTACTATCCTATCGCAATAACCTACTACTAAACTTGAAATGATCTCACATATCTTCATCTGCCTCATTTAGCATCGCGACACTGCTGCATTCCCACGACGATTCTGTTGCGTCCAAGCTCATTTTTCGTTTGTTGTCTGACAACGAACGTCTATCATTTTTGGCAATTTCTACGAGACTATCTCTTCGTCGTATCCACGGAAAACACGAAGCGAATAAATGATTTTTATCGTCTTCAGTTTTACTATTCAGTTCTCTTGTTAAGGCTGAAATTTTGCCAGTTGTAAAATGGTTTTGGTCTGAAATGCAAAATTTAATTTTTGTAAAAAAAAGAGTAGCTAATTGAAACAAAAATTCATGTCATCATTGTTCATGTTCTTTTATATGAACTGATGCTTCCAGCTGTTTTTTTCTGTATATATTTTAGTTTTAGTACAGTTTTTGAGTTGAATATATATATATGATTTTTTTCAGCATCAGAGTTAGACATCATCAAACCAATTTTTACGGTGTATTTTATTCGCCGTTCATTTACCGATGGAGCTAATTGGTGGAAGACAAGCTTTCATAGAATGTGGCGGATGGGTACAGTGGGACCTTGCATTTAACTGCTAATTAGTATTTTCTAAAGATACCATGAACATTTGAATATGTTCCATTTTCGTGCACTAATATTCAAATAGGTATAATCACCCGATATCGACGAACTCCCATTGACCATTTGGGTGCACGTGACACAGCCATCAGAATTGTAGCGCCATCTAGGCATGCCAATTCTGGTTGCAGAACCTTCACTCCTTGGTTGATTTGAAGTCGAAGCTGGTATGTCGTCAAATATATTCGTGTGCTGTACCTTTTCTTTATCAATACATTCTCTGGCATCACAGTTTGGTGACGAGTTTTGGCAAAATCTCTTTCTCTTTTTATGCGCTGGTTTTAAATTAATTTCGCTAAGGCAACTCAAAGTAGCAGATCGCCGAATTGCTGTTTGTCGTTCGAAATGTGTAAGGTCGCTAGATTGGTGGAAAACAATCGATAATGGTTGTGATGGTTAATGAAATAAAAAAAAACTAGTTGTTAATGATTCATCAAATTTTAATATGATGAATAGGTTTAAATTAAATAATATCTTGATAACTAAATGACAATTAAACAGGGTCAAATGAAACTAGTTTCTAAAAACCACGAAGATAATAAGCACACCCAGAAAAAGTATGATTGCGTGTTTATAGTAATACTACCTTTTTCTTTGACCTTGTAGAGATTCCAAATAAGTTTGACTTTGACTTGACTTTTTGTACATCAGGCTGTACATCGCACACATTGTAGTACCGGGTAAAAAGTATCCAAAAATCCCTCCAATAAGAGCACAAAAAGGAGATACAAAATATTTACCCATGCAGAATGTTTGTTTTTCTAGAGAAAAATTACACTGTTTTGAATAGTCACACTACATTTAATAATTGACAGGAGGCGAGAATCTGGTGCTTGAAGATATTCGTCACCTGATTAGGTATTAATGATTGGCCTTTAGACGCAGCATATTATATTGCTCCCACATCTGGGTAAGGCTGGGCATTTCGAATCGAACATTCTAACCGAATCGACTAGGAAATTATTTGAATCGGTGCAGAGCAAAATTTCAAATCGCCGCCATCTTGTTTTCTTCTTTCCGCCAATGGTCGTTAGTTAATGAAAGTTACTTACAATTTTACATCTCCCAAGTATTCGAGATTCGATTCGATGAAAAATTCGATTCTGAAATCACCAAGTATTCGAAAATGCCCAGCCCTAAATCTGGGGTGACGTATTGTGGCCGTTCTCTATCTGTTCGGTCGAATTCGAGCACTATTGAACCCACAAACGCTTTGGACTCACAGAATGATTGCATCGATAAAAAGTGGCTTTAATTAGGTCATTAGCTTGGCATGTTATGGGGGAGGGGACTTTGCCTGAGCTAAATTCCTGCCCTTCTTCCGGTCATAGCATGTAGGAAGACCTTGGCTTTTAGGAATTTTCTTCAATATAACCTTTTCCATGCAGTTTTGACTTTACTAATTGTGCTAAACGCTATATATAAAACAGTGTTCTTTAACAGGGGTTCCGCGGAACCCTAAGGTTCCGCAATACATGTAGTGGGGTTCCGTCAGTTGATAGGGTTCCTTAGGGGTTCCGCGTGTTTTTTTTAGAGGGGATCATTTCTTTCCTCATCGTGTTGATGCGTCGTTGCGAAGTTATTTGAAGACTTTAGACATGAGTATGAGAATTCAAGAAGATTGCAAAGGAAATGACCTTTCTGTTTCGTTGTTGAAGTAGAAATATTTGAATTACAAATATTTCGTGTTAATTTTGTTGATTGGGGTTCCATAAAAATCGAAAAATTATATCAGGGGTTCCACAATAACAAAAAAGGTTGAAGAGCACTGATATAAAATGATAAATATCTATATCTTATGTATTATAAACCCACATAATATATATATAGGCCTATGTAGAATTTTCAGCTTGCCAGTTGTCGATCGCAACCCTTTCATGAGTAACCTTTAATTGGCAGCTCATGACCTTGATCTTAGCACACTTCCTTATAAATGCCTTGATTCATTGGCGTAGTAGCCTAATATATAATATTACTATTTACCAGAATGTGTATTTTTAATTCTCTCATGGACGGTGATTACACCATGTCGAAATACACAGAAAAGTATACAAGCGGCCCACAATATTGTCACACAGGTCAAGCGTTTCTTCTTTCTCCACTCGCGATAAACCATTGGATTTCGAATTGACAAGAACCTAAGATCGGAAAATAAAATATTTTGTTTGGTAAAGTAGGCTACCTTGTTTCAACACACACACACACGAAGCTTGCTCATGGGCAATTTCAAACACTTATTATCCTACTCTTACCTTTCAGCGCTAATGGCTAATATATGCACTACGGACGACGTTGTGCAAATGCTTTCTCCAATTTGCCAAATAGTACAAACATACGACGTAAGCATGAAGTTGGAATGAAGGAAAAATTGTTGGATAAACAATGGCATGCATATCATTCCTATGCTTAAATCAGCAATCGCCAGACTACAAATAATACAACATTGAAAACTATGCAGTCTTCGACGACGAAGAACCATCAAAACGACAAGATTTGCTCCTCCTATTAAAACTCCGATGCAGCAAAAGAATAGCAACAAAATAATCCCACCCACTGCAGCCATGATTGACTTTTGGTAAACTCAATGTTTTTATGAAGCATCGTTCGCCATGCGTCATGGAAAAATATTCAACATTCAAATACCTTCTTTTCTTCATTTCTTCTTTAGATATTGCACTGATATAACCGCGACTACCAAAATCAATTCTTTCAAAGATAAGGACGTCTAAAAATAATTTTTCTTATCGCATTGGCGAACAGAGCGAATTTACATTTTAGTATGCCGCAACCGATTAATCTATACAACAAAATGCAACAGATTAATCAATCATTCATTCATTTATTTTGGTCTCGTATCATATACGTTCTTCATGCACGAAGACCAACAGTCCTATCCATTCGCGACAATCCTATTCGAAAAAAATAAATAAGTGTGCGACTCCTAGGCGTGAATTAGAGATTTGTGGTTACTACCATGACCTAGTCTTGAAAGTTGAGGGCCGCAAAAGATTTTCAACATTCTTTAATGCAATTTCGCGAGGATGACAAATTCATAAGCCTTTTCACTCTATTCCTGAACAAAAAACCGGACGTTTTTTGGCTTGCTATAAACAATTCCTTTACCAAATAACCCAAACCAGGACCTCCTGAAGTATGCGCACCAAGATGGCGCGCAACCTGAACTCAGGTTGTGCGACATCTTGGTGCGCATACTTCAGGGTTACCCCAAACGAGATGGGTGACTTCGACAAGGAAGTAAGTGCGTATAACGATTCTACACGATATTGTTAAATATCAATGGCTTTTATACGCAGCAAAACGCACGAGTTGGGCCCCCGCCCCAAAATTTTGGGCTGGCTACGCCCGTGGTTACTACTGCTATGTCACGGCACACTCAGTCAGTCACATCAATAAACCTGAAGGCGTCACCCCCCCCTCTAACCCGCGAGCGGTTCGCCCCGCGATAAAACTATGTTTATATTATTCCCTGTACTAGAATAGGAAATATATACAGACACTAACACGACAGATATTTAGAACACAACGCAGATTCACTTGAAAGAGCCAAACAATATTTCAAGCAATTTGCTCACAACACTTTGAACTTTATCACAATATTTTATAGTTCAAGCTGTGAATTGCATGAAACACATAAAACTTATTTTTGTAGATATAAACAATTCATTTATTTCAAGTACTAATGGAACTAAAAAAATGAGATACTACATTGACTGGTGGCGATCAAGCATGAAAAAATGGAACATCTAGTATAAATATTTTGGGTATAAATTTCCTAAAGAGCCACTGGCTGCAGTAAGGAAAATCTAGATCAAATTCTTTTACATTCATAAATGTAATGCATAGAGAAACGAACAGTCAAAGTGAAACCATATGCCTGGCACATACATACAGCAATCCTATCTGCAGAAATTTTACCACTTTACTCTTGTAATGAAACAAAATATTTAAGAGACATTTTTTTATGGAACAAAATATAAAATCAGTGATGAGCATGAATCGGTTTCCCTGATTGGAGATAGGTTTATTTTCGACTACTCAGGAAATGACCCATAGTCGTTAGACCCAACTATTATTCAACTTTATATCATACAACAGTGACCATAAAGTATTAAGTTTAATTGCCAACATCACATCTATGATCATCCCAATTTAACAGAATTAGATGTAGCCGACGACGAAGCTCTTGACAGTAATCCACCATCCATTTCATCATCATGTGACGTCACAGACTGAAAATTTAATAATTTAATGGTTGAAGCTTATTTCACAAATTTTCAATTATCATTCTAAAATTAATTTCCCAAATAGATAATATATAACTTATCGCGATAAGAGTTAGGTGGGTTTGTGATTGCTAAATCCCCTGTTATTGGCATGGTTAATGAAAGTCAGTTAGTTACTGGATCTATGACAAAATAAAAAAATTCCTTTAAAATGTGAATGTAACGGGTGCAGATACTGAGGTGAGGATACCTGATATGACAGAAATTGTCATAGTCTACGCCAAGTAATTCCCCACAGGTGCTAGAGATTACGCAAGCTATATATATTCAACAGCAAGAAGCAATCCTACTAATTCCAGTCTCTCTAAAGGTTTGTTGAAAGAATATATTTGAGATAATATATTTGTGAAGAAGATGAAAATCTTCCAGACAAAGGCTTGAATGATAATATATCTTATGCAAACACAGATCTATGAATCCTACAATGATATTTACTTTTGCTTTTTTAACATATTGTGGGTTGACTTGAATCTGACAATCCATCTCTTGTAATTTCCGATCCAATTCCATAAAGTACTGAATCTGAAAACGCCAAAAATAATATAAAAACCAACACCTCTAAAGATAACTTATTTAACCCAAACGTAATTATAAATATGACTCCCAATAACTATGTAATTGGGCAATCTTTCTTCAAAATCAGGTTGAAACGTATTAGTTATGACTCACATTGAGCTTGACTTATGAGAAAAGCTTTTGTGTGAATTCAACATCAATGTTCTAAAAAAATCTGCATCAATACTGAAAACACACCATTAAATCCTACTTAGGATTAACAATCCTGTACCAAACCAATTAGTTGTTGAAAGTTTTTCTTAATGGCAATTTAAAATGCGTTTAGCACATTTGAGGTGATTTTGGAAATATATGCTTGTTATCTTAGTTTTGAGCAAGTTCAAACAAAAAAAAACATTTTTCTATGCCTTTAAAATAACACAATAATTGCCTTGACTTGATACGGAAAATATTAGTTTTCGAATGTTCCAATCAGAACCACTTACATCTTTATCAATAGCTTCTAACATCGCTGGATTGTTGTATTTTTCAGGGTTGTCATAGAAACTAACCATTCCATCTTTCTGATTTATAGTAGCATATATTTCACCATCGTCTATCTGTACAACAAAAATTTCAAAAACCAAATTATTTAAAACTTTTAATAACATCTCCAAAATAACATCTCCAAAATCTAAAAAGGGATTTAGTCAATAAAATGTCATTGACTAAAACTGATAAAGGAGTTTAAATTTAAAGAAATTAGAACAGTCCATCCAGTGTTTCCCTTTCCCACTAAAATCATTGACAGAGCAATGAATTATGTGGGCTAAGCCAAACCAAATAAGCTCACAATCTTCCTAAACAGTGTCAGGCTCCAGACTATGTCAGGGCCTTGTTCAATGAAGGCATTTAAATAGTCAAAATATTGTTTCATAAAAGGTTTATAGCAAACGAGATTACTTTTATAAAACATATCAATCAGTAGCTGCCATCTAGCTGCGATGCTGTTCTGAATATCAGAAGAACAGAAAGTTTCAAGTCAGATTTCTTTTATCCGTTCCAGACAACTGCAATACTCTTGACAATAGACCATCACACCTAAGAAACCATTATTCTAAATGGTTTAAACCAATCTAAGTACAAACCATGTTTCTCAGTTGTGTTTCTGCTTCTTGTGGGCTTGAGAGATGAGCTCTTGATGACACATCGGATAAAGATAAAGTGATGAATGTTTTTGTTAATCTTTGAATATTTTTTTTATGCAGAGATGCTATCACCTGCTTCACAAGACCCATATTTTTGTCCTTTGGAAAAATAAAAAATTATTAGATTTAGATAGATATTTACTCATTTGACTCATTACCAATTTGCATAGTGTAAGCATGAATACGTAAATCCACCTCGAATTGATGTTTTCCTCAACAACCAGACAAACACATTTGACCAGGGATGTCCAAAATGAACTGAATTGTAAAATGGATACAAAATTCATTATGCGCAGATGCACAATATTTCAGATTCTCTATATCAGAAACTGATTTATTTAAGAAATTAGTGTATCGATCAACTTAAGTTTTTTATGTGATCCATAATCACAGCTTTCACTACGAATAAGGCACTGATACCAAATTTATTACACCCTAAGTGAGGTGGGGGGGAGGGGGGTCATAGGATTTAAACTAGAGTTGTGTAATCTGCGACACCATCATGCTAGGCCATCACAGCAAAATTCAATCTTCATTCAATTTCTTAAAACTGTAAAATATGGAAAACGAAAGAAAATATAGAAACCAAACCACTGTTCATTTACAACTTAAATAGACATTTCCAAAACAAGCTCATTGTATATACATATGTTTTTTGTTGAACATGGTCCAACTTAGATATTCAGTATTCAAGAATATTATTTCAGAATATAATAATATTAGATTATTCTGTTTTGGCCACCACAGCATTTGCCACACTTAATAATTCTATTATCAGCAAATGCACAACAAAAGATTGCATGACACAGATGATAGCATATGAAAAATGGCTGTACCTGGATAAATACTTGGCCGTGACTTTCTAATACTGAGTTTAATTTTGCCGGCGAATAAGTAGCATATGCGTTCAGTAGTACTGTGTATGCTCCACACAGTGGCTGAAAACAAAGAATACAAAATGAACCAACACAACAAAAGCATATATAAAAGTATGCAAATCAAATTAACTTGAATGACACCACTCTCTTCAGAGTTTTTTATATCAAAGACTATGAAAAGTACTTTGTTAGCAACTTGGCTACAGATATAATTGTTAACTGTATATTTTTTTTGTTTCTGGCAACTAGCATTTTCCCAGATGGCTGAGCATGACCTGTGATATCATCAGTTACAGGCGACTGATGATGACCAAGGAGCTGTGAAGGTGAAGTGGCCATGAGCGCTCTGCAGTCTGGTGCACAGTTCAGTTGGTGTTGCTTATGGATTAGTTTGGTTATTGTTTTGTACATTTATTAAATATACATTTGAACTGAATTAACAATAACTTCCCAGCCTCACAACTTGAAACATAAAATAGACAGCTATAACTACCTTTATTCCTCTTTGAACTATATGAGAAGTGTATTTTGGAAAGGGCAGGACTCTTCCTTCACTTATAATAGATATAAGAATATATTTCTTATAAGCTTCCACCATGATATGACTTATTGCTGTGGCTGGGCAGACAACAGCCTAGAAGAAAGAAATAAGATATGAATAAATAGCAAATAGGTATAAAAAATAATAAAATATGTGCATTCCACTGTTCTTTAGGCATTATTAAAGAGTGAAATCATTCTATAGTAACATTGTATGATATGTTTAGGTTGAATTTCTTGATGACTGCCAAAGTTAAAATTCAATATCATTTAGATTTTAAATGAAGTAACCAATAAAACCAATAAAATAAGAAATATTTAATAATAAAACGATGAGTAGAACAATGTACTTTTAACTTTGATGTTGAATACATAATACAGACCTGTTCAAAGAAGTACAAAGCTCTTTTGTAATTTTTCAATGCAGTATAAATCATTCCACCATAATAATAATATGATAAATAGTGTTTGCATTCATAGAACCCATTCTGAAAAAATAATATGTTGACTTAAGATGTTAAACTCGAATACAAAAAATTTCAAAATTTTGGAAGTTCATTTCCTAAGTAAATTTGCTCAAGAAACATAGTAAGGAGACTTATCTCTGAGCAAAATAGTGGGTACCTCTGAAATGCCAAGCCCAAGAGCTACTGAAACTACGTAATATAGAATTATGATAGTGCATTATGTGTCAGCAAATGCAATTGAGACAAGACTGGAAGTAGTTCAATCGACTGGGAGCAAGTCAATTTGATCAGGATAACAGCTATGACATAGTGAATTACATATAACTGAAATTCTTGGGAAAAAACTCCCAAGGTACTATGACAGAAAGTGGCTGAAAATGAAATGTAAAAAGAACTAAATGTTATCAACAAACACCCAATAGAATCGAAAGCACTGGTTGGAATAGTTTATTTAGAATTAAGATATATTCAACAAAAATTCAAACTTTTCATTTTCCTCCGGCAAATATCCCCCCCTCAGTAAATGGAGACTCCTTACCTCTTTTGAAATATCTGTAACTTCAATGTCAAGATACTTTGCCGCAGGTTTCAGGCATTTTGCAGTTAAACACAACTGACATAGATCAGCATGCACAGATGTCAATTGAGATGGATGTTCTTGAACCTGTTAAATATGTATTTACTTAGCAAATACAATATTATAGTATATGTATGTTTTATCGGTACTCCCATAGTGTGTGTACCAGATTAGGGTTAGGTCATGATTTTATTTCGATTTCCCTTATTTTAGTTCTATTATGAGTTCGGAGACTGTCTGTGTTAGTCAAGTGAATATACCCCCTGCCCATAGGTTTCAGTCCCTTTACATAACTTGATGTGAAGTAGGCGAACAAAATTAGTTACTTCCATATTGGTACACATTACACACATTTTTGTAGCGTCGTTTTATCTACTGTTGAAGTCATGGTACTTTGACAGGACACAAGCAAAGATTTTTTAAAACACTAAATGTAGACAAAATGGGGAAATTGGCAAGTAAAGTAGTAAAGGTTCCAAAATAGAAAAATCTGAGGAAAATCATGCCATGGAGTAGAAAGAAAACACAAATATAGTATTCTGGATATTCAACACAGATTCCATATAAAATTTATATGTAATTATCAAATAATATATTCATTTTTTGGCACATCAAACCATGTTTAAATCAACACTATAATTAATAGTGATAAATTACTATAACAGAATAACAGTATACATAAATATTAAAGAACTACAGGAATTAAAAAAAATCTGAACTAATTAGGCATCAGCATACCTGCTCTATAATTCTGGATATAAGTTTGATTCCACGAATTGCCATATTTCTTTGACATAACTCATTAGTAAGAGTGTGACACATCTGGGCAACTGAAAAAAAAAAATTGATTCTACTAGATACATGTAGATATGCGTAGATAAGTTGAAATGATATGTCTCAGCAATATTGTACATACAGTTTCCAATCGAATATCTTGTTTGGTCTTTATTACACTGACTCACAAACAAATCAACTTGTAGAAGCAATTGTTCAAATTCTTCTTGATTACTGGATGATTGAAATGTAGATACTTTAACACATCTGAAATGAAACATATATTTAGTGATTGTAAATAGCTCACAAACATATTGACGACTAACCAACGTTTTATTCTATTTAGACAAGCATAAATACAATAGGTTAAAGAATTGATTGAGTCTATGCATCTGAAACAAATAACTGGTTAACTAATACCATACCCAACATAGACTTGTAACAGGATGAGAGACTGTGGTTCATGGTATGGATAAGCCATTTCATTGCCTCCAACCCAGGATAAATATGTGAATCCTGTGGATACTAGTTTAAATTATTCAAAAACTTCCATTAGTTTCTTTATGCAGTTATGAGGATTTGTAATATTTAAACTTGGGTAAAATGATGTGCCACATCAAATATTAGTGTTAGGTGTTGCAAATTATTGGTATATTTAACAAATATTTCTAAAATGTTAAAATTTTCTAAAATGTTTAAGGTAAATTTTATAAATAGTTTATAATCTTTTTTGAATTAATCGAGTATGGAGCAGAATGCAACATCTGGATAAATGCTAAATTTTTCGATACCAAATAGAACTTACAAGATGTACAATACTCCTAATGTATGTTCTTGTATATCTAAGGCTTCCAACATAGTATCAAGATGTGAAATGTTTTTAACAAGGAGGTTCCATGATTTGTTCATATGATCGCATAGTTGACTCAACTGGCCTGAACAAGAAACAATTTGAAGCAAAGAAAAATATAAGACTTATTTGATATTCTGCATACTAAATGCTGAAACGAAGAGCAACAAGATGTGGTGTTGATTTAGTAGCGTATTGCGTATTTCTATATTTGAAACTTTAGAATTTGACCTGTTATTTATGCAAAATAAAAAAAAGATGTTTCTGTCTCAAACTTTTTCGATATTCAAGATAGAAAGAGTCTAATTCAGAAATTCCCCTAATCACCAAATACTGAAATAGGCTAGCAGAATAATGAAAAAGACTAGTTTCGTGGACCCAGATATCATACAGCCATAAGTCAGTAAGTTTAGGAATTACTGAAAAACCCATTTTAAGTAGCCTAGTTTATACAATACTAATCAGTACAATACCTGAATAACGTGGGTCTGGTATAGTTTAGTACCACATCCACTTCTACTTGGCCTGGCTAAACAATTTTTGCATATGTCAATCCTAACCCCCACCTGACTACGTCACCGAAAAACTACGTCATTCCGACGTCACAGTGGCGTAATAAGGCCCACCGAAGTATGCGGATGGTCGTCCAAAACGCGCAGACGATAACCCGAAATCGAGCAAGCTATTTCTCTCGTTTTCTCGTCGCAACGATCACGATAGGAGAGAGATTGCCTACTTTAGCAAGTTCTTATCGGCGGCGCAGATGCCATTTCGGGCGATCATAATTATACTTTGGCAATCCCTATGACGTGATGGTGACGTCGTAGTGACGTAAATTTTGGATGGCATAGTCAGGTGAGGGTTAGAAATAACATATGCAAAAATCGTTATGCTACGCCCACTGGAAGTACATGTGGTACTAAACTATACTAGACCCAATAACGTACCTTGCGATGACAAGTTCCGCACGGTGTTGACAAATTCTTCCAAATTTCCTGACATCCTTCTAAAATCCAGTCCTCAGTTACAGAGTTAGCTCTGCAGTTTATGGGGAAAAAGAAGACTATCGTATCCTTATGTCTGTATGTCAATGTCAGTATGTCCAGTTTTTTTTGTTCCGGAATCGGTGGTCCTGGGATCCCGTATATTTCGAATTTAGAAGTAAGAGTGCAGCGTAACGAGTCCCGGCTGCGCTGTGGTTATAAACTAGATTACTAGAATATGCAAGACCTTTGACCTCAGCAATGCAAAGAATCTGGTAGATCAGGGTCTGATCAAGGTGAGAGAGAGAGAGTTTATTTCATTTTGTCAAACCAAGAAAACAATTCATGCACACATAAAACAAATATCAAAAAAATAGTTTTTGGTATATGACTGGGGGGCAACGATACGACCTTTTGGGGTCATCAGAGTCAGTTGCCACCCAATTATATTAAACAAGCATGAAAATACCAGGTTCGTGTCAATATATCAATGCCTCTCACGATTTAAACTATGTACAATATTTACATGAATTTACTATTTTCAATTATGGAAGCATTCTTTTAGATAATGGGATTTTGCACAAATTGAAATTATATTGCAAAATATAAAATGATCGAAACGAAAAAAGTGGGAAAGCAGGTCAGACAAGCTACCCATTATTCGGGTGGTCCATATTTGTCGGCGACGGGGGCCACAAAATTGTTTTTGCATTGTTCGCGGGCCACAATAGTGCCACAAATAGGTAAACAATGCAATATGAAACACTTTTATCGTGCAAACCCATTGGTCATATGTCATTTATCAGGCTAACCCATGCAAAATCCACCCAAAAAATTACTAAAACCTGCAATAGTCTTTCTATATCAACATAAAATGTAGAATTTCAACTCTTCGTAACGGAAAGAGTGCTTCCGCAAATGTAAGTGCTTTCGATACTTTTGTCACCGACACAACTTGTCGACATATCAAGCAAGCATTGTGGTATTTACCTCTACATCCAGTCAAAAATCTGTTCAAATTCGTCAGGTTTATTTTCAAACTTATGTTTACAAAATACCTGCACATTGATTGATTACCAAATGTAAGGTACAGAAGGGTAATTACTAAATTTTCCAATATTTAGGCAGCATTTTTTGTAATACTGTTTAGGTTGGTTGCGGAAAACACCCGGCATGAATTAAATTGTTAGGCCATAACATCAATATTTAGTTATCAGGCATAGCCTGAGAATTAGTCATTAGGCTAATCAAATAGAATCCGCATTCAATTTTCAGTTTTCAATGATGCCAGAATTGTTAGCATATTTTTCCGGACAAAACGAAAAAAAGCCAGATAACAATTTAGTCTGCCAAACACGCCATTCAATTTCGGTAGTTGCCTCAGCCAGCCGCAACACTTGTCTATTCAGTGACATTAGTTATGTAACAAATGTCAATGGATTTTTCTGGTTAATTTTATGACGAAGCGACACGAAATGCGATTTTTTGATTAGTCTCCGAAAGCTACGCGGGCCACAGATAATGAAGCGGCGGGCCACATGTGGCCCGTGGGCATGGGTTTGGACCACCCTGTGGTACATAGCAGATGCACATTTTGGTGGTGATTCTACAGCACAACCGTGTTTGTGATATCGCTAATGCAGGTTGGTTTTAAAATCAAAATTGTGACGTTTACTATTTAATTGCCGCTGATAGATAGATACCGTAAGACGTGTTTAAAGGAGGAGGTTAAATACAACATTCTGAAATAGACAGTTCGTCTGCATCACAACTTTGTTTACTACAGTCGATACAATTTGAAGCAATGTCTCGAAAATTTCCGGACAATTTTATTTCGAGAGTGTCTATCATGAAAGGAAGTCCAGATATCCCTCTCTAGCAATCACGCTTGCAAGGCGACTAAGAAAACTTTTCGATAGACACCTGTGTGGTGTTTCTCGGGTATTTGGACGGCGGGGAATAATGGGAAGTGTCAAGTCAATAGTTGCTCAGATTTGTGAGAGATATCACCCAACACGGACACATAATACACCAAAAATTCTAGGTCTAGGTCAAAAATTCTAACCAAACTAAAATGTCACATGGGTGGTGTATAAATTTTGCGCTCAAACTGAACAAACAGATAAATAAGTACATAATTGAAATCAAATTGATACAGCTGCGCAGCCAACGAGGCTTGATACCTTACATTTTACAACGACGTGATATTTAGTATAATTTACGGGTATACAAAACAAAAAAACAGCAAAACGAACAGCGCACATTTCTCCAACATTAGGAAACCAGTTTTTCTTGTTTCAATAATTAATATATGCACATATTGTTTGAATCTGCCGATCCCC
This sequence comes from Styela clava, assembly GCF_964204865.1. Classification (NCBI taxonomy): domain Eukaryota; kingdom Metazoa; phylum Chordata; class Ascidiacea; order Stolidobranchia; family Styelidae; genus Styela; species Styela clava. The sequence continues at coordinate 8,858,421 of NC_135259.1, read as the reverse complement.
AATTCAATTCGATTGCAAAAATCTATAATATATGAAAATTCGTCGCCACAGCTATTGTGTGCTTATTTGTACTCTGATGGAGTCAGCGGGGTTTATTCCGCCATGTACGTTCTAATAGTACTGAAATAGAATACGCAGATAGTATCTCATGTTTAATATAGCGTTTACAATCATAACCATCATTTATGAGTGCCGATGAGATTTTAACTTTTTGTTAATGAATACAAACGCCAGTGAGAAAGTAGTTTTTTCATGAGTTATGTTTATATGAAGAATTATTTTGTCGCCAAGAACTTTAATGAAATGTTAAATATTATTAACCAATTTATTGAATAGGAGTTTGAGTCGATTCTTTCCGATTACTGAGTCCCATGGTATTGCTTCTTGGCAGATCAATTTGCTAACCCCACAGTAAACATATCAAGACAAAAACTAGAATATCGGTTAGAAACCGAAGACTTATCGATCGAGGTTAGGGGATCCCCCAAAACAGTGGTATTACCTCATAGTGACACCGTGTGTCCCATCACTAATTAATTAATTACTCGCTAATTATAAGACATACTCCATAAAATTAATAGGCTTCTGATCCGAGCTATGATGAATGCACATGCAAAATTTGGAGCAGATTCAACCTCGCTTTCGTGAGATATCGTGCGCATCTAACACACAGACATACAGACATACAACTACCTATCAACCTACGTACCGATCTTAAAATCGATAAGTAATAACAAAAACACACGCCAGCACGACTAAAGATTTTATTTTAGACGTCCTTAGATCGTGCACCCTTAGCCAGGTCAATCACGCCTTTACACACATTTTTTTCTGCTGCAACTATATTGAAGCTCCTCAAATATGAGGTGACGCACAACCTGAACAACCCTAACCTGGTACACATACCATGTTCAGGCTGTGTGCCATGTTGGTACGAATACTTCGGGAGCACCCAATTAAAAAACACAACTAAAAACTGACAAATTACTAGCGAAACCACAAAAACGAGGTAATGTCCACAGCTATTATTAAAATTATATATGAATGAAAAAGGAGTCTGCTCGGCTGCTAAAATTCCAATTGTTTCGTCACCGTTGATAGCTTGCTGATTGGTCATTGTTGCGTGGGTACGGGGTAAGGTAAGAAAAGAATGCGTATGCTCGGAGAAACATCAATCGAAATGAAATCTATCAAAATTTCGTGTCCCCTCAAGATGGGGTTACCATATATTGTTACTTTAAAGCGGGATGCCTCCAAAGACACGACCCCCTAGCTGTGATCCCGTGACTTTACAATTTCCGATTTTACTACATAGAACTACATTTAAAGCCATCCCTGCTGTCTTTATTGACCATATTGTCATCGAAAGTTCATGCGCATATTCTCTGTCTAAATATCGGGTTCAGTTCGAAAAATAAAAAGGAATATGAATATATATACGCTAACGATACAAATGATCCGAATTTAGATCTTTTTATGTACAGCAAAAGGAATAAAGAATATGAAATAGTTTGCCGTTTTCAAGCATAGAGAATTTACTTATTCACCCATGCAAGCTTTTCTGTAGATAACACCTTCAAAAAGACGTTGTTCAATGTTACATTCACGTGAACATCCGAACAGGACCAATTAGAATTGATTTTGCATGTGATACGTTTGCTAACAATGTTAGCGAGAAACAAACAAATTAACGCATTCACCCTCAGTAAGTAGGCTAGAGTTGCGCTACACAGCAACAACAGTAACGAGAACATGTTCACGTGGATGGCTGCTCGCCAAAGCGGTACTTTTGGCTGACTTGTCGGGACGGCGGGACAATATGCTAAAAAGCGGGACAGTCCCGCCTAAAGCGGGACGTATGGTATGCCTACCTCAAGATCAACGCAGATCAATCATGCGGACTCGGAGGTTGTCACGGACGCAGGACCGGATTTAGGAGATTTAAGACCCTGAGCTGAGCCATTTATAGGCCTTTTAATAATAACGCCATAAAATATAATGGCGTCATATAGAAGGCTTTGAATTGCGCGAAAACACTTATCTACTTCGAATTTTGTATGCATTTCAGCATTATAGGATGTTTGATGATAATTGAATCTGAATAAGCTAAAATGTATATAAAAGTGTACAACTCAAAAAAGAACTAAAACGGAACTGAAATTCCATCGGGTAAAACATACATTGTTCCGTGTATGATTCGGAAAATATTTTGCGAACTAAAAGTAATGTTAGAAAACTTATCAAAGAAATACATCTACGGAATCAACTTGGATTTTTTTAGTGATTTTTGCAAATTTACACTTTAGTTCCAATGTTCAAAACTTCATGCTGCCTTTCATGCATGCTTTTTTTTTATCTGGTTTGTACATTTGATAAATTATTGGTGATTTTTTTATGTCTTAGGAAGCAAAATATTTCCTACAGCTATTTACTTATTTAGAAATATACAATCAGGAATTCCAGACCCAGAGTGTGCTGAATTCAAATATTTAAAATCAACTTCGTATATATATATATATATACATATATATATATGATATGTGGGGTAAATTCTGGTGATTACCATAATTGGACGGAAGAAGTCGTCAGAAGTCTATTAAATTTAATTTATCTACCTAAATTTTGTTATATTTTGTGTAAGTTGTCCACAGATTCTTTAAAGCATTGCCCGATTCTCAATCGTGTTTTTTGTATTCTTCTATTATTATTTTTTATTTTTTTTTTCGTGGGCGGGCGCGTAATTTTACGTTTTTTTAACTTTATGTTAAGATATGCTCGTCTTCCAGGTATCTCTGCATTTTGTTTCTTCGTCTACTCTTTGTGCTGTTTTGTTTTATGTCAGAGCACCGAAATAAAGAACCTCCTGAAGTATGCGCACCAAGACGGCGCACAACCTGAACTCAGGTTGTGTACCAGGTTAGGGTTCAGATTATTCGACATCTTGGTGCGCATACTTCAGGAGCACCGAAATAAATGATTGATTGATAATGGCCTTCTATCGAATGACTGCTTTCAACTTTTGAAAATTGGAAGTGAAATTTTATTGGTTCATTGGTTATTGTAAAAACGCTTTTGTCAACAACAGCAACATAACCATATTTTAGCAGAACAAAACATATCTTTACTTCGTGTCACTTTCATCGCATCGCTTATAACCCTGGTCCGTTCCTGATTCTAATTCCTCAGGAAATATTTCACATGCAACATGATTTGTGGATTTTACTGGATAAGTGGTCGGCGTAAGCGATATGTGATGAAGATGTCTTAGGTTGAGGCCTTCACCTCTCCCAGAATAAATAGTACAATGCTTCTGGTAGAAAGATGGTTAAAAACGGCAATTCCAAAATGACTTTTGAACGAATATTGTTTATATAAATACGTACACAAGGAAAATTGTCAATAATCCGGAATTTACGATAAGAGTACAATTGAATTACATACAGGTAACAAACTGCCATAAAATATTGAATTTTCTACTATTATAATTTTGTACAGTAACCAAGCTAATTTTTATGTTCAATGTCTCTTTTATTCGAATATGAAGCTACTCATGGCGATTCTCATCAGCTGTATTCACTCATGCATATCCAAATCTCCTTAGCGCTAGTTTGTTTACAAACATTAGCTCTTTTCGACCACTGTGAAGCTAGCAGCACTTTCAGCCAGAATATTTTTACACATTGAATATAGGTTCCACGCGCATATAGTGTTCATTTATAGGTAAATATGAAAATTGAAAATGCTGATCAAAATATAATATTGTCACGAAAATAGATGAAAAATCTTTAAACTGAATGAATACATTAAATTTAACAAGAAAATAGTGCTCAAAAAAAGACTAACTAAGCGAAAAATGAATTTTTAGGTATTCCGCAAATACAAAGTTTCGGAAAATTATCCTTTTCGGAACCTCGATTCCTCGAAAACCGCCAATAAAGGCAGCACCACGACACATTTGGAGAAAAGCAGATACCATATAAATTCAATTTTTCTATAACAGAACAGTAGCAGTACGTTTTGGCTTGACCATATATATTACCAAACATATCGTGTAATCTAAAATTTAATAACGGCATGGACGTAACAAATTTAAAATTGATTTTGTATTTCAACTAAATTTGCTAGATAATGGATAAAATATCATTTTCTTTTTGTCACACATTAATACTGTACATCTTTTAAACTTGGAATACGTTGCGGGAAGTATAAAACAGCAAAAAATCATTTGCGACTCCTAGTGGATTCTGTCCTGGATTACAAAAAATTATCGTTTTTAAAATGGCGATTTTTCGAAAACCGCCAATAAAGGCAGCACTACGACATATTCGGATAAAAGCACATACATTATAGATTCGATTTTATTATGCCAGAACAGTAGCAGCACGTTTTGACTTGGCCATATATAATACCAAAAATAGCGTATATTCCTCGATTTTTAAAACAAAGGTACGTAACATATTAAAAAAGGGTTTGTATTTCAACTAAAGTTGCAGGATAATTGATCAAATATCTTTTTCTCTTTGTCGCACATCAATACTGTACGTCTATTAAAGTTAGAATAAGTTTCAGAAAGTATAAAGTAATAATAAAAATTTTGCGCACCCCCTTGAATTAGTTTGAGAATTTCGAAAATTATCGTTTTTGGATTAGTGATTTCTCAAAAACCGCCAATAAAGGCAGCATCACGACACATTCAGAGAAAAGCACATACCTTATAGATTCAATTTTATTATGTCAGAACGGTAGCAGAACGTTTTGACTTTGCCATATATAATACCAAACATAGCGTATACTCTTCAATTTTATGAACAATGTGGACGAAACAAATTTAAAAAGGAATTGTATGTCAACTAAATTTGCTGAACAATTGATAAAATATATATTTTTCTCTTTGTCACACATTAATACTGTACGTCTATTAAACTTAGAATGAGTTGCAGAAGAAAAGTATAAAATACCAAAAAAATATTTTACGCCCTCTCGTGGATTCTTTTCAAAATTTCGAAAAATTATCGATTTTGGAAGGGGAATTTCTCGAAAACCGCCAATAAAGGCAGCACTACGACACTTTGGAAAAAGTATATACCCTATAGATTTGATTTCACTATAACAAAACAGTGGCAGCATGTTTTGACTCGGCTACATATAATACCAAAATAGCGTGTATTCTCAGTTTTATAAACATTGTCGACGTAACAAATTTAATAGGGATTAGTATTTCAACTGAAGCTGCTAGAAAATTGATCAAATATATTTTTCTCTTTGTCACAAATGAATACTGTACGTTTATTAAACTAAGAATTAATTGGGAAAGTTTAAAATAAAAAAAAATACATTTTACGCTCTCTATAATGGGTTCTTTTCTGAATTCCGAAAAATAATCGTTTTTGAAAGGGCGATTTCTCGAAAACCGCCAATAAAGGCAGCACTACGACACATTCGGAAAAAAGCAAATACCTTTTAGATTCGACTTCACTATACCATAACAGTAGCAGCACGTTTTGACTTGGCCATTTATAATACCAAACATAGCGTATATCTCAAATATTTGAATAGCGTAGATGTTCACATATTTTGAAAAGGTTTGGTATTTCAAATAAACTCACCTAATATCGTAATATTCCGTTTTCTTACTTTTTCAAACACCGATACTGTGTGTTAATTAAACTTGGAATAAGATGCAAATTGTATGAAAAAGTGAAAAATGTCTTACAACCTATATATAATTTTTCAATTTCCCAAGCATGCCGTTTTTGGAGTGACGATTTCTCGGACAATGGCCAATAAAGGCAGCAATACGACACTTTTGGAGAACAGCAGATACGTTAAAGATTCGATTTCACCAAACCAGAACAGTAGCAGCACGTTTTGATCTGGCCATATTTAATACTAAACATAGCATATCATTTTCAATTTTATCAACTATGTATATGTAACATATTTAAAAACGGTTAAGTATTTCAACTAAATTTCATCAAACACTTTTCTCTCTTGGTCATACATCAAAACTGTATGTTCATTAAACTTGAAATTAGTGTGCAAATCTTAAGATGCCAAAAAATGATTTGCCCATAGTGGATCCTTTTCGGAATTTCGAAAAATTATCGTTTTTGAAAGGACGATTTCTCAAAAACCGCCAATAAAGGCAGCACTACGACACATTCGGAGTAAAGCAGATACCTTATAGATTTGATTTCATTATGTCAGAACAGTAGCAGCAAGTTTTGACTTGGCCATATATAATACCAAACATAGTGTGTATTCAAAAAGTTATAAACAATGCGGACGTAACATATTCAAAAAACGTTTGGTATTTCAACTAAATTTCCTAGATGATTTATCAAACATCTTTTTCTCTTTGACATACATATATCCTAAACGTTCATTAAACTTGGAATAAGTTGCGGAAAGTATAAAATACCAAAAAGCATTTTACGTCCTTTTGTGAATTATTTTCAAAATTTCAAAAAATTATCGTTATTGAAATAGCGATTTCTCGAAAACCGCCAATAAAGGCAGCATTGCGACACATTTGGAGAGAAGCAGATACCTTATAGATTCGATTTTAATAAGTCAGAACAGTAGCAGCACGTTTTGACTTGGCCATATATAATTCCAAATATAGCGTATATTTTCAATTTCATTAAAAAATGTAGATGTGACATATTTAAAATCGGTTTGGTATTTCAACTAAATTTACTGGAAAATTCATCAAATACTTTCTTCTCTTGGGTATACAACAAAACTGTACGTTCATTAAACTTGGAATTAGTGTGCAAATCTTAAAATGCCAAAAAATGATTTGACGCGCTCTTGTGGATCCTTTTCGGAATTTCGAAAAATTATCGTTTTTGAAAGGGCGATTTCTCAAAAACCGCCAATAAAGGCAGCACTACGACACAGTCGGAGTAAAGCAGATACCTTATAGGTTTGATTTCATTGTGTCAGAACAGTAGCAGCACGTTTTGACTTGGCCATATGTAATACCAAACATAGTGTGTATTCAAAAAGTTATAAACAATGCAGACGTAACATATCCAAAAAACGTTTGGTATTTCAACTAAATTTCCTAGATAATTTATCAAACATCTTTTTCTCTTGAACATACATATATACTATACGTTCATTAAACTTGGAATAAGTTGCGGAAAGTATAAAATACCAAAAAGCATTTAACGTCCTTTTGGGAATTATTTTCAAAATTTCAAAAAATTATCGTTATTGAAATAGCGATTTCTCGAAACCGATTTCTCGACACATTTGGAGAGAAGCAGATACCTTATAAATTCGATATTTTTACCTTATAAATTCGATATTTTTTAATATGTCAGAACAGGAGCAGCACGTTTTGACTAGGCCATATATAATTCCAAACATAGCGTATATTTTCAATTTTATTAAAAAATGTAGATGTGACATATTTAAAAAGGGTTTGGTATTTCAACTAAATTTTACTAGAAAATTCATCAAATACTTTCTTTACTTGGGTATACAACAAAACTGTACGTTCATTAAACTTGGAATTAGTGTGCAAATCTTAAAATGCCAAAAATGATTTGACGCCCTCTTGTGGACGCTTTTCAAAATTTCGAAAAATTATCGTTTTTGAAAGAGCGATTTCTCAAAAACCGCCAATAAAGGCAGCACTACGACACATTCGGAGTAAAGCAGATACCTTATAGATTTGATTTCATTATGTCAGAACAGTAGCAGCACGTTTTGACTTGGCCATATATAATACCAAACATAGCGTGTATTCAAACTTTTATAAACAATGCAGACGTAACATATTTAAAAACGGTTAGGTATTTCAACAAAATCTATGGAGTATCTGCTTTTCTTCGAATGTGTCGTAGTGCTGCCTTTATTGGCGGTTTTGTGGAAATCGCCACTCCAAAAACGGTATGTTCGAGATATTAAACAAAATTACTATGGGGCGTAAGTCATTTTTTTGTTGTTTTATACAATTTGCAACTTTTTGATGAATTATCCAGTAAATTTAGTTAAAATACAAAATCTTTTTACAATATGTTACGTGTACATTGTTTATAAAATTGTAAATAGACGTTATATTTGGTATTATATATGGCCTAGTAAAAACGTGCTGCTGTTGTTCTGACATAATGAAATGAAATCTATATGGTATTTTCTTTTCTCCGACTGTGTCGTAGTGCTGCCTTTATTGGCGGTTTTTGAGAAATCGCCCTTTTAAAAACGATATTTTTTCAAAACTTCAAAAAAACACCACAAGAGAGCGTCAAATCATTTTTTGTTATTTTAGGATTCGCCGTCTTATTCCAAGTTTAATGAACATACAGTTTTGATGTATGACCAAGAGAGAAAAGTGTTTGGTGAATTATCCAGTAAATTAAGTTGAAATACCTAACCGTTTTTAAATATGTTACATCTACATAGTTGATAAAATTATATATGGCCAAGTCAAAACGTGCTGCTACTGTTCTGACATAATGAAATCAAATCTATAAGGTATCTGCTTCACTCCGAATGTGTCGTAGTGCTGCCTTTATTGGCGGTTTTTGAGAAATCGCGCTTTCAAAAACGATAATTTTTCGAAATTCCGAAAAGAATCCACAAGAGGGCGTCAAATCATTTTTTGGCATTTTAAGATTTGCACACTAATTCCAAGTTTAATGAACGTACAGTTTTGTTGTATACCCAAGAGAAGAAAGTATTTGATGAATTTTCCAGTAAATTTAGTTGAAATACCAAACCGTTTTTAAATATGTCACATCTACATTTTTTAATAAAATTGAAAATATACGCTATGTTTGGAATTATATATGGCCAAGTCAAAACGTGCTGCTACTGTTCTGACATATTAAAATAGAATCTATAAGGTATCTGCTTTTCTCCAAATGTGTCGTAATGCTGCCTTTATTGGCGGTTTTCGAGAAATCGCTATTTCAATAACGATAATTTTTTGAAATTTTGAAAATAATCCACAAAAGGACGTAAAATGCTTTTTGGTATTTTATACTTTCCGCAACTTATTCCAAGTTTAATGAACGTATAGTATATATGTATGTCCAAGAAAAAAAGATGTTTGATAAATTATCTAGGAAATTTATTTGAAATACCAAACCGTTTTTAAATATTTTACGACTGCATTGTTTATAAAAGTTTGAATACACGCTATATTTGGTATTATATATGGCCGAGTCAAAACGTGCTGCTACTGTTCTGACATAATAAAATCAAATCTATCAGGTATCTGCTTTACTCCGAATGTGTCGTAGTGCTGCCTTTATTGGCGGTTTTCGAGAAATCGCTATTTCAATTACCATAATTTTTTGGAATTTTGAAAGTAATCCACAAGAGGACGTAAAATGCTTTTTGGTATTTTATACTTTCCGCAACCTTTTTCCAAGTTTAATGAACGAATAGTATATATGTATGTCCAAGAGAAAAAGATGTTTGATAAATTATCTAGAAAATTTAGTTGAAATATCAAACCGTTTTTAAATATGTTACGTCTGCATTGTTTATAAAAGTTTGAATATACGCTATGTTTGGTATTATATATGGCCAAGTCAAAACGTGCTGCTACTGTTCTGACATAATGAAATCAAATCTATAAGGTATCTGCTTTACTCCGAATGTGTCATAGTGATGCCTTTATTGGCGGTTTTTGAGAAATCGCCTTTTCAAAAACGATAATTTTTTGAAATTTTGAAAATAATCCACAAGAGGACGTAAAATGCTTTTTGGTATTTTATACTTTCCGTAACTTATTCCAAGTTTAATGAACGAATAATATATATGTATGTCCAAGAGAAAAAGATGTTTGATAAATTATCTAGAAAATTTAGTTGAAATATCAAACCGTTTTTAAATATGTTACGTCTGCATTGTTTATAAAAGTTTAAATACACGCTATGTTTGGTATTATATATGACCAAGTCAAAACGTGCTGCTACTGTTCTGACATAATGAAATCAAATCTATAAGGTATCTGCTTTACTCCGAATGTGTCGTAGTGATGCCTTTATTGGCGGTTTTTGAGAAATCGCCTTTTCAAAAACGATAATTTTTTGAAATTTTGAAAATAATCCACAAGAGGACGTAAAATGCTTTTTGGTATTTTATACTTTCCGTAACTTATTCCAAGTTTATTGAACGAATAGTATATATGTATGTCCAAGAGAAAAAGATGTTTGATAAATTATCTAGAAAATTTAGTTGAAATATCAAACCGTTTTTAAATATGTTACGTCTGCATTGTTTATAAAAGTTTGAATATACGCTATGTTTGGTATTATATATGGCCAAGTCAAAACGTGCTGCTACTGTTCTGACATAATAAAATCAAATCTATTAGGTATCTGCTTTACTCCGAATGTGTCGTAGTGCTGCCTTTATTGGCGGTTTTCGAGAAATCGCCATTTCAATTACCATAATTTTTTGGAATTTTGAAAGTAATCCACAAGAGGACGTAAAATGCTTTTTGGTATTTTATACTTTCTGCAACCTTTTTCCAAGTTTAATGAACGAATAGTATATATATATGTCCAAGAGAAAAAGATGTTTGATAAATTATCTAGAAAATTTAGTTGAAATATCAAACCGTTTTTAAATATGTTACGTCTGCATTGTTTATAAAAGTTTAAATACACGCTATGTTTGGTATTATATATGACCAAGTCAAAACGTGCTGCTACTGTTCTGACATAATGAAATCAAATCTATAAGGTATCTGCTTCACTCCGAATGTGTCGTAGTGCTGCCTTTATTGGCGGTTTTTGAGAAATCGCGCTTTCAAAAACGATAATTTTTCGAAATTCCGAAAAGAATCCACAAGAGGGCGTCAAATCATTTTTTGGCATTTTAAGATTTGCACACTAATTCCAAGTTTAATGAACGTACAGTTTTGTTGTATACCCAAGAGAAGAAAGTATTTGATGAATTTTCCAGTAAATTTAGTTGAAATACCAAACCGTTTTTAAATATGTCACATCTACATTTTTTAATAAAATTGAAAATATACGCTATGTTTGGAATTATATATGGCCAAGTCAAAACGTGCTGCTACTGTTTTGACATATTAAAATAGAATCTATAAGGTATCTGCTTTACTCCGAATGTGTCGTAGTGATGCCTTTATTGGCGGTTTTTGAGAAATCGCCTTTTCAAAAACGATAATTTTTTGAAATTTTGAAAATAATCCACAAAAGGACGTAAAATGCTTTTTGGTATTTTATACTTTCCGCAACTTATTCCAAGTTTAATGAACGTATAGTATATATGTATGTCCAAGAAAAAAAGATGTTTGATAAATTATCTAGGAAATTTATTTGAAATACCAAACCGTTTTTAAATATTTTACGACTGCATTGTTTATAAAAGTTTGAATACACGCTATATTTGGTATTATATATGGCCGAGTCAAAACGTGCTGCTACTGTTCTGACATAATAAAATCAAATCTATCAGGTATCTGCTTTACTCCGAATGTGTCGTAGTGCTGCCTTTATTGGCGGTTTTCGAGAAATCGCTATTTCAATTACCATAATTTTTTGGAATTTTGAAAGTAATCCACAAGAGGACGTAAAATGCTTTTTGGTATTTTATACTTTCCGCAACCTTTTTCCAAGTTTAATGAACGAATAGTATATATGTATGTCCAAGAGAAAAAGATGTTTGATAAATTATCTAGAAAATTTAGTTGAAATATCAAACCGTTTTTAAATATGTTACGTCTGCATTGTTTATAAAAGTTTGAATATACGCTATGTTTGGTATTATATATGGCCAAGTCAAAACGTGCTGCTACTGTTCTGACATAATGAAATCAAATCTATAAGGTATCTGCTTTACTCCGAATGTGTCGTAGTGATGCCTTTATTGGCGGTTTTTGAGAAATCGCCTTTTCAAAAACGATAATTTTTTGAAATTTTGAAAATAATCCACAAGAGGACGTAAAATGCTTTTTGGTATTTTATACTTTCCGTAACTTATTCCAAGTTTAATGAACGAATAATATATATGTATGTCCAAGAGAAAAAGATGTTTGATAAATTATCTAGAAAATTTAGTTGAAATATCAAACCGTTTTTAAATATGTTACGTCTGCATTGTTTATAAAAGTTTAAATACACGCTATGTTTGGTATTATATATGACCAAGTCAAAACGTGCTGCTACTGTTCTGACATAATGAAATCAAATCTATAAGGTATCTGCTTTACTCCGAATGTGTCGTAGTGATGCCTTTATTGGCGGTTTTTGAGAAATCGCCTTTTCAAAAACGATAATTTTTTGAAATTTTGAAAATAATCCACAAGAGGACGTAAAATGCTTTTTGGTATTTTATACTTTCCGTAACTTATTCCAAGTTTATTGAACGAATAGTATATATGTATGTCCAAGAGAAAAAGATGTTTGATAAATTATCTAGAAAATTTAGTTGAAATATCAAACCGTTTTTAAATATGTTACGTCTGCATTGTTTATAAAAGTTTGAATATACGCTATGTTTGGTATTATATATGGCCAAGTCAAAACGTGCTGCTACTGTTCTGACATAATAAAATCAAATCTATTAGGTATCTGCTTTACTCCGAATGTGTCGTAGTGCTGCCTTTATTGGCGGTTTTCGAGAAATCGCCATTTCAATTACCATAATTTTTTGGAATTTTGAAAGTAATCCACAAGAGGACGTAAAATGCTTTTTGGTATTTTATACTTTCTGCAACCTTTTTCCAAGTTTAATGAACGAATAGTATATATATATGTCCAAGAGAAAAAGATGTTTGATAAATTATCTAGAAAATTTAGTTGAAATATCAAACCGTTTTTAAATATGTTACGTCTGCATTGTTTATAAAAGTTTAAATACACGCTATGTTTGGTATTATATATGACCAAGTCAAAACGTGCTGCTACTGTTCTGACATAATGAAATCAAATCTATAAGGTATCTGCTTCACTCCGAATGTGTCGTAGTGCTGCCTTTATTGGCGGTTTTTGAGAAATCGCGCTTTCAAAAACGATAATTTTTCGAAATTCCGAAAAGAATCCACAAGAGGGCGTCAAATCATTTTTTGGCATTTTAAGATTTGCACACTAATTCCAAGTTTAATGAACGTACAGTTTTGTTGTATACCCAAGAGAAGAAAGTATTTGATGAATTTTCCAGTAAATTTAGTTGAAATACCAAACCGTTTTTAAATATGTCACATCTACATTTTTTAATAAAATTGAAAATATACGCTATGTTTGGAATTATATATGGCCTAGTCAAAACGTGCTGCTACTGTTCTGACATATTAAAATAGAATCTATAAGGTATCTGCTTTACTCCGAATGTGTCGTAGTGATGCCTTTATTGGCGGTTTTTGAGAAATCGCCTTTTCAAAAACGATAATTTTTTGAAATTTTGAAAATAATCCACAAAATGACGTAAAATGCTTTTTGGTATTTTATACTTTTCGTAACTTATCCCAAGTTTATTGAACGAATAGTATATATGTATGTCCAAGAGAAAAAGATGTTTGATAAATTATCTAGAAAATTTAGTTGAAATATCAAACCGTTTTTAAATATGTTACGTCTGCATTGTTTATAAAAGTTTGAATATACGCTATGTTTGGTATTATATATGGCCAAGTCAAAACGTGCTGCTACTGTTCTGACATAATAAAATCAAATCTATTAGGTATCTGCTTTACTCCGAATGTGTCGTAGTGCTGCCTTTATTGGCGGTTTTCGAGAAATCGCCATTTCAATTACCATAATTTTTTGGAATTTTGAAAGTAATCCACAAGATTACGTAAAATGCTTTTTGGTATTTTATACTTTCCGCAACCTTTTTCTAAGTTTAATGAACGAATAGTATATATATATGTCCAAGAGAAAAAGATGTTTGATAAATTATCTAGAAAATTTAGTTGAAATATCAAACCGTTTTTAAATATGTTATATATTTTTAAACCGTTTTTAAATATGTTATATATTTTTAAATATTTACGCAACCTTTTTCTAAGTTTAATGAACGAATAGTATATATATATGTCCAAGAGAAAAAGATGTTTGATAAATTATCTAGAAAATTTAGTTGAAATATCAAACCGTTTTTAAATATGTTACGTCTGCATTTTTTATAAAAGTTTAAATACACGCTATGTTTGGTATTATATATGACCAAGTCAAAACGTGCTGCTACTGTTCTGACATAATGAAATCAAATCTATAAGGTATCTGCTTTACTCCGAATGTGTCGTAGTGATGCCTTTATTGGCGGTTTTTGAGAAATCGCCATTTCAAAAACGATAATTTTTTGAAATTTTGAAAATAATCCACAAGAGGACATAAAATGCTTTTTGGTATTTTATACTTTCCGTAACTTATTCCAAGTTTAATGAACGAATAATATATATGTATGTCCAAGAGAAAAAGATGTTTGATAAATTATCTAGAAAATTTAGTTGAAATATCAAACCGTTTTTAAATATGTTACGTCTGCATTGTTTATAAAAGTTTGAATATACGCTATGTTTGGTATTATATATGGCCAAGTCAAAACGTGCTGCTACTGTTCTGACATAATAAAATCAAATCTATTAGGTATCTGCTTTACTCCGAATGTGTCGTAGTGCTGCCTTTATTGGCGGTTTTCGAGAAATCGCCATTTCAATTACCATAATTTTTTTGGAATTTCGAAAGTAATCCACAAGAGAACGTAAAATGCTTTTTGGTATTTTATACTTTCCGCAACCTTTTTCTAAGTTTAATGAACGAATAGTATATATATATGTCCAAGAGAAAAAGATGTTTGATAAATTATCTAGAAAATTTAGTTGAAATATCAAACCGTTTTTAAATATGTTATATATTTTTAAACCGTTTTTAAATATGTTATATATTTTTAAATATTTACGCAACCTTTTTCTAAGTTTAATGAACGAATAGTATATATATATGTCCAAGAGAAAAAGATGTTTGATAAATTATCTAGAAAATTTAGTTGAAATATCAAACCGTTTTTAAATATGTTACGTCTGCATTTTTTATAAAAGTTTAAATACACGCTATGTTTGGTATTATATATGACCAAGTCAAAACGTGCTGCTACTGTTCTGACATAATGAAATCAAATCTATAAGGTATCTGCTTTACTCCGAATGTGTCGTAGTGATGCCTTTATTGGCGGTTTTTGAGAAATCGCCATTTCAAAAACGATAATTTTTTGAAATTTTGAAAATAATTCACAAGAGGACATAAAATGCTTTTTGGTATTTTATACTTTCCGTAACTTATTCCAAGTTTAATGAACGAATAATATATATGTATGTCCAAGAGAAAAAGATGTTTGATAAATTATCTAGAAAATTTAGTTGAAATATCAAACCGTTTTTAAATATGTTACGTCTGCATTGTTTATAAAAGTTTAAATACACGCTATGTTTGGTATTATATATGACCAAGTCAAAACGTGCTGCTACTGTTCTGACATAATGAAATCAAATCTATAAGGTATCTGCTTTACTCCGAATGTGTCGTAGTGCTGCCTTTATTGGCGGTTTTTGAGAAATCGCCTTTTCAAAAACGATAAATTTTCGAAATTCCGAAAAGAATCCACAAGAGGGCGTCAAATCATTTTTTGGCATTTTGGGATTTGCACAATAATTCCAAGTTTAATGAACATACAGTTTTGATGTATGACCAAGAGAGAAAAGTGTTTGATGAATTATCCAGTAAATTAAGTTGAAATACCTAACTGTTTTTAAATATGTTACATATACATGGTTGATAAAATTAAAAATTATACGCTATGTTAGGTATTATATATGGCCAACTCAAAACGTGCTGCTACTGTTCTGACTTATTAAAATCGAATCTATAAGGTATCTGCTTCTCTTCAAATGTGTCGTAGTGCTGCCTTTATTAGCGGTTTCCGAGAAATCGCTATTTCAATTACGATAATTTTTTGAAATTTTGAAAATGATCCACAAGAGGACGTAAAATGCTTTTTGGTATTTTATACTTTCCACAACTTATTCCAAGTTTAATGAACGTATAGTATATATGTATGTCCAAGAGAAAAAGATGTTTGATAAATTATCTAGGAAATTTATTTGAAATACCAAACCGTTTTTAAATATGGTACGTCTGCATTGTTTATAAAAGTTTGAATACACGCTTTGTTTGGTATTATATATGGCCAAGTTAAAACGTGCTGCTACTGTTCTGACATAATGAAATCAAATCTATAAGGTACCTGCTTTACTCCGAATGTGTCGTAGTGTTGCCTTTATTGGCGGTTTTTGAGAAATCGCCCTTTCAAAAACGATATTTTTTTTAAAACTTCGAAAAAAATCCACAAGAGGGCGTCAAATCATTTTTTGTTATTTTAGGATTCGCCGTCTTATTCCAAGTTTAATGAACGTACAGTTTTGTTGTATACCCAAGAGAAGAAAGTATTTGATGAATTTTCCAGTAAATTTAGTTGAAATACCAAACCGTTTTTAAATATGTCACATCTACATTTTTGAACAAAATTGAAAATATACGCTATGTTTGGAATTATATATGGCCAAGTCAAAACGTGCTGCTACTGTTCTGACATATTAAAATCGAATCTATAAGGTATCTGCTTTACTCCAAATGTGTCGTAATGCTGCCTTTATTGGCGGTTTTTGAGAAATCGCTATTTCAAAAACGATAATTTTTCGAAATTCCGAAAAGGATCCACAAGGAGCGTCAAATCATTTTTTGACATTTTAAGATTTGCACACTAATTCCAAGTTTATTGAACATACAGTTTTGATGTATGACCAAGAGAGAAAAGTGTTTGATGAATTATCCAGTAAATTAAGTTGAAATACCTAACCGTTTTTAAATATGTTACATATACATGGTTGATAAAATTAAAAATTATACGCTATGTTTGGTATTATATATGGCCAACTCAAAACGTGCTGCTACTGTTCTGACTTATTAAAATCGAATCTATAAGGTATCTGCTTCTCTCCAAATGTGTCGTAGTGCTGCCTTTATTGGCGGTTTCCGAGAAATCGCTATTTCAATTACGATAATTTTTTGAAATTTTGAAAAAAATCCACAAGAGGACGTAAAATGCTTTTTGGTATTTTATACTTTCCGCAACTTATTCCAAGTTTAATGAACGTATAGTGTATATGTATGTCCAAGAGAAAAATATGTTTGATAAATTATCTAGGAAATTTATTTGAAATACCAAACCGTTTTTAAATATGTTACGTCTGCATTGTTTATAAAAGTTGGAATACACGCTATGTTTGGTATTATATATGGCCAAGTCAAAACGTGCTGCTACTGTTCTGACATAATAAAATAAAATCTATAAGGTATCTGCTTTACTCCGAATGTGTCGTAGTGATGCCTTTATTGGCGGTTTTCGAGAAATCGCCTTTTCAAAAACGATAATTTTTCGAAATTCCGAAAATAATCCACAAGAGGGCGTCAAATCATTTTTTGGCATTTTAGGATTTGCACAATAATTCCAAGTTTAATGAACATACAGTTTTGATGTATGACCAAGAGAGAAAAGTGTTTGATGAATTATCCAGTAAATTAAGTTGAAATACCTAACCGTTTTTAAATATGTTACATCTACATGGTTGATAAAATTAAAAATTATACGCTATGTTTGGTATTATATATGACCAACTCAAAACGTGCTGCTACTGTTCTGACTTATTAAAATCGAATCTATAAGGTATCTGCTTCTCGCCAAATGTGTCGTAGTGCTGCCTTTATTGGCGGTTTCCGAGAAATCGCTATTTCAATTACGATAATTTTTTTGAAATTTTGAAAAAAATCCACAAGAGGACGTAAAATGCTTTTTGGTATTTTATACTTTCCGCAACTTATTCCAAGTTTAATGAACGTATAGTATATATGTATGTCCAAGAGAAAAAGATGTTTGATAAATTATCTAGGAAATTTATTTGAAATACCAAACCGTTTTTAAATATGTTACGTCTGCATTGTTTATAAAAGTTTGAATACACGCTATGTTTGGTATTATATATGGCCAAGTCAAAACGTGCTGCTACTGTTCTGACATAATAAAATCAAATCTATTAGGTATCTGCTTTACTCCGAATGTGTCGTAGTGCTGCCTTTATTGGCGGTTTTTGAGAAATCGCCCTTTTCAAAAACAATAATTTTTCGAAATTCCGAAAAGAATCCACAAGAGGGCGTCAATTCATTTTTTGGCATTTTAACATTTGCACACTAATTCCAAGTTTAATAAACGTACAGTTTTGTTGTATACCCAAGAGAAGAAAGTATTTGATGAATTTTCCAGTAAATTTAGTTGAAATACCAAACCGTTTTTAAATATGTCAATCTACATTTTTTCAATGAAATTAAAAATATACGCTATGTTTGGAATTATATTTGGCCAAGTCAAAACGTGCTGCTACTGTTCTGACATATTAAAATCGAATCTATAGGGTATCTGCTTTTCTTCGAATGTGTCGTAGTGCTGCCTTTATTGGCGGTTTTTGAGAAATTGCCCTTTCGAAAACGATAACTTTGTGAAATTTATCAAAGAATCCACAAGAGGGCGTACATTTTTTTTCAGTATTTCAGACTTTACTCAACTTATTCTAAGTTTAATGAAGTGCATTATTGTTGTGTGACAAAGAGAAAAATATCTTCTTTGATGAACTATCCAGTAATTTCAATTGAAATACAAAATCAGTTTCAAATTTGTTGTATATACATTGTTTTAAAAATTGAAGAATATACGCTATGTTTAGTATTATATATATGGTCAAGTCAAAACGTGCTGAGACTGTTCTGACATATTGAAATCGAATCTTTGAGGTTTCTACTTTTCACCAATGGTGTTGCAATGCTGCCTTTATTGGAGGTTTTCATGAAACGACCATGTTACACGACGAAAATTCAGTCATTTTTAAACATCTCTCAAAGAATTATAAAAAAATTTTGTGCACTGTAACAGTCGCTTTAGCTTGTTTACCATATATTAACAATACGAGGAGTGTAGTTAATGATTGTTTTGCTTTAATTGCTATTGTGAAAATAATCAAAATATACACTTTCTTATAAAAATCATTGGGAACATTTAATTTTACGCGTGGGTATTTTCTGCGATTCTGTCAGTCACAATTTCGTGTTTTGCTGCTAGCTTCACAGAGGTCTCTTTTCGAGTTTCCATTTTTGTCTGATTGCTGGTTCGTGTATGTAGCTGCCCGAGGATTTCTGCATTCTCGCTGTCAGTAAATTTCCGGAAAGATGGATTCACGTGTGCACTTGAAATTGGATAGAACTGCTGGATCTTCCATCGATGCCTATTTAGAATATAAACGGTAAGCTCTGATTTTGGAACTGCCATGGTTCTGTGATAAAAAAAAATTACAATACCTGAATACACAAGACAAACAGACAGACAGGTATGACGAAAATTCAGAAAGCCTACAAACTACAAATGAGATTTGAAACAGCTTTCAGGATTTAAAAGTACTACATGAGACCCGACATAATGTTACAGACATGGTAAAACTCACCTTGTGCCATAAAATATACAAATATAGGTGAAAAACTTGATAAGATATCCTCAAATAGGCATTTAAGCTCAATGAGCATTGTAATAATCAAATATTACATAAACAAAACCTAGTATGCAAGGGAGTATATATCACATTGGAAATTGAAACTTGATCTCTTACAGAATTGTTGGAGACGATGATAATGGAAAACTTTTTACTCCTGAGGAGTATGAAGAATATAAGAGGAAAGTTCTTCCATTGCGATCTAAAAACAGGTATAAAAAACACTACCAGCGGAAGTATAAAAATAAATCAGTATTTGGATGCAATTCAAAATATTAATATGCATTAAGTATATTGGTTCTCCCCAACAATAGCAGCGTTGGTAACTTAGGATTGCATTTTGTGTTATGGATTCACTGAATTCAATAAAATAATGGTGTTTCAGTCGATACTTGTGTGAAAAATATGCTATTTCACACCTCATTTTGATATAAGAAACAAGTATGATACATGCAAGTTAGTGAGTAATTTTACTTTATAGTGTTTATTCTTTTTTATATTAATGCTCACAAAATGATTGAGAGTGAGTTATCCCAGAATAAAAACAAATGCAGGTATTTCAAGATTTCAGGGAGTGGTTTTCATCACAAATCCCTAGTGATCATCTTAGGAAATTTCAACTTTGCATATTTCCTATGTGGTCAATCACAGCTGGTGCTGGCCATCATACCTGAGCTGTTTCATTTTAACACAAATATAAATGCTATGACTTATTTTTATTAGATTGTATGTGAGCTGGAGTAACAGTCAAGGTATGGATTGCAAAATCATTGGACCTGAAACCAAATGTTTTTGTCAACACAGGTATGTATCAATAGACTGTTTTTAGTTCATTGATGTTTGAATGTATTATGTAAGATAGCAGAATGCACTGACCAAAGCGTATTAATAAGCGAGAGGTCTCTATGGGCAAGGCAAATGTTCAAAGCATATGGTTATGTTTCTTACAAATTTCTTCAAATGAAATAGTGAAGGGTTATTTGATGTTTTGAGAAATAGCCATGAGAAATTGTTATCCTTACTAAGGTTTGATTTATGGATAGTTTATCTTTTTTCTCTTGGGTAGCTTCTTTTATGTTGAAATGTAATTCATTTTGTAAGTATATATAAATCTGTTGTCAAATTGATCTAAATAGTATATAGTATGAAAAAGTTACAAATTGTGTAATATGGTGTGATATTTGTATTCATCAAATAAATTCTATTCTCAGATATAGACAACACCAAACTGATTTTGAATCAATTCCAGAAACAAGACCTATACATCTTCCATGCAAGGTTGACTGTTTTATTTATCGTATAAATCTTAATGTAAAAATCACAATTTCATGGAATTGGCCAAGCAAAAACCTATTTTTTCAATTATTGTATACAAGTATAAGCTGTATATTTTCACATATATGCTATATGTGGTCACCATGGAATATATTGGTAATACCTAATCCACCAAGCTCCAATACTCAGACTATGATTGTGATATTTCTGATAAATGTTGTTTGGATAGCAAAGCAACTAGAAACATTATAGAAATTGTTAATAATAATCTATACAAATAATATACTGATCTATTTTATTTTAAGGTGAAAAATTGCTCCTGTCGATCCTATGAATATATACCCACAATCGGCTCACAACCAATCAGATGTCACTGCAAACATTTCGCTACAGATCATTCTGCTAAAAATGATCATCAGTGTACTAAACCAGGTAGGTTCTTTGTAAGTATAATTCGAGACATCGATCAGAGGTCAAGGCCTTTTTACAAATGTAATGCAAGTTTCTTTATATCAAATATGTTTATTGTAATCCTGTTTACAGACTTGTCTCTTCTGGTGTGAACTTTCACCAACCGCATTTAACGAATCGAATGAAATCGTCATATTTATTTTTTATAAAATACCCCTGCGCTATGATTGAACATCAGCCAAATTATTATTATTTCTCTATTACGATGTCAGAAGTACCATTGTGTTATAAAATTTGGGTACTCCCGAAGTATGTGAAACAAGATGACGGACACCGGTACATAGTATGTGTACCAGGTTCTATTACGAGTTTGGGGACTAGCCAAGTGACTCTCGTAGAATTTGTACTTGAAATTATGGCCTATCCCTAACCTGGTACACACACTACTTTCCGGTGTCCGCCATCTTGGTTCACATACTTCGGAAGTATCAAAATTTTAGCATTTATCGATTTTTGTTAAGGTTCGATCATATCTTCACATAATCTGAAAATATGATTTTGGTATTTTGAGAATTTAATAAATTTTTCTTCCGATCTTTGCATTTCAACTATGCCAAGTTGGCAAAGTTTTCACAAAACAAAATAATTAAACTAAAAATGAAATGTTGAATTGAATTTCATAATAAATCAAGATATTTTAAGGTTGTACTTGTCAAAACTTTACAACCTCATTCAACTGTGGATGTGGAGAGATTGTTGGTTGTCATTCAATGATTGTTGAAACAAAAGAAGAAAGATTTGGACGTGGTCATCCAGTTGCGAGGGAAGAGCCAGGATATGCAGCAATGGGAGGTAATCGAAATATTCTGAGTTTATGTGAAAAACGTGATTTATATCAGTATATTCCTAATCAGAAGAAGGCTGTATTAAACTAGAATGTAGCGAGTATAACATATCAATATATAGCTGTTTAGTACAGTGTTTCCCAAGCTTTTTCAATATATTCCTTCCTAGTTTATAATGCGTGCATGATTATGTATTATGGTAATTGTAAATAAAGTAATGAATATTATTAATACTCCATCCTAATTGGAAATCCTTGTCAAAGACTTGTTCATAGTAAAACACGGGTATACAAATAGGTCAATAGGTCTTGCATTTCTTTCATTTTTCTTTTTTACCCATTATTCAATTTTATTAACCTAATATTCATAATATAACTGCAGGTATAACCGGATTCAGTTCATTAATTGATGGATATATGAGATTGGATGATAGTGGTGTAGGTGCTCCTCCTCTTGAATGGCTGGAGCAACCAACCACAAGTTCTGATCATCCATTTCTAAGAGCCTATGACCCCAAAGGTTTGTATACTTTCTTTTTTCAATACTCCAATAAAAGTAAAACAAAGTGGTAAGCTCGAATAGTCCATTTTCATGCATACATATGTTTGTAAACAAGATGGTATGCAATGATGTTTACAAATTTTTGTCATTGTTATGATGATGTAAGCTTTAGACTTGCTTGAACTGTTTACTCTAATAATTTTTGCTATTGGTGCTTTTCTGTGATATTCAGTATATTTGCTGCTTTTCTGTGGAGCAGCAGCAATACTGAATACCACAGAAAAGCACCAATAGCAAAAATTGTTTGATAGACTGCAAGCACATTCACAAAATGAAAGGCAAATTGATGTGAAAAACATGTAGCAGATGTGAATTTTACTCAAAATTTGATATTCAAAAACTGCTTCATATTTCTCATGGTAAGAATTGGTAATATGGAAATGTCTCTAAACAGGAGTGCAACCAGCGAAAAGCAGACCTGGCATAAAGCCAAAGCCATCATCTTTGACAACTCAGAAACAACCAATGACCAGAAAAGTTGCTTCAAAAACAACTTATCACCGGAAAGGGACTTGACAAACGCCTTGCCTGACTCGTTGTGGAATTGTTTGAAATATTTTTTATGAAGTGTTGTTAAATTCTTTGAAGTAGTGCTATCTGTATTGAAAAGATATCAGTATTCCTACACCTAAACCAACCATGATAGAGCAAATACAAGCCGAAGAACATAATTTATCAACAAATTATCCACAATTTTTGTGATGCAAAATTTCATTTCACGCGTAGCTGAAAATTTTGAACATGATTTTATCGTATAATTTCACAGACTGCTTTCAGCTTTTTTAAAGCATATTCTACATCTGAGGCATCTATTCCATTGTAAAACACTGCTCTCATTGATCGTTTTGCAAGAGCTAGTATTTTAACACATATTTTATTTTCACCTGATGTATCTGTTTCAAAACAAAATTTATTTTTGTTTGTTATGCTAATTTTAAAATAGTATGGTACCTTTTAAATATTCATTACATATTAACTAGTGTCTAAATGTCATGCACGTCAACAAAAGTGTTGAAGAGCCATTTTGCTATTACATCAGTTAAAAAAAGTATTGGACTTCACAGCAATTTATTAATGTGAGATTCGTCATCATCTAAGACTCCCCTTTACGATGTATAGACAATTTTGGGACAGTATGCGCACCAAGATGGCGCACAGCTTGAATTCAGGTTGTGTACCAGGTTAGGGTTCAGGCTGTGCGACATCTTGGTGCGCATACTCTAGGAGTACCCAATTTTGTTAATTCAGTTACCAATTCAATCTCAATGGCCGATATATGACTCAAGTCATTTTGAGTGTTTGGTTAATGGTGATGGTGACTAAGCATTATATTACCTTGCAACATTTTCACAAATTCTTCATCACTGCATTTGACATTATCTCGAAGATAGAACCAAACCACGTTGGTTTGGACATCATTCATTCTTATTTCTATCAAGTCATCAGCGAATGATTGCAAGCCTGAAAAAATTTTGCGTTAAATTTTTTCATGCTCTCCAATGGAAGCTTTAAATAGATGCAAAGAATATATAAATCTTATGTGGTGCAAGAAACACATATCATATATGGGGTGTACTAGAGTATTGTGTACTGAACTGCAAGTCCTTTCTCTTTGTTTCTTTCTATTACGGATTCGTATGTGTCAGTTGCCACAAGGATACTTGAACGAGATAGTATTGTGATCTAACGAGAGCTCATAAATAAACTTACTATTTCGTGGAAAGAGATTATATTATTCATAAATATATCCTAACTAAGAATAATCAAGATTTCAAATAATCTCAATGTCAATATCAAAATTAGTTCAAAGAGATTATTTCCTTTTAAAATGCTCTATAGGCAAATGCACAATTGCCTTCCAAAGGGAAAGTGTTTGATATGTAAGAAAAATTCATGTTTTTATTCAGCAAGTCCTGTATAATTTTTCACATGTGCCTTTTTGTCTCTGTTTAATAAAGCACTCACTGTATGTTTTGTATCACTGTATGCTTTTTTAGGTTTATTTGTTAAGCTTAATTATATTTTTGTATTCTTCTAATGTTCAATGTTAGTTTCCTTTTTTATTATAATAAATTCACCTTCAGCAAATCTTTTTGCATTGATATGATCATCTTCAAGTCGGTCTACCATTTTTGTTAAAGATATGATGCCGGCTGCAGCTAGTACACCACTTTGTCGCATCCCTCCACCTAACACCTGTTAATAAATAAAAAGTCATCGTAGCGTAATTTTTGAATTACTATATGTGAAATTGTTGTTCTGAACTATTTTTAATATCGCAGCATGAAGATATAATATTTGAAATCAAAACAAATGCCATAAAAGTAGAATACTAGCTATGCTTTTTGACTCAAAGATTTTTTTTGGTGTTGTCCGCTTCAAAGGATGCATTTTCAAACACAGAAGTGGTACACAGATTTGAAAACGGATTATACTGTAATTATATCTAAGCATTGCTGTTTTCTGTATTGAAGCACAATCCATCAACTTGACTACATGTGCCTTACTTTTCTCAATCTCCTTGCTTTATTTATGAAGTCTGTGCTTCCAACTATCACTGAACCAACAGGCGCTCCAAGACCCTGTGCATTATAAGGATTGTCAAGATTATAAAGTTTAAACAAAAACACAAACCAAGACAAACGAGGCGTGCGTCAGAAATGGCCATTGTATACTTTTGAAGCGCTCAAGGTGTAATCACCTGGTCAATCTGATACAATCACAGCATTTGGAATACAACGTGAAAAAGTGACAAAGATATTCCGAGTGAAAACTACTTAACTGTTATTCATCATTAATATACATTGCAAAATTACAAGACTTCGGGACAGTCACATTTCTTACGCCAGACGTCCAAAATGCGTTTTACCGTCAAATTTAGATCGCTTCTTATTGAAACAGTGCCATGCGGAAGTGTAAGATCAGCTAACAGCAAACGACTTTTATTCAGAAAAAAAACTTGTTTTAAACGATATTCAAAGGGTCGTGGCAACTCTACTCGGCATATCTCATTGAAGTATACACATACCGGAAAGAATATTTGACAATGTAGCGACAATTAGTGGGACGAAGCATTTGGTGTTACCTTCGAAAGACAGATATTTGCAGAATCCACCCATTTTGTTAGGTCAGTAGGTTTGCATTTAAGAGCAACCATCGCATTCCCTATCCGTGCACCATCCATATGAATTTTCAATCCCAAACTCTTGGCAGCATCATGCACCTGAAATATACCTAATTACATTATAAATTTATACATAATCAGCAGTCCTACGTGGTTGAAACAAGGGCAAATGAATAGCACTTGAGGCCGCTCTAATCGATAAAACCTAGTTCGGCCTTATCATGTTACTAATAAATTAAATGTTACCTCTTTCATGTATGAAATTGGAAGGACTTTTCCGTCAAACGGATTTTCAATTACAACAGCTTCGGGTTTAGCATGATGGAAATTTTCTCCAGTCCTGTGATGTCGGATCATGTCTTTAGTATTAAATTTTCCATCTGGCATCATAGGTAGAAACTTCGGAGAAATTCCTCCAATCTGTTCGAAATGCCCACAAAAAAATATTTTGAAAAAATATTATGAAATTGGACGTGTATCATCACAATATATAACATATAGTATATAATCATAATTAAGATATCTGGCATGAACACAAATTGTTAAATTTAAACCGGAAAGTCAGGGATAATGGAACTGTATAAAGCTGACACGAAGAATTGTTAATGGTCAAATTGACGACACAAAGATTATACTTCACCTGGGCAATGCCGCCTTGCTCCCAAACTGACATATGTGAATTATCTCCAATGTAAATTTGTGAACCTCGTCCCCAGCAGTGCGACATTGCAGACAAAAGGTTGCCCATAGTGCCCGTTGGTACGAAAAGCGCTTTTTCTTTTTCAAACATCTCAGCAGCAATTGTCTCCAATCCTAGCTTTAAAATAAAATAATTTATCGCATCTTATAGAGAGAAAATCGTGGTTTAATTTGTCTGCGACATGGACAGACTCTTTGGATCAGAGATATCCTCCATCGTGTAAGATATAAAACAAACCTAAATCATTCTAACAACCACTTACTGGCAACGGTTGGATCTTCCCCGAAAACATCGTCGCCAACTTCAGCTTCTGCCATTGCCTTCCTCATTTCATCGGTTGGTTTGGTCAGAGTATCACTTCTGATATCGACAACTCGAATTTCTTTACTGGTATCCATAAGGTCCGTCTCACGGCCTATTATTAAATCCTACGCCGAATGTATTCCAGATACCTTACGACAGTGCGAGGTCGAGAAGTTGTGCCTGTGAAGTGTAAACCAACCGAATCGGTCGTCACGTTTGAATCGTTGTGCAAACAATGCTGTTAATTCGCACGTTCTTTGTACTAGAGCTGAACCACTTGTCTGCATTCGCTTCCTCCTTATCAATCGTTAAACGCTATTATCCGATAACCTCCCGTAATGAACGCGGCATAAAACAATAAGTTAGCGGTCCAGCTTATTGAATAAGACACCTTTGGTGCAAGAATAGTTAAGTTTTTCTGCGATGAGTGAAATAAATGTATTGAACAGCTTGAAATGCGCCAACTTGCAAAATATACAGACTTAAAACTATATTTTAAGCGTATAAAGAAAATTAATACAAAACGCCCACCCTGGGGAAATGATTTTCTTCACAAATGCACGAAATCGAATGCAAATATCGGCTTATAATACCCAGAAATCATTTGAACATAGTAGATATTTTTCTCTTAGGGTAAGATTCTCACATTCATCTCTGATACGACAAAACCGCTTCGTACATCTTTGTCAGTAATAGCTACCATACCAGTGATTTCCCAACCCTCCCCCCCCCCCCCCCCCTATAGGAGGTGAAAACCCCCCTTAATGTTCAACCCCCCCCCCCCCACCCCTAATTTTGAGGTGCGATTCCACACTGTTATTCCCTGGTGCGATTCCACACTGTAATTCCTAACTCAATTATAATTGTATTCAAATATAACGATTATGGCATATTTATCAGTGTAGATGAGGGGGGCCAATTACATCCCGCGTAACGATTCAAAATGGCCCGCCGAACTTGAGTGAAATAGTTGAACCGTAAATATATGTTTAACCGTAAATATATACTATTGGTTTAACACTTCATGTGGTACCTCTTGAGTTTTAGATACCGTCTATCCTTACATCATTATCGCAGTTTAAGCACGTTTATTTCGTAACAATTGAATTATACCGGTATATCTTATGTATACGTATGGGTATTAAGATTACACACCGCAGTATTTTAGATATCAGCCGTATATTAAGAAAATTTAAAGATGTCATAAAACGAAAACTAGTCACTGGAAGCAGACATTTTCAGATGAATGGCAGCGTTTTTATTTCTTCATTGAAAAGAACCAAACTTCAGCGATTTGTCTTTCTTGCCAACAAAATATTTCAGTTCTGAAGGAATACAACATTATCCGCCATTGTGATCAGTTGACGCGCGTATTTCAAAATTTAATTCATTGCCTAATTCATACAAAAGTCAAACAAACATGTTCGAAAAAATGTTAAATGTGTAACAAAACAAGCCATAAGTAGCCATTCATACGATGCCAGGTGCTAGATGAACAAGTAACTTCATTAGTCACTATCATTTGTAAATTACTTGCTTGAAAGCCGTGCTTGTTATTTATTTCTCGGGAATTCTATCAGCCAAATATTATAACTATTAATTTCATTACATAATAAACTGCGATGCTATGTCTAGCTTAGAGCCTATTTTGGTGTCTATTTCTCAAAATTTGTGTCGTGTCGTCGCGCACTTTTCCTCGCTCTCTTTTCCAAGCCCTACAATTTTATTCTGCCGCGTATTTCGGCTCGCCGTCAATCAACTTGGGGGACCCCTCATGTACATCGTTTCTTAAATACATACAAATTTTTTAAAAATACAAATATCTTCCTCGCTAATAGCAAATTATTTACCACCCCCTAAATTTCGAAACACCCCGCCTAAAATAAAAAGCTGGGGAACATACTGTACCATACCACCAACATTTCCACAATCGCACTGCACCGCATACGCGATATCGCCACTTGCCAACGAGCTGTAATCAATGCAGACTTGAGCGAACTAAAACTATAAGTAGCGCAAAGACGTACATCATTTACTAACAATAAATATTTAGAAAGAACTACCACAACATAAAATAAATATAAGATATGAAAATATCAACTCAATTTTACTGCGGATCACCGGCACCCCGAATAAAAACTTTTGAAATTCCACAGAGACTATATCGTAATCCGTTGAATACAATTAAGAAACCTAATCCGATTGCCCTAACATTAAACGTGAAATTTAGGTTATGATAAATTTGGTAATCGTTAGTAACCTAAACCAAGAATCGAAGAATGGCAAGAAAAACTAAATATCTGAGTGAAAGTGAGTATAGAATAGAAAAGACAAGGCAGTGACTTTGGAAATAAAAGCATGGAAAGATATAGTTCAATGATTCAAGGAGAGATATGATTATTTATCTTTCTTCATAGTATAGACTTCGAATATGCTGGTGCACAATATTCCCTCATCTCATTTTTTTATCCTGAAAAAAAAAAATAGAAGAAATGAATACAAACAATTTAACAAAATTCTCAGCTGATGAACTCCCAAAGTTCTCTAACTGAAATACTTCAAGGAGTTATTAACTTGAAATGTAGTGGTTGAACTCTTAAGGATTTGACATTATTATGAATTTGAATAACTAGATGGGAAAACCGCTATCAGTGCAGACATGAAGCAATTTCAATGTGTATATTACTCAGAGTTCAGGCTTCCCAGATATTTCACAGCTTCATGTGTATTAAACTTAAAAAGTAATTTTCCATAATATTACCTAGTATTTTGTGCTTTGTTTCCTGCAAACGCTTTTTCGTTCTTAGCAACTTCATCATCGTACGATTTGAGAACATTTTTCTGAATCTCGTCCTGATAACAATCAATATTAAACATTAATGCCCAGTTTGTGGCTGTTTCAAACATGTCTCTATGTCATTTTTGTGTGACTGCAACCAGAATACAAAACCACAGATGGAATTATTCCATACTATGATGATAAAACTCTTATGAGTGAATTTTTTCATGAATGTCTGCTCAAAAACAGGGTCGGAAGACCCATTTATAAGCGAAGAAACTTTATTACAAATGAAATATATTTTAGCTTCCAGACAGAGGTCAAAAGACCCACATTGTTGTGATTCACTATAAAATTATAGTTAATTTGAACATTACGCTTAAAAGTTTACCAGAACTTGAATAACTGCAACATTCTTCACAATAACATTTAAATAATTTTTCATTGTCATGTCTTCTATTTTCTGGCAACCAAGTTTTAAAAATTTACAGTCCGGACTATGTGACTTATGTTCATCAAATGGAGAATCCTAGAATAAAATGAGTGAGTTGTTTTAGATGGGAAGACAAAGCAAAGATCTGCCGGTACATATAATTTTGTGACTGTGATATTGAGGGATTCAAATAGACAAAGATGTATACTGATTTAATATAGTAATAAAAACATATGGACTGTTATAATTTGGCAAACCAAATATACAATACTGAAATGAATATTTGCTATCATGTTTTATCTATCGCCAGGGATGGCCATTTCCGAATACTAAACTAGTCCGAATACATTCTAAAATAATGTTTTCGAATCTGGAATTCCGAATACATTCTAAAATCGAAAATAACACATTTTTGTTTAGTTTATTAAAACCCAGTAAATTAGGAAATAAGCTTCAATAAAAATATCAGAATAAAGCCACAAACCAACAATATATGTACACAAGATAATTGATAGTTTATAGCTATCAATAAAAAATAATAGCAACTTGTGACACAGTCAGTTTATTAAAATTATTCACTTTGTACAAATGACCATATGAAAAGATAGCCGAGGAGTTGTCTGACGCTTTCTATTATTGGTACCATGATATTATGATAATAGTCAAGTCTGTTGACAAAAATACTACTTGTATTCAGATAATTGTGTATATTTTCTGAGAGTAATAAAATTTATTGGCAATACAGGCAACTGAAACAAGCAACAATAATCGAAAATCCATTATGCCTTTAAAAATTCTAATATTTAAGCATAGAGTATTCTACTACCTACCAGTATATTTGTATATTAATTTATGTGAACCATATTGTTATTATGTGTAACATATTGTTGTGTTTGAAATTAGAAATAAATTAGTAGAGGATAAATGACCACCACTGCCAGCCGCGCAGCCAGGATTTTCGAAATCGGAAACTCCCATTGCCGCCTGTAACACCCAAAGTGACTTTGGTAACACCCACCGCGATTCCGCGATCGTTAAAAGAGCCGTCTTTTCGGCGTATAATGATCATCCTATTACGTAAAATATTCAATCCATGACAACTACGAGTTTCTAAAATATCTTTATATATTAATTTAATGTGTCCAACGTAACTCGCGGTTGCTTCTTCTTACGTCAAAAAAACACATTACTATTCGGTCCACGGCGATCTGTGACCTAAAAGTACGAGATAAACTGCCTGATGTATTTAATTTTAATACGTATTTTTGCAATCTTGCCAACTCGTTATCGCCGTTAGAAAAATCTCAAATAATGATATAAAATCCTGTTGAGTGTAGTAGAGTATAATTCATTTCATACAATGAATATAAATATAAAGTTTAGCAGTAAATTGAAAATAGGTATTCATCGTCTCGATTATGCCACCTGTTAAGAGAGTCGACTTTTACAACAAATAATATAACAATATATTTTTCTGTTGTGCAAAGTGATGAATTCGTGACCGATACGGGCATATTTAAAATGTCTTGCTTCATTATTAATTTAATTGTCTTCAATTTAACCTGCGGTTGCGTCGACAAAATAAAATCCTCACCACTCTTATATACCATTGCAATCCGCGGTCATAAAAATAAAAACGTGTGGTAAACTGCCCGATTAAATAATGTTTTGATCCGTGTAATGTTTTGCGAATTCGGCAAATATTTAGATGTACTTGTTAACAGTGTCTCCGCTCAATCGAAATGCTGCCACTCTGATTATTTTTAGATAAAACCGTTCGAAAAATCCGTAAATCTTCTGTAACATCTCGGAGTGAAATTTATTTCATCAAAATAAAATTGATTAAATATACTTTGAAAATATTCGACGGCAATTTAAAGTAATGGATAATCAGGCAAATCCCGCCCTCAATTCGTGACGATATGTTTCTAAACGCCGACCAAACATGATGTGTGCCAGAGGCACACGAAATTCTGCGATTTTCACTGCCTAGAAAAGCGTTTTTCAAATTTTCGCGGGCCTCAATAAAACTTATATTGTTTACGGTTTTATTATTAGTATTTTAAATTGCCGCTTTTCAATCAAAAAGTTGCGTTGTCTTTAGAAACTCGCCGCCGATGAACGTATTTACCAGATTCACAATTCCGTGCGCGTACAAAATAAAATAATTGTCTTGGTTACGTGGAACAAATTTGTGGAAAATTTTCGTTTGAAAGAAAATAACACAAACGTAAAGGCGTTTACGGCCTCAAAATAACACGTTACGCTGATGAGTGATGAAAACAATCACGCGCAAGTTTCTATCGAGAATGTTTTCATTCAACGGAAACGTTTTGAGGGCGCCGTCGAAAATGTGTGACGTCACACAAATATCCGATATTCTTATGAACGCTAATTCCGATATTCGAATGACGAGATATTCGAATACATTCGAATACTTTATTCGAATTGGCCATCCCTGTCTATCGCATTAGGATATTCACTACATGGGTGAGCGAACACCTACTACTTCCTTCATCAATACCTTTTTATCTAAAATCTGTACTTTTCGAACCCTTCTAGAGGTTTTGTTTGCTTTCCCGATTCTATTATCAGTTTTATTTATTTTGTTTTTTTAAATTACTTACCTACTCAAAATAAATTACTTTATCGCCTATTATGCTGATCATGGTGTCAAAATAAACTTATACTTATACGTTTAAAAAGCTATTTTTCAAGACCACAAAAATAATTCATACCATAGGTTCCCATCCCTCCAGTGGTTTCAAACATAGAAAGCATTGCAGAGCATCTGGATCACTGTCTGGATTGGGACAGAAGAAGCCAACTTCTGCTAACTAAAAACATACAAAATGGTTACACTGGTATTGTTCTAATTTTTGCAAAAGTGATATGTCTGGAATACAAAATGGCTGACTTATAAATGAATTTGATTTTAATATACAAAATTACAATATACAAATATACAAAATACAATTCACAAAATGAATAAAGTTGTTAAATAAATGCAACTAAACTTTTTGAAAATTTCTCTTATAGTATTACATATTACAAGAAATCAGAATGACCAACGTCCACTTGGAAGCATAACATATTTCATGGAAGCAAAAAACAAATTCAGAATGAACTCCTATCTGTCTAGGAAAAAAAAATTGTATTTTAATGCTGAAATATCAAAATGATCAACACATATTGATGTATTGAGATGCACAACTTCCGCAGCTACCGTATAAAAACATTAATCATAAAAAAACATGCAACACAAAATGTGAAATATACTTTTTCTGCAGTGCATGTAGCTCCGTCTCTTGCAGTGAATGGCCAGTGCTTCAGAGTATCAAGTCTTTTATCATATTCAATCATAGAGAGACGTTTGTCCATTATGACAAGAACTGTCTTGTAAAATATTTATTACTCCAAATGAATTGGTAGAACGAAAGTCTGCAAATACAGAAAGTGGAAAGTAATGGGTAATCATGTATTTGTACATTAAACTCAGTAGGCACACATCATCCTAATTGAAAATCTAGAGGCATAAAGTAATATATGCAAAATGAACAAGTGATTACTAAGAAATAGTGATAAGCGTTATGAATACGCTCGCCGCCGCATCTCGTCATTCAAAAATTACCTCACTGCAGTTTCAAGTTGCAGTGACGTAATAAAGTATAGGTAATAAATATAAAGTAATAAACAAAAGTAAAAGGGTGGTCGCCTAAAACAAGGAGATAAACGTCCGAAATCGTGCAAGCTATTTATCTTGTTTTCTCGTCTTAACGATACCAATAAGAGAGAGATTGCTGACGTTAGTGAGTTCATTATAGTCGGCACAGATGCAATTTCGGACCATCGTAGCTATACTTTAACAAGCTCTATGACATGATTGTGACGCCGTATGGTAACTTTCGACCCACTCAGTTGGGGGTTAATAATATTCTATGCAAAAATAGTTTAGCTACGCCCACTAGTAGTACTTGTGGGTACGTACTTCATGAGACCTGGCAAGTCTGCCAAATTGCCTATTTTACAGTTTTATTTTCATTGCCGTGTTATAACTGCAGAACTGTATAAAGGTACGGCGGTCATCTGCGTCTACCGCACAGAACAAGGACTTATGTTATACAAACAGGATTAAGAACAATACCAAGTTATTTCTCTATGGTAGTCTACCGTATCTCTGTATCTGGTGATGCCTTGCACAAGTATATTTCAACCCCATAATCAGCATAACAATACAGCAATAAAATGATTGATAAAAACAAAATAAATAAAAACTGATTATGGAGTCGGGGAGTGCAAACAAAATCTTAGATAAGGTTTATGACAGACAGGATATAAGATGGAAGGTTTTGCCAAGACTGCAAGAAGAAGTGGTGAGTTACCGTATGTGTTTACTCACCTAAAATTACTTCACACACACTCAATCCCCCCACACACACAACCACAGAGGAAATATTTAGGTATAAAAAAAACGTGATAAGCTTATAATACTGTTATAGCAGTATAGTAAACAACACACACTGACACATAGGGAGGTGGACAACTGACTACGGTAAGGTACACGGACAACTCGACTACAGAGAACCCTGGTAAGTTGTCCGTCTTTTCGAATTTTTTTACATCGGTGTTTTAGGTCTATAGAAATGTGATTTTGATATTTTTTGGGCTCAAATGTCGAGAAAAATACACAAATATTCTCTAGAAAGCATTTCTATTTGTATAAGTGGCTTACCGGTATTTTGCTCATGTTATATGAATACAAATAGGCCTACCGGTACCGGTACAGTCTCAAGACGAAACTCAAATTGGAGTACAGGAGTAACGTTAGCGAAGTTAGACTATTGACTTATAGGACGTTTAAATTTTTGAACTTTATTGGTACTAAATGTTTTGAATGAGCACCTTTAAATATATTAAAACCGGTACCAGCAGACACAGTACCGGTAGTCTAAACAAAAATGATGAAAAAAGGAGAAGATCAACAGACCCATTCAGTTTCATTACAAAACAAAGGCAACATCATGTTCCGTTCTATTAGAATAACAGGCGAGCGCGTTCGTGACAATACCTAACACCGACAGATTAACAAAATTTTTACACCCAACTGCCCAACGAAGAAAGAACAATCAGCAGCAAAATCTCGCCATTTAAAAACCCCGCGAAGGAGTCTACAGGCATTTTTCTACAACTTGCGGAGTCGTATCCGGTCAGAATTGTTCGTATTTAACTCGGAGATGACTATCGTGAGATTACCATTGGGATACACCTCAATGGAGATTACAGAGAGATATAAATATTGAGTGTGCTTCACTTTCATTTTAGCGGGACCAATTGAAGCCTCTCTCGTTTTGGCGATAGAGTTCCAACTTTTGCGTAACACATAATGCATTACTTATAGATTGGACAGAAATCAATCATTTGCGTCGATTTTTCTCGCCTATCCGCCTGATCTTGAATTGTTTATCATTAAATATGAGACGCTGATAGATCACAGTCCACTATGCCGTGCTTATTTTGACTTTTTATTTTTAATTTGCGTACGTCGTGGATGATCATATGGCCAACAACAAAAGCGAACATTAACGACCACAGAACATTGCCCAAGATGGCTTATCGGAATCGCCTTTCCATTTACCTGTATTTGGCCGTATTTTATCATCGTACTATATTTAGCGTTGCGATTTCAATATCATTGCATGGTTTGTCTTGGTACTATCCGAGCTATACATACAAATAGATCTGGAGTGCGCTTCGCCATCGTTTATCGGGATCATCTGAAGATCCCGTTTTGACTTTGGAGGTTGTTGTTATGAGATCAGTCAAAAACAATTAGTCTATTTATATCTATTGTGTCGCCTAAAGCTTAGGCCCTAAATGACCACATTTTCAAGCACGAGATTCCCAATAGGTCGTCTTCGACTGTCCATAACTAGCTGACGTATATTTACAGCGACCTATTTTTCATCCATATACAGCAAAACAAACGAACGCGAAAACAGGCCAGACCACGAGCAGTACGAAATTTGGAAGCATAAATTCCAAAATGGCAGTGATCAGATTGTCCGAAGCTCTGCCCACCGGCTGCCGCTCCGTTACTTCAGAACTTGGTCGGTCTTACCGAACCTTGCCTGACCTACCGTAGTGGTGTACATGTGCATGTCTTCTTGCCTGATCAGTTTTTTTTTATAACTAGGCCTCCCTCAATGCTGATCTCACCTGCGATCCTGCCTACCGTGGTCTACGCTTCCCTCATTTTCACTCACTTTTGAGCTTAATGTCGTCTCGCACGCGAACCTGCCCACTGGCCTGCCTTTCTGCCCTCGACCAAGGCTTCTGTTTTCTTGGCTGCTTGATACTGACTACTGCTGCTCTCCTGCTCCCTTTATTCTCATCGACCCATATCTGGTTTCTATTTTTGCTTGCTGCTCTGACTTGCTCACCTGCCCGTCAGCTTCCTTTTTCTCCCTGGGCCTCTCTCTCCCCTGTCCGCTGGTCCGCTATAGCTTGGACTACTTGGCAGCTTGTAGCTGGTCTGATGTCAGTCCTCTGGTTTCTATTTTTCTGGCTGCTTGGCTGATCGCCGCTGCTGCTGTCGATTGCTCTCTTGCTCGCCGGCTCCCTTTCATCTCTCAGTGCCTCTGGTTTCTGTTTCCTTCGCTGCTTGCTGCTATCGCTTTCTCCACTGCCCGCTGGATCTCCTCGGCCACCTGTCTGCTGGTCCCTACATATCGGTCTACCTTGCGGGGTTCGAACCCAACTTTGGACATTGTTACGCTTACCCTGAGCCTCCGCTACTGACGAGAACCGGTGGATCAGAATCTTACTTAATTAACAGCGGAAAATAATACGTTACAGTTCTTAATCGTTGCGGATTATGGTGAAACGCTATTCAAACGTTTAAGGACTGACACATTTTGACAATGTGGAAGTTACGGTGAAATGCTGTTAAACGTTTAAACGACTAACGCTTTTTGTGACAGTATTGAAGTAATCGTGAAATAATATTCAAACATTTTACAACTGACGCATTTTAAGAGTACCCTATCACTTTTATGTAAATTTAAGTCTTAAAAAATCTTTTACTTAAAATATCCTGTGTCCTTTCTCTTAATTAATGCCATTTTCAGTGATAAAAGTTGTCATTAGAAGGCTATTACTTTAATTTATTATTCAACTCTCCATGAAATGTAATATTTCACCAAAGAATTCGCTATATTATTTTTAATTCCTGGGAACACGGTTTTTAATCGGCCAACCGTGGCGATTGTCTTTCTTTTTGATTTTGCCAACTGGTGCATGACATTTTTTTGGAAATAGTTCTCATCCTTAAAAACATCAGTAGAAGTTTAAGAGGATACTTATACATCCCGCTTTAGGCGGGACAGTCCCGCTTTTCAGCGTTTTGTCCCGCCGTTCCGATAAGTCAGCCAAAAGTCCCGCTTTTCCAGCATAATACACAAACATGTTCTCGGTACTTGCTGAAGGTGAATGCGTTCGTTTCCCGCTGATTCCCATTGATGGCAGACGTATTGCATGTAAAACCAATTCTAATTAGTCTAAATTCGAATTATTTGTACCGGTGTCGTTAACGTCAATTTCTTCCTATTTTTCGAACTGAACCCAATATTTGGACAGAGAATATGCGCATGAAATTTCGATAACAATGTGGTCAATAAAGACAGCCGAGACAGCTTTAAATGTAGGAATGTTGGCCTATGTAGTAAAATCGGAAAATGTGAAGTTATAAAATCACAGATAAGGGGTCGTTGTCTTTCGAGGCGTCCCGATTTGAAGTCACAAAAATATGGTAACCCTAAGATTAGGGGTTATAGCAAATATATAATGGATATTGCTAATTCGTGGACTGTCTAAGTCTTAGACTCTTAGGTCTTAGACTCTAAGACCTGCCAGTCACCTGTTGAATTAGGGTAAACTCATGAGGGTTATTGCTATAGGATCGGCAAATTTTTGCCGTTCGCTGGCCAAAATAAAGGTTGCAAGTCATTGGAGGGCCGCACATATTTTTAGAAAATTGAAAACCGAGGGAATGGCCAATGAATCACATTTTTTCACACAGATTTCAGTAAAATTTTAAGCAGTGTGCGAAGATTGATCATTTGAATATTTCCTGCGCTATTAAACCATTTGCACTCAGCATCAACTTTTTTTTTACGTTCTGTTGCCATTTGTCTAATTATAATCAATTTATAGGCTCAATAAATGAGTGATTGTGAATTATATACTTGTTAGATTATAACATAATTTAGTCAAGTGTCTCAATACAAATTCTGTTACGTAAAGAATATAATCGTCAATACAGTTGTTCTGTTAATATAATTCAGTGAAGCGTCGCGGGCGGGATTATATTGTTCAGCGGGCCGGATCTGGCCTGCGGGCCGTAGTTTGCCGACCCCTGCTTTAGAACGAAAAACAAGCAAAAGTTCAATTTAACCGGGTCAATATTAAGCTCCGAGTTGTCCGACCAACTCTAATTATTTCATTGAAAATTCAACTAAATTTCTGCGGCTTCCCATAAGCACCTGCTTATTTCGCTTAAATGTCGATCCAAGTCTCTAGCACAGGTTTTTCCAGATGCTCCGTTCCTCAGTGTGTCCTGGACGATTCTAGCACTGTACATTAACCTTACACCCAACTACACACAGTCATAAATATCTCATGAAAAAATATATTAGAATACTGGCGTAGTGTAGAAAAAATTCGAGACACTGCCAAAACCATCCATTCACTTTGTAACACAATACCAATATTTCTTCCCCTCATTCCAATGTTGGGAGAGAAGTACATTGTAGTCACATGTCAATCGCATTCTTATTCTACGAATTGTTTCACAATATAAAAAGATCGGAAACTTAAAAAAGCTTATGAATTTAAAATACTATGGAGAGCAAATGCATCAATATACGAGGCCAGGGGACAGATAAGACAACTTAATCATATGGCAAACCACTTCCAATTACCAACCCATTCCGAGTATGGGATTAGTTGGCCAGATAAATTTACTTGCGTGGACTCGACGGTGAAGCCATAACTAACCAGTGGTTACGTGAACCCTTTATGGCAATGAGGAGTAGCGCAATCCTCTCGCACATAATTATTTTTTACATGATTCGAACCTGCTAACTCATGCCAAAATAAACCTATGCTGCGATGGCGAGTGTATTCCTATCGCTTAGCACTGTGTGCTACCTGCCACACAAGTGAGAAAATATCCTATTTATTACGAATTTATTCTGCCTGATGAAAGAGTGTAAATAATCACTTAGTATATAAATTCCATCCGGAAATTTGCCTGATGAATTTTTTCTTACATTAAAACACACATAGCCAACTTTACCACATAAGTCACACAGAAATACAATCTACCATCATTTAGATGTGTTAACTGGTGGATAAGGATAGGGTGGCATTTGTGAATAATTTAAGTTATGCGAGACTGCATACTGCAACTGATGTGTCTGTTGAGCAGCCGAAGGTGTGGATGATTGCGGTGGTATTACAGTTCGTGAAGATTGAACAGTCCGAGATGGCAAAGTAGGAGTCTGTGCCTAAAATCAAAAAAACATTTATAATCTTCAAAATTTTAAATTTTCTACATGCCATAAGCTATTGATAAAAGAGTTATTGAAGTTGAAATGGCGATTCGGCAGAAGACTACACTTCGCAAGAATTTTGACATGAAGTCTGGAGATTCCCTAGATCAGGGTTCTTCAAACTGGTCCCCATAGTTCTCCATGAAATGATTCTCCTAGAGCTGCAATTAAAGGCCTTCAATAGGTACCATATACCAGGACTACTGCAATAGAAGGCCTTAAATAGGAAGATTCAATACACCATGTCCATGACTACTTTAACTTGGAAGTAAATGTGACTTGTTTATTTATCATTTTTTCACATTTTTTTACTTTTGAATGATTGCTACTGTGATGAATTGGATGGAAACTCATTAAGGGAAAATTCAGGTATTATCTATAGATATAGAAGAGCAGAGGTGAGGCACGAATCATGTAAGTTGGGAATCGGATAGAACAGTTGAGAAGCACTAACCTAGATTGTACAATGTACACCATCACAGAACGTTCCTTTTCTTTAACAAAATTCATAAACAACGAAGACAAATTATTCGATTAGATCAGACCATTGATTATACATGATCTCTCAAAAATGGAAAAAAAAGTAACTCATATTTATTTTATACTAACTTGATGTGACATTGAAGTGTTGCGCTGTGTTGAGTTGTTTGAAGTGGTCGTTATTGTTGTTGACATATTATTGTTAGTTTGCAATCCCATCAATCTTGTTTTTATCAAGAGTAACTGGTCTCTCCTTTAACATATCAAAATACGAAGTAAATTAAAAAAAACTCTAAATATGGATATATAAAAGATGAAATAACAATACCTTCTGGCCATTTGTTCAATTGCTGATTGCATATTTCTGTTGTCTTCTCTGACCTTATGTAAAGCATCCATCAAAGCAGCAACTGTCAGAAAAATTATTTCATTCAACTTACCAATTAAATACTCAAAAGTAACTTAACATTAGCCAATTATTATCCTAAGTTATTAGTGTTTTAAAGTTAAACATTATATATCAACATACAAGTTGCTTGATTTGGGCCTGATAATTCAATTTGCAAAATAAAGGATTCACTGACAATTATTGATCCATCTTAAACTGATTCTTTGAAAGAACATATAACATATTATTGTCTTAGTCTGTCATCAGTATTATAACATATACATATTATAAAATTATTTGGAAAAGGATGGATAATATTCTATGCATTCACCATCAGGAGTTGTTCCATAATTCCGAAAAAACTCCAAACTGTCAGATTTTTGTTCTTCTTGAAATTGTTCCAGTGCAGTCACTCCATCGTAAGTAAAGTCTGGCTTGAAAATTCTGAGTTAACGAAAATAAGGATGCATGATAATAAGAGAGCAATGCTCAAATATATGGATACAAAGTTGGTACTCGGTACATACACACACTATTACAATGTGGGAAAAGTTTAATCCTGGAGTAAATAGAGAACAAAAAAGAAGACTTCTGGAGAGTTCCTTTCATACTTCATAGTTCGTATACTAGTGCAAATAGCAACAAACAAAGTACTTATTATTCTCTCCAATTTCATGAGGTCCATAGGTCTCACTTCTTCCACCAATATTCGCCAGAGTAACCACACTATGTCGTGGATATATAGCAGTACCAGCTTCTGTTGCAGGATCTTTCATTGTTAGTGAAGGAGGAATAGGCAAGTGGGCGACCACACCTGAAACCTGAGCATAACAAATAGAGGAGTGTGTTTTGTGTATTCTTTATGCCAAACTTACAGTCGTTTATATTAAAGCGAAACAAATATTCTCTCCTAAATTAATGTGATCAAAATCTGGGCATAGCCCAAATGATAACGGCCTTCACATACTGAATGTCAAGATGGTCAATTCACCTCACCTCAACCACAAAAATAACTAGCTAATTATATGCTACAAATAACAGATAGTAAGGCAAAAGTATGTTTTATTCAATAAACACAGTGAAAATATCCAAATAAGGCAAGCAAGATCAAATCGAACGAATATTTTTATTTTTAATTAGCTTCACGCCCTCTCAAAAATTGTTTATGCCCCACTTGTGGGTGGCACCCCATTGTTTGAGGATCACTGGTATAATTAAAATTTAAAGCTATATTTTTAAAAAGGGAGGCTATCCATGTCTTCTACGCAGTCTAGTATTAATGAACCCTTGTTAAGATTGTGATAATTTACAAAAAAAAAATTGTGTAGATGCCGTGAAGATAGTTTAATAATTATAAGGTAATATTTTTGTGCATTCTAAGCCAGAATAAACATTTGTAATCTATGATAAGAACATTTAATGAAAAATATGAATTCAAATACAAACCTTTGTTTTCTTTTTACTTTTACTTGCGGATTCCCCTTTCTTCGATGAATCTGAAGTCTTTTTTATTTCTAGAAATTAAAAATTTTGTTAGTGGCAAATGGCAATCATACTTGTAACAGACATTCAATTTGTTATTGCATATCGGTTTTTCAAGCAAGCATAGAAACGACCAATCATCAAGGTAGACGTAAAACTTGAACAGATCTGAAATATACATTACAAAATCATCTATTTGATCTATTTTTTTCAAAAATCTGATTCCGAAATTTTATACTATCAGGAGGCATACTGTAATTGTGGTCTCTCATCTTGCATGCGAGTGCATTGTTAGAAAAATACATTCAGCAAGTCACATGATGCAACAAGCAACGCTATTAAAATAGGGAAAACTGACCACCTCAAAAGCTGCAACATAATAGTATACAAACTTACTTGCTTTCTTTTCCTTTTGTTTCTTTTTTCCAGCTGTATCTTTATTTGTAGATTTCATTTTCTTTTTGTTTATTTCTGAAAATATATACAACTGCAGTTAACAAATGATTATAAGAACAGTCAATTATCATTACGAGTAAAATCATACCTCCTTTCGCTGAACTTTGACCTACTTCTTCTGCTTCTGCAGCTGATGACTGTGATATTGCAGATGCTGCTTCAGCAAGTGAGGATAAGGTTAAAGTAGAAGATGAAATTTTCATATTTTCTGTTGGAATCTGCGATGGAGTTTCTGTTATTGTAGAAGCGAGTACATTTGAATGTTCACTTGCTTCATAAGTACTGGTATCCATCTTTTCATCAGAATTTTCATTAACATTGGTACTTGTGATAGTATTGTTAGGTACAGATTCAGGATCTGCTGTATTAAGAGATTGAACACTAGATTTTATGACTAATTGTTCAACAGATACAACAGGTACAGGAGATGATTGAAGATTTGCTATTGTTAATGGATCTTTAGAAGACGGAGGTGGTGATTGTGGTGAATTTGTTACCGGCTCTTGACTTGAATTTCCTGAAAGGCAATATCGAATGAATTATCAATGAATGATGATAATTGAAGGAATGTAACATTCCTAGTTACCGGTATCCTAAAAGTTGCTTA
This sequence comes from Styela clava, assembly GCF_964204865.1. NCBI lineage: Eukaryota > Metazoa > Chordata > Ascidiacea > Stolidobranchia > Styelidae > Styela > Styela clava. Next base: position 8,815,384 of record NC_135259.1, on the reverse strand, counting down.
CTGTTCCCTCAAAAAATATCCTGGATGCTTTGGGTTGTGCCACTGACTCAGCGAAAAGATATTGAATTTATTGTAATAATAGTATAGCATCGATAATTTAAACCCCGTGGTACAGTCATACATGTGAAGAAAAATGAAGAAAGACCATATAATTGTATATATACATGAGAAAAAATAGTTTTAAAAAAAAAATTAAATTTTTAAATTCAAAATTTCACCTTCTGAAACCTCTTCTGATGAGTCAACGGAGGATGATACCTGAAATACTTTGAATGGTTACTTGAGGAAGACAGTCTACTATCTGCAGCCAATGCTTAAAATTTGGATATTTCATATTGCTAATGGGAATGTACATCAAAAAGTGGACATGCATGCATATAATATTGCCAATATGTATGATATATATAATAAGACTTAGGTACATTAATATACCTTGTTTTCAATTTCATCTGTAGCTAAACTTTCTTCCAAACTTTTGCTTCTCTTCTTTCCGGCTTTTGTGTATCTGATATCTCCAGGTTTCATTGTGCTATGATAGAACACATAAATAGCAAAATCTAAAGAAAACATCACCTACTACAGTGCATAAGTGACATTCATTTGACTATGGAATTTATGCAACATTGAAACTATGACTATTCATAACAAGATGCAAAATACAAAAATGATGCATGGCAATGGAAAAATATCACAATGCTGACATGGGCAAGATTACTATAACATAAAATTGAATTCTTACTTGATATGGCATAGAAATAATGTCCATGACAACAATTCAAGTTCAAACTTACTTCGGTAACAAAGGAATTGATCTTTCTGGAGAACCAAGCTCATCTGATGATGATGTTGTTGGAAGTTTGTAAACCTAAAAATAAGTCAAATATGAAGGACTTTATATTAGATCTCGACTCCAAACCCTGATTGATCAATCCATATAAAACACCAAATTCACTATCTCGCATACAGCACAGGGATTTCTGAAACGAATCGAATACATTCAAATTTCATTATATTCGATGAATTTTTGAATCTAGCAATAATCTAGAATATTTGTATTTACAAATTAAAAATTTTGAGCCATCAGACAAGCAAATCAAAACATACAATATCTCAACTAGTAACTAATGACCTTAATCTTTGTGCCATTTTAGATGTGATCAACATGAAGATATAATTATTTATGAAATTTTTCACATGAACTTGCCCCCAATTTAGAATGTATACAAAATTCTATATTCAAATATATTTTCTCAGAATGTATTCGAAATAGTGGTCGAAATAGTGGTCTTAGGGGTCGGTCGACATAGTTGACCTTGCAGTCTTGCCCATCCCCTCCCGATTATATTCTATAATTCTTCTTTTCCATTTATTGTAATTTTACATTTTTTGATATATTCGGAATATAAATCATTGTCTATCCATCTAGTGAAATATATACGGTTTTCGCCATTAAAGTGAAAAAAATTAAGTAGACAATGTCAAATACTAAGATTTTTTCCATGCCAGGGCAAAGCTGAAATGGATAGATTTCAATATTTATATGAAGTATTAGAAAATTATGATAAAAAAAATACTTATATAGTTAAGGACCTGGCGCCTCTAAATTTCTAGTAGCTCCAGCTCAAACGAAGCTAGAAAGCGCATTGTACAACATTCATAGTGTGGGTGTGGAAATCTCATCAAGATACATTCATGCAAATCATAAATTATACCTTGGCACAAGAGAGACTCTTATATGATGATGACATTTTCTTTCCCTTTGTTAAATGCGATTTACAATATCCACAATATTTTGTTTGATTACCTCCACTTGCTTCTTCACATAAGAGACCAGACATCTGAGCACTGTTAAAACACAAAAAACAAAAAATGAAAAGGTTCAAATAACAAATGTTCACAATAATATGTATAATCTATCAAATAAAAAAAAATTGGCGGAGGAGAATCATACACTCTTATCCTGAGAACTTTGTTCAAGTTGTAGCTGTTCGAATTAAGTTAGCATATTGTCATTTCGTTTGAGTACGATCAGAGTTATGCGAATATAAGCCGAATTCTTAGTGTAATCAGACTTATGCGCTTATAAGCCCCTTAGTTTGGCACCATTTTTTAGTTTTAAACTCGGCTTATATGCGAGTATACACAGTAAGTAATAATTTATGCTGAAGACTGGAAAGTTATTCCAATAAAACATACCAAGTAACATGAAATGAAGCTTTACATCCTTGCTTTGCACAAGTCATACAAGCTCCTGTGGATGCTTTACTTGATCGGCTTTCTTCTTCACATAAATAGCACGTCTGAAACAAGAACATAATTTATCAGTCCCAATTCCTGAATCTCTCCTACAAAGTTATCTCCAACAGACTTGTATGAATATTACCCCAGGTTTGTGTATATTTAAATAATAGAAAACTGGTAAGACAAAATCATATGACAATACAGGGCCACTGCTCTATACAAAGGTGATGTAGGCTAAAATCTTTGGCTTCTCACATCAATCAGTCAATAATCCTTTATTTGTCATAACAATATAAACATATCATGAGAAAAAAGAACATTACAACAAAAGGAAACAACAAACTTAAAGGGTGTGACCGGAGTCGCGACCAAATCTACATTGCAGATGCATGTTAGTGAGTGCAAAAAGTTAACGAAACACCTAAGCCAGGGGTCAGCAACCTTTTGTCGCTCGCGGGCCAAAATTAAGGTTGCAAGTCATATGCGGGCCGCACATATTTTTAGAAAGTTGAAAAACCGAACGGATGGTACTTTTTATAATAAAAACCAAGCAGTGACAGATACATCACTCGAATAGAATAATTGTTAGGTTATAATATAATTTAGTCTAAAGAATATATTCGTCAAAACGGATGTTTTGTTACTATAATTTAGTGAAGCGTCGCGAGCCGGATCCGGCCCACGAGCCGTAGGTTGCCGACCACTTCAATAAATATTTTTAAGAAAAAAAAAAGTGACCAAATATGTAGTGTATGTTTTATTGAAACATACCACTCTAGTTATGAGCAGATTTTTTAAAATCTGCAAATGTTCGAATTCAAACCTTATTGTATCTGTCTGGTGGTACTTTCAGAAGTATGATAGGTTCCATCGAGCTCACACTTCCAAATGTAACTTCAGGTATATATAATGCACAAACAACATGAGCCCACCCTGTGAAAAAAGTATGATTGTGTCACTGTCATTTCCGACACTATATATTGGGAAACACAATGGGATAATATCTGTTGAATAGCCTAACTGAGTTTAATATTGGTTGTGAATGTTGTTTGACAATATAATTGGAATAAAAGCATTAGGGTTTAACAAAAAACAACCACACTTGCTATGCTAGAAGTTTAATTCACAAAAGAACTATTTATTCCTTTATAGAATGTACCAAAACATAGAACATGACACTTCAAAAGACATAATCACTGCCAATTTATTGCATAATAATAAGAAATAAATTCTAGCATGGGAATGATGAAATAAAAGCATGAAAACTTAAGTTTTCATCAAACAAAATTTATACTAAATGGATATGTACCTGCATTATCTGTTCTCTTCAATGCACCATCACGATGTGGGCACAGCTCGCATTTCTGTCAAATAAGAATATTATGTTATATTGATAAAATTTGACAGTGACTTGTCATGTAGTCTGGTGAAATCAGTTTATGTCAAGTTTTACAAGAAAAGTAGTGAATGAAGTGAAATTCAAAAGTGGGTAAATCAATGACATGGGAAATTCTGAAATTACACAAAGGTACAATGCAGACAACATCTTACCACTTTAGCAGCTCTTTCCTGAGATTCACATTTTCTGCAAAACCAAGGCCCTGATGGTACCTTGACAATGCCATAGCAAGCTGAAACAAAATATCAAAATTTATTACTGTATAATCAAAGCAGATTTCTATTATACACACCCATATGGACATTTATCGACTCCCAATTTATTCTAGACATTCCCAGCAGTACATAAGTTGCCAGCATACAACATGAAATTTAATTATTTTTATATCAAAAATCGAATAAATTATCAAATGCATTTACCTTGATGAACCGCCACATTGCATGATTGTCCATCACAGTAAACTAGTGGATTTTCAGCCCAACCTCTTTCATCCAAACACACACAACAACCCCCTAGCATTGGTTTTTCCGCCATTCAAATTTGATTAATTACAATGCCCTTATTGCAATTTTAATGAACTAAATACAGAAATACAAAATGATGAAATGGGGTTTGTTAAAACCTATGAAGAAGCCACCTATTTCAACATCTCCAATATGACTTTTATGCTATCACCACTACCTGACTACAGAACCTATGAGTACAGAGTGGTCTCCATTTCAAACACCAGTCAGCCTGTAGGTAAGTTTATTAATTATTATTACTTTTTTTAATACTGAAATAAATTATCTCATTACAAAATTACAGACTGAGGTAGTTTAGGACTTAATTGAATGAACATGCAGACATGTACAACTTCTTCTGTTCTTTGGCAAAACCTTCTAACTTAAATTCGGTTTGCTATAAACCTTACTAAGGCTTTGTTTGCTCTTCTGAATCTATAATCCAGTAATCAGTTTTTATCAACTCATTTATCAGTTTATCGTCTGCCATGCTGATGGAGTCAAAATAAATTTATACCAGTACCGGTATACATTTAGGCAACTAGGAATTTAGCATTTGTAGAAGATAGTATAAGACAGCGATTCCCATCCAGGGGTCCTTTCTGAAAGAAGGCCACAATGGGGTTCCTTTAATTACCGGAACGGACCCTAAATTACCGGAACGGGGTGGAAAACATACATAAACCTACCGGAACGGACCCTTAGATGTCTTGCAAATGTCATTTCATATACTTCCATGCAATTTTTATATTAAATCGGCAAACTTGGGGGGGTACAGTGGTAAATTTAATTTTCTTTAATTACCGGAACGGACCCTAATTTGCCGGAACTGAGTGGAAAACCAACATAAACCTACCGGAACGGACCTTTAGATGTCTTGCAAATGTCATTCCATATACTTCCTTGCAATTTTTATAATAAATCGGCAAACTTGGGGGGGACAGTGGTAAAATTAATTTTCTTTAATTACCGGAACGGACCCTAATTTGCCGGAACGGAGTGGAAAACCTACATAAACCTACCAGAACGGACTTATAAATATCTTGCGAAGGACATTTTATGTCCCTCCAAGCGATTTCCCAAATAAAATGGGAAAATTGAGGGGGATAGAATAATAGAAAATAACAATTTCATTTTACGCCACCTAGCGGATGTAAATTGAGCAATGAATTCCTGAATCATCTCTTATCAATATGAATTGATGATAAAAATTGATAATCAAAACCTTCTTACATGTTATTAGTCTTTAATTTTCCTTGTAGATAAGATAACGTAGTCATAGATTCAGATTGAAACAAATAAAAATTGTTTCCACAAACATTCTTGTGTAGGTATTGTAACTATGTAGCACAATATGAATATCCACCTAAATCTGTCATTATTAGAGATGATGTTGTTATTTAAGTTCGTGTCACCCGTAAGACTGCTGTTCCGGCACTGTAATCTACCTTGATAGATTGCATATTGCTTCGTGTCCATATATTTGAGCATCGTCCTCTTGTTTACCTACATACATACAAATCTGATCATCTAAAATGACTCCTTCAAAATTTACTAATATGCTATTGACTTAGCTGCAGATTGTTAATTTCCCCACTAGGTCTCGAAATTTATACGCAAAATATAAAACGTGCTTTCTTATAATTTTTCACCAACTTAAACGTAGGAACTCATGCTCAAATTCGTTCTGCCAGTGGAGGTTTTTGCCACAATCGTCCGAAAATTCGCTTCGGTATCCATTCCTACGATTCTCTGCATTTTTGGTGTTTGTGATGAGAAAATATACATTTTCTTTGCTACCAGTTGGAATTTCAGGTAACACCGTGCCTGGTTCACAACGGCCAAAAATTTGAATAATATGTTCCAAGCTTAGGAATTTTCCGTTTGGCAGAGGAACGCCTCGATTATTGGATACTCTGCATGTATCGGATATAGAATGAGGCATGTCAGGAGTTACAACACCTACAGTTGCAGAGTCATTTGCTGCATCAACATGTTCATCTTTGCTGATCGACTCGTCTGATATTAATTTGTCATCATTACAAAATGTTTCCGAGTCCGATAGTATACTAGGGGAATCCGGAATTAAAATCGTATCGTATTTTTGAAGTGGTACTTCGAGGAGAGGTACAAAATGATTTGTTCTAAAATCTTTGGCTGTTGGAGGAATCGTCATTTGGGTCCACAGTATTGTCGTTTTCGATTGTTGCGTGGCTCTGACGTCACGGCCACAAATTTTCCTTGTGAAAGGCTGGCTTAGGAAAACGTTGGCGCTGGTTTGAGGGTAATAAGATTGAATCGAAGCTTTGATAACTGAACTCAAGCCATACATGTGCATCATTTCTGAAAAACATCCATCCGTTCGAGCTGAATGTATCAAATCCGAGTATTTTGATGTCACAACCCGATCATCATCAATCGGGTTTTTGAAAGCAGGAAATTCTATGTCGTAAAATTCTTGATGTTCCATAATTTCAATTGCTGTCAAGAGGCGTAAATGTTTGTGATAGTCTTGTGTTCCATATAACGAGACGGATACTGCCCTGTACAAGCAGTTTCCATCGCCTTCTACGTACATTGAGTAAAACAGTCCAGCATGATTGAATGAAACTTTTGCAAAATATTCTTAGACACTGAACATTCTCTTATATGATTCTCAGATTGTGGTGCTTCTAAGGGTATAACTTGATGATTGTCTAACAAACATTGCAACGATTTGGTCAAGTAAGGGCGACCTGCTAACATCCGTAACGCCATGTCGTAATCGAACTTTTGATTCGGGCACAAGCACCTTGCACATAAAAAGTGCATGTCTTTCTTGCTCCATACTTCCATGACTTTTGGTTGTTCTCCAAGACAGGAAGCATGTGTCCAGGTCTCACACATTTCACATTCAATGCACTCGTCAATACATTCAATGGAACAGGTGGCACATGGGTATCTTATTGCACTAGACATAGCGTAGTAGGCTGTCTTTTGACGTTTGCGTTGAATATCTGAACCAGAAAATGGAACTCTTAGTTAAAAGTAATAAAGGTATTTTTGATATCGACTAGTACAATTAAAAATTATCATTCTGACTCATTCATATATTATATACATTCAAGATCTTAGCGTTTTGCAACAAAGACACTTTTAAAATATGGACACCATTTCCTCATTCGAAGTAAACTTCAATAAATATATTAATCCTTATATAAAATACAAGTTGTACATACCGATAAAATCGTCGAACTGGCTTGGTATTCTATCCTTGGCAGGTTGATGGAGAAGATATAAAAACTAGGAGTACAATTACAAGAATCGTAAATAATCTGCTTTAAATTCGTGATTCGAAATGGCACATAGGTCGCTTTTCTGTCGCAAAGAAATCTCCGGCCATGACGAACAGCCCAGCGCCAGTCCTGCTGCATTTCAACTTTGGAGGCTCGAAGCTGTGTTATCAGTAGACAAATCAGTAGGAGCACTTTGAACCGTCCTCGCTATAAAGGCTATAGCGACAATCGTTTTCAACTCGTGGTCAACTCTCGCATTTTCCTATGCTGAAATTTTAAATTCAAGTATTTTGAGAAGTCATTTTAGAGGATCAGATTTGTATGTATGTAGGTAAACAAGAGGACGATGCTCAAATATATGGACACGAAGCAATATGCAATCTATCAAGGTAGATTACAGTGCCCGAACAGCAGTCTTACGGGTGACACGAACTTAAATAACAACATCATCTCTATGAATGACAGATTTAGGTGGATATTCATATTGTGCTACATAGTTACAATACCTGCACAAGAATGTTTGTGGAAACAATTTTTATTTGTTTCAATCTGAATCTATGACTACGTTATCTTATCTACAAGGAAAATTAAAGACTAATAACATGTAAGAAGGTTTTGATTATCAATTTTTATCATCAATTCATATTGATAAGAGATGATTCAGGAATTCATTGCTCAATTTACATCCGCTAGGTGGCGTAAAATGAAATTGTTATTTTCTATCATTCTATCCTCCTCAATTTTCCCATTTTACTTGGGAAATCGCTTGGAGGGACATAAAATGTCCTTCGCAAGATATTTACAAGTCCGTTCTGGTAGGTTTATGTAGGTTTTCCACTCCGTTCCGGCAAATTAGGGTCCGTTCCGGTAATTAAAGAAAATTAATTTTACCACTGTCCCCCCCAAGTTTGCCGATTTATTATAAAAATTGCAAGGAAGTATATGGAATGACATTTGCAAGACATCTAAAGGGCCGTTCCGGTAGGTTTATGTTGGTTTTCCACTCCGTTCCGGCAAATTAGGGTCCGTTCCGGTAATTAAGAAAAATCAAATTTACCACTGTACCCCCCCAAGTTTGCCGATTTAATATAAAAATTGCATGGAAGTATATGAAATGACATTTGCAAGACATCTAAAGGTCCGTTCCGGTAGGTTTATGTATGTTTTCCACCCCGTTCCGGTCCGTTCCGGTAATTTAGGGTCCGTTCCGGTAATTAAAGGAACCGGCCACAATGCTGTGTGCAAAACTGATCTTACTTGACAAGAACCCCTAAATGCTCGTTCTTCCTAGTTTCATTGCTTGATAAGGTTATTTTATTTAACAGGGTTTTTCACTTTGTTGAGCATGATTAACATTCATGAACGCATTTAGCCTAATTTTGAACATTTTTGCAATAGTTAAAAAATATGTAAAAGGTATATACTAGGTGACATAAATATTAACCCATGCCACAATTCCACTGATAACACACACAATGAGAATAATTAGTTCCATTTTTTTTACTTTATAAGTATAAGTTTATTTCGACTTCATACTGCCATAAACGATAGACGATAGCAATAGACGAAAAAATAATTGATAAAAACAAAATACGTTACCGGTATCCCATAATCGATTCATACCAAAACGTGATATGAGGAACTTCAGAACTTCGATGCCACTAACTTTGCTCAACTGTTCCACCAACCTAATGTTGATCAAAATTTAAATTTTCACTTCAAATAATTTGTCTGTTAAAGTCCCAAATCTACAGATCTATGTAGACTAATAGCCTAAACATCTGAACATGCACCACTATACGGCGTAAACCAGTAACCACAACGCAACTACAGAACTAGAAAGGAAACCCTGGGTCACACTGGCATTTTGCAATCAACCAAAGTAAGAGACAGATTGGACAAAACTCAGTTTATTAATGATCCCAAAGAACAAAAACTTTAGTCTACTACAAGCTGACAAAAATCAGAAAGGTACCCTACCACAAATTGCAATTATTACGTCATTGTTAACTTAGTGCTGATTGGTCATTGTTAGGGCAATAAACAATGGAAATCAATGTCCGGGGAACATCCATATAGATGAAATTCCGGGGTCGGAGGTCGGAAAAACAATCCAGACCGACTTCTCTCATATTTTCTGAATTTTCGCGGTTCGCTAGCAAACTTTGAATTTCTGAAATTGTTTGTCCTTTCATCTAATTGTTCATAGATTTTTTCTTCAGCTGCAAATCCTGAAATCGACGTTTCTGATAGCATAGTAGGGTTTTGGTGTACTGCTAGTAGACTACAGCGTGATGTATGCGTGGTACAGACAACTCCATCCTCCAACAGGGATAGAAAACTGCTTGCATTGTAATTTCACTTCAGAGAAATACGAGGACTTAGTTGTTTCTGCTGCTTCACAATTAACTATTTACAGATTGAGGAAAAAGTTAGAAGTAAGTATATATTGCAGTTAGATCCTCTATTTTAGGCATCTTCATCCTATTTCTCTAGGCTACTTGACGAAATACAGAAATACTGCAAAAATGAACATTTGATATTTACATCACTGTATTTGACAAAATGCAGAAATGTTATCATATTTTCATTATCCTTTACGAAGTTTACCTTGTATCACCATAATTTGAGTCAGAATATTTGGCTTATTTCTGAATTTGCTGATTTGGTAGTGAACCAGCAGTAAAATTAAATTTAATTAATTTGACTAAATTCACATTTTATTTTTCCAGATCGTCACCAAAGATGAGAAAGGTATATTCATACAAGTTGGGATTGTTTTGTAATTATTTCCACTGCCTTTACCTGAGTAATAATATTAGAATATCTAATGTTACAATTACAATGCTGCAATGCCTGTACCTTTTAATTTTCTGCCTCTTTATTGTAAACCTTTTGCTTTTTAATGAATCTTAAAAAATTTCATCCTAGTCCATCCAATAATTTCTAAAAACATTTTAACAAATCGATGTCATAGCTGTCAATAAAATTATCAGAAAACAAACAATATCTGAATATTTTTTTTTTCCTCCCTTTTTCGGGAAGGCAGGAAGGGGGGGATATATTGGCTCAACAGAAAATCTATTTAACAGAATTTGCATTAGGTGGGCAATAATATAAAGAAGTGATTATGTCTGTATGTGATTGCTTGAATTTGTAACTTCATAAGTGACTTAATAAATTTTAGTTTTCCATTGCTTGACTGGACCAATATTAAAATGTCCATTTTCTTGTCGAAATCAATACATTTTTAAATACTTTTACAAACGGGGTGTATAATATTCATTTGACTATTTATATCATCTATTATTACATCTTTGATCTTGATTCCTCCAGTTGTCCATTTCGAAAAATGTCGTTACTAACTTTCACATCATATGTCGTTAATATCTATACAGAAAAAGTACGTAAAGATAAATTGGAGCAAATTGGAACATGGCAGCTACATGGAAATATTCAGTCAATGAAAAAAGTCCGATTTGCAGGATGTGCGAAAGATTCAATTCTGCTCAGCTTCAAGTATGCTAAGGTGTGTTGAACTCATTCATTTTTTCATTTTGTATTTGAATTATATAAAATATACAGGCTGTGTCAAAGTTTTAAAACTATCTTGAGCCTGTACAAGAACATGCCAAAAACTATTAAATTGTTATAATTTTCATAAGTCATGGTAAATACAAGTCGAACTTATATTTTTTGTTTATTTTTAAACTGGCGTACTGTTTTTTTTTTAAATATTTGCTATTGTGAAGTGTGAAAATTTCTTATTCAGCTTTCTGTTATTGAATTTGATGAATCAACATTTGAAATTAAAACTTCTTCACTTCATTATTTTGAAGAAGATTTGTCTGAGGTAAGTATGTATTTACAGATTTCCTAGAAAATTCTGTGTCTGTTTAACTTTTTATTTGATGTACCGTTTGATATTCGTATGTATAAGGATGCCATGCTCAATATCTTGATAATAATTTAACCATTTAATACAATAGGATTCTTCATACCATTTCTTATATTTTGAAGTTTCAAACATTGCAAATCTTCTTTCTTCATTTCATTGGTGCAATGGCCTGACTGTTTTGACATCACAGATTAAGGATTTAGGTTTGAAACCCCTGGCTCTGACATCATTTCGATTATTTAAAGTAATCCAACATATCATTTTAGAACGGTTCTGTGAGCAGAAACACCATCCCAAAAATTTGCACTGATCCAGAAAATCGTTGTGCTTGCATGCAACTGACAAGTACTAATATTGCAATACTTCCATTCCGAACCCGTGAAACTGCTGTTGTAACTGATGATTCTGTTGGACTGTCAAATGCAGGGTATGTTTTACTACATTTTTTAGCTAAGTAATCTTAGAATCAAGATGATGTTTTTATAAACAAATTACAAGTTATCAGGTTCTACACAAATCGCCACCATGAAAGTTTTCACTCAAATCAACAATTATTAACAATGGAGGTCGGAGTTGAAGTTTTCCGTATGCAATGTTCAATATAGAGCATTTTCCATAGCTGGAATTTTTTAGTTGAATTTTTTTTAACTCTCGTAAATCTGAAATATCATGGAATATAGAGATTTTTGGCTTGTTTTGGGTTCCTAACTGTCTATAGTTTATCTGCGTATTGCTTCGAATCAACTTCAGTAAATATACTTCATCCAAAGCTTGATTGTGCTCCTATTATATGCTTATAGATTTTTGGTAATACCTTATTTGGGGTTTTTGCATTTTCTATTGATAATATCTTTCAATTGCAACAGAACTCGGGGTCATGTTCTATCAAGTTATGAGATAAATTTGAAGGAAGTTGATCCTCAAGTTCAGATTGTGAAAGATATGAAATTTTTACATGGATATTATGAACCAACGTTGCTGATTTTGTTTGAATCTCTGAGGACATGGGCAGGGTGAGCAATGATATTTTTGGCCAAATTTTTTTATTTCTTTGCATGGATTAAGTTATTATATAGAAAGAGTAACTCCCAGATATTCTAGGTTTTTCCACAGGAGAATATATTTTTGTGCATACTTTTGAAGTGTACACTTCTATTATCATTCTTCCTAGTAGCTAAATCACTAATGAGATTAAAATTATTTTTGGAAATCTCATTATTCTATGTTAGTTTGTTTCATAATCTAATTACTATGAAATCAGGGTAATTTTTACTTACTATTTTCAATAAAGTTAAACACTCTCGAGTGCTCTCACATATCCAATCTTAAATTTTCAATTGTGATGCTTTATTTTTATTTGAGAAATTTTATATTTTGTTTCAGTCGAATCGCTGTTCGTCAAGATACCTGCAATATTATAGCAATATCACTCAATGTGAGTGAAAAATTACATCCAGTTATCTGGTCACTTGGCTCCCTACCATATGATTGTAAATATGTTTATGCAGTTCCAAAGCCTATAGGTAAGTCTTTTTCTAATGGAATTATCCTATCCTGTAGGAATTGGTGCACAATGTTTTAAATAGAAAATTACACTAATTTGGAAAGACTAATGTAGGTAAATTGAGTACAATGAAATTGGGGATAGCATGCATAATTTGACTTGACTTCTTTCACAAACAAGTTTTAATTAATTAATTAAGGTTTGCTATTCATGATATTTCAACCCCAGAAACATATTGAAAATGTGACTGCTGACTCTATTAGTAAATTGTACTTAATACTATATAGCAGTAATTCAATAAACTCTTTTTATATCAAATCATTCAATTGGATTTCAGGAGGAGTTTTAATTTTCGCTGTATCTTCAATGATATATTTAAATCAAAGTTGTCCTCCCCATGGTATGTCACTCAACTCACACACAAAGAACTCAACATCATTTCCATTGAGTGAGTAAATCACAATGAATATACTCTATTATGTAACTGTTTGTCATAGCCAATTTTAAACTGAAGCCGGCTAACTTTATGATTAAAAAACCCTCATTTTAATTAATATTAGCTCATTAGAATGGGCAGTAAAAGTCATCAAATCAATTACTGTAGGGCATGAAATTGGGAGTACACCATGATGAATGACCAATCTGATAAATTTTCATTTTAAATCTCAGAAATCCAAGATGGGCTCGCAATAACGCTTGATCTTAGCAAAGCTGTATTTTTGTCACCGGACAGACTTGTTGTAACTTTGAAAGGAGGAGAATTGTGAGTTGTAGTAATAATCAAATACTTAACCAAATTACATGGCTTGATACAAATGTGTCATCTTTTTTCAGATATGTGATATCCCTTGTAGTAGATAGCATGAGAAGTGTCCGAAGTTTCCATATAGAGAAAGCTGCTGCAAGTGTTTTAACTACTTGTGTAAGTTCATTTTCATCTTATCTTAGGAGTCTTAGTTTGTTTGATACATCTATATATTTGTTTGCCACTGCTCGATAACCCGCTGTAGTTTTCTGCATCTTCCCATTCACTGCAGAAGTGTATGTTTTTTATTCTTACAATGTGGACATGTGGTATGGGTCGTTTTTTACTGACTGGGGAAAATAATCTCCATCATGAGTAATGACTATTTTCATTTTGATTGAATAGTTCATTTATAACATATTTGTGTAAATACATCTATATAGATAACTCTACTTGAAGAAGGATATTTATTTCTTGGATCGAGACTTGGTAATTCTCTGTTACTTCGTTACACTGAAGCAGCAAGGATGGAAATAAGTAGAGAAGAGAAGGTAATTTGAACTATGTCATTATGAAACTTGTTATATTTCATGATTTTAATTGAAAAAATATTCTGTTCAAAAGGCTTTGACAAGTGAACCAGCCTCGAAGCGCAAACGATTGAATACAGCTGCAGATTGGGCTGGTAAGTTCTAATTGATGATTTCGTGGTATGTCAATGTGCTTCAATATTTAAATTTTTATGTCATTCCAGAATGAAACATTCTATAGTCCACCTCATACTTTTTACCAGCCATGACCCACACGATTTATATTTTTGTAAACAATCGAAATTGGTTATATTTGGTGTAGTGAATACTTTTTTTGCAAGAATTTTAAACTTTTGAATGTGATTATCATTCTTCATTCAACTCTATAAAATAGAAAACCAGTCGAAAATTTTTTTTTATTGAATCATTCTGTGTTACCAAATTTAATTTGTATTGGTTAACACTAATTTTTGCAAGTAGTGAACATGACCTGATTAAGAATTTATTGAAGATTTCAAAATCAAAAATAATATTTCAAATTATATTCAGAGTAGTGAATCATTTGTTTATAGTCATCACTGCTACCACCCATTGAGTAAGAATAAATATATTGCTATTTGTTTTTAAACTTGGATAATGTAGGTACCGACCGGTATGTCCTGATTGACTTTATTGTTTTCAATTTTAGCGGCTGATGATGCAGATGATCTAGAAGTTTATGGACGAGATATTAGTACTGCAAGTTCTGGACAACTTTTTTCATATACATTTGAGGTATTTTGGGCACCAACACTACATACTAGCTAGACTGATAATATTGCTAGCTGAGTAAAAAATCTTTAAAATGATCTAAACACTTACAACTTTGCTTATTATGTATAAATATTTGATTTTAAAAATAATTTGAAATATTTCAATTATAAAATTTGTCATTTTGACAGCCGACAATCGAACCAGAAAAATAACTTCATTCGAACTGCTGATAACAATAAAAAGAGAAATACCAATATCTTTACTTCCATATCATATGCTTTAAAAATGTAAATGCATTGATTTGTTCAAATTTTTTTAATTTTTCTATTCAGCATGATCTAATTGAGAATGTATTTAATATTCCATTCTTGAATATTTTTTTAGATGGTATTTGGGATATGAAATTATACGGTTTCGGACATTGCTGAATACATTGTTAGGCTATGTGTGAAGAGATTATTTGTTTCATTTTTCAGGTTTGTGATAGTATATTGAACATTGGACCTTGTGGATCTTCAGAACTTGGAGAACCTGCATTGTTGTCTGAGGAAGTAAGTCGAGATTTTTTGCTTTTTTGGGTAAAAATGATAACTTATCTGATAAATATGCGATTAATTCATCATTACAATATAGCATGTCTTCTATTCTTGCAATCAATAGCACGAATACGAAAAGCACTTTTGTTTTCACCGCCTAATTTTTTAATAAAAATTATGCTTTTTCTACTTTTATTACTTTATATTGATGTACATGATTTTTTCATTGTGAAAACTGGAGTTTTCAAAATAAAGTATTCAAGTAGGCTATTTAGTTATAATTTTATATAATTTCATTTTGTAATTTAGCAATTTTGTGTTCTTCAATTTTTTTTGAATTATCAGCTACAATCTGAATCTTGCCCTATGTATAAATCTAATTCCGATTTTACGGTTTCTAATTCTGATTTGAAAATTTAACAAATCGTCATGTTTTCAACATTTTTATCAGTTTACACCTCAAAAAGAATCAGACCTGGAACTTGTTATCTTATCCGGAAAAGGCAAAAACGGAGCTTTATCAGTTGTTCAACGAACTATGAAGCCACAAGTAGTCACAACGTTTCAACTGCCTGGATGTATCGACATGTGGACGGTGAAAGGTCCTATTAAATCAAAAGATGAGGTAGAATATTTTTGCAGTAGGATTTTGAGCTGAAACTTGTTACCTTAGCTTGAAAACTTGATGTTGTTGTAAGATATACCGTAAAAGGAATTTCATATTCATAGAAGGAAAGCCTATGATTATATCACGCTTAATCATATCACAAACCACGGCCATGTTGGGTATGACGAGAATAGTTAACCAGTTGTTTCAGATGGCTCGGGTTCCAAATAGCGACTGTCATAATGGCGACTTCATAATAGCGACGTAATCAAGTGAGCGACTGTCAAAACAGCGATTGTCATAATGGCGACCGCATTAAAACAGCAACTGTTATGATAGGGTTAGGGTTAGTCCAAATAAAATGTTGTTTTAAAGTCCTTTTGGTTTTAATCTTTGCCTGTTTGTGCCGAAACCTTGGGGTTTTGCCGAGCCCTGATTGACGACCACTACACTAGATAAATCAATTTATCAATTTCCTATTTTGCAGTCCACAGATAAGGAAAGTAAGGAAGAATATCATGGATTTTTGGTATTGAGTAGAGAAGATTCAACATTGGTATGAAATTATTTTGTGTATTTTAAATTTTTTTGTTAGTAATTCCCAGATAGAGAGTATTTCTTTGTAGTTTGTATTTATACTCTGTATGTCATAAGGGGTGGTTGCCCAGGTAGTACTTTCGTTTTATATTTTCGTTCTGCGTGTTTATCTTACGTGTTTCATAAGAAATAGCTTATCTATTTATTATTCATTCCAGGTATTAGAAACAGGACGAGAGATTATGGAAGTTGAAGAAAGTGGTTTTTGTACTTCTCAATCTACTATTTATGTTTGCAATATGTGTTTACGTGATGGAAATAAAGTATTGCGAAGATACACAATACAAGTTTGTTCAAATGGAATATGGCTTGTTGAAGGTCTTAAACAGATTCAACATGTCCCACTCGATATTGGTAATTTCAATTCTTGGA
Organism: Styela clava; assembly: GCF_964204865.1. Classification (NCBI taxonomy): domain Eukaryota; kingdom Metazoa; phylum Chordata; class Ascidiacea; order Stolidobranchia; family Styelidae; genus Styela; species Styela clava. The sequence goes on along the minus strand of NC_135259.1, from coordinate 8,798,424 downwards.
ATTATAAGTCAATTGAATTATTGGTTAAATAAGTTTCGATATATTGCATTAATATCACATAAAATCTTCATTTTCTGCTTAGAAATATTAACCAACATAGACTTTTTTAACTTATGATGGTTGTAGAGAGTAACGGAACCACTAAATACAACGTTTATTCAAACTTTTCCTATTTTTAGCTCAATGGTGGTGGTTGGCATCGGGGGCGTACCCAGGATTTGCGGGTCGGAACCCCTTTCCTTTTTGAAATGTAAAAAAATTAAATTTATATCCAACATAATAATTTTTCTAAGCTGGCTTCCTGGCTACTCCCCTGGTAGCATGGTGGTCTAGTTGTTAAAGCATTAGATTTAACTCTACTGACATCAGATACAAATCCCATTGGGTAGGTTACTTTATGTAGTGTAGTAACTAGGTAGTTGTATATTTATAATAATATATACACACATTAAAATTTTCTGTTCAAAGTTGATCTTTAAATTTGTCATATTGGCTGCTGAGTTTATTTGGATAACGTCTACTCATATCAGACATGGGCAAACTACGGCCCGCTGTCCAAATCCAGCTCGTTGGGTAGTTCAATCTGGCCCGTCGTCACACTTACATAGCCCGCCAGTCTAGGTGGACAAAGTTTTTGGCCCCTGGTCCACGAACCGTGCCCACCCCTGACTTATATTGTATTCTTTCATTGTACTGATGGAAACGTGACAAATAAACCAATGTGCTTTAGAATTCTTTGGAATGCGGAAATATTGCAACTCCCATTCTTCTTCAAAAATGCCATCTTTTTCATGTACTTCGCGTTTCATTTAATCCCTGAAGTGTTTTTTTCAAGTATTTTTCTGCTAGCTTGAAGTGTATCCATAATTGGGTCAAATGGAAAATAAATTAAATTTTGATTTTCCCAAACTACTTTCAGTAAATTGTCGTTTTCTGTGTGAATAATCAATTTCACTTTGAAAGGTTTGAAAAATTTAGATAAAAAAAAACTTACAATAAAATACTACAGTTATTGTTTGGCGTTCGAGGGCCGCACTGGAAGTTCTCTGGGGTCGCATGCCGCCCGCGGGCCGCGAGTTTGACACTCCTGATTTAGAGGAAATAAACACCAATGTAAAGGCTGTTTATGGCCTAAATAACAAGCCACGTTGATGAAAAAAATTGGTGATTTTAGCAGAAGGCAATTGCACGCGTTATTGGAGACTTTTTCAGTTTTCAAAAAAATTCAAAAGGGGGGGACCCCGAAAACCCCCCGTTGGCTGTGCCACTGATCACGACTTATATATTTTTTGAGCATATGAATTCTAATTACTGCGAGATACCTTATTCACAAATGTCAATATTTATTGCCTAGTTTATTCTGTATTTGCTTTCCTATTTCCTAAGACCCTAATGTTGAATGTACTAATTACAGGATCTCCGATTGTGAGATGTTCTGTCAGTGATCCATATGCCCTTGTTTTGACTGAAGATGGTCAAGTTGTTGTTGTCACATTGCAACAAGAGGAAGGCGAGAATACTGGGAAATTATATTGTTCAAATCCATCATTGCCTCAGGTTTGTAGATCAATCAAGTATTTTCACTTATCGATCTTAAGATCGTTGTTGATAAGTATTTGTCTGTCTGTTTGTTTGTTTGTTTGTCTGTCTGTCTGTTAGATACACGCGATATCTCACGAAAGCGAGGTTGAATCTGCTCCAAATTTTGCATGTGCATTCATCATATCTCGGATCACAAGCCTATAGATTTTGAATGAACTATGTCGTATAATTAGCGAGCTATTGATTAATTAGTAATGAGACACACGGTGTTGCTATGGAGTAAAAGCGCTGTTTTAGGGGATCCCCTAACTTCGATCGATAAGTCTTCGGTCTCCGACCGATATTCTCGTTTTGTACCTTGTTGTATATCCATAGCTAAGCAGTTGCTATTCTAGAGGAGGGCTACTCAACTAGCGGTCTGGATCCGGATCTTTCGAGATTTAAATTTGACACAATTCATAGTTTGACTACAGGAACATCATACTTTATAATAGAGAAAACATCTTAAAGAATATCCCATTTTGTTGGCTCCTCATACATTAGTGAATATCCCTTTAATTTCATAAGTTGCAACAAATATAATAAAAGATAACAATTAACTGTTACCAGGGTTGTCCAAAACGAATCGGATATACGAATATCCAAGTATTCGAATACCATTTCGGCTGATTTTCGAATTATTCCTAATAATAGCAATTCTTCGCCGTTAGCGAGGTGTTTCGTTTTCGAGGGAAATCTTCAAACACCTAAAGAGTATTTTTACACTTCAGCTTTTTTAAATTCAGGTTCCGCAAGTTGATTCAATATATTTGTATCGAGATACAAGTGGAATGTTCGTTACCAATGCTGAAGAATGTGATCCCAACTCATCAGTGATGGACCAAAGTATATCAGAAACAAATCGATCATTTGTATCCAAAGAAAAGTCAACATCTTCACTCAAGCCAATGTCTGAACCAGAGCCAATGAGAAAGACTATGACGTATTTGCAAATTTTATTGTTTAAATATGATTTGAGTTAAATTTTACTCTGTGCGAGACATAGACATGAAAATTGTGACAGAAGCTTGTTCGTGAATGCAAAGTAATCGAGTTCATACACGGTTATGGGAAGGATGCCTATCTTTCATCTTCTGTCTCAAGGATGCTTTAATAAGATGGAGTCATGTGATAACTTAAAGTTCAAGCAAGTTTTTCACTAGAGCATAGTCCAACTTTGTCAAGTACAGTACAAAACCAGTTTAAATAATTTAAGTGTTATAATCGCTGCTCCAGAAATGTGTGTACCAATATGGAGGTACCGGTAACTAATTTTGTTCACCTACTTTACATCAAGTTGCGCAAAGGGACTGAAACCTGTGGGCAGGGGGTATAATCACTTGGCCTACACAGACAGTACCCGAACTTGTAATAGATCTAAAATGAGAAAAAATCGGAATAAAAAAATGGCCTAACCCTAACCTGGTTTACACACTATTCAAATATCATTTTGGGCATCAATCATCAAGAGGTATTAAAAAATCATTTTAGGTTTTGAATGATTGTGCGTTATTAGCATTTGGTGAAGTATCTCAAAGATTTAAATTCACAACAGAGGATAATTTTGCTGAAATAAAACCTATTTCAAGTTGTGAAGTATCAAAATTCTCAATTTTGTTTTGTTTAGTACCAGTATCTCACTGGTTTATTCTTGCTTGTAACTTCATAAATTCTATTCTTAAGTGTTGATGAAGAAGATGAATTACTTTATGGAATATCTGAATCAAGTATGTTCTCAGAACAATCCAGTTTTCAGATGTCTTCAACTATGCCGACAACTTCAGATACTATGAATATGAAATCTTCAAAACAAGAAAATGAGAAAGATGCCACCTATTGGGCAATACTCGTACGAGCAAATAGAAATCTCGAGGTATGTTGAAAAGTAAAAGAAATAGGAATAATACTTTTTTTCTGAATACAGTAGGCGTGATAACCTTGTGGTTATAAGCATTGACATAACCGACCTATTTTTCAATTATAACAATTTAAAAACCTTTCATTTTAAACTTGTTTTAAGATGATTTCAATTTTAGAATAGGATAGGATTCATCCCAGGGGAGAAGAAAGCCGATAAGATGGCCGACCAGGGATGACGTGAACCACCCTATGGCGGCAGGGACTCCAGCAATCCTCTCACATATATTTATTCTCCATGGGATTCGGACCTGTGAACCCACGTAGGGTAATCAGATATGTGGTGACGAGCATATTCCTAACTCTTAGCATTTTGATCTGTAGCACTTAATCTCTTTCCTAGATTTACACTGTTCCAAATCTAACACTCGTATATGTTATCAAAAGCTTCTCAGTCGGCCATAAACTTATTGTTGATAGTTCTTCATCTCACTCATTCTCAAGTAAGTATTATTCATATTATATAATTGCATGATTGCCAATATTATTTTTTATACAATGAAATTGACTATTCAAATATAACGAACAATTTTTTATTCTTATGAGATGGATATATATATACCAGGGGTGCACAAATCAAATGAGAATATGCACTAAAGTTTTTAAAAAAATCCTGTCGCAATTGTTTATATTGTAAAGTTCATAATGTAAACAAACTTCCGTAAAACACATAACAACAAACTTGATCAAAACACATAATAACTATTCACTGGAACAATTTAATGCCCTGTCTTGAAGACGTTTTTGATGGACTAAATTTGAAATGTTAGGCTTCACAAAGAAAAATAGCGATATCACCAAGTTCCAATTCTTGAAAAAGCGAATTAATGGTAGCCTACTATCCTTCCTGGCAACAGAAGAATGCCAAAGGTGTTAACAAAAGGACGTCAAATCAAATAGTTTCTTAATGAACCATGAGCTGGGCATCTGACAAGCTCATGGCGTACCATACCGAACACACACGCCTTGTACATCCCTGGTATATATTATGAAAATATATTTGAAATAATATCTAATAAGAAATTGGATAATTTAATTTTACTTCATCCATACCAGCTTCAGATAGTGAAAAACAAACAGAATCCAGATATGAAGGTAGTCCACCTGTATGGGAAGTTATGATGGTTGGATTTGGTCATGAAGCTTCTCATCCTTATCTATTGGTAAGCATAGTAGGATAGAGGACAATTTTCACATTTATTATGAGGGGGAGAAAAGACGAGAAGATGGCCCAATCATATTGCGTACCATTCAAATTTACCTGTCCATATAGGGTATTGAAACAGTTAACAAGCTATTCATTTATCATTCATTAATGGTGGAGGAAGCCGTGTCCAGCCAATGGTTAACTGAACCACCCCACGTGGCCACTTAGAACTTTAGTACCCTGCTCACTTAATTGTGACGACTAGCTTTTTCCTATTGCTTAGCATGTTGTGCCAACCTCTGAAACGAATGGCATTTTAACGTTAAATCAAAGTTGCTGGTCTGCATGTGTAAAAAGTTTTGGAGCCACTGTAATAGAGTGATGCTGTTAATATGGATTCAATTTCTTTTTTCAGGCCAGAGTTGGAGACGAATTACTTATATACGAAGCATTCTCATATCGATCGAAATCTGATGCCAAAAAATTCAAAAGACCATCGCTAAAACTCAGATTTAGAAAGGTGATTTTCAGTGATGAATATTGTGGATACCTTTCTGTTATTCAAGCAATAAAAAATGTGTATTTCTCGTACTAGGTTGACCATGGTAAATTAATGAGAAGAATGGCAGGTTCCTATAGTCCTCAGGATGAAAAAACAGCAAGAAAAGAGGATTCAGTGTCAAAGTTGCGATATTTTTCAAACATTGGAGGATATGCAGGGGTGAGTGACGCAAATGAACGTTTGTCATTTTTTCCATGAATAAAATGAAGAATAATGATTTTGCTTTTACATAGACATATACTCAACACATTGGAAATGAATTGGTTTTTAGGTTTCACGTCAATCTTATTTGCTAGTGTATAATGCAACACCATAAATGTATACAGTTTCAGTTGCTCTTGTTGGCATTCCATTGGTCATCGTAACTTTGCTCAGAAATAAGTCTCTTTTACTTCTGGATGACTGCATGTGACTTTGCTTTGCGCATATTGTAAAAAAATTACCTTTTTATCAAAAAATTTAAAAGTAATTTGGATTACTAAGATTTGTTTTTTAATAGTTATTCCTATTGCATTTCCCAGGTTTTTATTTGTGGTCCATATCCTCACTGGTTGTTGATGACGGTTCGCGGAGCATTACGTTGTCATCCAATGATTGTTGATGGAAGAGTCACATGCTTTGTTCCATTTCATAATATTAATTGTCCAAGAGGATTCTTGTATTTTAATGGTCAGGTGAGAAACATTTGGTGGCAGTCAACTAATAAGAAAACATTTTATGAAACAGCCACATGTATAAAGAAATTTATGTTACTAATATTCATATTTGTTTGGATATACACTAGGTGCCACACTTGTGTTATTAATTCGAAGTTGTAATCTGTTCTTGTAAAGCCAGGTATAAGGTAATCACCTTTAATAAAAACAAAGACATATTTCAAATTGTATCAGATATTCTGAAGAAAGAATTTTATTCAACCAGTGTAAGTAATCGTATGGCGATGGATACACTGCATTTTGTGGTTTTACTGCATTTCCTTACATCCATCTATCTGCCTTACTGTTTGTTCGGGAATTTATTTTGAATGATATCAGTGAGAATCTGCTTATTTAAATGAATCTTGTTTTTTTTTTATCAGGGTGAGTTGCGGATATGTGTGCTACCCACTCATATGTTGTATGATCATCCATGGCCAGTACGAAAAGTTCCTGTCAGATGCACTCCACATTTCATAAATTATTCTGTTGAACACAAGGTATTTATTTATTTTTATTTTTTTATAATTAAATTGAGTTGATTAAGAGACTGTTCAGATATAATTTGAGTTTAAACTAATTATTTTAGGAATTTTCCAAATTTCTAGTCTAAAATACTTCAGTATCTCCAATATTTCCATCCAGTGATTTTTATTCATTCATGTTAGGTGGTAATATTATGTATAAGAAAGATTTGTGTACTTTTGAAAGAGTTTTAACGACTTTTTTAGTATATAAAATTTATCTAGATTGCCAAAATGATCGAACAATTGAATATGATTCAAGGATTCTTAAGTTTTCAGTTTTCTATGAAGTTGCTTTTTGTATTTCCAGCAAAGTGATTTTACATTGAAGTAAAATAGCCATAATTAGAAATTTGAACCAGGGGTGTGAAGTTGGGGAAATTTACACCCAATAGACGATTTTGACTCCAGTTTACTAAACTTTTTTTAATCCAAAACTGACTCCGAATTTCAACTTGATAAAATCAATTTTTGATCACCTATACTCTGGCGTACAAAAGCATTGATTTATTTGTCTACTGAGAATGGAGAGTATACCCAATGCTTACTGTTCGAAATTCTGACCATGATTATCATTATTTTGATGTCTGAAATTTTGACGAAGAACACAAAATTTCAACTCTGACTCCCGAGTTGAACTCTATATGGCTTCACAGTCCTTATTTAAACTGATGATTTTGTTAGAACATTTCATTATAGAGGTCTGCACACATCCTTAAAATTCTAATAAAACTTAATAATCGCTACTGTATATTTTTAGATATATGCGTTAGTTACCAGCGTTGACGAACCATGTACAAGAGTTCCGTTCATGGGACCAGATGGAGAAAGAGAATATGAATCCTTAGATGAAGGAGACAGATTTATTTATCCAACGATAAGAAAGTTTTCATTAGAATTATTCTCTCCTGTGGATTGGCAGATTGTACCCAATACCAGGTAAGATGAAAAGCATTTTTTTCTTCTTCTCGATGTTTCAAATGTCTTTTAATCTGTCACTTTGTCAAACTGGGCAATTATGCAGTTCACATATAACAATCTTGGCTATAATTCAGTGTGACATTGCAATCTAGCCATTATTAGAATTAGGTAGCATGCCTGTAGTAAGTATGTCAATTTATATTTATTTTTGTAATCAAGTATGATAATAAATATATTATATATATATATAATCCTCATGGATCAGAAATAATTACTAAAAAAATTACGCAATGTTGGGGCTTTTATGTTAGGTATCATTGTTAGTTATTACCTGTAATTGATTTTCCAAACAAAAAAATATCAAGTGTGATTTAATATCTGTCTTTACAGATGAAATTAATCATTGTGAAAAAAGGAAACAAATCAGATATGAACTCGATTGATTTAAATAAATATTTTTTTATTTATCGACAGGGTTGATCTCGATGAATTTGAGCATGTAACTTGTATGTGCATTGTGCCATTACAAAGTACAAATTTTCATTCATCTCATCAAAACTACTTATGTCTTGGTACTGCAAACATTATGGGAGAAGAAATGGGAACAAGGGGCCGAGTGAGTAATTTGTACTACTAATACATACAAAACAGTAGGTGATTTTGATCGTTTTCATGCATCAGTGTTCCCAATTGAGCTTCGATTTGAGTTTGTAAATGTGCCACTTTTCACATTTTCGGTAATACCCATACATCCTTCAGTATTATTACTTATCGATCTTAAGATCGGTGAGTATGTTGATAGGTATTTGTCTGTCTGTATGTCTGTTAGATGAACGCAATATCTCAAGAAGGCGAGGTTGAATCTGCTCCAGATTCTGCATGTGCATTCATCACATCTCGGACCAGAAGCCTATTGGTTTTGGATGAATTATGTCGTATAATTAGCGAGTTATTAATTAATTAGTGATGGGACACGCGGTGTCACTATAGAGTCATGATTCGAAACCGCAGTTTTGATCGATAAGTCTTCAGTCTTCGACCGACATTCTCGGTTGTTCTTTGTCAGCCTCGGGCCTCATTTAACTAGATTTGAATTTCTTACGTCTCTGTTGAATGAGTGCGGACGCATCAGATTCCTTGTTTTCTACACTTCGAAGAAGTATCTGTTCTGTATTTGTGGGTATCCTGTAGTTTTCAAAATAAAATATGTTAGAAATGATTTCTATTATCAATCAACTGTTTCATCATCTATAAAGCATCAGCTCAACATATGTGAGTGACTATTTGTCTGAAATTAGATCATGGTTGTAAGTCATTCAAATTCAATAATGTTGTTATTGTGTCAGATTTTGATCTTTGAAATAATCGAAGTTGTACCTGAACCTGGCCAACCTCTGACTAAAAACAAATTGAAGAAAATATATGCAGATGAACACAAAGGTCCCGTAACAGCATTATGTGGCGTGTCGGGATATTTACTTGCAGCAATCGGACAAAAGGTAGAATCAATTTATTTGCTTACCAAAGAATTAACATCACTTTTTATTTATTTTTAAAATTCTGGATTATTTTTTTCAGATGTTTGTTTGGAGATTGGACGACAATAATTCTTTAAAAGGTGTTGCTTTTGTTGATACACAAATTTACACAATCAATGCATTTAGCTTCAAAGAATTTGCTCTCATTGCTGACATACAGAGAAGCATCACATTGCTTCGATATAAGGTATGAAAGAGAAATGTTGCCTTATGTGACGTCGGTTACCTAATTATAATTTTTTCGGCTTTGAAGAATTAGAGTTCACTTATGATGTGAGTGAGGTATGTACATTTGTGATACTTATTAAATTTCTTATCTCATCAATTATACACTCGATAGTGGCGACAGGGTTTAAACCACAATATGATTGTTTTTCAAAGAAATATGTATTGCAGTATGTAAGTATGTATGAGTATGGCACGTGGCTCCCTTCTGGAGGCTTTTGGCACTCATGGCTCCCCTTTTTATCATTCCAGCAGTATTTATAATGTTATTATGATTTGTAGATTCCAAATCCCATTATGTTCTAGCAATTAATGCTCAATAAAGTGTGAACACACTCTGAAATAACCTTATCAAGCAATGAAACTATGAAGAACAGGGTGTTCCCATGTAAAGTGGAAAGTGAAATCAATTTTGCTCCAAGCACTGTGGTCCCCTCCAACTCCTCGGTGGCCCACTTGGGGGGGGGGGGGGGCATGGGCCTTCGGTTGGAAACCGCTGAATTGTATTGTAATCAAATTTACGAAATGAAATTTGGTATTGGTCTTATCTTGACTGCAGTATAAAATGAACTGACATACATACAGACAAGTAATAGTATTTAATCCTATAATATTTCTTTGAAAGTTGAGAATGTGCATTCTAAATAAATTTCTTGTTATCACGTCTTCATCCAGGACCAATATAAAACTTTGTCTGTCGTAAGCCGTGATGTTCGAACAATGGATGTTTATGCAACTCAACTTATTATTGACGGAACTTCACTGGCTTTTCTCGTTTCTGACAGAGAAAAAAACGTTACACTTTTTGTTTATAATTCTGAAGGTAGGGTATCTTTTATTTTATACAAACAATCTCCTGCAGTTTCCGTGAAATTCTTTCCATATAAACCTGATTGATTACCTGTTATATTGATCTATGACTAATCAATATTACTTAACCTCTTCCATATTTAGATTTCAGTAGGACACATCAAACAAAGATGTTTGCGAAGGTGTTATTATGATTTAGTATAGTTTCTTAAAACTTCAAAATAGAAAAACTGTTAATCAAACTGTCTTTTCTTTATTCATCGTCTCTTGTATATCGAATGGGAAAGTTGAACTGGGATTTTCTATTACTTATGGATCCAATTTGCAAGCTTCTATGACTTGTTTCATATTTTTTCATAAGCTGTTGAAAGTTCTGGAGGAACACGTTTACTCAGACGAGCCGATTTTCATGTTGGTGCTCATATAAATACAATGTGGAGGGTTTCAACTGTAGCATCTGATACCGCCAGTAATGCACCAAACGAAGTTTACTCCAAATCTCAAGTAACAATGTTTGGTAAGAAAACTCGTTACATTATATATTTTTTATTCCATGCATACAAACTGTTTATACATGCCAGTTTACAAACCAAGGTTTTTGTGACATTGCATGTGTGACGCTTAGTACCTAGAATGGACGCTAGAGTTTGGCACGCAGCATTGTATCTAAAATAAAGCCTCTGGCGAATATGAAAAGTGGGCCCCACAAATCACAATGTATATTGTAAAATCTAGTGTTCAGTTTGTGACATTGTATCGAGAATGCTGCTCGTCACAATACTATTATCTTGGCTGATGTTCTCTCGATCTGTTGCCTCAAATTTTCACTCTTAATACATTGGGGAAGCAAGACAAGCTGAAATCATATTTCGAACAGTGCGTGTCTAAACCTGACAACATGTAGTAACAGACAGTAACTGGTATCGGAAATTAAAGTGAAAGCATGCTGATATTTTAGAGATAAATATAATTAATGAAAATTCTAACGAATTGTGTTTCAAATGCTAATAGTCAATTTTAATTGTTTGGCCATATGCAACTGAACCATTTAATGTTGTAGGTACATTGGATGGTGCAATAGGAGAGATCTTGCCAGTTTCTGAGAAAATTTACAGGAGATTACTAATGCTGCAGAATGCTATTGTATCTGGTATTCAACACATTGCGGGTTTAAATCCAAAATCATTCAGGTATTTGATAATTCTTTTTGAATTGATGAAGTTTGATGATAAATTTTCTTCTGATAATGTTGCATTCTTAATATTGTATTTCCAGAACGGTTGTGAGAGAACAAAAATCTCTTCAAAATCCAATGAGAAATATATTAGATGGAGATCTTCTGTGGAAATTTACTGGTCTAAGTTTTCATGAAAGACAGGAATTGGCACGAAAAATTGGAACTACTGCTGATCAGGTATGTAATGATGAGATAAATTTTTCATGAAGGAGATTTTTATTGTTATTGATGAGTGTGGTATGGTATGATTTGGGATATTACCAACTACTACCTCTATCATGCACTCTGATAAGTATTCGGAATGCGTTTGCCCTATTGCAGCGCCGAGTTTGCTAGTGGTTGAATGTTTCGTGTATTCGTGGGTTAGTTACATATTCCTCCGCCAAGCAGTTTTGTACCAAGCCTGGGCGAACACCTGACACTAGTGAGCAGGCAATTTATAATTAGTCTGTCTTATCGACCCTTTTCTCTGGAATATGGTACTCACATAGTATGTGTACCAGGTTAGGGCTGGGCAATAGTTTTATTACGATTTTCCTTATTTTAGTTCTATTACGAGTTCGGGGACTGTCTGTGTGAGCCAAGTGAATATACCCCTACTCATAGGTTTCAGTTCCTTCACATAACTTGATGTAAAGTAGGCGAACAAAATCAGTTACCTCCATATTGGTACACATACTTCTGAAGCGCCAGAAATACAATATATCTTTTAGCGTGATACAATGTGGTATGTGATACCGTATTGTGACGTGATCTGCACAACTTTTTATTGTAAAAGTCGATTTTTCAGCCAATGTCATTGAAATAATAAATTTGCTAACATTGGGAAATGAATCCAAAATCATTATCAGAGAGTCTACTATTTTTAGTCAGGGTTAAAATATTTAATTTTTTTTCTAGATTCTTGACGATCTGATGGACATACATCGGGCTACTTGCGTTATGTAATGCCACAACTCACTCAATCATATGCTCTTAGTTTGAATATTCTATTTGAATAAAATAATGTGGAAGCGTTTATTTATTTCTACAGAATAGTATTAAAAATGTATTGCTTGTAATCGTAGGTTTAGAACAGTTTCAGGATCCTGCGAAACTTCACTTATTTATCTAATTGCTTGTATCAGTGATATAGTTACTTCTGTGATCTCAGATTGGTAAAAGAGCATGCGGCCCGCGAAACAACTTTTTGCGGCCTGCGTCATGGTTGAGATTTTTCCACAAAAAAAAACTAAAATGGCACGATGTCAAGTGACTTGTCAACTATGAGTAAGTTGTATCGTGTTATTTTTAGGAATGGGACGAGTCCGGTATTACAGAGATTCGACGAATCCGAGTAATAAGTCAAGGACTCTAATCGAATCCTCCGAGTCCGTGACGTCACAATGTAAAAGTAGAAAAACATGTTTTTGACCATACTACAGCATCGCGCGCTGGCAAACATACGTCGTAGCTCATATTTTTTGCCCAATGGTTCCGCAGATAGCTGTTGAATCAATTTAAAAATATGTTTTTCATTTTTCTTTTGGCGACCATAATACAAACGTAAACGTGGGTCAATGTGCGTCTTGGCTGTGAACTGGATTTCCAGTCCCCACCACCTTGCGTCAATTCTGCGCAGCTATTCAGAAATTCTTACATGTCAATATGAAAAATAAAAAGCTTTTGACCACAATGCTTTCCCATAATTCCAGATATTTCTAGCCTTGAATTTACTTTGTCGCATGTGCAAATGGTAAAGAGATGCCACTCGTCGTCAATACAATGCTTTCAATTTAGTAGTTCATGTAAACGTTCTAAAACGCTCCATGTTTTCCATTGCTTCTTTTTTAGAGAAAGGATTTCACGTAATAAACTCGATTTAAAAGAGGTATTGATGAGATTCCCCCTTGGGTTGATTCTGCGCATGTTTCATATTTATTTACGAGAATTGAAAACCCAAAAATATTGCGCTGACACATATTTTATTGTGTACCACCTGTATACCAAAATGAATAGATAGTTTGAAGGCGACTAGCGCGTCATTGTTATATTAGCTATCAATAGTTTTCAACTTGTGTTATATTATTTGGATATCTGTCGTCGTTTTTATTAGGAGTGTTTATAATACACACGAGTGATATTGTTACATATCTTACCTTGAATTTCAACCAGTTAAGGTATGTAGTGAGATTTATATTAGGTAAAGTACGAACATAGGCGTTAGTTAGTAAAAAAAAATTGATTATAGACTCTGTAAGAACGACGTGGATTCGAATCCGAGTCCGGATCCTAATTCCGGCCCATCCCTAGTTATTTTTCGACATCAAGAGTCCTGTCTAACAAACTTTAAAAAGTGAAATTTCCTTCTGTTATTCCACTTTACCACGTTCATATTTTATTCGTAACAATTACAAATCGGCAATAAGTTAACAACGAGAATATCGGTCAGAGACCGAAGACTTGTCGATCGAAAGTCAGGGGAGCCCCCAAAACAGAAACTGCGGTTTCGATTCATTCGCTCTTACTCCACAGCGCCTCGCTAATTAATCCACATAATTCATCCAAAATCAATAGGCTTCTGGTCCGAGATATGATGAATGCACATGCAAAATTTATGCCCGGCTCATACACTTCTTTCACTCAGACACAGAGGCGTAGCTTAGGGGGGGCAGTGGGGTACATATGCCCCCGGGCGCCAAGGTACAGGGGCGCCAAAATGGGGCTGGCAAAAATTTCACAACAAAGGTAAAAAACGGTCACAAGCAAGAACGCACCGGCGGCAGACATCTAATCTTAGTACATGGCAAACTGCACACTTGGTCAGACCACTTACGACTGCCGACGTCATCACGCACATAGCACGGTCAGATTTCCATCGTAATTACATGGCCAAAAAAATCTGGCAGGAAAACAAAGCAAAATTTGATTTGGTAACGTTAGGTAACAAAATGCACCGGGTTAATTACGTGGTTCTGTATCGTTAAGTTCTTGCCTGCGCACTCGGATGTAAGTTGATACTAGTTCTGTGCTGGAGACAAATGGAAACGGAATTTGGTTGAATGATGTTAATACATGTTTTGAGTAATACGTGGATTGTATTTTGTTGTCAAAGTACCGTACTTTGCGGCAGAGTTACATAAAATATATTATACTGTGCTAAAAGACCTCAATGCCGTTTTCGACAATTCGTCGAGATTGCACAGATTTTGCAAATCTCTACCCCACGGACATCAATGGCCACGAACTTTTCACCGAAATTGGAGATTGCAGAATGCTGCTCAGTAACAGAACTGTAGATCAACCAGAAACTCCTTTGGCTCTTCTTGGTTTTATTGTGTCTTTTGGAGACGACGTTTTATTCAATCTGCAAATTTCTCTACAAATTTTGTTAACAATATCAGTTTCAATTGCAAGCTGTGAACGGTCTTTCAGCAGATTGAAACTTATTTTGTCGTATTCGCGTGCATCAACGGGACAGGATCGTCTCCGTGATCTTGCACTTCTAAGTGTTGAAAGAGAAACATTGGAAAAAAACAGATTTTGATGACGTGTTAACCAGTTTACGACAGTGAAATTGAAAAAATGAATTTATTTTAGACTATGTAGATCATCTTTGACAGTAACTGAGTGGGACATATGCTCTATTTTGTATAGCTTTGCTTCTTCTTTAAATAAAATGTTCCATTAAAATTTGAATTTACATATACATATATTTTTGAATAAATAATAAAATATATAAATACATATAAATTTGAATTCACATATCGTCACGCTAATAACCGAATTGCGTAAGTCATTTTGGGCGGTTTTGAATTTTTCATAAAATAGGTATTTATGTAATGCTGCGCACCTGTCTGTTAACTCAGATTTTATTTTAAGAATTCCGAAACCCATAAAAATAGAAATTTTGTATGATATGCAAATTTGTTCAATTGTTCCGTCATAATGAATTATCATTGTTAACGCAGGACTATTGTGACGTCACAAAGGCAAAATAACCTAGGCGAAGGATTTTCGAGTTTTTGCATCTCAGATTCTAGCTTAGCGCTAATAATTTTTAATTTATACTACTGTATAGGAAGGCGTGCACTTGTGATATTTACTGTCTGAGTCCAATTCACCTTGGTTGACTTTTATATAAGAGTACATTACTGTTTTATTCTTTATATTTAACTTTAGTCTTATTTCGGTGATGTGCAGAGCGTGTTATATTGATGAAATATATATTTTTAAACATAAAAAATAATGTAATTGAAACAGATTAGCTATTTTGGGGATTTTGGATTGTTTGGTTTTCAGGACTGGTACATATAGACAAGTTGCAAAATTGCGTATGCCCTCTAGCCATAGACACATTTTTGCCTAAATCACAGTGTGCCATTATGACGTCACATGACTGCGTCATACAAATTAACTTAAATCCGGCTACGATCAAAAAGTTGAACTATGGCAAATTAAAGACTCTCAATGGCATAGCAATATCATTAGGAAGTTTTTTTACGTTTTTCTCAAAACAGCTAAAAATGACTTACGCAATTCGGTTATTAGCGTGACGAAATATAATTTTTTTTTACATATACAATTAAATCCAATAGAAAACATGATTAAACGTGGGGGCCGGGGCGCCAATTTTATATTTTGCCCCGGGCGCAAAATATGCTGGCTACGCCTCTGCTCAGACATATATATATCAAGCGCGATTGTAAACATTGTTGTCTCTTTTGGTAGTTTTGCGAGTTACTTTTCAGTTTTTAGTTGTTTTCAAAAATAGTTGAAACTAAAAGGACTTAATTATCATTGTGACTTCTGAGTACCTTTAGTAGGGGTGGGCATTTCGAATCGAATAGTAAGTTATTCGAATCGGTTCAGAGCTGAACTTCGAATCGCCGCCTTCTTGTTTTTAATTTTCCGCTAATGGTCAAGGTAAATTCCCGTTTTTTTTCACTGGAGTCATATTTTTTCAACTTAATTCTAGCATATATATGACTATTTCCTGTAGTGAGTTATTCTGTGGGAACGCTCAGTAATCTCTCTGAGTGATTTATTCTATGTCTTCAGTCAGTAATTCATTTGAGGACCCCTTACTATGATAAAGTCGCTTACAATTATATATTTTCGAGATTCGATTCGAAAAAATTATTCGATTCTATTCTGAAATCACAAGGTATTCGAAAATGCCCAGCCCTAACCTTTAGTTTAGTTACAATAATCCAAAATTGATACCGCAAACACTGCGATAGACTAGCCTAAAATGGCACGTGGTTCATTGTTTTGCATAAAAATGGTAGGTTGAACATGTGAGCCAGTTTGTAAGCGATAACTCTCTAAAACACTCTTAAATTCAGCGTTGGATAGTAGTAGATAGTACCTTTAGTTTAGTTACAATAATCCAAAATTGATACCGCAAACACTGCGATAGACTAGCCTAAAATGGCACGTGGTTCATTGTTTTGCATAAAAATGGTAGGTTGAACATGTGAGCCAGTTTGTAAGCGATAACTCTCTAAAACACTCTTAAATTCAGCGTTGGATAGGTACAATCATTCAGGGTTCAATTCAAAGACCGGTGAAACATCCATTGTGATTCAATAATTCTATTTCGCATTTTTATTATGACGAAATAAACAAGTTTCGGTAAGACCATTGAAGTATGCAGCTATCAATCATTAATTCTGAACAAGGGCAGTTAAAGCGCATAGAATGAAGCACTTTTCATAAAGTAGTAAACCCATGCGCAATGTCCACGAAGCGTAAATGTGCGGAAGAGCACAGAATATTTAAGAGAAAGGGTGGGATCTGCATTTTGTGCGAAATTATAATAACAAGGTTCAGCGTCTCATATGCTGTGCGATTATTGCTGTTCGAAAGGAATACAACATCCGCACATGAAAAAATACTATTTCTATACTGAAACAATTCGTCACGAAAAGGTATCGCAATTAAAATTTTCACTGATGAAATAGAGAAATTTTTTCTCCGACATAATTAAAACTTGTGAAGCCTCGGTGAAAGCGAGCTTTGTCATGGGTGAGATGATTGCGAAATCGTCGCGTTTTTGCGTTGATTTTTAACGGAGAGTATATTTTAATGGCTTGTGAAGTAACATCAGCAATTTTTTTCAACAATTAAAGTTAACAAATCACCCTTTCGCACACGACTAATCGACGAGCATTTGCATGCTATCTTAAGACTAGCAAACCAACGCAATGTTTCATGTCTCGTTAGGTTAAAGGTAATTCAAGTGTAATTTTAACAAAAGCATTTCTTTCGTTATTTTGTTTGTATCAATTTTGTACCTAATTTGTTAGTTTGCGGCCCGCGTCGACAATGAAGTTCAAAAATTGGCCCGTGACCTATTTTGAGTTGAAGACCCCTGGTATATATATATGGTTCCATTACATTTGAACCCACGTACATTTGAACCCACGACAACTGCACCTGCATACTATTGCACCTATGGATTTTTTTTGTCGTACGGATATTTGAACCCATACTAACCCTAACCCATGAGGTTTAGCACCCACATATAGATTGAACCCACGGATATACACATGGGTTCAAATGTACGGTCACCTATATATATATATAGATATGTTAAAGTGGAATTAGTTTTCGAGTTCCAGAATACAGGTTGAAATAAAGTGAGAAAACTATTTTGATGACAGCATCAACAACTTATTATATATATGTATAATATTTAAATGCAAAAAATATTCTTATATATATTAAGATTGCCCTTCTACACAAAAAGTTACTTTGGATGATTGTTTCGAATTCACTTCGAAAAATGATAACTTCAGATGAACGTTGACGTTACTATCAGCTCCATTTTCCAAACCCCACAATTTCTTCATTTTGTTTATGCTTTCATCTAACAGATCGGGTTCATGATGCATTTCCATCCATTTTGAAAACTCATTGTACTCAGGAATACCCAAAATGTATTTTCTCAACTTATCCAATGGCAATGTGACAGTACCAACCAAGTCGTCATTCCTGAACTTTTTCACGCCTGATATTTTTTGAAAAACGTTTGGTAACCGCGAACAAATCTCATATATCGGCGCAGAATTGGTTTTGAACCAGTGTTTTGCTTGTTTTAGGTATTTTGCAAAGACTGGCATTCCAGAATCACATCCATGAATTTCGCTTCGTAACAAAGTGATGCCAGCAAATTCAAAACTAGTAATAATTGCACACCCCGACAATTTCAAAACTCTTTTACATTCCTCTGCAAAATTTTCAACGCTCATGAAATGAATAAAAAACACGCTCCATATTAGATCTACCGTGTTTTCAAGAGCCGGCATATTGATCTCATATCCAATGATGTAGTGAATGTTGTCACTAACATTTTTCTTGTTGGCCAAATTTATTTGTTAAATCCAATGATCTCTTTAAAATGTTTAGCAAACATTGGGGTATTACCACCGCCACCACACCCCGCGTCCAGCATCAGATCATAGCGTCGTTCGCGTGTCTGGTTCGGGTCAAGTTGAACTAAACAATCAATTGCATACTTTCTTATAATATCTGGATATTCGATCATGCCACGCTCGAATTTCTTAACAACATCTTTTTTTTTAAAATAATCTTGCATCCATTCAAGACAGCCGTGTAGGATATTTTTTGACAATTTCGATATGCTTCAATACAATAGATATAATTGAGATAAATATTTTTTTGGAACACATTGTCATTGCAAAGGAGTACAGTGATATGAATACGCCACCAGCATTTGATAGATATATATTCACCAAGCGAGCTAAATAACCAAGAACGACAGCGTTGTTCAGAAAGAAAAGGTGGCCAAAATAAGACTGCTAAAAATACTCATCTTTCTGACGAGTATCTGATGCAAGGTAATAATCTACCTGCTAGACCAGTGATTCCCACAACCTGTGGTACGCGTACCACTACTACTGGTCCACTAGTGGCACGCGGAATCTTTTCAAGTGGTACGCGAGCAGTTTGAAATACTGCAACAATTAACTTTTGAGTTGGCTGAAATTATGGCGACAACGGGTTTATAGCGCAAGCAGGTCTTGTCTTGAGATCGCCCTCGACCGCTACTGCCCACCTAAAACGAAACGAGACGATGGACAGCGCTTACGGCAGTCAACGCAAATTAATACGTTGTTACTGCATAAAATTATTACGTTGAAATTTTGCACAAATATCTAAAATGGATGTAGCACCACATAAAATACTACCATAGCCCGTTTCTCGTGCCATTGTTCTCCACCACAAAAAGGATTTTGTCGGTGGTACGCGGCCAGAGTAAAAAGAACAAAAGTGGTACGCGGCCAGTCAAAGGTTGAGAACCGCTGTGCTAGACCTATTATTTTATACGCCTACCACGCCCAATATCCAATTTACAATAATCTAGATCAGTGGTTCTTAAACGGGGGGGGGGGGGGGGGGGGGGGGGGGGGGCGCGAGATGCTCACAGGGGGGGCGCGAGAGGTCACAGGATGGAATCGGAAATTTACATGTAAAGGCTCCTGAAACGGTCTCCACGTTTGTTAAAAATACCGGCTTTTTCGTAGTATAATACATTTTTTTGTCTCGTAATAACTACAAGAATTCAAAATGTTTCTCTATTTTAATTCATTTGTGTTCAAGGTAACTCGCGGTTGCGGCGACTCATGTCAAAATGAACTCATTACCGATCTAAAATACCACGCCAATCCGCGGAAATATTAAAGTGTGATCAACTGCCCGAATATATTTAGTTTTGATATATATATATATATATTGCACTCATGCGAATTCGTTTTCTTCATTAGAAAGATCTGGTATAATATCCCAGAAAGTATATTTAATTTAGTACAATTAAAATACATATTAATCGACTCGAAATCCCCGCGGTACGGATCCTGGGTCAGTCCTCGAGATTACGCCAGTCGTTATAAGAGCCGACTTTGTCTACGGATATGTAATGGTTTTGCTGTTGAATAAAATATTCAATCAGTGATCGATATACTTATTTAAAATGGTTGCTTTATTTATTTAATTGTGATGAATTAAATCTGCGATTGCGTCGATAAAATAAAAGCACCACTACTCCAAAATACCACGGTAATCCGCAACCATAAAAATGTGTGGCAAAGTTCCCGATTACATTTTGATTTGATTTGTATTCTTGCCAATTTCACCATTATGAGCTGTCCCTGCTACTCTTACTCCGCTCTATCGCAATGCTCGATTAATTTTAACACCGTTACAGAAATTTCTTAGTCTGCGATCAAATTCCATGGTGTAAAATTTATTTCAAGTCGGTAGTTTTGGAACACTACTGGTGTGCCGCAGGCACAAGGAATTGATAAGATTTGCAATGTCTAAGAAAGTGTTTTTGATCTGTCGCAGTCCACCTTAAAATAAAACTCATGTTGTTTTCCGTTTTATTTTTAGTATTTTATATCCTCGCTTTTACAATAAAGAAATATTTGGTGGCAGATTCACTACTTTATTCTATCTTTAGCATCTCGTCGCTGATGATTATATAATAAAAACTAACTCGTTTTCCTCAGAGGTGTCATGGTTCCATTCGAGAACAAAAAAAGTAATTATAATCGTCTTCGCGACACAAGAATATGTCGAGGGAAATGAGAATAAACACCGAAATCAAGATTTTCACGGTTTAAATAGCACGCCACGCTAACGAAAACATTCGAGATTTAAACAAAATGCAAACGCAAACGC
This sequence comes from Styela clava, assembly GCF_964204865.1. Lineage (NCBI taxonomy): Eukaryota > Metazoa > Chordata > Ascidiacea > Stolidobranchia > Styelidae > Styela > Styela clava. The sequence goes on along the minus strand of NC_135259.1, from coordinate 8,777,580 downwards.
CTTATCGACTTTATTTTTCAGCGGTCAAGGGCCGGGGAAACGTCCACATGCATAATAACTATTAAAAACTGCTTTTAAATTTACATAAATTCATTTGTACTTCTTCATTTTGTTTGAAACATTAAGCAGCCAGGAAGTCTGTAATTGTTGCATATTTTTAACACACAGTAAATAATTTTGGCATCGCTCAATGGTGATGAAGTAAACAATTGATTGAAATTCACGTGTCTTATGTAAACGTTTAAGAAGAAAATACATTAGAGCATAGGTTTGTTGTGTGTTTAGTTTTACTTGAAAATTAGTTTGACTTTACCAGATATTGCAAAGTGAGGGGGAAAACGAGAATGTAAGATGACCAACCACTATTTGGCTTTATACATACGACAGTGAATGGCGAAGTTGTACTCCGAAGCGTTTTATGCCTAAACAATCCGAGCAATGACCCTATGAGACCAACACTCTTATAGCGCCATTTTAATATATAGCAACCTGCCCATCACAAAAGCATTTTTTCAAAGCAAAAAGGGGGGGGGGGCGCGAAGTTTATAAAATTTTTCAAAGGGGGCGCGGCTCAAAAAGTTTAAGAACCACTGATCGAGATCTTTCCAATCTAGCCTTATACCTATACTTACGAGAGTCACATTTTTTTTATTAAAGAATAAAACATATTTCAAGTGAATACGTCATGGTCGCATTTATATAGTTACTCCGTATTCGCTTTTTTATATTGCAAGCCAAAAATTGGATGTGATGCTTTCAGTAACAAATCAAACACAGCATCCAATTTACAATATTCTAGATCTTTCTAAACTAGCCTTATACCTATATTTATGAGAGTCACATTATTTCTATCAAAGAATAAAACATATTTCAAGTGATTACGTCATGGTCGCGTTTTTTTTTATTCTATTGTAATCCTATTCTATTTAGCTAAGTAACTCAATTTTAACGTAACAATACGTAAATCATCCGTTTTCTGTGATAACACAATCTATAGTCTTATTGTGCGCTGTAATGGATGAGATGAATGATACCGTATCGAAAAATCGTTTATATTCGTTACGCCGCAGATATCGTGATATATGTTTGGGCCATCAAAGATCTTTGCGGGCCGCAAAATATGCATCGACGGGCCGCAAGTCGAGAACCCCTGTATCAGGAAATTGAAATGTCTAATTCCGTTATTCTATTCTCGGTAATACTGGTAATCTATCACAAGCAGGTTTTGTATATCCATTCTGAAAAGTTTCCTACGCCTCAACCTAGATTGTCTGAAAGAAATGGTTATGTTTGGTTACAATGGTTACAGCACGGGGATTCAAAATCTTCACGTTCACAGTTTGTTGTACTTGCAGATGAAGAATGCAAAAAAAAACGGAAAATGTGAGGACATTGAATTTATTCTATTTTCATACTAGGTAACCATCGATTTTTGATATTTAACATGGATATATATCAACAAATTTTCTTCACGAAACATGTCCTTCAGCGCATATCATACAAAATACAAGATCTTTTAAATATCTTGTCACAACGATTTGATATCATGCATTTTTTTCACATATACAGCAGAAAACAGGATTTAGGTATTTAGTCAGGTGGTTTGGCGATGAGCATGCTCGACATCACATTGCATTTTAATTTGTATTGGCTTTTTAAGTTCAATGATTAATCCAGCGGTTTCCAAACTTTTTGTTCATGCGGCGCCAAATTATCACGGAAAAAACTCACGGCGCACTTATACGAAAAAAATGCAGTTTTTCAAATAAAACTCAATTTTGTTATCGCTAATGTGTACTTTATGTATTATAAAGTTTTAAAACACGTAGGCATCAGGAATATAAGCAAAAGGTCAACGCTTCTTCCTCATCTCCGCTCGTTTTTCCTTCGCAATGATGGAAAAATCAACCATATTCGCTTTAACTCTGTTCAGTAGATATATGAACTGCATCTCACGTAATTGCACCAAGTAGTTTATCCCTCTATTGTTACGTAACATTAGAGGCAGACACTACGTAACAGGAAGTAAACGACATAAAAAGAAATTTATTGATTTATATACACAACATTTAAAATAGGGATCAAAAGAACATTTATAATGCACACGACGCACTAATGCGCCGCGGCCCACCCTTTTGGAACCGCTGGAATCTATTGTTCCGAAGAGAATAGAGTTTTTCAACAACAGCATTCACCTCAACAACAACAAGAGTAATAGCAACATGAATTATGAATTTAACATAACGATCTACAAGTCCACTTCGTGTAAAATGGATGCATTTTTTTCAATTTTCAGCTTATGTACATGTTTCAATCCCAAAATGTTCCTGAAATAATGAGTGGTAATTCAGGGAAATTCTGGTCTCAAAATATTGAATTCAGCCCCAAAATCCTAGTCCAAATACAATTTTAATTTTTTATTACGTGCTCACCACAAAACATAACATGGTCCAAATTGCTTTCTGACAAATTCTGAAAACTATTATTTAAAATACCATGACAGTTGGCTAAAATCAAGTTAAAATATGTAAACCAAATGCCTATGATGGAAGACATCCAAATTTCTATGCGATCGCGGCAATGGTAATAATCCCATGTCGCGTGAATTTAATTAAAATTATAAAAGAAACTCTTAACATGATAAGATTAAACACTTCATTGATTTTATCCTAACGAAAATTTCTAAATATTATCATGCAAAGAAAAGTTAAATTTTCATGATCGTTGCATCAAGTTCACTTCGAAAAACGAAGCGCGAAAAATGATACCTTCAGAAGAACGATGACTTCATTATCATCCTTATTTTCTAAATTCCACATTCTCTTCATTTCTCTGATGCTCTGATTTAAAGGATCGGGTTCATGATGCATTTCCATCCATTTTGAAAACTCATTCCACTCAGGAACACTCAAAATGAATTTTCTCAACTTATCCAATGACAATGTGATGGTACCAACCAAGTCGTCTTTCCTAGACTTTTTTACGCCTGATATTTTTTGGAAAACGTTTGTATACCGCTGAATAACCTCATATTCTGTTGCAATATGACTTTTGAACCAGTCAGATGAGTTCTTAAGGTATTTGGCAAATGCTGGCATTCCAGAATCACATTCGTGGATTCCGCTTCGTAAAACGGTGATATCAGCATAGCTAAAGCCAGCAACTATGGCACATCCCGTTGGTTTCAAAACTCTCTTACATTCTTCTACAAAAGTTTCAACGTTCATGTATTGAATAGAAAACATGCTCCATATTAGATCTACCGTGTTTTCACGAGCCGGCAGTTTGTTTTCATCTCCAACAATGTATTGAATGTTGCAATGAACATTTTTCTTGTTTGCCAAATTTATTTGTTTTTTGCTTTTGTCAAATCCAATAATCTCTTTAAACTGTTCAGCAAATATGCTAGTATGATGACCGTTACCACAACCTGCGTCCAGCATTAGGTCATAACGCCGATTATGTGTCTTGTCTGGATCGAGTTGAGCTAAACAATCAATTATATATTTTCTTAAAACATTTGGATATTCGACCGTGTTCTCCTCAAATTTCTTAACTGCATCTTGCTTTTCATATAATCTAGCCTCCATTTAAAACGGCTTTAAGATATTTTTGACAACAGCTCTATGCTTCAAAACGATAAATATTGCAGCGGTACGACTTTACCGGAATATGTGCTCGCCACTAATATAATGATGATTAGTTCAGAAGATCCCGTGTGCTGCAAAGCCACACAAATAGGTTGAAGTACACGATGCAAACAAAGAGAATATATTAAATAGTGTAAGATCCACGCCCAAAGCAGATAAAATAAGAGCGACAAAATACGGTCCTTACTCAGCGACAGCAAAATGATCGATCGCAGCACAGTTCACATATGCAGTGGTGGTTGGAGTCGAGAAACATGAGACATTAAGGCAGGATCCACACACCAATGCATATGCAATACCTAGACAAGAAATATGAATAAAATACAAAACAATAAAAAAAAAATAGGTCCAGTCCCGCCACAATCCCCCCCCCCCTTTTTTCTTTAGAGGTTATTCACAAAAAATTTACTCTACAAAAAAGTAAAAACATTCCATAAGAAAATTATTAAACACATTAAGGACACAAAACTCGTAGAAAACACAATATGTATGTCAATCAGTAGGTATTAGCAAAATATGGAACATAGGGGAACGAAATATGAAACAGTAGAAAGCATTCCTGAAAGTATGGCAAATATAAGGCATACTATTTACAAAATAAACAATAAAAATACAAAATTAAATATACCCTAACTAAAAATAATTACTAACTAGTCCTACCTAAGTATATAAATTATAGCAAAATTCCCATTGTATTTTAAACAAAATGTTACCAAGCACGGGAGGTCTGTATCTTGGCCTACCAGAACGAGTAAAAGCCTGATTTGCGCCAGACTCTTCAACAGGCAAATCAGAATTGAAATTAACTTTCGGTTCAAGTCTAACAGGAATAGTAACATCCTGTACATCGTCATTAGAAACAGCAATATTGTCTGGGAAATCTCTATTAATAGCATCACAATCCTCAATCAAATATAACCAAGATGATCAACGTGAGCTATTCTAAAACAATTACCAGTGTTAATGTTCCTAATACGATATACAAAATGTGAAAAACAATCTAACACTTCAAAAGAACCTATTCAACCAGTCGGAAGTTTTCTACTCTTAGGAGGATAAAAATATCAAACAAGATCACCAACATTAAAAGACAAAAGCTTGACAGTTGCATTAAAATTACGTTTCTATCGAACGGCAGATTTACCTAACTGTTCACGAGCAAATTCAAAAGCTTCAGATGTAGCATTATCAAACCATTCAAGAAATTCACTTAGGAACATTATGATCAGGAGGTTTACCAAAAAGTAAATCAGTCGGCAACACGGCCCAACATTAAACGATTCGGAGTAAAGCCTGTACTTTCATGCACAGTAGATCTATAAGCCATTAAAAGATAGAGAATGTGTTCTTCCTAGTCTGTACGGGTAGAATCCACAAACGCTTTAGGCATCTGCTGCAAGGTCTTATTCATTCTTTCACATAGACCATCCGATCTAGGATGATAAGGAGTCGTACAGGTTTTATCAATTTCAAATAAGGAACACATATGCTTAAACAAATGAGATTCAAAATAAACTCCTTGGTCACAATGAATAATTCGTGGAATACCCTATCTCAGGGGTTCCCAAGCTTTTTTTATAACGACCCCTATAACAACTTTCAAGGGTCCAGTGCGACCCCAGGTCAATATATATATATTTGATGAAACTTTGGAGCTTCTTTCATTGGACTTTTGAGTTTGGTCATGTGGTGATATTAAGTAAAATAAGCTAAAACCAAACAGTGATGTCGCAATAAGCACTTACATTTTCTATAGCATAAGCATATAGCGATGCTTATGGGCATGTTTTACAGTAAGCCATGGTACAAGCTGCTAAATTTAACATGATTTATCAAATCTTAGATGTTTTGTACATTCATCCTCCACCATACCTCAGCGACCCCATGACCTGTTTGCGACCCCACCTACTTATCACTCCGACCCAATTTGGGGTCGCGACCCCTGGATTGGGAACCCCTGCCCTATCTGCTAAAAAAAGTCTGTTACAAGTACATCGGCTGTTGTACTGGCCTTTTGATTAGGCAAAGGATAAACCTCAACCCATTTAGTAAAATTGTCTGTGTCTACTAAAAGATGTTCATTGTCCCGTTCAGTTTTAGGTAAAGAGCTCACGAATTCGAGACTAATTCTGAGAAGTGGCCTGGTACAAATCATTTTACGCATTTCTGCACGTCTTTTCCCATGAGGGGATTTGGTAGCAGTGCAAGCTTTACAATAACGACACTAAGAAGATAATTGACTGTGTATTCTAGGCCAATAAAATCATTCCCTCATTTATTTTTATAAATTCGTTCTTTACTCAAATGTCCACCAGTACGCAACTCGTGGATTTCGCGACGCGAAACTAAAAGTAAAACGATTCGAAAAATGGATTTTCCTATAGGCGCGGATGGCAAAAACTCGCGATGAAGTACCCCATCGATGACTCTCAATAACTTCCACTGGCTGCACAAAATTCGAAAAAAAAACGAAAGTTCTGCAGCTGGAGGTGGTTGATCCAATGTTTTCTTCATTGTCAGTACTTTAGAGATTTTTACCGTCCTTCATCTGCATCTCACGCATATCAGTCGGTGAATACGAAGCGAGCCATTCCATAGAATTACCATGACTCGGTTGCAAAGCAGCAACTTTGACAGTTTCCAATTCACACGGCTGATCACCATTCTCACAAATAGTGCAGGAATCACGCTTACATCGGCGACAAATACGACTCAAGCCATCAGCATTGCCATGCTTGGAACCAGCACGATGTTCAACTGTAAAACCATAAGTATCGAAAACGGATACCCAACGAGCTGCAATGCCTTCTGGATCCCTAAAATTCAAAAGCCAACGTAATACGGAATGATCAGTTCGTAGCTTAAAATGTCGACCCCACAAGAAATGACGAAAATGTTTAAAACTCCCCATGGCAATGCAAAAAGTTCTTTATATGTAGCACAATATCTCTTCTGTGCCTTGTTCAGGGTAACACTGGCAAATGCAAGAAACTTTCCTTCACCATTCTGCATTTGACTCAAAACTGCGCCAGCTCCGAACCCAGAACAATCAGTGTCCAGTATAATTTCGTCTCCATCTTCCTGTGGAAATGATAACAAAGAAGCACGAATTTTAAAGGTTCTTTCAAGCGAAGTAAAGCGACATCACACTGCTATGTCCAATCAAATTCTATTTTTTTCTTCGTCAGATGAACAAGAGGATGTGCAATTAGAGAGAAATCTTCAACAAACTGTCGGTAGTAATCACAAAAACCAAAAAATGACTGCAATTCCTTGACATTAGCAGGCTTAGGTCAATCGCGAATAGCAGAGATCTTGCCATCGCTTCAGCTTATACCATATTCAGATATTACATGTCCCGAATATTCCACTTTACGACGAAGAAGTTTACACTTCTCTGGCTTGAATTTATGTCCAGCAGCACGAATTCTTGCAAAAACTTCACGTAGGCTAAGCTGCTTACGGCCAGATCAAAGCTTTCCCCCTATGACAAATTATCATCTAAAAATGCGAGGCAAATTTTTCATAAAGTCCCAGCCAAAACTTTGTCGATTAAACGTTGAAAAAGCAAGCCCGAGAACACAAAACTGGAAATGAATATTTCCAAACTGATAGCTGTTTTTTCCCAATCTAGGTCGAGCTCACTTGCCAGTACCCACTCGTCGAGTCGAACGATGAAAGCCACTTTGCTTTACCCAACGCATTCGAAATATCATTTATTCTTGGCAAACTGTAGGCATCTTGAATTGTTACAAGGTTCAAAAATCTGAAATCAATACAAAATCTAGAAGTTCCGTCCTTCTTAGGAACGAGAACAATAGGTGAATTGTAGGGACCTCCACTCGATTCTATTACACCTTGATCAAGCATGCTATGTACTTGTTTCTCTGCAATTTCCCTCTTTGCCAATCCCATACGTCGAGGTGGAACTTTAATTGGTTCAGATGTAGACGTTTTCATTTTATGTTTGTCTACAGACGTTCGTACCAGTTTGCCATCAGAACCAGCAAAAACATCCTGATATTCGACAAGCAAATCATGAACACTTTGACGTTGTTCATTCGTTAAATCTTCTGGATCGTCGACGAGTTTTTTCAAATGTTCAGGTAGTTCTCTGTTGTCCATGACATCACCAGGCATAACTGGTTCCAGAGAAGAGACAGTATGTTGCAATCAATACAGACTGTTGCTGGGGAATATTCCCACCGTCACGAGGAGTTTGGGCATTCCCACCCCAGGCAGAATTTTTTGAGCTACTCCCCGGTGAAAAATTTCCTACCGAGCCATGGACCGTTTGCTCAGCCGAATAGTAGAGAACTGCGAATTCTGTGGAACCTATTAACTATCACACTGAGAAGCTATATGACCTCTGCCATGAAATCTTTGGCATAGGTTTTTAGGGCAATTCCTATACGTATGTGACCCTCGGCACCACAGCCATAACAAGTAATACCTTCATTCCTACGACCACCCTTCTGATGAGAAAATCGGGGTCGATGACCATCGTCTAACATAGCACCAAATCAGTCGAGTATCTCCTCAAAATCATTCCTCAGCTTACTAAATTCAGATTCACACACACCATCATTATTCACAATAGCTACCATGGGCTTACCAGCACGATTACAACTAGGGGCACTGTGCGTAGCATCAATGGAATGACAAACATCAGCCACAGTAATTAATTTATCAAGGCTCTGAGTCTGCCTGATTACCAAAGTCTTACACACTCAGGAACACTGAAAATGTAAATTTTTTATTCATCTTGAATTGCACTAGCCAGAATATATATCGAATTCTAATTTATCAAGAGGCTTGAGTAGACAGAACGATCATGACAACCAAAAATAAGGTAATGTCATTGATCCCGTCATTGTCCTAATCGGCTTTAGACCAAATCACGAAATACAACATAAGGACATAATAGATTGGAACATATACCTTTTTTATACATCTATTCAAAATAGATACAATCCAATCATGCATTGACCAAAGACAAAAGTTACTGTAATACGCTATTTCAGTATTTTTGTTACTGTCTATAACAGGGGTCACCAACCCGTTGCCCGCGGGCACAAAATCGCCCGTGAAGACTCCATATGTCACCCGCAGGTCTGTTCCGAAATAAGCGTAATAACGGCGCTTATGAGTAAGCTACATCAATTAATTTTTGTCCCGCTATTCTTGTATTGATCACACTTATATGGGAACTGGGAAAGGCACTGGAGTATATTAATTATTGTAATAACCAACCTGATTTGACCTCAGTAATGTGACGGGTCATTTAATAGTCTTCCAATTTTGACATCACACAGAGTAATCGTAATCGCATTTTTTGACATGTACTTCACCAGGAACAAACACGAAACACGCCTTTCTGATGATCTGCAAGTCTCGCTCAGAGTTACAACAGCACCTCAGTACAACACTACAGTGTGACATTTTATAGTATAACTGTTAAGTCCATTTTATCTTAGGCTTGTGCAGAGTGTTTGTAAATAATCCAGGTACATTGTGGTTTCCTAGGATATTATATATAGTAGTGATCATTTTAAAATCAATTTGAAAACACTCAGTTTCAAAACGCAAGTGTCATTGATGGTTCCCGTACATTTGATCCCACGACAATTGCACCTGCATACTATTGCACCTATTGACATTTTTTGTTTGTTTTGCGGATATTTGAACCCATACTAACCCTAACCCCTGGGTTTAGCACTCGCATATAAATTGAACCCGCGGATATACACATGAGTTCAAATGTACGAAATGTACGTGGGTTCGAATGTACGTTCACCGTCATTGATAGAAATTTATTGCAACGTTGTAATAAACGTTTGGTTTTTTGAAGAATCCTAAAGATTATCAGTGGGTCTACTTGACTAAATACCAGTAATTATCAATAGTTGAAGCTTAATCGAGCAAACTGACTTTTTTAGAAGTGTGCATTGAACTGGTAGCCTTCGGCTTAATCTGTACCCAGAAAGTAGCCCTCGGCTTCAAAAGGATTGGTGACCCCTGGTCTATAACTTATCTACTTCCGAATTGATGACTCGTTTCAATTGTAGCGTACACCGGTATCGGTTACGTGTCGACCTGTACAACTGTAAAATTGTCTGAATGAGTTACCTGAAAAAAATATTTTGTGCCTCATATAAAATCCCAATGAATTCATAACCCGGTAGTTGTAATTAAAGTATTTTATAAAGTAATGTCTAAAATCGAGTAATGTCTAAAATCGAACTCAAAGCGATTACAAAGCTTGCAAATTGAATAATTCTGTTATAAGGTTGCATGTTACTACTACCTAATATCAGAATATTGAAATGTGTAATTCCGATATTCTGTTTTCGGTAATACTGGTAATCGATCACACGCAGATTTTGCATATTCATTTTGAAAAGTTTCTATGCCCTAAGGCCTAAATTGTCTAGAAGATTTATTGAGGTTATAAAATAAAAGTCAAGGCAAATACACACTTACATTAACAAAGCACAAAGATTCAAAATCGCTCACAGTTTGTCGAACTTGCAGATGAAAAATGCAAAAAGAAACGAAAAAGTTGGGGAAATTGAATTTATCACATTTTCATACTAAATAACAATCGATTTTTGAAATGTAACATGGACATGGACAACATTTTCTTCAGGAAGCATGTTTGTAAGCCCATATTATACAGAATACAAGATCTTTCAAATAACTTGCTTTATCGATTTGATATCAATGCATTTTTCTTAGGTATACAGCAGAAAACAGGATTTAGTTGTTTAGACCAGGGCTCCTCAAACTTTTGATGTTGCGGAGCCCTTGAATAGGTTGACTATTTTTCACGGAGCCCCAAAATAAATGGTAAAATTGTTATTTTTCGATTAACATTTCTGAGTAAGTTAAAAGTACTTTATTTAAATTAAATGTTAAATCTTTTTTAATAGGGTTAAAACAAGTCATAAATAAATCAAAATTTCCTAGATAAATTATATATAATAAAGCTGTAAATTTAACACTTGACAAACATATTAATAAACCAGGGGTCGAATTTTTTCTCTTTGACATTTTTGGAATACATAAAAGGCTTCTAATAACGTGTGCGATTGCATTTTGTTACCATAGCCGATTGTTTTCGTCAGCATGGCGTGTTTTTAAACAATAAACATCTTTACGCTGGTGTTTATTTTACCCCAAATCAAAAATTTCCTTTGGCGTATACATGTATTTTTCCACAATGACGAAGATAATTGCTTTTTGTTTTCGTGGAGAATTGTGAGTTCAATGTAAAAAACATGTTACCACATTATAGTCATCGGCGACAAAATGCTAAAAATAATAATTTAAAAAGATTTAAATCCGCAACTCAAATTTCTTGATTTAAAAGCGGCATTCTAAAATATTGAAACTAAAACTTAAAATGGAAGATCACACTATAAATTTGGTTTCAGCAGACTCACGTCAGATCAAAAACGCTTTTATAGATATTGTAAATCACAAAATTTGGTGTTATGTTAGGTTTTATTTGGTTAATCATCGTAATAACTGCGAAATTGAAACACAGTCAATTGTGCGCGCGATGTACGGTTTTTTCATACTGAAACTACCGACGGAGCCGCATGCGATAGAATAAATTTTAATCGTTTGTAATTTGTCCAGAACTTGTGATTGTGATTGGGGCGAGAGGTCACAAAATGGAATCGGATATTTACATGTAACGGCTCCTGAAACGGTCTCCGCGTTCGTTAAAAATAACGGCTTTTTGTGGTATAATTAATTTTTCTGTCTCGTAATAACTACAATAATTCAAAATGTCTCTCCATTTTAATTCATTTGTGTTCAAGGTAACTCGCGGTTGCGGCGACTCATGTCAAAATAAACTCATTACAGATCTAAAATACCACGCCAATCCGCGGACATATTAAAGTGTGATCAACTGCCCGATTATATTTAGTTTTGATATATATTGCACTCATGCGAATTCGTTTTCTTCATTAGAAATTTCTGGTATAATATCCCAGAAAGTATACTTAATTTAGTACAATTAAAATACATATTCATCGACTCGAAATCCCCGCGGTACGAATCCTGAGTCAGACCTCGAGATTACGCCACACGTTATAAGAGCCGACTTTGTCAATGGGTATGTAATGGTTTTCGTGTTGAATAAAAGATTCAATCCATGACCGATATACTCATTTAAAATGGTTGCTTTGTTCATTTAATTGTGATCAATTAAATCTGCGATTGCGTCGATGAAATAAAAGCACCACTACTCCAAAATATCACGGTAATCCGCAACCATAAAAATGTGTGGCAAAGTGCTCGATTAAATTTTGTTTTGTATTCTTGCCAATTTCACCATTATGAGCTGTCCCTGCAACTCCTACTCCGCTCTATCGCAATGCTCGGTTAATTTTTAACACCGTTCGAGAAATTCATTAGTCTGCGATAAAATCCCACGGAGTAAAATTCATTTCAAGTCGGTAGTTTTAGAACACTACTGGTGTGCCGCAGGCACAAGGAATTTATAGGATTTGCAATGTATAAGAAAGTGTTTTTAATCTAACGCGGTCCACCCCAAAACAAAACTCATGGTGTTTTCCGTTTTATTTTTAGTATTTTATAATCTCGCTTTTACAATAAAGAAATATTTGGTTGCAGATTCACTACTTTATTCTATCTTTAGCATCTCGTCGCTGATGATTATATAATAAAAAACCAACTCGTTTTCCTCAGAGGTGTCATGGTTCTATTCGAAAACAAAAAAAGTAATTATAATCGTCTTCGCGACACAAGAATATGTCGAGGGAAATTTCTGATTTAGGGAGAATAAACACCAAAATCAAGATTTTTACGGCATAGCAGGCCACGCTTACGAAAACAATCGAGATTTAAACAAAATGCAATCGCAAACGCCTTAGCGACTTTATTTTTCAGCGGTCAAGGGCCGGGGAAACGTCCACATGTATAATAACTATTAAAAAATGAACTGCTTTCAAATTTACATAAATTCATTTGTACTTCTCCATTTTGTTTGAAACGTTAGACAAGCCAATAAGTCTGTAATTGTTGCTTATTTTTAACAAACAGTAAATAATTTTGGCATCGCTCAATAGTGATAAACAATTGATTGAAATTGTACGTGTCTTATGTAAACGTTTAAGCAGAAAATACATTAAAGCATAGGTTTATTGCGTGTTTAGTTTTACCTAAAAATTAGTTTGACTTGCTATTGCTAACTGAGGGGAAAAACGAGAATGTATGATGACCAACCATTATTTGGCTTTATACATACGACAGTGTATGGCGAAGTTGTACTCCAAAGCGTTTTATGCCTTAACAATCTGAACAATGATGCTATGAGACCAACACTCTTATAGCGCCATTTTAATATATAGCAACCTGCCCATCACAAAAGCATTTTTTCAAAGCAAAAATAGGAGGGGGGCGAAGTTTGTGAAATTTTTCAAAGGGGGGCGCGGCTCAAAAAGTTTAAGAACCACTGCTTTATATCCTCGCATTGGTCATGGATTGAATATAACAGAAATTTCGTTATCCATTTTTTTTCAATCGCGGAGAATGTTGCGCGCAAATTTCTGATTCGAATTTTGAATCTCTTCCCTCTTAAAAATCCTGGCTGCGCTCCTGCTTATAAACAATTTTTCGCCTCTTTCCACATTTCGAGGTTATATATTTGTCAAATTTTATTAAAGCTGTTATTGCTTCTTTAAACAGTTACAAAATTAGCCAAGTCAGTATTTTGAAAAGTAATCACATAGCTCGCGGAGCCTCTGGGTTTCTCTCGCGGAGCCCTGGGGCTCCGTGCGCAGCACTTTGAGAACCTATGGTTTAGACGAGTGGATGGTCGATGAGCATGCTCGACATAGCATTACATTTTTATCTCACTTTTATGGCATATTAGGTTTGAGATTAATTAATTTATTGTTTTGAAGAAAAGTGAGTTTCTTTTAACAACAACATTCACCTCAACAACAACAATAGAATTCATAAAAACTATCTACAAGTCCACGTTGTGTCAAAATGGATATATTGTCCCAATTTTCAGCTCATGTACATGTCTCCATCCAAATAAATTCCTGAATTGTTGGGTGATGATTCCGAGAAATTCTGGTCTCGGGATATCTATTCCAATCCTAATGTCCTAGTCAAATTACTACGCACGCAACTGACTTTCAATTTTCATTTTAAGTAAATTTTTATTACGTGTTCCACAAGGCATTGTCAAGTTGTTTCTGACAAATTCTGAAAACATTTGTTTATAATAACATGACAGTTGGCTAAAAACAAGTTTATAATATATATACAAAATGAATATGACGGAAGACGTCCAAGTTTTTATGTGATGGTGAAAATGGTAACAAACTCATGTCAGGTGAATTCATTTAAATCATTGCAGAAATGTTTAACATGATAAGATGCAGATGCAACACTTTATTAATTTTATTTTAACAAAATAAAAATAAAATGCTGAAGAATAGTAATCGAAGAAAAGTTGAATTCTCATGATTGTTAAATCAAGTTCACTTAGAAAACTGAAGCACAAAAAATGATAACTTCAGAAGAACGATGACTTCCTTATCATCTTTATTTTCTACACTCCACATTTTCTTCATCTCTTTAATACTCTGATCCAAAGGATCGCAATCGTGATGCATTCCCATCCATTTTGAAAACTCATTCCACTCAGGAACACTCAAAATGTGTTTTCTCAACTTATCCAATGACAATGTGATGGTACCAACCAAGTCGTCTTTCCTAGACTTTTTTATGCCTGATATTTTGTGAAAAACGTTTGTATAACGCTCACAAACCTCATATTCTGCTGCAAAGTGACTTTTGTACCATTCAGATGATTTCTCAAGATATTTGGCAAATGCTGGCATTCCAGAATCACATTCGTAGATTCCACTACGTAAAAAGTGGATATCAGCAAAGTCAAAGCCAACAATTATGGCACATCCCATTGGTTTTAAAACTCTTTTACATTCTGTTACAAAAGTTTCAACATTCATGTATTGAATCGAAAAGAAGCTCCATATTAGATCTACTGTGTTTTCAGAAGCTGGCATTCTGTTCTCATCCGCAACAACATATTGAATGCCGTCATGACCATTCTTCTTGTTTGCCATATTTATTTGTTCTTGGCTTTTGTCAAATCCAATAATTTCTTTGAAATGTTTAGCAAACATGCTTGTATGACCACCGTTACCACAACCCGCATCCAGCATCAGGTCGTAACGTCGATCACGCATCTTGTCTGGGTCGAGTTGAACCAAACAATCAATTGCATATTTTCTTATAATATCTGGATATTCGAACATGCCTTCTTCAAATTGTTCAACGACATCATGTTTTTCATAAAATCTAGCCTCCATTTAAGACAACTGTGTTAGATATTTGACGATATAGGCTGAAAAACAATATAGAAATAACCAAGATAATGAATTTATTGGAACGCAATTTCATTGCTATAGGAACTAGGAAGGGTAGTCTACTCAATGGAATACACTAATTTTTTATTTCAGCAGTGACGGCCCTTCAAAACCTTTACAGTATTAACTTGAACAATTTAGAATTACATTTAGGTTAGCTAATAACGTTACGTCTGTCAGAACATTCAATCAAGATTTTGATTTTTAAAGGCTGACGTCGAAGGGTCAGAATTACTGTGAAATATAATTTTTTAAAAAAAAAGTACTTTTTTAAAATGTAACGTGGACCATTGTAACGAATCATCGATGTTTTTGTCCAAGATAAAAGAACTTAGACCCAAATCATTAACTCAAACAAAACTAGGTTAAATTTAACTTTTTATACCAAACTCAGCTCATGGGATCCGATTGACGATGACAATATTTCATGATATCGAAATAGCGCATCTGATAGCGTTTTGAAATTGTTTGTAAACTTATTGAATATTGCAACAAAGGAAACCCTGATACCAATATAGCAAGTTAGAATACGTATGTGAATCGCAGTATCCCTGTTTATTTGAAAACAAGCAATCTATCCTACAGATTCTTGATACAAACAACACTCCGCACATGAGGTTTATTTATCTGGAAATGATATTTTATGGCCTTCAATTGCACTAGCTAGAATATATGTCAAAATATTATTTACCTACAGGCTAAACAGAACGACCTTGATATTCAGATATACAGCGGCCCATGTCAGTGATGCAGTCATTGTCATTATCGTCCTTAGACCAAGTCACGAAATACACCATAAGTTATAGATTGGAACATCATGAATACACAAGATGACTATGATGAACGACGTCCAAGTTTTATGTAATTGAGGCATTTGTAACAAAGTTATGTCGGGTGAATTCAAAGCATCAAAGAAACGCTTAACATGATAAAATGCAACACTTTATTATTTATATTTAAAGTGAGAAAAAGAAATTCCTATCATGCCGTGAAAAGTTGCTCTGAATTCTCATGATCGTGACGTCAATTTCTTTGTGAAAACCCAAGCGCGAAAATGATAACTTCAGAAGAACGATGAATACATTATCATCCTTATTTTCTAAACTCCACATTCCTTTCATTTCTATAATGCTATATTGCATGATGCATTTCAATCCATTTTGAAAACTCATTGCACTCAGGAACACTCAAAATGTAAATTTTTTATCCAACTTGAATTGCACTAGCCAGAATATATATCGAATTCTAATTTATCAAGAGGCTAGAGTAGACAGAACGATCATAACAACCAAAAATAAAGTACCTCATCATGTCATTGATCCCGTTATTGTCATTATCGGCTTTAGACCAAATCACGAAATACAACATAAGTTATAGATTGGAACATATTTCATGCAATGACGTGTTTATAATAGATACACAAAAAGACTAAAAAAAGGCAGAAATGTTTAGAAATATTTATCCATTGTAATCGATTCAATTGTATAATTATATATTCGTAAATATTGTATTATGTTAGTGTAGAAGTTTTAAATACGAATTGATCAAAGGCGCAAAAAGACCGCTGAAGTTATTAGCGCCACAAACCATATAACAACAACAACAAAAAGACTACGATGAACGACGTCCGAGTTTTATGTAATTGCGCCATTTGTAAAAAAAATCATGTTAGGTGAATTCAAAGCATTAAAGAAATGCTTAACATGATAAGATGCAACACTCTATGAGTGTCTCAAAAATGTCTTGTCCCACGTGTCACACTTGTTCCAATTGTTTCCATTATATCGTTATTATGAATTACTTTTGGCCAAAAAACGTTTATCCTGAGAAATTTTGCATCCGCGGAAATTTTCGTCAGCGATTAGTTTTATCAAAAATCATGCTTTGGCTTTAGATACAACCTTATTCCCCTTTGATCCTGGATATGGCCCAACAATCACAGGAAATGGTTACAAAAACCCCGCCATTTGGATCGGACTTGATGATAGAACGTACTTTTTCGTTGTATCAAATAAATTTAATACCTGGCTGATTAGCGTTATTGTAAATACTATTATTGGAAAAAATTATTATTGTAATACTGTTATTTTATCATCGTAAACAATACAAATGGAACCTATTCGTTAACTCTATACAAATGAAATGTTTTGTCTTTGCCAATTTGTATATTTGTACAGAAAATCGGCGGTTGCCAATCTTTGACGGCCCTGTCACATACATACCGCCTCCTGCGTGCATAAGGGTGGCATAAAAAATATATTCTCTTGAACACATTTCTATCAATATAATCGGGGATTTTTGTTAACTACCGATTTGAGATTAGTTCACATCAAACATTTTTAATAATAGTCTTCTATTGTCTCAGTCGGAGGATATCGATATTTGGGCACACTGGCGTAATTCATCAAATTCCAATTTCATAATCTTTAAAGATCACAACAATATTAATATAAAAATCTAGTTAAAATATATTTCAAGCGTTGTACGTAGTTTGAAACAGTGGTCGCAGTCTTCGGAAAGCAGTGCAATGTCATATCGTTAGATGGACCATGCAATAGGACCATGATATTTGCTTATCTTAAATTTGGATACGGTAAGATAAAACGATATAAGTTTACGCAAAATAATATTCAACAGAGAATATTTATCGTTAATCAATATCTAACATTAGAATTCGTTTGCGTTATATAGTTGAGTTGGACTTGTATCCCCTATACTTATCAACGACGTGTGTATTACCCGATTAAAACTCGGTCTGAGATAGAAATGCAGTCCCAACATTTCTATATCGGAAATAACAACAAAAGTTTCAACTCAAATAACTGCAAAAGCGAGAAAAAAAGTGCGAACCGCTCACATCTACGAAAAATTCCAAATTGCATAATTATATTTTCCATGACGAATTTTTCTGAAGTATCCCCACAGTACTTTTTACAGATTTTTCTATTGCGATTCTGCTTTCTCCAAGTTGAAATCATCTAGATTGAACGTTTCATTCGATATCAAATAGTTCAACATTGCCTGAGTCAAAAAATAACCAATTGATTATTGAACGACATTGTTTAATTAATTATTGTTTCTGTTTGGAATATCCTTTTTGGGTAATAATCAGGCGTCAGTTTAGCTGTAAAACCCTTTTACTTTAGACCTGCAAATCTGCCCAAGATAAGTACAATGTACATAAGTACATGTATTCATTTTAAAATTATTTGATTATGTGAGTAATAAATCACCACATAATCTGGGGTGTCCCAGAAATGTTGTGTGTCACTTGTCTCGTGGGACAAGTGGGGCGGGCCCATGGGATACGTGGGACAAGCAGGACATGTGGGTCACGTCATTTTCGTGGTGTGGAACAATTGAGACGCGACATTTTCAAGACACCGACACTTTGTTATTTTTATACATTATATTATTTTTATTTTAACCAAAATATTGGAAACATTCTAAGAATTGTCATACTATGAAATGTTACTACTGAATTATCATGATCGTAGCACTCGTTGCAAGTTCAGAAGAAGAACGATGACTTCATTATCACCTTTATTCTCTAAGCTCCACGTTTTCTTCATATTTTTAGTGCTCTGATGCAAAGGATCGGAATCATGTTGCATTCCCATCCATTTTGAAAACTCATTGCGGTCAGGAATACTCTAAATGGAATTTCTCAACTTATCCAATGACATTGTGATGGTACCAACCAAGTCATCTATTCTAGACTTTTTTACGCCTAATATTTTTCGGAAAACGTTTGTAAACCGCTCACAAACCTCATAAAACAAGCATTAAAACACAAAAGAATTGCATTGGGATCGGTAATTGGCTCGGAAACTTTTTTTTATAGAGCCTTGTATTTTTTTTACAAACATCCCATCTATCATTACAATTAATCCAACGTTATTGGAATTTCTGATCTAATAAATAAGATTCTCATTTCGTGCCAAACTCCCAAATTAATCAGTTTAGAGATTTCATGTCCATCTTTCGGCATAGCCATTTCCCCAAACTGCCTAATTAATCAGTTTAAAGATTTTAGGCCCATCTTTTGACATAGCTGATCTCATCTGGGTCGATATACCGAAGATATATATATTTAAATATTGTATATATTAGTGAATTAGTAGGACAAACCGCATCGCAAGTCATTTATCTAAATAAAATTTGGGATTATTGTTGAAATGGGTTATAACACCGCAATGTAACTTAAAATCGGTTTCGATTACTTGCATCTTGAATCATATAGTCATCATCTAAAAGTGCGTTGTGTGGCGAAACTTCTATTGAGATTAGTTGAATATTTCCATCTAATCATTTTAACATGCATGCTTGGATTAATATTGGAAAATCCGTTGTTTTGAAATTTTGAACTAATATAAGAGGACCACACTCCCGTGTTATTGAACACACGTTAACACAGAGTATTTCCGATCTGAACTCCTTCAGGGGTCAATAAAGCCCACAATGTATTGTATTGCCAAATGTTGTTATATTGTAAAGTTTCATAATCGAATTGATCCAAATAACAGATATATTGAAAATGCACTTCAAACCTTAACGTAAGCATATATATGTGATGAAACTAAATTTCTAACTAACAAAGAACGACAAGGACAAGCAACACTGAGCGAGGGAAAATATATCATGAAGGAAATTAATTAGAACAAAGACCTTGTTTCAGGCAAATAACATGCACTATTAACAATATATGGTGGAAATATTGAAATACACAGTAACTATCTTTATGTACTAGCTACAACATTTACAATTTAAAGTAATTTTACCAAATTCATATAGATTACAAAATTATTACATAAATCTATGATGAGCATTGTGTAAACCATAAAATTTATTACCAATCACTAAACATCATACAATATCTCATTATATAATCAGTCATAATTGATCATCTGTCTGCTGAACTTTAAAATCTTTAAATGAAGTTTGTATTTCCCCAAAATAGCAATTAACAGGAATATTCACAAAACTGTAAATAAACTACAGAATAACACTAAACAGAACCATCTTGACCACCTGATTACACAATGCCCTCACGTTAATGATGTGGTCATTATCATAGCCGAATAGAGGATAAGCACGAAATTTCAACGAGAAGTATTTTGAAACAATATACTTATTTAAAAAAAAAACTATTTTGTACCTTAGATTTGTTTTCGTGTTTTATATATAGTTTAGACTAGAGTAATATGTTATTACCGCGATGAATATCAAATGTAATGCCCCGCTTATTTGTATTTAATCTGTGACAAGAGGCTCTCTCTCTCTCTCTCTCTTTGTCTACCTATCTTCTCTTTTATATAGGTCCAAATGCTAAATGAATTCATATTTGTCAGAAAACAGCATGCATTTAACGAATATAGTTTCAGATGAAATCTGAAAAATCAATTACAAACTTATTTTCATAATCAAAAGACATATATTATATATGTTGAAATCACTCCTAATTCAAAATCACAGATACAATTGAGTGTGCAGACAAAAATACGTGTACAGACAACACATTATATTTTCCCGTTTCGTGCAAAACTGATGCGGTTTTTATAGGGAAAATCATGTTTAAAAATAAGTCGAAATTTCACAAAAAAGATGTAAAATATTTCATTAATTTTCCAGAGGTACAGAAATTTTTTTTGTAAGGAGAACTTCGACAACGGAATATTGCCTGATAATTTCACCAATATCGGCCTTTACCTGAAATAAAGCATGGAGGATATTTGACATAGCATTTGCCACATGTAAACGAATTGAAATAGTTGTTGAAAAGCCAAAGGATAGTTAGTCGGAAATATAATGGTAATGGGTTTGGCCAAGCACCTGGATAATGTGATGAATTCGAAATCAAGATACAATCGAAAACTATCTACAATATTAAGAAATGTCAACAAACTTGATTAGTTAAAGATAAAAAATACGTAAACAATAAAATCTAATTCAAAATAATACATTTGATAATATAATTAAACAGTCTGTAAGTAGTAAGTACTCTATGTTCTGATGGCATTGTCAAAGATACAATAAAAGATTGTTATGCAGCTTAATTCTGTATAAATTTTTGATGATAATCAAAAACGATTTGAAAAGTGTAATTTATTGTTTACCTGTATTCATTTTGATTCGTATTCTACCGGCGTCTGTACGTTTTTTTATGTGTTTGTGGTAGTTCATCCAAAATTTATAAAGTTATCTTGTTCAATTTTCGTTCTTGCTGAAACCTAGTACAAAGAACGATAATTTCAGGATTACGCTAATGTCGCTATCAGCATAGTTTTCCAAACCTAAATTTTCTTCATTTGTTTTAGGGCCTCATCCAAAGGATCCGATATATGATGTATTTTCATCCATTCCAAAAACTCGTTGTGTTCAGGAATAGCAATGAAGCATTCTCGCAATTCTTCCAAATATAACGTGACAGTACCAACCAAGCCGTCATATCTAAATTTTTTTACTCCTGATATTTTTTTGTAACGTTTGTGAACCGTAAGGAAAGAGTGAGTTTTGAACCAATCTTCCGACATCTTGAAATATTGAGAGAACGCGAGCATTCCAGAATCTGACTGATGGACCTCCCTTTGTGCCAACACAATATCTGCGATGTCGTAGCCATAAAGTATTGCGCAACCCGTAGATTTCATAACTCTTTTACACTCCGAAACGAATTTGTCCACATCCATGTATTGAATCGCAAATGAGCATGTTACCAGATCTACAGTATTGTCCAAAGCTGGCATTTTTCTTTCATCTCCAACTATGTATTGAATGTTATCATAATCATATTTTTTACTTGCCAATTTATTTTTTTCTTTACTAATATCGAAACCGATTATTTCAGTGACTTGTTTAGCAAACATGGCAATTTGACAACCGATTTGGATATGAGAAATGAATTGTAACAATCGGAAAGTAGATGTAATAAAATATCATGACATGAGCATCATTCACCGGTAAGCCAATACATATGCTTACGCAACATAAGGCATACAACTACTGGTGCGCATGGTTCTTGATAAATGTACAATAGGTACCAATCTATGATGTCATAATACCCCACAACAGCTGGTCGTTGAAAACATGAAAATGGGGTGGCTGAAAATCCCTCTTCAGGGAATTATATTTTGACCAGTACGAATAAACTGTCCATAAACTAATTAAATTAACGCTTAATGAAAAATATAAGACATAAAACTGTCGGTGCGCGTAGTTTCCGATAAATGTACAATAGGCACCAATCTATGATATCATAATACCCACATCAGCTGATTGTTGATAATACGAAAAATGTGATGGCTGAAAATCTCTTTTCGGTGAGCTATGTTTTGCCTATTCGCAATAAAGTGTCCACATACTAATCAAAATAACGCTTGATGGAAAATATGAGACATAAAACTGCCGGTACACGCAGTTTTTGATAAATGTACAATGGGCGCTAATTTATGGTATCATAATACCTCACAACAGCTGATAGTTGAAAACATAGGAAATGTCTGTCTGAAAATCTCTCTTCAGTGAACAGTTATTACTTCATAACTAACGACATAATGGGCCAAAAATCAATGGGCTTTTGGTCCGAGATTATGATGAATGCACATGCAAAATTTGGAGCAGATTCAATTTCGCTTTCGTGAGATATCGCGTGCATCTAACAGACATACACACAGACAGACAGACAATTACCTATCAACATACTTACCGATTAAAATCGAAGTAATAATCACAACATAAATCTAACAAAACGATTTATAAGTCCACTCTGTGTAGAATAGATTTATTTTTCTCAATTTCCAGCTCATGTACATGTTTCCAATATCGAAAAAATCCTTAAATAGTTTAGTGATAATTCCGGAAAATCCTGGTCTCGAGATATCAAAGCCAGTCCCAAAACCTAGTACAATT
The DNA here is from genome assembly GCF_964204865.1 of Styela clava. NCBI lineage: Eukaryota > Metazoa > Chordata > Ascidiacea > Stolidobranchia > Styelidae > Styela > Styela clava. The sequence goes on along the minus strand of NC_135259.1, from coordinate 8,754,581 downwards.
ACATGAACCTCACTATTAATTTTAAGTAAATTTTATTCCGTGCTCGTCACAAAAAAAGTTCCTTTCTGACACATTCTGAAAACATTTATATATAATAACATGACAGTTGGCTAAAATCAATTTTGAAATATATACACAAAATCACTATGATGGATGATGTCCAAGTCATAATGTGACTGTGGCATTGGTAGCAAACTCATGTTAATTGAATTAGATGCTCCACAGAAGTGCATGTACCAATATGGAGGTAACGAATTATTTGATCGCCTATATACATCAAGTTATATAAAAAGACTCAAACCTATGGGCAGCAGATATATTCATTTGGCTAACATAGAAAGTTCTCGAACTCGTAATAAAACTGAAATAAGTCAAATCGGAATAAAATTATGACCTAACCCTAACCTGATACATATATAATTTCCATATAAAGAAAAATTGTATTTCATAATCATTGCACTAAGTTGACTTCGAAAATCGAAGCATGAAATAGGATAACTTCAGATGAACGATGATGTTACTATCAGCTTTCATTTTCAAACCCCCCGTTTCTTTCATTTCGTTTATGCTTTCATCTAACGGATCGAATTCATGATGCATTTCCATCCATTTTGAAAACTCATTGTACTCAGGAATACCCAAAATGTATTTTTTCAACTGATCCAGTGACAATGTGAGGGTGCCAACCAAGTCTTCATTCCTGCTCTTTGTTACACCTGATATTTTTGGAAAAACGTTTGGTAACCGCGAACAAATCTCATAAATCGCCGGAGAATGGGTTTTAAACCAGTCTTCTGCTTGCTTATGGTATTTTGCAAAAGCTGGCATTCCAGAATCACATCTATGGATTTCGCTTTGCACCAAATTGATGTCAGCAAAGTCAAAGCCGGTAATAATTGCACACCCCGTAGGTTTCAAAACTCTTTAACATTCTTCTACAAAAGTTGAAATATCCATGTAATGAATAGAAAACATGCTCCATATTAGATCTACCGTGTTGTCAATAGCCGGCATTTTGGTCTCATCTCCAACGATGTATTGAATTTTGTCACAAACATTTTTCTTGTTTGCCAAATTTATTTGTTCTTTGCTTTTATCAAATCCAATAATCTCTTTGAAATGTTCAGCAAACATTGGGGTATTACCACCGCTACCACACCCCGCGTCCAGCATCAGGTCATAACGTCGATCGCGTGTCTGGTTCGGGTCGAGTTGAACTAAACAATCAATTGCATACTTTCTTATAATATCAGAATATTCGATCATGCCCTTCTCAAATTTCTTAACGTTATCCTGTTTTTCATATAATCGGGCATCCATTTGAGACTGCCGAGTAAGATATTTTTGACAATTTAGCTATGCTATGCAATAAAACATATATAATTAAGATAAATATTTTTTGGAACACATTGTAATGACAAAGAAAGTGCAGTAATAGTAATCCCTCCCAAGGCCCAGATGTTCACTAAGCGTGCCAAATGAACAAGAATGACAACGTTGTTCGGACAGCGAAAGCGATAAAAATAGGCCTGCTTAGAATACTCATCTTTTTGAATCAGCTGGTTTCATTATGCAAGAAACTTATCGATAAGTATTTGGCCATAAACACCAAAAACGGGTTTTGAGTGCTCAAAAAAAAAATCAATTAAATTAAAAACAATTATACATTAACAAGTAAAATGCCTGTTTTTGGCCAAAATCAAATAATTTACTTTTCGAATGCTCTGAAAAAAATATTTCTGAATATAAATTATATTCCATATTGGGTCATGTACCATAAGATAACTCAATATTTCACAACACATGACGCATCATCTTAATAGTTCTAGTCACACAGTGGATAAATGCTGTCGAACTGTGTCCAACAAAGCATCTCCCATTGAACCCCGCGTTCCACTGTTCCCCATAAGCACCAAATGTTTTTAAAAGAAGATGGAGGTACATCCACTCGACCAGGTTATGAATACGGTATTCATTTCACAGTGGACTAAAGACAAAAATGCCAGACAGTGATTTGACTTGTTGGAAAGGCTGAAGTAAAGAAAAAATAAAGACAAAGATGGTGAAATGTTATTTTTGAACCCCCAAAACCAATTTCATATAATAGCCAGCGTCTTTCTACACAGTCGCTGTCCGTTTGCGGGGACGTCGTAACACTCGTAACTCATCGAAAGACCGAGCCAGAGGTCAAATGCGTGACTGATAGAGGGTATTGAATGAACGCATATTTTCCACTGTGTCCCATGTCCCACCGTGACCACCTCTCTATATGGGCCAAAATATTTCATTAATTCGAAACGGCGCGTCTGTTACTGTTTTAAAGCTGTTTGCATCAATAAACGCAAGGCCTGCACTAAGCTAACATACATGGTGTCGATATAGTTTTAAAAACTTTAAAATGCAAAGAGAATCTATCGATACCATATATTGTTTTGGACTTCACAGATGTATTAAATGAAGTAAAAATACTTCTAATAAAACAATTACTGATTAAAACATCAAACCAGGTTAAGATATATTGAGAACTGACTCCGTAACAAAAATTGAAATTAAAAAGGAACTTTATGGACACCGTGTATATAACTATTGAATTGTATTTCGCTGGTATAAATTGTACGATTAAATTAGTAAAAAGTGGTATTATTCCGATCAGATACAAAACTTACCAAAACATTTATAATAATTGCAGTATTTCGATAACGACTAGGCCTTATTCCAAATATTACGATAGGTTAGTTACTTACAAAGTCTTGATTCATCTAAATAAAGTTGATCATCCACTAATTTCAAAATAAAGAATATAAGCCAGTTCTTCATTAACTGACTAGACCAGAAGCATTTTGACACACAGCAATATAGTGTCTCACTGATATATAAATATCTGAATCTCATATTATTGATCCGGCACTCATATATATCCGGCAAGAGAACAATCAGGAAAACGATCATACGTTGCGGATTACAAAATATTTATTTGATTCATACCATAATTATTTCTTTCGTCCTAACGCCTTCGATATGTCAGTATGCACGGAAACTGGCAGTTACATCTCAGTTTCGTAGTTGCTTCTGTTATTACTGTATTATTAATCTGGATGCCTAATCACGGCTCTTCATATTTCGTTATGTTTCTTTTCAAATAGTTGTTTATCCATATGAAAAGTCTTCTGTGCTCTAAAACGTTTCTCAACCTCTGCGTCGCGCCAAAAATTTTTGGGTCACTTCTCATTTAACAAAATCTAAATCTAAGCTATTTTTTATTTCGTATTTGCTATAGTTGAGTGTTGTTCGATAGTAGTTTTATGTGAGAAGTATTACAGCATGACATTTTGACAGCAGCTATTTTCTTTAAGTAAAGCCCGACCACGGTTGTAGAAAATTGCTGTTGAAGATAATAAAGTTGATGAAATTGAAATAAATTTAAAATGTTGGGTAGATCAGTGGTTCTCGACCTTTTTTCCGTCGTGCCTTATTTTTATTGCACAAAAATTCCATGGCCTATTGAATTTCATCCGCCAGAGTAAAACTACGAGAAAAGCGAATAGTTCCTTCCGCAATATAGACACTTTCACGATGATATTTAGAATGTAAATTTCCACTCTGCTGCAATCAAAATTTACATACAGTGACACAAATGAAACTAAATTTATAAATAACTATTGTAGTCTTCAATAGGTCATTAAGTTTGTGGCCGACCTGAAACTTTTTTTTGTGACCCGGCAGTGAGCCGTGGCCCATTAGTTGAAAACCAATGCTCTATAGATTGTCTGAAAGATAAGATTTAAAATAAATAAATAAAGGAAAATACGCGCTTACCTCGACGTTTTTCACGTTTAGAGTTTGTTGTACTTGCTGACGAAGGATGCGGAAAAAATGAAACAGAATTAGAAAAAAGTTTTTTGTGGGTTTGGAATTTAAGTATTTACATATGGTTCGAATGTTGTACGACGTAATCAGATATTGTAAATCGTCCTACTGGGCAAGACCTGAAGTATGGAGACATTGTGGCGACCCCTGGGTTTATTAAGTCATTCACAAGACACAATAAAAGTCGAGAATACGTTTATGACGTCATAGATCTGGGGGAAACCCGGCGTGCCAACAGTCTTAGCATCTTTTGAGGTCGATATATTTCATGTTACTTTAAATGTCACTAACGGCTTTTAAAAGGACAATTTAGGAAACTAAACAAATCGTTTCTATCACATATTTGTATATTATAGTGATGCCGAATAAAAATAATTTGCTCCAAACATTTTTATCAAATTTTTATTTTCTGCCCACTACAATAGAAAGATAGCGAGTTATTACTCTTTGGAATGAAGTTACATACAGAGACTGAAATAACGTTTTAATTAGTGATAGATTAATAGTGTTTTTGGCATAAATAGCAGAAAACATATGGCGTCACATCAAAGTGGAAATCTAGCTATGTTCACTACTGAATGACTTTCGCGATCGATAACTCGTGTCTGATTTGAATTCAGATAGTCAGTCTTATTTCGCTGGAAAGGGGGATGTAAAGCTCTATCCATAATAATAGACAAGTAGTAATAATATCTATATTCTGTTTACTATGGCTGACGTTAATTAAAATTCTCCAACAACATTTTTTTAAATTCTGTTTCAACATCCACCTCGGCAGAAAGAAAAGCAATCATCGCTTTTTAGCAACCTCACGCGGAAAAAGACCTAAAATCCATTTCAGGGATACTTGATTGGTAATTCTAGCACGTTTAAACGGGTAGAAAAATGTTTTTATGAAAAGTCCCCAAATTTTTAATCCTCTCGCAAAATCCTGATCCAATTACGACGCACACAATTGGCTTTAATTTGAAACAGGAAGCAGAATCCAGTTTAAAAAGAAGTCGAAAATTCATACGCCTAAAAATTAAATTTTATTTAATGCAAAATTTTTTTATTAATTTTCCACCTTTAAAATTCTGCTTTTTTGCAAGGAGAATTTGGAAAAGAATTTGGAGAATTCAGAAACTATGTACAATTATAAGGAATTTTTATACTAGTAAGTAAGTACATACGTAAGTTTAAGTACGCAAGTGCGTAATTACGAAAGTACGGATGTAGGGAGGTAAGGAAGTACGAAGGTAAGCAAGTGAGGAAGGAAGGAAATAAGTAAGGAAATAGGTAAGAGAATAAGTGAGGAAGAATGTAAGTAAGTTTTCCCTCTTCTGGTGGCTTGGTAAGAGATACATTAAAAGATTGTTATGCAGCTCAATTCTGTATAGATTTTCAATAATGACCTCAAATCAAGGAATAAAAATTAAAAACTTTGCGATCGATAACTCGTGTCTAGTTTGGATTCAGATTGTCAGTCTTATTTCGTTGGAAAGGGGATGTAAAGTTCTATACACGATAATAGACAAGTAGTTTATATCTTTATTCTGTTTACTATGGCTGACGTTGATTGAAATTCTCCAACAACATTATTTTGAATTTTGTTTCAACAGCCACCTCGGTAGAGAGAAAAGCAATCATCGCTCTATAGCAGGGGTCATCAAACTACGGCCCGCGGGCCGGATCCGGCCCGCGGCGTCATTTTATCCGGCCCGCAATAACACGCAAAAATGGCTAAATTTTTTTCCTAGGAAGATTTCCCCGAGCATCGTCTTCCTTGTTTATTTCGTAACATTGACCAATCAGCAAGATGCAAAAAAACGTGACGTAATAAAGAGCCTCTTCGCATCTCAACTCAGATAACTTTTGTCATCCTCACAGATTTCCAGTCGTGGTTGTAAACAATACTTCGTTTTTGCGACTTTGCGAATTTTCAAAAGCGTCGAAAGCTGAGAAATGTATGCGCTAATGAAAAAAATCAAATACCAGATATGTTGTTTATTTTATCTAAATTATGTCAAAATTTCATGGAATTCCAAGCTACAGCAGGCAGTCCGTAGTCGTTTTTAGCAGTAGCCGTATTCCAACACGGCGTAACAGTACTTAGAAGACGTGAAGCGTACATTATTTTGGCGCGAAATAGCCGATTTTGTAACATTCCTAATTCATGACAGCAACGTTTTGATAACAGCTAAACTCAGGATAGTCGTCTAGATATAGAAATCTTGTATATTTGTTTTCCTAGGATGTTTTTGATCTATATACATTTCCGGGATACTTGATTGGTAATTCTAGCACGTTTAAACGGGGAGAAAAAATGTTTTCATGAAAAGTTTCAGAAGTCCCAAGATTTCCAATTCTGTCGCAAGCAAAATCCTAATCCACTTACGACGCACTCAATTGGCTTTAATTTGGAACAAGAAGCTATCTCCTCCCTCTCCATCTATCAATCTATCTTCACTTCTCATATGGACCAAATGCTAAATGAATTTCTTATTTGTCTGAAAACATAACTCATATTATGAATGTAGTTCTACCTGAAACCTGAAAAATCCCTTACAAACCTATTTTTATAACTCAATGACATATATGTGTTAAAATCACAAAATCACTTCCCATTTATAATCACAATTGAGTGTGCAAACGAAAATAGGTGTTCTTACAACACATTATTATTTCATGTTTTGTGCGAAACTTGCTTGCTTTCATATGCAAAATCCAGTTTAATTAAAAAGAAGTCGAAAATTCATACGCATAAAAAATTAATTTTATGTAATGCAAAATTTTATTTAATAATTTCCCACCGTTATATATCTGCTTTTTAGCAAGGAGAATTTGGAAAAGTTTGACAACGAAACATTGCTTGGTTAATTTTACCTATGTATCCCCGATATAAAGAGTGAAGGATATTTGCCATAGCATTTGCCACATGTAAAAGAATTGAAATTGTTGATAAAAAGGCATAAAAGATAATAGTTAGCCGGAAATATAATGGTAATGGATTTGGCCAAGCAACTAGATAATGTGTTGAATTCAGAAACTATGTACAATTATAAGAAAGTTGGTTAGATAAAGACAAAATTATTATATTTTTTCTCAAGATAACAATTGCGTGAATAATAGAATTTATTCCAAATTACTTGATATTATCTATCTCGGTGAACATCTACTATATGCTGGTGGGATTCATAATACTGTACTTTTTATGGCAATGACCATTTTGTTCCGAATAAAATATTTATCTTAATTATATCTATTGTATTGAACCAAAGCAAAATTGTAAAAATATTTTGCACGGCTGTCTTAAAAGATTGTTATGCAGCTTAATTATATATGATTTTCAATAATGAAAAAGTGTCATTTATGATTTAGATATCTTTATTTTGATTCGTTTTCCACCAGCTTCTGAATTTTCATTTGAAAAGCATTATTATGAAAACGATTTCATCTTTGTTCTAGTGTACACAAAGTATAACTTATATCATCCAAATTTATAAATTTATTCTGTTAAATTGTCGTTCTTGCTGAAACAGAGTACAAAGAATGATAATTTCAGGATTACGCTAATGTCGCGATCGGCATGGTTTTCCAATCTCCACATTTTCTTCATTTGTTTTATGGCATCATCCAAAGGATCCGATATATGATGTATTTTCATCCAATTTAAAAACTCGTTGTGTTCCGGAATAGCAATGAAGTATTTTCGCAATTCTTCCAAGGATAATGTGACAGTACCAACCAAGCCGTCATTTCTAAATTTTTGTACTCCTGATAATTTTTTGTAAACGTTTGTGAACCGTAAAGAAAGTTCATATTGTCCCGGAGCGTGAATTTTGAACCAATCGTCTGACATCTTGATATATTGGCAGAACGCGAGCATTCCAGAATCGGACTGATGGACCCCACTTGGTGCTAAGACAATATCTGCGATGTCATAGCCATAAAGTATTGCGCAACCCGTACATTTCATAACTCTTTTACATTCTGAAACGAATTTGTCCACATCCATGTATTGAATCGCAAATGAGCAAGTTACCAGATCTACAGTATTGTCCAAAGCTGGCATTTTGCTTTCATCTCCAACTATATATTGTATGTTGTCATAAACATTTTTCTTACTTGCCATATTTATTTGTTCTTTACTAATGTCGAAACCGACTATTTCAATAAAATGTTTGGCAAACATGGCGATTTGACAACCATTTCCACACCCCGCGTCTAACATTAAATCGTAACGTTCAATATGTTTTCGACGTGAGTCAAGTTGAATCAGGTAATTCATTATATATTCTCTTATAATTTCTGGATTCTTGAATATGCCTTCCTCAAATTTCTTGACGGCGTCTTGTTTTTGATATAGTTTTGCTTCCATTTTAAGATATATATGGAATATCATGGGCAAGCGCTCTATGCTCTATGTAATTTTCCAAATAACTAAGAACGACGGCGTTGCTGAAGCGGAAAAATTGACAAAACTAGGAATGTCCTTTCAAAATATTCTCACCTCTCGCAAAAGTAGACTCTCCGCATTCAAATTAATGCATCTGCCAGAGAAGATAAATTGGAGCCGAAGATCAAAACCCTAAACTTCTGTTCCACGCCACTAGTTACAGTTATATGCATAAAAATGCTCTATATTCATAGTTGCCTTTAACGCTGACACGGACAAACAACGGCTGCGGGCTAAATCTAGTAATTAAATCTGGCGCGCATGGGTTGCCACAGACAAACAAAAATTTATGTTTTCTCGCTCACTCGCTTCTTCGGCGTGCTTTTCCACCACTTTTTCGCCTCTCGCGCTTGTCTTGTGCGGTCACGCACAGGTTCCAATTTCAATTAAATGTCAGTGATAAATGGCAGTGATTCGGCCATTGTCATTCATTATCGGCCTTAGACCAAGTCACGAAATACACCATAAGTTATAGATTGGAACACCATGGATCCAAAAAATGACTATAACGAACGATGTCCAAGTATTATGTAATTGAGGCATTTGTAACAATGTTATGTCAGGTGAATTCAAAGCATTAAAGAAACGCTTAACATGGTGAAATGCAACACTTTATTATTTATATTTTAAGTGAGAAAAAAAATTCCTATCATGCTGTGGAGAGTTGCCACTGAATTCTCATGATCGTGACATCAAGTTCATTTCGAAAACCGAAGCGCGAAAATAATAACTTCTGAAGAACGATGAATTCATTATCATCCTTCTTTTCTAAACTCCAAATTCTTTTCATTTCTATAATGCTATATTGCATGATTCATTTCCATCCATTATGAAAACTCATTGCACTCATGAACACTCCAAATGTAAATTTTTTATCCACCTTGAATTGCACTAGCCAGAATATATATCGAATTCAAATTTATCAAGAGGCTAGAGTAGACAGAACGATCATGACAACCAAAAATAAAGTATCTCATGTCATTGATTCGAATTGATCAAAGGCGCAAAAGACCGCTGAAGTTATTAGCGCCATAAAACATATAACAACAACAACAACAAAAAGACTATGATGAACGACGTTCAAGTTTTATGTAACTGAGCCATTTGTAAAAATTCCTGAGTGAATTCAATGCATAAAAGAAATGCTTAACATGATAGGATGCAACACTCTATGAGTGTCTCAAAAATGTCGTGTCACACTTGTTCCAATTGTTTTCATTATATGGCTATTATTGGAGTACTTTTGGCCAAAAAAACCTTATCCTGAAAAATTTTGAATCCGCGGAAATTTTCGTCAGCGATTAGTTTTATCAAAAATCATGCTTTGACTTTAGATATAACCTTTATTCACCTTTGATCCTGGATATGGCCCAACAATCACAGGAAATGGTTACAAAGATCATTTGGATCGAACTTGATGATAGAACGTACTTTCGTTGTATCAAATAAATTTATTACCTGGCTGATTAGCGTTGATAAAATACCAGTGGCGGCGCGTGGTCATTTTGACAACCGGGGCAAGCTACTGCGGGACCAAGTCACCCCCATCTACGGGGACAGGATGAGCGCTGTAAGTTCTCCCATCATTTTATGAGTATAAAAACCATTCCATCGGTAACAACCAATCGGCAAAAGCGACAATTTTTAACAATAAGAAAGTGTCTTTAAAACCGGTCCAAGTCAAGGGATTAATAAATATAGACATAGTTTATTTTGAAACCTCTTTCAAAAGGAAAGGCAATATTTAACCAGATAAATACAATGACATATTAACAGAAACTTCGGGACTGCTTGAACATATATGCAACACGCCGCGGTTTCTTGGAAGCAAAATGCTCAATAACGCGCTGATTAAAGTCATGCATCCCAGAAATAACGTCTTTGTGAATGGATGAAACAGCCAAGGAATTTAATCTATCTTGCTTCATTGTGTTTCTGAGATACGTTTTAATACGCTTCAGCGTGCTGAATGTTCGCTCTGCGTCGGCGGAAGAAATAGGCGTCGTCAAAATGATGTCCAGAAATTTTGCAGACGCCGCAAAGGTAGTTACTAGAGTGTTATCTATGAGGAACCCATAGAGCGCGCAAGTTGATGTGATGTTCAAAAAAGTTTGATTGGTGTATATACATCGCAATTCATTTTCCAATTTACCCACGTTTATCATGGGGTAAAATTTGGAGACAGTAGCCAACAAATGGATGAGAAATTGACGTGCAAATTTTGAAAAATTTTTGGGGTTTATCAAAGAGAACGCGGCAAGGTGTTCAGTGCGCAGACGATCGCCTATTTGATTCACCAGAATGTCACAGCATTCCTTTGCAGACAAAATCAAACGCTGCGTTGTTTGCCCGCGGCGTAAAGAAGCACTCCATGTGTCGTCGTATTTTATTGTTTCCCGAATACGAGATACAGCATCGCAGCAGTCTAAAATACACGACTGCACAGACGCTCCATCCATTAGCCTTGACTGCAATGCGCCGTATAATACATCCACGTGATAGAATATTGTGGAGAAAAAAGCGAGAAAAAATGAAAACTCACCATCTCTAGCAGACGCTTTAGACCTGCCGCCTCCCTCACAGAGCGTTCGTCCCAAACCGGAGAGCTCTGAATGCCATTGAAACACTCAATGAGCTCAGACCTAATTTCGGACACGACCTGCACCACGCGTGATTGGAAGTTCCAACGTGTTGGTACACAAGCTGGGAGACGGCGGCTACATATCTGGCGAAGGAGGTCAGAGCGCTTCGGCGAAACAAAAAAAAAATGAAGAAAACCCCGAAACATTTGCAAAAAATATACGGACGAGAGGGGTATCAAGACACATATTTTTAATAACGAGGTTAAATTGGTGTGCATAACAATGTAAAAAATGCGCATAAGGAAAATCTTCTTTTATATAAACTTGAACACCATGTTTCGACCCACTCATGACTGCCGCGCCGTCATAAGTTTGAGCTATCAATTTTGACTTCACGTTGTAAGGCTGTAACACTTCTTTCAGTACAGCCGATATCCCGCAAGCCGTGCGATCAACGATTGGTACAAAGCTGTGAAATCTCTCGGTAGGTTTACCATCTTTCACAAACCGAAAAATCACAGCCAGTTGGGAAACGCACGTGATGTCAGTTGTCTCGTCAGACTGAATCGAAAGGAACTGGCAATTCTCAATTTCCAGAGCCATTTGTTGTAAATAAATTTTATACATTGAGTCGAGCAAATCATTTTGGATATCCTTAGATGTCCCTTTCGAAACAGTTGCGGCATCAAGATGATCTCTCAATACTGTATCTAGGGATGCGGTGTATTCCACCATATCCAAAAATACCCCTCTATTAGAAGAGCCAGCCCGTTCATCGTGCCCACGGAGGGACAGCTCGTGACAACCAATGAACTTCAAAACATCTATCAATCGACCGAGAACATGGCGGTTTTTCTCGACGTTTTGGTTGTGCCGACGAATAGAAACCGCGCGTCCTTCATCCAACTGTGCTGCAATATTAACATTTCCGAATGTTCGGTATTTTACTGCATTGTCCAGATGCTCCATAGAAGATTGATGGTCCCTGGCACGCTCGGAAAGATGTTTAAGATCTCTAAAACCAAATTTACACCAATGTGAGTCACGGGCGGTAGCAAAAAGTAGGCAATAAAAACAAAAAAGTGCATTTTTGTCCTCGCTGTAACACAACCATTCGTGTTTTTTATACCAAGTTTCTGCGCAGAATGTACGCCAACGCTTTCCTCCGTCATGGGATTGTTCCCGTGAACAATTTTTTGGTTGATCAGGCCCAAGACGTTGTACCTCGAATTTTTGTTCCAGCGGCAGCTGCGAAAACGGAGTGAAAAGTAGTGCATCAACCTTATTCATTATGAGGTCTAAGGCTAAGAAATGCGAAGCCGGAAAGAAGTGAGGAGCTCAAAAGGAATGTGGAAAATCGAAAGCAAATGGACTAAAGGTCTCTAACTGATTCAAATAGCAAAACAAGCGACAAAAACGAAGGCGAGGAAACTATCAACTCTTCAAGCAACCAACGAACGAGAAGGAATGCGTGAATATGTCAACACGTTGTTGTAAGAAACGTCAGCATTGTGTCGTCATAATTTTGGGGCTAGCCCCGATCGGCCCCGATGATTTAGTAAAAGAAACAGAAAACAAACGAGACAACCGCGGCGAGTGGAAGATAAAAGAGAGAATACGATATACAATGAGCAACCGGGGCAAAATCGGCGTCGCCCCGTCGACGTTCGGCGAAGGCTTTGCGAGCGAAAAATGAACCATGTCGGGAGAATATGGCTAGTGTAGACAGTCTGTGCAACTGATATTGAGGTATTTTTCGAATATTTTTTATTATACCGGTTGCCCCGGTTGACCCTATTGACGCGCCGCCACTGTAAAATACTATTATTTTATCATCGTAAACGATACAAATGGAACCTATTCGTTAACTCTATATAAAGAAATGTTTTGTCTTTGTCAATTTGTATATTTGTACAGAAAATCGGCGGTTGCCAATCTTTGACGGCCCTGTCACATACATACCGCCTCCTGCGTGCATAAGGGTGGCATAAAAAATATATTCTCTCTAACACATTTCTATCAATATAATCGGGGATTTTTGTTAACTACCGATTTGAGATTAGTTCACATCAAACATTTTTAAAAATAGTCTTCTATTGTCTCAGTCGGAGGATATCGATTTTGGGCACACTGACGTAATTCATCAAATTCCAATTTCATAATCTTTAAAGATCACAACAATATTAATATAAAAATCTAGTTAAAATATATTCCAAGCGTTGTAGGTAGTTTGAAACAGTGGTCGTAACCTTTGGAAAGCAGTGCAATGTCATATCGTTAGATGCAATAGGACCATGATATTTTGTTATCTTAAATTTGAATACAGTAAGATGAAATGATATAGTTTTATGCAAAATAATATTTAACAAAGAAAATTTATCGGTAATCAATATCGAACATTAAAATTCGCTTGCGTTATATAGTTGAGTTGGACCTCTAAGTTAAGTAGAAGAAATGTTTTTGAAGGGCGGTGCGCAAATGAATTTAGATTCAAACTGGCCCGCTGATTGACGACGCATGGTTCAAAATATTCAATCGGTACATTACTTTCTGGAACAGGCTTCTAACCCGTATGCTTATCAACGACGTGTGTATTACCCGATTAAAACTTGGCCTGAGATAGAAATGCAGTCCAAACATTTCTATATCGGAAATAACAACAAAAGTTTTAACCCAAATAACTGCAAAGGCGAGAAAAAAAGTGCAAACCGCTCACATCTACGAAAAATTCCGAATTGCAGAATTATATTCCCCATGACAATGTTTCTGAAGCATTTCTTCAATACTTTTCACCAAATTTTCTCCATTTTTATAATGCGATTCTGCTTTCTCGAAGTTGGAATCATCCAGATTGGACTTTTACTCGATATCAAATAGTTCAATATTGTCTGGGTCAAAAAATAACCAATTGAATATTGAACGACATTGTGTAATGCTTGTTTCTTTTTGGAATATCCTTATTAGGTGATAATAATCAGGCGTCAGTTCAGCTGTGAAACCGTCTTACATTAGACAGCAGAACCGCCCAAGATAAGTACAATGTTCATAAGTACTTGTAGGCTATTCATTTTAAAATTTCTTTGATTATGTGCGTAATAAATCACTACAGAATGTGTGGTGTCCAAAAAAAGTTGTGTGCCACTTGTCCCTTGTCTCATTCGGCCACGTGGTCCAAGTGGGACGACACGTGGGACAAATGGGACATGTGGGTCACGTGGAACACGACATTTTCGAGACACCGACACTTTATTATTTATATTTCATCCAAACTATAAAATTTTTTTTTTAAAAATTATCATACCATGAAATGTTACTACTAAATTATCATGATCGTTGCATCAAGTTCACTTCGGAAACCGAAGCACGAAAATGCTAACTTCACTCTTTTAGGCTCTGATCTGAAGGATCGGAATCCTGATGTTCTTCCTGTCGTCTTGTCCGACGCATTCGATAAATCAGTGTATAGGCCATCCGACAGTTATATATTAGTTCTGTGGTTGCTTTTGTTATCACGGTGTTTACGATAGTTTTATAAGGTATACAGGCAAAGCAGTGAGAGTTTAATCCAATCATGCATTGACCAAAGACAAAAGTTACTTTAATACGCTATTTCAGTATTTTTGTTATTGTTTATAACTTATCTACTTCCGAATTGATGACTCGTTTCAATTGTAACGTACACCGGTATCGGTTACGTTTCGACCTGTACAACTGTAAAATTGTCTGAATGAGTTAACTGAAAAAATATTTTGTGCCTCATATAAAAACCCAATGAATTCATAACTCAGTAGTTGTAATTAAAGTACTTTATAAATGTCTAGAATCGACCTCCAAAGCGATTACAAAGCTTACAAATTGAATAATTCGGTTATAAGGTTACATGTTACTTTCGTTTGTACCAGTTTATCTTCATGTTAGGTACTTAACGCAGCAAGAGATTGGTTTGTCTTTTCAACCAGTCTGAATATTTTAATTAGCAAATTGCAATATTATATGCCCTGCTTCATTCAAGCTTCTAGCCTTTATGCTTGGAATATTTTAATATTAGGATCTGAAGGACGGATATCTGCTGGGGTGACAAGAGAAAAGGAATTCACCTTTCTGTGTAGTGTGCTACCTAATATCAGAATAAATTGCCCTAAATTGTCTGGAATATATATTTAAGTTATAAAATAAAAGTCAAGGCAAATACACACTTACATCGACAAAACACAAAGATTCAAAATAGCTCACAGCTTGTCGAACTTGCAGATGAAAAATGCAAAAACAAACGAAAAAGTTGGGAAAATTGAATTTATCACATTTTCATACTAAATAACAATCGATTTTTGAAATGTAACATGGGCATGGACAACATTTTCTTCAGGAAGCATGTTTTTAATTGAGCCCATATTATACAGAATACAAGATCTTTCAAATAACTTGCTATATCGATTTGATATCATGCATTTTTCTTAGGTATACAGCAGAAAACAGGATTTAGTTATTTAGACGAGTGGGTGGTCGATGAGCATGCATGGCATATTAGGTTTGAGATTAATTAATTTATTGTTTCGAAGAAAAGCTATTTTTTTTAACAACAACATTCACCTCTACAACAACAATAAAATTCAAAAAAACTATCTATAAGTCCACGTTGTGTCAAAATGGATGTATTGTCCCAATTTTCAGCTCATGTTCATGTTTCCATCCAAATAAATTCCTGAATTGTTGGGTGATGATTCCGAGAAATTCTGGTCTCGGGATATCGATTCCAATCCTAATGTCCTAGTCAAATTACTACGCACGCAACTGACTTTCAATTTTCATTTTAAGTAAACTTTATTACACGCTCCACACGGCATTGTCAAGTTGTTTCTGACAAATTCTGAAAACATTTGTTTATAATAACATGACAGTTGGCTAAAAACAAGTTTAAAATATATACACAAAATCAGTATGACGGAAGACGTCCAAGTTTTTATGTGATCGTGAAAATGGTAACAAACTCATGTCAGGTGAATTCAATTCAAATCATTGCAAAAATGTTTAACATGATAAGATGCAGATGCAACACTTTATTAATTTTATTTTAACAAGAATAAAAACAAAATGCTGAAGAATAGTAAGCGAGGAAAAGTTGAATTCTCATGATTGTTGCATCGAGTTCACTTAGAAAACTGAAGCACGAAAAATGATAACTTCAGAAGAACGATGACTTCCTTATCATCTTTATTTTCTACACTCCACATTTTTTTCATTTCTTCAATACTCTGATCCAAAGGATCGCAATCATGATGCATTCTCATCCATCTTGAAAACTCATTCAACTCAGGAACACTCAAAATCCATTTTCTCAACTTATCCAATGACAATGTGATGGTATCAACCAAGTCGTCTTTCCTAGACTTTTTTACGCCTGATATTTTGTGAAAAACGTTTGTATAACGCTCACAAACCTCATATTCTGCTGCAATGTGACTTTTGTACCATTCAGATGATTTCTCAAAGTATTTGGCAAATGCTGGCATTCCAGAATCACATTTGTATATTCCACTACGTAAAAAGTGGATATCAGCAAAGTCAAAGCCAGCAATTATGGCACATCCCATTGGTTTTAAAACTCTTTTACATTCTGTTACAAAAGTTTCAACATTCATGTATTGAATCGAAAAGAAACTCCATATTAGATCTACTGTGTTCTCAGAAGCTGGCATTCTGTTCTCATCCGCAACAACATATTGAATGCTGCCATGGCCATTCTTCTTGTTTGCCATTATTATTTGACTTGGCTTTTGTCAAATCCAATAATTTCTTTGAAATGTTTAGCAAACATGCTTGTATGACCACCGTTACCACAACCGGCGTCCAGCATCAGGTCATAACATCGATCACGCATCTTGTCTGGGTCGAGTTGAATCAAACAATCAATTGCATATTTTCTTATAATATCTGGATATTCGAACATGTCTTCTTCAAATTGTTTAACCACATCATGTTTTTCATATAATCTAGCCTCCATTTAAGACAGCTGTGTTAGATATTTGACGATATATGCTGCAAAACAATATAGATATAACCAGAATTTCTTGGAAAACAATTTAATTTTTTATTTCAGCAGTGACGGGCCTTCAAAACCTTTACAGTATTAACTTGGACAAGTTAGAATTACATTTAGGTTAGGTAATAACGTTACGTCTGCCAGAACATTCAATCATGATTTTGATTTTTAAAGGCTGACGTCGAAGGGTCAGAATTACTGTGAAATATATTTTTTAAGAAAAAAAGTACTTTTTCAAAATGTGACTCGGCCCATTGTAACGAATCATCGATGTTTTTGTCCAAGATAAAAGGACTTAGACCCAAATCATTAACTCAAACAAAACTAAATTAAATTCAACTTTTTATACCAAACTCAGCTCAGGGGATCCGATTGACGATGACAATATTTCATGATATCGAAATAGCGCATCTGATAGTGTTTTGAAATTGTTTGTAAACTTATTGAATATCGCAACAAAGGAAACCCTTATACCAATATAGCAAGTTAGAATACGTATGTAGATCTCAGTATCCCTGTGACTATAATGAATGATGTCCAAGTTTTATGTAATTGAGGCATTTGTAAGTTATGTCAGGTGAATTTAAAGCATTAAGGAAACGCTCAACATGGTGAAATGCAACACTTTATTATTTATATTTTAAGTGAGAAAAAAAATTCCTATCATGCCGTGAAAAGTTGCCACTGAATTCTCATGTTCGTGACATCAAGTTCATTTCGAAAATCCAAGCGCGAAAATGATAACTTCAGAATAACGATGAATTCATTATCATCCTTTTTTTCTAAACTCCACATTCTTTTCATTTCTATAATGCTATATTGCATGATGCATTTCCATCCATTTTGAAAACTCATTGCACTCATGAACACTCCAAATGTAAATTTATAATCCACCTTGAATTGCACTAGCCAGAATATATATATATCGAATTCTAATTTATCAAGAGGCTAGGATAGACGGAACGATCATGACAACCAAAAATAAAGTACCTCATGTCATTGATCCCGTTATTGTCATTATCGGCTTCAGGCCAAATCACGAAATACAACATAAGTTATAGATTGGAACATATTTCATGCAATGACGTATTTATAATAGATACAGAAAAAGACTAAAAAAACGCAGAAATGTTTAGAAATATTTCCTTTTTGTAATTGATTCAATTGTATAATTATATATTCGTAAATATTGTATTATGTTAGTATAATATTTTTAAATTCGAATTGATCAAAGGCGCAAAAGACCGCTGAAGTTATTAGCGCCATAAAACATAACAACAACAACGAAAAGGCTATGATGAACGACGTCCAAGTTTTATGTAATTGCGCCATTTGTGAAAAAAACTCATGTTAGGTGAATTCAAAGTATTAAAGAAATGCTTAACATGATAAGATGCAACACTCTATGAGTGTCTCAAAAATGTCTTGTCCCACTTGTTTCCATTATATCGTTATTATTGAAGTACTTTCGGCCAAAAAAACGTTTATCCTGAGAAATTTTGCATGCGCGGTAATTTTCGTCAGCGTTTAGTTTTATCAAAAATCATGCTTTGACTTTAGATACAACCTTTATTCATACATACCGCCTCCTGCATGCATGAGGGTGGCATAAAAAATATATTCTCTTGAACACATTTTATCAATATAATCGGGGATTTTTGTTAACTACCGATTTGAGATTAGTTCACATCAAACATTTTTAAAAATAGTCTTCTATTGTCTCGTTTGGAGGTTATCGATTTTGGGCACACTGGCGTAATTCATTAAATTCCAATTTCATAATCTTTAAAGATCACAACAATATTAATATAAAAACTAGTTAAAATATATTTTAAGCGTTGTACGTAGTTTGAAAAAGTGGTTGCAACCTACGGGAAGCAGTGCAATGTCATATCGTTATATGCAATAGGACCATGATATTTGCTCTAATTTGGATACGGTAAGATGAAACGATAAAAGTTTACGCAAAATAATATTCAACAGAGAATAATTATCTTTAATCAATATCGAACATTAAAATTCGTTTGCGTTATATACTTGAGTTGGACCTCTAAGTTAGGTAAAAGAAGTGCTTTTGAAGGGCGCAAATTTATTTAGATTCAAACTGGCCGCTGATTGCCGACGCATGGTTCAAAATATTCGATCGGTACATTACTTTCTAGAACAGGCTTCTAGCCCATATACTTATTAACGACGTGTGTAAAACTCGGCCTGAGATAGAAATGCAGTCCCATTTCTATATCGGAAATAACAACAAAAGTTTTAAGTCAAATAACTGCGAAAGCGTGAAAAAAGTGCGAACCGCTCACATCTACGAAAAATTCCAAATTGCAGAATTACATTTTCCACGACGAATTTTTCTGAAGTATTTCCCCAGTACTTTTTACAGATTTTTCTAATGCGATTCTGCTTTCTCGAAGTTGAAATCATCCAGATTGAACGTTTCACTCGATATCAAATAGTTCAACATTGCCCGAGTCAAAAAATACCCAATTGATTATTGAACGACATTGTTTATTGATCGTTTAAATTTGGAATATCCTTGTTAGGTAAACCGTCTTACTTTAGACCTGCAAAACTGACCAAGATAAGTACATGTATTTATTTTAAAATTTATTTGATTATGTGAGTAATAAATCACCACATAATCTGGGGTGTCCCAAACATGCCGTGTATCACGGGACAAGTGGGGCCCATGGGATACGTGGGACAAGCAGGACATGTGGGTCACGTCATTTTCGTGGTGTGAAACAATTGGGACGCGACATTTTCAAGACACCGACACTTTGTTATTTTTATACATTATATTATTTTTATTTTAACCAAAATATTGGAAACATTCTAAGAATTGTCATACTATGAAATGTTACTACTGAATTATCATGATCGTTGCACTCGTTGCAAGTTCAGAAGAAGAACGATGACTTCATTATCACCTTTATTCTCTAAGCTCCACGTTTTCTTCATATTTTTAGTGCTCTGATGCAAAAGATCGGAATCATGATGCATTCCCATCCATTTTGAAAACTCCTTGCGGTCAGGAATACTCTAAATGGAATTTCTCAACTTATCCAATGACATTGTGATGGTACCAACCAAGTCATCTATTCTAGACTTTTTTACGCCTAATATTTTTTGGAAAACGTTTGTAAACCGCTCACAAACCTCATAAAACAAACATTAAAACACAAAAGAATTGCATTGAGATCGGTAATTGGCTCGGAAACTTTTTTTTATAGAGCCTTGTATTTTTTTTACAAACATCCCATCTATCATTACAATTAATCCAACGTTATTGGAATTTCTGATCTAATAAATAAGATTCTCATTTCCTGCCAAACTCCTAAATTAATCAGTTTAGAGATTTCATGCCCATCTTTCGGCATAGCCATTTCCCCAAACTGCCTAATTAATCAGTTTAAAGATTTTAGGCCCATCTTTTGGCATAGCTGATCTCATCTGGGTCGATATACCGAAGATATATATATTTAAATATTATATATATTAGTGAATTAGTAGGACAAACCGCATCGCAAGTCATTTATCTAAATAAAATTTGGGATTATTGTTGAAATGGGTTATAACACCGCAATGTACCTCAAAATCGGTTTCGATTACTTACATCTTGAATCATATAGTCATCATCTAAAAGTGCGTTGTGTGGCGAAACTTCTATTGAGATTAGTTGAATATTTCCATCTAATCATCTTAACATGCATGCTTGGATTAATATTGGAAAATCCGTTGTTTTGAAATTTTGAACTAATATAAGAGGACCGCACTCCCGTGTTATTGAACACACGTTAACACAGAGTATTTCCGATCTGAACTCCTTCAGGGGTCAATAAAGCCCACAATGTATTGTATTGCCAAATGTTGTTATATTGTAAAGTTTCATAATCGAATTGATCCAAATAACAGATATATTGAAAATGCACTTCAAACCTTAACGTAAGCATATATATGTGATGAAACTAAATTTCTAACTAACAAAGAACGACAAGGACAAGCAACACTGAGCGAGGGAAAATATATCATGAAGGAAATTAATTAGAACAAAGACCTTGTTTCAGGCAAATAACATGCACTATTAACAATATGTGGTGGAAATATTGAAATACACAGTAACTATCTTTATGTACTAGCTACAACATTTACAATTTAAAGTAATTTTACCAAATTCATATAGATTACAAAATTATTACATAAATCTATGATGAGCATTGTGTAAACCATAAAATTTATTACCAATCACTAAACATCATACAATATCTCATTATATAATCAGTCATAATTGATCATCTGTCTGCTGAACTTTAAAATCTTTAAATGAAGTTTGTATTTCCCCAAAATAGCAATTAACAGGAATATTCACAAAACTGTAAATAAACTACAGAATAACACTAAACAGAACCATCTTGACCACCTGATTACACAATGCCCTCACGTTAATGATGTGGTCATTATCATAGCCGAATAGAGGATAAGCACGAAATTTCAACGAGAAGTATTTTGAAACAATATACTTATTTAAAAAAAAAACTATTTTGTACCTTAGATTTGTTTTCGTGTTTTATATATAGTTTAGACTAGAGTAATATGTTATTACCGCGATGAATATCAAATGTAATGCCCCGCTTATTTGTATTTAATCTGTGATAAGAGGCTCTCTCTCTCTCTCTCTTTGTCTCCCTATCTTCTCTTTTATATAGGTCCAAATGCTAAATGAATTCATATCTGTCAGAAAACAGCATGCATTTAACGAATATAGTTTCAGATGAAATCTGAAAAATCAATTACAAACTTATTTTCATAATCAAAAGACATATATTATATATATGTTGAAATCACTCCTAATTCAAAATCACAGATACAAATGAGTGTGCAGACACAAATACGTGTACAGACAACACATTATATTTTCCCGTTTCGTGCAAAACTGATGCGGTTTTTATAGGGAAAATCATGTTTAAAAATAAGTCGAAATTTCACAAAAAAGATGTAAAATATTTCATTAATTTTCCAGAGGTACAGAAATTTTTTTTGTGAGGAGAACTTCGACAACGGAATATTGCCTGATAATTTCACCAATATCGGCCTTTACCTGAAATAAAGCATGGAGGATATTTGACATAGCATTTGCCACAGGTAAACGAATTGAAATAGTTGTTGAAAAGCCAAAGAAGAGGATAGTTAGTCGGAAATATAATGGTAATGGGTTTGGCCAAGCACCTGGATAATGTGATGAATTCGAAATCAAGATACAATCGAAAACTATCTACAATATTAAGAAATGTCAACAAACTTGATTAGTTAAAGATAAAAAATACGTAAACAATAAAATCTAATCCAAAATAATACATTTTATAATATAATTAAACAGTCTGTAAGTAGTAAGTACTCTATGTTCTGATGGCATTGTCAAAGATACAATAAAAAAAAGGTTATGCAGCTTAATTCTGTATAAATTTTTGATGATAATCAAAAACGATTTGAAAAGTGTAATTTATTGTTTACCTGTCTTCATTTTGATTCGTATTCTACCGGCGTCTGTACGTTTTTTTTATGTGTTTGTGGTAGTTCATCCAAAATTTATCAAGTTATCTTGTTCAATTTTCGTTCTTGCTGAAACCTAGTACAAAGAACGATAATTTCAGGATTACGCTAATGTCGCTATCAGCATGGTTTTCCAAACCTAAATTTTCTTCATTTGTTTTAGGGCCTCATCCAAAGGATCCGATATATGATGTATTTTCATCCATTCCAAAAACTCGTTGTGTTCAGGAATAGCAATGAAGCATTCTCGCAATTCTTCCAAATATAATGTGACAGTACCAACCAAGCCGTCATATCTAAATTTTTTTACTCCTGATATTTTTTTGTAACGTTTGTGAACCGTAAGGAAAGAGTGAGTTTTGAACCAATCTTCCGACATCTTGAAATATTGAGAGAACGCGAGCATTCCAGAATCTGACTGATGGACCTCCCTTTGTGCCAACACAATATCTGCGATGTCGTAGCCATAAAGTATTGCGCAACCCGTAGATTTCATAACTCTTTTACACTCCGAAACGAATTTGTCCACATCCATGTATTGAATCGCAAATGAGTATGTTACCAGATCTACAGTATTGTCCAAAGCTGGCATTTTTCTTTCATCTCCAACTATGTATTGATTGTTATCATAATCATATTTTTTACTTGCCAATTTATTTTTTTCTTTACTAATATCGAAACCGACTATTTCAGTGAATTGTTTAGCAAACATGGCAATTTGACAACCGATTTGGATATGAGAAATGAATTGTAACAATCGGAAAGTAGATGTAATAAAATATCAGGACATGAGCATCATTCACCGGTAAGCCAATACATATGCTTACGCAACATAAGGCATACAACTACCGGTGCGCCTGGTTCTTGATAAATGTACAAAAGGTACCAATCTATGATGTCATAATACCCCACAACAGCTGGTCGTTGAAAACATGAAAATGGGGTGGCTGAAAATCCCTCTTCAGGGAATTATATTTTGACCAGTACGGATAAACTGTCCATAAACTAATTAAATTAACGCTTAATGAAAAATATAAGACATAAAACTGTCGGTGCGCGTAGTTTCCGATAAATGTACAATAGGCACCAATCTATGATATCATAATACCCACATCAGCTGATTGTTGATAATACGAAAAATGTGATGGCTGAAAATCTCTTTTCGGTGAGCTATGTTTTGCCTATTCGCAATAAAGTGTCCACATACTAATCAAAATAACGCTTGGTGGAAAATATAAGACATAAAGCTGCCGGTACACGCAGTTTTTGATAAATGTACAATGGGCGCTAATTTATGGTATCATAATACCTCACAACAGCTGATAGTTGAAAACATAGGAAATGTCTGTCTGAAAATCTCTCTTCAGTGAACAGTTATTACTTCATAACTAACGACATAACGCGCCCAAAATCAATGGGCTTTTGGTCCGAGATTATGATGAATGCACATGCAAAATCTGGAGCAGATTCAATTTCGCTTTCGTGAGATATCGCGTGCATCTAACAGACATACACACAGACAGACAGACAATTACCTATCAACATACTTACCGATTAAAATCGATAAGTAATAATCACAACATGAATCTAACAAAACGATTTATAAGTCCACTCTGTGTAGGATAGATTTATTTTTCTCAATTTCCAGCTCATGTACATGTTTCCAATACCAAAAAATCCCTAAATAGTTTAGTGATAATTCCGGGAAATCCTGGTCTCGAGCCAGTCCCAAAACCTAGTACAATTACATGCAACTCACTATTAATTTTAAGTAAATTCTATTCCGTGCTCGTCACAAAAAAAGTTCCTTTCTGACACATTCTGAAAACATTTATATATAATAACATGACAGTTGGCTAAGATCAATTTTGAAATATATACACAAAATCACTATGATGGATGATGTCTAAGTCATAATGTGACTGTGGCATTGGTAGCAAACTCATGTTAATTGAATTAGAGGCTCCACAGAAGTGCATGTACCAATATGGAGGTAACGAATTATTTGATCGCCTATATACATCAAGTTATATAAAAAGACTCAAACCTATGGGCAGCAGATATATTCATTTGGCTAACATAGAAAGTTCTCGAACTCGTAATAAAACTGAAATAAGTCAAATCGGAATAAAATTATGGCCTAACCCTAACCTGATACATATATAATTTCCATCTAAAGAAAAATTGTATTTCATAATCATTGCACTAAGTTGACTTCGAAAATCGAAGCATGAAATAGGATAACTTCAGATGAACGATGACGTTACTATCAGCTTTCATTTTCAAACCCCACGTTTCTTTCATTTCGTTTATGCTTTCATCTAACGGATCGAATTCATGATGCATTTCCATCCATTTTGAAAACTCATTGTACTCAGGAATACCCAAAATGTATTTTTTCAACTGATCCAGTGACAATGTGACGGTGCCAACCAAGTCGTCATTTCTGCACTTTTTTACACCTGATATTTTTGGAAAAACGTTTGGTAACCGCGAACAAATCTCATGAATCGCCGGAGAATGGGTTTTAAACCAGTCTTCTGCTTGCTTATGGTATTTTGCAAAAGCTGGCATTCCAGAATCACATCTATGGATTTCGCTTTGCACCAAATTGATGTCAGCAAAGTCAAAGCCGGTAATAATTGCACACCCCGTAGGTTTCATAACTCTTTTACATTCTTCTACAAAAGTTGAAATATCCATGTAATGAATAGAAAACATGCTCCATATTAGATCTACCGTGTTGTCAATAGCCGGCATTTTGGTCTCATCTCCAACGATGTATTGAATTTTGTCACAAACATTTTTCTTGTTTGACAAATTTATTTGTTCTTTGCTTTTATCAAATCCAATAATCTCTTTGAAATGTTCAGCAAACATTGGGGTATTACCACCGCTACCACACCCCGCGTCCAGCATCAGGTCATAACGTCGATCGCGTGTCTGGTTCGGGTCGAGTTGAACTAAACAATCAATTGCATACTTTCTTATAATATCAGAATATTCGATCATGCCCTCCTCAAATTTCTTAACGTTATCCTGTTTTTCATATAATCGGGCATCCATTTGAGACTGCCGAGTAAGATATTTTTGACAATTTAGCTATGCTATGCAATAAAACATATATATATAATTAAGATAAATATTTTTTGGAACACATTGTAATGACAAAGAAAGTGCAGTAATAGTAATCCCTCCCAAGGCCCAGATGTTCACTAAGCGTGCCAAATGAACAAGAATGACAACGTTGTTCGGACAGCGAAAGCGATAAAAATAGGCCTGCTTAGAATACTCATCTTTTTGAATCAGCTGGTTTCATTATGCAAGAAACTTATCGATAAGTATTTGGCCATAAACACCAAAAACGGGTTTTGAGTGCTCAAAAAAAAATCAATTAAATTAAAAACAATTATACATTAACAAGTAAAATGCCTTTTTTTGGCCAAAATCAAATAATTTACTTTTCGAATGCTCAACATTTTTCTTGTTTGACAAATTTATTTGTTCTTTGCTTTTATCAAATCCAATAATCTCTTTGAAATGTTCAGCAAACATTGGGGTATTACCACCGCTACCACACCCCGCGTCCAGCATCAGGTCATAACGTCGATCGCGTGTCTGGTTCGGGTCGAGTTGAACTAAACAATCAATTGCATACTTTCTTATAATATCAGAATATTCGATCATGCCCTCCTCAAATTTCTTAACGTTATCCTGTTTTTCATATAATCGGGCATCCATTTGAGACTGCCGAGTAAGATATTTTTGACAATTTAGCTATGCTATGCAATAAAACATATATATATAATTAAGATAAATATTTTTTGGAACACATTGTAATGACAAAGAAAGTGCAGTAATAGTAATCCCTCCCAAGGCCCAGATGTTCACTAAGCGTGCCAAATGAACAAGAATGACAACGTTGTTCGGACAGCGAAAGCGATAAAAATAGGCCTGCTTAGAATACTCATCTTTTTGAATCAGCTGGTTTCATTATGCAAGAAACTTATCGATAAGTATTTGGCCATAAACACCAAAAACGGGTTTTGAGTGCTCAAAAAAAAATCAATTAAATTAAAAACAATTATACATTAACAAGTAAAATGCCTTTTTTTGGCCAAAATCAAATAATTTACTTTTCGAATGCTCTGAAAAAAATATTTCTGAATATAAAATATATTCCATATTGGGTCATGTACCATAAGATAACTCAATATTTCACAACACATGACGCATCATCTTAATAGTTCTAGTCACACAGTGGATAAATGCTGTCGAACTGTGTCCAACAAAGCATCTCCCATTGAACCCCGCGTTCCACTGTTCCCCATAAGCACCAAATGTTTTTAAAAGAAGATGGAGGTACATCCACTCGACCAGGTTATGAATACGGTATTCATTTCACAGTGGACTAAAGACAAAAATGCCAGACAGTGATTTGACTTGTTGGAAAGGCTGAAGTAAAGAAAAAATAAAGACAAAGATGGTGAAATGTTATTTTTGAACCCCCAAAACCAATTTCATATAATAGCCTGCGTCTTTCTACACAGTCGCTGTCCGTTTGCGGGGACGTCGTAACACTCGTAACTCATCGAAAGACCAAGCCAGAGGTCAAATGCGTGACTGATAGAGGGTATTGAATAAACGCATATTTTCCACTGTGTCCCATGTCTCACCGTGACCACCTCTCTATATGGGCCAAAATATTTCATTAATTCGAAACGGCGCGTCTGTTACTGTTTTAAAGCTGTTTGCATCAATAAACGCAAGGCCTGCACTAAGCTAACATACATGGTGTCGACATAGTCTTAAAAACTTTAAAATGCAAAGAGAATCTATCGATACCATTTATTGTTTTGGACTTCACAGATGTATTAAATGAAGTAAAAATACTTCAAATAAAACAATTACTGATTAAAACATCAAACCAGGTTAAGATATATTGAGA
The DNA here is from genome assembly GCF_964204865.1 of Styela clava. Taxonomy (NCBI): domain Eukaryota; kingdom Metazoa; phylum Chordata; class Ascidiacea; order Stolidobranchia; family Styelidae; genus Styela; species Styela clava. The sequence goes on along the minus strand of NC_135259.1, from coordinate 8,727,150 downwards.
ACTGACTCCATAACAAAAATTGAAATTAAAAAGGGACTTTGTGGACACCGTGTATATAACTATTGAACTGTCAAGTATTTCGCTGGTATAAATTGTACGATTGAATTAGTAAAAAGTGGTATTATTCCGATCAGATACAAAACTTACCAAAGCATTTATAATAATTGCAGTATTTCGATAACGAGTAGGCCTTATTCCAAATATTAGGATAGGTTAATTACTTACAAATTCTCGATTCATCTAAATAAAGTTGATCATCCACTAATTTCAATGAGAGGAATATAGGCTAGTTCTTTATTCACTGACTAGACAAGAAGCATCCTGACTAACAGCCATATAGTGTCTAACTGATATATAAATATCTGAATCTCATATTAATGATCCGGCACTCATATATATCCGGCAAGAGAACAATCAGGAAAACGATCATACGTTGCGGATTACAAAATATTTATTTGATCCATACCATAATTATTTCTTTCGTTCTGTTCAACGCCTTCGATATGTCAGTATGCACGGAATCTGGCAGTTACATCTCAGTTCCGTAGTTGCTTCTGTTATTACTGTAATATTAATCTGGATGCCTAATCACGGCTCTTCATATTTCGTTATGTCGTTTCTTTTCAAATAGTTGTTTATCCATATGAAAAGCCTTCTGTGCTCTAAAACGTTTCTCAACCCCTGCGTCGCGCCAAAAATTTTTGGGCCACTTCTCATTTAACAAGATCTAAATCTCTAAATCTAATCTATTCTTTATTTCGTATTTGCTATAGTTAAGTGTTGTTCGATAGTAGTTTTATGTGAGAAGTATCACAGCATAACATTTTGACAGCAGCTATTTTCTTAAAGTAAAGCCAGGTCACGGTTGTGGAAAATTGCTGTTGAAGACAATAATGTTGATGAGGTTGAAATAAATTTAAAATGTTGGCTAGATCAGTGGTTTTCGACCTTTTTTCCGTCGTGCCTTATTTTTATTGCACAAAAATTCCATGGCCTATTGAATTTCATCCGCCAGAGTAAAACTACGAGAAAAGCGAATAGTTCCTTCCGCAATATAGACACTTTCACGATGATATTTAGAATGTAAATTTCCACTCTGCTGCAATCAAAATTTACATACGGTGACACAAATGAAACTAAATTTATCAATAACTATTGTAGTCTTCAATAGGTCATTAAGTTTGTGGCCGACCTGAAACTTTTTTTTGTGACCCGGCAGTGAGCCGTGGCCCATTAGTTGAAAACCAGTGCTCTATAGATTGTCTGAAAGATAAGATTTAAAATAAACGCTAAGGAAAATACGCGCTTACCTCGACGTTTTTCACGTTTAGAGTTTGTTGTACTTGCTGACGAAGGATGCGGAAAAAATGAAACAGAATTAGAAAAAAGTTTTTTGTGGGTTTGGAATTTAAGTATTTACGTATGGTTCGAAAGTTGTACGACGTAATCAGATATTGTAAATCGTCCTACTGGGCAAGACCTGAAGTATGGAGACATTGTGGCGACCCCTGGGTTTATTTAGTCATTCACAAGACACAATAAAAGTCGAGAATACGTTTATGACGTCATAGATCTGGGGGAAACCCGGCGTGCCAACAGTCTTAGCATCTTTTGAGGTCGATATATTTCATGTTACTTTAAATGTCACTAACGGCTTTTAAAAGGACAATTTAGGAAACTAAACAAATCGTTTCTATCACATATTTGTATATTATAGTGATGCCGAATAAAAATAATTTGCTCCAAATATTTTTACCAAATTTTTATTTTCTGCCCACTACAATAGAAAGATAGCGAGTTATTACTCTTTTGAATGAAGTTACATACAGAGACTGAAGTAACGTTTTAATTAGTGATAGATTAATAGTGTTTTTGGCATAAATAGCAGAAAACATATGGCGTCACATCAAAGTGGAAATCTAGCTATGTTCACTACTGAACGACTTGAGTTCTGATTTGAATTCAGATAGTCAGTCTTATTTCGCTGGAAAGGGGGATGTAAAGCTCTATCCATAATAATAGACAAGTAGTAATAATATCTATATTCTGTTTACTATGGCTGACGTTAATTAAAATTCTCCAACAACATTTTTTAAATTCTGTTTCAACATCCACCTCGGCAGAAAGAAAAGCAATCATCGCTTTTTAGCAACCTCACGCGGAAAAAGACCTAAAATCCATTTCAGGGATACTTGATTGGTAATTCTAGCACGTTTAAACGGGTAGAAAAATGTTTTTATGAAAAGTCCCCAAATTTTCAATCCTCTCGCAAAATCCTGATCCAATTACGACGCACACACTTGGCTTTAATTTGAAACAGGAATCAGAATCCAGTTTAAAAAGAAGTCGAAAATTCATACGCCTAAAAATTAAATTTTATTTAATGCAAAATTTTTTTATTAATTTTCCACCTTTAAAATTCTGCTTTTTTGCAAGGAGAATTTGGAAAAGAATTTGGAGAATACAGAAACTATGTACAATTATAAGGAATTTTTATACTAGTAAGTAAGTACATACGTAAGTAAGTACGCAAGTGCGTAATTACGAAAGTACGGATGTAGGGAGGTAAGGAAGTACGAAGGTAAGCAAGTAAGGAAGGAAGGAAATAAGTAAGGAAATAGGTAAGAGAATAAGTGAGGAAGAATGTAAGTAAGTTTTCCCTCTTCTGGTGGCTTGGTAAGAGATACATTAAAAGGTTGTTATGCAGCTCAATTCTGTATAGATTTTCAATAATGACCTCAAATCAAGGAATAAAAATTAAAAACTTTGCGATCGATAACTCGTGTCTAGTTTGGATTCAGATTGTCAGTCTTATTTCGTTGGAAAGGGGATGTAAAGTTCTATACACGATAATAGACAAGAATTTATATCTTTATTCTGTTTACTATGGCTGACGTTGATTGAAATTCTCCAACAACATTATTTTGAATTTTGTTTCAACAGCCACCTCGGTAGAGAGGAAAGCAATCATCGCTCTATAGCAGGGGTCACCAAACTACGACCCGCGGGCCGGATCCGGCCCGCGGCGTCATTTTATCCGGCCCGCAATAACACGCAAAAATGGCTAAATTTTTTTCCTAGGAAGATTTCCCCGAGCATCGTCTTCCTTGTTTATTTCGTAATATTGACCAATCAGCAAGATGCAAAAAAACGTGACGTAATAAAGAGCCTCTTCGCATCTCAGCTCAGATAACTTTTGTCATCCTGACAGATTTCCAGTCGTGGTTGTAAACAATACTTCGTTTTTGCGACTTTGCGAATTTTCAAAAGCGTCGAAAGCTGAGAAATGTATGCGCTAATGAAAAAAATCAAATACCAGATATGTTGTTTATTTTATCTAAATTATGTCAAAATTTCATGGAATTCCAAGCTACAGCAGGCAGTCCGTAGTCGTTTTTAGCAGTAGCCGTATTCCAACACGGCGTAACAGTACTTAGCAGACGTGAAGCGTACATTATTTTGGCGCGAAATAGCCGATTTTGTAACATTCCTAATTCATGACAGCAACGTTTTGATAACAGCTAAACTCAGGATAGTCGTCTAGATATAGAAATCTTGTATATTTGTTTTCCTAGGATGTTTTTGATCTATATTCTGCGATATAGATAAAATTAAATATTCAAGTCTTCAGAAATGTAGATACGCACAATCGTGAAAAAAAAAATATATATATATATTGTTAAATAAATTGGATGAATTTCCCAACTTTTGTGAATTTATTTTATTGCATTGACAAAAAAAATTTATCCGGCCCGTTTCAACCCAGTTTGAGTCATACCAAGCCCGCGGTCAAAAAAGTTTGGTGACCCCTGCTCTATAACAACCTCACGCGGAAAGAGACCTAAAATCCATTTCCGGGATACTTGATTGGTAATTCTAGCACGTTTAAACGGGGAGAAAAAATGTTTTCATGAAAAGTTTCAGAAGTCCCAAGATTTCCAATTCTGTCGCAAGCAAAATCCTAATCCACTTACGACGCACTCAATTGGCTTTAATTTGGAACAAGAAGCTATCTCCTCCCTCTCCATCTATCAATCTATCTTCACTTCTCATATGGACCAAATGCTAAATGAATTTCTTATTTGTCTGAAAACATAACTCATATTATGAATGTAGTTCTACCTGAAACCTGAAAAATCCCTTACAAACCTATTTTTATAACTCAATGACATATATGTGTTAAAATCACAAAATCACTTCCCATTTATAATCACAATTGAGTGTGCAAACGAAAATAGGTGTTCTTACAACACATTATTATTTCATGTTTTGTGCGAAACTTGCTTGCTTTCATATGCAAAATCCAGTTTAATTAAAAAGAAGTCGAAAATTCATACGCATAAAAAATTAATTTTATGTAATGCAAAATTTTATTTAATAATTTCCCACCGTTATATATCTGCTTTTTAGCAAGGAGAATTTGGAAAAGTTTGACAACGAAACATTGCTTGGTTAATTTTACCTATGTATCCCAGATATAAAGAGTGAAGGATATTTGCCATAGCATTTGCCACATGTAAAAGAATTGAAATTGTTGATAAAAAGGCATAAAAGATAATAGTTAGCCGGAAATATAATGGTAATGGATTTGGCCAAGCAACTAGATAATGTGTTGAATTCAGAAACTATGTACAATTATAAGAAAGTTGGTTAGATAAAGACAAAATCATTATATTTTTTTCTCAAGATAACAATTGCGTGAATAATAGAATTTATTCCAAATTACTTGATATTATCTATCTCGGTGAACATCTACTATATGCTGGTGGGATTCATAATACTGTACTTTTTATGGCAATGACCATTTTGTTCCGAATAAAATATTTATCTTAATTATATCTATTGTATTGAACCAAAGCAAAATTGTAAAAATATTTTGCACGGCTGTCTTAAAAGATTGTTATGCAGCTTAATTATATATGATTTTCAATAATGAAAAAGTGCCATTTATGATTCAGATATCTTTATTTTGATTCGTTTTCCACCAGCTTCTAAATTTTCATTTGAAAAGCATTATTATGAAAACGATTTCATCTTTGTTCTAGTGTACACAAAGTATAACTTATATCATCCAAATTTATAAATTTATTCTGTTAAATTGTCGTTCTTGCTGAAACAGAGTACAAAGAATGATAATTTCAGGATTACGCTAATGTCGCGATCGGCATGGTTTTCCAATCTCCACATTTTCTTCATTTGTTTTATGGCATCATCCAAAGGATCCGATATATGATGTATTTTCATCCAATTTAAAAACTCGTTGTGTTCCGGAATAGCAATGAAGTATTTTCGCAATTCTTCCAAGGATAATGTGACAGTACCAACCAAGCCGTCATTTCTAAATTTTTGTACTCCTGATAATTTTTTGTAAACGTTTGTGAACCGTAAAGAAAGTTCATATTGTCCCGGAGCGTGAATTTTGAACCAATCGTCTGACATCTTGATATATTGGCAGAACGCGAGCATTCCAGAATCGGACTGATGGACCCCACTTGGTGCTAAGACAATATCTGCGATGTCATAGCCATAAAGTATTGCGCAACCCGTCCATTTCATAACTCTTTTACATTCTGAAACGAATTTGTCCACATCCATGTATTGAATCGCAAATGAGCAAGTTACCAGGTCTACAGTATTGTCCAAAGCTGGCATTTTGCTTTCATCTCCAACTATATATTGTATGTTGTCATAAACATTTTTCTTACTTGCCATATTTATTTGTTCTTTACTAATGTCGAAACCGACTATTTCAATAAAATGTTTGGCAAACATGGCGATTTGACAACCATTTCCACACCCCGCGTCTAACATTAAATCGTAACGTTCAATATGTTTTCGGCGTGGGTCAAGTTGAATCAGGTAATTCATTATATATTCTCTTATAATTTCTGGATTCTTGAATATGCCTTCCTCAAATTTCGTGACGGCGTGTTGTTTTTGATATAGTTTTGCTTCCATTTTAAGATATAAATGGAATATACTTGGCAAGCGCTCTATGCTCTATGAAATTTTCCAAATAACCAAGAACGACGGCGTTGCTGAAGCGGAAAAATTGACAAAACTAGGAATGTCCTTTCAAAATATTCTCACCTCTCGCGAAAGTATACTTTCCGCATTCAGAGTAATGCAGCTGCCAGAGCAGATAACTTGGAGCCGAAGATACACCTCAGTGATTAAAACCCTGAACTTCTGTTCCACGCCACTAGTTACAGTTATATGCATAAAAATGATCTACATTCATAGTTGCCTTCAACGCTGATACGGACAACTACGGCTGTGGGCTAAATATAGTGATTAAATCTGGCGCTTGGGTTGCCACAGACAAACAAAATTTATGTTTACTCGCTCACTCGATTCTTCGGCGTGCTTTTCCACCACTTTTTTCGCCTCTCGCGCTTGTCGTGTGCGGTCACGCACAGGTTCCAATTTCAATTAAATGTTAGTGATAAATGTCAGTGATTCGGCCATTGTCATTATCGGCCTTAGACCAAGTCACGAAATACACCATAAGTTATAGATTGGAACACCATGGATACACGAAAGTTTTATGTAATTGAGGCATTTGTATAAAGTTATGTCAGGTGAATTCAAAGCATTAAAGAAACGCCTAACATGGTGAAATGCAACACTTTATTATTTATATTTTAAGTGATAAAAAAAAAAAATTTCTATCATGCCGTGAAAAGTTGCTACTTAATTCTCATGATCGTGACATCAAGTTCATTTCGAAAAACCAAGCGCGAAAATGATAACTTCAGAAGAACGATGAATTCATTATCATCCTTCTTTTCTAAACTCCACATTCTTTTCATTTCTATACTGCTATATTGGATGATGCATTTCCATCCATTTTGAAAACTCATTGCGGTCAGGAATACTCAAAATGGATTTTCTCAACTTATACAGTGACATTGTGATAGTACCAACCAAGTCATCTATTCTAGATTGTTTACGCCTCATGTTCTTTGGAAAACGTTTGTAAACCGCTCACAAACCTCATAAAACAAACATAAAACACAACAGAATTGCATTAACGTCGTTATTTGGTTTGGAAACTTTTTCATGAAGCCTTTTATTTCTTACAAATTTCCATCGATTATTACAATTAATCCAACGTTAATGGAAATTCTGATCTAATAGATAAGATTCTCATTTCCTGCCAAACTGCCAAATTAATCAGTTTAGATATTTTAGGTCAATCTTTCGGCAAAACCGATCTCATCTGGGTCGATACTGAAGATAAACATATTTGCATATTATATATATATTAGTAAATTAGTAGGGCAAATTGCTGTTTTTACATTGTAACTCATTAATCCAATTATAATTGGGGGTTATAGTTGAATTGCGCAATGTAACCCAAAAGTCGGTTTTGATTACTTACACCCAGAATCATGTAGTCATCATATAAAAGTGCGTTGTGTTCTCTTTAGATGAGTTGGATACTTTCATCTAATCATCTTAACATGTACAGCGTGAATTAAAATTGGAAAATACGTTGTTTCGAAATTTTTATCCACAATTTAAAGTAATTTTAACAAACTTAACAGAAGAGAAAGATGACAAAATTATTACACGAATCTATTATGAGCATTGTATAAATCATCAAATTCATTACCAATCACTGAACATTATAATATATTATTATTTCATGTTTCGTGCAAGACTGGGCGCGGTTTTCAAAAAAAGTCGAAAGTTCACACACAAAAAAAATCAAATTTCATTTAATGCAAATTTTTTTTTAATAATTTCCTACCTTTATAGATCTGCCGATGTAAAGAGTTAAAGACATTAGCCATAGCATTTGCCACGCGTGAAAGAAATTGTTGATGGAAAGCAAAAGAAGATGATAGTTAGTCGGAAATATAATGGTAATGAAGAGAAAAAAAGTGCAAACCGCTCACATCTACGAAAAATTCCGAATTGCAGAATTAACAACATTTCCTTAATACTTTTAACAAAGTTTTTTCCATTTTTATAATGCGATTCTGCTTTCTTCAAGATGGAATCATCTAGTTTGAATTTTTTACTCGATATCAAATAGTTCAATAATGTATGAGTCAAAACATAACCAATTGATTATTGAACGACATTGTGTAATGCTTGTTTCTTTTTGGAATATCCTTATTAGGTAATAATAATCAGGCGTCAGTTTAGCTGTGAAACCGTCTTACATTAGACCTGCAGAACCGCACAATGTTCATAAGTACTTGTAGGCTATTCATTTTAAAACAGGATTTAGTTGTTTAGACAAGTGGATGGTCGATGAGCATGCTCGACATAGCATTACATTTTTATCTCACTTAATGGCATATTAGGTTTGAGATTAATTAATTTATTGTTTCGAAGAAAAGCTATTTTTTTTTAACAACAACATTCACCTCAACAACAACAATAGAATTCATAAGAACTATCTACAAGTCCACTTGTGTCAAAATGGATGTATTGTCCAAATTTTCAGCTCATGTACATGTTTCCGTCCAAATAAATTCCTGAATTGTTGGGTGATGATTCCGAGAAATTCTGGTCTCGGGATATCGATTCCAATCCTAATGTCTCAGTCAAATTACTACGCACGCAACTGAATTTCAATTTTCATTTTAAGTAAACTTTATTACGCGCTCCACAAGGCATTGTCAAGTTGTTTCTGACAAATTCTGAAAATATTTGTTTATAATAACATGACAGTTGGCTAAAAACAAGTTTAAAATATATATACAAAATTAGTATGACGGAAGACGTCCCAAGTTTTTATGTGATCGTGAAAATGGTAATAAACCCATGTCAGGTGAATTCAATTTAAATCATTGCAGGTCATCATTGAAATGTTTAACATGATAAGATGCAGATGCAACACTTTATTAATTTTATTTTAGGAAAATAAAAAAAAATGCTGAAGAATAGTAATCGAAGAAAAGTTGAATTCTCATGACTGTTAAATCAAGTTCACTTAGAAAACTGAAGCACAAAAAATGATAACTTCAGAAGAACGATGACTTCCTTATCATCTTTATTTTCTACACTCCACATTTTCTTCATTTCTTTAATACTCTGATCCAAAGGATCGCAATCGTGATGCATTCCCATCCATTTTGAAAACTCATTCCACTCAGGAACACTCAAAATGTATTTTCTCAACTTATCCAATGACAATGTGATGGTACCAATCAAGTCGTCTTTCCTAGACTTTTTTACGCCTGATATTTTGTGAAAAACGTTTGTATAACGCGCACAAACCTCATATTCTGCTGCAAAGTGACTTTTGTACCATTCAGATGATTTCTCAAGGTATTTGGCAAATGCTGGCATTCCAGAATCACATTCGTAGATTCCACTACGTAAAAAGTGGATATCAGCAAAGTCAAAGCCAACAATTATGGCACCTCCCATTGGTTTTAAAACTCTTTTACATTCTGTTACAAAAGTTTCAACATTCATGTATTGAATAGAAAAGAAACTCCATATTAGATCTACTGTGTTTTCAGAAGCTGGCATTCTGTTCTCATCCGCAACAACATATTGAATGCCGTCATGACCATTCTTCTTGTTTGCCATATTTATTTGTTTTGTCAAATCCAATAATTTCTTCAAAATGTTTAGCAAACATGCTTGTATGACCACCGTTAGCACAGCCCGCGTCCAGCATCAGGTCGTAACGTTGATCACGCATCTTGTCTGGGTCGAGTTGAACCAAACAATCAATTGCATATTTTCTTATAATATCTGGATATTCGAACATGCCTTCTTCAAATTGTTCAACGACATCATGTTTTTCATAAAATCTAGCCTCCATTTAAGACAACTGTGTTAGATATTTGACGATATATGCTGCAAAACAATATAGAAATAACCAAGATAATGAATTTATTGGAACGCAATTTCATTGCTAGGAAGGGTAGTCTACTCAATGGAATACACTAATTTTTTATTTCAGCCGTGACGGGCCTTCAAAACCTTTACAGTATTAACTTGAACAAGTTAGAATTACATTTAGGTTAGCTAATAACGTTACGTCTGCCAGAACATTCAATCATGATTTTGATTTTTGAAGGCTGACGTCGAAGGGTCAGAATTACTGTGAAATATATTTTTTAGGAAAAAAAGTACTTTTTTAAAATGTGACTTGGACCATTGTAACGAATCATCGATGTTTTTGTCCAAGATAAAAGGACCTATTAAATTCAACTTTTTATACCAAACTCAGTTCAGGGGATCCGATTGACGATGACAATATTTCATGATATCGAAATAGCGCATCTGATAGTGTTTTGAAATTGTTTGTAAACTTATTGAATATTGAACAAAGGAAACCCTGATACCAATATAGCAAGTTAGAATACGTATGTAGATCGCAGTATCCCTGTTTATTTGACAACAAGCAATATATCCTACAAACTCTTGATACAAACACACAACACCATAAGTTATAGATTGGAACATCTGTATACACAAAATGACTATAATGAACGATGTCCAAGTTTTATGTAATTGAGGCATTTGTAACAAAGTTATGTCAGATGAATTCAAAGCATTAAGAAAACGCTTAACATGGTGAAATGCAACACTTTATTATTACTTATCGATCTTGAGATCGGTAAGTATATTGATAGGTATTTGTATGTATGTCTGTGTGTGTGTGTGTGTGTGTCTGTTAGATGCATGCGATATCTCACGAAAGCGAGATTGAATCTGCTCCAGATTTTGCATGTGCATTCATCTTATCTCGGACCAGAAGCCTATTGATTTTGGGCGAATTATGTCGTATAATTAGCGAGTTATCAATCAATTATTGATATAGTGATCTAGATTTTTGTAAAGCGAGAGAATTTTGAAACCCGCCGAGTGTGTGTGTGCGATGCGCAGTGCGCAAGTTACAAGAGCGGATGAATCGAAACTGCAGTTTCTGTTTTGGGGGATCCCCTAACTATCGATCGATAAGTCTTCGGTTTCCAACCGATATTCTCGTTTATATTTTGAGTGAGAATAAAAAATTCCTATCATGCCGTGAAAAGTTGCCACTGAATTCTCATGATCGTGACATCAAGTTCATTTCGAAAACCCAAGCGCGAAAATGATAACTTCAGAAGAACGATGAATTCATTATCATCCTTCTTTTCTAAACTCCACATTCTTTTCATTTCTATAATGCCATATTGCATGATGCATTTCCATCCATTCTGAAAACTCATTGCACTCAGGAAGACTCCAAATGTAAATTTATAATCCACCTTGAATTGCACTAGCCAGAATATATATCGAATTCTAATTTATCAAGAGGCTGGAGTAGACAGTACGATCATGACAAAAATAAAGTACATCATGTCATTGATCCCGTTATTGTCATTATCGGCTTTAGACCAAATCAGGAAATACAACATAAGTTATAGATTGAAACATATTTCATGCAATGACGTATTTAAAATAGATACGCAAAAAGACTAAAAAAAGGCAGAAATGTTTAGAAATATTTACTTTTTGTAATTGATTCAATTGTATAATTATATATTCGTAAATATTGTATTATGTTAGTATAGTATTTTTAAATTCGAATTGATCAAAGGCGCAAAAGACCGCTGAAGTTATTAGCGCCATAAACCATATAACAACAACAACAAAAAGACTATGATGAACGACGTCCAAGTTTTATGTAATTTGTAAAAAAAACTCATGTTAGGTGAATTCAAAGCATCAAAGAAATGCTTAACATGATAAGATGCAACACTCTATGAGTGTCTCAAAAATGTCTTGTCCCACTTGTCCCACGTGTCACACTTGTCCCAATTGTTTCCATTATATCGTTATTATTGAAGTACTTTTGGCTAAAAAAACGTTTATCCTGAGAAATTTTGCATGCGCGGAAATTTTCGTCAGCGATTAGTTTTATCAAAAATCCTGCTTTGACTTTAGATACAACCTTTATTCACCTTTGATCCTGGATATGGCCCAACAATCACAGGAAATGGTTGCAAAGACCCCGCCATTTGGATCGAACTTGATGATAGAACGTACTTTCGTTGTATCAAATAAATTCAATATCTGGCTGATTAGCGTTGATAAAATACTATTATTTTATCATCGTAAATGATACAAATGGAACCTATTCGTTAACTCTATATAAATGAAATGTTTTGTCTTTGCCAATTTGTATATTTGTACAGAAAATCGTGCCAATCTTTGACGGCCCTGTCACATACATACCGCCTCCTGCGTGCATAAGGGTGGCATAAAAAATATATTCTCTTGAACACATTTCTATCAATATAATCGGGGATTTTTGTTAACTACCGATTTGAGATTAGTTCACATCAAACATTTTTAATAATAGTCTTCTATTGTCTCAGTCGGAGGATATTGATATTTGGGCACACTGGCGTAATTCATCAAATTCCAATTTCATAATCTTTAAAGATTACAACAATATTAATATACAATAAAAATCTAGTTAAAATATAATTCAAGCGTTGTTCGTAGTTTGAAACTGTGGTCGCAACCTTTGGAAAACAGTGCAATGTCATATCGTTAGATGCAATAGGACCATGATATTTGCTTATCTTAAATTTGGATACGGTAAGATAAAACGATATAAGTTTACGCAAAATAATATTCAACAGAGAATATTTATCGTTAATCAATATCGAACATTAGAATTCGTTTGCGTTATATAGTTGAGTTGGACCTCTAAGTTAAGTAAAAGAAGTGTTTTTGAAGGGCGGTGCGCAAATAAATTTTGATTCAAACTGGCCGCTGATTGCCGACGCATGGCTCAAAATATTCGATCGGTACATCACTTACTGGAACAGACTTGTATCCCGTATACTTATCAACGACGTGTGTATTACCCGATTAAAACTCGGTCTGAGATAGAAATGCAGACCCAACATTTCTATATCGGAAATAACAACAAAAGTTTCAACTCAAATAACTGCAAAAGCGAGAAAAAAAGTGCGAACCGCTCACATCTACGAAAAATTCCAAATTGCATAATTATATTTTCCATGACGAATTTTTCTGAAGTATCCCCACAGTACATTTTACAGATTTTTCTATTGCGATTCTGCTTTCTCCAAGTTGAAATCATCTAGATTGAACGTTTCACTCGTTATCAAATAGTTCAACATTGCCTGAGTCAAAAAATAACCAATTGATTATTGAACGACATTGTTTAATTAATGTTTGTTTCTGTTTGGAATATCCTTTTTGGGTAATAATCAGGCGTCAGTTTAGCTGTAAAACCCTCTTACTTTAGACCTGCAAATCTGCCCAAGATAAGTACAATGTTCATAAGTACATGTATTCATTTTAAAATTATTTGATTATGTGAGTAATAAATCACCACATAATCTGGGGTGTCCCAAAAATGTTGTGTGTCACTTGTCCCGTGGGACAAGTGGGGCGGGCCCATGGGATACGTTGGACAAGCAGGACATGTGGGTCACGTCATTTTCGTGGTGTGGGACACGACATTTTCGAGACACCGACACTTGTTATTTTTATATATTGTATTATTTTTATTTTAGCCAAAATATTGGAAACATTTTAAAAATTATCATACTATGATATGTTACTACTGAATTATCATGATCGTTGCACTAAGTTCAGAAGAAGAACAATGACTTCATTATCATCATTATTTATTACACTCCACATTTTCTTTATTTCTTTAATACTCTGATCCAAAGGATAGAAATCATGATGCATTCCCATCCATTTTGAAAACTTATTTCGGTCAGGAATACTCAAAATGGATTTCTTCAACTTATACAATGACAATGTGATAGTACCAACCAAGTCATCTATTCTAGACTTTTTTACGCCTAATATTTTTCGGAAAACGTTTGTAAACCGCTCACAAACCTCATAAAACAAACATTAAAACACAACAGAATTGCATTAACATCGATATTTGGCTTGGAAACTTTTTTTATGACAGTTTTTATTTTTTTTTTACAAACATCCCATCTATTATTACAATTAATCCAACGTTATTGAAATTTCTGATCTAAAAGATAAGATTCTCATTCCCTGCCAAACTCCCAAATTAATCAGTGTAGAGATTTTATGTCGATCTTTCGGCATAGCCACTTCCCCAAACTGCCAAATTAATCAGTTTAAAGTTTTTCGACTTTAGGCTAGGATTATCTTTTGGCATAGCTGATCTCATCTGGGTCGATACCGAAGATATACATATTTAAATATTATATATATTAGTGAATTAGTAGGACTAACCGCATCGCAACTCATTTATCCAAATAAAATTTGGGATTATTGTTGAAATGGGTTATAACACCGCAATGTACCTCAAAATCGGTTTCATATTACTTACATCTTGAATCATATAGTCATCATCTAAAAGTGCGTTGTGTGGCGAAACTTCTCTTGAGATTAGTTGAATATTTTCATCTAATCATCTTAACATGCATGCTTGGATTAATATTGGAAAATCCGTTGTTTTGAAATTTTGAACTAATATAGGAGGACCCTATATGCGTGTCCACACTCCCTTGTTATTGAACACACGTTAACACAGTGTAATTCCGATCTGAACTTCTTCTGGGTAACGATATATTGTATTGCTAAATGTTGTTATATTGTAAAGTTTCATAATCGAATCGATCCAAATAACAGATACATTGAAAATGCACTTTAAACCTTAACTTAAGTATATGTGATAAAACCAAATTTCTAACTAACAAAGAACGACAAAGACAAGCAACACTGAGCGAAGGAAAATATATCATAAAGGAAATTAATTAGAGCAAAGATCGTGTTTCAGGCAGATAACATGCACTATTAACAATAGGTGGTGGAAATATTGAAATACACAGTAACTATCTTTATGTACTCGCTACAACATCTACAATTTAAAGTAATTTTAACGAATTCCTATAGATTACAAAATTATTACATAAATCTATGATGAGCATTGTGTAAACCATAAAATTTATTACCAATCACTAAACATCATAATATATGTCATTATATAATCAGTCATAATTGATCATCTGTCTGCTGAACTTTAAAATCTTTAAATGAAGTTTGTTTTTTTCCCCAAAATAGCAATTAACAGGAATATTCACAAAACTGTAATTAAACTACAGAATAACACTAAACAGAACCATCTTGACCACCTGATTACACAATGCCCTCATGTTAATGATGTGGTCATTATCATAGCCTAATGAAAATGAAATGTAATGCTCCACTCATTTGTATTTAATCTGTGACAAGAGGCTCTCCGTCTCTCTCTCTCTCTCTCTCTCCAATCACTCCTAATTCAAAATTACAGATACAAATGAGTGTACAGACAACACATTATATTTTCCCGTTTTGTGCAAAACTGATGCGGTTTTTATAGGGAAAATCATGTTTAAAAAGAAGTCGAAATTTTACAGAAAAGATGTAAAATATTTCATTAATTTTCCACAGGTACAGAGTTTTTTGTGAGGAGAAGTTTGACAACGGAATATTACCTGACAAATTTACCAATATAGGCCTTTACCCGATACAAAGCATGGAGGATATTTGACATAGCATTTGCCACATGTAAACGAAATGAAGTAGTTGTTGAAAAGTCAAAGAAGATGATAGTTAGTCGGAAATATAATGGTAATGGGTTTGGCCAAGCACCTGGATAATGTGTTGAATTCGGAAACTACCTATACAACATTAAGAAATTTTAACAAACTTGATTAGATAAAGATAAACAATACGTTAACAATAAAATCTAATCCAAAATAATATATTTTATAATATAATAAAATTAAACAGTCTGTAAGTAGTAAGTATTCTATGTTCTGATGGCTTTGTTAAAGACAATAAAAGATTGTTATGCAGCTTAATTCTGTATGAATTTTTGACGATAATCGAAAACAACGAAAAAGATTTCAAAAGGTGTAATTTATTGTTTGCCTATCTTCATTTTGATTCGAATTTTACCGGCGTCTGTATTTTCATTTTAAAGGCATTATTATGAAAACGTTTTCTTTTATGTCATTGTGCTCGTGTACACAAAGTATATCTTATATCGTTCAAATTTATTTTGTTAAGATCTCGTTCGTGCTGAAATCGAGTACAAAGAACAATAATTTCAGAATTACGCTAATGTCGCGATAAGCATAGTTTAACCAAACTCCACATTTTCTTCATTTGTTTTATGGCTTCATCCAAAGGATCCGATTTATGGTGT
This sequence comes from Styela clava, assembly GCF_964204865.1. Lineage (NCBI taxonomy): Eukaryota > Metazoa > Chordata > Ascidiacea > Stolidobranchia > Styelidae > Styela > Styela clava. The sequence goes on along the minus strand of NC_135259.1, from coordinate 8,710,964 downwards.
ATTTTAATTCATTCCAAAAACTCGTCGTGTTCAAGAATGGCAACAAAGTATTTTCGCAATTCTTCCAAGGATAATGTGACAGTACCAACTAATCCGTCATTTTTTTTTCACTCCTGATATTTTTTGTAAACGTTTGTGAACCGTAAAGAAAGTTCATATTGTGCCGGAGAGTGAATTTTGAACCAATCGTCTGACATCTTGATATATTGGGAGAATGCGAGCTTTCCAGAATCTGACCGATGGACCGTACTTGGTGCTAAGACAATATCTGCGATGTCATAGCCATAAAGTATTGCGCAACCCGTAGATTTCATAACTCTTTTACGAATAATACCTCTGAAACGAATTTGTCCACATCCATGTATTAAATTGCAAATGAGCACGTTACCAGATCTACAGTATTGTCCAAAGCTGGCATTTTGCTTTCATCTCCAAATATATATTGAATGTTGTCATAAACATAATTTTATACTTGCCATATTTATTTGTTCTTTACTAATGTCGAAACCGACTATTTCAGTGAAACGTTTGGCAAACATGGGAATTTGACAACCATTTCCACCCCCCGCGTCTAAATCGTAACGTTCGATTTTCGTTGGGGGTGAAGTGAATCAAGTAATCCATTATATATTCTCCTATAATTTCAGGATTCTTAAATATGTCTTTCTCAAATTTCTTAGCGGCGTGTTGTTTTTGATATAGTTTTGCTTCCATGTTAAGATATATTTGGCAAGCGCTCTATTCTCTAAAGATAGAATTAAGAAGAAAATCGATTGCAAATACCCGATTTCACCGACAACATTGCGAGGATAAAAAATAAAGATTGAATATTTTGACGATAAGACGACGAGCGCAAAAAATGAGGAGTCTGACAAAACCGAATTTTCATATCAATTTTCAGTAATTTGTGCCCATAAAATTGGCAACAACATTGGGCGCAGACATCTTGCCTTTGCTGAGATTGGTCATGTATACTTGTAGGCTAGCTTATCACACTTTTAAGAACCTAAATTTTATGTGATGTAATCCTGTTGTTCAATGTTTGCAGCGGGCCAAGAGCAGGTTTAGCAGCAGTTACAATTACTGTTAAATATATTCGGTGCGAAATTTTTGAGAATACATTGTCGAACATTGTTTATATTGTGTCTCTTATCTATTGACAAGGGCAAAACGTTTATTTTCCAACATGAAATAATTTAAATGAAAAAAGTATTTCATGCCTTGTCAGTTTTAGTGAAACGTGAGGAGTGGACTCGAATCCTAAAACCAGCTACAAATAAGCCAAATTCGACTTTTTTAGCAAATGCTTACGTAAATAAATGTTCATGCGGCGAGATATTTGTCAAATAATTGAGAATGACGACTGAGAAGGAAAAATTGACAAAACTAAGAACTTCGTATTGAAATAATAATATTCTCTCCTCTCGCGAAAGTAGACTCTTTCTGCATTCAAATTCAAGCATCTTCTGGAAGCTCACAAAGCCTGATGTTTGCACTTTTATATGTTAAGAAATGCCAGGTATACCAGAGAAGTTACCCTGTGTCCAAATATTTGGACCCTATAACTACCGTTACGCGCCACTAGTTATGAGTTATACGACATTAGTTTGTCAGATAACGCTCAACATTTATAGTTGACTCCATCGGTATATAACAATTTTCTCGAATATTTGTGCGTATACGCGGAGAAGTTGTAATTTGCATTTTAAATTTAAAAAGAATAATAACGATATGGAAAAGAACATATTCAGCATAGTATTTTCCACCAAGGATAAGAAATTAAAAAAAGCATCGTAGTTGGAAGAAATTCAAAGGCGATAATTAGTCAACAAAAATAATTGAAAAATGATTGTTAAAACAAACTTAAATAAAGTAAAACGTAATATTTAATAAATTACTACACTGCATTAACTTCTTTATGCAAACATTTTAACTTCTAACATAATCAGTCACGCATGAATGAAGAATATTGAAGCTGAAACTGTTGACTGGTCAGATTAACAATAGAAATAGGAATTCCGCCAGGTAATTGAGTCTAAACTGTAAGCATTAAACCTGTTTAATGACTTCTATATGAATTTTATGCACGATTGAATAAGATGATGCTCTCTCATGAATAGGCCTATTAACCTTTCGGTATGTGTTATTATAGGTTTTATTTTTGTGGAGTTTACCCCCCACTCAATAGGTTTTTCACAGTGCCTCGCAGTTATCACTACAAAAAAGTCGGAATCGTAGGATTGCAATGAAATTTTTAATTTTTTAGTAACTTTGCAGCTTACAATTATGCTCGTAATTTGCGCCAATACTAAATTTTAAACAGGTTCGCCGATGTATAGTTTTACGCTCTAGTTGGATCGTTTTATTTCATGGGGTGGGAAGTAATATTAAACTTGTCAAAGATTCGCTCAAATCCACGATCCAACGTCAATGATTGATATTCTGGTGCGTTGCTATCTTGCACAATAAATTTTCGAAATGTTGAACACTGGCGTCGAAACAAAGTCGGAAAAATGAATGAGTTTGTTGTAAAGTTTAGCGAATACATAATATACTTTTCCATTTTAAGGTATAAATATCGCAAATAATTATACTATCAATAGTTTTGTATTTAAAATATCTAAATTGATTGGCAATTTACACTTTTTTTGTTCGCCCGGTAATATCTTACTTGCCTCCGGGCCATTATTTACATTAAGGGTGTCTTGAAACACGTTCCGTCTTGATTTTAAGCTTTTTAGTTTGTTCAGTAATGGCAGCAACATCTAATTTATGACGCATTCGACTGTTGACTCTCGAGAGTATTACTGTTCGATTGGGAGTTAGTTTAATATGGCACCAAAATTCTCTAAGTTATGGTCTATATCCACTATTTCACTTTACCAACGGTCTTTGTCGAGAGGTACCCCAATCTGGGCCTACATTCACAAAGAAGATTTGACTAAATGGTTTCACGGCGATATATTTCACAATGATTGATTTTTGTAATCCTGTACCACCCCAGACAGAATTTCATTCCGGATCATATACTACACGGCATCGAATAGTAGACAAACACATTCCGTGGATACAGCTTTTTGTGTCATTGAAATATTATGCAAATGCTAACAGACTATTTATGGCATCACAGTATAGCGTCACATGGAACATGGCATCACACATAGTCATTGCTATATTGGATGAACTACCATTTGACAAACAGGTAGCTGATTCAATTACAATCTGTTATTAAACAATGAGCATACTAGAATAATACTCTATTTTTTCAATATTAAACAAAAAATATTTCTCTAGAATATCATACTATAGAAAGTTACAACTAAATACTTTCAATGTTCGCATGAGGTTCATTTTGAGAAACAAATCACGAAAAACGATATCTCCAGACAAACGTTGACTTCACTATCAGCCTTATTTTCCAGACTCCACATTTTCTTCATTTCTTCCATGCTTTCTTCTGAAGGATCGGTTTTATGGTGGATCTTTGACCATACTATAAACTCATTTAATTCAGGGACACTCGCAATGTATTTTTTCAACTTCTCCAATGACAATGTGATGGTTCCAACCAAATCATCATTCCTGAACTTTTGTACGCCTGATATTTTTTGAAAAACGTTCGGTAACCGCGAATAAACTTCATATTCTGTCGTTAAGTGAATTTTGGACCACTCAATTGCTTTCTTGAGGTATTTTGCACCTTCATGGATTCCTGTTTCTAACAAAGTGATATCAACAATGTTAAATCCGGTAAGTAATGCACATCCTGATGGTTTCAAAACTCTTTTACATTCTGTTACAAAAGTTTCAATGTTCATGTATTGAATGGAAAAGAAGCTCCATATTAGATCAACTGTGTTTTCAGAAGCCGGCATTCTGTTCTCATCCCCAACAACATATTGAATGCCGTCATGACCATTCTTCTTGTTTGCCATATTTATTTGTTCTTGGCTTTTGTCAAATCCAATAATTTCTTTACAATGTTTAGAAAACATGCTTGTATGACCACCGTTACCACAACCCGCGTCCAGCATCAGGTCATAACGTCGATCATGTATCTTGTCTGTGTCGAGTTGAACCAAACAATCAATTGCATACTTTCTTATAATATCTGGATATTCGAACATGCCTTCTTCATATTGTTCAACGACATATTGTTTTTCATAAAATCTAGCCTCCATTCAAGACAGCTGTGTTAGATATTTGACGATATATGCTTCAAAACAGTATAGATATACTCAAGATAATGAATTTCTTGGAACACAATTTCATTGCTAGGAAGGGTAGTCAACTCAATGGAATGCACTAACTTTTTATTTCAGCAGTGGCGGGCCGTCAAAACCTTTAGAGTTTAGTTTAGAGTATTACCTTGGTTACAAGTTAGAATTACATTTAGGTTAGCTAATAACGTTGCATCTGCCAGAACCTTCAGTCATGATTTTGATTTTTAAAGGCCGACGTCGGAAGGGGTCAGAATTACTGTGAAAAATTTAAATTACAGCAATTTTTTTTTTTAAATGTGACTTGGACCATTGTTGCAAATCATCGATGTTTTTGTCCAAAATAAAAGTACCTAGACCCAAATCTTTATTTCAAACAAAACTAAGTCAAGTTCAACTTTTTATACCAAACTCAGCTCAGCTCAGGTAGATAGACACGCGATGTAAACAAGTTGTATGGTGCTACTGCTGACTACCAGGGGATCCGATTGCAGATGACAATATTTCATGATTTCTAAATAGCGCATCTAATAGTGTTGTAATATTGTTTGTAACGTTATCGAATATCGCAACAAAAGATCTCTGGTACCAATATAGCAAGTTAGAATACGTATGTAGTTCGCAGTATCCCTGTTTATTTGACAACAAGAGAGCTACGCACAAATATATGGACACGTTAGACCAGAGCGAATCAGTCCTTACCGGTACCTTTGACGCTACCGGTACCCTCAAAAAAGTTAGGCCGCGAGCCGAGGCCATTTATCTTTCAGTTTCGTAGCGCACATAAGGTAACTACCTGAAAATGATTTTAAAATGTTCCTTAGAAATTTAGTAACAAATATTGCTTTGTTCCCACTTCCAAAAGTTGCACGTTTTACAGAAAAGACGCTTTTACTACAATAAATATGTGTTACCATCTGTCCTATTTTCTCTGCTTTTCCGGTATCATGGGCCAATGAACGCAGACTTCTGCATGACGTAACAATCGAATTAGTCAGCTGTAGGTGGATCCCCAGTGGTCGGATGAATATCAGACGTACTACTACTGCTCGCTTTTGCGTTGAGTAGCCTTTCCATAGTTTTTTTCAGTTATTATTAGTTCAGTTATTCTAAGGAGGTGTTGAAAAGTATAAGTAAGATATTAAACACTTGTATATCCTTACCATAAGAAGCAATTTTGGTTGAGCACTAGCTCATAAGACGTTGTTAAATAGGTACTCCAAGGTAACTTCAAGGAAGGCTAGACCTGAATAATAAATGTCACAAACAACGATATTTTCTGGCTTGCATGAAATGTTTATAATTAGTCTAATTTAATGACTGTTCTTGACTATTCAGCAGACTTATACTACTTATAGACCACAGCATATTTGGAAATAGAAATTAATGGCCGTTTCTGTAATGCACGGTTGTGTGAAAGAGAAGAAAATAATCAATTTTACTAATGTCGGTTGGTCTAAATCTAAATTCATATAGTCGACAAGAACCTGGGAAGCAATGATAAGTTATGCCGGAGTGGAAAGAAAGTAGCATTGGAAACGATTGAGAGGTGAGAAATCAAGTTGTAGACAGACAGTTGATGTTTTAAAATATAGTCTATAGTCCATACTCATACTGTCATAGGGCATTTCAGACTGTGATATATCAAAAGTTAGTGTAGATATAGTCTAGTAATGGTATGCAAACACTGCTGGACTGTAGTACATGCAATGAGCATATATACGCTCATTGAGTACATCAGATAAAATGCATTATGTATTCAAGGTATTAGTTAGTATTTAGTGGTATTTTTACACTCATGCTGTTCCAAATATGATTTTCTTCCTCATTTTAGATACTGTATTACAAAAGAAAACGGCAATGTTCCACCAATCCGACCTAACGCAGGCTCTAATCCCTGCTGCTATCAGTGCTATAAAATGGATTAAACAAGAAGTTTTGAAGCGTAAAGGTATATGAGAATCATAATAGTTGCAAACAGCTTAGATGTGCCCATCAAACTCATGTTGGAGACTTCAGTTGAAGTTTTCAATTCATTTTTTTCTCAACTATGAAGATCTTTTGAGGTTAACGAGGCATTAATAAATAAAGCTGAGGAACTTGTTTGTTCACTGTATGAAGAGGATATGAAGAATGTAAATGATACCAGGGCACGTCTATTTAACACTGGCAAACATAAGAATTATAGCCTACTCCCCCACCCAACAATGATTCACTGAAGAAGCATGTGGCCCTCAAATCAGTTCTTGAGTTGGCAAACTGCAAGTGTAAGAAAAATAGTCAAAATAATTTATGCAAGTGTGCCAAAATCAACTTAAATTGTACAGATTTTTGTTTTTGTATTGACTGCAAAATCACAGTACACTTATAGAGGAAAAGTCGATTTTCGAGATAGTGGATTTCGAAAACAATTCAGAAGAAAGTGAATTAGATATTGCAGTTGATTTAATAAGTATCATTTATTTGTTTGTTTTTTCCGGACATTTGTTAGTGTCGTAGTCCTGTTTCTAGAAATAATATTGCCTTTGTTCAAATACATAACCACATAATTTAAAAAAAGACTAATTGTAATATTTCTGTTCACTATGTTATGTACATATTGTACATTCATTTAATTTTCTTGACTTTTCCGGTAAATTTCTAAGTGAGAAATAACTGATTTATTTGTGTTTTCGTGCTCACGATGTTAATTTGTGACTTCATTGCTTAAAAATAAATACGTTTGATAGCTTCTATAAAATGGATGTAGCTTTTTATGCTGTTCTTGTTGTAAACTGCTTGTGGTTATTACATAAAATTTATTCGCTAATGTGAATCAGCGTTGTTGGTGTCGCTGCTTTCGAGGTCACTCGCGACTCCTGTCACACAATTGAAGTATTTTTTTGTTGTTGGTTACATGTATGCCATATTTTTCGTAATCTACCTAACAAATAATGATTGACTTAGGAAGTCCGATTTTGGTCAGGCAAAACATTACAGGAATACATTTGTGTTAGTGTGCTGTAGGGCTCTCAAATTGCATAGTTCTTATGTATGTGTTGTAAACTTATGGTTATTGAATTTCCGAGAACCTCTTATATTCAATTTCGCATCAGGATTGTGGAACAAGCTGTAATGCGTTCAGTATGTTCATTTTCACACAAAACTGAAGAATTTATTTAGTTACCAGATGTGCGCTACGAAACTCATTTTCTGGGCTAATATTGACTAAACAGGGCTATGGAAAGGCTGCCCAACTCAACGCAAGGTCGAGCAGTAATAACTAATATTCATCCGCTCGCTAACAGCTGATTCGATTCAATTGTTACGTCATGCAGAAGTCATTGTTCATTGCCGAAAATGTAGAGAATATAGGACAGATCGTAGCACATATTTCTTGTAGTAAAACGTCTTTTCCGTAAAACGTGCAACTTTTGGAAGTGGGAACAAGGCAATATTTGTTACTAAATTTTTAAGGAACATTTTAAAATCATTTTCAGGTAGTTACCTGATGTGCGCTACGAAACTCACTTTCTATGCGTTTTTCAGGGCCTCGGCTCGCGGCCTAAGTTCTGAATTTCCAGTAGCAAGAATTTTGCAGAACCCAAACGTACAGCCGGTCATGACACTGACTAAAATCCGTGTTCCCACGGATAAAAAATAATACAGCAAAATTTTAGACGAAATATCAAATTTCATAGAATTCACGCAAAATTTTGAAATAAATAAAAGTAATAGCCTTCTAGCGAAAAAATTAATCTTTAACCACTGAAAGTTTCAAAGCAATTGGTCCAGTATTCGAAGAGAAAAGCGACTTTTTAAAAACGTGTCAAAGAACAACAACAACAACATAACATTGAAACGATCGTTATGTCCACTACGTGTCCAACAAGCAATATATCCTACAAATTCTTGATACAAACAACACTCTGCACATGAGGTTGATTTATCTGGAAATGATATTTTATGACCTTGAATTGCACTAGCTAGAATATATGTCAAAATATTATTTACCTACAGGCTACACAGAACGACCTTGACATTCAGATATACAGCGGCCATGTCAATGATTCGGTCATTGTCATTATCAGCCTTAGACCAAGTCGCGAAATACACTATAAGCTATAGATTGGAACATATACTCATTACATACAATGACGTATTTAAAATAGATACACAAAATGACTATGATGAACGACGTCCATGTTTTATGTAATTGAGGCATTTGTAACAAAGGTATGTCAGGTGAATTCAAAGCATTAAAGAAACGCTTAACATGATAAAATGCGCGAAAATGATAACTTCAGAAGAACGATGACTTCATTATCATGCATCGACGGGGCGACGCCGATTTTGCCCCGGTTGCTCATTGTATATCGTATTCTCTCTTTTATCTTCCACTCGCCGCGTTTGTCTCGTTTGTTTTCTGTTTCTTTTACTAAATCATCGGGGCCGATCGGGGCTAGCCCCGAAATTATGACGACACAATGCCGACGTTTCTTACAACAACGTGTTGACATATTCACGCATTCCTTCTCGTTCGTTGGTTGCTTGAAGAATTGATAGTTTCCTCGCCTTCGTTTTTGTCGCTTGTTTCGCTATTTGATTCAGTTAGACCCCTTTAGTCCATTTGCTTTCGATTTTCCACATTCCTTTTGAGCTCCTCACTTCTTTCCGGCTTCGCATTTCCTAGCCTTAGACCTCATAATGAATAAGGTTGATGCACTCCGCACTCCGTTTTCGCAGCTGCAGCTGGAACAAAAATTAGAGGTACAACGTCTTGGGCCTTATCAACCAAAAAATTGTTCACTGGAACAATCCCATGACGGAGGAAAGCGTCGGCGTACATTCTGCGCAGAAACTTGGTATAAAAAACACGAATGGTTGTGTTACAGCGAGGACAAAAATGCACTTTTTTGTTTTTATTGCCTACTTTTTGCTACCGCCCTTGACTCACGTTGGTGTAAATTTGGTTTTAGAGATCTTAAACATCTTTCCGAGCGTGCCAGGGATCATCAATCTTCTATGGAGCATCTGTACAATGCAGTAAAATACCGAACATTCGGAAATGTTCCGCCATGTTCTCGGTCGATTGATAGATGTTTTGAAGTTCATTGGTTGTCACGAGCTGTCCCTCCGTGGGCACGATGAACGGGCTGGCTCTTCTAATAGAGGGGTATTTTTGGATATGGTGGAATACACCGCATTCCTAGATACAGTATTGAGAGATCATCTTGATGCCGCAACTGTTTCGAAAGGGACATCTAAGGATATCCAACAAAATGATTTGCTCGACTCAATGTATAAAATTTATTTACAACATTTGGCTCTGGAAACTGAGAATTGCCAGTTCCTTTCGATTCAGTCTGACGAGACAACTGACATCACGTGCGTTTCCCAACAGGCTGTGATATTTCGGTTTGTGAAAGATGGTAAACCTACCGAGAGATTTCACAGCTTTGTACCAATCGTTGATCGCACGGCTTGCGGGATATCGGCTGTACTGAAAGAAGTGTTACAGCCTTACAACGCGAAGTCAAAATTGATAGCTCAAACTTATGACGGCGCGGCAGTCATGAGTGGGTCGAAACATGGTGTTCAAGTTTATATAAAAGAAGATTTTCCTCATGCGCATTTTTTACATTGTTATGCACACCAATTTAACCTCGTTATTAAAAATATGTGTCTTGATACCCCTCTCGTCCGTATATTTTTTGCAAATGTTTCGGGGTTTTCTTCATTTTTTTTCCGTTTCGCCGAAGCGCTCTGACCTCCTTCGCCAGATATGTAGCCGCCGTCTCCCAGCTTGTGCACCAACACGTTGGAACTTCCAATCACGCGTGGTGCAGGGCGTGTCCGAAATTAGGTCTGAGCTCATTGAGTGTTTCAATGGCATTCAGAGCTCTCCGGTTTGGGACGAACGCTCTGTGGGGGAAGCGGCAGGTCTAAAGCGTCTGCTAGAAGATGGTGAGTTTTCATTTTTTCTCGCTTTTTCTCCACAATATTCTATCACGTGGATGTATTATACGGCGCATTGCAGTCAAGGCTAATGGATGGAGCGTCTGTGCAGTCGTGTATTTCAGACTTCTGCGATGCTGTATCTCGTATCCGGGAAACAATAAAATACGACGACACATGGAGTGCTTCTTTACGCCGCGGGCAAACAACGCAGCGTTTGATTTTGTCTGCAAAGGAATGCTGTGACATTCTGGTGAATCAAATAGGCGATCGTCTGCGCACTGAACACCTTGCCGCGTTCTCTTTGATGAACCCCAAAAATTTTTTTAAATTTGCACGTCAATTTCCCATCCATTTGTTCGCTACTGTCTCCAAATTTTACCCCATGATAAACGTGGGTAAATTGGAAAATGAATTGCGATGTATATACACCAATCAAACTTTTTTGAACATCACATCAACTTGCGCGCTCTATGGGTTCCTCATAGATAACACTCTAGTAACTACCTTTGCGGCGTCTGCAAAATTTCTGGACATCATTTTGACGACGCCTATTTCTTCCGCCGACGCAGAGCGAACATTCAGCACGCTGAAGCGTATTAAAACGTATCTCAGAAACACAATGAAGCAAGATAGAATAAATTCCTTGGCTGTTTTATCCATTCACAGAGACGTTATTTCTGGGATGCATGACTTTAATCAGCGCGTTATTGAGCATTTTGCTTCCAAGAAACCGCGGCGTGTTGCATATATGTTCAAGCAGTAGAAGTCTAGCAGCATATATATCTATGAGTGAGCGACACATGTCCTTATCTTTGCATTAACTTTCCTTTTTTCATAGTAACGTTTTAAACCTTATTTTAGGTTTTGTCTGCTTTCCCGAAGTTTCTGTTAATATGTCATTGTATTTATCTGGGTAAATATTGCCTTTCCTTTTGAAAGAGGTTTCAAAATAAACTATGTCTATATTTATTAATCCCTTGACTTCGACCGGTTTTAAAGACACTTTCTTATCGTTAAAAATTGTCGCTTTTGCCGATTGGTTGTTACCGATGGAATGGTTTTTATACTCATAAAATGATGAGAGAACTTACAGCGCTCATCCTGTCCCCGTAAATGGGGGTGACTTGGTCCCGCAGTAGCTTGCCCCGGTTGTCAAAATGACCACGCGCCGCCACTGCGTATAGTACGTTTCCAAGCTTGCAGGATGGTTGGTCTTCCCATCGATTTAGGTGGAATTATATAGGTACAGCGACGGTTGGATTTTTTGTTTTACTAGTATAGGGTGGGATTTGTTTGGGTGAAAATGTTAATAGACTACCCAACGGGTGGAAGAAATAGAAACCTTTGTGAACCAAATATTTTGGTGGGAATTCCCACTTTTTTATTGGGAGTGTAGAAGAATTGGTTCTATATTAATTTATTTAATAAGAAATTATGCATAACATACCCGACGTACTAAAAAACATAAATATTAGGATATTCAAAAAAGTTGTTCTCAAATTTGACTCAGAGAACTGAAAAGCTTCACCTGGCACAAATAATTAACTTATTATGATTTTGATTTTATGCATTCAACGTCACAATAACTTCTAATACACAACAATAAATTTTCAAATTTTTTTTTTCATTAGACGATGTGGAGTTATCGTACAACGAAACATACTAAACTCAAACATCTGTTTTACTGTCTGGATAAAACAACAATTTATTGCTATATTTTCAACTATGTGAATTCTAGATTATTTAATCCCTTTTCTCCGACGATTAAGTTAGTTTTATCAAAAACAGAACGTAGAATAATACATACCATACAGAAGTTGTTTTTATTGCTACCTAATACATTTTAGTAACATAATATTCAACTCATGATATATTTATTGGCTATACATGTATCATTGCAATTTGCAAGTAGAATTCAATTTTCGACTCTTGCCTGCAAAATTTGTGATCTATGAACTAGAACTAAACTAAAGATATATGGCACTGCAAAATAATATCACTCCATTCAAATTATTAATTAATATTAATTCCACTGACTAATTAGCAATAACTTTTCCATCATTCCACCACTGAGGCCTATAGAACAATCTGTTGACTAACATTGACGAAACAGTGAACCCATGCGTTGCGACCAATGAATGGTCTACCATTGTGTATACTCATGTCATAAAGTCATAAACACATGTTTACAATATATAGTTAATGTTTAAACCGTAGTCGCAGTTTGAGTCACGCACCAAGTCTATTTAGTAACTTCAATTCTATCATAATATTTTTTATCGTTGTCAATTAATATATGCTGAAATGTAGTGCAAAAATTGCCCCCACTGATACTTTATTACTAAAGAAAAACTTCGATAGAGCTCTATCTTTCCAGTCAATTTTAGTTGAAGAAATTTGATCATCTAACGAAGGCTTGTCTTTAGTCATCAGTCACAAAACTTCTGTCATATATTTTGTTCGTCGTATCATTATTATTTGTCAATATATTACTTATGTGTGTGGGCTGAATACAATCTATTTTCAATTATTGAAATTGCAGTATATAGTAGGTTTTATTTCGGTATAGGGATATTGTTCGTTAGATGGTGCTATGACTTCACTAACAAACGCAGACGGCAACTTCGAACACAGACTGAAAAACTGTTGTGAACAGATCATTCCATAGATTACGCAAATCGGACCGTTTTATCTTCCAAACGATGTTAATGCGACACATCCTGTACAAATGTATGGATATTAAATTAATGACTGCCAACTATGCGACAGAAAAACTGCTTGGAAATTTTTTTGAACATAATAGTTGATTTCGATATTGAAGTATAGGACCCTTTTTCGTAGGCGACGAGTATTTGTATTCGAATTGGTTTTCCAATGATGCTGCAATAGATAGAGATGATTGTTTTGCTGATTAGATGATTTGAAAAAATAAAGTAGATGTGTTATTGACGTTTGCCAAGCGATAGGTGGTATAAATTAGAGGTGTACCGATACCACTTCTGTCGCCAATGCCGATACCGATACCAGCTAAAAACGCCGATACCGGTACCGATACGCCGATACTACAAAAATGTCGATATTACCGATATTTCGATACTATGTAATTATTACTTAATTAGTTGTGCTGTGTAGGGCAGAAGGGTTAAAACAATGGTCTTTGAGCGTTGTTCATAGTACACATTATTTCAGATCGAGAAAAGAGATATATCACATAATAGGAAATTGATGTTTGGTATCCAGATGCTGATTAAGATGCATTGTACAGTGACGCTAGTAATCTCGGTGTTCAATTAGAAAACTCATAAGCCGGGATGTCCAATTCAAAGTTAATGTTAATATCGCGACCTTCAAATATCGTTAATCGTGTTTAAAAGAATATCGAATATTGCCCACACATTCTATTAAACGCATATTACAAATATTTTATTTTGTGGTTGATCATAATCGTCGCCGCAATAAATCAAAGCCAACATGAAAGAATATCAATCAGCACCGACAAAAAGAAGGCCTACCTATAACTGTCGAGGATGTTTTTTACTTTACTATTTTATAATATTTTACAATTGCTATCATATATTTTGAGAAAGTCTATGCTAGGGCTCTATAGGCGGTCATGTCAATATATCTATAAAGAAATTGTGTAGTTACACAAAATCAAAATTAATACCTGCGTAGAGGGATAATTGTGTCGGAATTTAGGTGACACTAAATGACACTCAAACTTGACGACTAACAGTCAGAATTTATCATCTCTATTATAAATGCGCCTAATATCAATGTTATTTCCTTCGTAGCTTGCTTTGTCGATAAACACATTTGAAAAACCAGTAATAATATGAAATTGGTAATCCTGGTAAAAAAAAATCCTGGTAATTTTGAATTGCTTTGAAGCGGATTGATCTGCTCAGGTGCGTATCTTCTGATCCGGTTTGGCACACGAAACACTTACTTGTAATATATGTGTTAATAATAAGACACAAATTCAGAAATTTGGGCGTTAATGCTTGAGAAAAAAAAAGTACTGGTTATATACGCGAATTGTTGAATTCGGGCGTTGAAGCTTAAAAATATATATTTACACGAACGTGATCTCGGGCGTTAAACTCGAAGAGTTGGAGTTGAGCTAGTGCTGTCTGATCGTAAGAGGTCCAGATACCTCGTTATGTGTCAACATTCTACTACGTTCTGGCTTTCTCGACTGCTTATTAAATTGACACAGCCTGAGACTAAAGTTTGGTTGTGCGCTTGATTCCTGTAATGATGATGCATTTTCAATTGACTTGATTATTGATAAATTGCTTTCCCATTTTAATTGACGAAACTCCAGTTGTTGAATTGAAGCTGATTTCGAATCGATTCGAATAACAGTAATATTGAAATATACACTCAACCCTCAATACAGGTATACGGTCGAATCCAAACGTAAGAATTACAAGAACATAAAAACACTATATTTTGAACTCCCGAATAAAGGCCGGAAACACACGTCATCCAATTCGCCAACACAAAGAACGCTTTGCACACTAAGCTTACTGTAGCTGTCTCGATAAATCATAATCAGGGAAATACCTAAAACGACCTATTTCATTGAATTCAACATACTATTAATATGAAATGAGTAAATAACATTAAAATTCATAGTTACAACCCACAATCGCTACAGAGTCATCAGAACGTATTACACAGTTTGTGCTCTATATACCCCGTAGTTCGTTCTACGTTGCGACTGGTGCTATTCTTATGCATACATTTTAATTTCAATATTTTAAGTTACGAGCTAAAAATATTGTTTTTATGTTTTTTGAGTCATAACAAAAATTCGGTTACTTGAAAATACAGTGATTCGCTCTTTATCAAAACAGAACGAATATTGAATAGGAGTTGGATATCGGATTATCTGATTGCTTTATTGGTAAAACCACGTCAGTTTGAACAAAAAGAAATTTTATTTCCGAAAGTCTGTAAATACAATCATATACTGATTTCGCCATTTATGATTTTTCAACTTAACTTCAGATTGGTGCTTATAAAATATTGAATCAGTTTACAGGATATAAGACTGCGTATAATTATTTGATCATGTATTTGCCACCATCGAATGAATTATTTCGAACGCAATGAAGTAGAATTAAGCATAAGTTTTTTTTTTCATTGAATGAATATAAGGGTGTAATCTGTTGCATTTTATGTTTTTACTATTTCAATAAAGCATCAGTGAGTTCTTGCATGTTTCTACAATAAATTTAAAATTAATTATCACAAGCTGTTGCTAACTTCAGTTTTCTACGTCGGATATTTTTCTCCTTCTATTTCGGAAATGAAAAAGAGTAAGTACTGTTTTTAAATGCTTATCAGGTAATCCTATCAAGTGTTCAATTTAACTGCTACGCTAACGTTTGTTCTTTCCTACTTGCTTATTTTATGCAAACAATTGTAAAAAATTGAGTACGCTGATTTAAATTAGGGTAAGAGTGTCAAGGCTTGATTGGTCGCGGTTTCGATTAATTTAAATCCCTCACTCTCTACCAGCTTACAAATTGTAGATAGATGATATATCGGTGATGTCAATATTAAATAATATGAGATTCCAGACGTCTTACTGTGAGTATAAGAAAAATATAATAAAAATTTGTTTGATAATAAAATTACAAGAAATCAGCATCATGTGACTTAGTCCGGCAGAATCGGGCCTTTACATTGTTTTGGGACATAAAGTTTTTTTTATTGTTTAGATATATTGTCGATGACATAAATAATGATACCCAGGTGGGTGTGGAGTATATAATGTTGAGCAATTTTTTTTAAATGGATTTCAAGTATTTGTACTAAGATGACGCACAACCTGAATCCTAACCTGGTACACATGCAATGTTCAGGTTGTGCGCCATCTTGGTACGAATACTTCAGGAGCACCTTTTCGTTAAAAACAATTATTTCATAACTACATGGGTTAGTTTTGAATACATAGTAACGTTGCATCTTCTTACAATGTCAGAAATTCAATTTTAATAGAAAAAATGGTAGTTTATTTCACTAATATAAGCCAAGATCCATCGACGGCATCTAGCCACTTTCTTTTGCGCTCGTCAAACTACATTTGTGTTGCTGCGGGCATTTCGTTTTCCTGCTTAAAGCTTAGGGACTTGGGAAATATTTTATTAGTTGAAATGGATTGGAATATTCGACCTCGTCTTTCACTCCGAACAAGGCCATGTAAAAACTTCCACTGGTATCTAACGATGTGTAACGTGTTTTATTTTGGAAGAACCGGAACCTTTCAGGTGCAGCATTGACTTTGGCCAAATTAATATATCCTTGTGGAGATAGAAGGTATGCGTATGCGAAACCGAGATGTGCACCTGTTATGCCAACATAGTTGAGTCAAACATTTTGATCACTAGTACATCACACACATTTTCCTGCGTGCTTCGGTTGTACGTAGTAACGCGCACATTTTTGCGAACATGCATCAAACTCCACTTGTTTATTGAGCTATAGGTTTTTGACGAGCTTTTGTGTATGATTTCATTTCATAGAATTTGTATGCTGTTTTAAAGAATACTAGTTTCAGCTTTTTTATTCATTCAAACCGCGTGTTGGAAGTAAGTTATGAATACTGCGTGTTGGTTTTCAAATGGTTTATTTATATCCATCACTTGACATCCTTAAATCGGCGATGCCAGTAAATCTTTAATACAAAAAAATCAGTATCATCTGCAATAAAAACAGCAGTACCTACTCAAATGACAGCTGGGGGATGGATACTCATATTATCTGCTCCATCGCTCACCTCTTACTAGTTTACATTGAGTGCCAATTGGTATCTAAGATCAGCCAGAGACAAAAAGTTTCGGACTGCGTTTGGCGTGACGAAATGTTTTAAAATATGTAGTCCACAATAAGATTATTTGATGCATATTACTGAAAGTCACGCCTTATATGTCATTTCTCATTGCACTATTTTTTTTACTGATATTCAATAATATGACGCTCATCTGACATAGTTTTTCAAGTGTGTAGATAGGTATAATCTTTTCCACGCTGTTCAGATGGGAATGCGCGAATATATCTGAGAATCGCTAACATTGGTTTGCAATGCGATGAAATCCCATCTTGACATTTCTGCCTCTCGCAATTGCTGCGTATATTTATTGGGGAAGTTCTGTGGCGTGGTTATTAAATGAAGAACACATGGGAGTATTTTTTCCACTTCTCTACTACTCTCAAACCTTGACATTTTGTCAAACCTTTTTTCCATTCAACCTATTTTTTGAAACATCCCCAACAACCACAATTAATTCTGTAATCAAACTTCCGAAACAAACAGATAAAATCATCAACAGATGCATATCACCAAGTCCTAAGTAGATATTGCTAAGTTGATCTTTATTTTACCATTTTCATGTAATGCTTTTTGGTAAACCTGTTATCTATCGTAAATACAGCGCATTTGGCTATGTTGTAGTGTAACTTTTTTGGCCTCACATTTTTGATATTTGTATTCAGATCTCTTGGCCTTGGGGGCTCTGTCAAACAAAGTTACATATAAAATATTGGTTGTCAATTGCAAAACACGATCATGTTGTTGGAATAACTCGGCATTTTTACCACCCGTATATATATCATTCATCGTCGAGAATAATAATGAAATCATAAAATCTAAAACCCGTTTTCGTGAATTTTTTGTTGTAGCTGAATTCGAGGGACAGCATGACAACAGGCAAGAGAAGCACGGTGGCCTCTCATAGTTTTTGACAGGGTTTCCTAAAAGGGGACCCCGGCCTCCTTGGAGGCCACTGATCGGTTATCTGGGAGCACGAACAAACAGCTGGAAATGCGAATATATAATAACAATGTATTTTTATAGAAGAGAAGAAGCAAAAGTGTTGAAAGTTTTTGGTAGTTTGAAAAGCATTGGCATGGAACATAAGAATGAACTACATTCTTTCCCAGGGATATACTATAAAATGTAGCAATTTTCTCATTCTTGTTCACGAGATATCATTATCTTTCACTGCATCGTCGTGATCATCCCGCTGCATAAGAATCCTTTCTTTGCTAACAAATAATTGACTGTTCTCCACCGGGTGAATATCCACTTGAACCACTGCCGACTGCATTAGCAGGCTTGTATTGTTAATTGCAACAAAAGCGGGTATTTTGAAATAGTACTCGTTAGTTTACGCGTATTTCAACAGTATTTCCATATATATGGGTCGCGACCCAAAGCTGGGTTCAAAGAATGCCTACAAGTTATTGATTTTTATTTCCTAGTAAATTTGGTGCTTTCGTAGTTTGTGTACCAAGATGGCGCACAACCAGAACATAGTATTGTAACAGGTTAGGTTTCAGGTTGTGCGCCATTATGGTGCACAGATTTGATGAAAAACACTAATACAAATATCGAGCCGTAAAAAAAGTTGCTCAAGGCTGCAAACTCCACACCCATGTAGAAATGATGGGCAATAACCCCAAGATGAATAATAACAAATAAAAAAAACTTTATGTCTGAAAACAAGGTTGGGCCCAAAAAGACCCCTTATCTGCCGGACTAACTGGATATGATGGTAATATGACCAATGGAAAACAGTTAATAATTCCGTGATCAGTAGTTTATTTTTTCATCATGCTGAAAGTGCACACTTACAAATTGTAAATTATTATTGAAAAAATAGCATTCCAGGGTGAAGGGACACAGGGGAAACCAAAAAATGGTTATCGAGCAGTGGTACTCAAAAAAGTCTAACAGAACACGAGGAAAAGTCGAACAATATATAAAATATGATAAAAAAAAAACTTAACACAACTAGGCGACCTGGTATATCCGGCAGTCGCGCGTTTCCGCAGAATGAATTGATCAAAACAAATATATTATTGAGGCACTGCAAATACGTAAATCTGTCAACATCACATGGAGAAACCAGTTGTTTATTCGCAATTTTAGGGTTCCAGTTCACTTGGCAATTTAAAGTGCTCCTATGAGCTTCATTTATCGCCGTCACGACGTTCACAGTTATGGCAGAATAAACCATGGTTGGTGGCTTAAACACTATGTTGTGCGTGCAAAGAAAAGCTTCCTATCTCTTATAGGCTGGTAAAATGGACAGAACAATATTTCAGTATATATATTGCTACACTACCAACAAAATCAAGTTGATTTTCTAATTTCGTATGGAAAGGATGGAGCGAGTGAGAATCGTGGGCCCATACAGATTCATTGGCAATTTTTCAAATAATTTCATTCAAAAATTTCATATCTTGCATATATTTGTTGTCGTAAATCTTGCGTCCAATAACTTCTTCATATTTGGAATTGCATTATACCGCGTACCCCACATACCGCCATTCATAGGGTGTTGAGCAGGATTCTTGTGATCTCTCATGATGTGAAACATTCTTCCTGATGCAACCCACTCGTCCACGGCAGCTTTTCCTTGCTTCAGTAACCAAGAGTCAATATCTATCACTGCAAACATTTTAACGGGCTCTGATGCGACTAAAAAACGCCAGGACATTTTGATTATAATATTCATTCCTGTCATATCAATAAATCTCACATCAAACTCGCACATTTTTGCCATGATTTCATCTAGGCTTGCACGTAATTTACGGATTTACGGAATTACGGAATTATTTCGAGTTACGGAAGCGAAGTTACGAATTACGTAAATTCGTAATTATTGGTGGAGCGCTTTCGCGATTCAAACGAGCTCTCTTTAGAGCAGTCAATTCCGTCGATTGTAAAAAATTAAAGTTTAATAAGTAGAAGAAGTTAGAGTTCCGGTATTCGCAGCCGTTTTTCTCTCTCTTGTTACGCAGATGGAGAAGGCATAACGCGTTGCCATTTACTAACCTATTATCAACTTGTCTAGCATGGCAAATGTACATATTAAGCGTAGATATGGGATAGAATTGTGTTGAGACCGATGAACGCCAACACACCTGGTTTCAACTTCTTCGGGTGAAATGACTAAAGAATGTAAGAGATCAACTTACCAAACATGGTCTACTTGTAAATGCCGTGATAATTAATGTCGCGCTTATCAAACAGCAATATGATGACGGAAGAGAAATTGCGTAATGAACCAACGCAACTTAGTCTTTTCGGCATCGGTAAAGCGATTGAGACGGCAGAGAAACAACAAAAAGACGGGATTTCCCATGTTTATTCTGGGCGAGATCCATTTTCTATTACAAAATCTTGATGTTCTGTTACCGGTTTTATCGTTATATATCTGTCCGGCCTTGGCCTTGTTTTCACAATGCCTCGCACTATTTCGGCCAAATATGTCTTTACCAAATGCGGCAACTTATTTTGATTTATCGTCGACTCAAATACCACCGGCACTCGACCAAACTTGTGTCAATCTTAGCCGATAGGATTGTCGACTTGAGTTAGAAAAGTAAATTAATATTTTCGTGAGTGCAAAATAAATGTCACCAAATGCATTGTTTTGCGATATAACTTTGTATTTTCGAAGAAGGCATGTCATATAAGTACGGTATTTAAATTATGCGCAAATAATTAATATTTGATCTAAATTTATCGCAAATAATGTCATAACATTTAGGCCGCGAAATGATTTAATGTAAAATGAAGCATGGTAATCGGAATATCGTCAATAACGCATGATTGCCACCAGGTATATTCATGTCAAAGATAAATAAAGCACAGCCGGTGTATAGCAAAACGATTTTTTTTTTTCAGTTTTTCATGCCGTTTAAATTTTACTATCTTTTTATTTTTCTACTCTATATATATACGATAGTGTACTCTTCATATCATGCCCTGATGAAGTTTTTCTGAATAGAAATTCGAAACGTCGGCAAATTATATCGTTTTGCTATACACCGGTTGTGCTTTATTTATCTTTGACATATCGTCAATAAGTCGGCATCAGTAATTATTATAACATGCTAACTAGGTAGTAAAGTCGGATAATGTAAAAAAAAACGGTACAATAACAAGTCTTCGTCGCGAGGCAAGCGCAAGTATAATCAAACGAGAGAATACGCTCGTCGTTGATTTATAAATTAGAAACCCGGAATTTTTATTTAATACGAAACTCGTATTAATACGTTGATACGATTTAAAAAAAGTCAACTATCGTTTCATAAATATATTACCACTTACCAGTGCTGGTAATGATAAAATTGATCGCATAAAATTGGGTGATAAAGTTGATAAAGGAAAATCAAAGCTAACACAAAAGATAAAAATCAGAATAAAATTAATTTGAATTCACTCCTTGATATTTGTCTTTAGCATCTGTCGCCGGCGTGTAGTACTGGCGGAAATATGGAAACCAAAAATATCGCAATTACGGGGTCATTACGTAATCGATTTGGCCGTAATTACGGAATTAATTTTTGTCAATTACGTGCAAGCCTAATTTCATCAGGAACTGAATAATCAGTATATATCTATATTTTCCAACCTGGGTATATGCTGAATGCACGTGCAGTGTTTTTTCCGGCAGTTTTTGTGTATCGCCAATTATTACCATAAAATGAGTAGGATATAACAGGGCGAACCCAAAACCGCTTTTCCTCATTAATATTTTTGATTGAGTAGTTTGGTAACAAGAATTCTCAGGATTTGTGCTGCGATCAAAATAAAATTCAATTCCATATTTTATCCAATCCGGAAATTCACATCTAGAAAATCGATAAGCAACTTCCTTTTCACCGCAGTAATTTTCAACATTTTGATTTCTTTGTCCGATTTGCATTGTCAATGATTTTTTTGGGATACAGGATACGAATGTTTCTATTTTCAAATAATTTTGTCCAATTCAACTCTAGCAATTCTGCACTATTCTTTTCATCAAATCTAAAACAATCCTTTTTACCAAGACAACTCCAAATTCTGATGTTGATTCACCGATACCTAGGGAACCATTTAGGTTTCACAATCGTATGAATAATTGTGCATATTAGCGTAATGATACAAAAATAGAAATCCATCGGTTCACAGCTGATGATAAAAATAATTTTGTATGCTAACTTTAAGAAATATTCAAAAAGTTCGAGCAGTGACGAAGAATCATGATCCGAATTGAAATCTGCCATGATAAAATACCATTCACAATAACAAGCAATGATAGCCAATACTAAATAAGACCTAACTAAGCTAATTTAATATGATATATTTCACGAAACCCTAATGTAAACTAAATCCATGGCAAATCTCAATATTAAACGACGCTTTCGCAATCCCACAGTATCGTATTGAACAAACAAGAGAGCTACGCACAAATATATGGACACGTTAGACCAGAGCGAATCAGTCTTTACCGGTACCTTTGACGCTACCGGTACCCTCAAAAAAGTTCTGAATTTCCAGTAGCAAGAATTTTGCAGAATCAAAACGTACAGCCAGTCATGACACTGACTAAAATCCGTGTTCCCATGGATGAAAAATAATACAGCAAAATTTTAGACGAAATATCAAATTTCATAGAATTCACGCAAAATTTTGAAATAAATAAAAGTAATAGCCTTCTAGCGAAGAAATTAATCTTTAACCACTGAAAATTTCAAAGCAATTGGTCCAGTATTCGAAGAGAAAAGCGATTTTTTAAAAACGTGTCAAAGAACAAGAACAACAACAACATAATATTGAAACGATCGTTATGGCCACTAAACGTGTCCAATAATCAGAAAAGCGTTATCTCAAGACCCGGGAGAAAAGTTTCAGACCCCTTCTATCTAGTCTTCACTATGGCGCAATAATGAGTCACTGTCAACAGGAAATTAGGGTAACAAAGATAGAACATAATTTGTCTGTGATTGTTAAGAGAATAATATTAAAATATAATGGGCAAAAGGTGTGAGGCGTGCAAGATCAAATCTAACATTCCGGCCCCAGATAATTTCGACTTATAATTATCTCAATAAAGGAGATGATCGAAGCAGCCGAACACAAAACATATGAAGTAAACCATGAAAGGAAACTGGTGAATACAAAATAGTGCATGAGATAAATGTGAACAGTCGGTGTGAAATGTAAAATACAGAAACGAAATGAATAATCATAAAGTAAACATTCTAATCAAGTTCAAGTGAACATATCTTTCTAACATCACGCATGAGGGTAGACCTGGAGGTTCGTACCTTTACCCGACGCACATTGCCTTGTTTATCGGGATAAACCTCATCAACAACAGCCATTGGACAACTACCACGGGGAAGTATGTCATCACACATAAGTACTAAGTTACCAGAGTTCAGGTTAGGGGAGGGATGAAACCACTTTGAGCGTCTCTGAAGCAGAGGTAAATATTCTCTAGTAGATATCTGCCAAAATATATCCAACAACCGCTGGACATGTCTATAGCTCTGTCTATACTCATCAGCCCGCAGAAAAACATCAGGGGGAGATCAGGATCTAATTTACTTAGTAAAATGGAGTTAGGAGAAAGGGCATGGAGGTCTCTGGGATCATTACTTACTCGGGTAAGGGTCTGTGTCATTTAAGATGAATTTTAATCCAGCCATAAAAGACCAAAGTGAATAATCGGGTAATGGTTTATCATCAAGTGTTTTCCTCAAAATCTTCTTAACTTCTCTGATCAATTTTTTGTCAATCTGTTTCTTATTCCAATTTGTAATTCCATCCTTGAGAGCAGCTTTACTTCCAGCAATAAAATTCGCACCATTGTCAGAGTACATGTGAGCTGATCTTGCACGTTTCTTGCTTCTCAGAAAAGGAAGTCCTTTGAACCAGCAATCAGCTTTGTGGCACTTATCGGGCATTAGTCTTCGGCTGGCAATAACTGCTGGATTAGACTTAGTGTCAACATGGTGCCATTGACTAGGTTGAGAAAGAAAGTGAATTGAATTCAATCGATTAGCAACAAAAGTATTGAAACGTTCAGATCGACTGTTTATCATTCGAAGAACTGTCATTTAATCCGTACGGAAAAATACATCTGTTTCAAGTCATTCAACTCTAATTTGATGCATCTCGCCAATTCTGTAGCAGCAAGCGCTGCAGTTAGCTCAAGACGTTGTATCGTTACAACTTTCTTTGGAGACACCCTTGACGAACCTTTAACAAATGCAGTGTGAATGTTTCCTGCATCATCAATCATTTTCAAATAAGCACAAGTTTCATATGCAAAGAAACTTGCGTCACAAAATACATGTAATTGAAAAGTAGATGGAAAAAATTTTGGTCAGTAACATCTACAAAATGATAGTCCATTCAATGAAGTTAATTTAGATAACCATTCTTCCCATTTGTCTCAAAGAGGACCAGTAATTGTATCATCCCATTGGAATTCTTCGTAACAAAGATCTTGCAAAATGATACGAGCTGCAAGTACAAATGGTTGAACATACCCAGGTGGGTCAAATATCTGTGACACCATGAATAATATTCCACGACGAGCAGGAGAGCATTCCTGAATTCTGACGTTAACCACAAATTGATAAGTGGCTGCATTTCATTTCAATCCTAAAGTTCAGTTCAATTCAATCCTAAAATTTAGTCACGTGAAAACCTCCTGTTGCCAATAATTCAGTAGTTTGTTGAAGTAATGTAGAAGCCCCCTCTACTACAATATCCTTCGAAAATAATCCGTCATATATATCAAAATTAGAGCAGAAGCATTGAACAGCAGTCGGATCAGCATTAGATAAATTATCTTCTGCAACCTTCCGCAGAGCAAAGGTTGCGATTGAAGGTGAGCAGGTAGTACCAAGGGCATGCGATGGCATTCTAAATTGAGATACAGGTTTTGTAAGATCGTGTGTAGGAAACCATAGAAAATTATGATCTTCTTCTGGAAGACTTTGAGGTAACATGCAAGTATTGCAAGAACTGTCATTGAATGATAGCAATGGAAGAGTAGTAGAAATAAAATTCACAGCTACATCACTTTGTAAATTCTGTAGATCAGATATAGCCACAGAAGTGTTAATATAATTCAGGGAATTAATATCAGATTTCATCGATGGATCTTTGCCAAAGGGACACCATCCAAGGCATGTAAGCATGGCTCTCGGAGCACCAGGAGGTCCAACTCGGGAATCAGTAAATGGACAATTATATACCCAAGATATCTGCCCCAATTAATAGTTCAACATCGCCATCAATATCTGGGAACTTCAAACCATCCAAATGAGGATATTTGTCAATTATATCTGGCTTTGGCAATGAATCTCTGACGTCATTTTGTCGAAAGTTAAAGCATTATGTACCTCAACAATATTAGTAATAGTATTATTCACGCCATTCAGACAAAATGAAACTATTTTTCCAGTATGAACAGCAACGCCATTCGTATCATGCAACGCTCTGTTTTACCAGAAAAGCCAATAGATTTCGGTAGACGAGTAGAACAAAAGGATCGTTGAGATCCTAGATCCAAGAAAGCAATTGTTTTCCTCTTATCACTTGCGTCAGGTAAATGTATTTCAACAGCAACACCCATGAGTCAAACAGGGCACAAAGTGTTGAGTACAGACATAGAATTCACAGAAGTTGTTTCAGATTGAGGTGCATAAAATGTATGTATGTATGTTTATTTGCCTCAAAATGTAACAGTATCTGCATAATAGTTGAACGGTATGAAAGAGACGGGATACATGTTCAAGACCTTACTGGCCTAAGACACATATGTGCGACATGCACTCCAACAAGTATAACTGCAGTTTAGGACTGCTGCGTTATAGTAGGACAACAGACATGAAATATACACAGGATACAATACACAGGACAAAGAGGAACGGCACCACGATGATATATATGTACAATAGGCAGTTTATGGCACATTCATGTCCCAGGTTCTGATGTGAAGGAATGGGAATAGTATAAATCGCATTTTGTGTGTTTTACAGTAGATTGTACGTAAAAATTTGTTCTAGACATGAACTTGCCAAAAACCAACGTTGGGTGGGACCACAACACAAAGGGGTTAGGTTCTATGAAGGTAAACAATAAACGAAATACTTTGTTTACACTCGAGTTGTTAATCATAAATTGTATGCGACGAAAGTAATGAGAACAATAAAATGGTCTGGCATAAAATGCAGGTCGATTTCGTAGGCGCTATTGTGTGGAATTTATTGTCACCACGTCTCAGCATGATAAATTTGAATTTGTATAAGATGATCTTTTCTTTATCGATGATCCAACGAAATAACTGTACAAAGCTAATAAACCATAAAAATATGCAAATTCTGAAAAAATATATAAAATAAAATTAATCAAAAAATAATTTCCGAAGTAATCCACCTTCAATAGTCTTGTATTTATGCATTCATTCCTGTTAGCATTTGTAAATACAGTTATATAACTTCATTTTTTTTCGATTGTTGGATTCGAATTTAAGTCGTATCCACGCATTTCCCATACCCAAGTTCAAGTCTTTTTTACCGATTCCTTCTATTTTTTTTTATTGTCTAGCATCTTACGTTATGTACTTTATTTAGCCTCCATAAAGTTCGGTAATACCATACCTAGTTCAAAATCCAAGATCTAAAAAACAACGTAGCATAATGTATAACCTATCTATATTACAAATCCTCTAAATAAAAACGAGTTCGGATACCTTGGTGAAGTTAAAACGATTCATCGCTTTTATTATAACAACGTTGTCGTCCGCAGGCTATGTACTCGCAATGTATTCGAGTTTGCGGTTCGCGTAGTCATGAAAAACATGCTCAAACATGATTTTGGCTTCAGACGACCAAGACGTTACAACGTTCAGACGATACGGCGACATCACAGCATCAACTGCCTAACCGTTTCCGTCAGGTTTTCGAACTGTGCGTGAACTTTCCTGGGAAATTTAGTGCAATTGGACCTTTATTACAAGGGGTGCAACAAATCCATCAGTGAGAAACATGTGCTTGATGTTTTTTGACAATAGTCGCATTTTAACTAACTTAAATAACTAAATTAACTAAAATAAACGTAAATTACAATACTGCATTATCTTCCTTTTTACGTGGAAAATAAATCGTTCCTGTGGGATGCATCTGAAATTAAATTTGTTGTAGTCGCGGTACAACCGATTTAAAAAAAATTTTATTCTTCCTGTGGATTAAATAGACTGACCATTTTTGACCACAGAATAATCTTCATGAGATATTACATTCGTTGAGTTATATGTAATGAAAGCGAAAAAATCATATACTATGAAGTGCTCAAACACATTTAGGTATCAATTTTAATTTGAGTTGTTGGAGATTTTCTACTCTCAGATAATCATTGCAGATCTCATGTTGTTTAATTTATCTCGACGTGTATAATTCTATAACGAAACTAAAAATATAGAGCAATGCTCAAATATATGATCACGTTACATAGAGCGAAGCAGTTCTTACCTTTGACGCTACCGCTCCCCTGATTCATGGTTAACTTTCCCGAAACACAACTAACAACCAACGAATAGCATTCCAAATCGCAAAATGAGGGATTGTTCACATTTTACAACCACGACTGAAAATCTATCTGAGTGTCTTAACGGATGCGAAAAGGCATATTGTTACGTCACTTTTTCGCATCTTGCTGATTGGCTAATGTTACAAAATAAGAAAGGAGGGCGATTCTCGGAAAACGCTCCTTGGAAAAATATTTCGCGTTATTGCGGGACAGATGAAAGGACGTCGTAGTTTGGTGACCCCTGGTGTAATTGAGTCAAAATTTTAGCAAATTACAATTACACAGAATAAAAATGCCTCAATTACATGAAAAACTGTAATTAATTACATCAATTACAATTACAATTGATCCAACTCTGATACGGAGAACGGACTATTCTAACGACAGATGTGAATTTTTGGTGATCTAACTAACATTTGTCACTTTTTACTCTTGATCGACGCCTTTCTCGATTATTTGGCTAGCCGTATAAACATTTTTCATACGGGGCGGATCCATTTTACTTTCTTTGCAATGATTTGTATTTCAAAAAAACATTTATCTTAAATATATCTATGGTATATATATATTAAAAAATAGAGAAATTACACAACTGTCTTAAATAGAAGCTCAATTATATGAAAAACAAGATGTCGTTAAACAATTTGAAGAAGGCATGTTCAAATATCCAGATATTAAAAAAGTATGCAATTGATTGTTTAGTTCAACTCAACACAGACAAAACCCATGATCGACGTTATGACCTGATGCCGGACGCGGGTTGTGGTAACGGTGGTCATACAAGCATGTTTGCTAAACATTTTGAAGAAATTATTGGATTTGACAAAAGCCAAGAACAAATAAATATGGCAAACAAAAAGAATGGTCATGACGGCATTCAATATGTTGTTGCGGATGAGAACAGAATGCCAGCTTCTGAAAACACAGTAGATCTAATATGGAGCTTCTTTTCTATTCAATACATGAATGTTGAAACTTTTGTAACAGAATGTAAAAGAGTTTTGAAACCAATGGGATGTGCATTACTCACTGGATTTAACATACTTGATATCACTCTAACACTGAGCAAAATCAATGAAGGTGATTCTGGAATGCTGGCGTTTGCAAAATACCTCAAGAAAGCAATTGACTGGTCCGGAACTCACTCTACGACAGAATATGAAGTTTATTCGCGGTTACCAAACGTTTTTTAAAAAATATCAGACGTACAAGTCCAGGAATGATGATTTGGTTGGAACCGTCACATTGTCTTCAGAAAAATTGAAAAAATTTATTGTGGGTGTTCCTGAGTACAATGACTTTTTAGAATGGTCAAAATTGCACCATGAAACCGATCCTTTAGATTAGAAGAAAGCACGAAGAAAATGTGGCGTTTAGAAAATAAGGCTAATAGTAAAGTCAACGTTTGTCTGAAGTTGTCGTTTTTCGTGATTTGTTTCTCAGAATGAACCTAATGCGAACATTGAAATTATTTAGTTGTAACTTTTCATACTATGATATTCTTGAGAAATATTTTTTGATATATTACTATTCTAGTATGCTCATCGTTTAATTACAGATTGTAACTGTATTAGCTACCTGTTGGCCAAACGGTAGTTCATTCATTATAACAATGACTATCACTGTGACAATCAGCGGGCTTCAGTGTGATAGAGTAATACTTTTTCACTTCCTAATCCTTGACACAGTGAGGAAAATAACCGTGTATTTAGGAAACTTGATTTGATGGTATTTGTCATATGCACAATATCATCAAGTACTAACCTAGCTCGATACCTTGTTTAGAATTTTCCCCGCCACTTTTTCTCGAAAACACTTTCGACGGCCAATATTTGATGTATGTCAGTTATTTGTCAGTTATGTATGTACATTGTACATACATCCTTCCAGGATAGTCCTTCTTTCGCAAAAAAGTTGAGATCTTTTTAAAAATGTTTTCGCCTTTTGTTGTCGAATCTAAGGTATGACCGAACTATAAATTTCCCTTGAAATTTTTATCGCCGACGAATCGCACAAACACCAGGAGTTGAGTACAGGCAGCCACATCAGTTGACTCATCTAGTTGGATTGTAAATTTTCCTGAAGGTGCCTTGTTTAATTCAGCAATCACTTGTTGTTGACATCATCTGACATATCTACTATTCGTCGATGAACTGTATCGTTTAAAAGGGGTATTGATGCAGCCTTCTTTTCAGCATCGCAACTAACAACATCGCGAATTATAACTTTACAGCAAGGGACGATCTATTTCTCTGCAATGTTGTGACTTGTGAGGTTTTTTTTCTTTTGCAATTCTCAGTGATACCATGTAGGATGCACGAAGCTCGGCTTCATTCCGTTGACTGAAATATCCCGAACGATCAGGGCGAGCTCGTTTCAATTTAACTTCTCTTTGCTTGAAGAAAGTTTTGAGATTTGGGTGACAACTGTCTCAATGGCGTTTGAGAAAAGTAGGCTTCATGTACTCCACGGATAAAACCTTGCAGCATATAATCTTGCACACTGTGGAAAACCATGCCCATTTTTGTCAAAAGCAGCGAATCCATACTGGATGTAGGATTCATCATACTTTCCTTTGTCGCTGATGAGGACATGACCCAAATTAAAAATTAGTAGTTATGTTTTGTTATTTAGGATATTTAGTTATTTCCACCATAACTGCTGTAACTGAACTAAATTTTTGTGTTGGTGTTATTGCCCAATTAGCATATAACTTTCTGCAAAGCTCGCAGCACATTGTCTTTTGGAATTTTACAGTTTGGCTGCAAAGTCGTAGATTCCACATTGCTGCATCTCGACAACGCCAGATCAAGAAAAATCTACCCTTAGTTTTAATTGGCACATAATTTTCTCTGGTATAGTGAGGGATATTAAAAAATAGCAACACATGAAAACTCAACTGCCATCCTAGTACCCCTGGAAATCTTCCAGTGAACCCCTGGGGGTTCGCAACCTGGACTAGACAGAACGATCTTGAAAACCGGTCTTGATCCGGTCATTGTCATTATCGGCCTTAAATCAAATCACGAAATATATCATAAGGCTAGATAGAGCGATCATGATATCCAAAAATATAGTGACTCATGTCATTGATCCGGTCATTGTCATTATTGGCCTTGGACCAAATCACGAAATACGCCATGATAGATGGGAACATATACTTATTTCATACAATGACGTATTTAAAATAGAAACACAAAATGACTATGCTGGACGACGTTCAAGTTTGATGTGGTTGTAGCATTTGTGAAAAAATATGCCTGTGATCGATTACCAGTATTACCGAAAACAGAATGAAGGAATTAGAGTTTAGACATTCTAATATTCCGATACTAGGTAGCACACTACACAGAAAGGTGAAATCGTCTTCTCCTCTCACCCCTGCAGATATTCGTCCTAATCAGACTAATATTCAGACATTCCAAAGACGAAAGGCCAGAAACTTGAATGAAGCAGAACATGTAGTATTGCAAATTGCTGATAAATATATTCAGAGTTTAGACTCATTGAAATGACAAATTACTTTCTGACTGCGTTAAGTGCCTAGCATAAATATAAACAGGTCTAAACGAAAGTAACGTGTAACCCTATAACAGAATTGTTTAATTTGTAGATGATGGATTTGGATGTCGATTCTGGAAATTTATAAAGCACTTTTAACTACCGGGTTATGCATTCATTCGAACTTCAATTTAGGCTGAAAATATTTTGTCAGTTTACTCATTCAGACAATTTTACAATCATACATGTTAGAACGTACGCGATACCGGAAAACGCTACAATTGAAAATAGTAATCAATTCGGAATTAGATGAGTTATAAACAATAACAAAATATTGAGATAGCTTATTACAGAAACCTTCGTCTTTGGTCAATTTCTAATTGGATGAAACTCCTATTGTTTTGCTTGTAATTTTTACCTTATAGAACTACCGTCGATAAAGTTTGCAAAACGCTTTTCTTTCATTCCATATTGAAATGTCTACACAAAATATGAAAGGCAATGCTAATATTTATACGTGTGTAATTATTCGGGTTTAGTTAACAAAAAATCTAAAAAAGATCGGAATCCTAAATATTGATTGTTCAATAACATATTGAGTCCAAAAATAATTTGGTTGTAATCCGTTTTACAATATTTGAAATGGCAGATAATATTATTTGGTTGTAATCCGTTTTATAATATTTG
The DNA here is from genome assembly GCF_964204865.1 of Styela clava. Classification (NCBI taxonomy): domain Eukaryota; kingdom Metazoa; phylum Chordata; class Ascidiacea; order Stolidobranchia; family Styelidae; genus Styela; species Styela clava. Next base: position 8,679,221 of record NC_135259.1, on the reverse strand, counting down.
AAATGGCAGATAATATACTTATATATCTTACATATTGGTATGAACATAGACATACGTTAGACAAAAAAAATACCAGGTAATCGGAAGAATGATATGAGCAAATACCAATTTCTCAGTTAGACAAGATGTTATAATACAATACATATGATACTCAGGCGGACTCGTTGTTTTACAAGGAAGCATTATTTTGTTAAAACAGATAGCTGCAGAATGTTCTATTTATTGGTTATAAATTCAAACAAAATTCGAGTTTGAGGTAATAAAACGATGATATTCTCTAATTATGTTTAATGAAAAATGATTTTTCATACATGTTAATGTACCTATTCAATTTTATGATACATCTGGCTCTTCAGTGATTCCAACAGTTCATTAAGTTTTATCTGTTGTGTCCAACCTAGTGTTAATAATTGTTGGTATATATTTGAAGTCATAACTCTATTTACGCTCCAGGTGATTAATATAGCTTTCCAAAGTATTGTTGAATGGAGGCCCGATTATATCAAAATCACCATGTTGCTGAGTTATTCGTAAAGGATAAGATTACTTATCCGGATATATTGAAAAAGTTCATTATTGATTTCTTACTGCGGCTTGACCCTGATCGCAAATCAGATCAACTTCAGTTTGATCTAATGTTAGATATGGGATGTGCAAACGGTCTTCAAACAAAGATATTTGCGGAACATTTTAGTAAAGTAATAGGTATTGACAAAAGCGAAGAACAAATAAAAATGGCGATTAAGGAAAATTCAAGCGATAACATTCAATATGTTATTGGAGATGAGAGTAATATGCCAGCCTTGGACAATACGGTAGATCTAGTGTGGTGTTGCTTTGCATTTCATTACATGAACGTTGAAACCTATATAAGAGAATGTGAAAGAGTTTTGAAATCTACAGGCGGCACCATAATTTGTGGACATGATTTCGTGGACATTATGCTGCATGAAAATGAGGGTTCACAACTACAGTCTGGAATGAACATCTTGGAGCAATACCTCAGATAATCGGCGGAGTGGTTTAAAACCCACGCTCCTCTGCAATACGAGCTTACTTTGCGATACGAAAATGTTTACAACAGAATATCAGGAGTAAGGAAGTACAGAAATGATGACTTGGTCGGTGCAATCTCTCTCTCACTGGAAGACTTAAGAACACATTTTAATGCAATTCCGGAATATTACATGTTTCAGGAATGGGTGGAGGAAAACGAAAATCATGATCCTTTGGAAGAATGTATAAAAAAAATGAAAAAATTATGGAAATTAGAAAATAGTCTGGATTGTGACGTCAAAGTAACAATAAAGTTGTCGTTTTTTGTGATTTGCTTCACGAAGAACGTATAACAAATAATGCGAGGATAGTTCAAGATTTTGCTCTTTTCCTGAAATATTGTTCTCAATGTTTCCATATATCGCGTGTTATTTTTATATTAGTAAAACGTTGAATTTTGAAACGCAGTTGAAATTTATGTTGCTAATTATTATAGTTCACAATTCCTAATGAATATTTAGTGCCAGAATTAATAGAAAGGTACATCGCACCCTCGATTTACCGAGTTTCATCTTTAGGGCCTGTTCTAAGGTAGCATGTTTTTCCAGTCACGTGGCTCTTACGACTGGATTTATGATGTTTTTCGTTTTATTTTCAATTGTATGATATCGTATCAATCTGTAAAGGCATAACGTCGCGCCAATTTCAATATTTTTTAGTGAGATGCTTTAATAATTTGGAAACAGTAAACCAGAGATAAGAAGGTCCGCCAGCAAAAAAGATAGAGAGGATCGAATTGATGAACCGTTTTCCAGTCTTAGTATTCCTCTACTGACAGTCTGAAATTTGGTTTGCCCATTCTCTGCTTAAATTATCTTACGCACATGTTTGCCGATAATTGCATAATCACGCATTTTCTTAAATAAAGTAAACTAAAATGAACAACGATTGAAAACGGGATATCACATTCACATTCTTTTCCCGAAAATCCCCACATTCAAGAGTTAAAGCAGCGCACACGATAGTGCCAGATGCACGAGTCATGGACGCACGTACTTCGAAACAACACAGTATGTATTATAGGGGAAATGGGTGTGTCCCTATCTGCGTGTCCTTATCCCGTATTATTATTATAGGTTAGCATAGTTAAACGCCATTCTCAACTTTGAAAAGGACCATAAGCACACAATATATTGTAATGTCAATGTTCGAATTGAATACATAGAAATATACACTTGAGCCTTTTAATACCAGTTGTACGCTTGATATCCAAATTAGTAATAATGCAAAAAAACTAGATTCTCAAAACTCGATTGCAGGCGGTGACGCGTCACAGATTGGTCGATCCAAAGAAGCATAAAGAGCAACCTTGCTACGATAAATCAGCATCAGGGAAATCGCTGAAAGGCCCATATTTTTATTGAATTCAACATTCTTTAATACAAAGAGGTTAAAATAAATAACAATGAAATCCATAGTTATATTCTACATTTGCTATACAGTATAATGTAAATTTTTCGCGTCATATAGGCTCGTGGTGGGCTGCCAGACTTGACATTGTTAATCAAGCAAAATTTTTATGCGTCCGATTCTTGTCAGTAGCGGTGGCGCAGGTAAGCGTATAGACATAAGTTAAGCATCAGACCTGGTATGAGGGGGGGGGGGGGGGGGGGTTTAACCGCGTTGTTGGGAAGGGCAATCAGGCAAGTCCGGTGTTCAGAGAAGCTAAGGGGCCGGCGGGCAGGAGAGCAAGCAAGAGAAGCAGCGGCGAGCAGCCAATGAAAATAAAGATGGCGTGGGTATACTGGAATAGAAAATAGAGAGGCCCAGCAGCATGCAGAACAGCCACAAGCCATCAATAAAAGTCAGCAAAGTACAGATGAAGTGATTAAAAAACGGGAAACCTGGGTGTTCAGTGAAAAGATCAGGGTTAAATAAATAAATAGTAATAATTAGCGAGACTGGGAAGCAAGCAAGCAAAGCACTCAAGAACATGGAGGAAACTATTTGATTGAGGAAATTTTTTGAATATAATTATTTACTAATAATAATAATAAAAGAATATTCGCTTCCAATAGTAAATCCATTATTAAATAACGTTTAAATTGTGCATTGGTACAATCAGTCAATTATATCACTCATGAAAAATCATTAATTCTTCCACAAGTAGAAGTAGTTTGCACAAATGTTGTCACAAAAAAATCGTATGGCCTTGGACGTCGAACTTTTCCCCCGGCGTGGTAATGAAATATCTTATCATATTATTTTATAAAATATGTCAGTTATTTTTATATATACAATGTTTTATTTTATTTAGTGTTCAGTGGACACTCAATGCGTTAACTTTAATATTCATCTTCTCAATTATTTATCGGGCTAACTGCTAGTCTTACCAGTGATGTGGCAGAGCAAGGTATGAACACTTTAACAATCAATTTAATGTAATACACGTGAGTGATTTAAACTATTCAGATAACGTCATTTAGTTCAATCACGTTTGTCTTTATAATAAAAAATAAATAAATAAAATAATAAGTGATTCTGTCTCAAGCTGGAAGTGTGAAGACGTGTTGTTCTCTTTTAATTCCTTCCACAAAAGGAGAGTACGAGTGGTTGATCTCAGATGTTTGAACTGAGCTTTCGATAGGCACTGAAATGACATGAAAGTTTTGATCCTAATGGAAGTTACCACCATATTAAAGTATTTTAAGCATTTCAAGTAATCTGACTCATTATTTTTGAGCAATCACTATTTAAGTGTATCCATTATCATATTCTCCTGGAAATAATGAGCAAAACCACTGAGATTTCTAAGAATGTATGTAAGAATGAGCATACCTGAGCGATTGGACGTGGGAGAGTCTGAGTACATTCCATCAGATTTTTTTGAGTTTATGTTATTCATGCTTGATGTCAGGGGTTTTGCTGCATCAACGCTGTTCTTTGATGATCCTGAGCCCCTGCAGCTTCTTCGTAAAAAATAACGAAGTCATAAACTTGTATTCTATATCAGGGTTTCTCAAACTTTTGGTGTTATGGAGCCCGTAAAGAGGTTGACTATTATTTACGGAGCCTCACAATGAATTTATAAAACTAAAAAGGCATTGTTACTTGCCGATTAATGTTCCTGAGTAAACTAAAATTATTTTATTTAATGACTCGAATGTATCCGCTGCTTTTTGTTAAAAAAATATTCAGTATTTTTAATTAGTAAACGAATTACTCGCGGAGCTCTCAGATTTCTCTCACAATCGCTGGGGCTCCGTATGGAGCACTTTGAGAATCCATGATCTATCATCTATATATATCATGCGTTATATGACGACACGTTTATTACTGTTCAACATGCAGCTATATATCGTTGATTTAAAAGTCCGTTTTGATACTGCTGAGAAAACGATTTGAACGAGTGGCCGTACCTTAAAATGCAGCTTTTTATGGAAATTTTAAATTCTTCTTCTTGTTTTATTTTTCATTGGCATTTCAGCCAATTGAGATAACAAATAGAACGCTGGTGCTCCGACGAATTCAGAAAGATAGTTTTTTTTTTATAAAAAAAAAAAAAAAAACCAAACATATTTATTTGAAATTATATAGATATTTATTTCAAGCCCAGATATGAAATATTATACTTTATTATCGGACATTTGCATGTCTTTCAAGATTTTGATATTTTTTTTATAAATCAAATATTTTGTACCTGCAACATCTAAGGTGTCTAAAACATCCCATCCTCCACACCAGCCATCCAGGCCTAAAAAGTAACCAGTGAAGAAAGTAAAGCCCGAAAATTCCGGCGATGGCTGCAGCTGCATATATTACTGCACTTGTGTCACTCTCACTGGGTGGTGTGCTGGTCGTTTGCTCGGCTGTTGTGTCCATTGGTGATGTTGTAAAAGCATCAACTGCGAAAGTGACCTACATATTAATCAACGAAGTATTCCAAATAATGCACACTCCCTCAAGACCCAATACTGGGCACGAACTGTGCCTGTGGAGTGTTGTTTAAGTTCCTATTGTTTCGGTAGTAAAATTTTATTTATCTTGGTTCAAATTTACGTTATTGAGCCACAACATAATTTCTAACTTTTATTGGAGAACAGAAATAAGAAACTCAATATCAAATAAATCACTTAAGTCTCATTTAAACAAACAGATGCACTGAATATCAGACAGAATAGTTGTCGCTTGCACAAAAGAACCACTTTTATCAGAAAACCATCTATGTATTATATTTATACGTTCACATTAGCAGTTATATAAAAAAAAAACATCACCAATGTATTTTCAGTGACGTATAGGAATCCTTGTCGCTTCTAAATCTAATCTCTCATACTAAAGGATCAACATTTTTAGGAGTTTGAATGTACTTATAAATCAGTTACATAAACAGCGGCGTAATAATAAAATATTTCCCTTTCATACATAATCATAATATTTCAAAATATGCAAATCATACCAGTGCAATTTGCTGGCGGATCTTCCGAATTGTCAGAGAAATCACCACAATTGTTGATCAAAGTTGTGTCACATTTCATTGTTGGAGAAATACATCGACCGTTGTTGCAGGGAAAATCAGCGCCACAGTCTGCGCCTGATTGAAGATACAAAATCAAACCAACCTGAATTCGCTGAATATACTGTATAACCAGGTATTGACAGACTTTGACCGTCACATTGGGACGGTTTTCTATTGCAGCAGGATCAATCTTTGTAAAATATGGAAATAACGTATATTTTGTAATAGAATTAGTGAAATAATTATCATCAATACCTAAATGTTAAAAAAAAGTTGCGATCAAATTATGAACTCGCTTCGTTGTTCAGCTATCTATAAAGCAGAATTCTGTTTGCAAAGTCTTACTTTCCGTAAATGATGTGTAATGAGCTGTAAAATTAATATTCGTTCCGCTTCCTCCATTACTCAAAACCAGCAGGGTTAAGGTGTCGCCGGTTGACAGCGTTTCTGTTGAAGGCAAATTGCCACAAAACGTTCTTCTTGGACTCTGAGTTACACTAGGACCATCAAATATTTGAACCGAAGCTTGAGGGCAACTTCCACTTCCTGGGTTTGGGTTGTTTACAATCCCCACATCGCCGGTGCCTTATAATGAACATAAGATAATATTAAATAAAAGATAATATGATATAAAGGAGAAATAATTAGGACGAGATAACACAGATATAGCATAACTACAAAAATGAAATTAATCCTAAGATTATTGTAGATTTTTGGATGCAAACTCGTCTTTTTTCTATTGTTTGTGTCTTATAGCACTTAGAATATAGTTGAAATACAAATTACACATACCAGTGTTAAAAGCAAATCTAATTCGGTGAGCAGAAGATGTAGCTGTCATTGTGAGCGAACAATTCACAGGATCCGTGTAGTTAAGACCGCCTCCTGATAGAATAATTTGTCCTGGATTTGCACCCAAGCTACCGCATCCACTTGGAAGTAAAGTGACTGAAATAAGATTGAAATGTCTTAATCTCTCTATAGATTATCTTTCTACAGCTCTATAGATTGCCACAATTTATGATTTACGAATGACAGCATTCTTCCATAAAATTGTCCTCTTTTCCTAATTAAGAGTTATTAAAAGAATAAATAAGGTGATATATGTATTAAAGTTAGATGGTAAAAAGTTCAAATGGGACCATGTCATATTACAGTCAGTTACGTTTGGTTTAGTTCATCTTGATGGGGATAAGTAATGTGAAGATAAGTTTTCAGAAATACAAGCCAGAAATGGACGGTGTCAAAATTTATCTAAAGAATAAAAGATCTATCCGTTTTATTTTTGCATACTTCGGCATTGTAATCAAAGTTTAAACATACCTGTTGGAATTGCTAGGACGAAATTTCGATGCAAAATGAAGAAGATAATAGCAATTGTAGTTCCTGCATTCCACGAAGAACTCGCCATGTTGCCTTTTCACTGGTATTATGAACAAAATTGTTTTCGAATATAAGACAAACAAATCTCTGAGTTTTTATGCCAGAGACATTAATAAAAACCTTTCTTTTTAAGTACAACTGTTGGTTAATTTCTACCTACAAAACATTTATACTGTTGTTAGAAAAAATAGGAATCTGTACATTTTCGTTTACATCTTCGCCTGGTAAATTTAGCTTTATAATTATTTTGATTGTTTTAACAATCAATCGAATATCGGTATCGAATATATAGGCCTATACAACAATATTTGAATTCGGATTGCTGTACGACAGTTTTACTTCATAACCTTCACCTAATTATTTAGTTGCCTTACTGATCCTACGAGTAACTTGTAACTGGCAAAAACATCTATTTCTGAAGTTGTGACATTATCCAGCCCACTTGCAAACGGTTTTTGTTACAACATTCCAGATTCGCATATTTAATGTTCGCGATTTTTGCAATAAATTTCAATTATTGACCGCGATAGATAGAATTGTGGCAATCAATAGCTCAAATAAAAGTTGCTATGTAGCGCTATAAAAACATCCAAAAACTTGTCGATTTAATCGTCGCCAAACAAAAGCATAAAATTGTCTGTGTTGTTACCGTATCCCGATGCTAAACTCATAACAGATTATCTAGAAGTACACTCGATCAAGCACGGTCATTCAGAAATCACAGATACAATGTGCGTCTCTTATTTGGTAATTCAAAATCTGGTTCGGTTAAAACTCATTTTAACAATTTTCAAACGATGACAAGCGTGTGTTGAATTCAAGATTTTGACTTAGTACAAAGATTTCGGAAACGATTTATCACATATTTTTATAATAACACTTTAAATACTATCAAAAGAATATCATTTCACGTGCGTAAGCAGTTGAACGAGTGTCTTTTTATAACTTCGAAAAAACAAAACAAATGTTTTGTGTATGGTAACGATATTTTGTAGATGATTTAGAAGTTGGTTTAACACGTCACTTCATTGAATAAGATTACGATTGATTTACATTGGCGGTATAGTAAATAGCACGTCATAAACTACGCCTGAACGAGAGCGTGGCCAGCCCAAAATTGGGAGAGGGGGGGGGAGGCAATTTTTTTTTTACAATGACGTAACACGGCCCTCAGAAAAAGTAGCCACTGGTATCTAACAATATCCTAATTGAAGAATCGCTGTACAGAAGTACTTCTCTGTTGAAGTTATCCAGGGCATATAAGCGCGCATTTTCACCTGTCTCGTTTGGTTCATTTGGTGAAAGGATTTATTGATAGCAAGTCAGAAAACGTCCGGGCTTCAGTGCATCGTTCATAAATATAGAGAATGGGGTTTTAGAAAAGGCGTATGAAATTATGTCTTACCGCAAATGCTGCAAACTTGCATTTAAAAAATGTTAAAAATTGGGGGAAAGGGGCATTTTTTTAAAAAAATCCACTAGTTTCTGATCAACACCCATTAATGGCCGCCGTGCTAATAATTTGCCCATTGGTTACGCTTGCTTTAGATAGAGGCATATCAAAATTAAAATTAATTTTTTGACTTTTCAAATTCAGGTTACTGTTTAAATCCCTTTTACTCTTCTCCGTGGCTTTTTGAGCCATTGGTGGGCAAATCAGAAACACGATTTGTAAAAATGTGATTAAAAGCATTGGAAGAATTTTAATAAAGCACTGATCTAGTATGCAATACAAAGTTTTGATGAGCTATCCACAAACAATTTTTGCAACACAAAGCAGTTTATTTCAACATCTTACAGCTTGAAAAAGAAAAACTTTTGAAAGAACAGAAAGCAAACGCTAGCAATAAACAATACAGGTTTAATTTAAAAAAAATTCTAGGATTACAATGATTCTTTCATGCGCAAGATGACAAACTATAACTGAAATACAAACATAGATAAACAAATTCCATTTAATTTTGGCACAAAAATTAAAATCGCTTATGGTAATCACATTTCAACCATAAACACTATTGAAAGAAATATTCGAAATTGTTTCCATGGTATATGATGTCTTCACTTTGTTTCTGCAACTGACTCTGGATATATTTTTGATAAATTTCCAGCTTTTGGTAACTGAAAATTAAAATATTTATTAATGATGTTGAAAATTAAGCTCTGAAATAATGCTGAAAAACTGAATACAAAATTTGGCACTCCCGAAGTATGTGTACCAAGTTGGGGTTAGGCCATAATTTGATTCCGATTTTCCCTATTTTAGTTCTGTTACGAGTTCGGGGTCTGGCTGTGTTAGCCAAGTAAATTTTCCCTGCCCACAGGTTTCAAACTCTTTACACAACTCGATGTAAAATAGGCGAACAAAATTAGTTACCTCCATATTGGTGCACATACTCGTACTTCTGGAGCGCCCGAAATTTACCTATTGATTAGAACATAAGTTCGCGTTTTTATTAATTTTACGTTAAATGACAATATTCGTTTTTTCTTCAAAATTTTTTTGCAAGAGCAATTCATTAATTTATAATAACTTCTCAATCAACAATAACCAGTTTGTGGTATATTGTTTTTTAGCCGGAGTATGAAAGGAGAATAAGGGGATAAACGCTTTATTACAATGCTTTTAAATCACTTTGGTCCATGGTTATGTGACATGATTCATCCCGCCGTTACTTTGAGCTAATACCTTTCAAATACTCTGAATATTAAAATTTAAACAACAAGTGAGTGTATACTTATTATTTTGATAATTATTATACTTTACTAACCTTTTTCTTTCGTTTGTAATCTCTGTGCCGACGCAAGGCGTATTGAAGACATGATCTGAGACAAGCATATATGAGACTATTGAACCAGGAGAACGACATTAATATGTAGAACACGTATACAGACAAACATACTCCTGCGATTACCAAAATTGCAACCAGTGGGGTAAGATCTGGAAAAACGGTATCTGGTGACGTTGTTGATGACGTCACTGTACTGATTGTAGCTGTTGTTTCAGTTGCACTATCTACTGGTCCAGGAGCAGGATTCGTAGCACCTGTATAAATTATAATATTTCCATTGAAATAGATTCAAATTTCAAAAATCTCATCAATAGTTTACAACTTTGGCTTTTGAAATTTTCGGCAAACTCAATACACCATAGCATATTGGTTTTCTTAAAAATTGGGACAAATTATTAGCATTGATGATTATTAGCCTTGTGGTACTACCATTGTGCATTAGATATATATCAACCTGTTACTATGTAATGTTAAAATGTGAGGATAAGATTCCAAATTGTTCCATCGTTTTATATCTGAATCAATAAAAGGTCTATTTCAAAACGACATAAATAAAACAGGTGTTAATATCTTTACACTCAAATAATTCCTAACTCCAAATAATCAACCGCCAATTGGTATTGTGATGGCATACACATGTAGAGGATTCTGAATAAGAGCAGGGTAAAAACATCATCCTTCAACAACAAACGTTGCAGAGTTCAACGTATTTGTGTATAAAATTTGAACCTGTATTGGGCGTTGACACAGTTGTAGTTGCATTGCAATTTGCTGGTGGGTCTGTACTTTCGTCCGTGTTATCTCCACATCCATCGACTCCGTCACACAGCAATTCATTATAGATACACCGATTTAATGTACTACAGTTTGTTTCTTGAGCAGAAAACTTACAAGGTTCTACATGGCACATGTATGAAAATAAATAAGAAATTCAATCACACGCACCGCACTGAGAACTTGGCCAGTGGGAAGCATCGATACTCTTTGCTAAAGTTAAGATACTATGGCATATCAAAGGAATATATATATAATGACCCTAACTTAAACGTTGCTGTCATTTCATCGCTCAATATCGTAATGAGTCAGCGAATACCTTGAAAGATTTGTCACCTAGTGGATTATCAAGAACATTTCGATTTTTGTTTATGAAACACTTTCGCTACCAAAATTACACGTTTTTGAGTGTTTGATTGATTTGGTATGAATTTTGAGACAAATTTCATTCGATATTGATATTAGTTGACATTTTATTCGATATTAATTCTTTAGATTTGTGATGACATTCTGTTCTAGAAAATATCTTAGACTTCAGAAACCCACTTGCTGTAAAGGCCGAATAACTGGCGGAAAAATTGACTTTTGGTATTCCAGTCCCCACAACATTTGCTTGAATCTTCAATGTCATCCAGTTTCCGGTGCTCAAGTATTCTAACGACGAAATACTGGTTCCTGAATATTGTACATGGATACTTAGATTATAATGCATGATTTTGAGAGCACAATGTTGTAGCATTTTTAGAAGCATTATATCAATAAAAAGTATGAATCTTCTTCAAAACACATAAATAAATTGGTTTGACTTTTGTAAAACAAAAATAGCAGGAGTTTTCTATTAAATTTATAGTTTTTGTAAAAATCAGTCAGGTAGCAGGTAGTAAGGATGGGACAAATCCGAAAATTGACATGTTGGAAGATTGCAGTGTTGGCAAAATAATGCATGATTTTTTACAAATATCTACAAAGAAAGATTTCACGTTGCAAACTCTCGGAGCCTTAATTAGGCTACTAAGAAACACCTTCCACAGTCCGTGCAAGAATATATTACTTTTTAAAAAGACCCATCTATTCAAAAAGATGTCGAATTGTGGCACCAGAATCTGCAAAAAATTATGATATGCAGCGCATACAGGCAAGTCACATTGGAATACAGGAATGTATTCGTAGAACAAGAAATTTATTTTTGTTTTGACCAAAAATGCCTACACAGGATTATGTCTCGACATGTACCACGTGTCAAGTATTTCAACCCAATCTACAAAAAGATGTCGAATTGTGGCACCAGAATCTGCCAAAAAATATGATATGCAGCGCATACAGGCAAGTCACATTGGAATACAGGAATGTATTCGTAGAACAAGAAATTTATTTTTGTTTTGACCAAAAATGCCTACACAGGATTATGTCTCGACATGTACCACGTGTCAAGTATTTCAACCCAATCTACAAAATAAATAGATAATCATCTATGAGATTCCTTCTCGACAATCGGAAATTATTGCGCCCATATTGTTTGAATAGCCTGCAGAAAGTACTTGGTGACGTTGAATTCTTACTCCAAGTTACCAGAAAAATTTATTTCTGACAACGTTCCTCAATATGATAGCGAGGAATTTTGAAAATTTGTTAAAGATTATGATTTTCAATATGTTACTAGCTATCCTACATATAACCAAAGTTCACGCACATTTCGAAAACCTGACGAAGACGGTTATTTGCCTTGTTTGACGGAAGGATGTGACGTATTGTGAGTTTGACGGAAGGAGGTGACGTATAGTGATTACTGAATTCGTAAGCAGCCTGACCACTCTCAATTGTTGCGGCTCATCTTCTATTCGTCTGGCTCACAAGCCCCCCTTTTTGGCGCGGGGAACAATGGCCCAAGACACGCGCTATGGGAGTATTTTATAATGTGGCACTACATCCTTAGTGACCTAATTCGCAAGGCGGACGAAAACATGACCATCTCGATTCCTTCGTGGACAATAGCAGGCGAGGGCGATCTCTAAAGACTGGACTGGCCGGAAAGACGTTTCTCCGACCCTTGACCTCAGAGAAATTCTTCCTATACTTTACTATTGCAAAACAATTTATACTTATTTCGAGATTGTTTTGATTTGTTGGCGCTTATAAGCTGGTTTACGTGTTTGAAAACCCTCATTTTTATTAAAATTAATCAACCATGTGCCGCGTACAAGCACTGATAGCTTAGTTTAGCTTAGTCTATCGCAGCATTTGCGAGACTCATTTTTGATTATAGCAATTGAATTAATGCTGCTTTGAAGACATAATGACAATTAAGATATTTAATTCACAAATTTTTTTTGAAACGCAACTGAAAACTGACAAATAACACGCAAAACTACGAAAACTAAGCAATATTTACTGTTTGTTGGGCACTGTAAAAAACATTAACTCTTTGAACCCTGAAAGCCGCTATAGCGGCTTTCCCGAGAAAGTCTTCTGACGCTGAGAGCCGTTTTAGTGGCTTTGGCATCCCGTATGAGGTATGCAACTTTGAAACCCTCATATCTCGCGAACCATATATTATATTTAGACAAGTTTTACATCGTGTGAAAGATAATCTACAGGACTAAGTATAACTTTAAAATTGAGATAAAATATCGTGATCATCTTATGAAAATTGGCAAAATTGAAGTGGAAAAAAAAACTTCTAAATCTAATTGAAAAAACTTCAATTTGTTTTCGATTTAACCTACTACATTATCGACAACATTTGTAGAAGTTGAAGATAGCTTTCCAGTGATACCATTAGATTGAAATTATGTTGCACCATTCAAATTTTGGATGCATTTTTATTCGTGATTTCGTTTGTCGCGAGATCGAGGCGACGTAAATAACTACCTAACACATTTACGCCGTTACGCAGCGACGTTAAGCAATTACGTTGGCACGTAGCACGTTTACGTTCCGCACACGAAAAACACTTTCCCCCGCATGCTCGTAACGTCATTTACTTAAGTTCTTACTCGTGTAGCGACCAAGGGCGCTTTACAACCAAACGCGCGGCAGCAGCGATTTCATGCACTTGTAAACACCATATACGTATTGGATCGTTGCAAGCGGTTGTAATTTTACAACCAAATGTATGTACTAGGTAACTAGGCAAAAGCAGTGGGTTGGATGTCTCCGATTTTTACAGCCATAGCGATGCTAATCTTAACTACAAGAAGAAGTTGTAAAACTAAACAACATCCGCAAAGTAACTCGATCAACCCTGATGCCACCACCTGAAGAAATGAAATACAATTGAAAAGAAATCACTTTTAATAAAATATGTGGTCAAATATCAGCAACGCAATAGTATCAAATACACTCGAGAAGTGATTGTTTCCGCCAGGAAAATAGTTCATTTCATCTCTTCATATAGGTGAAAACCATCCAATATATTCAACATTGCTGTCACTTTTTCTTGCACTTTTTGATTTCACTGGCTATTTATCTTGGCAATATGGCTGAAAAAAATGGTATAGCCGGTATAAAATGCAAACAAGTAGTTGAGTGAGAAGTCAACATATTTACATATGTTATAACTTGATCTGCTGGGGTAAAATGATTCCATTAGCAAAGTGGTAGATTCATATTATATTCAATGCTCAGAAGAAGTTAAATTTATTATAGATCCTTTCTGAAGCTCGCAATTATAACATTATCTCTCCAAGCAATGAAAATTGTTATATAAAAAGACAAAAAGCTATGTTTGAACTTATTTACCTATTTATTGCACAAAAATCAACTTAGTGCAAGGAGGCCCACTATATGGACCTTTCCCCGACCTTTGACCCCCGAAAAATTCTACCTATACTTTACCATTGCAAAATTTTCGGGGCTATTTTAAGAGTGCTTTTGCGAATCGGCGCCTGTAAAATGGGGAATGTGTTCCAAACCATCATCATGATTCATCGCATACAACAATCTGTTTTTTAAAAGTACCGGTAAAGAATTTTCACAGCTATTTCCACACTTATTTTTTAACACTGCAGTTAAATTAGAACTCCTAGAAAGACAAAGTGATCATTGAAATATCTGATTTATATTCAAGTTTCCGAAATACAACTAAAAACTAACCAATAGAGTTCAAAAACTCGAAAACGAGGTAATGTTTACAATCACGCTTGAAAATCTGTCTGAGTGAGAAAAGTGTCTGAGCGGATGCGAAAAGAGGGCATTGTTACCTCACTTTTTGCATTTTGCTGATTGGCCAATGTAAAGAAGTAAACAAGGAAGTCGATGCTCGGGGAAAGGTCCATAGAGTAATATGATGCTCATATTTATAAGCAAGGCTTTGATTTATTAAACATTCAAATCCCTACCATTGCCATCGAAAAAATAAACACCAATAGGCTACCAGTTCCTCACCTTTCCAGAAATTCGTTTGTAGTGTTGATACAATGACAGACTTGATAAGGGCCAAATGAGAATGCCCCAGGGGTAAAATGGCAGAATATGTTTTTCCACTTCCGAACTAAAAAGAATCAGCTGATTGAAGATGTATGAAAATGATATAGGCATAAAAAGTTCATGACTGTCTACTGCAGTAGCTAATCTTGCAGTTTCACTAGAGATGTCTTTCCAGATGCATTTTATTTTAGATTAGTCCAAATCTTGAATCAGTCATTTCAAATCGCAGGGTAACTGAAATTACAATTTTACCAGTCTGCTAGTAGGCTATTGTAAATCTTTTTTGCTTTTTAAGGATTATGCTAACATTATCGGAATTGTCTGAAATTTTACTTTTGGAAAATACGAAAAATCAGAGACCTTTCAGCATTGGTGTAGTAGACTACCTCGGCTCAAAACTCCAATAAATAGAATAGCGGTAACAAAGATTGAACATAAGCAACTAAAAGTAAAACAAGAATATCGGTCAGAGACCGAAGACTTATCGATCGAAAGTTAGGGGATCACCAAAACAGCGCTCTTACTCCATAGTGACGCCTTGTGTCCCATCACCAATTAATTAATAACTCGATAATTATACGACATAATTCTCTTAAAATGAATAGGCTTTTGGTCCGAGATAAGATGAATGCACATGCAAAATCTGGAGCAGATTCAATTTCGCTTTCGTGAGATATCGCGTGCATCTAACAGACATACACACAGACAAATACCTATCAACATACTTACTGATTAAAATCGATAAGTAGTAACAGAATATGGTAGTCTACGGTAGGCCTACAATAGCTCATTGTTTAAATGCAGAGATGGGATATCTAGTACGGCAATGCTGTAGTTAACAGGCCAATCCAATTAATGCAAAATTGATTATTAATGACAGATGTGGCATAAATTAACTCACCTTGCAAAACCTGAAGATCTACCGGTAGTCTACAGCACCCGTAGTTCAGAGTTTACAACCTAGGTAACAGTATTTCTTTCTCCAAACTTTCTGTTCAGGCACCATAGTGTAAAATATACAAGTTCACACTTTCAAACTAGGCTACTTCAATTGATTTGAGAATCAAACCAAGCCAAGCTGCTTTCTAGCGAAACTGGAATCCGCACTAAACAGCCATTTTGGCGGGAAAGTACGTCAGGCTTTGGCGGAGTCAGAAAATTCAAAATTCGAATTCGTTGCGACCTAAGATATTTCTAGAACTTATTAGGAGCATTGAGCAAATAGTTAAATTAAAAAAATATGCCACTCAATTCAAAATTATATTAACCGAAACATTTGCATAATCTTTGGTCCGATAGAAGATATAGCGGCACAGCGTAGAACTACTAGATTCACCAGTAGTTGGAGTCGTGACTGCAAGTAGACCTGTCCGTTTGAGAATGAGTGCTGTCAGTTTAATCACCAATTTACATGATGTCTAAAATAAAATATCCTTATACTCGATATAATATTGAGTGCAATATTAAGATTTTTTTATCGTAAGCTATAAATTCTTTGTCGCGATGACATACGAAACCGCAGGTTTACGTATCATTGTATGACTTGCTCCTTATGACGCCAAGCCTAATTCGTATCAGTTTGGGACCAAATTCGTAGCACCAATGTATTTTTCATTGGCATGCAATTTGCTGATAATATGTGGAAGACTGTCTTCTGAACTCTATGCTTTTGATTACTACCAAGTGGACTTATTTTAACATAACCGCGAGATAGTTGTTTTCAGTAAAGACGTTTTTGTATGTTACGTATAATTCATTGTATATTTAACAACCGTATGTTTGTTTTATGATTATGCAACAGTATATGCAATTTTACATCGTACAAGCGGTGAAATTACAACACTATGATGTAAAAATACCTATAAATAGTTGCTCGTTCGAAATACTGCCAAACGGTCGTATTTTTTACAAAGAATTGGCTGTAAAATTACAAAATTTTTCACAGTGATGCTGTTTACGGAAGTAAACAAGGAAATTGATGCCCGGAGAAACATTAAGGTCGTTCAGCGAATACATACAGTATGAAAGTTAAAGCGTTGTCGGCATATTTTTGCCAACTCAAATGTTATTTGTTGCAATATGTTAAAGCTGCTCGCGCACCACTTGATTATCTTCCGCGTACCACTAGTGGTACGC
This sequence comes from Styela clava, assembly GCF_964204865.1. Taxonomy (NCBI): domain Eukaryota; kingdom Metazoa; phylum Chordata; class Ascidiacea; order Stolidobranchia; family Styelidae; genus Styela; species Styela clava. The sequence continues at coordinate 8,662,199 of NC_135259.1, read as the reverse complement.
GAACCACAGGTTGAGGACCACTGTTGTACGGTCTCGTTACCTTGCAGGCGTTTGTTTATTGCCCATATTTTGAGTTGTATTACCAAGTTGTGTCGCTGTTGTCAATAAACAAGTATGCTTACAGTTGTATAGGAGTTTATATTCCGAAGCAGAAATCCTGTTTGAGCACGTTTCATGACTGCGCAAATCGCAAACTTGAATACATTGCAAGAGTATATATAGCCTACGGGCGACAATATTGACCAAGATGGCGCACAACCTGAACTCACATTGTGTACCAGGTTATGGTTCAGGTTATGCGACATCTTGGTGCGCAAACTTCAGGAGCAACCAATATTTTTATAATAAAAGCGATGAATCGTTTTAACTTCACTAGAGTATCCGAACTCGTTTTTATTTAAAGGATTTGTGATATAGATAATTGTACATTGAGCTACGTTGTTTTTTTAGATATAATCTTGGATTTTGAACTAGGTATGTTATTACCAAACTTTATGGAGGCAAAGGTACATAACGTAAGACGCCAGATAGTGAAAACAAAATGATACGACTTGAATCCGAATCCAACAATCGAAAGTAAATTATATAACTTCATTTTTAGATAAAAGCAATGATCGCGCAAATACAAGATATTAAAGGTGGGTTATTACGGAAAATTTTTTTGATGAATTTGATTCTTTATATTTCTTCGGAATTTTTGACGTTTACTATTTACATAAAGTCGACTTAGTTTTCTACTTATGAATTATTAAAAGACGCACTAACAAAAATTAACCGCAGTTCGGAAATGGCTTTTGGTGACGTAGAAGGCTACTAAAACTTATTCAAGAACTTGCTTTCATCACGCATTCACAAGTAGAGTGTTCCACTAAATGCAACCCGCAATAAAACTAGCTCAAGGTATAAAATAAGTACACAGGACGCTGTGATTGTCAGGACGCTGTGATCAGTCATAACTTATTTTGTACTTTTTGTGTAAACAAGCAACATTTTAACTTTGTTGTTTGATCCCTTTTTCTACTTATATAAATTCATTTATAAAATGAATTAGACCTTTAACGTTTTTAAAAATCTCACCTGGACATAAAGTCGGACTCAGAAGTTTGGATGAATCATTTGCAAATTTATCATTATATATCTCGATGTTGGCTTGCGCGCAGTCATTCGGTGAAAGGCTGAGATGGCTGAATATAATAATAATATCATATTTTAATTTTATTCTTTTAACACAATCTCAGTGAATAATGTTAGTATATGGCTTAACTCTTCTGTAATTTAAATTGAGATCCAGAATCTGCAAACAAAATAGATTGTTATGCCGGACTATTCTTTTTTGAGGATGAACAGTTTTTTAAATACTGAATAAATATCTTGCCCAAAAACACCAGCAGGGTTATTCTGCTTAAATTGAGCTCAATGTATAATATGATTTATAGTTTGAAGGTAATATAGATTACAGCATGAGTTTCTATTTTCAGAAACCATTGGTGACTTCTATCTGGAACAAATTCCGGAGTCTTATTGACGTCATAACTCTTTAAGTGCGAATAATCGGGTAAAACATGAAACGAGTTTAAAAAAAATAATTTTATCACCTCAAATAGCAAAGCTACAAACCTCTGATAAGTCGAATATTAACAGTGATAAAGATAACACGTATTATTTACTACTAGTTACCCCTACTTACTCAAATACTAGTCGCACGGTCTGCCTTGGTCGATACGATTGAATAGTAAATAAGCAGTTAAAAGTATTTGATATAGGAATATCGAGCGCTATCGGATCATGAGACACAACAATTCCACCAGGTACTTTTGTTGCCACTCCACATCCTCCTCCGTTTATGAGTATTGCTGCAATATAATATTTTATTTATTTTAGTTTTGTAATAATAGTTTATTTGTAAATTTTTTCTGGTCAATTTTAATCGAGGTACATTTGTCCAATTTCTTCATACAATACCTAACTGCTTCCTGTGCAAACTGTGATCTCATTTAAATATAGGACATGCTTCAAATATATTTTACTGTACAGATTGCATTGTATTCCTTCAAATTCTTACTGAAATCGAATTCAGAATCTTTACAGTCGGCGTCTCAAAAGCACATTAAAGCCAGTAATCTGAAAATTGAATGTTAATCCCCTTGAACACACCAAAATCTCACTAAATGGGCGAAATATAAAGTTAAAGTTCGGAAAAATTTTTTAATTCAAGTGTACCCAGATTTTTACAATTGCTTGAATAAAATATGCGAGTAAAGAAAAGCCAACACCTTAGCGTTGCTGGTAAACCGACCACTTAATATGATCAACGGATAAGCATTTAGAAATACAGCACTTACTCTTTGTAATTTCCGAAATAGAAGGAGAAAAATATCCGAAGTAGAAAACTGAAATTAGCAACAGCCTGTGATAATTCATTTTAGATTTATTGTAGAAACATGCAAGAACTCACTGATGCTTTTCTGAATAGTAAAAACATAAAATGCAACAGATTAGCACGCTTATATTCATTTAATAAAAACATATGCTTAATTCTACTTCATTTCGATCGAAACAATTCATTCAATGGCGGCAAATACATTATCTAAATAAATAGACGCAGCCTTATCCTGTAAACTGATTTAATATTTTATAAGAACCAACCGAAGTCAAGTTAAAAAATCATAGATGGCGAAATCGGTATATGATTGTATTTACAGACTTTCAGAAATAGAATTTCTTTTTGTTCAAACTGACGTGGTTTTGACAATAGAGCAATCAGATAATCCGATATCCAACTTCTATTCAATATTCGTTCTGTTTTGATAAGGAGCGAATCACTGTATTTTCAAGTAACCGAGTTTTAGTTATGACTCAAAAGACATAAAAGCAATATTTTAAACTTACTATTGAAATCAAAATTAAAATTCATGCATAAGAATATCACCAGCCGCAACGTAGACCAAACTCCGGGATATATAGTGCACAAACTGTGTAATATGTTCTGATGTCTCGGTGGCGATTGTGGATTGTAACTATGGATTTTAACGGTATCTATACCCGTTCCATATTAATAGTATGTTGAATTCAATGAAATAGGTCATTTTAGGTTTTTCGCTGATTATGATTTATCGAGACAGCTACAACCTACAAGCCTTAGCTTATTGTGCGTAGCGTTATTTGTATCGAGTATGGTGACTGGACCAGGACCTCCTACGATCGGAAAAGGCTACTTCAACTCTTCAAGTTTAACGCCAGTGTAAGTATATATCCGCCTCTAAGAAATTCAAAATTACCAGGACAATTTCCTATTATTGGATTATCAAATGTGTTTATCGACAAAGCAAGCTACGCAGTAAATAACATTGATATCATACCAAATACAATTTTGCTGAGAATATTATACGCAAGCCGATTTCTTACACGAAGTAACAGCATTTTTGTTTGGCGAACGTCAATAAAACATCTACTTTATTCTCTCAAGTCGACACACATCTATTGCAGCATCATTGGAAAACCAATTCGAATACAAATACTCGTGGCTCACGGATAATGATACTACCTCGATATCGGAATCAACTATTACGTCCAACTACGGATACGTAAGTTGCACTCGCGTGTATAGTCTGCATAAGGCCCGTTTGCCAAATTAGGCCCATTTATTCGGCCGGCAACTGAGCGAGGCCTCGAAAACGAGATCATTTTCCTTCGGATAAAAAGTTTTAAACTTCAGAATTATCTGATGAAACACATTGTTTATTCATTATTGTTTGTTAACAATCCATTATTTATTTAATCTCATTCTGTCCATTCATGGTTACAAAGAAATATAATATGACGTAACAACTGAGTGAGCTATTGACAATTTTGGTCGGCACGCGGAAGAATTTTGTCAATTAAGCTGACTTTGGCACGCGAACCGAAAGAGGTTGCCCACCCCTGGTCTAAGCTAAGCAGAAGCAGTTTTCTGGCGCATAATTGGCAGTCAGTCGTTTAATAGACATAGATTTGTACAGGATTTGTCGCCTTGGAAGATGAAACGGTCCATTTGCGTAATATAAGGAATGGTCTGTTCACAACAGTTCTTTAGTTTGTGTTCGAAGTTGTCTCCTGTGTTGGTTAGTAGTAGAGTCATGGCACCATCTAACGAACATTTCACCCATATACAAAATAAAACCTGATACTGCAATTTTAATAATTTAAAATATATTGTATTTAGCCCACCCACATAAGTAATATAATGACAAATAATAATAATACGGCAAACAAAATGTATAAACCAAGAAGTTTTGTGACAGATTTGCTTTGCCTAATGACAAGCCTTCGTTCAATGATCAATTTTTACACTACATTTCAAAATATATCATTTGGTTCACGATAAAAAATAGTACGATGAGCTTGGTGCGCGACTCAAAATGGGGTTTAAACATTAACTATATCGTAAATATGTGTTTTGGACATTAATATACACAATGGTAGACCATTCAAGAGTCGCAACTAGCCGAGTACGAAGGTTTAAATAGGTGCAAAGGATTTTTATTGTGGCAAAGTGAGAAAATGAACCTCAGTGTTTTTTGTTTTTTTTATAACTCTCAGCAAAATTTAATACATATTACCAAGGTATATCAGAACTGATTTTTCGACATAATAAAACACAAATTACTTAACTTGCGCTTTATTCCTCTAGTGGTTATATTAAATATTTATGTAATACATTCTTGTAGAAAAATCATGGCATTCAGGATATATTATTTTATTACCACGTTCAGTATTATCCCATGCAGTGGTCATAAGATGGGTAACAATAAGAAACGTATCCACCTCACGATCGTAAAACCTAATATTATCAGGTGATGCCACAAATAACGTGAATGTTCATCGGACCATGCGATATTAAATGGCCAGTTTTAAAATCTTCTGAACTTCAACGCATGGGTTCACTTTTTAGTCAAAGTTAGTCAACAGAATGTTTTAGGCCTCAGTGGTGGAATGATAGAAAAGTTATTGCTAATAAGTCAGCGGAATTAATATTAATTAATAATTTGAATGAAGTGATATTACGTTGCAGTGCCGTATATCTTTAGTTTAATTCAAGTTCATAGATCACACAGTTCGCAGGCAAGAGTCGAAAATTGAATTCTACTTGCAATTTGAATTTGCAATAATACATGTATAGCCAATAAGTATTTCATGAGTTGAATATTATGTTACTAAAATGTATTAGGTAGCAATAAAAATAACTTTTGTATGGTATGTAATATTCTACGTTCTGTTTTTGATCAAACTATCTTAATCGTCGAAGAAAAGGGATTAAATAATCTGGAATTCACATAGTTGAAAATATAGCAATAAATTGTTGTTTTACCCAGACAGGGAGAACCCACCCCCCTGCAAGCTTGGAAACGTACTATATCCACCTAAAGATAGCATGAATGTTAAACCACGACAGATACTTAGGATTCATACAATTTCTTTGAACCATAAATATTTAGCGAAACAGACTATATAGAAGGTCGCAAAAAAACGTAATGAGAAAGTCAAGTTACCCTGTTTTTTTGTTACTTGGCAATTCTTCATTTGGCAGATGCAGTTGTTTTTTTGGACACGTTTAGTGGACATAACGATCGTTTTGTTGTTATGTTGTTCTTTGACACTTTTTGGACACCTAGTGGAAATATTAAAAAACCGCTTTTCTCTTTGATCACTGGACCAATTGCTTTGAAATTTTTAGTGGTTAAAGATGAAATTTTTCTCAAGAAGGCTATTACTTTTATTTATTTCAAATATTTCTGTTAGCTCTGTGAGATTTGTTTTTGTTTGCTATGACGTCACTGAACGTTCTGCGTACGCATATGCAGGCACTCCATTTTTTGATCACGTGACATTGAACGTTGGCGTGACGGCGGATTCTGAAAGTCGTTGCAAATCGCAAGTTTTTCGAGGTTACCGGTGAATGGCGGTGATGCTAAAGGTACGGTAGACCGTACTGTACTGCTTCGCTTGGTGTGAATATATTTGTAGACTGTGGTCTAAAGCATAGGTTCTCAAAGTGCTCCGTACGGAGCCCCAGGGCTCCGCGGGAGAAACCTAGGGGCTCCGCGTGCTATTCTATTACTTTTCAAAATACTGATTTTGCTAATTTTGTAATTGTTCAAAGAAGCAATAACAGGTTTAATAAAATTTGACAACAGTATAACCTCGAAATATGGCAAAGAGGCGGAATTCAGAAATGACATTATTTATAAGAAGGAGCGCAGCCAGGATTCTTAAGAGGGAGGGGGATCAAAATTGGAATCGGAAATTTTCGTGCAACATTCTTCGCGATTGAAAATTTTTTTTTTCAGTGGATAACGAAATTTCTGTTGCGTAAAATATTCAATCCATGACCACTGCGAGCAACATTTAAAATGTCTTGTCATAATAATTTAATTGTGCTTATCGTTACTCACGTTTGATTCGAGATTACTATTAGGATTACTAAAATAAAAGATTACTATTCTAAAATAATATAAAATACGTGATAAACTGCCAACAATAAATAAACTAGAATCGTATTTTTGCGATCTTGGGATTTGTCAAACTTGATTTGTTCTTTCGCTCTCGAGATTATTTTTGAGCAAGATATCGGCGCTACAAAAAGCCCTAGGTTGACGCTAAAACTCAATGACTTTAATTAATTGTGTTCAATGTAATAAATCATTACTTCTCAAATTACCAGGGCAATCCGCGGACATGAAATGAGAAACAAAGTTAAGTGAACGAAGTTCTTGTGGACTACCGTCTGAACAACGCTGTTATCATAATATATTAGAAACAAAGTCATGTTGCCCACAAAAGAACATACCTACTACCGGTGCCAGTGGTTTGATAAGATATTTGTGCCTTTTCCGATTAATTCATAATCGTAATCATGGCTGATTGAGTGGCAGTGTGGTAGATTTACCGAATTCGACAAATTTGAGCCCTTATGGCAACACTAACTCCTACCGCGCAGGTCTGCCACTCAGATTCTTTGCAAAATATCGCCGTTTAAAAAATCACAAGGTCTGGGCAAAATACGAACGATTGAAATTTATGTTATTGCATGCGGCTCCGTCGGTAGTCTCAGAATGGATAAATGGTACATCGCGCGCATAATTGACTGTGTTTCGATTTCAGTTACTACGACGAATAACCAAAGAAAATCTAACATAACACCAAATTTTGGGATTCACAATGTCTCAAAAAGCTTTAATCTGTCGTGAGTCGGTTGAAACAAAACTTAATGTTATCCTCCGTTTAAGTTTTAGTTTTAATCATTCATAATGCCGCTTTTCAATCGAAGAATTTGAGTTGCGGATTTACCTCTTTATTAAATATTTTAGCCTCTCGTCGCCGATCAAGCAATGACTATAATATGGTGACGATGCTTTCACATTGAACTCATAATTCCCCACGAGAACAAAAGAGCAATTATCGTCGTCATTGTAGAACAATACATGTATATGCCGTAGGAAATTTTTGATTCAGGGAGAATAAACACCGACGTAAAGATGTTAAGGTTTTTAAAAAACACGCCACGCTGACGAAAACAATCGGCGATTGTAACAAAATGCAATCGCGCACGTTATTAGCGACCTTTTAAGTCTTTCAAAAATATCAAAAGGGACAAGATTCGACCCCTAATTTATTAATACGTTTGTCAAGTGTCAAATTCACAGCCTTTATATATATAATTTATCTTTGAAATTTAGATATATTTATGGCTTGTATTAACCCCATTAAAAATGTTTAGCTTTTAGATTCGTAAAGTACCTTTAACTTACTCAGGAATATTAATCCGAAAGTAACAATTTTAAAATTCATTTTGGGGCTCCGTGAATATTAGTCAACCTCTTCACGGGCTCCGCAAGACCAAAAGTTTGAGAACCCCTGGTCTAAAGGTACGATAAACCGTACCGGGACCGGTACTGGCCTACCCGTACTGGCCTACTGTACTGCTTCGCTTGGTGTGAATATATTTGTAGACTATGGTCGAAATGCTTCGCTTGGTGTGAATATATTTGTGGACTGTGGTAACTGCTGTTATAATACCGTGATAAATCGAATAAGTTAGTTTTGCAAAGAAAAAGCGTCTGGCATTACAGCTTACAGGTAGGAGGGGGAATAGGGGGGTGCGCATTTCCAATACGTCGATAATATCTTTGTCAACCAATTTGCGACCACCGTGTTTTTGTCTGTTTGATCGTATATATTTACGGTTTGATTGCTGTGATGTGGTGATTTGTTTATAATTTGACGAGTTATGTTCGAAATAACCGTGTTCTTAAACTATATGACGGTCAGAAATGCAATTAGAAGCCCATATTTTTAAAGATAGAGAAGTTCTGGTACCGTAACACAGCGCGATGACACTGAACTAACTCGTAGCTGTCAAAAGCTTGAAAATCCATACAAATATAAGAGATTAAGTAATGAAACTTGAAGGTTTCGCGTTTTTACATTTAAACGAGGGGGAATAGGGGGGTGCGCATTTCCAATACGTCGATAATATCTTTGTCAACCAATTTGCGACCACCGTGATTTTGTCTGTTTGATTGCTGTGATGTGGTGCTTTGTTTATACAGGTACTGGTAAGTCACCGCATATGATTTTAGGGGAATTGTTCTGCGTGTCCATATATTTGAGCATTGCTCTCTTGTTCTTTGGGGAATTGTAGATTGAAAATCCAGTAGCAAGAGTATCTGCTATTGTTTGCGTAATTAAAGCTTCCAACCAAATTGTGATCTAGTGGTAATACAGAGTACATCATTGGTATACAGTGATTACAATCTACAAATACAAAAAAATAGATGAGGTTGTAATTTGTAGTACAAAAGGGTCATATGTGGTAATCTTAACTTCGAAAATATTCAATGAAATGTTTCCAACAGAATTGAAGTACTTGTACTGGACAAGTAATTTGTAATACACCTCGTTATATAAGTGGTAAACGACAAAGACTAGCACATTTTTCGTCTGGCTTCTTACCAAGGAATTCCACCTATTATAGATAAATGAATAGTCCGGATGAGTAATCCGTCACGCTAATAACCGAATTGCGTAAGTCATTTTTAGCAGTTTTGAGAAAAACTTCCTAATGATATTGTTATGCCATTGAGAGTCAATAATCGCCATGGTTCAATTTTTTCATCGTAGTCGGATTTAAGTTAATTTGTATTACGCAGTTAAGTGACGTCATAATGGCGCACTGTGACTTAGACAGAAATGTGTCTATGACTTGGGGACATACGCAATTTTGCAACTTTACTATATGCCCTAGTCCTGAAAACTAAACATTCCAAAAACGAATTTAATTCTCAGTATTTACAATGTCTAATTCCCAAAATAGCTAATCAGTTTCAATTTCATTATTTTTTATGTTTAAAAATATATATTTCATCAATATAACACGTTTTGCACACCCACCGAAATAAGACTAAGATTAAATATAAAGAATAAAACAGCAATGCACCCAATATAAAAGCCAACCAAGGTGAATTGGACTCGGACAGTGAATATCACAAGTGTACGTCTTCCTATACTGTAGTATAAAGTCAAATTAATACGCGCTAAGCTAGAATCCGAGATGCAAAAACTCGAAAATCTTTCGCCGAGGTTATTTTGCCCTTGTGACGTCACAATAGTTCTGCGGTACCAATGATAATTCATTATGACGAAACAATTGCACAAATGTGCATGTCATACTAAATCTTCATTTTTATGGGATTCGGAATTCTTAAAATAAAATCTGAGTTAACAGACAGGTGCGCAGCATTACATAAATACCTATTTTATAAAAACTCAAAATCGCCAAAAATAAACACAATTCGGTTATTAGCGTGACGAATCGCTAAATTGTTGAATCAAACAGTTTGTAGTCTTCAGGTATGAGTGGATATATGATAGAAGTGAAAGTGTAAAGTCATATTGAAATGGTCAAATTTCACTAAACTGCATCCCAATCAACTAAGGCAGGGGTCGGCAACCTTTTGTCGCTCGCGGGCCAAAATTACGGGTTGCAATAAGTCATTGGCGGGCCGCACAAATTTTTGCACAAAGTCAAAAACCGAACGAATGATACTTTTTATAATGGAAATCAAGCAGTGATACATCTCTCGGAAAAAATATAGACTTATTTCCCCATTGCATTGCATCCCCAAAAATTTTGAATATTTTGACATTTGAATAATTTCGGCGCCATTGAACCCTTTGCACTTAGCATCAACTTTTCTGCGTTTTGTTGCCATTTGTCTAATTATATTTAAATTATAGGCTCATTAAACGAGTAATGGTGAATTTTATACTTGTTAGATTATAATATGATTTAGTCTACACGTGTCTCACAATAAATTCTGTTACGTGAAGAATATAATCGTCAAAACAGCTCTTTTATTACTATAATTCAGTGAAGCGTCGCGGGCCGGATTATATTACTACGCGGGCCGGATCCAGAAAGATGAGTCAAAGTGACAAAAAATAAACTGCAAAATTGAAATGAAATAAAAACTTAGTTTACCATTCGAATGTGCAGAATGTGTTTATCGATAAAGCAAGCTACGCAGGAAATCACATTAATATTATACCAAATACATTTGCCCAGCATATAATATATATACGCAAGTCGATTTCCAGTTAGGGTTTTGTTTTTTATCAATTTAAAGAAAAACATCGTGTTTTAAAACAAATGGCTTGTTTTAAATCATTTTTTTCCTGTATTTTTTTATGAAATACGCCTTGCAACGCTGTGAAACTACGCCGAAACGTTCTGGCAACTGCACACGCAGCCGTAATTATAATTTAAAAATGGAAGTAAAAATTCCTATTTTGACCTTTACTTCTATTGCGTACATTTATCGCCAAGTTTGTACCTACCAAGTGATAAGATTTTACCGGATTGTTTATCCGAGTAATCAGAGAGATGTTTCAAGTAAGAAAAATCATGAAACTCAGCTCACGAGCCTAGTACAAAAGCAATTCGATCGAGGGCAGCCTTCTGCAAAACGAATGGGTTGCTATAATGAAGAATATGCTTACATCGGTGGCAATCTACTGATATAAACGATGAGACACCCTAGTCTAGCGTTTGCTAATTATAAGAGTCAGGTGATGCAAAGACGCCACAACTATAATCTGTTATGACGCCATATTATGGATTTCGAGTTCATGTATTGACATTTTTCTCATAAAATTAAGGCATTTTTACGGTTAATACTGTTCGGTTAATTTATGCTTAGCATACTTTGTTATAAAGGTTGAAGTGAAGAGGTTTTTCAAGATTATACAAACTCATTTATTCGATCGCATTTCAATTTTCGCAAGGTGGTTTCGTCGCAGCAGGGTCGTTCACGTAATGCGTTGCGGTTGCGTTTTACTGCGCCAACCACTGAACTACAGCTTGAGAAGGTGTGCGTGAGCCTCTATCGATATTTGTGGCGTTTTGAGGGATTTATTGCAAATAAGAAGCGCTTGGCAAGTTTTTACATCCATTTTTCTTCAACCTATTCAATACAAAAAATCAAATAGTACAGCCATTTTAAACAAAACAGGCAAAAAAAACTTGATTTAAAACAATTGTTTTAAAACAATTGTCTTTGAACAAATCCCTAGATTTCCTACACCAAGCAGCAGCATTAATAGCGCCTATATTGTTTGGCGAACGTCTCTAAAACATGTACTTTATTCACTCGAGTCGACACAATCATCTATCTATTGCATCATCATTGGAAAACCAAGTGAAATACAAATACTCGTGGCTCACGGAAAAGAGTCCTCCTTCAATATTGTAATCAACTATTACGTTCAACTACGGGGCGGGTAAATTGCACTCGCCTATATAGTCGGCATATGGGCTATGCTAGGCAGAGAGAAGCAGTTTTCGAACGCATAATTGGCAGTCAATCGTTTAAAAGCCATAAAATTGTACATGATGTGTCGCATTATCGTCATTTGGAAGATAAAACGGTCCGATTTGCGTAATCTATGGAATGAGCTGTTCACAACAGTTTTTTAGTCTGTGTTCGAAGTTGCCGTCTGTGTTCGTTAGTAGTGGGGTCATGGCACCACTCACGAACATTTCCCCTATACACAAAATGAAACATTATACTGCAATTTTATTAGTTTAAAATAGATTGTATTTGGCGCACCCACATAAGTAATATATTGACAAATAATAATAATACGACAAACAAAATGAATCGCATAAGAAGCTCTGTGACAGATTTGCTTTGCCTAAAGACAAGCCTTCGTGCAATGATCATTTTTTGCAGTACATTTTAAAATATATTGTTTGGCAACAATAAATGTATTAGATGGGCTTGGTGCGCGACTCGAAGTGCGGATTAAACATTAACTATAATATCGTAAATATATATATGTGTTTTGGACATGAATATACACAATGGTAGACCATTCAAGGGTCGCAACTAGCCGAGTACAAAGGTTTAAATGCAAGCAGAGGATTTTTATTGTGGTAAAGTGAGAAGATGAACCTCAGTGTTTTATTTAATAATTCTCATTAAAATCTGATACATATTACCAAAGTAATTTAGAATCGATTTTTTGACATAATAAGACAAAAATTACCTAACTTGCGCTGTATTACATTCACTGGTTATATCAATTATTTAGGTAAAACATTCATGTAGAAAAATTATATTGTCACGTTAGTATTATCCCAGTGGTCATAAGTTGAGTAACAATAAGAAACGTATCCACTTCACGATCGTGAAACCTAATATTATGAGCTTTGCGAGCACAACTCATGCGCAAACCATGATCATAAAATGACCATTTTGGCGTTGGGATAAAAACGATTACAGGAATAAAACAGTCGTTTTAAAATAGGTCCATCGTCGGGATAACATAATTCAAAAAATTTCAGTTTATGACACAAATAACGTGGATGTTCATCGGACCATGCGATCTTAAATGGCCAGTTTTAAAATCTTCTGAATTTCAACGCATGGGTTCACTTTTTAGTCAATGTTAGTCTACAGATTGTTCTAGGCCTCAGTGGAGAGATGATAGAAATATTATTGCTAATAAGCTATTACTTTGCAGTGAAATACGATATAACAGGGGTGGCCACATTTCGATCGCGATCGACCGGTCAATCGCCACGTCTTGAGTAGTCCATCCCGTCTGATGTTGACTGAATTTAAAAACAGACCTCAAAAATTGCCTTGAACCAGTTTCATGCAGCTCCTGTTGCGTGTTTTCAAAGACGACGAATACAGTAGCCTACTGTATCTGCGCAAAATACGATATACACGTATAGTACAGTAATTGAGTCTGTGCACGTCGGATATATTATCACGTAACAAATGAAAGTTTGGCCGCTGCAAAGGCTCAGAAAGGAACTTGCCGAGTATCGTGTCTAGCCTGAGAAACTGCAGTATGTGAAAGTTAGTGTAGTGAATGAATTGTATTCGCAACGGTAGCAGTGGCATCACAATGCCCATTTTTTTCTAATTCCAAACGAACGAAGAATCGAAGCCGGAGAAAATTGTAAATTAGATACTGAAGTTTGAGCAGTCATGTAACATTTATGGTTTGAGAATATTTATTATTTGCTGCTTGGATAATATAGGTAAGCTACTTGGCAAGGTGTTTTGAAGGAATTCGCTATCGCTAGTTTAGTGTCTTTCCGGTTGTATTTTTTGCGTCAATTCGGCGTTTAAACGGTCTGGTAATAAAAATAATCAATATATTGGAAGGAGAAAGACGAATCAAAGTGACAAAAAATAAACTACAAATTTAAAATGAAATGAAATAAAAATCTTTGTTTACCGTTCAAATTTTCATTCATTTTTACGTTTTACATTTTTTATTCATAGGCAGGCCTCACTGACAAAATATTACTTTTGTCACATAAATATAGCAATGCCTATCAATAGACTATTTCTATGACATATCACAACAATTCAGACCTATGTATAGGAAGGAAGTGTAGGTGACTATTACTTTAATTTTTCGTTGAAGGATATTGTGTAATATCAGGGATCGGGTTTTGAAACGGTTTACTCTATTTGTATTTTAGTACGCAATATCAGGTATACGTGGGAAATGTTTCTTAATGATAATTGTACAGGTTACGTATTTCTTTTTACCAAAATTGTAGTTAAATTTGACAGTTTTTTATCATTTAATTGTTATAATTTACATCGGTTATTGTTTCTTTTCTGAATCAAAATAAAAAGACGCATGAGTTTCTGTGACATAATGTACAAATTTGGCTTTGACGATGGCATACATCTGTGCATATCATAGTTATTGCTATAAAAAATCTTTATGGTATGAATTAATTCAAAAAGAGCAAAAACAATTTCTTGATGAAAGGAGGAAACCGGATACAGTCAGTTAGCATAGACATAAAGACATTTTTATTGCAAAATGTAGTTCCATAGTTTTAAAGTAGGCTACTCAGTTCGAAAACAAACTTTTGATCTAATAATTTTAAAGATTTTACCTGAAAATGAAAAGCGGCTTGATTTCAGGATTTCGATCAGATTGTAATATATATTTACAACTATATATCTTGCATACTTTCTAAAGCTTAAAGATATTATGCGATTTAGAACCGTGAAATGTCATACTAGATACCGCATTTGTAGCTAAGTATTGATCTTGTACGACTCGCGAAACCAGTCTTCAATTCAGTTTATTCTGGTACGTGTGAGTGACTGCGTAACTTGCGTTGAATGCCGATACCTGAGTCCAATTTATTATCTATGCCTATGACGTTACAATGCTAGTTTGTGCAAAGCGAACAACGTATGTTAAAAGTTTTGTGCCTGCAACTACTAGAAAGCCTATGTTAAATAAAAATGCATTCAGCTGTTTTACCCAGGTATTTGTATCTGGCCCTCCTGCATTAAAGGTTGCACGCCCCTGGTTTATTGCATAACCCGTAACAGAAATTTTTTCTTGCTGATTTCCAATTACAAATTTACTTAGCGAGATTCTAAACGATTTAATATAATTTGTTAATTTGTTTATTACAGTTCCATGAAACATTCAAGTTAATATGACTCGGACTAGAGTCGCAGTTATATCGGGCATTATTTTATTGACAATATGTTATATTGGATGGTCAGTGTACGAAACACAACGATACAGCATAGCATCTATCACAAAAATTTCCCAAAAAACGATCTTATCGCAAGCTATACAAATTGGTCCAAAATCAGATATTATGATTGGAATTATTGTGCAAAACAAGACTGGAATTGTGGAATTTACTTCGTCTGTTGTGCGTCAATATCATAATATACCATCGCATGATATTCATATTTCTTCGCCATCAAAATTAGATAAAAACACGCTGCAAGATTGGTACGGAAAAGACATAACAGTTTTCAATTCGGATCGTGATTCTACGTCACCGCTCGAACTTTTTGAATATTTCTTAAAGTCAGCATACAAAATTATTTTTATCATCAGTGGTGAAACCATATTTTCAAAGAATTGTATAAGTTTTATATCAAGAAACATTAACCAAACCAATGGATTTCTATCTTTGTATCATTCTGCTAATATGCACAATTATTCATACGATTGTGAAAACCTAAATGGTTCTCTATGTATTGGAGAATCAACATCAAAATTTGGAGTTGTCTTGTTGAAAAGTATTGTTTCAGATTTGATGAAAAAACGAAGTGCAGAGTTGCCAGAAATGAAATGGACAAAATTATTTGAAAATAGAAACATTCCCATTCTGTATCCCAAAAAATCTTTGACAATGCAAATCGGACAAAGAAATCAAAATGTTGAAAATCACTGCGGTGAAAATGAAGTTGCTTATCGATTCTCTAGATGTGAATTTCCTGATTGGATAAAAGATGGAATTGAATTTTATTTTGACCGGTGCACAAATTCTGAGGAATCTTATATACCAAACTACTCAATCAAAAAAATTAATAAGGAAAAGCGGTTTTGGGTTCGTCCTGTTATATCCTACTCATTTTATGGTAGTCATTGGCGATACACTAAAACTGCCCAAGAAAACGCTGCACGTGCATTCAGCATATACCCAGGTTGGAAAATATGGATATATACTGATTATTCAGTTCCCGATGAAATCATGGCAAAAATGTGCGAGTTTGATGTGAGATTCATTGATATGACAGGAACGAATATTATAACTAAAATGTCTTGGCGTTTTTTAGTCGCATCAGAGCCCGTTAAAATGTTTGCAGTGAGAGATATTGACTCTTGGTTACTGAAGCGAGGTAAAGCTGCCGTGGACGAATGGGTTGCATCAGGAAGAATGTTTCACACGATGAGAGATCACAAGAATCATGCCCGACAACCTATGAATGGCGGTATGTGGGGTGCGCGGTATAATGCAATTCCAAATATGAAGGAGTTATTGGACGCGAGGTTTATGACTAATAAATATATGCAAGATATGAAGTTTTTGAATGAAATAATTTGGAAAATTGCCAATGAATCTGTATGGGCTCACGATTCTCACTCGCTCCATATATTTGGTGAAGACCATCCTTTCCCTACGAAATTAGAAAATCCACGTGATTTTGTTGGTAGAGTAGCAATATACTGAAATATTGTTCAGTCCATTTTACCAGCCTATATAAAAAGAGATAGGAAACGTTTCTTCGCACGCACAGTATAGCGTTTGAGCCACCAACCATGGTTTATTCTGCCATAACTGTGAACGTTGTGACGACGAGAAATGAAGCTTAAAGGTGTCCTTCGAATTGCCAAGTGAACTGAAACCCTAAAATTGCGTCTAATAAACCACTGGTTTCTCCATGTGCTATGTTGACAGATTTACGTATTTGCAGTGCCTCAATAATATATTGGTTTTGGTCCATTATTAACCTATTTTCCATTGGTCATTATACCATCATACCCGGTCACATGGTGCTGATTTCTAGTAATTTTATTATCAAACAAATTTTAATAAATTTTTCTTATACTCACAGTAAGACGTCTGGGTTCTCATATTATTTAATATTGACATCACCGATATATCCTCTATCTACAATTTGTAAGCTGACAGGTAGAGAGTGAGGGATTGAAGCCGCGAAATTCAAGCCTGAACATTGCAGGAACATATTTATTCGTAGCTTCGTCTAAAAATTACTTTTTATAATTTTTTCTGTTACTGAATATTTAGATTTCTTTTATTTATATAAACCTAACTTGACGCTTTAAATTGCTATTGCCTCATAGCATTGTAATTTATGTTTAATATTGGAAATGAATCAAAAGATATTATGGGGATAGTAAGAGTTGTTCAAGTAAAATAATAGGGACTAAAATGTGATAGTTGGTATCCGAAGGCATTGATTGCATTTCTCACATCTATCTCTAGGCTAGGATATGTTCCTGGTTACAACTAATTGTATTTCTGTATCCAATGAAATGACGGTAAAGAAAGTGAACATTAGAACGATATATTAAACTGGTACTTCTATTTCTATGGATTTCTACTGTTAGGTTTTTGAAATTAGAAATTCAAAACTTACTTTTAAAATTACTAATATAATATCAACATAACAAAACTGTTACTAAATCAGCCTATGAAAAGTAAATATGAAATTTATGATGTGAAATTCATGGTCATTTAGATGTTGAACAAACCGATATCCAAACATACTGACTTTATCAAATTTATGGAAACTAATTTGCTATTATGTTATTTTTATTTGCAATTTAGTTTCTTGGTATAGCCAAGTTTTTCACAACAATTTAAAATAACTTTTTAACCAATGAATAGAATAGTCATTTGTCTTTTTATTGAGCACTTTCAGATTTTTAAACTCGATGTGAAGTTTCAACGCAATAGAAAAAAAATATATATACGGTAATACATATTGATAGAAGGAAACAGAAAGAGCGAGGCCAGATTGAGACTAAATGAAAATGATACTTTCATAGCTTTATTGCTAAATGTAGTTTCAATCAAAATTTCGATATAAATTTGAAATATTTTAAAACAAGCTAAGAATTGATAGATTCACAATCTCAGACGTAAAAGTATATTCCAGTTTTAGAATTGCAAATTACCCAATGGCTACTTTACCGACTAGGAAGTAACCTGTATTATAACGTCACGCATCGTGACGTATATTGCAGCTTTGGCGCCGCAACGGATTTTTGTTTGTAACATACAAGTATTTGTTGAGTTAATTTATGAATTGAAAAATACCTTCCCAAATATTCCATTGGATTTAGCTCCCGTTAGGGCAGTATATAATGGTCATCGATATAGTTAGGCGTCTTCGCCATGTGGTCCATGCTACAAAAAATATTAGTTCTCGCTCCAACAGGCTTAGCTTAAGCCGACATCAAGCGTAAGATCTTTATCGTTGAATGGGGATATAGACTCCTGGTAGGCCAGATTTGTAGCATCGAAAAACGAATATGATAATTATATATACAAAACAAAAACGAATCTATTATAACTAGGGATGTAAGTTTCGAATATATTATTTCCGAATCAGAATGTCACGATTCGAATATTTCGGAATCTGATTATATTTAGTATAACGTCATATTATCCATGAATTTTGAAGGTGAATTAACTACAGGAAGAATTTGGAGTAAATAATATTATTAAATAAAAGAGTTAGTAGAAACAAATACATTCAATAGATGCACCAGGTACCCAACATATTAGGGCTGTGAGAATTTATTTTTGTTTCATGGAGCTAGGCTTTGTCACATATTCATTTTTTATCACGTAATTATTCGTTTTTAATTACATACATATAATGATAATTTCCTTCCCAAATTGACCTTCAAAATTTATCCAAATGATATACGCTAGTTAAATGTGTTTAGTGTAAGGCTGGGAATGATTAACCGGTTAACCGATTTTGGAATGGTTAACGGTTACGATTTATTTTAACTGACATGTCAGGTACAAATCATTTTTATACTGTAGAATTCCTTCAAAAATAATTACGTCACCACAAATTTATCTCCTGCGGCGTTTATTTCAAAAGAATTTCACTAACTATATATGTGGGTAAGGACCCAATAAATGTGGAAAAAATTGATATATTGAGATTGCTGATTATGAAAATTGACAATGATAAATTCAGAATCTGTTTTCGGTCGAAATATATTGTTCACGATTTTATTGCAAAATCGTATATTCAATTTCATCCAACAAGTGCGCAGATGGTGCCGTTTTTCTTTATGATATCTCGAAGTAGAATTTGTACATCGAACACTGAAAATTTGTCACATAAATGAAGTTTGATAACGGAATCAGGTTTTCTGAAAGACTTCCACATATCCGAACCCCGCTACATATCTCTTGCAGCAGAGCAATCATGTACTATCTCGATTCGTGAATAATTTTGAGCGATACCGAGATGAGATCACTCAAAATTGCTTTATAACCATTGTGGCGTAACAAGCTGAAATTATAATTTATTACGTCAAACGTCACGCTTCGGTTAACCGGATAATTTTACCCGGTTAACAGTTAGGACATTTTCCCTGAAATCCCCAACCCTAGTTTAGTGCCATGATTAATAGAAGCAATGATTGTGAGAGGAACGTCGCAGACCTGTGTTTTTAATATGGAATAGTTCAATTATACTATAAGGCAAATCAGTAGAGCGTTAATATATATAATGACATATTTGTAAAACATATTGAGTCGTACAAAATTGAGCTTAAACATTGGCTCCTCTAAAGGAATACATATAACAACCCCAGGGTTGTTACAAATTGGGAAAAGCTATAAAATAAAGGAAGAAACGTTTTATGTTGACATTGAGACAACGACGCTGTGCCGTGTAATTGCCTCGCGTTATCTGCGTCATTATTTTTGTAAAGAATCCGTTTTTCCTAAAATTGCTTCGAATCGATTCGAATTGTTGTTGATTCGAATCGCTTCGATTCGAAATTCCGAAACTTACATCCTTAATTATAAACCGCTATTTGTCTTTAAAATCAATAAAGAATCGCATATAATATGGAATGGCACACTGCCGTTGAATCAGCGTAAAACAAAGTCTTATCATCAGTTCGAGGTATCATAAAATTTATAAGGCATTCAACACGTCGATTTCTTTACATTCGATTAATAATAAGGAACAACAAGATACCTTTTCCGTGCATTGATGAGTAAGCGGAAATAATCAGAATTTCCTGTGATTCTTTAGAAAACAAGACTTGGATTCGAATTGCAGTACTACGAATTTATATAATTACCAAGTTATCAATGAGTTTACAGCGAATTTTATCTGCACACTGTGTTATGAAAAAAAATTGACAATCCAATCTGACAAGATTATGGTTAATTAGGAACGGTAATTTTAATATATTGCCACACGGCCAACGAAATCACGTGGATTTTTCAATTCCGTCGGGAATGGGTGATCTTCACCAAATTTATGGAGCGAGTGAGAGTCGTGAGACCACACTGATTCATTAGCAATTTTCCAAATGATTTCATTTAGAAAGTCCATATCTTGCATATATGCACCAGTTAAATATCGCGCGTCCAATAACTCCTTCATGTTTGGAACTGCGTTATACCGTCCACCCCACATACCGCCATTCATAGGTTGTCGGGCATGATTCTCGTGATCTCTCATCGTGTGAAACATTCTTCCTGATGCAATCCACTCGTCCACAGCTGCTTTTCCTCTCATTAGTAACCAAGAGTCAATATCTCTCACTGCAAACATTTTAACGGGCTCTGATGCGACCAAAAATCGCCAGGACATTTTGTTTATAATATTCGTTCCTGTCATATCAATGAATCTCACATCAAACTCGCACATTTTTGCCATGATTTCATCAGGAACTGAATAATCAGTATATATCCATATTTTCCAATCTGAGTATATGCTAAAAACACGCGCTACGTTTTCTTGAGCAGTTTTTGTGTATCGCCAATTATCTCCATAAAATGAGTAGGATATAACCGGGCGTACCCAAAATCGTTTCTCTTCATTAATTTTTTCGATTGAATAGTCTGTAATGTAAGATTCCTCAGGATTTGTGCAGCGATCAAAATAAAATTCAATTCCATCTTGTATCCAATCAGGAAATTCACATCTAGAGAATCGATAAGCAACTTCATTTTCACCGCAGTAATTTTCAACATTTTGATTTCTTTGTCCGATTTGCATTGTGAATGATTTTTGGGGATATCGAATACGAACGTTCCTATTTCCGAATAATTTTGTCCAGTTCATTTCTGCTAATTCGACACTTTTCCTTTTCATCAAATCTGAAATAATCTTTCTCTCTAAAACAACTCCAAATTTTGCCGTCGATTCTCCAATACATAAAGTACCATCTAAATGTTCACAATCGTGCGTATAATTGTGCATATTCGAGGAATGATACAAAGATAGAAATCCGTCCGTTTTGTGTATGTTTCTTAATATAAAACTCTTCCAATCTTTCGAAAAAATAGTTTCACTGTTTATAATAAATATGGCCTTATATTGTGACTTCCAGAAGGATTCAATAAGTTTCCATAGTTGAGCAGAAATTAATCCTGAATTGAAAACTGTTATATCATAACCGTACCATTTTTGCATAGTCTTTTCATCGAATGCTGTTGGTGCAGAAACATAAATATCTTGTGATGGAATATCATGATATCGTCGTAAAACTGAGGAAGTGAATTCTACGACCCCCCTCGCCTGCTCAACTATAACAGCAATCATAATAGATGAATTTCGGCTATGTCGTCTCGTACGCAATTCATTCTCAACTGGACTTGACACTACTTCAAAAGAAAGTGGAGGCACAAATTTTTGTGATTCGTACGTCGACCAACCAATAAAAATTATTGTCAATAAAATAAGTCTAGAAACAATGACATTCTATTTTGTATCATGTTGCAAACTCTGACAATGGAAAATGATTTAATTTTTTTTCTCATAATTGAAATTGAAAAAAGGGTAAGCGTTAAATGGTAAAGAGTAAAACATCTGTAACAAACAAGGCAATGTTTTTCTGTACCTACATCTGTACCTGCCTTTTGGCCACTAACATAGTTGGAGTAGGGAGGGTTATATTATTCCATATGAATTGCCTTAATCGTGTATGGCTGGCTAATTGGATACTACACAAAAGTTTGCATTTCTTATGTCCCATTTAATTTGGTAATTTGATTATATAATTGAACCGGGAGTGAATGTTTCTTCAATTATATAAGATATATTCAAATCATATGATTCTGATCCAAAGCCTGCCCAATTTTAGGTCGTAAGTGTTAAAAATTCCTCAAAAAATCTTGCAAAGCATCCATGTATTATCGAAACAGAGAAAAATAAATACCGGTATATATTTTAAAACCATAATTGTGACATGACTGCTCAACCTTTCGGTATATAATCTACCATTTCCTTCAAGTTCATTTATTCGCTCGCTTGGAATTAGAAAAAATTGGATACTGGATTTGCATACTGCAGAAGTTTATGTCTGAACCTTGGCAGCGGTGAAACTTGCTTTTGTTACGTAATAATATGCTCTATCGAGCTTCCCCGGACTCAAATACTGTATGTGTATATCGGCGGTAGATCGCGATCGACGTGTTGGCCACCCCTGCTGTATAGAACTGAATAGAAGATAATCATGTAAGATAATTAAACGTCCGAGAATGTGACCTACATAACGAGGTACTTAGAAAAGGACAGTTTAGAGCGGTACCACACTTAGCGGTACTCCCGTAGTGTGTGTACCAGGTTAGGGTTAAGCCATAATTTTATTCCAATTTTTCTTATTTTAGTTCTAGTACGAGTTCGGGAACTGTCTGTATTAGCCAAGTGAATATCCCCCTGCCCATAGTAATCATTCCCTTTATACACAACTTGATGTGAAGTAGGTCAATCAATTCATCCAATCACAAGAGATCAAGACACTGATATGAAGTGTATGTAGAAACTATGCTTTTAACGTTTTACTAAAATATATCTTCATCGCTATGAACATTTTTAAACTTCATATACTGCATATTTTAAGTTTTCACCTACGCTTACGGCAGAGGTTGCGACTTTACTTGCGGAGTTTGCGACTCTTTTCGTAAAGATATTCAGAATGGCCATTCGTATGCCACGTTTGTAACATAATATACTCGAGGAAGTGATTAAGAACAACAAAAGCCGGAAAACCCAATTAATGATTTTTCCCAGGTTGCATATCGTGTTATGCTTATTGATTCATGTGTTTTTATAGCTTACGAAATGTACAATATTAACAGATGCAATCACCCATACAGTGCTTTCATTAAAATACGATTTTAGTTTTGCTATAATATACATATTGAGATAAATGTAACAGAAAGTGTTTTGAGGCAGTTAAATTTTGGACACTTGGATGGCCAGAAATCGTGTTGTTTTTATTTTTATTATTTGGCCGAATTTAGGCTAAACGACGGTATATATTTCACGGCGTTCTTGTTGGCAATGCTGCGATGTGGTCATATATATAATGTCAAAAAGCCGAACGGGTAGTAGGCATCATAAAATATGAGTAAATATCTATGAATATATACAAAACTTTGAGACAACTAAACTTTTTCGGTACATTAGACACACACATATATATCAATATATATGACTGAATCATTGGTGTTAAACTTGCCGAAGAGACGACTGTTTGTTGTTAAAAAAATCGACTTGCTCCGCAGTGGATTTCAAATTTCAGTGTTTAAAGATGGAAGGCGCCAGAAAGTTTTTTCTTTTTTACTCAAGTTACCTCTAAGTCCTGTGGAACGCGACATTCCATCAACATTTGTTTATATTTTAATCCACGGTAAGACTGTTTTATGCTGCCAAATGTTTCACTAAGTAAATTTGACCCATTGGGAGGTGTTTAGATGGTTCGCGTTATCAACAAGAGTTCTTCGAAAACGATGCCCACAATATTTGTATTGGACTTACTCTTTTATTATTTGCTATTTGTAAACCAGTGATTAACATTCTGAACATGAAAACGTTGCGAGTTAACAGAAGTCGCATGTAGGTATGTCCATTGAAAAAAAGCTATTGGTCAAACAGACAACAGATGTGGATTCGTAAGATTGCAGCGATTGCACAGACGTTGGTGAGACACTGTTTATTGATTTGTAAGTGATACGGTGTAAAGGGATTCCAAGCATTCAAATGGGGGTTGAACAAGAGTCGAAGGAATTGTCGACAGTTCATTCATACTCATAAAAGGATTACAGTATATAGGTTTTACAAGCTCCCATTTGGCATAGCGTCCACCGTGGCTGTTTGGCAAAGAACAAGTGAACAACTAATAAGCGGGGTTCTAAGAAGCAAAGGTATTCTTGATCTTGATGACATTTTAACAATGGATAATAATAACATTGATCATTCAGACAATATTGAAAAACTTCTTATGCTTATGCAACAATAAAATCTAAAAGTAAATGAAATTAAAACTGAATTTTTTAAAAAAGGGCGTAGAATTTTGTGGATACCCGAGTTAATTGCAATAGGCTTTACAAAACGGATGCCAAAATTAAAGGCATTCGTAACGCACCTAGGCCTGAAAACGTCAGTCAAATGAAATCGTTTGATAGCATGGTTGATTACTATCAAAGATTTTTTCCGAATTTGTCATTGGTATCCCTAAATTGTCTGCTCGGGCTAATTGCAAATGTAAGTGGACTACTCATGAGATTTGCTTAACACGTTTTGCCCTTGGTCGGAGTTTCTGGTCATTTGCTGGTTTCAGTTGATCGATAAAGGAAGTCGCTACAACGTGTATACTTCTAGTGAACATGGAAGGGGGCTTATGAACACAACAGAGAATGAAAAAAACTTAGGTCAGATCAGACTTCTATCTCTTCCCATCTGTGAGTTTCAAAAACTGCTTAGTCACATTCGTGCCATCGATTCATAACGAATTTGGGAATTGCTAATTGATATTATCACGCTTTTCCCGTGTGATTTCCAAGTAAAATTAACTTGTCCACAGAAGATGAAATTCCACCCCTGCAAGTTGATATCGCTGTATGATGTGAGGTCATACTGTTGACTATAATTTTGACTGACGACATCGTATCAAATACCACACTTGCCAATCCAAAAATTATGAATATCCTTCAATATTGTCCAGCGTCCTATTGCGTCCTTCTTTTTTGCAGACGAGGCGCTTCAAAATTAGAATACTTGAATCGCCATGGATTCTGGTGATTGCATGAATATCTCAGCCAATGGCGGGACCCGTTTATATAAAACAAAAGATGTTGCCCAGACCTCTGAAATATAAAGAGGAATATTCTTATTTATCTTATTGGTAAAATGGATACACTACAATTAGTGCATGAGATAAGTCAAATTGAACAACAACGATATTTGGAGCTTTGGTACTTCGAGTTCGAATGAGATTTCAGTCATTATAATCACTGGAATCGCCTTGATATTTATTTCGGCTGGAATACCAGATTTGAGTTTCAGATGGAATTCAGTGTGGTACGTGTTGAAATGACTCATATTTCTATAAAGTTAAATACGTTTTTATGCTGTTTAATGTAGAATTTAAAACAAGAGTTCAATGATCAATGCTATCAACACAGAAGTCAAATAACTAAGCCAAAGAATCTAACTAGAATGAAATTATCCAATATGCCGATAAGCATTTTATGGTCTGCTTAAATTTGACAATCGAGGCTGATGGACATGACATGCCGCAAGCACATCGGTACCGGTAACTGTTAAGATGTAGCTCCGAATAAGCTGAACAAAATGACCGACTAGACTCGCAGTATCGGCCAACCTTTTTGGCCAAAGGCCACATGTGGTTAACTAAAAATTGCGCGGCCACCTAACATGGTATAGTTATGTTCTAGTTTTGCTACACTGACTACAGGTTAATGAAAAACCAACAATACCCTCACACCAAATTTTTACAATTATTAGAACTATATAAGACTGTTGTTTCCACGGTTTGGTAAAATCTAAAGAGATATGGAATTGAGCTGATGATGGTCAGGAAATCGATCAGACATTTTCACGCCGGTTGATGATAGAAACATTGAATATTTTGAAACAGCTATATCTTTGTTATGTTATGTTTATTATATATACTGATCAACTGCTATATACTTAATTCTTTTCATTTTATCAGGTGAGATATAAATATTATGAGTTTCAAGGATTTTTCAAACTTTCGCTCGAGTTATTACAGTTTTTATATTGCTGAAGCTACATAATGAGAAATGAAATATTACATTAATTTGAATTTCTACAATTTTCTTTGATTCAAAACTGAGGCTCTTAAAAATTTAAGTTAATATGTCGCTTACACGTTCATAACGGGAAAGTTGAGTGCGATGCTGCCACAAATTATAGATCCAAACTTGAGATATCCAACAACACCAAAAGAAATCATGATTGCAGCACTTATACTCATTCAAATGTGGAGATCTCATGGCATTTTCTATTGGAAGAATCTGTATATTGTGGAAGATTACAACTTAGTTAAAAATAGATTGCTAATCAAGTTTCAGTTTGAGGAAACTTGAAGTTTATAATATTATTTTTGTTTCGAAAAATATTAGGTTTGCATATAAAATTTGAGTGTTTGCATCATGCAAAGTTAAATTTTGGGAATGTAGCCTACCTATCGGAGATATCTTGTTTTTGACCATTGTATCTAAAAACTTGTTGTGTATTGATACCTTTTCTTTGACTCGCCGATGTTATTACGCTAAATATAGGAATAGAAGATCTTAAGAACACTGGTATTCGTTCAATGTCGGCTACATGGGGTAGCGAATAGGAAGGAGTTCAGATATTTGAGCGCAATTCCAAATTCATTTTAACGATAAATATTGTGACAGATTAGTTTGCCGTTTTTATTGAAATATCATATTCTAATTTCGATTACGTTAATCAGAATTTTCTATATTTACAATTTTTCAGTATATTTACTTCATGTTGCGCCGGCACTCATTCACAAAATAATGTCTTACAGTTACTATGCAGCCAATAATAATTCCAACGAATGCAATAATTGCAACATTAGCGGCCGCGGAAAGCCATGCTACGACTCATAAATGTCTAAAACAGTGATCATAGCCATGAAAACACGATCTTCTGGAGCTCCTTACCAATAAAGTGCAACAACCTGAGACAGAGAGTAAAACGCGAGCATTTAAATTAAAGCATGGAAATTTATATTCAATCGTGTAATCTGTATGCTTGTTTGAATTATGTTTTAAACTAAAAAAAACCTTAATAATATCACATTTTATTGGACACGTTAAGTAGACATAACGATCGTTTCAATATTATGTACTTGTTGTTCTTGGACACGTTTTTAAAAAGTCACTTTTCTCTTCGATTACTGAACCAATTGCTTTAAAGTTTTTAGTAGTTAAAGATGGAATTTTTCTCCAGAAGACTATTACTTCTACCTATTTTAAAAATTTCTGTGGACTTCAAGAGATTCGTTTTTTATGTGTCAGAATATAAAATTGCGACACCTTGTGACGTGTCCATATATTTGAGCTTAGATCTCTTGTTGTTAAACGTATACTATTCAATGTACTTTTCTGGCCTGTAAATATCATTAAAATTTTAACAATTAAAAAGTGTTGGTAAATATAAAAAAAAGTAACATGCATACCTTCCGTGTGTTTTGTGGAATAAACACAATGAATGTACAGCCTACAACTAGCTGCGTTCAACTCACGCACGCGTTGACAATATATTTTGTCGATGATGCAAACTGATGAAGTTTAATGGTCCGTATTGTACACTGTAAGAGTAAACCATCACTTCTGTGTATGATAGACTTCAGAAGTCCTGAAACAAATGTTAAATCTAGATTTTTTACCGGAACCAATATTTCAGGTCTTCGAAGATTACCCGAAGTAAGCATTGTGTATACTTTTTTTTATAATTCAAATATATAATAACAGTAGTAGACATAGGGTGTCACTGCTAGATCACCCCTTGAGGTTTTCTGTGACTCTCTCCACCTGTGAATTATATTATTCACTGATAATTTCGAAGATAGTTCCTGCCGGATACTACAAATATGTCTCCAATCAAAACTTGACAACTACGATATTGTGACGAAACAAATTCAAAGACGTTACTTGACAACGACCGTTGCTACGTGAAGTGAAACTCATTCATTTCTATATCCTAAATTTATTTCGGGAGCTGTGAGAATACTCGTAAGTTAGATATGTATTGAAGATTGATTTCTCAAAGGTTCAGGAATTCATTCATCTCGGTCGTTAAGTAGTCTAGTTCTCAGGTTCAAAATAAACCTTGTTGATGCCAACCATACATTACATGAAGAAGTAAAAATTTTATTTGTTTCGTAGCTATTATTTGTGTTACCGCACAAAACTAGTCTACTATTTTACCAGTATCCTACATACGTGATGAACAATAAATCACCACGTGACAATTGTGTCACCCCAAAGACGTCATCCTGTACCATGACTAACGATTCCCGAAAGTTTACATCGTTAACCCCTGCCAAGAAGAAATTGAAAGTGGGATTTTGTGCAAAAGATTATCCAATATGGACAGTTCAATCCCTTATCAACCGCTTCAATGCTCCCGAATCAGAGGGAGCAGGCAATAGCAAAGGACCAACGAGAGTTGGCTACCTTCAGAAAAATAAACTTCAACAACATTTTTCAAAACGAGTGAGATCGAATTTTTTATCGATGCCAAAGTATTGAGGGGATAACTTAATTAACACAAAAACACTTTGGGTAGAAGCAAAATATTTTATTTGTAGTATGTTTGGCAAAATATGGCGTATATAAAATACTGTTCATTGCAATGCGGTTGGAAAACTATACTTGCTAATTGTTAATAAAATCCATTCAAATATCCACTTCTACAGGAAACATTTAAAAATCTGTGTGATCCACCAGTAGAAACTCTGGAAAATCCGCGACTCAAAAGGACTGTCGAAAATATTGAAATCTGCAAGATTACTTCAGTTAGTAAAAGTGGAGAAGAAAATACTTCGTTCAAAATAGGTAGCAATGTCGATAAAGACGATAAGGGTACGTTGGGTGTAAGTTAGTAAATGCAAATACTGGGATAACTCATTGTTATTTTCCCGAATTCAGATAGATAACGTTGAATTTTTTTTTTTTTGCTAACATGAAAAACAAGAAATTGTGAATAAAATGATCTGTACTTGATAAATAGCGATCAGAAACATCAGATTGCAATTACATCAATTTTTTTTGAATAGTATCGTTTGCTGTAAATGGATCAACTGAAGAAGTGGATGCGGTCCTATGCCTGCAAGCAAAAATGAATGAATCTCATAGAAATGATATTGAACAAGAGAGCATTACCGAGAAAATAACGATCCGTAATCCTAAGATACATTCCGAAGCACTCGATATGGGAACGAACACGGGGAGTCAATGTTCTGAGATGCTAGAAATATGTGATAGAGATGCAGAAAAATTCGAGGCAGAAGAAAACGAAAAATCTAACTCTTCTTCAATAAAACTTGAATTATCAGATGAGGTAGCAAAAAATAATTATATTCAATCATAAGCAAACGAATAATTAACCATGTGTACTCGATGGATATTTAAATATTATCATAAATTTTACAACATAACCTTTTTCGTTAAAAGACTCGCATTACTGTTGAAAAAGACAGCGATAAAGATCCAAAAAAAGTCGAAAGCATAACCACATCCGTGAAATTACCATTAACTTCAAAAATAATGCTCGAACCTACTGATTCTTTCCTCGAGGAATCAATTTCAGAGTTGAGAGACCTGTTTGAAGAAGACCGGGTAAATATTTTAATTTACTGTTCTACCTTTTACGCTACTAACTAATATATTCTGTATAAACTTTGTTTTAGATATTCGACATAAATAAGCATGGCATCTTGTCAACGCCAATGCCGGCGTTTATCACGTGTTCGGGGGACGTTTTGTCCGTTAGGGACGGAATATCGGTGAAGTGTGATCAGGAGGAAATTTGTTCAATTTCGTCGGAATTCACGGATACTTTGGAAGGTGAAACCGTTACATGCGTATATAGCTTGTAAATCATGTGAATAAAATGAACATATAATTATAGTTTTCGAACTTTTTTCAAATGGCTCCATGGAGCTATAGTGTATTTCAAATGTTTTTGTCCCCTGGCTAGAATGTTTTTCACATTTTTGTTTGCTTCTAGGAACAGGACTCGGAACAATGAACATCGTTGCAAAAGGAAGAAATAGCATTGAAAAATCGCAAAAATTACAGAAAAATGTCCTGGGTTCAAAATCCGAAAACTGCTTGAATTGGGTAAGTTATGCAAGAGAATAATACTTTGTACCAAAGTTCGTTATGAATATTAAAGGTTACAATTGTGTATGCTTTATCACTTAATTTGATCATTCAAATTGTTTTAATTTTTTAGTATTCAACGCGACATGACATTGAAAGAAATTCTGGTCCTTTACTACGAGACCGGGATTTTTGTGGGAATGGTTCTGTTTTCAATTACAATTGGAATATTGCTTGTGTGGATAGTTCTGACCTGCAGGGATGTAGCAAATCTATCTCTTGTCCTTCGCTTGTGGAGGTTACACCCTTTCAGTTAAAAAATACCACCACACTTGGAACATATGATAAAATTTGTCAAATGAGTCGTTTGGATCGAACACATCTTTTTATTAAAATGGAAATAGAGACTGAAAATGTAGGTTTTATAGTAAGTATATTGATGGTTGCGTACTTAGTCACATATTTATGTATTAACACACATTTATTATCATTACAGTGTTTTCTATATACTACATAGTAAAAATTAATAAATTTATCACAAATAGTTGATTTGATATAATCAGTATAGATGTTGTCTAGTCTATTATTTGCTTGGATAATTTTCTTTAGTGTATTTTGATAATTATTATCGTTCAGGCTTTGCGTGATAAGGAGCAAGAGAAAAAGTTGTTGTTGAAGAAAATTAAGAACAAAAAATCAAAAAAGAAGAATTTTCTTCGTAAGATTAGAAAATTCCTGGTTCCGAATTGCTGTCGTTCCGGTGAATCTAATAACTTACGTCGACTTGAGGAGAAACTTATGGATATCCAAGAAAAACTTGATTGTTTGCATGAATTGTTACCCCTATATAGGATTTTCCTCAAAAAACTTGACGAGGAAATTTACGAAGAGTGTGATAACTACTTTATAACTGTCCCTATGGTTTTGTAAGATTTACGTCTTTCCTTGTGCTTTTAAATATATTTATTTATTGGTAAAAAATATGTGTGGTATTTTGAAATGATTACAAAATATGAGATATCTCCGCTGAATCTATGGGAAGGCCGATATTGGGAGAGATCCAATTACCTTATATGAGTCTACACCGAATACATGCAATACCCTTATCTGTTGCCAACTAGAATGTCTTTTGATTTAATATTCGAATGTTTTAAGGTACTAATCATTTGGGTCATTGGTATCACTGTGTTTCGTCTCAACAAAAGAAATTTCCTACTTATGTAAAACATTGCGACTTACAAAATCGGCTACTCGCTGAGAGCAATGCTTAAATATATGGATACGTAGACCAAAGCGAAGCAGTAGTCTTAACGGTAGCAGTACAGCAAAATATTTGCGAAGCAAGAACTTGCAGAAATTCAGAAATAAGTAAAAGTAATACCCTTCTAGAGAAAAATTCCATCTTTAACCACGGAAAATTTTAAAGCAATTGGTCCAGTCATCAAAGAGAAAAGCGAATTTTTCATAACTATGTCAAAGAACAACCACAACAACAAAAATACCAAAACGATACATAGGTCCATTACGTGTCCAATTATTCTTAACACTTAAATGAAGTCGATCAAGCTCGTTGTCAAGTTGAGTCGACCACGTCGTTTTATGCATTTTATTCAACTTGAGCCTGTGGAATGTGACTCGAAGCAAGCATAGCTTGAGTCAGCAAAGGCTTGAACAAAATCGAGCTCAAAGAAGCCATCAATCAATCAGCCACAATCCATTTTTCAATACTCTTCTATTGTTTGAACATCAGTCGTCTCGCTACTAAACGTTATGCGAGATTCTAATAGATGTCTGCGACATCCTATATTGTGAGTACGCAAAAAAATTTAAGATAAAATATTCCGGCCTTGAAAAGTGTGGTGCCTCATATCTAATTTCTTGTAGACAAATATATAAGTGGAGATATTTCATTGATTACTAATTCTAACGAACTTGGCACTCATACGCGCTAAAACACCGCATCTTATTTATCTAAAGGTGGTTTATCACGCAAACATTTTTGTGGCAAATTTCATTCTATATATATAATTTTTTATGATTTTTGGCGTTTACAGCTTGCATAAAGTGGACTTCGTTTGCGAGACTCGAATTTTTAAAAGACAATCCTGCCGAAATCGAACGCAAATTAGTATGTTCCATTGATGACGTAGTAACTAGTATAGTGAGAACTCGTCGGCGTAATTTTCCATTAGGTCAAAGGCAACAAGAGAGCAATGCTTCAATATATGGACGCGTAGACCATAGCGAAATAGTCATTTACCTTTGACGTTACCGGTACCCTCAAAAAAACTTCCGAGTTTCCAGTAGCAAGGATTTTCAGAATCAGCCGTCACGCTAGAGATAAGTGCTAAATCAGTGTTCCCATGCGTAAAAGTTAATACAGTGAATTTTTGAATGAAATTGCAGATCTCATAGGATTCATAGAAAATTTAGAAATAAATAAAAGTGATAGCCTTCTAGAAATAAATCCATCTTTAAGTACTGAAAATTTCAAAGCAATTGGTCCAGTAATAAAAAAGTAAAGAGACTTTTTATTAACTATGTCAAAGACAACAACAACAAATTACCAAAACGACCGTTATGTCCACTAACGTGTCCGATTATGAAATTCTGTGTACTTATTTTGTACCTTATGCTAGTTCTAACGGGCGGTGCATTTGGCAAGCGCTGCAGTAGTTTAAATACATATTAGCGACTTGTGGAACCTCTCTTTCCTTCCATTTTGTCGCGCCGTCGGCAGTTTCAAGTTACCTCCAAATCCTATATTTCTATTATCGACAGCAACAAGCAACTCAATTTTGAGGAAGGATGTGTGGCTTTGCTTGATGGCAAGATTACCGGCAGCAACAAAAAAACATATTTTCAGGAGTGGAAATCCGTCAACGTTAACTGTGACTTTGCTTGCTGGCAATGCCATTCCTTTTTTTTTTGTAAGTACTTTATCCAAACAAAATCAGCACTTCGAACAGGCATATGTTAAAATCACATCATGGATCCGTTTATATCAGGGATCTCCAAACTGGGGGTCCCGGCTGATTATTTATATTTGTCTGTGGAAATTTATATCATTTTAGTCCGATAATTTTAAGAAGCAAATATTTCTGTATGTTCAGCAATAAATATTATTATGTCAATGACAGTAAAACACAACACAGTGCAATAGCATTTGTAAGAAAATAAAAGCAAAAAATATAAAAAAAACTGCAAATCAATTCTGCACAATATTAGAAAGTAGAATAAATGATTTAGTTCTTGCTGTTCTTCAAACACATGTAATCAAAGCAACAATATTAGCTTGTTAAAATAAATAAATGAATGCAGTGAAAGTGTTTAGTTCAGTACCAGACTGGGGACCGGTTCCATTACATTTGAACCCACGTACATTTGAACCCTTGGCAATTGCACCTGTATGCTATTGCACCTATGGAATTTTTTTTTGTTTTTCGGATAGTTGAACCCACACTAACCCTAACCCATGGGTTTTAGCACCCGCATATAGATTGAACCCGTGGATATACACATGGGTTCAAATGTACGTGGGTTCAAATGTACGGTCACCCTGGGGACCAGTCCAAAACTAAACAACTGTTATCTTGTAAGGGGTTTTGGCTTTTTTGCTTCCAAAAATTTCAAATTTTGCATTATGGGTTCGACTTATACAAGTTTTTGTTTCATTTGTGTACCAAAACTTATGCAGAGAGGGAATAGATTTTTTATATTTCTTATGAACACCTTTGTTTAAAAGACTACAAAGATGACAGAGTCCGTTCATTTCAAAGTCAAACATGGCACCTTTATTACCTATGCTTTCTTTCGTTTCTGTTACTCCAAAAATAGGAAAATATCCAGGAGTTTTCCACCACCATGTAAAATATCGCATATATAATTCATCATCTTTACTTAGTTGTATAAGATAATCAACAAGGTGTTCCGTCGAATCAAAATTTTCGGCGTGAATGTAGGAATCTGGAGGTGCAACTGCTTCTACGTCTATTTTCAAAGGACCCCATATTACTGGAACTACCCCAGCGTACAGTGCGTTATACCAAAATTTTTCTGTGATGTAATCCCGACAATGTAACGCGTTTTCGAATGCAAGATAAAATTTGTACTCTGATAGCATTTCAGAAAAGTCTGCCAATGTTTTGGGAACGTCTTCATTGCCACATCCACCGTAGATATCTACTTGAAGACCTTGGAATTGCAATTTTGTTACAAGATCTCTCCGCAACACTGCTCCAGCTGTGTAGCCACAATTTGTAGCGACCCATGCCGCCGTTTTGATCTTCCGTTGCAATAGTTTTGATGCTTGGGATTTATAATAGGAAATTTCTCTAGCTGTTTTGGGTCCTGATGGGATAAATTCGTCTCCGGGTAAAACTTTCGTGTCTGTTGAAGTTGGATGGAGCTTTTTATATCTAAAATCGAAAATATATTTAGAAAAGCATAGGTTTGAAGGTATTTTGTGTTTTTCATTGGTTCAAAATGGACTATTTTCAAATGGCTACATATTACTTACTCATATAGCCTTTGGCGTACAAAGTCACGGGCTTTATACGGAATCATCATTGCATTTACGTCTGATGTTCGTTTAAATGTCATTGTCCAATTGAAATAGTTTTCCTCTATCTGATCCAACCTCTTCTCATACATGATCTTGGAAGTCCATGTACTCTCTTCAGACCACCATACGTACGCTTGATTGGGATGTCTATGAATATTTCGAATATCGTGTTAATTTAAAAAACATTTCTCAACATATAACAAAGGCAGCAGTACACATTTCGTGAAGGTGCTCAAAAGATTAAGCTCATACTTTGATAACTCATTATCCACCCACGGAGTAGCCATTCAAGTGACGATCGAGACCATGTATGCTAACCCTATTTAAAAAAGGCGTGCTCAGTATTTAAATTCTATCTCTCACAACTTAACCGCTAATAAAGTATGACCCATAAAGAGATGCATTACATAAGGAAACGGCCGATGTACTCGATTTTTGCAGCTATATCCATACCTCATAAGGAAGTTAATAACTTGAAATTGAGTTGATTTCGCAAGTATTTTGTCATCAGAGTACTCGAATGAAAATTCATTCGCAACATTACTACCAGCAGACTGCAATTGCTTAATTAATTAACGGATCTCCACATTTGAAATGAAAATAAAAGAGACAATTTTTCACTGCTGTATGACTGTTTTCGGGTAATTTAATTTAAATATTAAATATTCATAAAAGCAAACCATTTTTAGTTACCTCCATGATTTATTCGGCAAATCAGTCAGATTATATTCTTTCATCGTAAAGAGAATCGCATCACTAACATTATACAGCCCTCGATCTGTCACGATGTTGCATCCACCCCCACAAATAGGTTCTTTCGGTATCATACTGTCTGGAAATTGTTTTGGATTCCAGAATAATATCGTTGGCATAAATTTGTCGAGCTTTGACGAACTTTCGTCAGAATATTCTGAATATAAAAATAGTATCAAATATTTTAGAGAAATGAAATAAAGCACAACATTTAATTTTTAGTCCACTAAACAAATAGTAAGCTGTATGAAAAGTCTATTCAGCGGCTTTTAAGTCTGTAGCTTTAGGGCGCATGTGTTAACTTTGTATAATGATGGACTTAAATGACCCCGTAATATCGTAACCAAGAGGATTACACTGAAACAGTTCTCTTTAAACATTTTTCGTCGCGACCCTCTGGAACTTAAATGAGACGTGCTCGCATATTCTCGCACAAAAGATCGAAACTTGGCCTCATTTCGGTGATGACATGAGTTAGCTTCGAAAATGATTTTTACACACAAGTGGGGGCAAAAGGCGGAAGATGTATTGCTAGTTCTGACATTAATAGGTACCAATACCCATATTGAGCCCTTTCGCGACCCGCCGGGGGCCGAGAACCCATGTTTGGAGAGCCCCGTGCTAAAACACATTGTGTGAACTGTGATACTCGTTTTGAATGAACGGAGATTATGTGCGAAACATAAAATAAATTCAAAATGACTAACCACTCAAATTCTGTATATTAGAAAAATAGCATTATATCAAAGCATTACTTGTGTACGTAACTGCACGTGATAATATAATGTTTAGAAGGAAGACGGGTGTCATAGGTTAAATATAGCCCTATTTTTATACATATTGATTTTACCCTCGTATATACTGTATATCATGCTCTGCTTCAGTCGAAATTAACCATAAGTCGAATATGAATTATTGTGTTTATCACAATAAATATTACCTGATTTTGTTTTCAGATATTCCTGCCAAGTTTGGTAATCTTCAAACGAAATGTTTCCGAATGTGGTAACAAGTGGTTGATCAGTAACATATTCAAAACCTGTCGAGTTTTCATCGGATGCTTCATCTACTTCAACGATAACCATATCTTGATAATCGCCATTAAAATTTTGAAACTCTTCTACAACTCGAACATTCACATCTTCCTTTGTTTCTAATTTCGAGTTCGACTCCGAGTGAAATCGAACATTCAAAATATTTCTGAACGAGTTTTTTCTTTGTTTGTAAGTAAATGAAGAAAGGAGGTTGCACTGTTAAAAAACAACTAGAATGAGAACCACGGTGACGTCAAATCTATGATAAGATACTTATCTAAAAAAGAATTCAGTACTTTTGCTGACTTATGTTTGCGAACGTTTAACACAAATATGCTTTTTTGATTGAAACGTGAAAATTATTTTCATTAAACTTATCAAAATAGATTATAGCGATGACTCAAGAATTATTACACAAAGCACAGAAGTGATATTTGGAAGAAATGTATACTTGACTTTATAGGAATTGCGAAAATATATAATAGAATTGGCCAATAATAAAAAATGTCCTATTCAACTTCGATTATTCTAAAAAATAATCACTTTTTTGAGAATTTTGATAAAAGTTTTATTTTTAGGAATTTATTGATGAAACTATTTGCGTGGAAAATTTGCATAAAATTTGATAATTTCTGAAAGAAGACGTCAGAAAGGATCAATCGATGGTATTTACTGTCGAACCAAAACTAAAATGTATTCTCAATTTTATTTCCGCGGAAAGGAAGCACGATTTTTAAATGTGTTGCTAAAATGGCCTAAAAACGTTTCTCATTTTTCAAAATGTAAGTTCAAGATAGAATATTTTTAGCATTCACTCAAAAACATGAAATGAAATTCTGGCGAAAATTTCTCCCTCTAGAACGTGATACACATATGATCAGCTTATTCTAGCTAGATGAATAAATATCCTCGCAACAGGATATATTGTTCTGAAAATTTATATTAGACATGGGATTGAGGATTTAGCTTGAAAATTTCAAATGATTCAAATCAAACGTTCATAAACAAGATTCTCATAGTATACGTTAAATCAAATTGAAAAGTTATTAAATATAAAGTAAACCGATGTATTATAATACTTATTTCATGTACAAATTGTCATTCAAAATCTTAGCTCACATTTGTAAAATTAAGATAACTGCTCGCTGGGTATTATATTGTATACATCAAGATTGAATCGACAAAATGATTCAGGTCGATTTTGATAATTGATTTAATGATTTTATGCTTGGTCAAAAGTGGGACTATTTACCACAACGTAAATTACTCTTGGTCAGAAATCCATAATTTTGTCTTTGGCAGTCAATTGGCAACGACAAAGTCACATATCATACTAGGCATAGTTAGTATGAGAACAAAATTCACATTCGTCTATGAGAAATTAATCTCCGTTGCCAAATATCCGGCTTAAATTTTTTACGACATAAACAACACGTTCGGTTCACATACCTGGTTAGCGATCATGACGATGGATACAAGGATGATTATGTAAACACAGTATAGATTCAGACGATAAACGAATGGGCTGTGACAGGT
Source organism: Styela clava (assembly GCF_964204865.1). Classification (NCBI taxonomy): domain Eukaryota; kingdom Metazoa; phylum Chordata; class Ascidiacea; order Stolidobranchia; family Styelidae; genus Styela; species Styela clava. The sequence goes on along the minus strand of NC_135259.1, from coordinate 8,624,071 downwards.
TTGCGACGACTTCATGTTAGACACGGTCACGAAATATCTTCTTTGTTTATTGTTGAAGATTGATGCATTGAAATAATATAGATTTGCCCTTTGGGTATTTACACTATTAAAAATAAGCAGATTATTTAGATGAATTTTTAAATGAACTACAAGATATGTACGCGAAAAATAAAACAAATTATCCACTAGCTAGACCATCTTTAAAATATTGAAGTAGAATAATATTTATTTAGCACAAGATTCAATGTGCGTAGTAAGCGATTTTGACGTGATTTTACTACCTGTATTTGTTGACGATGAAAATAACTTATATTAAAATCTAGCGTTTTAGCAGGGTTATTGGTGTTTTTTGACGGTTTTTCACTGTTTTTAAGCGTTTTAGCAGGGTTAAACCAATAACAACGAATATACGCGAATATCATAGCCTAACTCGTCATGAATATCTCATCCTCGTAAGGCCTTGTCATACCATTTTTAATATTCATCCTTGATTGTATATAAAGGTTTATTCAGGATGTGCATGATCCAATCGCTCTGTGGCAAAAATAATTTAAGCTGCATGACCAAGACGCTGTTGAATAGATAACTAAACAAACTCATATCATAACACAACCTGAGGTCTGATTCCCTGAGCCGATTTTGATATATATGGGTTACTCAGTATTCTAACTTCATTACGCGCATCTCCATATATTCTGCTTATCAATATACGTTATATAAAATTATTAATATGCCCTTTTCTAGAAAAAACAAACGTCTTTCGTCAATTGAAACTATCATTACTATTTATAGTTTCAATAGATATTTTCAACTCGACCTTTCTGGTACATACACATCATATTTTGAATGGTAATGCGTCAAAGTGCGTAATTTGTATTGTTGTTGATCACTTATTATCTGCACGCCTTACGACTGTGTTCTACGCTGGGCACGATAATGCATTTACGAACTGAATTGAACCTACTTGATATTTCAAAAGTTCAGATCATCTCGTATGCAATTTGTACTTTTAATAAATCAATTGATAAAATTCAATTTATGTGAACGAGATACAAGTAGGGGCGATTTGTTAAAATTCAATTGATACATTAATTGTAAAGTACCGTTATTGAATGATGCAGCATTGCTTTCTTTTCAAAGTTTTTGTGATCTTATTGTTCTCAATTTTTTCTTATATTATACGACAGAATTTGAGTATTTTACATATTAGGCAACGAATTCTTCCTTATCCATATCAAATCCTTGCTCAACTTCTAAATCTAGACCATCGCCTTACTGACAAGAACTCGAACCCACTGCGCTGCAATAGCTTGAAGAAGCTTAATAAATAACCAGGCCATCGCAGTGAGATGCCTGGCAGCGAGTTCAGTCACAGTATGACTGTAATACACACACCGCCTTTTGAAACTAACCTATCAACTAGCCTATCTACTGATAAAACATATTCATTTTCACTAAAACATAGGGTTTTCATTGTTGTCTTCGCTCGTCCCCGGCTCGCATTTTATCAAAGTTTTATACCTGACTGCAAGCATAATATTACATATAATCTTTTTATTTGCCTTATATACCACATATCAAATTGCAACAGTTTATATAAAACTACAATATCAATTTTCTAATCTCAGATACATCGAAGCTTGGGGCTATCTCAGGATATTATTAATATAATGACTTGTAAACCAACACATATCGTCAATGTAACAAACGCATCACAATTAACTTCAGTTATATAGTTCCAATAAACCAATCTTCTTCAGAAAAATATTTCCCGAGCCTCAAGTCATGAAGATATTAAACATATATCTTATCACAATAACCCATGCATTACAGTTAACTTACTGAACATTACTTACTCTTTGTCGTCTTAGTGCCATTCGCAAATCCGTTGATTCAGCGATGTGGGGATTTCTCTTAACTTACGTATCAACTGACGAAAATGGAATAAATTTTGTAACACCACATATACGCACGGACTTATGTTTGTGAAAAATAACTGCATATGCACCTACATCCCTGTCGATATATTTGCATCTGTAAGTGCATGAGTCAAGATGTAATAATTATTTTATATATGAAATTACCAGACAAATTTCAACTTTTTTCAAGCAGAAAATTATTTTTAGTTTTCACAATAATAAGCTTGGGTAACGCCTCCCGTAACGTGTTATTCGTAAAAAAAAAACTTTATTCAAAATGACAGCGTTACCGAAATTATCCAATGACGTAAATAACATTGCTGATTCATTTTTATTATGGGCTGTCAATATCGATAAACATGATGACACGCAAGGTAATCACGTCATGTGTTTTTTTAAACTCTATGAAAATTGGTTTCATTTTTCCAACGCCCGTAATCTTGATTGAAATATCTTTCGAAGCATTTCTGTAACCAAAAATTTAATAGGGGGACGGTGAATCTAAGAATTAAAAATCGATTTCAGAATGAATCGAAAATATAGGCATATGTTAGAGTAAGACAACTGTTTTCATTTTCAAAACGCATCAAATTTATGGTTGGGTTGAAACGAGATATTAAGACATCGAAATTTTATTCGGAGTTATCAAAAATTAACGCTATCAACTATTTTATGGTGGCGAACTGAATTAAGGGCTTGTTTACGTTGTGTTTGAGACTGCTTTTTTCTGCTGGTATCCCATACCATAGCGTCTTTTTGAAAAAAAAACACTAATTTGAAATGAACGCATCAGAGCCATATTTATAATTTTGTCTAATACTCTAAAATTATGATATTTCATCAAACCAAAAGCGTGCAACAAAAAATATTTATTGATATGTAAATTTCATGTGCCAGGCATTCGGGAACGCGCCACAGCTAGCTACGCCATATGCTGGGCCACAAAATACCCAATCTTTCCCAAAGTATTTTCTACGAATGCAAATATTTATTTGATCGCATAAATCTACTTAAATGCAAAATGTTTGACGGAAACAAAAAAAAAATTGATGGTTTCCAGGTTTCACTTCTGGACACGATACCAATAGCCCACAAACAGAAAAATTGGTAATTTAATTTTCATATATTCTTAGTTAAGGGCTGGTAACAAAGTAAAAAATTTATCAACTCGCAGAAAAAGGTCGGGGTCGAGTTTTCATTGAATTACTCAGAGCCGAGTGAAACGTTTCTCCGATTCTATAACACCGTGTAAACCTATACAAGATTTTTCAACGTGACTGGCTGATGCGCATGTCTGATAATACCGCCACGGAGCGCTAGCAATAAGAATTTTAACATATCACGACCCGCTAACTCCGTTTGCTTTGTAGAGTTTGAAAATCAGTGACCGGCACGAACTTGTTCTCTGGATCATGATGAAATATGATAATTGTAATGTATGTTAAATCAATATTAGTCCACTTTCATCAAATCTATTCATTGCGATGACGGCGTCGATTGATTACTTTGAATGCAATTATCATGGGCATTTTAGAGGTTTTTGGCGAAGCAAAAGAATTAGTAACATCTCAAAAAGTCAATTCTTTTAACGACTGTAGTAATTTTGGGAACTATTTAAAATGCCGATGCAGGGGTGTCTCCTAGTTCAAATCTACTTTATATCCGCTAAGGATTCTAAATTTGTAAGATGTAACAGCAAATTTCAATTGTGTGAAGGACACCTCATTTGAAATCGACTCACAAAATGCAACTCAGTTTTACAAAAAAGTACACACGGATGATTTTGAAATCAGTGCATAATGTGCAAGTTCATTGAATGGTAGAATTCCAGGCAAAGAATATTATGGCAGTGTTTTGATCAAATTGGAAATATTGTTAGATCGATAAGTATGTTGATTGGTGGGACTGTCCGAAATCGAAATTTTTTTTGATTCGAATCGAACATTATTGCGCAATATTAAATCTGTCTCTATTATACAATAAAGGCCTGAATCTCGATGTTGTGGTAACGTATGTGCAGTTACATCTTACTTACTGCTGGTATTTTGCAATACAATGTTTTCAGATTTTTGAAAGGAGATCACACGCTTGTATGAACTGGTCAAAAAAATTGGAGAACTCCAAAATTTGGGTCTTGAAAACTGTTGAGTGTTGAGAGTAAAAATTGCACTATTCAAAAATTGCAATCTCAATTTTGATGGATTCAGTTTTAATAGGACATGTAAAGCCTGTAGATGCTATTCTAATCCTATCCACTAGTCTCATGTTTTTTTGTGTAAATTTCAGCAAAATAATAACAACCATCAATATAGATAAACTGTTACTCAAGTTCAAAATTGCATTTAAAAATTCAAAGCTAGTTCACGACAATATTATTTGACGACTATAATATTGTTAGTGTACAACAGCCATCAAAATGCAAGAGTGCAATTATTTGTCTTGGTTTATAGATGGATAATACAGTAATGCCATCATAAGAACTTACAAATTCCATTCAAAGAAGGTATTGCCATCATGAGGATCCCAAACACCTGTTTCAGCTTTGAGTTGCCTGCACCATGTTCCTATGATAACTAACTCAACAGCTTCAAATCGATTCTATTTATAGAACTATCGGGTTCTAAATTGTCTCCTTGTTCTCTCTCAAAAACGTCATGACCGATTATACCTTGTTATGATGACCATGCATGAAATGGCTAATCACGTGCCACCGGGCGGGCATTAGTAACGACATGTTTATCACAAAATGAAGGCGAGAGAAATATCGGGAAACCAATTAAGCCGGGAGCGAGAGTGGTCTAAGCTCGGAGCGCTGCCGCTTGCCCGATGAAAAACATTCCGTAAAGGTGGTTTCCGCTTTATGTACCGGTACCTAATTTAAGCGATTCGAAAATTAGTTGAAAAACGATTCGAATAATTTGCGATTCGATTATTTGGTTCGCTTGGACAGCCCTATTGCTTGGTATTTGTCTGTTGAAGGTATTTGTTTGTTTGATACGAAGTTAGTCCGACGAAGGTGAGTAGCCTATATGCAGGTTTACTATATCGTGCTTATTTCTAAGATTTGTGTTTCTTTTTCGGCCCGCGTCTTATAAAGTAACGATGTGCTTATTTCTAAGAAAAGTGCTTATTTTCGAGTTGCGTACTCAATTTGTCTTGAAAACATGGATGGTAAGTTCATGTATGCGTACAAAGCTTCCGTGAAAACAAGGGACGACGTTTATCATTATACGCGTATTCGCGTTTTGTTGCGTTACTGTGAGATATCGATTAACTACGTTCCACCGTAACCTCATGCCTCGGACTCGCTCACTGTTTCTGTTAGCGGTGGGGTTTGCAGTATTTCCAGTGACAATAGTTGGCGTCAGTTTTTAAGAATACTCTTTTTAGGGATAAACCATAATTTAGACAATGAGTAAGCACGAGCACAAAGTCGAGCTGTGCACAAAGTCAATTAGTTGCTGCTATTGTGATAGCGATATCAACCTAGAGGTCATGGGATAAACAGCAATTAGTGCCCACAATACTACCACAAAACATAATAATTTCGCAAAAATCCTTGCGGGAAATCAAAGTATGAAGACAGAACAGTGTGGCCCCGTTCTAGAGGCGTTTAGCACTTATGACCCCCTTGTTTATCATTCAATAGTGTTACTTTGATTAGTAGATTCCTAATCCCATTTTGTTCAAACAATTCATGCTAACAAAGTGAAAACACTCTGTGAAATAACCTTATCAAGCAATTAAACTAGAAAAAACGGTTATTTTTTTCTAGATGGAACGTAAAATCCGTTTTGCGCCTGGCATGGTGGCCCTGGTTGGGAACCACCGCTTTAGAGGTTGTGTGTGACTGTCACTTCGTGCCTTTCCATGGGTTTCTTGTTCGAAGCGACTTCCAAAGAAAACTTAAGTGGATGAAAAATTGGGAGAGTGGAAGAGACTCTTGTATGATTTATTTTCCATTTTTATACTCTGTTGTTAAGTACACCCAAAAATACCCTTTTGACACCAGTGCTTATTTTTGGCTGTAGGTAGATGGTAACCCTGCCTATATGCCGGGAAGTCAAGCAGCTGACAGTGAAGAAAGTGGACGAAATTCAACCATAAGGGGGGAGTGATCAGCCAAAGACGAATCGAGAATAATCATAACAAGATAATACGGAGGAAAAGAAAAACGGGTGGATTAGTTCCAGACAACGTTGCATATAGACTACTGACTAATTCGGATAAAAAATGAGCCGGAAAGAATCAACCGATAGTGGCCAGCCAGGAAGTGGAAGATAACGATGAATAGCGGAAACAAAACATGAAAACAAGACGCTTCAGTTTTGCAATACGTTGCCGGCGTAGTGTCGTATTGATCCCCATCTACAAATTGAACCGGAAAGCATTAGAAAGACAATAGCGCCTGTGTGTGTACTGTACGTTAACCTTTAAAAAAATCCTTTGTCGTTTTCTCAGCGGATCCACGACCATAAACAAACGCGCACTATATTTTCAATACTGCACATACGATTGGATACAGTAACTGCACCCAGTAAAATATTGGATTTAATATAAAAACAAAAATAGAACTATGTTGGAAAAAAAATGAAAAAAAAAGCATCCATTTCGTGACATTCGAATTAGGCAACTCCGTGACAAGGTCTCTTTGGCATAGTAGCAAGAGGATCCTCATTATCGCTGGACGTCACTGCATCAACTACATTGGCATCACTGTTTTCAGATACGGATGTGAAAAACGAAGAAGCCGTTTTTCTATTGCTAATCGATACATTGGAATCCGTAGTCAAATTTCCACGATATTTGTTTTCTAGAATGAGTGGCAAAACGAGTTAATAAGTACGGATGATAAAATATAAATAAAGGGAGCAGCGAATACGTGTCATTGTCTCTACTGTTTCCATTACATTCATATAAATACCAGTTTATATTATTTTGAGCATGGGATAAAAGCCAACGTCTAAAGAGAGGAAAGCCAACGTCTTCTATTCTGTTACGAGACCATGTCGGGTATGTTAATAGTTAACCAGTTAATCGTTTCAGATGCGTGCACTTGTCGAAAGAGGGAGCAATAACCTAACAACGAAACATAGGTGCGATGACGAACGTGTTACTATACTAATGCCTAACACTGCACGCCAAATCGCTTTCTCCAACTTTACAAAGTATGATACACATAAATACTAGATTGAAAATAAACTCATCTTATGCAACACCCCAATTATCTTAAGTTTGTGCGTCATACTTCCCACTTTTCTTTACTTATCCCTGGTCTTAAAAATATACAAATAGATTTTTGTATCCGTCGTAATCATAGTCTCCTAAAACTCCTTGACGTGTTGGATCAGGTAATTGTTAACTGTATCTTTATTGTATTTCTGGCAACTACCATTTTCCCAGATAACCGGTGTTGTCACCAGTCACAGATGACTGATCATGACCAACCACCTGTGAAGGTGAAGAAGCCATGTCCTCTCTGCACTTGAGGGCTCATTCCTGTTGGTGCGTCTTGGAAGTTACTTCGGTTATGTTTATGGGCATTTACTTATTATACGTTTATACTGAGTTAACTGTAGGCACTTCCCTTCCATGCTTTAAATTAGTAACACTTAAGATTTAACCTTTAGGTGTTTCCATGGCCCTTGGAACTGTATTTTTCATGAACATTTTCACTGCATTATCATCAATAAAATCAAGAGACAGAAAATTTTCCATGAGAGAAGTACATCGGTTCATGTAGGACTTTGTCGAAGTACTGTCATATCTAAAATTTACAAAATTGTCGTACCTTTATATATTTCAACAAGAAGTAGGCGAAGCACTAGCCCTTTCCTAGTTTAATAAGAACAAAGAGAAGTAAATATAGTTAATGGGCCAGATTGGACATTATTAAGAAAATTTTCAGCATGGAACCTTGTGTGTATATTTTTTTTACAAATGCGTTGAACTTTAAATTAATGACGTTTGGTGTCACAGTTTGAAAAATGGGGTTCCGGTGGCGTTTGGTTTCAAACCCATACCATCGATATACTGATATAAATACAATGTACAAAGGAGATCATGGTTAACTTTTCTTTTTTTAAAACCATAATAGCTGCATACATATTAGCACCACAGAACAGGTAAAATCATCTACCCCATTCAAACATTAATTGAAATACACTTCATTACCAATTTCAACAACAAGGACCTATATATAACAGAAAAACTTCACATGAATACTGCGACTGCTTGAATTGTTTTACTACTGTGAGTGTTTGAATTGTTCTTACTCACCTACGAATCGGTGTATTTTCACGGATCAACTTCGTCATCTATAAAAAAGTAGATGGAAATGTAACGGAATTCAATGTAGGGATCCAGGGGGTTAGCAAGGGTTGATGTGAACCTAATCTTAGAATGCTGTGATCATCAGCGAACCCATGCCTGTTTTAGACGTTAGACAACCACTGTAAATGGGTAACGTCCGCTGCAGTTGATGACTTGCGTCCTCTCTTGCATTTAGAATCTTATGTATTAGTTATACGCAAGGCATGTTATATTAATGGCGCTTATGAAGTGAGGTCGGCACAAGAAAATTTTGAATCCCATTAATGATCCAAGGGTTCCCAAACTGTGTACCCGCCAGGGATACATTTCGACTTTTCAAGGTTTACATCAGATGGAATACAGGAATTATTCCTTCCACAACTTCTAATTTGCATTGAATATTTTATAACTGGAGGTTAATAATTTGAAGACCTGAGATTAGCAACTCTTTGGAAAGTCACATTTTTACCTCAGTAGAAGCTTCAACTACAACTACAGTAACTACCGAGTCTACATTCGCAGTTCACATGACTTATTTTATCCAATCCACAGCACACAAGAAAATTTTGGGGGTTCATGAATTTTCAAAGGGTAACCCTGCTTTAATCCATAGTAAACAAGCTTAGAAAATAAAACACAATCTTAAATATTTCTTCCAAGTACTATAAATGGAGCATAAACAAACCTCTTTTCCCCGTACTACAACTTCTTTTGGTAATCCACCAACTAATGCAATATGAGCTGCATAACTGCATCCAGCTACTCCTTCAGTCAGTTGATATAGAAATACTAGATCATCGCTTTCCTGATCTCTCAATGTTTCAAGAGTATTATATCGTAATAATGGAGATTGTGGAAGCAAGTTTCTCTTGACAATGCTTTAAAAAACGTTTGTTGAATGAGTTTAACTAAAAACTAAGATTATTCTTAGCTTAGTCATACAAAAATCATCCCTATTTCTTGTAGATTTAACTTTGTAAATCTAACTCATTATTACAAATACCATACATTAAATGTATAATGGCACCTGTGGAAATGCGTAGAGCAAATTACAAACGGGCACTCCTCTTCTTGTTCAATCCAATGAGTCAGACAACTTGCGAGTAAAGCAACACCATCAACAGTAGCTGTACCTTTGCCAAATTCATCCACCAAAACTAAAGTGTTGCAATTCGAACCAGATATAGACATGGATATCTAGAATAGGATGGATTTTAATATGTTCAATTAGTTGAACAATTCATCATGACTTAACACATCACACTTTTTGCAAAGCGTTGACTTTAGGTTTTAAGTTTGAAACAATGAGCAAAAAATAGCAAGGTTTTAAGTTTGAAACAATGAGCAAAAAATAGCAAAGCAAAATCTTGTTACTAACCATATGTATTGTGATGAATGGGCAAATTGGTCAACAACTGAGGATATTTTACAAATTGTTGTTGTTTATCATGCTAATTTGGGCTGTTGCTGTTATTGAGGTGATGAAAGAATATAGCGTTTCTCTGTAACTAATGGACCAATCAAAAGTCGCCGAAGACTATTACTTTTACATATTTCTCATTTCAAATGTTTACTATTTTTCAAATTTAGGTTACAGACCTATACACCTATATCATTTGATACAATTCTTAGTACCCTGATGCCTGATCTTTTTCTCAAACCCCCCTATTCAGCTATGGCATTAGCAGTAACTTTATGAATATAGACCGGTTATTATGATGGATGGTACTTATTTGCTGACCCACATGCTTACATATATGACATTGCTCTCATGCTATTTAAAATTATCATATAACGGACATTTCAAGTCAACCTGATTTAAATCAACGGCAAATGTGGACAATCCGGTAGACAATGATTCTTGTGTACGAATTCTTGTATAGATCTTTGATATTAAACCTATTGTGCCACTTTCTGCAGGAATAAAACTTCCAATATGTGCCATGAATACAATCAGACCTGTCTGTAGAATAAAAAGAAAGTAAATAGAAAAAAAATGTTGAAGACTGGGTGAAAATATGATCAGAACAAGAGATGCACCAATGAACCAGTATCAGAAATTAGTTTGGATTTAGTTCAGTTCAGGTATTCGAAAGTCCTTCTTGAAGAAGCTAAAAAGGGCTAGGTTGTCACTTTTTTGTAATTATACTTGATTGAATATTTTGAAACAGTCGCAAATTTAAAATATGTAAACCAGTTTGAACTCATTTACTACTTGCAAAAGGCATCAATGGGCATGAAGAATTTCTCTAAAAGAATACAGAAGGAAGGATTTTTACTGTTGCAAAGGGTCATTGAAACATCCATTAAACCTTGAGCAGAATTTAAGGTCAACTTCCAGTACTTTTTCAAAGATCATTATTCTCGAGTTTCCACAAATATATAAACAGTAATCTGAAATAATAGATAGTAATCTGTGTATCTACCCTATCAGCAGTTTGAAGTACAACCATTTTTATATTGTAAGAAGATTTAAATCTCATGAATAACTGAAGTCAAAAAAGCCTGGCCAAGATTACATTACCTGTTTCAAATAAATACTTTTTCCACAGGCGTTAGGTCCAGTTATAACTTTAATTCTTCCATCGTGATTTCCCATCATAATATCATTTGGTACAAATAAGGATACGGCACATTCCTGTTAAAAAAACGGATAAGATAATGCAGTTCACAAAACAGAAGGTGTATATGATATAAAGGGCGCGCCTGAAGTATGCGTACCAAGATGGCGGACACCGGAATGTAGTATGTGTACCAGATTAGGGTTAGGCCATAGTTTTAGGTTCAAATACTACGGGAGTCCCTTAACTAGTCCCCGAACTCGTACTAGAACTAAAATAAGGAAAATTGGAATAAAATTATGGCTTAACCCTAACCTGGTACACACATACGTTCCGGTGTCCGCCATTTTGGTACGCATACTTCAGGAGTACCGAATAAAGTATAGGAATTAGACAGAAATAATCAATTTTATTAGCGGATTACGATACCGGATTACTAATTTATCATACCACCATCTTGATAAGAACTAGAACTTAGGCTATGACCCTGTTATGTAATTATATCTCGGTTATATAAGCAGATCTATAGTTTAATCCTCAACTTACTTGTAAAGGGTGTCTTCCACCTTTTACATCAATATAATTGTCGGTTGTTAGATTAGGGCGAACATAATTCAATTCTTTAGCAACAATAGCGAACGAGATGAGACTGTTAACATTTATTTTTAATTTTTATAAATGACAGTTAAGTATATCTTAATGATGAATTAATAAAAGAAATTCAAGAATATATTTGACCAGAACTGAGTATTGAAATGAAAGTCCGTTAGCTAAATAAAATATTTAATTGATTTGAATAGTGTTGTCCAAAAATGTATATTCAATATAAAGTAACATGTGTGAATATAATTTCTCCTGTCTTATTCACTTACCAATCCAATTCCGCAACATATTGACAAATATCAAGTAAAATATGAGTACGTTCAAGTATTGTGTTTTGCATTTGATGCATTATCGTTGTCTCCTGGTCACCTATTTCTTCTAAAATATCACCAGGATCTGCATCCAGTTCTAGTATGTATGTGAAAGATGGAATTAAAAAATCACATTCAATTAGACCTGATACAAATCAAGTAATGTAGGCTGTATATGCTGGTTGCAAAAACTCACTGATATACCCTACTCAAAAATGATAAAGGCTGTGTGACATTTTATTATCATGAGTTGATATTTTATCCGTACATTGGATTAGTTTGACAATTATAACACGGGAAATAATATGTAGGCCTACACACAATGCCTATTTTCTGATTGTATAAATATGTCTATCAAGTCATTTGCATAAATACATTTTTCGCATGAAAAGCCCCATAGTTTGCTCTACCCAAAAAGATGGTCCAGAAGTCTTCAGCTAAAAGTGGGAAGCATAGTAATAGAGGGGGTTACATGCAAGCATGGATACGCTTAGGAGAGACAAGAGGATCCTTTCAACCGAAATGCCAGTGAAAACAATTGAATTTGTATATTGAAAAGAAATGTATTCCTAAAAATAAAGTTTACCCCTTGTTTTATCTGTTTTGTAATAACATGTATCTCCTGATGTAAGCTGTAAACACAAAAAAGCTAGTCAATAGAGTTCAAACAGGTATTTTACTCCAAAAAACAAAACAAATCAACATGAAATCAGGGTTGAAAGGTCAAAATCAAATTCTAGAGGTTTACCCAACATTTTTATACATGGCTACGACTACGAGTATATGATACCACCTTAGGTTGGTAGAATAGAAATGATAGTAGGATATCAAATAGCATGCTATACATTGCATTACAGAAAAGTATCGAGCATGCTGAACTGATCACCTTCAGTCTTTCCAATCGAAATAATTTGCTATCGACACAAATGTTGAATAACTAACCACAGTACATCAGTAGGCTATACAACCTATAATACAACCCATCTATCATTCAAATCAAAATTTGAAACCTTGTCTCTCTGCCGTTATGATTCAGCAATTCATATTGATATCAGTACACATAAGGTTCAGCTGAGCTGTGCAATATGTTTGTCAACAAAACGTCTAACTAGTAATGGCATATGGTGGTGCAATATGAGCACATTTTAAGGCAATATATAGAGCCCTACTACACTCTAGAAATTTTGAAAAAATTGATAGCCTTTGGACATGTTCAGGTACTGGAAATTAGAAGTCGATTATCCTCAAGGTCCAGAGGGTAGCGAATTTTTCCTTAACAATGACAATTTTGCTAAAAAATCCACATGTACACTTGGTGTGCAATAAGAAAATTGATATGATTACCTTGAATTCCAAACCAGGAATTTCTGCATCAGGATTTAACTTTTGATGATTTTTAAGAACGAGTAAATAACCAACTCTTCTCATGTACATTATCTAAATATATGATATGCGGTTGGAAAAATGGAGTATTATGGAATATAAACTTTATACATATCAATTCCTAATTTGATTTGTAGGTATTTTCAGAAAAACAAAATAAACTGTATTAAATTAAACAAAATGAGCGGCAGCCATGAATTAGAACAAGCGACCTAACCTCAATAAATAAATATCCTGTCAAAAGGAAAACCACTACCTGGCATCCAGATATGTAGTCTTTGAATGTTTCAAGTTCAGCAAGAGCCACGTGATGCAGATAACTTGGTAATCCATTATACAGATGCTTTTCTGTATCAAAATTTAACAGAACTAGTTGAAAATAAAAAGATAACTGGTAAATAATATCTGTATCTCAAACAGTGTTTGAGAGACTTGGTTCAGTGAGTGACCAGAGATACCTTTATCAAAGGCTCAAAATCATGTTGATGTAAATGTCAACAAATAATGCACATTCGGCACATTTCGTCAAGCGTCCAATTCCAAATGCAATTTAAATAACAAGATTTTAGTTTAAGTTTAAAAAGAAATATAGGGTTTAACATAAGATGGAGCTGAGGAATCGCTAGAAAAAGTTTTTCTAGAGCTAATTAAACAAAAAATACGACATTGAAACAATCTCTTTTCAACAGAATACATAACATTATCTATTCAAATACTGATTTCAATATATTTCATCCTTTTCTTCGCACAATTAATTTATTCCAGAATCACTAGCTCACTTTCATCTAATTCTGAATCAATTCCTGCCTGAACTATAAATCTGTTTTGTGAAACACTTTCTTCCTTGTCCATCTAGAATAAAATTACATGAACGTAAATACACGCTGATGCCATGAAAGATGATTTCATTAAATTTGATAAATGCTTATTCCAAAATTTCCAAACTGGAGTTACTCTTAAAAATGTAGAATAAAAGCAAAAATTTAAAAAAATTCATATATGAACGCCAGAAAAATATCCAAATTATGATGAACAACCACGACTTAGCAGCTTTGAATTCTGAACATTGGTTGCGATTTCTATATTATACGCACCAATTCTATTTTGTCTTTATAATATATGACTGGCTAATAGCGCCACTGTAATACGTGTCTTTTTCAACTTACAATAGTTTGTATAATTTTGACTATGTTGATCAATTCTTGAGTAGAACATTGCGATATTTCACTGAAAATTCTTGGTAAAGGTCGGTGATCTGGCAATCGAGGTGCATTTCTATTGATCAAGCATAATACGAATAGTACGATAGTGAGTCATTATAATTATGCAATATTTACCGGTATATATCGATTAAAAGGCAAGAAAGAGCATTGTGTACTATGATTGGCTGTAGAGAAATCATCTATTATTAAGACTGTTTGCACTAAACTGTCTAAAAACTCATTCGAATTGAAACTAATGAATATATTATTTCTATTCAATGAAGATGAGATAGTGATTTAAAAATTGCGATAAAATGCTGTGTATGCGTGTTTTCCTCATAATGACACACACCAATGTTGGACCTAAGGGTGGGTTTCTGAACCCTTCTGGTCTGAAACACAATGTGCAACATGAAAGAAAATATGCTACAACTTTCAGAATTTATTGGTAACACTAACCTACAAATATCAGCCACAGAGACAACGCTAATAACAGTCCGATACAATCCAAGCCAATCTGCAACAGATGATGTTGCTGTTTTCATCTTTTTTAATATTCTCTAAAAGATAATGATACATATCAAATCCATATTTCATTTTATAAAATTCCTATTCACTTTATAAGATTGAGCAGCCGAATTGCAATACAATTATATTATGTGAAAAGAACATTTATTTGCGAACTGTAAATGACAATATTTAGAGTACCAATGAAAATTAATATTTGGACCTGAAACAGATGCTTGTGTAACAAATCCGATGAATAGTGGCGAATTAAACAAATGTGAAATTTTTGACATAAATTCATTCACCTAATGAAATTTGATACCTAATTCAATACTTTTTTGACAGTGAAATGCCAGTGATATAGTCAATGACATTGACAATAAAAAAAATTCTCAGTGGTATAATAAAAAGAAAATCCATCAACTCAGAGAGCAATGACATAGTAACAAAGACAATTTCCTATATTCCTTAAGTGGATATTTGAGCTTTGTTTATTGATTGATTATTCCCATAACTCACGGTATCTGGTACAGAAGATGAATGTAAAGACCCCATCAGATATTTTAGTGCAAATCTTGCAGTTATTGCATAGCTAACCTTGAACAATGACTAGTAAGTGTTAAACTTACTCCCAATTTCCTTGTATGTTTTAAAGCCTCTTGCAATCTTGTCATTATTTCAAGATTTCGTGGTTCTGCAAAATATTCAACAGCATCTAATCTTCTGTTCAAAGCAGTCTGAAATTAAATATTAGGTAATCAATTTGGAAAACTATTGAAGATATCATCTTAATTTAATCAATTATCCAAGAACATGAACACACAGGTATTAATACATGGGCTATTCCAAGTGACACTACAGGACAATTCCAGAAATTTTGCATGTGGTTGGATGCAATATATTTTCACATTTTCAGCTGCATGTTTTATTTCATTGTCCAATTAGTTGCTTCATTGAATATGTAAAAAATTGCACAAAAGTTACACCCAAGACTTACTTAATAGATAAAAAAAATATAGCGTGACACTACAGGGCGGCAAATCCACCATGCACTAACAGTACGTTGTGTTATGCTGTAAATTTTTGCGATGGTACAGTGGGAGCCCATAATATTTTTGGTGCAGTAGCTGAAGTACCCCTCTATGTGTTGCTCAAGTTACTTAATGTAACACTGTAAATCCATGCCAATAATGTACATATTGTATGTGACACTACAGGACGTGACACCACAGAACATTTTTCCATTTAGGAATAGCGGCCTCTATCATCTCTTAAAATTCTGGTAATATATCGTTAAATGGGTGTAGAAATGTCCTACAGCACTGCAAACATTTAAACTTTATTAACTTAAATCCAGTGCGTCAATTCAATATGAAATAACCGTACCACCCAATCAAACACTTTGTGTCAGGAATCATCACAAAATATGTCAATTATACCAAAATTTCTACATTTCAGGCCATTTTTTATGAACCATCAAAAACCTGGGTGAAATTTTATATTGTTCGATGAAATGAATGCAGTCCAATAAATTTCCAATGTCTTTTGATATAAAAAATATAAAAAAATTACTTTCACTACACTTTTTAAAAAATTGATGGAATTCAACTTTTGCTTGGAATGAATGGCCCATATATGGACAAAAGGGTTGGTGAGGACTTGAAATAAGTGGAGTTATTTAAGCAATATCTATAAAGACATATTCATGACTTCACTGGCAAGCCTTGTTGCCAATAAGTGCCGTAACGACAGAAAAAAAATCCATCAGGCTCTGAGGCCCCAGTTTTAGCCATGGGTTGACAAAAATGTCCTCTCTGACTCGAAATCGCTTGACCATAGTTTCACAAAATAAATACTCCACTCAGACTCATGCAAAATAGTGCAATTTTGGACACTTCAAATCAGAATAAAAAACTCATTTGGCTACCATCCACATGATTTACATTTACAATCATCATGTAATAATATTTTACGATATTATTAGGACTCCATTATATTGTCTGTACGTCAGTCACAAGACTATAATATGATATAATATGAAATCGAAAAACTTAGCTATAAGGAGGAAATTGTTTTTCTTTAGATTATATTTTATTATCTTCTGAAATTAAAAATATTGCAAGCAGGGGTGGGCAATACACAAGCATTTACTATTCTAAAATACTTAAATTGAATCCAGAATCACATTATATTTTCACATTACACTTTGTTTATGAATTGTTTTTATATTCTTGTGCCTTTATGAATATGAATAAGATCGACTTTTTTCAGCTTACTGCTATGCAGTGCGATTTCTTCACAAAAATTATTTCATGAGTATTCAAAAGAGTCTAGTTTTTCTTCACAAATATGTTACTTAGGAAAATCTGACGACGACGGTTAAAACTTAAAGATTGTTGCAAAAGCAACCTTGCAATCCCAAATCGTCAGAAATTTCACTCTTTGCCGCCATCAATTAATTATCGCATGTTGTCACCTGGATAGTATAGCTCAAATAGAGATATTTTTGGAAAGAACGAAAAGGTCGCTGAAATCGCGTAGGGTTAGTTTCATTATAAAAGATGATTGTTTTCGTCAGTGTGACGTGATTAATTAGTCAGTCAGCATCTGTATATCGGTCCCCAAATTATCCCAATCGCAAAAGTAGTTGTATACATATAATTTTTTTTTCAAAATTTTCCGTCCAGTAGAAGGTGTTATTGTATACGAACATGGGCGACGAAACAATGTAGAAAGAAGTGAATCCGCAAATTTCCAACTTGCCAATGCCAATGGAAGAACATTCTTACCTCATCTGTGCACGTAAATCTACCCTAACGTAGAGTAGAAAACAAACGACTGCGTGATTTGGAATTTCGTGACAACGCCAAAATGAAATGTTGAAATTCGAAGCGCCCATTTAAAAATTGAAACGATGTTATGCATAATAAAATTAAAAAAAAGTATAGAGTGCGCTGCCAGTTCATATAAGTTCAGAACATATTGTTTAAGTTGTATCATCTGTACAGCAAGTTACACCAAAAGACATTGATGTACCGCGTAGTCATATAAAAGTTTTAATATTCGTTGTCAAAAAAATTAGCTTCAATTGCTGCAAAAGGAGCACTGACTTAGTCAGATACTTCTATTTTTTTGAGAAATTTATACATGAATTGAGGATAACATACGTCAGTCACTTCAGTGAAATGTCATTAAAATAGTTAGATTGATGTCAGTAAACAGTCTCGTCGTAAAAAAATCTCCGAAGCGGCGCATTCATACATTGTATTGGTTTTGTCCAAACATCCCGTCTTTAACGTCACCAGGAAAACAAACTTGCCTTTGTACAATAGCGAGGCATAATTGTGCACAAAGTTGGCCATCTATTTGATAGGTCCGTACGTGAATTATTTGACCTTTTATAGGACGTCCGTTATAGCTGTCTCAAACGACTGGTCGTCACGCAGCAAAATAAATTTGCCAAGTTTTATCAAGTTTCAGGGTTGAGACAAGAACGTAGATTTTATCCGATATTTAGCGAAAAAACAACAACCTTCCGATTTTTTGCCAAACATTTTGGATATTGATGGCAGTGATTGTTCGATGTCGCTAATATGTTAATTATTTTGTTTGTTTCAGCTTCCATGGCCGATGTAATCGGCAGTTTAATTAATGTATTTAAAACTATCACAATTACGGACTAAGTAAGTTTAGGAGTGCTTTGAACTTGAATACCGAAATAATTTTGATCACTGAGGTGCAACATTACTGCCCATATATATGTATATATAAATGGCAGAACCGCCATTGCTCAACAACTAAACATTTCCTACTGTATTGCAGCTAAAATAGCGAAATGCTGAGAAATAGAATACTATATCGCGCTCTTGACCAAAAATATTTCAATGATGTATTGAAAATGATCAAATCACATTATATTACAAAAGAGCCGCAGTGTGTGGCTTTGAAAGTCACCGAAGATATGGCTACTATGGTGGCGAATATGTTCTTGAAGAAGATATTGTCAGAAAAGATAAGTATAGGCGCATTTGATAAGAAAACGAATGAGCTCATTGCAATACACATTGTTGGACGTTTTATGGATGTAACCGAATTTGGTTTCGACAAACACGTGTCATTGCCATTGCGTCAAAACAGAGAAGTTACGAAAACTCTATTCAAAGGATGGTCAAAACTAAGTGATAAGAACACAAAAAATTCTGTGCAATATTATATAGCATGCATCAAAGAGAGATATTCAAGACAAAGTATTCTCACGGAAATGAACGAACAGACACAAGAAATTGCACTGAAAATGGGATTTACAAAAATCTGTGTCATTGCAACGAATCATTATAGCCAGAAAAGTTTGAAAAGATGTGGATTCAGTTTTGTGAATGAGATTCAATATGCAGATTATGTGGATCCGATAACAGAAAAACAAATATTTAAGCGTATCCCGTTTCCACATACATTTGCGGGACTTGCAATAAAAGAACTCACGGCATCAAAACAGTAAACAGGAATTAGTGTAATTTTATTTCACACATATAGTGTACAAAACTCAGACGCTGTAAATTGTCAACAGTCAAAACTAACATGAAGTGCCTGTTAATAATTAAGGTTTATTGCAATAAGGTAATCGTGAATCCCAGATCAATCTCCCTAGTCGCAGTCATCAATTATTAGTATGTTTTTATATCCATAACACAGCGGAACGAGTCAAGTAGTTTTCACACATCACGTTTTATCATTGCTAAACTGACGGTGATTGATGTCTATCGATATTTTGTATGCATTGATGAGCGGATACGCATGCCTCACTAAAGTTAACGTCTCTCACAATTAATAAATATTATACTCAGAATATCAGTCTCATAGCACAATGGCCAAAAGCGAATATGTCACAGCCGTAATCAAATTACCAAGTGTATTTGAATTCGAATACGCTGATATTCGATTGTCTAAGACTCTAAATTGCCCATGCTTTTGTTTATTTCGACACTATTGTTGTTGTTTTATTAATTGTGTATTTTATAAGTTCATTTTTCACCATGTTGCTTTATAGCTGTATTATATGCTGTAATTCAGCAACGAGGTGTGGCTAACTGGATGGTTCGTTGAATCTTCCGCGACCCCACATCTATTTCTAGGAGTAGATGTTTTCCGTTTTATTATATATTTTTTGCTTTATATCGATTTTTGCATGACCGAAATAAATATCTGAATCTAAGCAAGGCCACCAGGGCAACGACCCACGGACAGTTGGTAAAAAACGATTCATCTTAGCAATTTCGCTAAAATGAGAGAGGTCTCGAATGCTCTTCTTCAAATAGGATCTACGTGCAAGTTCATACAAATGCAAAACACAATGTGCAAATTGCACTTGGGTGAATTTTAACATGCGCGGTTTAATTTGAATATCTGCCACTAGTTCAGCGAGATGTATCAACAGGATGTACATGGGAAAGTGGCTTAGAATAGAGTCTAACGTATTGCAAACCATAAAAAATGATTTTATACCCCATCGTTATGAACACATAAAATATACACAGTGACGAAATCGTTGCGGTGTACAATTAATCAATACGCTAATGGTTTGTCAATTGCGTGAATATCATCTGTCAGGAAGGCATAACTATCTAAGCCTCATTTGTCAGACTGGCATAGGATACAAGCCCCACATATAGACTGGTATAAATAAAGAGGGCTCGTCATGTGAAAATTATCTTGTTCGAGGTAAAAAAAAATGGCAATGTGGTAGGTGCTCAGTGACTTTTTAGTGAGATATCGATACTTTTAGAGTAAATTTTGTAGTATTCCTGCACTAATCGGCGTTTCGTTCGAGTCCTAAAGATTTACTGCATTGGAGTACTGGACGCTGGGAGTGAATTGAAGCCGAATTTTCACGCAATTCATAAATTCGAGCGCGGATCACCAAACTTTTCTGATCGCGGGCCAGGTATGACTCAAACTGTGTTGAAACGGGCCGGACAAATATTTTTGTCAATGCAATACACTAAATTTACAAAAGTTGGGAAATTCATTCAATTTATTCAACAATATAAATTCTACATTTCTGAAGATTTGAATATCAAATTCTATATCGCAGAATAAAGATTGAGAACATCATAGCAAAACAAATATACCAAAGTTCTAGACAACTATCCGGAGGTTAGCTGTTAGCAAAACATTGCTGTCATGCATAGCCACCTGAAAGCAGCACAAAAGGTAATGTGACTTGTGAAATTGGAGCAGTACACGAAAGATTTCAGTACTATTAGCGCAAAACGCACGTTCGGCGTTCATCTCAGCACAAGAAACATACACAGTAACAGTTTCGCCATCCTTCGCAGAAAAGTTTGCGTACGGGGGGATAGAGAATTTTAGCCCAATAAATCACATCTCTTCCTAAAATAATAATTTTGAATTACTGCAATTACACTACATTTCCTAAGGAGGCAAAATGACAATTGACTTATTAGATTCATACCTAAATTTCCGAAACACAACTAAAAACTTACGCATTGCATTCAAAATCGCTAAAACGAAGTATTGTTTACAACTACGACTGAAAATATTTCTGAGTGAATGCGTTGTTACGTCACTATTTGCATCTTGCTGATTGGCCAATGTTACGAAATAAAAAAGGAAGTCGATTCTCGGGGTAACATCCATGGAAATTTCGGACAAAACCTTGTTCATGTTATTGCGGTCCAGATGAAAGGACTCCGCAGGCTGTATCTGTATCTGTAGTTTTGATTCTCATTTTTGCGAATTTATGAATTTGTCATCCCTGTTACCGTTTTCTGCGATGAAACCCCGAAAATGTGTGCAATTTATTTACGTAAAATGAAAATTGATTGAATATACTTTGCATCGACTGCTTCATATATCAAAATAATCCAGAAAAAGTGCGAGCCCCGAATGCCATTTAAGAATGGATAAGATGGTACTCGTGCGCACAATTGACTGTTTCAACTTCAGTGACTATGGTATAGTTTCACGGCCTAAACAAAAACGCCAAGCTGCCAAAAACTATCAGCGATTTTAAAAAGACCGGTCCTGTGAACATCGCACACGTTACTAGCGACTTTTTCGGTCTTCCCAGAAATTTAAAAGTTGCGGAGGGGTGGAGGGCGTCGGTCGACCGCGTTATAATCACTAGTTCAATGTATGTAAAAAGATCACGATTACGACAGGGAATCACTATCCTATACTGTTTTACAGCTGAAGTCGTGAAATGTTTAGAAATAAGATATTATATCGCGCTCTTGACCAAAAATACTTCAATGATGTACTGAAAATAATCAAATCAGATTATATTACAAGAGAGCCGCAATGTGTGGCTTTGAAAGTAACCGGAGATACGGTTACTAAGATGGCAAATGTGTGCTTAAATGAAA
Source organism: Styela clava (assembly GCF_964204865.1). Classification (NCBI taxonomy): domain Eukaryota; kingdom Metazoa; phylum Chordata; class Ascidiacea; order Stolidobranchia; family Styelidae; genus Styela; species Styela clava. The sequence goes on along the minus strand of NC_135259.1, from coordinate 8,601,888 downwards.
TATTGTCTGAAAAGATGAGCATAGGCGCGTTTGATAACAAAACGAATAAACTCATTGGAGTAATCATTGCTGGACGCCACAAGGATGCAACTGAATTTGGTTTAGACAAACACCTGCTATTGCCACACCGTCAAAACAGAGCACTTACAAAAACTCTTCTCAAAGGATTGTTAAACACGAAAAATTATGTGCGATTTTATATCGCCTGCATCATGGAGAAATATTTGCGACAAAGTATTCCTAGCGAAATGATGGAACAGGCGCAAGAAATTGCAGTGAAAATGGGATTCACAACCGCCTGTACTATTGCCACCAATTATTTTAGCCAGAATATGATAAAAAGATTGGGATTTACCCTTGTGAAGGAGATTCAATATGCAGATTATGTGGATCCGATAACAGGAAAACAAATATTCAAGTGTATCCCGTTTCCACATACATTTGTGGGACTTGCAATAAAAGAACTCACAGCATCAAAACAGTAAACAGGAATTAGTGTAATTTTAATTAATTCTTTTCTTATTTGTTCAATGATTTTCCAGTATCATTATATCCAATACACCATTTACTTTAAGTAAATATTTGCAGTATATGGTATCGTATGCAATATATTATAAAGTAGCTGGTATTCCAATTGGCAGTATATCATTCATATCAGAATCGTGGATAACAGAGTTCTGCTTTTGTAATTTACCTTGATCGCAGTTATCAAAACAAAACTATCTTGTGAAACATGTAGAATTCATTGTATTTGTAAGATTCATATACATTGCTATTTGTTTTCATTTTACCTGAAGATACCACTCTTTTGATTGCGCCAGAAAATTGCATCTAAAGCATACAAAATTGAAAACGTGCCCGTCTAGTTTTGTTCCCCGTAGGCAGTAGCTGGCGATCTCTAAAGATAAGGACTGGAGGCGCTATAAACCCGTTAAGCGAATACATACAGTATTGAGGACAAATAGGAAGCGTTGTTGCCATATTTTAGCAAATTTAAAAATTAATTGTTGCAATAATTCAAAGCAGCTCGCGTATCACCTGAAAAGCTCCCGCGTACCACAGGTTGAGGGTGACCGTACATTTGAACCCATGTGTATATCCGGGGGTTCAATCTATATGCAGGTGCTAAAACCCATGGGTTAGGGTTAGTATGGGTTCAAATATCCGTAAAACGAAAAAAATTCCATAGGTGCAATAGTACGCAGGTGCAATTGTCATGGGTTCAAATGTCATGGAACCCAGATTGAGAACCACTGGCATAGTGGAAAACTATTTTTGCTATTCTGTTTATTAGGATATAGAATATAGATGAATGAGTCTCAATCTACGGTTAAAATCGGTTGGAATACAGAAAGAAAAGTTAAAAAAACATTGGGAGAAAATTAATATAAAAAGAATTGATCAATTAATTATTTATCACCTTATCATTGAGTGGTCGATTGAACCAAAGTTGTAATAATTTTCTTCCTGGTCGAGATCTTGTTCTGTCCATGATTCCAAATAAACTAAGACCTTCTTTAGATCCTGAGCCCATTTTAAAAACAGCCGGGTGATCATCTTTCTTAAATATTTGTAGAGCGCTGAAAATAATCCACTTGTGAAATTATTTAATTCATTTAAATTCTAGAAATGAATATTCTAAAATATTTCCAGTGTCCATTCATATTATAAATTTGTCCATATCATAACAAATATTATTTTCATGAAGTTTATCGAAACAAAAAAATATTATCATTTACTACTTATTTTTATAGTAGCACCGTAAATTGTCCCTAAATTAAAAAGAATTAATCAAAATCATAGTTCATAAATTCTTGAAATAAATATTTGAATATGACTGATTTTAAATTGTCCTTAGCTCAAATTGTCAATCACTTTTCAGATAAGGGATAAATAAGCGCATGCAGTTAAAATGTCACAGAAATTAGAAAAATATTCCAAGCTAGAAATGACAATAAAAATATAGGACTGAGAGCAGTACATTAGATTAAACTTGCTGTACAGAAATATTGTGCTATATGAATGAAAATGCTGAGATTGAAATAATTTGCTGTGTAGAGTTTGATAAATATTTCTAGGCATTTTCTGATGCTGTTTGGTGAAGCTCAATCTAGAATTAGAAGGTTGCAAACCAATTTTCATTTTGATATATTAGCTTTGAATTAGGCCAAGTCGATTCCCACCTATAAGTCGATCTGTCGATAAACAATACATCCTTCATAGTAAATGTCTTGAAGTCGAGTATTGGCGTTTTTACATCATCTTTTTCTAAACCAACACCAATGCGATTCTTCTCAAGATACCTTTATTAAAAAGTAAAAATGAACATTTTTAAAAAATTTAGCACAGTGGAGCAAAATCCCAATGAAACATTCCAGAGGGTCGAGTAATCCCTGTGCCATAATTTAATTGTCTTGTATTGTCTTGTATTCTTCAAAAATTCAGATAACACAGCCCCTCGAATGACTATTTATCACTAGAATTTCCCTTCACTGTGTAAACAAATGACATCACTACAAGATAGTGTCAGGTTATAGTAGCCTAATATAAGGTTCAAAAGGAAAATAAATCATAAAAAATAATTTAACCCACCTAATCAATCCACCAGTTGCCCTTATTGCAGAAATACAGTCGAATGGAATTTTTGAAGTCATATGCAGTGTTCTTTCTGTATCTGTGTAATGTTCAGGTATTCCGGGCAAATTAGTTGAAATGATTCGATGCTTACCTTCTTCATAGGCTGTAAATATAGTACAATAAGGCTTATTATGGTGTGTTGACCAGAAGATTCATAATCCAAAAAGGATCAAAAAAGTTTGTTCTAAAATAACCGGACTGAAAAGTTGTGCTTCAATGTCAACACCAAATATAAATAACTGACATGAGAAAAAAAAATCATGGTCTCGATAGTCTATAAATTTAAAAGAGAAAATAACAATGCTTAGCAAATTTAGATTAACAAGTTACTTAATGAAGCTTTTTCCATAGCAGTTGTGAATCGAATTCTCTATTCGAATAATATAGTTGACCTCAAAAACTTTTAGAACTATCAGTAGAGGTTGCGCGTGACTAACTCCCAACCCTTCAATGCCTTTGAGCTAGTAGATTCGTACGCATAAAATGCAAGGATGCCGTAGCAGGAATAAAAATACAATGCTATGCAATTTGAGAGTTCTGCTGCACACTAACACAAATTTATTTCTGTGGTCAGGCGAAACGTTACAGAAATAAATTTGTGTTAGTGTGCAGCAGGACTCTTAAATTGTATAGTAAAACTTTTAGATCTAACACAAAAATGTTTTTCAACGCGATTGGCACTAAGGGTACAACTCGTACGAGAGTGATTTATGATCAAGTTGTGCACTCACAAAAAGCAAGGCCTGGTAGAATCTCCAATGAAGCCTGAATTACATTTTCTGAACTTGAATCACTTGAATTCAATACTCTCTGCAATCTTTCAGTTTGGGGTGAAGCAACTGCAAATCAATATCAAATCCACTTCTATTAAATTTAACTAAAAATCATATTTGGTGTAGACCTATCTGAAACACTCAGAATCAGAATGGTTATGTTTTTTTGTACATTCCATCACAGATGTGCTGTACGCATTGGCATGTGAGCAGAAACTCAATTTTTAATTTATAAAGAATATTGAATAGGACTGAAATCCAATGTACAGTACATAGTACTTTTTTCTATTTTCCCAGCCCTATGTAAATGCTCGTGTGTTAATATGAACCAATTTTATTATTGAGAAATGACATTTAAGTCATTACTTCATTTGAAAAAAGAGGTAATCAGAATACCTATCTATGCCTATATATACATATCCAAAAATTGGTTATATACAACATAAATATTTAATCAATCATTTCGAATCGGAGCATAACATTTGATTTATTTTCAAATAATCTTCTGTAAGACATAGTACGGTAGTTCGAAATCAACATACGAGTACCGTTACAGCCTCATACCTGATGAGTTCAATACTCCTTCCACCTCATCATCTGCTGTTCCAGTTAATTTTTTTAACAAATTAATGAATCTTTCATCTTGCTTGGCACTGGTCACTATCGTAGAAGGATGAAGTTCATCCACCACTGAAAATTAAATATCTCCTCAAACATGGTTAACAATGACAATATTATATAAAGCGACAAGGACAAAACCTCATATAATAAATATTTACAGATTTAAACCAATGCTACCACTTCGAGATTCATCTTCAAATTGGGGATGTGCAAACAATTCAGTTGAATTGTATTCAACAATGTTTAGTGCTTTTTTAAAAGATATTGAGATGAACATCATCAAAGTTATGCAAAATGAAATGCAGGAGAGATTTATGAAATACCAAACTTTTTCAATTTTATATCCCATGATAAATCTTTTAATTTTGTGCATACGGTTCCTACTGTATAAAAAATATATGAATCATCTTTCTATACCTTATAATATATACCCATATATATTTTTCCAAGCTTTCAAAAGCAAATTGTGAATTGTGAACAGTTCGAAAAACTCACATCTCCTTGGTAATGTAAAAGAATCAGTTTCTAGTGTATCCAGCAGTATATGAACTATTGCAGAATCCGAATCATAATATGCTGCTCCAAGTCGACCCCCATACCACAAGATTGTCATAATAATCTTAAAACATGAAAAAAAGGAAGATTAAAAATGTAAGAGGTTATGTGTTGGGTCTGATGAATAGTGCTACAAGCTTTTGTCTACCATCTATGTTAAAATCATTATTGAGAGTGCATATATCGTTTTGGTGGTAACAGATTGACAACGAAGAGTCGTATTTGCAAGCCATATTACAGTATTACCTTTGTGCAGCATTGTTAATACTTCAATGGACAGGCTAAATTTTTAAGCAAATCTTCCCAACAAAACAAAAAACTTATTGTGAATAGGTTAACGACTCTTACAACGAGAATATCGGTCAGAGACCAAAGACTTATCGATCGAAAGACAGGGGATCCCCCCAAACAGCGCTCTTACTCCATAGTGACACCTTGTGTCCCATCACTAATAATTAATATCTCGCTAATTATACGACATAATTCATCCAAAATCAATAGGCTTCTGGTACGACATATGATGAATGCACATGCAAAATCTGGAGCAGATTCAATCTCGCTTTCGTTAGATATCGCGTGCATCTAACAGACAGACAGACAGACAGACAAATACCTATCAACATACTTACCGATTAAAATCGATAGGTAACAAATATATTTATTTCAAAAACGCAATATAAAACATCTTGACTGCAAAACCAATCTGATAATCTGAAGACCATATGTCTGTATGTAAGCAGAAGGGAAAATAAGAGAGAACTAAACCTCTGGCTGGTCTTCATCAGTTGGTGAATTTTCTCCAGTGGCATGATGAGTAACATGAGACACAATGTCAGATTCCTGAATATCTGATGATGACAATGATGATGGTCGATTTGTTGATGGTGAAACTAGAAAAACAAACTATGTCAGAATGTGCCAGCGGTATTATAGGACCGCAATTACAGTAAAATTATCTAACAATTAAAAAAAATGAAATGCAAGTGAGATTTCCAAAATACAAAACTTTTTCAATTTGATATCCCAAGACTAAATCTACTAATTTTGCGCATAGCCTATGGTTTCAAATTATATCAGTATATTGAGAAGATGCAAAGTCATCTATCTTTACCTTATGTAGGCTATGTTTTATCCAAGTTATTAAAAGCAAGATGTCAATATGACATTACTAATCCTTGCCCCAGTATGGTAACCTGTTAATATGTTTATTTGTTTTTGTTCTGCTAAGATTTAGATATCGGATTTTTATAACTATATAACATATATATCAGTATATATATATATATATATATATATATTTCTGCTGTCAGAACAGGTTAAACATTTCAGCATTTAGATGAGATAATAAATCAGACACAGCTGGACAACTAGTCCATGTCTGCATGTAGACTTTGTACCTGAAGAGGTGGCTTCAATACTCTGATAATTTTGTGTTCCATGTGAAGCATTGTTTATAGATCGAGAAAGAACATTTTGAAAAGGACTCGACAAATGACGATGACATAAAGAAACATTGCTCGAGGGATCTGACAAATATCCCGTGTCCATATCGAAGTACAGAAGTACCGGTACCGCTGTACTGAAGTAATGATAAAGCTGTACTGCTGGATAAGAAAAAAATATGGTAACGGCTTGGTGAACCAGACTAATGGACTATCTGACTATGCAGATGCATGCTGTCGTCTGCAACTACCGGCATTTCCTGATTAAAATGACTAACGTGTTATTATACTCATCTGAAGTATCGAAAATAACGAACGAAAGATGTAAACATAGGACGACGGAAGTTTCAAATAATGCATTTTCGTCGTGACGTCAATGTTACGTTACGACGACGATCGAGCGTCTTATCTTCACGCAACGACGTGATTACGTCATCCGCATCGGGAGCCTCTTTCTCTCTGTGCGTCGCGGTTACGCAGTGAAGAAAATGACTGTCCGAAGTTAGGGCAGTGAAGGATAACGGTCAGATGGCAAGAAATATCGATTATTTCAATAGTAAAAATAGTCCAATTGAACCGAAATTTGCAGGGAATGTAAATTACCGCACGAATGTTTTACCGAGCAATTTTGGCACCGTTTGGACAATAAATGGCCGAGTTATTGACGAAAATATAATAATTTTGTCCGAAGTTAGGCGCTTTTACGGTATCACACCTCGGTGGAATTCTGCAGTAGCATCAATACTGCAATAACCAGACAACTGAATAATGCTAGAATGAGTTGTTAATTCCATTTACTTGGACGTCTTAAACAAGAGCCGCTGAATTGCGTTTCGTTGACCATTTAATTTTCACTTTGACGGATGGCGATGTGTGTCACAAGAACATCAAGTTGCCATTTCGTCTCTGACTGGGCAATACACATATTTCACCTAGGTCTGTAGGTTGCTCCACATAAAGTTAATATTTATCGTATTTGCTACATACAGAGATGCAGGTACTTGTTGTACCACGGAGAATTATATACGGTAGTTGTACTATGAGTACTGTACATAATACCGATATAATATACTTTATATTTCTTGGTTATTTAGCAGCGGTGTTTCGCAAATACGATGTTTCTATAAGGCCCCAACCAAATAGTTTGGGAAAAACACCACGCCACATTTTAAAATGAAAAATTAGTAATTATCCAGTTAGGGTTAAGCATCTGATAATTTCCAGCGCAATCTACATCTCCAGCGCAATCTGCATCTCCAGCGCTAACTCACAACTAGATAATTACCGCATATTTTTGGGAAGACTGTTGTGGGAGTTTTTTGGCGGAAGCTTTCCACAAAAGATTCCGCAAATACAATACAAATATTTGCCCATAATTTGCAAGTTTGTATACTTTTACTCCCTTGTATCTAAAACAATTTTGAGATGAACGGGGTAAATAGGATAACATTTACATATTTATCCCGGGGAGATGAAATTCGATAAAGCGAATATATTTACCGGTATGTGGAGTTTGAGCTCGTGTTGTGTGTGTGGACCATGGGGATGAAACTAGTCTAGAAAGCCAAGCCCACATTAATAAAACAAACAAAGTTATTCGCGTTACGAGTTTCTGCAGCTTCACGCTCCATTGCGGTCACTTGATTTGCTCGGAGATTGGTGAAGACGGTGGTATGTGCACAAAATATCTCGCTGTATATTCTTAGCTCAGCAGCCTATGGTATTTCATTAAGTTGGTTAAGTACTTTAATGCAGTGGCGTAACAACGCAATGTGGCGCCCCTGGATCTTTGCGCGAAATGCCGCCCCCTCAACACCGTCGTAAAAGCTGAATAAAATTTCACACAACAGAAGAATTAAAGCAGTGAATAGTGAATTTTATCGAAAGTTGCAAATTCAATGTCTAGTTTTCATTGAAGCAAATTCAGAAATTATATCGTCAAAAGATAATGTCTCGACTAAATCACTTTCAATGGACAGTATTGCTGGCACAGGCAGCCTGCTTTCTCCCATAGTCGATCTCAAGTAAAACTCTATCAACTTAGGTTTTGACTTCGTTATTCGCAGCTTGTGAAAGAAACGGCAACAGTGAGGTAAAGCTTGAGACTCATGAAAAATAGGGTGTTAATTCACATAAATGATGTTTGCAAACCACTGCATTACGTCCAGCGCTGTAGCGCCATTTTTAAATGTAAAATCACTTGATTGTACTAGTGCAGTGGTTCTCTACAGGGGCCACGAAGCAGTTCGAGGGGGGCCACGACACAAGACTAATAATTTATTATATAGCGACTTCGTTTGCATACTTTCCACGGCAGTTTCATTACCTGAATAGGATTATTTGCGATCACATGGTCAGGGTGTATTCACTTTCTTGTGCGTGAATTGTTTGATCATAATGGAATTTGAAATCTACCAATGAAAATAGTTCGCCGGTAGGCCGTCTGGTCTAACCCAGTGGTTCCCAAACTTTTTTGATCATCGCCCCTCTACAGTAGTTTATATAACTTCATCGCCCCCCTGCACTACAAAAAAATGTATAAAGTCAGAAACGAATATATTACAAACCAAAAAAGAAGACAATTCATAGTTTATAGTGTATTTTAATGAGATGGATGAGCTTGGTGTTCTTCAGGGAGTTTTTTATTATATCTAAAATTACCCCGTTTACTGATAAAAAGGCGATTTCGTTGTTTTGATAGCAATAGTAGCACGGCTGAAAACCCCTTTTTCACCATATAATAGGTCGGAAATGAAAGAATTCGGGGTTCTACCTCCTCAAAAACCGCCGTGTACTCTTGTCTTATAGCATTTTACTCCCTAAATTCACCCCATTTCACATTAAAATAATGAAAACAATGTTAATTTTCCATAACTTATAATATTGGTTTTCGTACATCTAATCTATATTTACGATCTAATTCATTCCTACAGCCTGATGACCTGCACCAAAATATTTCGGTAAAATTCATTCCCGATTCCTCATCCTACCACGATCTCCAGTCCACAGAATTAATCAGCGATTTGTTTTTGAATTTATGGACTCGGATGTGGAAGAAGTCGTGACCGACTACAGGCTACGGCCCAGTTGTCGGCAAATTTTATGTCGCTCGCGGGACAAAATTTAGGGTTGCTAGTTTTTTGCGTGTCGCTTGTATTTTTTTAAAGTTAAAAACGAAACAGTGCGCAAAAACTGCGACAATTCGGGAATTCAACTCAGTCGTCTTATTAAAAAATTATTACAATGACATTTAGGGTGACACGGTCTTGTTGCTGCATCACGCTTGACAGCTTTACGACGCCAAGATTGGAACATTTTCGAAAAAGGCATCCTAGTTCTAATCCTAGTTCTTTGCTTGTTCTTTGTAATGTTCATTTTCGGAAATATTTGTTCGCACAAGATACATTCTTAGAAAAATTAAGCATTGATGAATCTCTCGAATAGAATATGGATTTTATTTCCTTTTTGCATTGCAATATATTCGAATATTTACTGCGCAATTGAACCCCTGCCATCAGCCAGGGATGGCCATTACCGAATAATTCACTATTTCGAATACATTCGAAAATATTTTTTTCGAATGAGAAATTTCGAATACTTCGAAAATAAATTCAAGCTTATCTTATTGTATGGCGTAATTAGCATAGAATAATCAATGGGATAACCGTTACCTACAAGCTGGCTACCAGAAAATTTATATTCGCCAATTGCCGTGATATTTTATAGTAGTATGCCCTTTTTATTTTCGTAAGTACGAGAGTGCGAATGAACAGATTGTTGAATGGTATGAATTAGAATGATAGTTTGAAAGAAATACCCCATTTTACAGGTACCAACTCGCGAAACACTTTTAAACTAAGCACCGAAAATTTTGAAATGGTAAAGTATTGAAAGAATTTTCCGCGGTAAAAGGTCGGGGAAAGGTCCATTCAGTGAATCGTCCCAGGCCAGATTATTTTACTCCGGCCGTATTTTGCCGAGCGATACGCAAACTACCGTACCTTACTGCGAGTCCGGCAATCCCTTCGCGTGTGATAATCGCCCACGTGATTCAAGCCTGCGAATGCACACAAAGTACAGAATTAAGTGCACGATGCTCCAAACAAAAAAAGGTTTCGTGAAATCGCCCCCCTATCGCCCCCTTCGACTTTTTCGCCCCCCTCTGTATCGTTTTCGCCCACCGGGGGGCGATATCGCCCACTTTGGGAATCACTGGTCTAACCTACAAAATGGCAGTTCCACTCGAATTCGAGATAACCTTCGCTAGCGTAATATAGACGCAATTACGAAAATTGAACTACAGTACCGTTTTGGATGAACACATGAATAGCTGCGTTCCTGGGCCTTCAAGCACAGAAAGATGTACTAACAGTAACAACAACAGTTCCGTTGACTTTACCAAAGTAAATTGAGATGCAAGAGAATGTGATTAATGCTGGCATTGCTCGTATGCAATGAGCAATAAATCATTACGTCCATCTGAACTCCAAAATACCGCGACAAAAAGCACCTCCGGCGAAAGACGTTGGCATCGGTTTCTTTGCTGCCAAGCTAGTTAGATTTGACAGGAACGCACATTGACTAAGTTCGGGTTTCTGTCAGAGCTTTCTTACCACAAAAACAAAATTTATAAACCGTCTTGATGTTGACATTCGTCTAGCTATAAAAAAGACTGCGCCCAATACGAGAAACCTCGTCAGATAGTCCTAAGCGTAAGATTCCTTTTGATTGTATACTGGAGAGCGTTTACTTTCTTGTCTGTGGTTTGCTTTTGCATTTCATAATAGGTCGTAAACACATGATACAATCCAACACGTTTCGTTTTTTGGAATGGCGAACACGGAGACCGCGAGTGCAAAAAGGCGCTGGAAGGGGGCCACGAGCCATAAAACACCTGGTTTAGACGTATATCTTGTGTAATTTTTTGGCTTCATTGGTAAATTAGGTCGTTTAATGTGATTGCCTTGGTTCATTTAAAACGTTTTTCCGCTTCGTTTGAAACGTTTTGCCACATTTTTCCGCCCTCCAGCAGCGTGCCGCCCCTGGATTTATCCACAAGATTCAATGGGTAGTTACGCCTATCTTATGCTGATACAGTGATAGTACGCGTCTTTTTGGGAGTGCAACCTGGTCGTCGAGAGTATTGGTATTGGCCATCCGTACACCCTATGTGGGCAGAGTACGCACTCCATAATTAGGATTTAATCAAGGCTCTGCGCCGACAGTATGAGGCCCGCGATCCGTACACCCTATGTGGGCAGAGTACGCGCTCCATAATTAGGATTTAATCAAGGCTCTGCGCCAACAGTATGAGGCCCGCGAACACATTCTATGCGTCCCACAAAAGAAAAAAAATAGCGCAGAGCCGCAGACTAAACCTATGGCGAATATTTTATTTATTGGGGGACATTTTTGAATTTTTTAGCTATTCGATGGGTCGCGCTATTTATGGTTCGTGTTATTTTCAAACTTTGGCCATTATGGCAGCATTGACGAACCACAGATCTGGCATCTCACCGCGGAGTAACGGCGCAATCCCGGATGTATAGCTACAGGTCCCAAAATCCCAACTTGGACGACCATTGTATTTGAACGTATTTCTTCACCCACGACAATGGTGCGCGCTTTTAAATAATAGCTGTTGCTGAAATTAATGCTGACATTTGAAGCAGTAACCAAAAACAATGTACAATAAATTGTTATGTTATTTCGTTTGTGCCTCATACCTTCCCTAAAATAAAACGTCATTCATACAACATAACAATAGGCTGATTCGTACGGTAAACTCTCATTTTTTAACATATATATTTAAAGTAAATAAACTTTTGTTTTTTTCCGACTGCGTTCCTTTAATCTCGCAACTCTGTACCACCCTGACATTGCTAAATAAAACTAAGAATAATGCCCGTCAATAGATGAGAACTAAAACGGGTATTGTCAATTCGTATATATTGCTATCTGTCTGTAAACAGAGTCCGCATGTTTGATAGTCTTTAAAAAGGTTGTTGACTCGTTCGCATAGGAGGCCAGGCCTACAATACAATGGTCGACAGTTCATGGATTCCTTATTTTATCAAGAGGTATATCGTGGCTAACAGCGTTTGAATATTTTTGAGATCTAGATAAACAACTAATATGTTCACCACCTCTAATAAATTTTTCACCCCCTCTAGAAATTTCTGGAAAAAGATCACCAATACCGCGTGTGATTGGATTTTGTAGAAATCGTTTTCGTTAACATGGCGTGTCCTATGAGTCGTAAACACCTTTACGTCGGTGTTTATTCTCCCTATATCACACATATGTATTTTGCCTCGAATATGATAAGGTTTTCATTTTCAGTTCTCGCACAGAACGGCGACTCCAGTTAAAAAATGAGTTATTATATGATCATGGTCAACGAGATGCTGAAGATAAATGAACAAGTAAATCAGCAACCTAAATTTTCTAGATTGAAAAGCGGCATTATGAAACACTAAAAATAAAACGGAAGACACTTGTGTTATAAGGCCCGATGATTTGATAGATAGATAGATTAGATGAATTAAAAACTCTTTTGTAAAAATTGTAAATCGCAAAATTTGGTGTGTACACATTATAATCTGTTAGCATTATATTTTCTGGGTGATTAAGCATGTATGGACTTAGAGAACCTGATGACTCAATATTATTACTTATCGATCTTGATCGGTAAGTATGTTGATAGGTATTTGTCTGTCTGTTTGTCTGTGTGCTAGATGCACGCAATATCTCACGAAAGTGAGATTGGATCTGCTGCAGATTTACATGTATATTCATCATAGCTCGGATCAGAAGCCTATTGATTTTGGATGGACTATGTCGTGTAATTAGCGAGTTATTATTTAATTAGTGATGGGACACACGGTGTCACTATGGAGTACGACCACTGTTTTGGGTGATCCCTAACCTTCGATCGATAAGTCTTCGGTTTCCAACCGAATTCTAGTTTCCTGGTTTTCTCGAAATTACTGAAATCCAAACACAGTCAATCGTGCTTGCGATGTACCCTTCACTTTGGGAATTAATGTAAAGTAGCCTTTATTCAGTAAATTTTATATTGTAGCCTACCACAATGAATTTTACTCAGTTGGATTTATAGCAGACTTGGGGATTTTTCGAACGGTGACATCAAAATTTTTCTGTTTTTTTATTTATTTTTCCTTGAAATACCGTTTGCACCGCCGCGAAACTACGGCAAAACGTTGCATTGTCGCAGCTGCACACGCAGCCAGAATTATAATTTCAAAAATGTAAGTAAAAATTTTTATTTTGACTTTTACCACTTTTGCGTACATTTATCGCCACTTTATATCTCCACCAAAGTCATAGGATTTTACCCGGAATGTTTAGCCTCACCTAGTCTATAATAAATGTAAGAGTCCTGTGATGCAAAGACGCCACAACTAATCTGTTATGACGCCATAATATGGATTCCGAGGTCATGTATTGACATTTTCCTCATAAAATAAGGTCATTGTTACGGTTAATACGGTTCGGTTGATTTATGCTCAGCGTACTTTGTTTTTTAAGGTCGAAGTGATTTTTTCAAGGTTATACAAACTCATTTATTCGATCGCTTTTCAATTTCTGCAACGTGGTTTCATTGCAGCAGGGTCGTTCACGTAATGGCTTATCGGTTGCTTCTCACTGCGCCAACCACAGATCTACAGCTTGAGAAGGTGTGCATGAGCCTTTATCGATATTTGTGGCGTTTTGAAAGATTTATTGCAAATGAGAAGCGCTTGGCAAGTTTTGACATCCATTTTTCTTCAACCTATTCATTACAAAAAAATCAAATAGTACAGCCATTTTGAACAAAACAGGCAAAAAAACTTGATTCAAAACAAGTCTCTTTGAACAAATCCCTATATATATACAGATATTTATCAATTTGAAAATGCTTTTCCAAAATGTTCTGTCCTATCCTATCTTATCGAAAACAAAATTACAAAGTAGATAATTACGCAAATTTCCAATAGGGTCTTATTTTAAGGTAGGGGCTTTATATTAAAATCATTTTCATAAATCAGGTTAGGTCTTATTTTCAAGGTAGGTCTTATTTTCGGGGAAACACCACAGAAATATATAAATAGAGTGCGATTCTCTCTTGTTTCCGCGGCACCATTTGAAGGCTGTCTCGTTTTGACGATAGACTTCCAACTTTTACGATATGCGTAATGCATTTCTCATGGGATTTGCCAAAAATCAATCATTTGCGTCGATTTTTCTCGCATATTCTCCTGATCTTGATTCGTTTCTCATTATGTATCAAACGCTAGTATATCCCAGCCCACCATACGGTGCTAATTTTGGCAGTTTTATAAATTTGCAAAAGTCGTGGGTTAATAATATGGCCAAAGTATTAGTCAATCACGACCACAAAAAATTAGCCAAGATGGCTTATCGAAATCGCCTATTTTATCGCCTTAAGTATTTTGCGTAGCTATCTCAATATCATTGCATGGCCTGGTTCCGTAGCACCCGAGCTGTACATATTAATAGAACTATAGAGCGCTCCATACGTGCGTGTACCAATATGGAGGTAACTAATATTGTTCGCCAAGTTGTGTAAAGGGACAGAAACCCATGGACACACAGAATATATTTACTTGGCTAACACACACACAATCCCCGAACTCGTAATATAATTAGAATAAGGAAAGTCCGGTTGAGGTTATGGCCTAACCCCAATCTGGTCCACAAACTACGAGAGTACCAACTGAATTTCGCTTGGCCCTCTGCCGAAGACTTGGTGAAATCTTTCCCGTGGAGGTCATGCATTTTCATGATATGAGGCAAAAACAATTGTTTCCACTTATATCTATTGTATAATCGCCTGAACAACCAAATTTTTTCAAGAACGAGATCCACATCAGGCTACAAATTCCCAACTCGAGTATTGTTGTGTTTGACTACCCACAAAAGTCGCATATAGTTCCATATGTGGCGCACTGGGTAGTAAAGTAGACGAAAAACTGACTCACACCAGATGCAACACGAAGAAACTTTGGAAGCATAAACGCCAAGATGCCGGCGATCAAATTGTCCCGCGCTTCGACAGCGCAAAACGAGAGAGAAGATCGGTCCATTCATGGAACCAGTTCAGTGGGAATGGGAAACACGGTAGTTACGGTACCGCTCAAGCGCAACGAAGCAGCCGTGACCTAACTACAGTATATTCTCAGTACAACCATGGCCAATCCATACGTTTATTTAATTCCTGTTTAGCAAAGTCACTGACGACTTTATGAGTTAGTTTGCGTTCCTTTATCTGCTCATCGTTTTGCTCACTGTGCTATTGGTTAGGAGTAAAGTCTCAACTCTGTGATTGATACCAGCGCGAGTTCGTGATCAGTGGAAAGCATTGAGGTGTATATAACTAGAGAGCGCATAGGAGCAAAACACCTCAATGGTGGAAAGGCTCTCGCAGTCCGCTTGATGGCGTTTACACGAGAAGAAGTGATGAGCCATCCCGCCAGTCCACATACAGACCTCAGGACCCACAGTCCATTGGTAGAGAAACTGTTTGATTCCGCTGCATGGATTACAGGATTATGTGAAGTTAGGTTTGTAGGTAGCTTTGGCTGTCGTCTGTGCCGCTTCCATCCCTTTACTTCTGTACGGTAGTTACCGCTACTGCCGGCAATGGCCAACGTTGGTACGGTACCGGTAATGAACTGTTACCGGTATGATAATCTAGTTCGGTGGTTACCGTCTGACCATAGTGAAAAAACGCAGGCGGGTGTCTGGGTATATTTGCATGTGTCAATCCTAACCCTCACCTGACTACGTCATCCAAAAATTACGTCTCTACGTCGAAAAATTGTAATACTACTCCCACTAGAAGTATGTTAGGCACGAAACTACACAAGACACCACAAACTGTCCATTAAATATTATGGCTACCAAACATGCGAACTTGTCTTGAAATGCTAGAATATTTTAGTCTAGCAAAGTCTAATATTCATCTGGTTAAATAACGCCAAATAAAAATGGGGTCGTGCAAAGTTAAGCCTGTAACTGCTTAAATACTGAAAAAACTTCCTCTAAATGTCTGATTGTGGTTTTCTTGTTAGGCTTTATTGAAGCGGTTACAGAGTTACGACGTTTACTTCACCAGACCAAACAATACAATACCTATTTTTGGTATGAATTTATCATTTTTATTGAAGTTATTAATTCATTATTTATATTATAATTTAGCAATTAACTTCTTCCGATTATGATAAATATTTATTTATAGTCTGTTATTTTCATACAGTGTTATCATATTCAGGTGTTTTGCTCTAACTGGACTAAAATACTTAAACAGTCTGAGTCAATATCTGCACATCATCTAAACAAAAAAAATGGGCGATGAAAAGCGGGAAGTGAAAAGCGACTCTGATCATATCAACCTGAAAGTTGCAGGTCAAGATGGATCAATAATTCAATTTAAAATAAAAAAGGGCACAGCGTTAAAAAAATTAATGCAAGCTTATTGTGAAAGGCAGGGTCTTCAACTGACCGCAATTCGATTCAGATTTGATGGACAACCTGTATGTGAAAATGATACACCCAGCAAGCTGGAAATGGAGGATGATGATACTATTGATGTTTTTCAACAACAAACAGGAGGCCAATGAAGAGATCTAATATGTGTAACCTAGAATTAATGAATACTTCAATTGACTGATAAATACTCAAACCAAGGTCCTGAACTCATGCTGTTTATGAATAATTCCGATCAGAAATAGCCCATGTTATAACTTGTGTTTTGTGCTAATTAAAGCATTTCAAAACTGTACATTTAGATTGTGGGCTTGGCTTATTGATGCAAATGTCATAAGGTTTTTTTGACTTCTCGTAAATATCATTCAGAACCAGCCAACTTCCATATTCCGATCTTATTTTGAATGTCTGTTATGGTCATTCATTGAATAAATAAAAGGTTACCGGTATTTCAATGGTATTCTCAAATATAATTTCTTTATAAAAGCACCTAATATTTCATTTGGGATTTTAATAACATTTGTTCAAACTGAATTTTTCTAAAAGTGTCCATTTGTTATGAATGATGATTCTGTTCAGCTCAGAATATCAGCAATATTTTATGTTCCTTACATTTCATATCTTTTGGGTAAATTTTATGTCTTCATTCCAATTTGTTCAGCATTCTACTCTGGGGATTAGACAACTTTACCATAATACTTTCATGATAAATTTACATGTATTTAATCTTCTAATTTGGATATCCTATTGTTGCTATTTGTTGTTGTATTTCCAGAGTAATGTAGTATTTTGGTCTCATCCGGATGTGTGGTCCAATAATATAAATGAATCCATTTTTACTGTATAATAAATTTTAATGCTTACTAAATCGATTGAAATGATTAGTGGATCGTGAAGTGATGCATTATTAAGATACATTTAAAATCAGCATGTTTGTATAAAATTTCAGCGGACATTTTGTTGTTTTGTGATATCACAGATATACTGAATCTTAAAGAGTCTTTGTTGTCTGAATTCAATTTTGACAACTTATCTGGGCTGTTTAATCACAAGTCACTATTATTACAAGATTTAAACTATCGTAGGTGCAGTACCTGTAAATATGTCATGTATCAATCTAACTTTGATGGAAAGGTTAATTAATAAGCATGCACCTTCTGACTGAATCCCATACCTCAGTAGTTAATTTTTTCTCAGATTGCAAATTTACATTACTGCCAGGAATTCAATTGTTTGTTATACACTCTATAAGGCTATGGTGCATCTTTATTTCATCAGTTCAATTTTATCCTGAAAATTCATGAATTATTTTTATGAAAAACTCAACATACAAATAGGAGATTTCTTACCATGAAGTAAATTTGTTTGTTTTTTCAATATTTTCTTGCTAACTATTTCCTGTGTAGGGAGTATTTATTATTCTGGGAATACTAATATTATTGCTTTTGAGGTTAATCAAGACCTCCCAAATCATATTTTTGGAATTAATATCTGGGTGTTCAATTTTTAGCCACAAAATTATGTGTTCCTTCAATATTGCCCACCATAGTACCAAAGGCTTGTTTCAAAAACACATTTGTAAATATGTATTTGTCACATTTTGTCTGAAGAACTTTGTCATTTCACATTATTTGTTGAAAATTACTAGGCTCAAGTATGCCCTAATAGGCTAATAAATCTAGCTTTCGTGTGATTTATTAAGAGCACATGCTTGTTCTGTGTTAAAACAGCGATATTTGTTCTCTCAGACTTCTGAGTTTTTTACTACACGTATTGTAAAATTGTGTCGTTTTTGCATTAAACTTTAGAAAATAAATAAATGAGCTGAAATTGCCCTATATTAATGTGTTTGTTGTCATGGCTTACGGCATGCGACATGTATTGAGTCTTCCTTTCGATACTCTGCTTCGTAGTAAACTTATTTGTTGCGGATTTTCAACGATTGATGATTTTAAAGTCCATTTGGATGTTGATAAACTGAAACAAGCAGTGGGTATCACTGATGAAGAAGCAGCACACATCTTAAATGTGAGGAAGTGTTAATATAATGAGCTTCAATTTTTCATTTTTGGGCTACAGCATAACTCCAGTTGCGATTATCAATTAAAATTGCCCAGTCCGCTAAACATTTTTTTCTAAAGTACTCCTGCACCCCAAAGGACACGAATACTAGATTTTACTGCCTAAATAAGTATAGCACATACCTAATTCAGTGGTGAGGAATGTGCAAGCTTGTGAGCAAGCAAGACTTCATGAAAAATGTTTACTTTTTTGCTCTTTATAAGTAACTATAATGTGAAAATATAATCTGACGGATTCGAGTAGGCTTAATTTTAAACTCTGCGTGAGGTGTTGTTCTCTCGCACTAGTCTTCTTCTGGACAATGGATTGGCCAGGACTCACACCAGCGATCTCATGTATCACCATCTAATACACCTAGTAAATCATAGAATGGTTTTTCTGAATATGGAACAGCATTTTAAAATGGAATTTGTTCAACAAAGAGCACAATGTGTATTCAATAGGTTTTAGTCTGAAAGAAAATCTAAGATAAACAATGAAATGATTTTTTTTAAGAGTCTAAAATGAAGACATTTCCAGTCGACTTGTAAATCTCCGATTGTATATAAGATAGCTATTTTTTCAAATCAAAACTATTCTAGATTATTCCTAAAAGCAAGAATATGATAATATGCTCAATTTTGAATCGATTCTAATAATTGATTTGGATTAAAACTTTGAAAATATGTCATTATTTCTATACAGGTTATCAAACCTTATCTCGGCAATGAGTTGTTGAAGGCAAGCACTAATGTATGCGGAGTGTTTGAGGTACTATTTTGTATGATTGCTATTTTGGTTATCTTATTACATTATAAAGAGGGATATTGATTAGTCTGGTGTGAAGTAATTCTACACTCTTTTTCTGCAGCAATATTGTTATGTGTTAATATAGTAATTCTCAAAACAAAAACAATGAATAGTATATGGTTACCAATGTCAAATGACTAACCAATAGTTTATAATTTTAAACTAATAAGTTATAAAAATCAGCAAAATTCAGGAATTGAGAGATAATTTAGAATATAGTTAAAGTAGTCTTAAATTTTTATGTACTAAAAAATGTTATTTGTTTCTTATCCTTTTTAGGGGCAGTTGTCAAAAAAGGTTGTGATGAAATCTGTTGCCTGCATGCTGAAAGAGAATTTGAAAGAAATTCGACATATCGTCTCATTTTCATCAGAAGTTGATAAATTAATGGGTGGAGGATTTCCTTTAGGAAGGATAACAGAAATTGCAGGTTATCAAATTCTTTTCAGGTTTTCACATATTGTTGAACAAGCATTTGTGATGTTATAACTTATACATGACATCAATGATGAAATTTTATGTTGAGACTTGAAATGCAGCAGTATAGATATACATTTTTCCAGGTAAACAGATTGAAATTAATTTTATGACGTGCTAAAACTTTTACCATAGAAATTTAAATAGCATCAATAGCACAACCATATTTTGGTTCTAGTGTAGTTTTTCTAGTGGGCGTGGCCTGATAATTTTTGCATCCAAAAATTGGGTCACTACAACGTCACAGTGATGTAATAAGCTAAGGCCCACCATAATACACAAATGGTCGTCCAAAACGTGTATACAATTACCTGAAGTTAAGCAAGCTATTTCTCTTGTTTTATCGGCTTAACGATCCCGATATGAGAGAGATCGCTGTCGATAGTGAGGAGCGATCGTAGCTATACTTTGACAAGCTATATGACGTGGTTGTGACTTGTGACATAAGTTTTGGATGACACACCCAGTCAGGCAGGTGGGGATAGAAATAAAATGTGCAAAAATGGTTATGACAAGATCACTAGAAGTTATTGTGGTATAAACAAGACCCTATATTTTTTGTGATTTATCTAATTTTTACTCATAAACATATCTATCAATATTGATACCTGATCTTTTACAGGGGAAGCTGGTTTAGGGAAAACTCAATTTTGCTTCCAGCTCTGTGTAGATGTACAAATTCCTGCTTGTCTTGGTGGTGTTGATGGTGAAGCAGTCTACCTTGATGTGGAGGGAACATTTTTTCCGCAACGTGTCGCTCAAATAACGAATGCCACTGTTCAGCATTGTCATCAAATTGCCGGTGATTTTTTTGAGAATAAATGAATTATACCACCATAATAATATTCTCTTATGTGACATATAAATTTATTACCGTTTTTTCCAGCTAATAAGCCGACTTGGGGTTTGTCAGTTAAGCACAAATGCGCGCTATATTTTGATTGATACTGTTTTACACAACCTAAGTTACTCACAACCTAAGTTACTCACTAATGCGATCCCACTTAGTACATGTAATGGTCACATTACATTGTCGCCCTTTTTCTGTATTTTCTAGTTTGAAGCTGGCTGAGTCGCCCAATAAGTAGACACAAAAAATTGGGTCCATAAAATCGACTCATTAGCCGGAAAATATGGTGTTTATTAACATTGTTTGAGTATCATCTTATACTAAGACTTGTTCTGAGAAAATGCATAAAAACGAGTATTCTGTCGTGTACGACTCTCTTGTAAGTGCGTGTTGGGGTTATTATCGTCGTTGTTGGACACAAGCATTGAGGAATGAAATTTGTTCTTGTGTTTTTTGAGACTTTTACAAGGTTAAATATACATTGGTGTTGCAGATCTTTCAGGAAGTCCAGAATGTATTGAGTCAATGAAAGATTTTACAACAGACAAAGTCATGTCCAGAATATTTTTGTTTTCTTGTAGAAACTGTGTGCAACTACTTGCAGCTACGCATCAGATGAAAGAATTTTTGAAATCACACCAAAAGGTTTGATAATGATTACTGAATGATACCTAGTTTTGAGTCAGGATCTGTTATGAAATTCGAAAGTTTAATAACAAGTTCTCTTGTATATTGAGCTCACCAACAACGGTTCCCTCTTTATAGAAAAAATATGTATGTCACTGTGTAAGCTGCATTGACATAGATGCTTTAAATACATAATTTTCGATACGTCAAATATACGCATATCTCCCATTTGCTGCGGTTGTCTAGTGACTCAAGCAAAAACCAAAAACAGTCTCACCGATCATCACAACATCACGAAAACGGGTTGGTAACTTGGCACAAACCCGTACACACCCCCTTACTCCTGCCACTAGTCAGGATGTAACATTGTATTGGAAAGGGGCATGCATGAAATCCATTAATTGAAGTACAGTAGAAAGCTATAAACATGTTGTATGCTACCACCAATTTACAGGATTTTATTGTCTGCATATCACACAGCTCATCAGTTACTTGAGTCGCAAAGTCATTTGAGATTTTAAAAGCTGATCAACATAGCCTACATAATGAATCACACGAAAATTATTTTTTAGCATATTTGGTATCTTAAATTGATTAGTTACTTCAAGGAGAATAATATTGGCGATTGCTATTCTCTTTTAATAAAACTCATTATGTTGTTTTTGAGGTAATCATGGCATATTTTTATACTGTTTACTATAAATTTTCTAATTGATATCTGTAAAAACTTACAGAAAGTACTTCCCTGTTGAATGTGTTGCTCTATGTATTGATTTATGATGTTTCTTTTCATTTGAATCAGGTTAAGTTGCTTGTAGTGGACAGTGTTGCACAATGCGTGCGAGGTGAGGAAGATATGCGGTCAAGATCCAAATTTTTGATGACACTCGGAAGAATTTTCTTAGACATTGCAATGGAATTTGACATTGCAGTTGTTCTCACAAATCAGGTATTTATTCATATTGAACTCTCAGTCAAAAGATATCTATATCAGGATAGAGTGTATTGGTGGATTTTCTTTGAGTAAAGATTATGCATAATATTCTGTAATGGGTATGATGCATATGAAAATAATCTTCTGAAAAACCAGCTAAAATTTATAAAATTGTTATTTCAATGTCAACCCTCAAGGGTTTCTGCCGATTGTAACTGATAGGATAAATATATCGCTTGGTCAAATTTACTTTAAAAGTCAATTCTATTCATCGTCCTATTTTTGGTGTTTAAATTTTTTTGATGCGAATGGTTTTAATAATAAATTTTATTTCAGGTTTCGACAAAGATAAATGATAAACAAGGAACATCATATAATATACCTGCACTCGGGATAAGGTGGAGTCATCTTGCTTCTGTAAAACTGATGCTGAATAAGAGAAATCAGTCGAGGTTTGTCTAGTTTGTTATCCAAGTCTTTGTATTTAATAACCAGGTGGTGGTTATTTGAGTAGTTTTTGACGTTTCAAGCAATGTAAAAAATCTGAGTGGAATCGATTTCCCCTGAAATTATGATTTCATTGTAAAATTCTTGGCCCTGAACCTGTTGCATAAAAATTTGAATCTTATTCAATTCCTTCACGCTGTCAAAAAATGGCAAAGTTAGTATTAACAATTTAGCCCATTTTTGAAGATAACTGAATATCTGACATCCACCAGTTAAATCATACCCAACGAGGCAATAGAGTCAGATTAAAGACCTGTATACTGTAAAATACTGTTTATAGAATCCCTGAAACTGAATCATCTGGTACCACATTAAAACTCGGAACAATTGATTGTAGTTATGGTTACTACCATAAACTTATTACCTGAAATGTGTATTCAGTTCAAATACTAGTTCACCTTTTCAACGCTCTGGGATAAAAAATGAAAGGCGGTCCAGAAATATGTGTGCCAGTGCCAATGTGGAGGTAACTAATTTTGTTTGCCTAATTTTCATCAAGTTGTGTAAAGATTCCTGGTTTGAAACAAGCAACATCAAATATATTTTCTTCATTGGCAGATTTCTACATCAATATAAATCACCTGATATGAAGGATGGTGTTGCAGAGTATAGGGTTGTTTCTGAGGGCATCAGGGATATTGAAGATCTTGCAAGGTCGCAACTGGAAGAAGATAGTGCTACAAGTAGCTCAACATGGAAAGAATATTACAACAAACAGAATACAGAGTCCAGGTGTGCTGATAAATAGTTTTTGAAAAGTAATCTGAACTGCTATTCCCATTAAATTGACCGCTATTTTTGATATTTTTCGAATTTGCAGGTATTTTGGCACACCCGAAGTTTAAAATAAAAAGGATAACAGGGTGATTCACCTCCGGTCAAAAATAGCCGTATCCCCCCCCGCTCTGTCAACACTATTTCCTTGTTACTTTTATGTTTCTAGTTTTAAATTAATTTTCATATGAAATTTCAGAACACAAGAAGACTCCAGTATTCAATTTTACCCGATCACACAAGGTCTAGCAACTGAGATGATGACAGAGTGGGAATTGAATGATGAAAAGGATCAATTCTCAAATCAATCAGAGACAAGAAATACTGAAAATTGCGCACAGCCAATAACTTCCAATACTCAATTTCCAAAAGAAGATATCCCGAGCAAATGGATAGAACTTTCACAAAGACAGTTGTGTGACCATGCATATGAAATGACTGAAACTGAACATGCTGCTATTTTAGATGCTGACAACAATGTGGTAAGAGAAATGTGTTAGTGTAGAGATTTGTTTCTTTGTATTTAGATGTTTGCATTGCGGTTTGGAGGTTTTTTCACAATAAACTAAAATTAGTTGGCAAATGGGCTTGTATGCTATTATTAATTTTAATCTCACTTCTCTTGTATTGTTCTAGAATACTAATGAATGTTTTTCCAAAATTTCATGTTCTTTGTTTACACATGTTTCTTCACTTTATAGGTATTTTAAACAGGAATTTTATCACTCCATTATCTTGCATTCCTACACCTGTTTGTATGGATTATCTTATTTCATCTAAATCAATTTATTTAGAATTTTTATAGGAAAGATATAGCTGTGTTAGGAGTAGGTTCAAGGTTGTTAATAATATCTACATATTTTCCTCAGGTGGAAAAAGGAAAGCATGAAACATCACTAACAACAACAAATGGTAGGACTTTTGACAAATATGTCAATTTAGATAAAGAAAATAGGAATTCAGCAACACGAGAGACCAAGCAAACAATACAATCCAGTCGAAAACTCAGACAGAAAGTTGAATCAATCTTGCAACAAACTGTTGAAACCATGTTATCTTGTGAAGTTCCTGTGAAGGCACCACCGACCAAAAAACGTTGTCATTCTGGCGATGAATTTCCACAGTCTGACAAGAGTTACAAAAAGTCATGCACCATTGAACATTCAACAAATAAAACCGACAAGGAGCATTTAGTAAGCGACAGAACAGAAGATACATATGAGATAGATAAATCAACACCACCTTCACCCATCTTGAAGAATAAAACCAGGCGAAACAAAAAATTAGATTCACAAATGTGATTATTTTTATATTTTACAAATTCTGTATGATTTTTTGCTTTAATAAAGTTTATTTCTTTAAAGCCTTCCATGACATTATTTACAGATGAGCAGTAGCATAGGGTGATGTGATTGAGAATCTATTCAGTCATTTGATTTCGTCAGCCTGCCTTTCAGCATTAGGATAGATTTGGCGCATTTTAGATATGTGTGCAATATTAGATATGCTGCAACGGCTCTGGCATGACATTCTATGAAGTAAGGGAATTTTTCGCACATTACAAGTGCCACTAGCTTCCCTGCTAGTTGAGATTATTAAAATCAGCAATTATTCCCTAATTTAGATCACATTAAATTAATGACCAGATTAGCATTTTGAGGACTTACATTTACTGATGCTCAAAAACTAGTACAACTTGAATAAGATGCCCCATATTGAAGTTGATATGCATATTTGTGTTCGCTGGGTGAATCCAAACCTTAATCATGGATCTTCTTCTCGACGAGCCATCAGGCGTAACGGTACTATTGGTCACAACTTTGCTTCTAAGTCCTAGTTGTTTAGGATTCAGAACATGCTGACGAACTGGTAGAAAGTAAACCAGATGCGTATAGTAGTAACTGGGTTTGATAGAAAGTGCAGTGGAGCAGTAATTGTTCTAGTTTATCACTGCGAGCATTGAATGCTTAGCGAATGGCAGATGAAATGTGGGTGAGTTCGTACAGTATGGCGCTTTCGTAGTATGTGCAACAATATGGCGGACACCTGAACATAGTATGTGTACCAGTAGGCCATAATTTTATCCCAATTTCAGTTCTATTACGAGTTCGGGGACTGGCAAAGTGACTCCTGTACTATTCGTACCTGAAATTATGGCCTAACCCTAACCTGATACACATAATACATTCTGGTGTTCGCCATCTTATTGCACATACTACACGAGTACCTAAAGTATTTATAATTGGTTGCAGTTTTAAATGATAGCATCTATTATTAATCTTTACCAATTTTAGTTGCCGAGGGTCGTGAAAAATTTGGCTTTGCCAAGTGGGCCATGATAAAAAAAGATTGAGGAACACTTCATTCAACTTTAATTAAAGCATGTTGGAGCTAATTATTCTCTCCCTAGTCCCAGCACTGCCTTCAAGCTATCCAACAATTTACATCAACTCTTAAGTTTGTATTGGTATGATCTGAGAACACAGGAAGTCAAATAACTAAACAATGATGGTTTGCAATATAACAGATTGCTATGAAGCAATGTTTGACGTAAAACGTTCATTCATCTTGTTGTTTCACTTCTTTTCTTCTTATCATATTTTCAAGTTTTTCAAACTGTTGATCTGATACATCATCAAGTTCATCTCGAACTTCTTCGACACCTTTGACCTCAGGAATATAAAATTTCATCATGTTCTCAATCCCATTCTTTAGAGTTACAGTTGAACTCGGACAATTACTGCAAGAACCCTAGAAAGAAAGAAAAAATTGACCTGAAAACCTGGTTTCCCTCAGTAATATTAAGATCCCAATTAACACAAGACTAAGGCTTTCAATATGCGGCACTCCCGTAGTGTGTGTACCAGGTTAGGCCATAGGCCATTTTATTCCGATTTTCCCTATTTTAGTTCTATTACAAGTTCGGGGACTGTCTGTGTTAGCCAAGTGAATATATATAGGTTTCAGTCCCTGAACACAACTTGATGTACAGTAGGCGACTAAAATTAGTTACCTCCACCCACTTCTTGGGTGCCCAATATTCTATTAATGAAGAATTTCAAACACCATAAAAAACAGATCATTCAAGATAAATGAAAACTCAGTATATATAAACATTTCACACAGTATATGACCAATGTAAAAACATTAAACATTTTGGATTACCTATAGTTGCAACGGGTTGCATTACATTATGCCCAATTGAATTTTACAAAAATAACTTGTAAAAATGAACGACTATTTACCTGCATTTTTAATTGAACAATTCCTGTGTCGTGATTAAATCCTTTATATATAATATCACCACCATCTTCCATTACTGTTGGTCGAATACGAGTATCTAATAACTCTTTCACCATAGCTACAATATCATCATCATCTTCTTGTATAACAGTGTCAGGTGAGGGCCCATCATCTGCAATAACATACAGATAGATAATTGAGGTATTTATGTTTACCAGTCATATTCAAAACATTCCAGTGCAGTGGTTCTCAAACGTTGGGACGTAGACAATTTTTTGAAGGGGTGTGGAGCTGAATAAAAATATTTGTTAGATTTGATCTTGCCCGCCTTATTTTGGATATTTATATTTCAAAACTTTTCATTTATTCCTTTATGTATGAACAATAAATATAAATAGATAACAAACCTAATACTGGCAAAACAAAATATTTTTGAAGTGTAGCAAGTTTAATAGTGGCAAAAGTAATAGGTATTTGAATATATTTAACCGATATACATATCATATAATTTTGTTTCAATGATTCTAACTCCATGTAATATAGATGTTGGCAGCAGACTAATGTGAAAAAGTATAATGCATACATGAATTTGAAAATTTCTACAAACCAGATAGAATAGGTAAGCCAGATTGAAAAAAGTCCATGATGGTTGCATAAATCTCAGGTTTCAGTATTTTCCATTCAACATCCTCATCAGCTCTTGAAACAGTAATGAAATCAGGACCAAAGAATACACTTTTGACCTAAAAAATTCATTTTTTAATCTGGATGCCAATCACGCGAATTCACAAAAGCATGAGGTAACTTTTCTTATAAGTAATATCACTATCGCTCTCTATGAAAGCCATCACTCAGCTGAGGAAGCACTAAGTTGGGAAGACTGGTATTTTTCATGGCCTGCCCATTTAAGAGTAAGCCAACTACCAGGCCATAGGTTCCCAAGCTCGCAACACCTTCACTGAAATACAGGCCATGACGCATAACATGGAACGCATGAGTTTGAACCGCAAAAACTTTTTACACAAAATTTATCGGGACACCAAATAATTGTTTTTATTTGTCTGCTTTTCTTTTCAAATATCTATCCACCATAACCAAAGAAATTGACATAACGTGCCGTATGAGATGTGATGAGAACTCAGAAGGATATTCGCACAGTGGATTTCCATCATCACGCAACAAACTCATCCTAAAACCAAATGAGTAATTTTTTATTCTTAATTTGTATAATATAAATATATATATATATATATAATAAAAGATATGCCAATCAGAAAAGAGTGAAACAACAATTTGACACGGAACACCTGAAGGTCTTTCACGGAACACCAGTGTTTTGAGGAAAACCGGTCGAAAATCACTGTGTTATACACGACAAGCTGGGCTGCTGAGTTGGGAGTCAAATTTTGAACGTTTTCCCTTGAGTTTGAGTTGTATTTTCGAACTCACTGGAGCTGGAGTTGAAGTTCTAAATTCTATGGAGTTGGAATGACTCTTTGTGGTGAGAAAAAAAGGAAAAATTAAACAATTACCCCTTCAATGCTGAATAATCTTTTTGCGAGAGGTGATTTATGTGAATGAGTCCAATCAGGAAAATCAACAGTGAAACCTCCAGTTATTTGTTCTCCCGGAACAAATTTGAGACTGTTCGGATTTGGGGTGTCAAATGTTTGAATGAACTTCAGTCTTGAACCAGTAAAAAAGTTTCTTGCTGAAAAAGTAGAGAAATGCTAAGAACTTGTTGTCGTTTAAAACAGTGAAACACCGAGAATTAGCGCAATTCGTTTTGGCATAAATAGCTTAGTTTACCACATCATCATCAATGAAAGACATGATATAATGTGTATTGTACGAAGTAAATGCACAATGCAGTCTTAATAAAAACATCTATACTTCAATAAAGCTCCGGTACATCTCATGATATACATAACAAAGTATGTTATTTCGCCCATAGCGTAATACCATAGACATATGATTCTTCTATATAAATTTCCATTTAGAACACCATATCCAACTTGGTCTTAATGTTTGACTAAAAATATTAATTTTCGAACCTGTGGTAATATTTTTTCCGTGTGTAAAGAATGGGTGTTCTTGGTTGTTAGATCGCTGTGTCAAGGCAGAAGATAAGCTCCTTGCAATATATTTGTTTGAGTTAATTTTTGAGGCATAACAGCTCAAATGTCTAACTGCTACTATACTTCGCGAACAGCAGCAACGTAAATGCAATGCCATTGTTCAATGTTTATATAATGTTTGGAATTCAATCAAATCTGTAGATTATTCTTCTCTCCAGGGATTTCTGTGTTTGCCTTTTAAAACAAATAGGACTTTTCGACGCATTTCATCATTGTAAATTTGTTTGCAATTTTCATAAGCCAATCTGCGACGTTTCATAAAAGGTTTTTCGAAATAGCGATTTCTGAAATGAAGACATAATATTATTTGAGACACTTGAAAAGCACAACGTATACATAAATATATTCAACAGAATAAGAAAACCAATACGTTATCGTTCTTGCGCATATCAGAAACATTTATTTTTTACACTAAAAGCAATTTTAAGCGTCAAAGGCTTATACTCTATTGCTGTGTTGAGAGTTCATGGTTTCACCATATTCTCAGACTTCAAATGTGTATTGACGGTATAGTCTATGTTTATATCTGCAGATCTGTGATACAGTATCGTAGCTTTTACTATCAAGCAAGTTCAGAAGTACACCTTTAACAGAAGTCTATTCGTAATCTCCTTGTCAAGTAGTACGGTACAGTGGTTACTACTAACCTGGTCCAGTCAGAAATATGACCTTCTTTCGATAAATGCTTTTGCAAACGACGATATGCCTCTTCTGGATCAGGATTTTTCGGCTTAACTAACACTGTTCGAGCGATCCACCGAGCATGTTTATTCATTCTATAACAAACCAAGCACACTGCAAGACCGACAACAAATAACAGTAAGAATTACGGTATGTTAAAGAATAAAACAAAATGATATAGGCTATTTCCAGTGCAGTAAAATTGGACAGTACGATATACCGGCGGTATTGAGACGCATATTGCTGTATTGTGAAGATACTATTGTACTATGAGAAAATTTCGTGGGGTGCATGAACGGCAGGTATGCGGGGGCCCACGAAATGGTACAGAACAGCATTTCGTGGTGTCGTTAAAGTTCGTTTTCAACTAATATCAGCCTAAGCAAGTACCGTACCTTAGGCGAGTTATCGAGAACCGATGTCTCACAATCGTCGGAAGCGAAGCGGAGGAGCGAGTCGTCTGCC
Source organism: Styela clava (assembly GCF_964204865.1). Taxonomy (NCBI): domain Eukaryota; kingdom Metazoa; phylum Chordata; class Ascidiacea; order Stolidobranchia; family Styelidae; genus Styela; species Styela clava. The sequence continues at coordinate 8,571,781 of NC_135259.1, read as the reverse complement.
TTTCAAGCCCCGACATCGCATCTTCGCAAAGCGATTGATCGGTACCGTAGGCGTAGCGTAGAGTTTGCGTCTGCAGCTGCCGCAAAACCATGGCGGTATTTCCATACCATGGCCGCTACGGCCAAACCCCAAGGGCCGGCAACCAACTTGCCTAATGTTAACCGATGTTAACAAGTTCATGGACGCCATCTTGTACCATATTTGGGAAACGAGAAACAATGGAGCCTTATGGGAAATTTTCGTCGTGTTGTTGTACCGAATCGAATAAGTCAGCTGTTATAAGGGCTAGAATGAAGCCGAAGGGTGGGTTTTGAACTTTGGGCTATATGCTACCTAAATATATAACGATATTAAGCATAAAAACTATCTAATGCGTTAAATTTGACCACAAACACAACGTGTAGAACCATTTTTGATCATTTTTTCGAAGATTTTATAGTGTTACGCCAATTGGGCGCTGTAAAATGTCTCCGCAACAATGTCATTTGTTCTTCTAGTACAGCTTGGAACTGAGCAATAGGGCATTAATGAACTTGATGGACGAAAAATGTTAACCAGTGAATGGAAACGGCCATTGAAGCGAAGTTGAGTCGGCCGGTAATTTCGACGAATGAATACAAATTTTCATCTGTGACGTCATAGGAAATGCCATTGTCAAATGGTTAATTATGACGATTAGAATGGTCAACTTACTTCAGAAGCAACTCGGAACCGGTATACTTGTCTTCAAGGACAATTTAATGTACTATAAATGCAATTTGGCAAACATGAAAGAATATCAACGTGTTAGGCTAAGATTCTCCTTCAAAACGCGACCTTCAAAATTTTTCTACCTAAAATATTAGTGAAAATAATAGGTACGTTTCAATAATTGTGTGCAAACTTCACAAATGACGCCGTTTCAGATGGCCGAGAACAATAGGCTAGGGCTGGGCATTTTCGAATATCTTGTGATTTCAGAATCGAATCGAATAATTTTTTCGAATCGAATCTCGAATACTTGGAAATATATAATTGTAAGCGACTTTTTTATTGTAATTGATCCTCTTAACAAATGAATTACTGAGAATACATCTCTCAGATAGATTACTGAGCGTTCACACACAATAACAAACACGTTTTATCAATAACTCACTGCAGAGAATAGTCATATATTAGAACTGCGTTGAAAAAATATGACTTCAATGAAATAAAAATTCGGAAATTCACCTCGACCATTGGCGAAAATAAGAAAGCAAGATGGCGGCGATTCGAAATTTAGCTCTGAACCGATTCGAATGAAGCACTATTCGATTCGAAATGCCCAGCCCTACAATAGGCCCAAGATGGCGTCTATTGTCTGAGCGTTGTCTCGCTTGTATTTTAAATATATACGCTTTGGCCAAACCTATGGCGATTGGCGACTGAATTTTTAGCTGCCACAAACCAATGACGAGCTGCCGTTACCGCGGCAGCAAAGTGAAAACTCATGGCAGATAAAATTTTGCGGCCGTAACCACGGCAGGTGGGCCGTAAAGACAGGGCTGTCCCTTAAATAATGACAAATATTGCGTAAGTTGGAACATTTTTTTTATGGATACAGTTTTGATGGATTTGGGGTTAGGGCTTAAGTAGATATATTTCCGCATGATCAATTAAAATCTGGTACATTAATTTGTGAATATACCGTTAAAACTAATTACTGAATACTGAATAGCGCTATAAAACCATGGCAAGAGCTGCCGCGGTTGGTTCGTGGCAGGAGCTGCCATGAAGTGGTAAGAACTGCGCCTCTTGAGTTGTGTCATTTACGGTTGTATAACTCTCGGGCATCAACATCATATCTTCATAATTAACTGAATATAGTTCGCTCGCGGCCGCTTTGCTACACTTGAGCGGGACTGTACGTAATCATTTTGCTATATTATCCATATTATTATATCTTGAAGCTTAGGGAAGCGGATTTCTTTTAGAATTTATTTGCGTATTTGGAATGATTATTTAATGTAAATAGCTAGGAAGATATCCGGAGGCATTAGATTAGGATGAAGCAGATTGTCATAGCATCCGTTAGTCATCCCTGCGTCTGGTTTGACCCATTCCTTTATGTCGTACGGTGTGTGCCTACACCTGTTAACTTGCAGTCATTGCATGTTAATCGTGCTGATACGGTATCTCATTTCTGATTACCATTCGCTATCGGCTACGTATGAGGACTGGGCTGCACACAGCACAAAATCGCGCCTAAAGGATACCGGTACTCTACAGCCCCGCTCAAGCGTAACGAGAGAACATAAATAAACGAAGATGAAAAAAGCGTGAGCGAACTATATTCAGTTAATTATGATTTATCTTCACAAAGCGGTTGTTCGACTTTTTCTTGTTCCGATACACCGAAACTGAAAAACTGAGCAATTTTATAACTGCTTGGACAATGAATGGTAGGCCTAGCGCTATAGCAGAAAATAAGATTACGGTATCATCTGCAGATCTGGCCTTACCACTGTACCAGTACCGTAGCTTTAGTTCTAGGATTTTTAAAACTGCAAAACTCTCTGACTCAATAAGTAGGAATGGTGCGTTCCTATAAAGCAATTTTGGTTCTGCCAGTTGATTTTTGTCAGTGTCTTCTACTGTCTGTAATACCTGAAGCTGATGCTGAATTGTAAATTCTACTAACTTGGCCATACGGTACCGGTACCACCGTCAGGCGTCACTGCTACAAGTTGGGCGCGGCGATGTGGCTTATCCTGCTAAGCGTTAGGAATACGCTCGTCATCGCCAGGTTTATGTGCCTGCATGCGGGAGTGGCTATGTGCGAGAGAATTACTGTAGTCTACTCCTCGCCGCCGTAGGGAACCGGTAGCGGTTACGGCTTCCCCCACCATCCGGTCCATGTTTCCGAAAACAAATAGGCCTACCAGATACCATGCCGTAGGTAGGTACCTGACATGGAATGGTAATCGGACGAGAGGCTGTGGTTCGCCATATGGTTAAGTGGTCCTGTCGATTTTCCACTCATCCGGGATAAATTTGTATTTCCTATCCTAAGTTTCATCTGATACATATTTAAATATATTGAAATTTTTTCCTATTAGTTCTATAGCGCAAACAATAGCAGAATAGGGAGCATTACAACTAAATATCAGTCATGTTGCGATCATCAGGGATTAGGAAACTTTTTATACAGAGATCAAGGATGCTGCGACGAACGCCTGCTAGAACTGCTGTTTATACATCCAATGGAGCGATATTGCCAAGGCCAAAGCGTGAATTCTTGGGACTTTCAAAACTATTCATAGTTTCGACTCCATTTTTATATATTGGAGGCATGATTTCGATGCATGGAGCTAGTTTTCTTGAGGATTATGATATATTTGTACCAGAAGATGATGACGATGATTAATTTACCTCTTTATATTAATAGTAGGCTATGTTATGGATTAATATTTGCCTATTGGACCTACAAGCATTCACTTTATATTTTGTTATATTACTGTAAGCCAAGATTGTATATCAATATTAAGAATTATTTGGGTAACCCATTTGCACACCTAAACGAATAATTGCTAAATTATCTCAATTACATTTTTTGGAAACTTCTAATTATAGAACTTATCGAGTTAGTATTGTTTGAATGTGTATTGCCTATTACATACCTAGACTATTTTAAGCGATCTTTTTTACTGTACTCAGATGTTTTTGAATTCAAATACTCTGTCTCAGCAGTAGCATAATGGAGGCATATTATATCTAGTTTATAGCTATATAAAAAATGTATGAATTTTTTGTCTCAATAATATTTTCATGTTGATTACCAGGTTCATTGTTTGGCACATGAAATCAAAGACTGAACTATCTTATGCCTAGTTGTGATTAATGTACTTATCTTTCTGTATTTTGTTGTGTAGAATTTCTTGTTTACCAGTTTATTCAAATAGTTTAGATATTGTAGTATTCTGTATTGTAATTCACTTCAATATTGTATTGTTAGATGACTTCAATGTGCTCTAAAACAAGACACGCAATGATAAATACATAAAGTAAATGTTTTTTAATTGAATAAATATTACTTAATTAAAGCACCTATATAAAATTATAATACCTATTTTTTAGTAAAATGCCTTATTACCTTTTTTGCATGGTTGCCTGTACCTGAAATATAATATGGATAAATTGGTATATGTTTCTAAAGTTGAATTTTGTTGCACAATAATTGTTTAGTATTTGATTTTTAATTTCATCATGTCTAATTTTTCAATATCAGTCAAGGAATATGGTAACCTATTTTTTAACTAATTTTTTACTCAAAGATCTTTAGGGTGAATTACATAAGATTATGAAGCTTGCAAAATTCCAAACCTATTCAGAAATAATCCAATCAGCAAGGGTTGGTTATGTTATAAATGGAATGTATTGTACCTTCTTTTTTAAGGAATGTTCTTATTGACTGATTTTAGATTGGGAAATAAAAGTACTGGCATTTAAAAATCAAAATTTTATATTCTACCTTTCACTGTTGTCAAATGTTTCAAGTGATATATCTGAGAGAATTTATGAATTGTGTGTATTTTGCTTTTAGATTAGGTTTATTTGATTTCTATTAGTTTATTCAATAGGCCTATACCATATCATGCAACATGAACAGAAGCTTGACAATGACAGCGTGGCAAGATACAGTCGCCAACTTATTTTGCCTGAAATTGGAGTCGAAGGTCAAATCAAATTGAACAATGCTAAAGTGCTCATTGTTGGAGCAGGTGGACTGGGTTGTCCAGCAGCACAATATTTAGCATCAGCTGGTGTCGGAACTATTGGAATTGTGGATTACGATGAAGTTGAAGTTAGTAATCTCCATAGACAAATTTTACATACTGAAAAAAGAGCTGCAGATAGGTGGTCAAAAGCTGAATCAGCGGCATTTGCTCTGAATGAACTTAACTCCAAATGTAAAATTGTACCTATAATTGCACAACTTGATCGAAATAATGCATTAGATATTTTCAAAGATTATGATGTTGTTATTGATGCCACTGATAATATAACATCGCGATATCTTATTAGTGATACATGTGTCCTTACTAATAAACCATTAGTGTCTGGAGGTGCTTTAAGATGGGAAGGACAATTGACTGTATATAACTATACAGATGATAATGGCACAACAGGCCCATGTTATCGATGCTTACATCCGATTCCTCCGCCACCAGAATCGGTAACGAACTGTTCTGATGGAGGTGTTATTGGTGTTGTACCTGGTATCATAGGATGTATGCAAGCTCTTGAAACATTGAAGATCATTGTTGGCATTCAGCCATCTTATCACAGAAATTTATTTGTTTTCAATGGACTTGAAGGTAATTGTAGAACTGTGAAACTGAGGGGAAGACAGCCATCATGTGTGTGTTGTGGTGATAATCGATCTATTAAATTAGATAACTTGCCTGATTATACAGAATTTTGTGGTATGGGTGCAAATGACAAGTGCAAAATGCTCCACATATTGAATCCTGATGAACGAATCACAGTAAAACAATATTACGAGTTGACTAAAAAGTCAAAGAAGCATATTCTAATTGATGTACGCAATCCTGTGGAATTGGGTATATGTTCTCTACCTGAAAGCATTAATATACCTATTGATAAATTAAAGACCTTAGATGCATGTATGGTGAAATCTGGTAATTCACGTACGTTTCCTGAAATAGATAAACTATGTAACCTTATAACTGAGTACAGTGTTGATAATGGCACAAAAACTGGTGATACCGATTCGGATTTGCCCAAATTGCCTGTATTTGTTGTTTGTAGAATGGGTAATGATTCACAAAAAGCCGTAAAAATTTTGCAGAAATGTTTAAAATGTGATTCACCTGTAATATTCAAAGATTTAAAAGGTGGATTAATGGCATGGGCAAATCAAATTGACAAATCAATGGCCCAATATTGAATAACGATTTTAAATGACTTATTGAATATACATTATGTTACATTGCATTTTGGTGAAGCTGTATTTATACCATAGGATATCATATTTGGCATTTAAATTCTGCTGAGCTGTGTGCTTCAAATTTTATTGAACTATTGCATAGCAACTCAAGATATGACCATCAGTACCGAGTAATATTGAACATGAATAATCTTTCTGTAGGTAGAGAGAATTGTATCCCTCGACTTCGCTGAATATTGATTTTTTTGCATTACATCCTGGGTATCATACACCATCTGTGGATTATCAATAATACAAGAGTACCATTGCTTTTTGATTATCCAATCTGTTGACGCGGTTATTATTTATTCAATACTACATTGACGACAATTATTTTAATCGATTTTCTATGGATTGTCTCATGCAGTGGAGTTATATATATAAATCTCTGCTTATTAATTTGGATACTTGGTGATATCATGCATGTTATTCGCATCAATCTTATTGATAAGCAACTCTTAAACATACTTTTTTAGAGTGTATTTTGAATAGAAAAAAATTATTTGATTTCGACCATCTCTCATTGTATCCTATGAAGAAAATTATTGATGCTATTTTAACCACTTTGCCCGCTACATTTTTGCTATTAAACATTATATGCTTCAACTCTATCAATTTTCACTAGGATATAATAGCACTTATATTTTGCAACAGGTGGATTTGGGGTTCAAAATGATAATTTTAGTATACACAATCATACTTCTTTTTTACAGAATTTGTTTAAAAACAGTTTGATAATAACCATGACCTCTAATAGTAGGAAGACACTTGATAAATTATTCACTGGTAGCCATGTTCATATAAAGCATAGAGATGCTGTTATGGAAAAAATACAAAGACTTGTTAGTGATGGTACCTCTTGTTTACAAGTCATCAGTGACTTTGATATGACAATTAGCAAATACAAACATTTAAACAAAAGATGTCCGTCTAGTCATACAATATTGGAAATGAATTCATTAATACCAAATGATGTCAAAACACAGCTCACCAATTTGAAAGAAAAATATCATGCAATTGAAATTGATCCTAATTTAACACAAGAAGAAAAAATTCCTCATATGATTGAGTGGTGGACAAAGGCTCATAAACTTATCAGTTCCTCTGAAATTAAAAAAAGTCATTTGCAAGATAACGTTTCTAAATCTGAAGCTATGCTGCGTGATGGTTCTGAACATATGATTGATACTTTACATAAACACAATGTCCCACTTCTTATATTCTCAGCAGGTGTGGGAGATGTATTGGAAGAAGTCATCCGACAGAAATCAAACTTTCATCCAAATATCAAAATAGTGTCAAATTTTATGGAATTTGATGAAACTGGGACTTTAATTGGGTTCAAAGGTGATTTAATCCATACTTTCAATAAGAACGAATCAGCATTGGAAGATAATGATTATTTCGAAAATGTAAAACACAGACACAATATTATTATGATGGGGGATATGCTGGGAGATCTGACCATGGCAAACGGTGTCCCCAAAATGAATGTTTGTTTGAAGATTGGCTTTTTGAATGCCAAGTTTGATGAATTACTGGAACAGTTCATGGATGCTTGGGATATAGTACTGGTAGATGACCAAACTATGGATGTGGCGAATGCAATACTTGATACAATTATAGAAGTTGGAGAGCAAGTTGCAGCATGAGGTTTTTAGGAGCCATTGTTGTGCAACTCCAGATTGCAGATATAATAATCAGGCCAAATGAGAAAAAAGAATACAAGTGCATAACGTTATTTTGACATAATGGTAACCTGGTAGTAGTGGTAAAAACATCATTTTCTGTTAACCTGGGGATCGGGTCAATATTGGAGTTGAGGATGGTGACTGGTGACATGGAATTCAGCGAAAAGTTGTCAAATTTCTTCTTACTCTGCTGCTGTTTATTAGTGTTTCTTAATTTTGCTATTTTCTGGTCTAAATACATGAAAATTGAACAAAATTGTTGATCTGGTTTCTTTTGAATACAGGTTGGGGGTCGATTATTTTAGAGCCGGCATGATTTGACAGATCATATCACTTGAGATCATTGAGCCATCGAAACAAGACGATTTATAATGGATCCGTCGATTTCCACTATATGACGATGGAGACCTGTTGCTTTTATTTTTAAATATTACCAGTATCTAAATGCATTGTAGGGCTAGATGTACTAGATCATAATGTGACTTTTGCAAATGACCTAATCCACTCAACAGACACATCGGAAAATACGGTCATGGAAGTTACATCTGTGCTTACGGATTTACTAGCAGATTAATCCTTCCTGATGTGCAATAATTCCGTCAGCTTTATTATGTTACCCCCATGGAGGCATTCTAAATTAGACAGCCAAAAAAATTTGATATGAATATTCTGCCTCTGTAGAATACAAGATTCAGAAGGACTAATACCGAAACTATACAGCCATAACTTCGAATTATTTTTCAAAAATGATTTCCAATTTTTTGCTGCGGTGTGAATTCAAGACTTTATTTTGGTAGTATAGATATACATCCCACGAATGTAACCGATTGAATTTGAAATCTGCAAAATTCTAATATCGGCAGAATACCAAAATGATATATATATGAATATGCATTGTATTATGAATGCAATATTGAAATCGCACCGTTTTCTCGACTGGGATAAGTATACAGGATCAAATAGGACTAAGTTTTTTGGTATATAATCGATTGAAATATCATACCCATCACCATTTCCAAGAAATCACGATCCCGCCATCTTTGCAATTTGTAAATAACGGTATATATTTTGATTGCTTTAGACCAGGGGTTCTCAACCTGGGGTTCGCGAACCCCCAGGGGTACGTACACAAGAATATTTCCAGGGATACTTGGAAGGCAGTCGAGTTTTTGTGTGCTGCTGTTTTTAATATCCTCTATTACTATCAGAGGAAAATGCGTGCCAATTGAAACGTAGATTTTTTTCTGATCTTGCATTGTTGCGATCGTGACGCAACAATGTGAAATTCACGGCTTTGCAGGCAAACTGAAGTCTGTTAGACAGCGTGCTGCGAGCATTGGAGAATGTGATTATGCTTGTTGAAACTTGGGGAAGATTTTAGGAATTCAATAGTTGGGCAGACGACAAGAACAATAATATATATCAACTCGAAGATTTAATTTAGTTACACCGGGTCAATAAATTGTTGTTGCAACAAATTGTTAGTCATTATATATATCACAACTTTGTTCGATGCCTCATTACGGGGGTTCACGTCGATCGTTTCGTGACTCAGAGGGTCCTTACCAAAAAAAATGTTAGACATTTCCTCACTTTTTTGTAGTTCGAAGATTTTGCCGGGTGTTGGGCAGGGATGGCCATAACCGAATACTTGACTATTTCGAACACATTTTAAAAAACATTTTCGAATACATTCTAATATCTCCACATATTTTATTCACTTTTCTGAAATCCGTGGAAATAAAGTTAATATATAATATCATCGTAGCTATAAATACAAATGGAATGTGTAATAATATTAGAATTACTGCTTCTTAAAAAATACACATAATAAATATACAGTATTCCAGTGGCGGCGCGTGGTCATTTTGACAACCGGGGCAAGCTACTGCGGGACCAAGTCACCCCCACCTACGGGGGCAGGATGAGCGCTGTAAGTTCTCCCATTATTTTATGAGTATAAAAACCATTCCATCGGTAACAACCAATCGGCAAAAGCGACAATTTTTAACGATAAGAAAGTGTCTTTAAAACCGGTCCAAGTCAAGGGATTAATAAATATAGACATAGTTTATTTTGAAACCTCTTTCAAAAGGAAAGGCAATATTTACCCAGATAAATACAATGACATATTAACAGAAACTTCGGGAAAGCAGACAAAACCTAAAATAAGGTTTAAAACGTTACTATGAAGAAAGGAAAGTTAATGCAAAGATAAGGACATGCGTCGCTCACTCATAGATATATATGCTGCTAGACTTCTACTGCTTGAACGTATATGCAACACGCCGCGGTTTCTTGGAAGCAAAATGCTCAATAACGCGCTGATTAAAGTCATGCATCCCAGAAATAACGTCTCTGTGAATGGATAAAACAGCCAAGGAATTTAATCTATCTTGCTTCATTGTGTTTCTGAGATACGTTTTAAGACGCTTCAGTGTGCTGAATGTTCGCTCTGCGTCGGCGGAAGAAATAGGCGTCGTCAAAATGATGTCCAGAAATTTTGCAGACGCCGCAAAGGTAGTTACTAGAGTGTTATCTATGAGGAACCCATAGAGCGCGCAAGTTGATGTGATGTTCAAAAAAGTTTGATTGGGCACGGGCGGTAGCAAAAAGTAGGCAATAAAAACAAAAAAGTGCATTTTTGTCCTCGCTGTAACACAACCATTCGTGTTTTTTATACCAAGTTTCTGCGCAGAATGTACGCCGATGCTTTCCTCCGTCATGGGATTGTTCCAGTGAACAATTTTTTGTTGATAAGGCCCAAGACGTTGTACCTCTAATTTTTGTTCCAGCGGCAGCTGCGAAAACGGAGTGCGAAGTAGTGCATCAACCTTATTCATTATGAGGTCTAAGGCTAAGAAATGCGAAGCCGGAAAGAAGTGAGGAGCTCAAAAGGAATGTGGAAAATCGAAAGCAAATGGACTGAAGGTCTCTAACTGATTCAAATAGCGAAACAAGCGACAAAAACGAAGGCGAGGAAACTATCAACTCTTCAAGCAACCAACGAACGAGAAGGAATGTGTGAATATGTCAACACGTTGTTGTAAGAAACGTAGGCATTGTGTCGTCATAATTTCGGGGCTAGCCCCGATGATTTAGTAAAAGAAACAGAAAACAAACGACACAAACGCGGCGAGTGGAAGATAAAAGAGAGAATACGATATACAATGAGCAACCGGGGCAAAATCGGCGTCGCCCCGTCGACGTTCGGCGAAGGCTTTGCGAGCGAAAAATGAACCATGTCGGGAGAATATGGCTAGTGTAGACAGTCTGTGCAACCGATATTGAGGTATTTTTCGAATATTTTTTATTATACCGAAAAAACAACCGGGGCATTGCCCCGGTTGGCCCTATTGACGCGCCGCCACTGCAGTATTCACACCTATGAATTGTGGTGTATGCTTGCAGGTACAAAAAAAATGGCAACTATTCGTCTGTTCGCCCACTGAAATTTTTAAATTCTACAGGAATACCGGTATATAACAACGTTCTCAACAACACACACACTTTTCGACACCGTTAAATTTTGTTACAAATTCTGACTGTTTATCGTCAGCGTGAGTGTTATTTAGCCCAGGGGTGTGCAACAGGTGGCCAAAAAAAAAAAAAATTGTGCGGCCCGCGGAGAAGCGCAAAGTTTGAATGGTGTGCGGCCCGCGAAAAGAGTTTTCAATTGAGTTTAATCTGATTCGTGCGAGCAATTCATTTGCGTTACAAAGCTCAGACCTGAATCCAATTTATTATCAATAAATTTGCATAGCAATTTTCTTCAGAAATACTTGCGTCCTCACTCATCATTTCTGCAAGAACTCTAATAGTGTCATAAAATCAATACCAGAAAGAATTTTTTTTTGTGCATGCAACAACTGGGAAGCCTAAGGTAAAAAAAGGTGCGGCCCGCGGTATCACCAAGTTATTTGTATCTGGCCCTCCTGTATTAATGGTCGCACACCCCTGATTAGCCCACCGGCAGAAATTAATTGTTGTGCTAGCATGGGCTTCAAATTTATTCCGCTCCACCATTCGTCAAATCAGAAAAACGAATGTTATTACGCGATCATCGTCATCATCAAAATGAGTGAAGTCGATTCTCAAATTTCCATCAGCCAAAGACGGAGAATTAAATAAGACCGAAAATGGGTTTTATTTTCCGAGTCGGCGCTGATTTAAATCTTATATGTTGGTTGTTATGCTTTTATTTGTGCTTATAAATTAATACCGCCAATTTAAACTGAACTATATTTTCATCAACGACGCCCGGATAACGCAAAATCCGCGATATATACTAAAAAATAATATTTAAGAGCCATTTATACTCTGTAAATTGCAAAGGATGCAAAAAAATTTTCGTTATGTTCGCTCCTCATCGAAACTGGGGATGAAAACAATTAATTCCGGCAAATTCGAACAAACCGTCTCGGATAAGTTGAAATATACGATAATAATTGTAACATATTTCAAATCAAAATCAAATCAAAATAAGCACTTCCTGTCAGCGCTAATTGATTTCATTTCATGTCGGCTGTAATTTTTTGCCGCGCGTCTGTCTTTACGATAAAAAAAAGTATTCAGTATTCTTAGGAACACAAAAAAACATATTCGAAGATCGCGTTACTCGAATTGGCCATCCCTGGTGCTAGGTCTATGTAAGTAGTGGGAGCTTGGCATGTTTAATAATCTGTAATTGTGAGTCGGACCCGAAATTTTAGACTTCTTATGGCCTGGTGCGATTAGACATCGAAATTTCCTACTGGACCTGATAATCGTTTTGTTGAGGGTTATAGGCCAAATCTAGATAGCGCTTCCAAATAAGCACCAGAAATATCATAACGACGAAAAAAAGACATGGTTTCTCTATGCCCAGGGAGAATGTCCATTAAACTGGCTCTTGAATCGAAAATCAGCATCGCGGCGATTTTTACCACATTATTGTAATCGCTTTAGATTTTTTTCATTTAACGTATGCCCCCCTCTTTTTTTGAAAAAAAAACACGTGTATAAAATTGAAGTTACTTGGGAATCCCTCAATGTTGTTCATGCCAAACCAATCAGTTCCATACCAAAACAATTTTATTGCTGTTGCTAAGAATAAGTCCCTCTCTCCCTATTTTGAGAGGGTTTATAAAGATCGAACAAACTTGCTTGCACTAGAATGCTTTATATAATTATTTGGAATTTTTACAAACATGCATTACAAAGTTTCAATACTTATAAATTTTAGCGGATTGGCGTTGAAAAGTTTCTGACTAAAACAAAAAGGTTATTTAATAGGAAAATTTCTATAATTCTGAACAGAGGAATCGTGTCTACAATACAAAGCAAACAATTATCATCACGATACTATTAGTAAACAGTCCTATTTAAATCTTTGGTATTAGTGTGTCTTTGGTATTTAGTATGATCCCACTGATAGTTCAGAGCGAATGGAAAATTTAATTCACCAAAAATAGCAATATCAATTATTAAATAACAAAGATATGACGAAAAGACCATTCAATTGATCAGCAATAGCAATATGAAGAATTAAATAACAAAGATATGAAAACGGGACCATTTAATAATTGATCAACAATAGTAATATGAATAATTAACAAAGATAGGGAAAAGGGACCATTTAATTAATTGATCAACAATAACAATAATCAAATATAATAAAAGATATGGAAAATGTATTGCAATAACTAAACAACAAAGATATGATGATAAAATGACCATTCAATTGAGCAACAATGGCAATCTTAATGAGTAAATAACAAAGATTTGAAAGAAGGACAAGAAAATTATGTTTATCTTCATTGTAACCGGCTAGTTGATAAAGTCATAAATTGGAACCTTCTAGGAGGCGAAGGTCGTGAGTGAGTAATACCTACCTACAACAATGTAGGGTAGCAAATTGTCTATATTGAATTGAAGTATTACAACTACAGATACGAATACAGTCATTTGGCTGACACACAGCAAAGAATATGAAGATTTTTTCAAAAAAATAACCTTGTTTAAAAAGGTCTCAGTTACTTTCACCAGTGTATTTCCTGAACTGATATTTCTCTAATTTGGTTGTTTACTCGATTTTTATGTTATTTTTGATTTGATGTTGGGTTTTGGTTGAAATTGAGAACAAATTGTTAGTACTAATGGAATCATAACAATAGAAATGATGTGCAGGAAATAACAGGATTTGTACACTTCGTAAATTGGCTCGAACTCTTGCAACAGCAAGCCAAGACCCGCGAACGGTATGACTATCCATCGGAAGCAGATGAACATAAAACTGAAAAAGAAAATAATTTTGTTTTTCAATTATGATGAAATATAGACAAAAACGATTATACCAGGTGACAAAATTTGATTTTTTATGGACATCAAACATATAATGAGCATGATTTTTTCATGAAGTATTCCTGCCTGGTACCATAAACTCTAGGAATTACGGTATGTAACACGCTGTAAGGCGATAACAAATGAGGAATACATTCATTTATGGTTATGAAGTATGGGAATAATATTGAACAGGTGCATTTGGGACGTTAGAGAGCTTGTTCAAATATTTACTAAAAGTGCAAACAAAAAAAAAAGCTCTGCTTGATAACACAATGTCGAAATGAATAACTATCATATTGTGAACAATTGTAGTTTGCGATGGTTTACACGTTGCAAACATGATTTGGACATAAAAATTAAATATATAACTGGTTGCTATGCATTAACGAACAATAAATGTAACAATTCGAACGCCTTTTGGTGCTGATTATGTTTATGTGAGCTACACGAAATTGACCTCTGTAATCGGCAAGGCACAGAAAAGTAATAACATGAAATGAAAGTGGAACATGTGCTCTTTTCAGAATTTGCTGAATGTGTTAAGTAAAATAGCATGAAAATTTGTTGACCAGCACTCACAAGTCAAGTGACATTTTCCAAACATCACTGAGGCCGGTTCGAAGATTGTCGCATATTCTTTCACTAATAGTTACGAAAGAACTTGTCCAAAACAAAATATAAAATCCTGGCTTCAACCCATGCCACATTGCACTGATCGTCATTGTGAAAAATAGGCTGAAAAATTTAAATGAGTTTCATTACATTTTGCCAGTACAAATATTTTCTAATTGTATTGTACATATTATATAAACATTCTCGCTGACTGTAGGACATAAATAAATTTGCGAAGTCTCCATAGCGTCAGTTTGTAATTTTATCAGTATAAATTTTATCAATACGTTGTGATCTGTAACTCATGCTTGCGAGAAATGTTTTCAAAAAAACTGACGACTTAGCCATGAATATTTTGTTATATTTGGAAACTAGCAAGCATGTCAATACTTTCTTTTATTTGGTGCAAAAACTAAACCATCTAATCTGCAAATCTTGATGATTACGAGATAACCAAATTGAGTGAAAAACTAGTGGACGCAAACATTTTAGTATTGCCGAGGTTACTTATAAGAAGTTTCTCAGCCTTCAGTGTTGAGTTTAAGGCCAAGTCAAATTCAGACAAAAAACTAGTTGTCGTTTGGAATTTTCGGCATACCACCACGCAGCCCACATTAACTTATTTTCTAGTGTTACAGATATTGGTACTTTCAAGTTACCGTAACATTTTATCTTTTTGTGGAATAAAATCAGCGATATAACAATGGCGAACAAGCCACCATTGCGTACACGAGTTCCACTCTTTCAATGCTTCAGACGCTCGACAACAAGCGTAGTGCTTCCAACATCTCATGTTAGTTATGGTTTCAAAATCCCAGTCTGATGTGTCCTCGCTGGTATTGAAACTGTTAATATAAATAAAAAGATTTCAACTCCCCCAACTCCCATCTTGTGTATTAGTATAGCTTCCTCATGTTATGTAAAAAATCATTTTTAACAAGAACAAACAATTCGACAATTATTCGAAATGTTTCTGAAAAACAAAAAATTAGTATAGTGCACCTACAGTTATAATTCCTAAACATAATCGACAAAACGTCACGGAAGTACATGAATGCCACCGATTGTTTATGCTAATCTGATGCTTTATTTTTTGTTGTTGAAAAAATAAAAATCATACTGTGCTGTGGGACCTTGACCACTTTTAGACTTCATCTCTTTGGGGTACGCTCCAATACCTGCTACCACACAGACGCACTCGGCTCCCAACCATGAAGATATGAGGAAAAGTCCTCCATTTTGACTTGTCAAAACTACCTGAAGTATTCTGCATATACATCATAACAGATTAATACATTGAGGTCTCAGTTGTATGGTCGAATAATTACTGAATCTGTACTTACGATTCCCCCCGGAATTATTTAAAAAATATAGTTATATATATATATATATATATATATATGGCTGGGTGCTCCCGAAGTATTCGTACCAAGATGGTGCACAACCTGAACATAGTGTGTGTACCAGGTTATGTGTCATCTTGGTACGAACACTTCCGGGGCGCTTATAGTTGTATATAATTGTAACATTACAAATGTAAAGAGATACTTGAACTTTTTAGTGAAGGCATTTTCCCCCACTGGTGTAGTTTACTATATATATATCATTGATTATTGAAATTTCACAATTTGAAAATAAACAGCTGATGGACAGGAAATAAATTTAGTTACAAATTAAAATCGCCCCTTAATCGACAATCAACGATACAAATATCTGACCTCGTTGGTAATGACATGGTTTTGAATCCCTCTGTGCCCAGAAGATGTAAACCGACATATTGTCTTCCAATTAAGTGTACTGTAATTGCAATAAGGCAATGTAAAAATATCTTGCAAGAGTATTGTTTCCAGTGAGTTTTTGAATAGACTTTGTTCGGAATAGAGGTGCCTTCATAGTAAGTTTTAAAGGTGTAATATGGACCTAAAATAATTTTATTGAGTGTAAAAAATAATTTTGAAAGATAGAAGAGAAAGAGTTGAATATTTCTATCAAGAAGAACGTCAAATACAAATGAGGAGTTATATATTGTTGTACCGCCATTTCCATTGGTTAATTCATGAAAAAAAAAATTTTCATTAGCCTTTACTGTGCAAAGTAACTTTGTCAGTTAAATATTTGTCAGTATTTATTTATTTCATATTGTGCGCGACGACCATGAACGATTACGACACATTTAACTCGGTTGTGCAACTGATATTTGTGAACGAGAGCTGAATAGTTATGATATGATGAACATCCACAGTCTTATTGTATTTAAATATTTAGCTACCTGTGAATTGCCCGCAACAACAAAACAAGTAAAGAAGGATGTCAACATATTTAGGTTCGTGCTCCAGTGGCTTCGATAATACTTTTCTATTCGTGGAATGCGTTTCTTGTTTTGCAAAGTAATATGTGTGCACTTCATATGATACACCCACAGCCTGACAATTAAAGAAATTGAATGGCTTCATTATTAATGATAATCCTAATCCCGTTTTCAACGCACAGTGGCACAGTGAAGTCGGTACTCAAAAGGAAAATGATAAAATTTCATTATCATCAATTAATATATTTTGTAGGAATTAGTAGTTGTAAGTTTAAAATGCTGCAAAAAAAATTTTTTTTTTAAGTTTAAAATGAGTGGAACATGAAGCGTGTAGATAGGTAGGTAATTCCAAGTCACTTAAGCTATGCTTGGCATGATACATAAACTCTGTTATTCACCAACCTTCAATGTAGTTATCATTAACAGTGACCCAGTGATTGTGTTGTCGTCATCCCACGATTTGAATTGAATTGCCAGAATGTTGGACAAAATTCGCAGAACAAACGCTATTACCAGCACAACGTTTGGGTGATATCTGTGTTTCAAAAAGTGTTGGAATGTTAAACTGTTCAACATGTAACACAACTCTGCTTTTTGCATTGTTCGCGGGCCACAATAGTGCAAAGAATAAGTAAACAGTGCAATAAAAAACAAACACTTTTATTGTGCAAACACATAGTCGTCAGACATAGCCATTAAAGGCTAATAGAATCCGCATTCAATTTTTAGTTTTTTATGATTCCTATATTATTAGAATATATTCCCGACCAACGATAGAAAGCCAGATAATAATTTAGACTACCAAGCACATCATTCAACTTGGCTAGTTGCCTCAGCTAGCCATTACACTAGTCAATCCACTGACATTAGTGATGAACAATATGTCTAAAGATTTTCCTGATTAATTTTATTACGAACAACACGAAATGTTATTTATTGATTACTCTCCGAATGTGACGCGGGCAACTGATAATAAAGAGGCGGGCAAAGAATACAAAAAAGAATTTTAAGAATACTATCTATCATGATTTGAAAATTGAAAATGAAAACAAATCTCATTCATGACTTGCTATAATTAATAATTGTTACCAAGTAACCGATGTTGCGAAAATTCCGAAAAAAATTGTATGACAATGTGCCAAGTGATTAAATTTATATTCTCCCTCGGGCAATCCTGCAATCAGTTAACTTTCACTTACTTTGTCATTGCAATAGAAGACGTAAGCAAAATGAGCAGTAGCACATACAAGAACTGAAGTCCGCTATAATATATAGCTGTGATAAATCCCACACCACCGAGCAAAAGTCTTCTCGTTACTGGGTTTTCTATTTTTCTGCATGTTAGGGCTGCAAGTAGAGAGCTTCCAGTAACCACTACAAAATCTAACGCTTGCTGCGAAGGCAACAAGTTCATCTTGGTTCACTATTTTTGTCTGAAGTATGAACGTGGCACTCTTGGTAAACTGCCTAAGTTGTACACAAATAACGAGCTACGAATTTCCGTATAAAATACCGGAAGTTACAGTCATTCAATACACGTAAACCCAAAACATTATTCAAAATATATGGTACCTTTCTGCCTAGGCTACTTCCCTCAAAAATAGTATTAATAAAAATGATTATTGACTTTCTGGAAACATATCTATGCCCTCGGGGCAATTCACCTGGCAGTTCAATACGCCCAAGCTATTTTCCTGTGACGTAAAATAATGAAGGATGTCAGACAGTGTTAAGGACATAGCGGACCTCAGCATGTCTGAGTTGTTCAAAATGTCACAGAACCGGGACCAATGGCGCCGATTTGTGAAAAGTGCCACAGCTGGTCAGCAATGACCATTCCGTTTAAGAAAAAGAAAATAATAATCAAGATCTTGTTCGTAAGGACAGCACTTGTTTTATGACATGTCCTGTGGAATGTCTCATTTGACCCAGAGAATGTAACCATATTCAGCTGTGAAATCAAGTCAACACAATATGGTGAAGACATGTCTATCTGTCTCGCATGAATCAGTTGAATTTACTTTTGTATATAATAACCTAAATGACTCATCTTATAGTGTGACTGTTCTTTTTTCGGCAATTGTATACTCTCAGTCTTAGGCGTCATGACAGACCAATTTCGAAATACTTGTTTTAAAAGAAGGGGTCATTTATTGTTGTTTTCAATTTTTTATCTAATAATGGTCACTCTCCGTATTTATGAAGTCATGCCTATCCATGTTTCATTGGAATGTATATCCCGCTTTTTCGTTTCAACATCAAGTAAATTATAATTTGTTTCATTTTTGTTTTTGTACTTATCAGGGCACACCATAATCAGTTTTTATTTATATGTTTTTATCAATCATTTTATTGTCAGTTATGTCGAAATAAACTTATACTTATTACACCATGGCCCATTCGAATGCCGGCCAGTGCTCATTTGCTACTAAAATTGTTGTCCGTAGAAGACTATTACTTTCATTTGTTCCTAAATTTCCTATCAATTCTATGAGATTTAATATTTCACCCGAAATTCCGCTGATTAATTTTTATTCATTGTAACACAGTTTTTATTCCGCCAAACATTACAGCTGTCTTCTCTTTTGATTTTTTGAACTCAAGTCGGAAGTTTTTTTTTTCGATACCGGTAACGCACTGCAGACTTCGCACGGTAAGTTACTTGGTGTCCATATATTTGAGCATTGCTCTCATAAATAAATAAATTTAAACTGTTTGGGATTTACAAGATATGATTTTCATATTTATCCCGGGGGAGAGGAAGGACGATAAGACGGCTCAATCATATGGCGAACCACGTCCTCTCGTCCGGTTACCAGCTCATGTCGGGTATGTGTTGTGAACTCGAAGATTAGACCATGTCTGTAAATAATCAAATGTATTACAGAAAGCACACAGCTTACACACAATACACACGACTTAAGCATTAACAGAAAGAGAGAGAGACAGAAAACTAAGGCCACACATTTTAAAAGATTGGTCATTTTTGAATAATCTATGTGTAGCTTTTTTTTTTAAATAAATACGTGTTATTTATAGGTAAATGGATATAGGTTTCAATTATTTGTATATTTGAAAATCTCGTAATTCTGTACTTTTTAATTTTATTTTTGATAATTGAAAATAAAAGACATCCCCCCAAAATAATCTTTATGTGTTATTTTTCGAATAAAAAAATGAACTAACAACCCTGTTTTATTTTTGCGGAAACACGGTAGCTTCGGGCATTGTGACGTTATATTCATAAATTAGACTCGAGAATTGGATTCTCGCCCCACCTCATTCAAAATTGGTCTTTCTCTGCGAGCCGCACAATTTTTCCTTGCGGGCAATGAAATTTCAAACACCCCCCTAATTTTGAGGTGCGATTCCACACTGTAATATCTAACTCAAGTATAATTGTATTTTTTTTAAATATATAGTATATGCACTATATGACATATTTATCAGTGTAGATCAGGGGTTCCCAAACAGCGGTCTGCGGGATAATAACGGCCCGCGCAGTGATTCAAAATGGCCCGCGAACTTGAGTGAAATAGTTTAACGGTTTAATTTTGACCTCAATTTGCGTTTGAGATACCGCCAATTGGTAAACCATTATCACAGTTTAGCACGTGTAACAATTCAATTATACCGGTATTCATGTATGCGTTATTAGGACTATCTAAGGCAGTATTTTAGATAACAGTCATATAATAAGATAGTTTGAAGATGTTACAAAACGAAAATTAGACACTGAAAACAGACATTTTTAGATGAATGTCAGCATTTTTATTGCTTTACCGAAAATAATCAAACTTCAGCGATGTGTCTTCCTTGCCAACAAAATATTTCAGTTCTAACGGAGTAAAACAAAATTAGGCGCCATCATGAGACGAAGCATTCTTAAAGTTATGACCAGTTGAAGCACGTGATTCAAAATTTAATTCATTGCTAAATTCATACAAAAGTCAAACAAAGATGTTCGAAAAATGAAAGTGAATCTATGTTATTGGTCAGTTGTATATAGTGTAGCCCAGTGCTTCCCAAACTTTTTTGACCATCGCCCCCCTAAAGTAGTTTATACAACTTCATCGCCCCCCTGTACTACAAAAAAATATAAAGTCAGAAACGAATATATTACAGACCAAATAAGAAGACAAATCATAGTTTATAGTGTTTTTTAATGAGATAAATGAGCTTGGTGTTCTTCAGCGAGTTTTTTTTATTATATCTAAAATTACCCCGTTTACTGATGGAAAGGTGATTTCGTTGTTTTAATAGCAATAGTAGCCGGGCTGAAAACCCCCCTTTTTACCATATAATAGGTCGGAAATGAAAGAATCCAGGGTTCTACCTCCTCAAAAATCGCCGTGTACTCTTGTCTTATAGCATTTCACTTCCTAAATCCACCCCATTTCACATTAAAATAATAAAACCAAAGTTGATTTTCCCAAACTTATAATAATGATTTTCGTACATCTCATTCATTCGTACAGCCTGATGACCTGCCCCAAAAAACTTCGGAAAAATTCATTCCCGATTCCTCATCCTATCACGGCCTCCAGTCCGATCACCAGTTCATAATTAACCAGCCATTTGTTTTTGGATTCATAGACTCGGATGTGGAAGAAGACGTGACTGACTATCGGCTACGGCCCAGGGGTCGGCAAATTTTATGTCGCTCGCAGGACAAATTCAGGGTTGCTAGTATTTTGCGGGTCGCATATATTTTTCGAAAGTTAAAAACGGAACAGCGCGCAAAAACTGCGACAATTCGTGAACTCAACTCAGTCGTCTTATTAAAAAAATATTACAATGACATTTAATGTGACACTGTCTTGTTGCTGCATCACGCTGGATAGCTTTACGACGCCAAGATTGAAACATTTTCTAAATGGGCATCACCAAACCCACTTCTTTGCTTGTTCTTTGTAATGTTCATTTTAGAAAATAATGGTTTGCACAAATACGTACTTCCAAACATCGAAGTGAATATTTCCGCATGATTTGTGAAATTTTGATAAATATTTTTTTTAAGAAGATACATTCTTACAAAAATTATGCAGTGATCAATCTCTCGAATAGAATATGAATTTTATTTCCTTATTGCTTTGCAATATATTCGAATATTTACTGCGCTATTGAACCCCTGCACTCAGCATCAACTTTTCTGCGTGTTTCCATTTGTCTAATTATAATTAAATTGTAGGCTCGTTAAACGAGTGGCTGTTCACTAAATTGTTAGGATATAGTATAATTCAGTATAAACGTGTCTCGCGATAAATTCTGTTACGTAAAAAAATGTAATTTACTCCACGAGCGTAGATTATAAATAAAAAAAATTCATCGTCAAAACCGCCGTTTGGATATTTCCCCGGGCATAGACTTCTATGGTGGCCCATCGTTGTCACGCGTAAAATTGAAAATAAAAATAAAATAAAAAACCGAAAATAAAAAAATAGTTGTAAAAAAACATAAAAATAATTTAAAAAAAAATGAAAAAAAAAATTTAAAATAAAAAAATAAATAAATAAATAAAAACGAAAAAAAAAACAAAAAAAAAAATTGAAAAAAAAAACTGAATAAAAAGGTTGACAACGATGGTCCGCCTCGTGGCCCATCGTTGTCACGCGTTTTTATTTTTAGAAAATTTGCTTCTGCTTGGGACCAACGTTGTCAGGCATAATCCTACGCGCAGAAATGTGTTCCCTGGGTTTCCAACTCACTACTGATTTTTTTGGAGCAATATTCAATATGAAAATGTTCTATAAATTCTCCATGCTACATATTCAACAAGAAGTAATATATTTATAATAATGATAAGAGAATATAGAATTGAATACGAA
The DNA here is from genome assembly GCF_964204865.1 of Styela clava. Taxonomy (NCBI): domain Eukaryota; kingdom Metazoa; phylum Chordata; class Ascidiacea; order Stolidobranchia; family Styelidae; genus Styela; species Styela clava. Next base: position 8,549,050 of record NC_135259.1, on the reverse strand, counting down.
AATTCGGAAAATTTGTTTTTACGTGTATAAGGTAATTTAATTGGAGAATGCTGCTTAACTACTCAGTTGTCTGGACACTCGCGATGCCGGTACCGCACCGTCTTACCAAATACCGGTAGTCGGTTATAGTCGCTTTGCGTCTGACCGTACCGGTAGCCATGCAATCACTCATGGAAGAATGGGAGATACGGATAGTCTCGTAGAATATAGACTACTGAAACACTCTCTGCGCCTGCCCCATACCGTACAGCTGTAACGTACCGATCCAGACAAATGATAAATCGCCCGTGCTCAACCATTTATTTCAATCCATACCTCGATCCTAGTAGAATATTGTGAGTCGAGGTATGGATTGAAATAAATGGTTGAGCACGGGCGATTTATCATTTGTCTGGATCGGTACGTTACGGCTGTACGGTATGGGGCAGGCGCAGAGATTGTTTCAGTAGACTATATTCTACGAGACTATCCGTATCTCCCATTCTTTCATGAGTGATTGCATGGGTACTGGTACGGTCAGACGGTACCGTACCGGCATCGCACGAGTGTCCAGACAACTGAGCAGTTAAGCAGCATTTTCCAATTAAATTACCTTCTACACGTAAAAACAAATTTTCGTATCCAATTCTATATTCTCTTATCATTATTATAAATATATTGCTTGTGGTTGAACTTGTAGCATGGAGAATTTATAGAACATTTTCATGTTGAATTTTATTAGATATTGCTCATGAAAACCAGTAGTGAGTTAGGAACCCAGGAAACACATTTGTGCGTGTAGGATTAAGCCTGACAACGTTGGTCCCAAGCAGCATCGAATTTTCCAAAAATAAAAACGCGTGACAACGATGGGCCACGAGGCGGACCATCGTTGTCAACCTTTTCATTTTCTTTTTATCCAATTTTTTTTTTAATTTTTTTTTTTTTTGTTTTATTTTTTAATTTTTTTTTAATTTTAATTTTTTTTAAATTTTTTGTTTTTGTTTTGTTTTTTAATTTTTTTTTTTAATTTTAATTTTTTTTTTTATTTCTTTTTTTTCAATTAATTTTATGTTTTATCACAACTATTTTTTTATTTTCGCTTTTTCATTTTTTTTTTTAATTTTACACGTGACAACGATGGGCCACCATACTATGGTGGCCATCGTTGTCACGCGTAAAATTGAAAATAAAAATAAAATAAAAAACCGAAAATAAAAAAATTGTTGTAAAAAAACATAAAAATAATTTAAAAAAAAATGAAAAAAAAAATTTAAAATAAAAAAATAAATAAATAAATAAAAACGAAAAAAAAACAAAAAAAAAAATTGAAAAAAAAACTGAATAAAAAGGTTGACAACGATGGTCCGCCTCGTGGCCCATCGTTGTCACGCGTTTTTATTTTTAGAAAATTTGCTTCTGCTTGGGACCAACGTTGTCAGGCATAATCCTACGCGCAGAAATGTGTTCCCTGGGTTTCCAACTCACTACTGATTTTTTTGGAGCAATATTCAATATGAAAATGTTCTATAAATTCTCCATGCTACCTATTCAACAAGAAGTAATATATTTATAATAATGATAAGAGAATATAGAATTGAATACGAAAATTCGGAAAATTTGTTTTTACGTGTATAAGGTAATTTAATTGGAGAATGCTGCTTAACTACTCAGTTGTCTGGACACTCGCGATGCCGGTACCGCACCGTCTTACCAAATACCGGTAGTCGGTTATAGTCGCTTTGCGTCTGACCGTACCGGTAGCCATGCAATCACTCATGGAAGAATGGGAGATACGGATAGTCTCGTAGAATATAGACTACTGAAACACTCTCTGCGCCTGCCCCATACCGTACAGCTGTAACGTACCGATCCAGACAAATGATAAATCGCCCGTGCTCAACCATTTATTTCAATCCATACCTCGATCCTAGTAGAATATTGTGAGTCGAGGTATGGATTGAAATAAATGGTTGAGCACGGGCGATTTATCATTTGTCTGGATCGGTACGTTACGGCTGTACGGTATGGGGCAGGCGCAGAGATTGTTTCAGTAGACTATATTCTACGAGACTATCCGTATCTCCCATTCTTTCATGAGTGATTGCATGGGTACTGGTACGGTCAGACGGTACCGTACCGGCATCGCACGAGTGTCCAGACAACTGAGCAGTTAAGCAGCATTTTCCAATTAAATTACCTTCTACACGTAAAAACAAATTTTCGTATCCAATTCTATATTCTCTTATCATTATTATAAATATATTGCTTGTGGTTGAACTTGTAGCATGGAGAATTTATAGAACATTTTCATGTTGAATTTTATTAGATATTGCTCATGAAAACCAGTAGTGAGTTAGGAACCCAGGAAACACATTTGTGCGTGTAGGATTAAGCCTGACAACGTTGGTCCCAAGCAGCATCGAATTTTCCAAAAATAAAAACGCGTGACAACGATGGGCCACGAGGCGGACCATCGTTGTCAACCTTTTCATTTTCTTTTTATCCAATTTTTTTTTTTAATTTTTTTTTTTTTTGTTTTATTTTTTAATTTTTTTTTAATTTTAATTTTTTTTAAATTTTTTGTTTTTGTTTTGTTTTTTAATTTTTTTTTTTAATTTTAATTTTTTTTTTTATTTCTTTTTTTTCAATTAATTTTATGTTTTATCACAACTATTTTTTTATTTTCGCTTTTTCATTTTTTTTTTTAATTTTACACGTGACAACGATGGGCCACCATACTATGGTGGCCATCGTTGTCACGCGTAAAATTGAAAATAAAAATAAAATAAAAAACCGAAAATAAAAAAATTGTTGTAAAAAAACATAAAAATAATTTAAAAAAAAATGAAAAAAAAATTTAAAATAAAAAAATAAATAAATAAATAAAAACGAAAAAAAAACAAAAAAAAAAATTGAAAAAAAAACTGAATAAAAAGGTTGACAACGATGGTCCGCCTCGTGGCCCATCGTTGTCACGCGTTTTTATTTTTAGAAAATTTGCTTCTGCTTGGGACCAACGTTGTCAGGCATAATCCTACGCGCAGAAATGTGTTCCCTGGGTTTCCAACTCACTACTGATTTTTTTGGAGCAATATTCAATATGAAAATGTTCTATAAATTCTCCATGCTACCTATTCAACAAGAAGTAATATATTTATAATAATGATAAGAGAATATAGAATTGAATACGAAAATTCGGAAAATTTGTTTTTACGTGTATAAGGTAATTTAATTGGAGAATGCTGCTTAACTACTCAGTTGTCTGGACACTCGCGATGCCGGTACCGCACCGTCTTACCAAATACCGGTAGTCGGTTATAGTCGCTTTGCGTCTGACCGTACCGGTAGCCATGCAATCACTCATGGAAGAATGGGAGATACGGATAGTCTCGTAGAATATAGACTACTGAAACACTCTCTGCGCCTGCCCCATACCGTACAGCTGTAACGTACCGATCCAGACAAATGATAAATCGCCCGTGCTCAACCATTTATTTCAATCCATACCTCGATCCTAGTAGAATATTGTGAGTCGAGGTATGGATTGAAATAAATGGTTGAGCACGGGCGATTTATCATTTGTCTGGATCGGTACGTTACGGCTGTACGGTATGGGGCAGGCGCAGAGATTGTTTCAGTAGACTATATTCTACGAGACTATCCGTATCTCCCATTCTTTCATGAGTGATTGCATGGGTACTGGTACGGTCAGACGGTACCGTACCGGCATCGCACGAGTGTCCAGACAACTGAGCAGTTAAGCAGCATTTTCCAATTAAATTACCTTCTACACGTAAAAACAAATTTTCGTATCCAATTCTATATTCTCTTATCATTATTATAAATATATTGCTTGTGGTTGAACTTGTAGCATGGAGAATTTATAGAACATTTTCATGTTGAATTTTATTAGATATTGCTCATGAAAACCAGTAGTGAGTTAGAAACCCAGGAAACACATTTGTGCGTGTAGGATTAAGCCTGACAACGTTGGTCCCAAGCAGCATCGAATTTTCCAAAAATAAAAACGCGTGACAACGATGGGCCACGAGGCGGACCATCGTTGTCAACCTTTTTATTTTCTTTTTATCCAATTTTTTTTTTTAATTTTTTTTTAATTTTAATTTTTTTTAAATTTTTTGTTTTTGTTTTGTTTTTTAATTTTTTTTTTTAATTTTAATTTTTTTTTTTATTTCTTTTTTTTCAATTAATTTTATGTTTTATCACAACTATTTTTTTATTTTCGCTTTTTCATTTTTTAATTTTACACGTGACAACGATGGGCCACCATAGACTTCCTTGTTTACTTCGTGACATTGGCCAATCAGCAAGATGCAAAATACGTAACAATGCCCCCTTTCGCATCCGCTCAGACACTCTCACTCAGACAGATTTTCAGGCGTGGTCGTGAACACTACCTCATTTTCGCGTTTTTGAATTATATTCGTTAGTTTTTAGTTGTTTTTCGGAAATTTGAATATAAATCAAATAAGTCAATGAATACTTTGTCTTTCTATGAGTTTCAGTTTAAATACAGCAATCAAAAATTAGTGTAGAAATAGCTGTGATAGACTAGGCTAAAATTCTTTATCGGTACTTTTAAAAAACAGATTGTTAAATGGTGTGTATTAGAATGATAGTTTGAAACAAACACCCCATTTCACAGGCAACAACTCGCGAAACCACTCTTAAAATAAGCACCGAAAATTTTAAAATGGTAAAGTATGGGAAGAATTTTCCGCGGTCAAAGGTCAGGGAAAGGTTCATTCAGTGAATCGTCCCGGGCCAGATTATTTTATTCCGGCCGTATTTTGCCGACCACTGGGATACGCAAACTACCTTGCCTTACTGCGAAGACGAGACCAGAAATCCTTTCGCGTGTGATAATCGCCCACGTGATTCAAGCCTGCGAATGCACGCAGAGTACAGAATTAAGTGCGCCGAACATAAAACAGGTTTCGCAAAATCGCCCCCCTATCGCCCCCTAAGACTTTTTCGCCCCCCTCTGTATCGTTTTCGCCCACTGGGGGGCGATATCGCCCACTTTGGGAATCACTGGTGTAGCCCACAACATCGCTAAAAAGAATCGCCCGTTTGTTAAAGGGGAATTTTTCCGCGAATGTATGCTGCAAGTTTGGAAATCATTTCTCCTGATATAAAAAGTTTCTCTTTCTAACAAACAATTATTAACCTCAACAAATCAAAACTTCGGTCCAGGCTGACAGATATTCACTTGGATGCGTTATTGCGAATATAATGTACTGAATTGGAGCCACGTTTTGAACATATGATTTCGAGCCAACCCTAATTACACATATATACATTGGGATTTTTTGTGTAACAAAACAAGCCATAAAGTAGCCATTCATATGAGGCGGCATGCTAGATGAGCCAGTAACCTCAGTAGTCACTATTAGTTGCAAATTTTTTGTTGAAAGCCGTGCTTGTTATTTATTCCTCGGGTATTCTATCGCCCAACTATTATATTTATTAATTTTTTACATAAAAAACTGCAATGTTAGGTGTATCTAAAATCAGGATTGCACTTTATTTTAGTCCTATTTTTCTAAATGTTCGTGGATGACTCGAAGCGCTTGCTATCACGGTAACTTGGTGGTAGATGAGGACGTGGCTATCAGTGCGGCGGAAGTTTTTTCGGTCTTGCTGGTTTTAAAAACTGCCATCCCCTAGAACCTGATGGCCTCACATATGGTTTTTCGAAAAGCACTGACCAACTGGGTAAAATTCTCTCCAAGCGTTTTGAAATCTGTAGGAGTTTTCGGCGTAGGACCTGGAGGGCGACATGGATGACGTCGGGAACCTGAGTGGTTACAATGTCCGTTTCGGACTATGTATACCTTGAGGGACAGTTCGAACTCTAGTCTATCTTTGCCTCTATTTCCCAGAGTACCGGACGCTGGCCCCCAAACTGTTATTTGCGTTCACCCCAGAAAAGTCCCAAATCAAACCAATCGAAGGAGTTGGGCGATGCCTTTGTGGATGACTCGAAGCGCTTACTATCACGGTAACTTGGTGGTAGATGAGGACGTGGCTATCAGTGCGGCAGAAGTTTTTTCGGTATTGCTGGTTTTAAAAACTGCAATCCCCTAGGCCTAGAACCTGATAGCCTCACATATGGTTTTTCGAAAAGCACTGAACAACGGGGTAAAATTCTCTCCAAGCGTTTTGAAATCTGTAGGAGTTTTCGGCGTAGGACCTGGAAGGCGACATGGATGACGTCGGGAACCTGAGACTCGTAGCAATCTGCCTGACGCTGTATGAGATATATACAATCGTCATTGCACATCGTTCCAAGTCTTGGGAATTCAGGTTGATAGCGATTTTCCCAGAACAGAAGGGCTTCGTTCCTTCCGAAGGCGTCTTCGAGCATGTTTTCATGCAGGTGACACCTAACTGTAATCTGGTGACTTGACATCCGCATTGCTTCCGGGTCGGTTAGGTATGGTGCCATCTTCGAAGTTCTGCGACGTTTTGGTGCACCGGGTACCGCGTGGTGGTACCTGGTATGTGGAAAGTGATTGCTGACGTTTACAGAAATAACGTGTTCACCATTCGAACTATCGATGACGACACGTCCGCTGGTAGAGGAGTCCGTCAAGAATGTATCCTTATATGATTTGATTCTCGAGCAAATCGGGTTGTAGTACTCGATGTGGTGTGCCCATTTGACAATGGGGAGGATGCCATAGATCAGGGGTGTCAAACTCGAGGCCCCAGAGAATTTCCAATGCGGCCCTCGAACGCTTAACAATAATTGTAATATTTTGTAAGTTTTTTTTAAATTTAAATGTTTAAATACATTTTTCAAACCTCTTAAAGTGAAATTGATTATTCACACAGAAAAAGACAATTTACTGAAAATAAATTTTTTTTTGTTTGTTTTTAATTTGACCCAATTATGGATGGATACACCTCAAGTTCACAAAAATATTTGAAAAAAAAAACTTCAGGGATTAAATGAAACGCAACGTATACGAAGAATGTACAGCCTGATATTAGTAAGCTGGTGGCACCAAAGAGATGCCGAACGTCAGAGCATATGGAATACAAAAAACATTGAGTTTATCCTGTAGTATTTTTGTGAATTTTCAGGGCTATATTCTAGTTTATTTCATTTTTAGTGTATGTTTCATTATAAAACTTTGTTCAAAAATGTTTTGACATAAAAATGTATGATTTTTTGTAATAAATACAGTAAATTATTGTGAAATGTATGCAAATGCAATAATAGTGAAATGTAAAAATTAATATGTAAATGGCATTTGAAATTTAAGAAAAAAACAAAACTTTATTCCGCTGTTTAATTGCATCACAATATATGTCACATACTACACCTATCTAAAAATACGCTTCAAGTAAACATTAATAAAATATGTAAAAACTGTTTGCGGCCCTTTGCACAATTCCCAAAATGCAATCTAGCCCTCGAAAACCCACGAGTTTGACACCCCTACCATAAATGACGCGGTCAGTCGGAAGCACTCAAAGTATGAAGAGTTACGTCGGTCCGTTGCCCTCGCCTCTGGCACGGTGATGGAGTTGCACTTATTTGGGGTTGGTTCTCTCGGCAGTTATGTCGCTGGAAACCAGACTGCTCTTCATGCTTTAGGTGTGGCCGGAGGGGTCACTATGGCGGTCTCCCGCAACTGCGTCAGGAGATCCAGTTTCCCATCGCGTTTGGAGAGCCTGGTGCGGACTTCCTGAAAGTGTCGGATAATTTAACATCACCCGGGATGGGGAGCTTGTTTTATAATTTAAAATTCGAATGTTTTATAATCTAACTGGTCCCGGTTGATTCCCACTACTGGTTTCCCGAGGTCGTTTGAGCCCTTTGTTCACTGAAATAAGTCCACTGATCCGGTGGTCATAAATTTGTTTGGTTGTATTTTATTCCCCTCCCCATCACTTGCCTATAAAAATCCACGATCGACAATGGGCAAGGACCACTTATATATATTATTTCTGCGCTAAATGAAGACGTCGCTGATTTGCACGCTTTAAAAGCAAATTAGCAGAATAACCTCATGGTAACCAACTGTTTTTTTACTTCTGCTACATAAATTGTATCAATATACTGGTAAGCTGAATATGCTGCAAATGATATGGAGCGTGACATTGTATGATTTGTAGAATATATTGCCCTACTTCAATGTTTGTTGTAGCAATTCTAAGGGCCTGACGGAATAAAGTGAAAGTTGTCTCGTGAAGAGGCCACTCCTTGTTTCGATTTTTGACTCAAACAAACCAACTGTTTTGAAACCAAAAAGATTGTTTTGAAACAGAATTTAAATATGGAGACAATTTTTAAGTTATAAGAGAAACCCTTCTCTTGTCGGTTTACAACAACAGCAACCTCTTCCATATCTCCCGGAAAAAGTCTTTTTTTTATCATACTTAGCTTTATTTAATATTTTATTTCATATTAGTTATAAATAAGTGAAACCAGCTTTTATGCACCAAAGCAAAGCATTTTTTGTCATCACCACCAAGACTTGCAATAAGTTTCTTAAGCTTTTGCGTTCAATGTAGCTATAGATTGCACTTACGGGAAAAAAAGGAAACCGCTTTGAATAATTTACAGTTATCATGTGTTTGTGTAATTTTGTCTCGGTCGTTAACACTGAAGTGGGATTTTATTTAACTAGGACTTAGTTGACATCTATTATGAGAACTTTCCGGTTTGTTGTTTTTGAAGAAAATGTCGAGAACTTCAAGGAATTTTTGTTCCCAATATTAACATAAATCTTGTTATAGAATTGATATCGTCGGTTAGAATAGATTCTCCTGTATCGTCAGCAATTTGCAAATACTTTACGCGGTCTCCGAATTGAAATTCGATACCGAGATGATAAGTAAAAACTGGTTCTCTTGAACATGGCAAGTGTCTAAATTTAAATACCGGCGATACCATTGTTGAATTGGTCACCGAATCAATCTCAAAGCAGTCGTGTAACACTGAAGAACGACAAACTCGCAATCCACCATGACGATCGTCGCCAATGACCCAATGCGTACCATCATTTTTTCCTTTCTTGATTTGAATTGAGTACAGTTCGTGGTTCCACCGAACGAGGTCAAACTCTGAGAAAATATAAACAAGAGACAAGGTTTAGGCGCCTGTGTTTAATATTCTGCTATCGAATTTAGTTAAACATTGTTTTTGCAAACTCCCATTTGCAATACCTGGCCGATATGTTATTATATATCTCAATGTTTTTATGACTAATCGATGTCAAAATTGTACGGTAATATTGGCACCAGACCGAAACAATCTTTTCAGTGGCATTGTTTGGAAATGGTTCGCTGCTGTTTCAAGCAGCAAATTGGCAAAAACAATAATAAATCCTGCATATTTTAATTTTATTGAACATCTCCTTTATCTAAGAAAAACGCACGAATACTTCACGACTAAAGAAATGAAAGCACCTGAATTCAATAAATACCGTCGTGTACATAAACATGGTTTTGTCGGCGGTTTGTGTGGGAAGCAGACAAGGATCCATAATCTTGAAACAATATTTGCTATATCATTCAATCATTATTGCACAACAAGTCGTTAGATTTGATAAAGATGGAAGAATCAATGTGAGAAAACATTGTTCGCACGAGATTGGATTACCAACCGTGAAATGTGAATTTTATGCAATAAAAATAACAATTCCAGCGAAAAAGGAAATTTTCGTCCATTCCGCATTTGGACGACATGGCTGCGATCTTACCCCAGATACTCTACAACAGGCCTGCACAACTCAAATTACCACGAGGGCCGCAAGCATAAATCTGAAGTCCCGGCGGGCCGCAAACTTTGCCACATACATATTTCTCAAGATGTACTACAAATCAAAATAATATTGGAAAACAATTAAATTTAATGAAACACTTTCATTACTGGGGAGCTTAAAAATATGAATACTCTTATTTTCTTGAGTAAAAACAAGGTACAGTATTTTTGCATATGAGATGTAAAATATGTATTTAGTGGTTCATCTACCTTGAAAACGCACCCTTCATTTCCAATATTTCTTTTTTATTAGAATTAGGTATTGCGTGTTGCAGTATAAACTGAGTGCAGGAAAATATTTTACTCAGTTTCAGTTTTGTAAAATCGTCCCAAATATATGAATGACAATTTATTTAGTCATATCTACCGTTATTGGATATTTCCATTGTAGGCTAGACCAGTGGTTCCCAACCGCACCGGTGCCGGTCCGCGAAGCTTTTTTGCCGGTCCGCGAGAAAATTTAGTTGTTTCGTTGTTTTCATGTCGTCTCAATCGCTTTACCCGATACGAGGTTGCGTTGGTTTATTACGCAAGTTCTCTTCCGCCGTCATATTGAGACATTGTGGCGACGTCTTCCGCGACATTGTGGCGACGTCTTCCGCGACATCTTGGCGCCGAGTAACCACACTTTTCGCTTTTTCGGCTCCAATTCATTGCGAATGCGCTCAATCGAATCTCGCAAGATTCAGAAAACTAAAAATCGGCACGCATGCTTTTTCTGTTCTGCGTGCTTTTCCTGATTAATATAACCATCCACATAAAACTTTATGCATATATCTTTGTTTGAACCAGAAAACTGTCAAGAACAGTATAATATCCCAGTAAGACATGAACTTGTTGTAGCCCTGCAGGTGGTCACGAGACGCGCAAAAATCATGGACCACAGAGATTTTTCCCAGTTTTTTGAGCTGGCACAGTAGAATTTTGATCCTGGTGCCAAGTTACCGACGACTTATCATTGTAATTTCATTTCGTTTGAGACGTCGATCAACTACAGAAGGATATATATGATAAACCCGATAAAAAAGAAAAAGCTTGATTAATATTTGTGATTCTACTTTACAGTCTAGATTTAAAAAAAAGGTTCACTGTCACAATTTAGGATATCTTTTGATAACGAATACCCATCGCTAAGTAATCGAGCAATCAAAAAAGCATTTTCATCACTAGCTTTAATTAAAACACAGCAAAGAAATCGGCCGCACGCCGGTGAAGAGCTACGTGTTGCAGAAACTTCTTTGAGGCCTCGTTTGCAATCCTATACTGGAAACGAAACAGCGGCAAAATCATCACTATAGTTAATAATGTTTGTACATGATTTCGCTTGTACATGTTGTTTATTTCAGATGTTTTATGTGTGTCTTTCTTACGCATAATGGGTGCCCAACACTGCATTTCTTTACGCAAATTTATGGGGTTGTTTTCTGTTTCACCCATTTCAATTTTTGGCCACATTATTTGATAGTTTTTTTTCGTGTGATATGTTTTTAAGTGTGCCTTTTTGTCTAGAAGCATATTGAGTGCCCGACACTCCATTATATTACGCAAATATATGTTATGCTTTTCTGTTCCGGTCATTTCAATTTTTGCCGGTCCGCGAGTACATTTAATTTTATTCTACCGGTCCGCCAGGGTAGAAAGGTTGGAAACCACTGGGCTAGACGAACAATCCGTTTAGTAGCAATAGATCTTCCTCTGTTGTACTTTTTTGACTATTAAATTACATTTTTCTACAAAATCTGCCTAATTTATTTGAAATTTTACAGTAAATAGCAAAATCTTTTGTGCGAGAATTTTTGCACCATTCATAAATGACGGAATTGTTTTTTAAGTTTTAAATTTGAATTAAAAAAGGAACTTCAGTTTCGTAAATTGCTAGTAAAAAAATGGGGTTATTAAGAGGTTTCTAATATGAACTAATGGGTGTGAGATTGTATACCGATAAGCGTGATTCAGTCTGAATACTGAGATGTCTAAATCAGGGTTTCCCAAACTGGAGGGCGAGTGGTCTAGCGACGAATTTTGGGGGTCGCGAAGGGCACACAAATTTCACACAAAGTTAGATATTTAGTGAAACTAGTGAAAAACATAAATCTCACGATTTCGAATATGATCAGAGTAGCGGCGCGCTTGCATAACAATGCCGGCTTTGATTGTTAGACCCGAGAAGTGGCGTGTTTCCGAATCACCCGCGGGCCGCAAAGAAGTATCTAGCGGGCCGCATGCGCCCCGCGGGCCGTATGTTGTGCAGGCCTGCTCTACAATAAAATAAGGTCAACATGATAAAATCATGTGCAATTTTAATGGTAACTTTGGCATTCTACCCAATATAATAGAAACGTTTAGAAACCTATAGTATACTTGTTTATGTTTATTCCAACTATATGCGAAGAAACATGAGAAAGGTTTTCTTCGAAAATAAATTAAGGATCAATCCTAAGTGTTAAATGCTTCGACGCGACAAACAAATAAATATGGAACAAATATTTTTTCGGAAAAAAACATTGAAATATAGTACCATTTTATTAAATGAATTCTTACTTATTGGAGCTTGGTATCGTTCTTCATTAACAAGTTTGAATGATTTCCCTGCAATAACGGTTCCCATGACATACAGAACTCGAAGTCTTGGTCCTCTTCCGTGCGAACTCATAAATATCACAGTGGACTTCGACAATTGAGTTAGTCCTTGTTTCGGGACAACATTTTTGTTGTGGCTCTTTCGTTCACTCCTGTGGCTTCGGCGAGAAAGTCTTCTAAGTCGTGCCGGTAGTTTTAATTCCAGATAAGCGGATCGGCGTCCGGTGTGGTCTGTTACTGCGTATATCAATCCATTAGTCCGAAATGCTTTTTGGTACAAAGTATTCATTTTTCCATTATGAGGGATTCTCGACGCGGAAGCGCCATCGCAGAAGAGTGAACATCGCTGTGTTATTGAAGTGTTATTGAACTGATGAAGTTTAGAATTGCAAGTTCTCATATATTCGCAATAATCCATTGTGAAAAAATACAATAATAATAATATGGAAGCAATTCCACGGCTACTCAATCGACAGTTCCACATTATTCCAAAAGAATATTTATAATATACTTCTTTATCGACATAAATTAACATTGACTAAGTTGTAATAAATAAAGTGAAACTATAAAATAAATAATTGACAATTGATTTATTCTAAAGGAAATGAAATTATTCTCGGAGGCGACATTACCGTCTCGTTGCGAGCCAAAACACGATTGGCGGTCAAGATAAGCGTTTTCTTGATCTATTGTCATACATAACATGAAAAGTTGATCTTCACGATCTGTGTACATTAAACATATATGTACCGCAAATAAATAAATTTGCACCCCACTGTTTACTTTTAGTTATGTTCGGGGCACCGGGCGCATATTAGTAAGATCATGACAGCAGCTGCAGATTTTTATACGAGTATAATTAGGATATTTTATGAATCGCTTTAGCAGCTATCATTCCCGTTCCGACATTGATAGGGTGATGGTTGGCGTCATAGTGAAGAATAATAATCCTCAGTGATTGCTTACATTTATTAGTTTGATGATTTAACTTATTATGATTTAATTTATACAATCATAAGTTAAAATTGGCATTCAAACTGGTATTGTGGCAGGGCAATATCCCATATGACGGCATATGAAAGTAATTAAATTATTGTTGCTGAATATGGGCTTTCCGACAATACCGATCTGACCCTTTTATCACCAAAGTCTGTTGAAAAAACATGCGATTTTCATCTAAAAATAATGGCTATTTCGACATATGTTACCAGAGAGTATAAGCGGATCTGAAATGTTAGCATAATTGTGGGTGAGGCGCTATGAGCCACGGGTCGGTGGCGCTGATCGCGATTCTGGTTACCGCCCTCGACAACGAGGGCTACTGGAGCTCCTAACGCTTTCCCGAGTAACTTGGTAAAAATGACAATTTTGATAAAGACCATCGAAAATTCTTATAATTTTATTTTTCTCAATTTTTGCTTCTAAACCCAAAACGATGCCAATTGCCTTCGTAGCTTCCAATGCTGACAAAATTTTATACGAATATTGCAAATTTAAAATTTCAATTAAATTCTGGTGGAGTGACCACAAACAACTTGTTACACGACCCCCGAAGCGATTCGAATCTAGAATATATACAATTTGAGTGTAATCAACGGTTGCTATGAATTTTGCCATGGCTTGTAAACATGAAACGTAAAATATGGGATGAAAGGAACACCAAATAGTATTAAAAGAAAACGAATATTTACGATTTTAGCTATTACCTGCAACTGTCCATTTTATATATATATATATATTGTGATAATTGTACTATTTTTCTCCGACTATATGAGATAACGAATATTCGATAGGTATTATTTGCAATCTGTTGACGCTTCTATTAATATTTACATTTCGATACTTGTTGGATCATTCCCATACTCCCAGAGAAAAGAGTTTTTGTAAAGTTTAATTGTTGCAAGAGCAATGTTCTCTTTCATATACAGTTTAGATAAATTTCATGCTATATTTTAAGCCGTGCCATTTTGTAAGAAAACGATGTAGGTTCGCGCTATGTCTTGTACAATAGAAACATTAATCCTACCATTATGTCTAAATAAGCTCTTTAGATCAATGCTATATTTTGCCTCAGGAACATATTCCTCGTTTGTTTGACTCCACTCTCGCTAACGATTTGTAAAAAAATCCATTCAAACATGCGAACTTCAACCCTCAGCCCTCGGCTTTATTAGCAATTCCCTAAATATTTCTGGGCGATTGGCGAGCGTTCAGGTCGGTTATGTAACTATACCTCCTAGACATTATCGACTTCAACAATTTCAATCAGTAAAGTAAAAAAAGCAACCCTACCCTATTGTTATAGACTAAAACGTTTCTTCAGGATCTCCCACAGTAACGGCTTACTATTTCACAGGCTATAATCCATTTGTTGGCAAGAGGAAGACCAGGTGTGTCAATGAAAGCAATGGGGTATGCTGGTACGGAATTAGGATTAATCGGTAATTCGGCTATTTTAACGTCACAAATGACTAGCAGTATTCTCAAATTTTAAATATATTCTACCTAAAATCTTGATCGAAGCCATTTCCACATCATTTTATAGACGCGGCTTTGTTACAGTAGAAAAATTTTCATCTGAACTTCTGTGCCATATATAATAGCATCTAATAGTTCTATAGTATCCAATCAATTGAATAGCCTCAAGCGCCTTTTAAATGTGGCACAAGGCAATATAAGCTTTCAATTTATGTTATTGATAAAGTTGAAAATTGATGTGATACAACTGTTAGCCTTTTTAGATCTCAATTTATCTTAATAATTTAGTTTTTTCCAATAAATATTAAAACCTCAAATGAAGTGAAATAGGTTCAGAGATCTAAACTAAATTTTGAAAATGAGTGAAAAATGTATACTATTAGGGTGGAACAACCGACGGGAATTAAATTATATCCTGATTTTTTAAATTGTAATTGCATGTAGTTTGATAATTAGTGACTTTATTCATACACTCGAAACAACATACCTTTTTAACACAAAATGCAATTGTTATTTATTTCCCACCTGGTCTGGTAATTTTCAATAATTTCTTCATCTTCTGTCTTGATTAATTTATTTTGTGTCAATTTATGAAAGCATACGTTTGCAGGTACTTAACTATTTTTGAACTGTTGTTTCGCAGCAGACCTAAATTCTACTGACACCAGTAATGTATCATTTAAGAGTCGCTGACTTAACTAAGAAATAATTTCAGAACAATACCGAACATCTTTGCGCAAATTGAGACAATATATGTGGCGACGAAAATACAATCGTTTTTTTCACTTATGGTTATGCGGAGCAATATTGTCTCTACATTTAATTAAATGAAGTCCAACCAACATTCCCCACAAACGCGTTGACAAACTGCTTACGCGTTGTGCAAGTACAAACAACTTTATCGTTAAAATATTCAATATTAAGATTATTACCGGAGTCATTTACTGCACAATACGATTAAATTTTCTGCATATTTTTATATTTCACAACAAAATTTATCGACGCCATCGCGAACAAGATAATAAGATCATCCCGTCTTGGTGAAGTTTATTCGATATTTTTTTCTGTTTCTGCCAAATGACGCTAATGCTTTTGATGTCTAATTCTTTTAGGGTAAAAATACAAGCTTTTCAATTTACCACGACAATATCGATTAGTTATAGCTCCGTAACTTAACGAAACCATATATGGTTCGACAGCGACCGAATTGTAAGATAGAAATATGGTTCAGAAGCTCCATACTACATTCTAAAATACTGTTAAAAATGACTCGTTTAGTAACGATCACCTAAATCATTAAAGATTAATGTACAGATATTAGTCGAAGATAATCAAAATCACCAAATTACTGAAGTTTTTCGCGAAAAATAATCAAAATCCCCAAAGTTTTTCCCGTTTTGCTTGCTAGTTTTTACTACAATAGAATCTGAGTGACTCAATAGTAACTAAAATGTTTTGCATGTTTAAATCAAAAGTACTGAATACATTGAATATATTCGCAATCAATTCAAAAACTCATTTTCATTATAATTTAGTTCTTTACAAATGTTTTTATACTTTCATGTTTTCACGACATGATTATGATTGATTGATTTTGTTAAAACACACAGGAATCGTTTGGTCCCCCGATTTCGAAACAAGGATATGTATGTTACTACTTAAGTTAGCATAAAACGGAATCATGTCCACATATGCTTATCCAGGTTTGGTACTATTATTCTAATGTGGCAAGACCACACAATCCATACCTTCGACTGCAGTGAAGTTCACAACATATGGAACCAAATATCTATAAATACTCTAACAATACGCTGTTTTGATCACCTCGTAACTGAATATCTGTTCTGAGGATTCTGGACTGAAGCCTGACATTATTCATGCCATTGTGTATTATTGAGAATTGGCATGTGTACACAAACATTTGATGCATACTTAAATGATTAACATCTTAATTGAAAAAATACTTGCTCCGTAACCTTTTCATCTCGACAGTAAAACCACTCGATTTGGTAGTTTAAAAAAGAAAAACAACGGTATGGGCATTATTATAAAATCACCACAAAATGAATCATTTGGATATTTTCAAGCTGAAATCATGACAAATATATTGTTGTCATGCAAAACTAAAAGGTTAGCTACTAGATTTTTATGCAATCAATAAGCAAACTGTTGGTTAGCAGTGGGTTTTGGTCGGAGAAAGCCATTATGCCACGATTAATCCAATCCGTTCGTGCCCGATGTGTCCATTTTGAATAATAATATATATACACGCATCGAGCATTAATGATATACATTCTACAGCTATCATATGTTTCAATTAAATAAAACGGTGGATATTTATGGATAGTATTTTATTTAGAAAGAAAGTAAAGAGTAAAGTGAAATATGGTGTTATAATTTGAAGCCTCCAGGTCCAGCTAAAGATTGTGAGTTTGAAACAACGGATGAATTTCACGACCGTTTAAACCTTATCGTTTTAGTTTTTGGAAGATTTTGTTGTGAGAACTGATTTGTCGAAGAATTGATATCTGAGCTCAAAAGATAAATAGCATAGGCATTCGTCCAAAAAATGTATCCACGTTATTGCCCTAAATTCGTAAACAAACTATCAGAATTTATCAAAAGAGGCATCTTTAAACGCCGTGCGCTAATATTCGTTTCAAATTTCAGTACCCGTGCCTGTTGTTCATTTTTCGAGCGGCCACGCAAAGAAATATTTTCACGTTGGCCGCTCGCGGCATTGAATAAAATTGAAAGCAAAATAAGTCAAAGTGTAAACTCATTTGACCTACCGCACTGCAAATATGATATGCAGATTTACTTATATTTATTTGTTCAATCTTGCGTTATATTCTGGCGACACATTTTGTACCTTCTAGGCATTTTACACATAAACTACAAACAAGGAACGCCCATTTCAACTTGCAGATCATTAAACTTAATATTAGTGAAGTTGCTGTTCGCTTTTTTAGGATTTGTTTGATGATAGTTCCCCTATAACAGGGATGGCGAACCTTTTTCGATGAATGGGTCAAAAATTATATTTTTATCGCGGAACAGAAGGAGTGGGTCACAGATATTTGAATAATGTTTGTATCTATAAGAAACTCCTGGAAGAAATCTCATAAGGTTCACTTGGTATAGTTTTGGGATTTACGTATGCAGAACTTCTATCATTGAAGTCAGAGTACGAAAACACGCGTATGAATTACCAAAAACATTTAGGCAGTGAGGCAAATTATTTTACGGATCGAAAGGGTTTGGAGGGAATTCCACCCTGATAGTGTTATATTTTTTGATTGGCTTTCAACGACATTGAGGCAAGTTTACACTGCTCCACCGTTATTTCAGATCTCTAAGTTTTTATTCCAAGTCTGAAGGATTTTGTTTTCTCAAGGACATTGTGGACGACAATCTAATAAAATGTAAAGTAGCATCTAGTTCTCGTATAACCCCTAAAACAGGTTCAGAAGGAGACAAGATGTTGCGAGGAATGAACTGATCAATTGCATTGTTATAAACGATGTAAGAGCCGATAGCTAAATAATAACGATACACAGCGGTGCAGAAATGCGTCCTGGTTTTGAAAATTACCATACCGGCCAGAAATTAACAATTTAAATATGAGCGTTCGCAGGCCTGACTGCCCAACTGATGTTATATTATAATGGTTTAGTTATTGTTTGATTAACTTAAGGCCGGTTTTACGCTTTTTTATCACTGATATGTTAGATTTCTTTATATTTATTCGTGCCTTGGCGGGTCACGAATAAAACGCGGTGGATCACTTTGTGACCCGCGGGTCAGTGGTTCGCCATCCCTGTCCTATAACATACTTTCTATTTTGTTTGATTTTGGAGGAACTAAAAACTCATTATAATAAAGCGTCCTGGTCGAGCTCGCTATGGGAACACAGATTGTGCAATCAAAGTCTTTACGGTAATAGTTTTAGGAGAATTTGCTTTGTTCAGCAGTCACCGTTTGTTTATTGGTCGTACTTGATATTGTTCATACGGCATGGCGACCATGCATTGATAAACAACATTAAACGCACTATACCAAGTATCCAGTTAGGTTGAAACAATTGTTGTTTTAGTATTCTTCTTATTGTTGTTGGTATTGCTGCTATGAAAAATTTCTTTTGTCTTTAACTATTGGGCCAATTGTTTTGATTTCAGTGGCTTGTGATTGTTGTTATCGCTAGAAGACTATTACTTTTATTTATTTTTAAAAGTTCTGTGCGCTCATGGGATTCGTTTTTCAATTTGAAGTTTTGTGTGATGACGCTATCAATATCGCACTGTGTGGAGGTTTGGCGATCGCATATCAGCGATCTGGTGGTCAGCAAAGTCGGGAGTATAAGGTAGACTACCGATGCCGTGCAAGATTTGAACATCGAACTCACTTACCAGCCATTTTGGAAATCAAACAAGAATTTAATCACAGCATTTACATGTACTTGAACACTGCATATTTTGAGATATGTATTGTTTAAACGAGGGATTGAAGTTCCGTTCCAAAATTAGCCGACGATGTATTCATGCATTACGCGAGTCCACAAATTATAAACTAAATATTATTATCGTATTCGCAAACATCGACCTATGTATAAACTAGTAATTTGTTTGCTATCAAGATTGTAGTTTGTACGGGTACCCAATTATTCCTAATTCCAATTATTGCTAGAATAACAGATCTCACGAAAAAAAAACATACCATTACAGCATGTATATTAGAGGACGCGAATTGTACATATGGATTGTTTCACTGTTGTTGTTGTTGTTCTACAGAGATCGCTATTTTTAGCACTGGCGTACGAATCGATTTCGGATATGTATTCAGTATGCAAAGAAGGAAGATGTCTGTAAAAGGCTATTTAAGGTGAGTTTGAGTAGTTTGTCATTTTGAATCCGAAGAATGTGCGCTATACTAATTCAATACATATTGGGCGAACACTAAATTATAGTGACATGCGAACCATAGCCCCAATGTACTCTCTTGCTTAATCATGAGAAGGAAATTATGAGGTGACTCGTTCAATGTAAACGAGATCCGGAAGCGACGTAATTGAGGAGTCAAGACCAGAAGTCTAACGCAAACACAGCGATGAATTGATTAATCACACGCCTACTGCTTGACTTAACAAGTTTGACCTTAATTTGAATATATATCAACAACCTGTGTATATGCACGTTATTCAGCATAACACTTCATATGCATTTGAAAATGCGATCGCAGTCAAGAATGCACGTGAATGTGTGTGAAGAAATAAATACATAGTTGGTTGCGCACTGGATTATTACTTTATGAATAATTTCTTACGAAAGCTTCTTTATATTTCTAAAGAGTTTTGAATTGTAAATCAGTCAAGTAAACTGAATCAGCTCAAACAAAAATGAAGTCATATTCTTTCTCTCTTTTTGTTCAAATATATAAATGTAAATATAGCATTATGATAATCTAATACACAAAATTCTATTCAATCCTGCACGCACTCATTACTGAAATTGGTGGTAAAAATTGGGCATATAAGCGCAATTTCATATATAAAATTATATTACATTATTCTCCATCATTTACGATAGGTCACCAAAACAATTTTGTAGTGTTTTAATTTGAGTCAATCCGTTTTTAAGCAAAATTTGAGCAAAACAAATTTCTTTCTTAGGCATTCACCTTGACAGAACTCTGAGTCGCCTCTCTAGATGCACATGGTGAATTTTGAAACTTGCTGGTTTAAAGTAATCCAGAGCCTGATTTAAAAGGGATATATGTCACACAGTTGTACCATATAAAACGTTTCGCACCACCTCCCTGTCGCCATTTTGTGGTAATGGTTGGTCGTCGCCTCCATCGGAGGACGATGCAGTATTTTCTGTTATTTCCCAGTAAACATTCTCTTGCATTAAGCGACTCCGTCGTCTTGGGGGTTCGTTTGAATTTATATTACCTGATACCGTTAGTAATCCACCGACCTCCGTAGCTTCTTCGGATATTGGAGGAGTCATAGCTTCTCCTCGGCCAAAAAAATGTTGATTGGAACTGGACGAACCAAGTGATGCAGAAGCACTTGGACTTAGAATATTGATGTCGAGTCTCGGGGACATCACGTCCGAAGCGGCTACGTATCCTGTTGAATACCCAATGCTACTGGTGTTTGTACTGCCGATTCTTTTCCATACATCACCCCTTGATGAAGTGCTCTCATCGTCTCGACCTGACGAACGCCTCACCAAATTCAGGAGAAGTAGTACGAAAAGTGCTCCGAACACAACACTGCCGATAGCGACCGCAATAATCAGAATGGTATTATGATTAAGAATATTTGGTTTCTGCTTGGTTGTTTTCTTTGGAATAATAAGGTCGTCCTCTGCCTACAAAAACATTTTTATTATTATGACTTTATGACACAGTTTAAAAGAAAAGAACTGCAAGGCACGATGGCGCTAATGTATCTAATGTGTATATAAGCAGCCTTATTAGTTAAATAAAAAATATTTTCCATTTTCATATCGCCATATTGATTTTTTTGTTTTTACACAAGTGTAGTCGTAGATAAAGAAACGTACAGGTAATATTTATATATAGTTTGTATACCCGTTTTGCACAATATGAAGTGTTCACTTGATCAAATCGAAAATAAAAGCGCAACTGATGTAAATCCTTATTAAATAAAAAGCCTTTTGTATATGGACAACAACGATAAGCAACATGGAGAAAAGTAATCAAGTTTGTAACTGTGTTCAGTGCGAAAAATCTTTTCCAACAGTTAGGTATGGGGGTTGTTTTATGGCGGACCCAATCGTCATTTTGATGGCCTCCCCCCAAGCACAAGGCAAATTCGGGCTGCCAGGTTAGCAGGTCTGGTTTCAAGATCAGCTACACGAGATTTAAATTATCAATTAAGTGCAATTTTATGGGTCAATTAACTGCAATATTTATGGGTCAAAATTTTGTAGCCTGAATGAAAAATAGTGTAAATGTTCAAAGTTTTGTTCAAAAAAGGAAAGGCAGCTAAATTTAGAGATCAGAATCTGTATAAAATACAACAAACGACACTCTGCATGATTTTGTCTGATTAGGTTGAATGCTATCAATTGCTGGTATGATTTAAAATCGGTAAATAATATAATAGCAATATATTTATATCCAAAAACATCACATTCTCTTACGATTCCAATCCTTGGCTCGATCTTGGAACAAGATTTATTTGAACACAATTCATTTTCCGTGTCACTTGAAGGTCCTCCATAGCAATGAGATCCAGATTGTCGTGTTCCTTTCTTGTCAAGACAAAATCGACGTCGGGTTTTACTGCAAGTAGCATTTTTGCTCTTCCTGAAAAGTAAATAAATTCTCTTGAATATAAAAAGCATTCATTGCACCTTTTTTGTGTTTGGCTTTTACTAGAGACTTGACTTGAACCTAAAAAATTATTCACCGCAATTTGATGCCGAGTAACGAACCTATGATGACTGCCGGAAATTTGCCCCATAGACTCATTGCACGTAACACTACGCACCTCGAATACTTAAACCACGCATACCGGATGTAATGTCCATTAATATCGTCATATCAAGATCGACTTGGCGCTTAAAATATTTCATCTGAAAGGAACTAAGTAAGATCGAGCACTTAATATTATTTTTTGGCCCAAATACCTATAGCTGCAGCATGTTAAATTCACCTAACATGTATCGAATAGATCTTAATACGGAATTTGAAACAAGCCTATTTTGAACCAAACTTGGCTAAATAAAAAAAAGGTTCTCGTCCGGAATGAACCTAGAAATTCTCCGAGCTTCAGTTTTATAAACAGCTAATCAATTAAAAAGCATTCTTCATATTCAAAGTCGTGAATATGTTGTACCATAATGATGACTTCATCATTTAAGCCAATAGAGCGAGTTCGATATTGTTTCCATGTATGGAAGGCCACGTATGCCCATTACTGAAATAAGCTTTTCATACGTTTACGAATTGTGAGGACTCAAAGACTGGTATCTTGGAGTGAACTATATTCTAAAGTCTAATTTAAGAAAATGACAATCGTCTTCAATTATTTAGAAGATAATTGTTAACGTGTGACGTCTGCTTTAGATAAGTTAGTGTTATGCAAAATTTACAATCTAGAATATTATGATTTTAAAAACTTGGAAACTCTACGTAATAACCGCTCTCGCGCCTCACGTGCGATGACTGCCGTATTTTGAAATTTCCCCTATCAGCAAAATCGTTTTGATTGTGCAATTCTAGTGTGTTGAGACGCAATACGGATACCAATTAATTGGTTTTAAGACTTTCGTCTCATTTCATCAACATGCGTTTTCAAACAGAAAAGTTCCCATATCAGAGAAGGTAACTATGACTCATGTGTCGTCTTATTCATGTAGCGTTTCGTGCTTACACAGAAACTGAAAGTTCACATATTACCTTCAAACAGGGTATTGTTTGAAATATTACTGTCCGATACATATACGATAAATTCATGTATTAAGGTATAGCCCGAAGGTAATAAAAATAGGAATTCGGCCTATCAAACGGCAATAAATGTAAGTTAAAATCCTCAAATTTTAATACCGTTGTAGGCTTGTAGCTGTGAAAATATTCCATTAATGCATCAGCAATAAGGGCAAGTTTTACACTGATCGGATAAATTTTGATATACATGTGTTGAACACACGTGAAAATAACGCGAGAACGACGTTATTAAAACACTTGCAATGTGTATGACTCATTTTAGGTAGAGAAATTGCGATTTGAGTTTCTTCGCTGTATACCTAAGTAAGTCTCAAAAAGAATGGCTATTTTGATTGAGAAAAATTGTTTCCAAATGTGACAATCTCTATTACCTAAAGACTCCTTTCTTGATCCTAATTAAAAAAACATCGATTTAAATAGTCATACAGATACAAAAAAGAAATGTATGATATAGCGGTTCAAATGTTATTTGGCCGTCTCGACGAATATACGCGATACGGATAAATAAATACTTAAAATCAACGCGAATTTAGGGTTTTAAATTATAAGTATAATATCTATGCATTTGGTCATATGTTATTAAAACTTCAACAAACTAATATATGAAAAAAGAAAATCTTGTTATATGGCGTTGTCAACAATCATTATCAGACGATAGACCAAGAAAATGCATTCATTGCTTTACCGAATGTGGGTCATAGTAGGACGCTAAATATTTTTCAATGGCTCAAATCGTGCCATTCATAAAGCATGTCTGGCAATGACAATTTCGAAATATTAGAAGAAGTGGTAATGCTTTTGTTACTTTATGAAAATGTGACCTATACACTATGGCGTCATTAGAAAACCGGAAAGATAAACACAACACCTGCTACATACACTGTCAAAATTTTTGTAGAAGTTACTGAAAACGCAGGTCTTTGATTTTATTCATCCACTGCTTTATATGTACCTTTTTTACAAAGTATTGCATACCAAGAGAATTCAGAATTACACATAGATTGTGATCAATTTTCGAGTGTTTTGTTAAAATTGAGTACGCACTGCATAGCGTTTTGAACGATTGAACGATCGGATTACGCGAATCGCGACAAAATTATTGTTTACGTTTTGTGACGTAACGACGAACCGCACCACACGGAAACGCCGGTAAGCGTCAGGACAGAAACCCATTTGACGTGCATGTGACATACGTTAAAAATCCGATTTCAAGTCATTTACAATTTAAAAACATCTTTAATAACAATGTTGTTCTTTGTAATCTAACTTAGACACCAAAAGAAGATTAGAAGCCAATTTTTGGTATCAGCAGATACTGTCACTGTTAGTCAGTGCTTCAGCTCGTTTTCTTATTTTGCCAACGAACAAGCTTTGCTAAACCAGTTCACACAATCATGCTTTGGGCATGAGGCCAAATAGGGGCAATGGAAGTCTGGTTTCAGTGATTATTGTTATTCCGATATGACGTAGGCGCATGACGGTATTAGTAAATAATAGGCTGTAAACAATTTTGCTAATCATATTTGTTCAGGGGATCGTTTAAATTTACGCTTCTAGTCCGGCTCTAGACTTAAATTATAAGAATACCCAGAATTATAAGAATCAGACCCCAGAACAGCCGAAGTATCAAATCGACTTTAATAATCTAAATCAAATAGTACAAAAAAAACATTCTGCCTACAAGCAAGCTCTCGCAAATTGGCCGGAGCAACATTTAATCCCCATTTAAAATATCGTTGCGTAAACCACGAAATATTCAATCAAAAATTGACTTGACAATAAAGGGAGATTGTTATATCCGTTGCTCTCAGTTCAGCCCGTAGATGATGCTACTAATTAGCACAAAATGATCCGTTCATTTTAGTATAGATATTTGGTTTACTGTTATTATAATGCCGTCGATTGATTGTCGTGAACTATTACCTTATCGGCACTTTTAGTAATTTTTACAGAGCTCAAGACAGCCAACGCGCGGGCCAGACAAGGTTTACCCACCCCGATATTTCGCATTCTCTCCATTTTTCCCAACTTGTCCATTCTCCACTACAAGACAGTTCTCTCACACAAGGACGCTGTTGTTTTTCAATGCAAGTTTCTAGCCATTTTCCCTCTCTTTTTAACTCTTCTTTCGATCCCCCATCACTGCGAGATGGTGGCGGCGTTACGAGGGTGAAGCAAATCGTTTGTCTAGTTTGTCTGTAAAATAAACAATTGTGCTGATATAGGGTTAAAAATATACAAAAAAGCAATGTTTCCTTTTCAATCCATCAAATTTTTCATCCATATCCCCAGCCGAGAGTGTAATACACCACACAATGTTGTTCATGAGTTGCTTATCATTTACAATTCAGTATACACAGCACCAATGAACACCAATCTAGAATACAGATGTATGTTCTCCATTCATGCTTTAATTGGTATTGCCTTTGACATACAGTATTCATAATGCTCGCAGCAGACATTTGTGTTGAGAAGGATTTACCGATACACACATTTTATAAGCAGACTCATAGAAATATCAGAATAAAAATATTTGACTCAGTTTCACATACTTTCCTTCGTTTAAATGACATTCACCGCCTTTACATATATCCCATTGAGTCCAAGTTGCCCAATTATCGTCTTTGCATTCACCCTTACAATCCGGTAATTCATTTTGGGCTTGATTGATCGTGACGGGTACCACACTGTTTGCATTACAATACACGACATTTGCACACAACCACATTATAATTGACTTCTTATCCATTTTGAGTCTATTTCTAAGTAATATTAACAATTGTAAAGATTTAAATTGACTAACATACATTTAACAATGGTATACATTAGACACGATGAAGCTACATTACCTGCTAAGGCGACAAAGGGAATGTCAATCAATAGGAAATAAATAAAATGGTGATGCGAGGGACGTATATTCTACCAGGAATCTCACTCCAACTACTTACTCTAGGTTTCAAAGATGTAAATATTTTCTAAGCTGGGACATCGTACTGAAACCCATAAACCTCAGATCATGATGCTTCGAACCGGACGTTTGAGAGCAAAGTTTATTTTTAAAAAACACTGCTAGCGATGTAGAAAAATACATGGGTCATATGACTTTACCAGAATGTAAAACATACACACAGAATTAAATAATGCAGGCAGCCGCCAATAATCCAGAACAAGCGTATACACCAAACCGATTTGCCACATTATTTGCTATACACGTCGTGTTCAATTTAAAGGGGTGTACGATCCAAATGAGCATTGTCGACATGAGCAGATCAATTAGTTTAATACTACAAAGGTTGCAAAAATTATAATTTTTTTTCCATTTTCACGTCATATTCGACTTGAGTAATACTGCTGGTACTGTTTTCCAGGAAATGGTAGCACAGGAAAAGATAGTGCCAATAAATGCTTAAAACGTAACTACAGGATATCATAAAAAATCCTTTTCAAAGTTCGTAAGTTAGTAGATCCCACTCACACTATAATGCCCTCATATACAGGTCTCCATACTTGACAAAGTTGGAGTCAGTAGTAGCGAGACAGCGATTGCCGTCATCACAGCAGAGTGAAATGACTTGTGTTTCCACCATGAATCGAATTTACGTAATACATTTGGTCACGAACGATTATTCATGCAAAAATAAACAAGCTGTCTACAAATGACATGGTTATTATGCTACTGCTGCGATGTAAGTTTATCTGTCTATGTTTTGAGTTCCTTATTTTTGGAAATAATTAGCGAAAAAATACCCTTTCATTCAAAAAGTTCATTCCGCCGATTATTTAATAAATCTCGCATCGTACTGTTTCGACAGTGCATATGTGCGTAGCCCAATATTAACATCATATATCGTAGATAAAAAAAATCAATATCACTAATTGAATTTTACTTTAACAATCCTTCAACCGATTCATTGCTTCTTAAGAAATAACAATGATCACTGCATGGCATGCAATTTGCATTCACTTACATTGCGAAACTACATTCGCGTATTTTCAGTAACAAAAGTATTTCAACAAAAAATTTTTTTTTCTTTTGGTTTGGCAACTGATCGACGAAAATCTTACAATATGATTATATATATAAATCGTACTTATTGCTAATGATCGACCATCTATGCATTATATAAACGCCGATGGAGAAATTTATGCTCCGCGCAATTAACACGTATGTAAACTATCAGAAATACAAGCTACCCAATCTTTTACGCAAATTGTTACAAAAAAATGGAGGTTCCTAGTGGCTACCATTACCTCCTGTGTTTGATAGAAAGTATACGAATAGCGTACGGGTAACATGCTAAATTGACATATGTTTGATGGAATACACAAGAAAAAGAGGTTTACAACATGCACGTTTTCTTGAAGTTGTAGGAGGTTGATTTTCATACCTGTTTGTCCTGACTTTACATTAATATCAATACGATGCCTGACTACGAAAAGAACCTAATTGAATAAATTTTTCGAAATAAATTGCCTCATCTCTATAATCCACTAAACGACTTATACTATGCTTTCATACACGATCCTTATTTCCCAAAGCTTGCACTTTGTACCGGTACATAAAGTCACTGTTCAATAAAGCTACAGAGGCGTAATAAAAAGCCGGCGGTTAAATCACAAGGCAGTCGGTTACACCGGAAGACCGCATCCAATTACAGTGCTATAAGAATACAAAGAGGTTTCCCTGTAATATAGCGTCATCTCAGTTCTTTAAACCGAGGGTCAGAATAAGCGTAATTTCTTACAGATATAATATGGTTTGAAAGGAGCAAGTGTCAATATTCACAGCAGGATATTTTTGCGACTTACCATCTGCTTTGTATTATATCATTTGTATTAGGCAGTTTCCTTCGGTAAGTGATTTTGTCTCAGGGCTACTCGATAGCGCTACCTACCAACATTAGACAAAATTCTCTGTCTTTCCGAGTAAGTAAAGTGTATGTTTGCTCGCTGAATAATTTCAGAGCATATTCTGTTTTGGTAATCAGATCGACTGAAAATACAGCATAATAGAATATGAAAATGTTTGATATTAAAAAGAAGAGACAAAAATATTTTTTTTGGTCATTTTGCTACTGTAAAATATAAATGTAGAATCTGCATTTTTAAAGTATTTAGATGTGTCTGAGGTATAACAGAATAGTATGTATTCAATAGTCCAACCTCATAAGGCCACGTGAATGTATCTTACACTGATATTAACGCTTTAGTCTAGGGGTGGGCAGGGTTTTTGGACCAGGGGCCAAAAATTTGGCCCACCTTGACTGGCGGGCCATGTAAGTGTGACGTAAAAGTTACATTTTATGAACAATATTACAGTTTCACAAAAGCAAAAGTGGAAAACAATAAGCCTCGTGCCAAAACTAAATTTAATCGCAATCTCAACAAATTCCTTGAGCTATTTTTAGCTAAATCATCAAAATTTGGTTTCAGTTTGGTTGAAGCAGCACTAGACGGGCCAGATTGCGTACCCAGCCACGCTCTAATCACATACTTCGCGCCGCCTTTCTTCTGTTCACTTTGTGTTTTGTTTATAGTACTTTCTGCATCTGTAACAAAAGAAAATTGGCGCCATGTCTAAACATTGTTTTATCCCCGGATGCAACACTATCGCAAGCACCTCAAGCTTGTGTGCGGTTCCAGCGAAACGGTTTACACAGGTGAAAAGAATCATTTTGGGCATCAGAGATGATTCTTTCATCAAAGATCTTTACAAACGCGATAGCGTTAAAATTTGTTTGGAAAATTTTACAGATGGCGACAAAGTTAGTATTTTGAGTGTTTGCACTTTAACATCGAAATTTCTCCTTAAAAGAAGGCGTGATACAGAACAACAAAATGCTTTTGTAATGCTATTGAAAATATTAAATATCCAGTTTGTCATATGTAACATTGCAAGTATATAGTACTTCATAGCAAGGTTTGTACTTAAATTTATGAAATTGATTTAGTAGCCTACTTATCGTATTAGTAATATTTAAAAAATTATTTCAAAAATTTAAAATTATTTTTATTCTGGTATTGTTTTAAATTAGGAGATTGTAGGACTGAATTAAAATTAGGAATGCCAATTAAACTTGGAAACTCGTGCAATTAGACATCCGCAAAAACGGAAATTCAAAAGCACAATATATATACCATGAAGGCATTGAAGATTTGAAGAAAAGCGCGATGCAATATTTACTTTGCCACCAGGATTCTGAAACTCAGAATAATAGATTTTGTTTTTTTTTCTAAAACTGAATCCAGGACTGATACTCCTACACTCTTCTCTCTCAATGTTTGCAACATATTATGCCTGGACCACATTATCTGGGAAACATTTGAGAAAGTTGATGTGGCAACAATGACTCATTCCAACATTTTAAACGTTTTTACAAATAGTAAAATCTGCCAAGACATATTAACCAACTACGATGATTTAACATGCACCAAAAGGTTATTTGTTCACAACCTGATGAAGAAAATCCTATATGTGGTTCGCCAGTGATGCAAAAATTAGCTCTTCGGTAAGTAGTTATTCAATTGTTTCTTAAGACTTTTTAATTCAGATTTATCGTATATTGCGTTTGAAATTATCTTCAAATTCATTTCCATTTGCAGATCGACAACGTGTGATATATTCATTTCATCGGGAAGCAAGTGTGAACAATGTTTACAGGAAGAAAGGCGAATTCGAAGTGTGAATATAAGACAAAAAATTCTACACAGAAAAGTTCGCGAATTACCATCAAAATATGTGAAATCTGATACCTTGGTTTGTTGTAACAAAGTCACAATAAAACTTTATTTCATTTGAAGCACATGCCATCTACTTTTATCGTTTTATTTTTAAGTTTTTTTTTTTTTATAACTGGCTGAACCCTCATTTTGACAGAGTGATAAACATTTTCTTCTTGTTTTTTTTCTCAGAGTTTTTGTATCAGACTGACATTGAAATTCAGTCATGGAAAACATTGTGTACAATTCTTTATTGGATAAGATACTGGGATTCGTTGATAGGGGTGATTCTAGAAATGCAAAAGAAAAAATACCAGCTGATCATGCATTGCAAATATACGCAAAAGGTCTTGTCAGTCCTTTCTCAAAACCTCTGGCTTTTTTGACGCCAAAGCTGTTCACTCATTTCAGCTGACTAGTATTTTTTTGGAATGGGTTGGTGAATTACAGGATTGTCGAGTTCGGGTAGCTGCATTCGTGTGTGATGAATTAAGCGCAAATCGGAAAATGTTGTATGAACTTAACAAATTGGACCTTAAATTTTTATACAAATGCATTAACATTTTCGACCCTTATACTTCATTTATTTAAAATTCGATCCATCACACCTGCTCAAAACTGTCAAGAATAATTTGCTGAGCAGTCAAAACGTAGGGATAAAACTATTGAAAATGGAGATAAGATGGGAGCATTTCAAGCCCAGCGAACTGAGATGCCGTAAACTCACAAACGCTCATTTCGTTTTGCGAAGCTATTCCAAAATGCGGGTCAGTCAGCACAAGTGCTTTCGAACAATTTATCAAATTTATTAGGCAGAAAGGGTGGTTCTGATATGGAGAAAATTGCATAATTTTCTGGATTTTTTAACAAGTGGTTCGAACTGATGAACACCCGATTCGATTACGGGTACAACCTAAACTAGGATCAGTACCGATCACCTGATGATGCTCGTTAAGTTTGGCTCGAGCAAGTTTTTTTATGAGACTTGCATGATTGGAAACAATCTGTTTCGCCTTCTTCCGATTTTAGAAGAAACAAACAGTTTTTGAGCTGCGGAACGTTTGAGGGATTTGAAATAACGACCTCAGCGATAGTGGATTTGGTCGGGACAACACCAACTCATCTCCCGGCGAATTGTTTTATCGTCACAAAACGTGTTAATCAGGTTCTTTTAGAACAGGGGTCGGCAAACTTTTGCCCCTTGCGGGCCAAAATTAAAAGTTACAAGTCATTGGCGGGTCGCACATATTTTTAGAAAGTTCAAAACCGAGAGAACGACCAATGAATCGCATTTTTTCACACAGATTTCAGTTAAATTTCGAGCAGCGCGCGAAGACTGATCATTTGAATATTTTCTGCGCCATTAAACCATTTGCATTCAGCGTCACCTTATTTACGTTCTGTTGCCATTTGTCTAATTAGGTGACAGCACATTTGAACCTACGTACATTTGAACCCGTACATCTGAACCCGTAATTTGAACCCAGGACAATTGCACCTGTATACTATTGCACCTATGGACATTTGCACCTACGGACATTTGAACCCATACATTTTCACCCGTGGATTTTAGCACCCGCATATAGATTGAACCCGCGGACATTTGAACCCGTGTACGTTTGCACCCGCGTACATTTGAACCCATGTACATTTGCACCCGCGGACATTTGAACCCGTCTACGTTTGCACCCGCTTACATTTGAACCCATGTACATTTGCACCCGCGAACATTTGATCCCATGTACATTTGAACCCACGAACATTTGCACCCGCGGACATTTGAACCCATGTACATTTGCACCCGCGGACATTTGAACCTACATACATTTACACCCGCGTACTTTTACACCCGCGTACAATTGTACCCACAGACATTTGCACCCATGAACATCTACACCCATGGGCATTTGCATTTACGGATATTAGCGTCTTCACATATACACCCTTATCCTTCCATGCTATATACTATAGTATATAGCAGGGGTGGCCAACTTGCTTTCGTTCGCGATCGACTAAAAATCTTCAAAATACTTCGCGATCGACTAATCGGTAATAAGGTCATAAACAAAAATGAATGAATACTAAATACGCAGATAACCGCACACACGCATACAAAAATTCCACCGCTGCTCGGTAATAATAAGCTTGGTTCTGCGGGCGCATTCTCAATGAAATTGCCACAAAAATTTGCATTTTATATATTCCATTCAATTTGTTAATTTGAATATATAATTGTACCCGGAGTAAATGTTTCATTATTTATTTTAGATTTATTCAAATCATACAATTCAGATATAGGGCCTGTCTAATTTTTAGTCGTAAGAGTTTTCAATTCCTCAAAAAACCTTGAAAAATATCCATGTATTATTATCACATGACTGCTAAAACTTCAGTATCTAATTTACAATTTTCTACAAATCCACTTTTTTGCTTGCTTAGAATTAGAAAAAAATTTGGCATTTTGATGCCACTGCTACCGTTGCAAATAAAATTTATCACACATACTCTTTGGAGTGAGACAATAACTTTCGCATAGTGCAGAAATTATTGTAGGATTGTTTGCCAGTCGAGACACACGATATTCTGCAAGTTCATTTCTAAAACTTGGCAGCAGTGAAACTTGCATTTATTACATAATGATTTGCTCTATCGGGCTTGTCCATACCAAATTACTGCATGTGTATATCGTATTTTGCGCATGTACAGTACTATATTCTTCCTGTTTAAAACACACAACAGGCGCTGTATTAAACCGGTTCAAGGCCATTTTTTTGGGTATGTTATTAAATTCACTCAACATCAGACGCGATCGACTACTCGAAACGTGGCGATCGCGATCGACTTGTTAGCCACCCCTGGTATATAGGATTGGAAGGTACACTTAGGATTCTTTCTCCAAATCATACGTTGCAAAAACAATCAATATTACCACGGAATTCTCGATTATATACTCGAAGGCTTTATTACAACTATTTTCTATATATTTAAATTATATTATATATTTATATTATACTCCATCTGTCATTGTCATCGCAATTGTCGATATCATAAGACTTAATGGACAAAATGTTCCGCTGTAGAATGCGAGCCAAAATTGGGGAGTATGATTTGTGCTTTGAACGGTCGACGACTCTTGAAGAGCGCGAGCAAGGATTTAAATTGATGTGTTAGTTCGATCCCGCGCAAAGTTTTTCCTCGCATCAATGCCCTTTTCCCCTCGCAGACAATTCCAAACTGTTTCTTCATGACGTTGCAGCTGCGAAGATGACAAGTCCCTTTGCGAAAATAAGTTGGAAACATGGCGCCTACATTTTCCAAGACCACAAGAGGAAACGACTTACTGATTTACAAAACCCACGAATATTGTAAGCGAAATGATCGGGTTTCAGATGCTACTCATTGGCGCTGCCGTCAGTTCAGGAAATTACGATGTAAATCGACTGTTGTTACGATCGGTGAAAATGTAATAAAAGAACTAGGATATCACAGTCATTCTGGCGACAGCATTAAGACTGAAGTTGGGATCATCCGTGCAACATTAAAAGAAGCAGCATCAACACCATCAAATACATCGACAAAATATATTTTAGATGAAGTATTGAATAATAGATCAACAAATGTATTAATGCGCTTGTCAGATAAGTCGACTCTGGAGGCCAATATACGCAGAGTAAGGCGACAGAAAAATTGTTCACGTACGAATCCTACAAGTGCAAGCTTCGATATTCCGAGCGAATATTTAGATATCATTTTGCATGACACTGGCCCGGAGTATCGTCATCGGATAATGGCCATTGGAGATCGATCACTACTGGCACATCTAGATAGTGACACATATCTTGGCGACGGTACATTTGATGTGGTGCCCGATATTTTCTTCCAGTTGTATACAATTCACTGTAAAGTGGGCGCATCCTATCCACCATGCGTATATTTCCTATTACGAGACAAGCGACAAGAAGCATACGTTCAGATGTTGGAAGTGTTGAAAATCATTTTCCCAAATGCTAACCCCCCCCAAAATCATTGTTGATTTTGAAATAGCAGCTATCAATACATTCCATGCACAATTTCCTCTGGCCGATATTAAAGGATGTTATTTTCACCTGTCACAAGCTATAATTCGAAAAGTTGGTTCTATCGGATTAAAAGAGAAGTTTGAATGTTTACCCTCTTTCAATCTGAAAATTAGAAGTTTGGCAGCTCTGGCTTTTGTTCCCATTAACGAGGTTGCCGAAGTCTTCACCTTGCCTTGCGACACCTTCGAAGATTCGCCCGAATGGAATCAACTTTTGCAATATTTTGAATCTACCCAAATTCGTGGACCTCAAGTGGGTTCACGTCCAGGAGAAGCAAGATTTCTCCTCGATTGTGGAACTATGCCAAAAAGATTGAAATGATGCCTTCGGCCCCAAGAACAACAAACGCTGTAGAAGGATTTCACAACGCCTTACAAGGAATGTTCCGATGCAAGCATCCGAGTATATGGGGTTTGCTGAATGGCCTACGAAAAGACATTGCGGTCCACAAACTGACTGCGGCAAATGCTCATGTAGGAGTTACGGCCCACCAAAGATCAAAGTATGTACAACTTGCTGTTAGGTTGTCAGTTAAAGTTTTTTCATATGGAACTGAAACCGACAAGCTGAGGTATCTCCACTCAATAGCTCAAATGCAGTCTATTTGATTTTGACTTTGATCGTGATATCGTAAAACTTCGTTTATCTTCATTATTTTGATTTGTTGTTTAACTATTGTATCATAATTGATAAATTCCTATTTTGTAAAACGTCCATAGCTACTCTATCTCAAAATTGATCGCCCATTCGACACAAATTTGTGAGTGATAACTTTATTGAGATATTAAAATAAATGTAATCCGTAACCTATGACGTCGTTTGTAAATTGCAATATCATATTTAACAGACCTTATATGCTGAATATGTTCGATTTACTCTAAATAGTGTGAACAGCAAAAAACATTTTTGGCCACGATAATGGTTTTAAAACTTCTTCACTTTTGAATATACAACATATTTACATGACTTACGATTTCTATGTATAGTTTTGTTCTGACATTCTAATGAAACAATACTTCAATAAAACTGGCATTTGGCTATGAACATGTTGTTACAAAAATGGCATAGTTTCATTATCTTAATATCATATTTTCTTAGAAACGAAGAATCTGTGCGTTTATTTATTTATATACAGACAATAGTATTCAATTTATAGATTGATTTTAAGAAAAATGGCAAAACCTGATTTGAGACAACACTTATTTTTAACAGTAAAGCGTGGTCGTGTGTATGCATACATATAACAGTTTTGTAAACATGCTAGCAAGAAAACATGAAGTGGCCACAGAGCTCCCAAATCTCATGCTGGGCGGGATATCATAGTAGGCGTTTTCGGTGCAATAATTTCAGAACAAACTTATAGGAGTTGACCACTAAAAATATTACTGTAAAGCTAGTTTTAGTAAGCCCTCATTTAAGACTTCATTGGTCTGTGAGATATTTGTTCCGTATTAGCCCTGGTTTCAGGTATTTCAACGAAATACCGCTTTCTAGGTCATCGTCTGTTTTGGAGATCGCGACTAACGAATGAGATAAGGATTTACAAATGTCAATGTAAAAAAAACAGCAAAAGAAAAAAGACCTTGGCAGAACAATGTTGTTTATATCGTTAAGAGACGTTTATCCCTCGGACTACAATGACACTCAAAAATGCTTGCTTCGTAGAAGCGGGTAAATGCATATACACCAAAACTAACTACAAGTGAAACAGTGTTGAAATTTAGAATATTGAGCTTGCGCCTGTAACATGAAAATTATTTGCGACTGGAAATTGCCGTTGGGGCAAACATTTTTTGTGAAAATGTACGTGGGTTCAAATGTACGCGAGTTCAAATATAATAATATACGTTGGTTCAAATATACGCGAGTTCAAATGTCCGTGGGTTCAAATGTACGCGGGTTCAAATATACGTGGGTTCAAATGTCTGTGGGTGGAAATATACATGGATTCAAATGTCCGCGGGTGCAAATGTTCGTGGGTTCAAATGTACATGGGTTCAAATGTCCGCAGGTGCAAATGTTCGTGGGTTCAAATATACATGGGTTCAAATGTCCGCAGGTGCAAATGTACATGGGTTCAAATGTACGCGGGTGCAAACGTACACGGGTTTAAATGTCCGCGGGTGCAAATGTACATGGGTTCAAATGTACGCGGGTGCAAACGTACACGGGTTTAAATGTCCGCGGGTGCAAATGTACATGGGTTCAAATGTCCGCGGGTGCAAACGTACACGATTTCAAATGTCCGCGGGTTCAATCTATATGCGGGTGCTTAAATTCATGGGTGGAAATGTATGGGTTCAAATGTCCGTAGGTGCAAATGTCCATAGGTGCAATAGTATACAGGTGCAATTGTTCTGGGTTCAAATTACGGGTTCAGATGTACGGGTTCAAATGTACGCGGGTTCAAAGATAATGGAACCGTCTAATTATAATCAATTTCTAGGCTCATTAAACGAGTGATTGTGAATTATATACTTGTTAGGTTATATTGTAATTTAGTGTCTCAAAACAAATCCTGTTACGTAAAGAATATAATCGTCAATACAGTTGTTTTGTTAATATAATTCAGTGAAGCGTCGTGGGCCGGATTATAATGTTCCGCGGGCCGTAGTTTGCCGACCCCTGCTTTAAAAGCACTTTTTGGTCATGTAAGAAAAATCAAAAACCATACTCTATGGTCAGTTCCATCAGATAATTTCGGCTAGAAGGGGGTTGAGGGCGATGAAGGGATGCCAATGTCGATTGGAAAACGACTATACTGTCTGGTGAGAAACTTCGCAAACGTCCCGCTAAGTCTGACTCGCAGTCGCTTCTGGCCTCCAGCAAATCTGTGTAATATATAGACTGAACCTTGCTCAATGTTATCTCAATATTATTAAATTTGTTATCAATACTTTAAAATTTAGATCATATTACAATAAATGAGTTTGAACTTTGTTTTTGACAAATTCTTCCGGTACTTTTTTCTTTTCAATACTACGAGCTGAGATAACAAACAAGTCATTAGTCATTGGTCTACCGTGCCGGTACCCCAACAAAAAACTTCCGCATAACACGAGATCTACTGACATACAATCTTGAAACCGCTACAATTATTTCTAGTTTTGATGACGCAAAACTTAGGGAGTGAAAAAAAAACGAATCTCAAAGAACCCACAGAAATATTTGGAATAAATAAAGTTAGGCCAATAGCCTTTGTTACTGCAGCGGTTTGCAGCAGTGTATTTGAGTTGATTGACCATGACTGACAAACCTATGATGTCACAGTTATCGTGATTTCGTAGAGAAAGTTCCAGAGTGTAAGGTAGGTGTAACGTACGGAAGGAGTCTCAAACTGCGCTACGTTTACACCCAACCACTGTCAAGTACAACGTCCCGGTTCTCCTACAATTTGCAATGCAAACTCGTAACATTCAGTCCCCACTCACAGTCTTGAACCACTGAACTTTTGAACCCCAACACCTCAGAAGATCACACCAACTGAAAGAACTTTGTTGTAATATTTCACTTGAAACTCGACAGAACAGTACGGCAATAGCACTCACAGATGCACACAGAGTTTGTAGACAATACTGCGTTTGTGGCTCAACTAAATATTATTTTGCCATCACAGCTCGTCTCGCTCACGCAAGCAGAGAGCAATACAAGAGTCGTCGTTGGTCGATTGCCGCAGCCAATAGCGTGCAAGGTAAACACATACTGTATTGCGATATAGCTAATCTCACTATCTCGAATACGATAAAGAAGAACTCCCAAAATGCGACAGGTTCCTGTTTCTAGTTTGCGATAGCTTATGGGTTTTGTCCGGTGATGCTGTCCCCCAACGACCAACATACCTCTGTGCATGGATAGGTTTGCCTTTATTCAGTATCGTATTCGTTATTTTGAATTAGTCTAATGTAGAAATAATTATGAGTTTGGGATATGTAAAGAGAGTTGTATAATCTCATGATGAAAATGTAGTCAATTGTGATGTTCGCGTTTAAACAGTTTATTTTACTGAATTGATGTAATAATCTGCCAATGAAGCACCGCATTCAATATCGATTATCACTTTAATAGTACCCCCCCCCCCCCCCCCCGAGTCTAGATTGTGATATATTAACTAACAGTTTGCTGCAACGACGGCCAAGTCGTGCATTTCACATTGTTGCGTCACAATCGCAACAACCTAAGATCAAGGGAAATGTACGCTGAGTTTCGATTGGTACTTATTTTCCTCCTGTAGTTACTTTCTTTGTTAAAGGACATTAAAAAAAAGAAACACACGAAAACTCGACTGTCATCCAAGTACCCCTGAAAATCTTCTCGTGAATCTCTGGGGGTTCGCGAACCCAAGGTTGAGAACCCCTGGGCCTAACGGCATTCAAATAAAAAATGGAGTTGCATGCTCCTCAAGCGATTATTTCACAGCAATTTAACGAAACGATCCACTTCGTGTCTGATAACAAATGATTGCAGTGGTGGAAAAATTGCAACAATGCACACACCCACCGTATGTTGATGCAAATTTCTAAATTTAAACTGACTTGGCCAAAAGCCTATTTATTACAATGATTCATGTCATAGTGTTTGTAGTTGAATATGGCCTTTTAACATAGACACCATGAAAATGGCTCTACTATGGACTACTTTCACATAGACGAGTCGCGAAACACCGCTACTTGCGTTACGGAAAAGGGACACTGTTTTTTTTTAGCAAAACTTTGAGATGCTCCCTGTCTCAAAATATTAACGCCAACTAACTACTTTTTCTCATTTCACTAGACTACTAGAGAATAATATATTCCAGTTGTAAAACTACCTAAAATTTGGTTAAAAACTTCCATCCGAATAATAAAACTTTTAGTAGATTACGTTACAATCATGGTCCAATTTTTGTTTTAATGGCAAGTTTGACATTTATTCAATATTTAACATTTTTAAATTATCAATCCATAACTACAAAATAAATTCTGAAAATAAAATACCAAGAACAATACCATGAAAAATAAAACAAAAAATGAATGAAACTGACAAACGGTCAAATGTGATTCATTAGATTTTTTTACTGTATGCTTTGTTTTTATTTATATTACCAAAAAGAGGTATAGACTTAACATTTCACAGTTCTTTTATGTGTAGTGACATTAAAACAAAATCTATTTTATGAAATTGCAAAGTCGAAATACTGTAAAATAGCGTTTACCCTACTCTCAAGTTCATCGAAGTTGACAATAACATAGTGCCCATATATTTTACACTGGAGACTCGTGTTTGTTTTTTAGCTTCGTCCACATTTATATCTCTTGTTAAAAACGATGTGAGAAGTCGAACATTTTTT
Source organism: Styela clava (assembly GCF_964204865.1). NCBI lineage: Eukaryota > Metazoa > Chordata > Ascidiacea > Stolidobranchia > Styelidae > Styela > Styela clava. Next base: position 8,509,602 of record NC_135259.1, on the reverse strand, counting down.
ACCTCAGTGTGTGAATCTTACTTATACCATGTACAAATGAGGCTTCAGCAAAAAAATTTTCTAGATCCAGTTTATAGCTTATATCTTTAATTTGCTCGAGCGTAATTTCCATATATATATTTTCATTGTCATGGAAGCTTCTGTTAAAGATTTTACATTGATAACATGTTTTCTGCATCGGACTTGATTCCATACATATCTTTCAATAACCGAACCACCGATACCGACTGAACCTTTACCGTGTGCTGTAGCAAAAAAAATCCAGGGTATTAATGTATTATGCAATTTTTCCAAGGCCGGCAAAGACGTTAAAATATATTTGTTTTTAATTTGGCAGCTGGGGCCATTTGACCACATTTTGACAGATGTGATATATATAACTAGTATAATAGTGACAAAATTTGGCTTAAAAGTGGAATCGCTGCTTCTTTTGAATGACTAAGATAATCTGATACCACAACAGCTGGATGAAATCATTTCCCCATACCACACTGCAGCTATAAAAACACTAATTTGCTGTTGCTGCCAATGTATACTCTATATCTCATACTGGTTGACACAAGTATAATTTCCAGCAAAATCAATGCTTCGTTATCATTGTAGAAGTTGATAAAGTATTATATCGATCAAACTTGTATCACATAGACTGCTGGCTTATAATATAGGAGTGTTCCAAAAACTGTGGTAAAATTTGATATACCGTACATGCTCCAGAAGATCATTCACATCCCCCTCCTCCTAGACCTTTCTTAATCTAGAATTACTGACACTATTCTACCACACACACCAGCTCACCAACTTGTTTTCTACCAGCTCACCTACATTGTTTTCTTGCCGTACTGCTCCCCAACTCATTTTATATCCTATACCATCCATGCATTGCATACATTCATTTTTTTAGCATTCTAAATTTGGACTAGCACAGACAAATGTGTTTACAATATTTGTGGTATACAATGGGAATTCCGGTATAACTTTATGCAAAGAATTAATTACATAAATAAAATTATAGTGATATTTGCAAAGTCAAACATTATGAGGCAATCTGGAACTCAAAAACACATTTTTTGGTCTAAGTTCTACTTACTACGTCCTCTTATATTATATCACGAACAATTTGATATATTTCTGCGATACTAGATGTTAAATGGCGTATTTGTAGCTTTTAACTAAACCGATTTTTTTCTCTCGATATAACATTTATTTTACCAGGCGCAATACATATTCTTTCTGTTTTACCAAAATATCAATATAAGTAAATTGCCAAGTATGAGTATTATACAAAATTGATTGTTTCCTGGGAATGATGATAGAACTCTAGCATAACAAATAATTCATGTTCATTCGTGTTTGAATTATTTATGTTAAAACTTGAGTTTTGTGTTAATGGTTCATGATGCGAGAAAATGAGGTCAGTGTCCCACCTAATTTCCACGGGCTTCATTTTTTTATATTAGTGTCTATAGTTGTGAAAAGTTAACAGCACTCCAAGATATATTCCATGATATTACGGGTTGTTTATTCAGGATTGAGTACTTTATTTTGTCCATTGTTCCATGGATTTGCCCAACTTCAAAGTGGAAAATTATTGAAATAAAGAAAAGCAATAGCTTCCTAGCAACAACAACAATCTTTAGCCACCGAAAATTTTCAAGCAATTGTTCCAGAAGTAAGTAGCCAAGAAGAATACTAACAACAACAATTTAACAAAACGATCCATAGGTTCACTTCGTTTCCAAAATAATCGATATGACCGTTTTTTTCATCTGTCATGTTAAGCGGAAGTGGTTTAAGTCCTGTATTACTCGGTATCTATTCAATATATCAATATGGCCCATAAACGATTGCGACTTTCTATCTATCGGTAATATATATAGTTTTAACAGATTTATTGTTATTTTTACCTACGCAAATAGGTGGCAACTGCCACTTTAGAAAACGACATCATATAAAAACATATTTTAAAATCATGCATACACAACACACCTAACTATTACGTTCACATCATATTTTTAAATATGTTTTCATTCGTATGTTCACAGTTGCCCATTTGGCGTTTACGGTAACCTTTCATTCCTTGGCAACCCTTTCGTTTGGTCACAACGGTAATACAAAATTACATCACAATAAATTAGCTGGGTTGCCAAGAATACTTATGACCAATCAGTCATCAGTATTTGATGATTGCTTTGACAAATAAGTAAGCAGTTAGGGAACTCGAATTCGATTACATTTTTGTAATTTACGTCTGTATTTATATATTTTAATCTACTGGTACATTGGTGCCGGATTTGGCTTTTCAGTTGAATAGTAGAACTATTTTTTGTTGATACACAATTCTGAAATTTCAGTTATATTACCGTTTTGTGGCCAATATATTTAATATATGATCGACTAACATATGAATATGGGTTCCAATTGCTGTAAATTTTGAAGAGGAACTATTCTAGAGGAAAACTCTGATAGCAATGAATCACTTCATAGAAATAAAAGAAAGTTGAGATTGCGAAAGAGAAAGAAAGCGTCAGAGAAACAGAACAGCACAGAAAACAACAAAACTTTAGAAATATATTTGCACATAGATTCCGCAACGCAAAATAGATAGTGGAATAATAATGTAACAACAAACCATCTCGCCCTTTTGTGAGTAATTTGAGTGTTTTAGTAACACAGGTATATTAATATGGTATCGACACTGTTGATTGGGTAAGGAGGCAATAATATATCCTTTCTTTGAATAAATATTAAATTATCTGTTTCCGCACTGGTATCTTTGATATCCGTTTATGTTTGAGGTAGGATGTTCTTCGGTTCAGAATATTTTGAATATGGTACTTAGTCTGCTATTCGATTTTTTGTAGTTGTTAGAATAGTATGGTGTGTACAATTTATATCAAACTAATAGCTTACAGAAAATTGTAGATAACTTATGTTTGCAAAAGTCGAAATTATAATTGTGATAACATCTCTTACTGCTGTTTACATGACATATTCAATATTTTTCTAATTTATCATAAATTTTACCCGAAATCATGCCAACTCATGAAACATCTCCTTTGTACATATATATATATACGTCCATGCGCCCTGTGCAGATTTTTTGTTCGGATATCGAGTCTAATGCAATTGACTCGGAATATCCAAGCTTAGGGACATCAAAGTGCAACAGCGATGTCACTTTCGGTACTAACGTGACTGAAAGTCACACGGTCAACTAATTATATATATACATGATGTGAGGTTCCTGCCACATTGACTGCTGGACCTGTCGCGTAGGTCGTCCAAGAATTATATCAAACCATTTTATGCTGGACTTTTGTAGTCATGTAACTGACATCCTTTCAATATTGAGATAATGCTATCTCCAATTTGTATTATCAACATATTTGTTACTTTTATTGGCCGCAATTCCATTCACAGAGATAGAGCAAGAAGATTGGTTTTGCAGCTTCAAGTTTTCAACCTGGTATTTTTCTTGGCATTCATGTTGGCTCATAACTTTAAAATAGGGCGTTAAACTCCTGTATACTACGATGATCTGTAGTCTAATAACGATTTTTGCATACAGACAAAACATTTCATCATTGCTCTTGAACCACTCTAATTAAGTTATCTGTTTTAGAACCGGAGCTTTTGCTGGAGCAAATTGGGTTTCTGAATCCAAATTTGAAAAGCACCTTGGAAGGCGTAGAGAGTAAGTGTGCAATCATATATGTGATAAAATGATGTGAGGCATAAATTAAACATGAATATCGTTTGTCCCATCATCTAGGTCCTAGGATGCGAACTGTGCAAGCCGCTAGATTACAAATGTGCATGCTGGCCACGAGTGTGACGAATTCGGCGAGAAAGCATCTTCCGTCTTCTTTTTCGACAATATTACGATAACTTGTTGCTGACAGGCTTCACGGAAATGCGAGTTTCTGAATTATTTTCCAATCAGAGAATGGGCAGCATATAGTATAACATGACGTTCCCTATTATTAGGCTAGGTCCAGGAAATAGCGATATAAGTAAAATCGGTATTTACCCCGCAGTATATTTTGTTTAAATTTCATTTATAGCCAAATGTAGTGATTGAAAGAGAAGATTTCCTACAAACTTCTCGCGAGGAATAAGGACTCGCCCTAACAAATCAGAACATCCAATCAAATTAATCTGAGGTAATTTGAATTGTTTCACATTTCGAATTTCGTGCGCATTTTTATTTTCCTTCCGAAAGCGCCAGATTTTCAACGCATGTCTTTCTTACCTAATATATATTTGATGTTTGGGAAACACCGAAAGCCATTTAATGCCGACGAGAAGTTCGACAGAAAATCGAACCGAAACAATTAAATTTGTACCTAGCAAGGTTGTATCATATTTTTAATTTTATGTAAACGTTTTTTTTTTTCAGAAATCTGAAGATGGCAAAGCATAGACGTAAGTGAATGCCTAATTAGCGATTAATGGAGCACTGTCTATAAGTTCACCCACCTGATATTCTTACTTACGATCAGGATGGAAATTATTGGACACGTAGTGGACATAACGATCGTTTCAATATTATGTTGTTGTTGTTGTTCTTTTTCTTTGACACGTTTTTAAAAAGTCGCTTTTCTCTTTGATTACTGGACTAATTGCTTTGAAATTTTCAGTGGTTGAAGATGAAATTTTTCTCCAGAAGGCTATTACTTTTATTTATTTCAAATATTTCTGTTAGCTCTGTAAGATTTGTTTTTGTTTGCTATGACGTCACTAAACGTTCTAGGGATATCGGACGCCATTTTGTGTCCAACGGACCATCTTGCAATTTCAATTCACGCTGTCACAAGACAGGACCTTCTAAAGATAGGGAAGTTCTGGTACCGTAACACAGCGCGGTGACACTGAACTAACTCGTAGCTGACAAAAGCTTGAAAATCCATACAAATATGAGAAATAAAAAGATGAAACTTGGCAGGTGGGTAGAGTTGTGTTTCTTTTAACCATATTTGAAAGTTTCGCGTTTCTACATTTGAAGGAGGGGGAATAGGGGGTGTGCATTTCCGATACGTCGATAATATCTTTGTCAACCAATTTGCGGCCACCGTGTTTTCGTCTGTTTGATTGCTGTGATGTGGTGCTTTGTTTATAATTTAACGAGTTTTGTTCGAAATAACCGTGTTCTTGAAATATATGACGGTCAGAAATGCAATTAGAAGCCCAATGTTTTCACGCTGTCACAAGACCAACAATTGTCAACCAATTTGCGACCACCGTGTTTTGTCTGTTTGATTGCTGTATGGCTGCGTATGCGATTGTCTCGACGCAGCAGAAAGGATGATCAAGGCTTGAAATTCGTGGTCGCACACCGGTCGTTCGGTCGCAAATACGTCTTTCGAGTGCCGTACTTTGGGGATTTGTATAGCTTTAACCCTTTGTCGTAGAAAGTTAATACGAGGTTTAGCGTGTAGAATAAATGCCGCCAATGCACCCACGGTGAAAAAATTAACGGGTTAGATATATTGGTTTTTGTTTTATAGCGGTTTGAATGAAATTGTCCGCAGACTGGCTACACCACCCTAGGCCTGGTGAGTTGTCCGTGTAGTCGAATTGTCCATCAGCCCTAAACGGCTATGACAGTCACTGTACCAAAAATTGTACCCCGATTCGGCTGGTGTTAAGTTGACGCATGTTATTTAGTAACGTTTTTATGTGAAATGTTTGACTGTGGTTCGGTACCTGATCCGATAATACGGTACATAATTGACTCATATCACGAGATATTTCAACTGATGTTTCAATTGTCACAGGACCTAAAATATCTATGACAGTCCCTGTACCGTCACGGTACCCCGATACAGGTACTGGTAAGTCACCGCCGGTATGTTAGTCGTTGGTCACCGCATATGATTTTTGGGGAATTGTTCTGCGTGTCCATATATTTGAGCATTGCTCTCTTGTATTATAAAGGAGCTATGTTGAAATATTTTTCTGCTATTGATCTGTATGTTCGATTAAATTTCTCACCTTTATTTAAACTGAATTATTAGGCGTCAGAAACAAATGCCTACTGAGATAAGGATCCACATATTAACTATACGAGGAAAGGAAATCGTCTCAGATCTCAGTTAGCCTAGTTTATTTTGTCTTCCCCATTACGTTCACTTTTTGTAATTATTAGGTAATGGGAATATTCAATGTGAAATAAATTTTTAAGTTTGACCAATGACATTAAACAACATGATGCGCAACTCCGGCATTTTTGTCCGAAGATCGTATTCGATAGCACGCTCCAATGCACATACTTGACGAGACGAAAACGAGCGGATGTGTGCTGCTTTCAAGGCGTAGCACGAATGGTGTTCGTGTCTGCTTTGACAGTTGTTGTCGATTTTAATGATATTTTTGAAAGTTGGGGTAAAAAGAAATCGGTAAAAGGTAAGGTGAATACTATTGTTGTATATCACACCCGGGCATCGCACTGTTAAGTACATGTGGGAAAGCCAGCCTTTGTCAAATACTACGAAGTTATTAATTCAGTACGGTACGTAGTTGCCCATTTGCCGAAATTACATATTTACTTACCCCTTATGGTTTCAAATAGTTCATGTAACATACTATTACGCATTCACTTTTATTTGCGTATTGAATCAAAGTGTTAACAAGTTCACCTAACATTTCACTCATACCGGTCTATATTGTATAGTCTGATTTCTCAAGTATTTGGAGCCACGAATGCTTGTAATTTTCTGACTAAACCCTTTTATTAGTTGGTTTATATACCAAATTCAGTAAAATATTTTTTAAATAAAACATGAGATATTGGATTTATTAGCTTTTCCATTCTGAATCATATAGACTGCTTTATTTATTCTTAACGAAAATTAATAAATCTCCTCTCTTTTTTCAGATGTGAAAGTTGTGGACAAACCTGTCTAAGCATTGTGAGACTCTTGCAGCACAAGAGGCAATAGCAGAAATAGTAAGTATATCAATCAAGAAATTAAGCCGACATAAAGCAAAACTTTCAACTATTCGTCTAATCTCAATTTCCTATTATTTATTCACAGGACAACTATAGCAGACGGTGAGATATCAGAAGTCTGGCGACATATCAGTGACAGTGTGATTCCAAGAAATATAATGCAATTGAAAATTGCAATAGAAAAACAACCTATGGAGGCATGCAAAGACATTTGACCCTCCGGTAGAGTTGTGTATGGCCCCCACATCCTGCAGGGCTTGAGGAAAATAACTAAAAATTCCAAAGCGTAAGATTGCATAAGCGGTCTTATTTGTAAAAAGGCACAAAACACGCCAGACATACTTAAAACAGCTTTGGAAATGAGGATTACGGGTACCTCACTGCACCTGTGTTATATTTGGTTCATCAACTTTTGGTAGTACTATAGAAGAAATTCCGGAAGGGGTATAATCATCATTCATGATAAAATACTATCATATATTTTTTGAACAACTTCAATCTAGACCAGGGATCTCAAACTCGCGGCCCCAGAGAACTTCCAGTGCGGCCCTCGAACGCTTAACAATAATTGTAATGGTATTTTTGAAGTTTTTTTTTTTTTATCTAAATGTAATAGATTTTCAAACTTTCTAAAGTGAAATTGATTATTCACACAGAAAACAATTTACTGAAAGTAGTTTTGGAATATTAATTTTTTTGTCCACATTTTGACCCAATTAAGAATACACATCAAGCTAGCAAAAGAATACTTGAATAAAACACTTGAGTAATTAAATTAAACGCAAAGTACATGAAGAAGGTGGCATTTTCGAAGAAAATGGGAGTTGTAACATTTCTGCTCTTCACAAAATTCTGAAGCACATTGTTTAAGTTGTCATATTTCCGTCAATACAATCAAAAAACACAATAAGCTCAGCAGTCAATATGACAAATTCGAAGACCAACTTCGAACAGAAAATTTCCATGTGTTTGTATATTAATATAATTATACAACGACTTAGTTACTAAAAATCAATATCAATAATAATTCAAGCAATCATATGCCACGCAATGTAGTGCGAAATGTCTTGTCGAAAAAATCTGTCATTTGTTTTTTTACTGATCTATACATGAAATGATAAAAGTAACTTTTTTGCATTACTGGAATTAATTAAACATTCGTAAAGATCCAGATAAACCCATGATCATGTGGCCTCGTTAGTTAGAGTTGGTACTATAAAATCATTTCAGACTGGCCTTAGTATGCTGGTGACACAAAGAAGATGCCAAACGTCAGGACAAATGTAATTAAAAAACATTGAGTTTATACTGTAGTATTTTTGTTAATTTTAGGTTCATATATTTAGATTAAGTTATTTTTAGTGTATGTATTATTCTTTCCTTATTCAAAGCTTGTTCAAAAATGATTTTGATGGTTGTACATAGAATTTTACGATTTTCTATAATAAATACTGTAACTTGCAAATGTTGCAATAATAGTGGAATACAAATATTAATATGTAATTGCATTTGAAATTGAAGAAAATAATAAAACTTAATCCAACTGTTTAGTTGCATCACAATATATGTCACAAACTAAAACTATCTTAAAAATATCTTTTAAGTATACATTATCAAAAACTGTTTGCGGCTCTTTTTACAATTTTCAAAATGCAATGCGGCTCTCGAAAACCCATGAGTTTGACACCACTGATCTATTCTAGACGATTCAAGCATTGCTTTGGGAAATTATATCACTTCAATTAAATTGAAATAATCTCGCTATATTAAATACAAAATCGTTGCTATCATAAAGGTAAACCAATTCAGCCACTCGAAATATATTGGCCTTCACAAAGCAATGGAGGCAAAATTGAGAGTTCATGAGCTATGAACATTTGTTCTTTTCTTTGTCTTGAACTTTCCATACTCCACAGCCCCTATTAATTTTTTTTAATTTTAATTACCATGTGATGGTCATACATATCTTTAACTTGTATTTTCTGTCATGATGTATTATCTCAATGTGCCAAACTAATAATTAGTGTGCATATTTTGCTTCCAGATGACATAAATGTATTGTCATGTTTATTACCTCAGCTTGGAGTATTGACAAGAAAAAGGTGCCAGTAAATTAGGTAAAAAAATTTTCAACTCATTGTTATAATCAGAATTCACAATCAATAGGAATTATAAACAGCCAACAATCAGTGAGAATTATATGCGAAATCCCTCAGAATAAATTTATCTAAAATCGGAGGAAGGCAAAAAATATGGGTAGTTTCCATCCACACAAGCATTTCAAGAAGACTTGCTCGAGCGAAACTAAATGAGCATCGTCAGGTGATCGGTAAGGCTGCAAGTTGAATTCAGCCCTGCAACCTCCTGCATAGAAGATAATATTAATTAGTGGGCTATGAGCTAAATTCCTAAATTTAAACAAACCTATCTACGATGCATTATGTACCAGCAATGTTACCTACGATTAACTGAATATGTAATATGTCTAATAAATTCACCTACAAAAGCAAGTTCGATAGGTGCAAACTTTGTGTTATGGAATTGTATCGCAGCACAGTTTTGTATGACACCCTCTTTAAATGAAATTTCAATGATTAAGCGCAAACATAAAAATTACTAACTTTGAACTTTGTCATTATCTGCAAAATGTTCCACACAAATCTTTCCGCTATCGCGTTTGTAATCTTCTCTGATAAAAAAAAACGTCTATGATGTCCAGAATTGCTCTTTACAGCTTGCCTGTTATTCCAGCTTTCCAAGTAAGCAAAACTTTTTAGATATAGAGATTATTTTGTTTCGTTACAGGCGCAAAAAGGCAGGTACTACACGTAAAAAAGACGCCGAGTAGCAAAAGCGAGCGGAAAACGGACGCGAAAGGCGACGAGAAATATGTGCATTGGAGCGTATCATGAAATACAATGTTTTGCCTGTAGTCTTATGGAGTGACGTCAGAGTTGCCTATCATGTTGTTTAATGTCATTGGTTTGACCAACTCTGAGCAGAAAACACAGCATTGAGGAGAAAGAATGAAGTAGGCCATTAAATATTCGACTTCACAGTTGAAATATTAAAAAAGTATATTTTTCTGAACGCGTAAGCGCTTCAGCGCATACTTGGGCTAGTGGGATCGAACGCAGAAGCGGTATACCCCCTCGACTTTTTGACGTCACTGTTCCGCTTCAACACGTCCGTGTGACGGTGGGAACACGCCGGTTGTTTACAAAGACGGCGTTGCAGAAAGCCGACCGCATATATATTGTTGACTGTGTTGTGTTAGTTATAACTTTATTGGCGCTGCAGCATTCTGTTTGGAAATTTTAACATGGAATTATCTTCGGGAAGTGAGGTGGAAAGTGATTTTGATGAGAGGTAAGTGATTCAGGTATGCTTTCCGGGGTCTTGTGTAGCTTCGTACCTAACGTACTTCTAGTAGGCGTAGCATAACAATTTTTGACATGACAATCCTAACCCTCACCTGACTACGCCATCCAAAAATTACGTCACTACGACGTCACAAATACGTCATAGAGCTTGCCAAATTCTCGTATGATCGCTCGAAATGCCATCGGCGCCGACGATCTGACGATAAAGAATTGACTAACGTCAGCGATCTCTCTCCTATCGGGGTCGTTGCGACGAGAAAACGAGAAAAATGGCTGTTCGGTTTCGGGTTCTCGTCTGGGCGTCTTGGATGACAGTTCGCATAGTTTGAAGGGCTCTATTACGTCACTCTGACGTCGTAGTGACGTAATTTTTGGATGTTGTGGTCAGGTGGGGGTTAGGATTGACACGTGAAAAAATTGTTATGCTACGCCCACTAGAAGTATGTTAGGTACGAAACTATATGAGACCCTACTTTCCGTTGTTTTTTTTCAACAGTCTCGATATAAGCTAAGTTTATGTTCATCACAGCATTATGTTTTTGCCAGGGTGACTTGCAATATTGAAAATACTTACTTTTTATGTTAAGTTTGCCCAAAGCGAGGCCACAAGTTCCGAACGAAGCTTGAATGAAATGACTGATTGAGTTACAAGCCGCCACTGACAGACAGATATCTGAATATATTGGCCCTATATACTGATATATCTTATAAATCTGTTCTTGATATTTATTCAAATATTACTCAGCAGATGTACATTATAATTGATTAAAATTGTTCATTTACAGTTCTGGAGATGAGTGGGAGTCGGAAGACGTTTCGACCTCCTTTTCCGATGAACCCACAACTCCACCATCAAAAAGGAAATTTTCCAGTTTGGATGTACCAAGTAACTCATCTGCCTCCATAAGCACGACTCCTACAGGAAGAACAAAATCAAGAGGCAGACCATTGAAAAGAACATGGTCGAGAGGACGGCGTAGGAGTCTGGAAGTATCTCCTCCACAACCGGAGCCTGTTATAACTCCTAGGGCGATTGTGCCAGTGAACTTTGAACCCCCACCTTCCTCTTGGCCAGGAGACCCAAGTCAACCCCCTAACATTCCACCTTTCACTGGTGTCCCGAGAATTAATATATCATGTGGTGATTTGACACCAATCAATGTAGTCAGCAAATTTCTTACTAATGAATTGTTTGAAAATATCAAAGACCAGACAAATTTATATGCCGCACAAAAAATTAGTGCTTCTCAGTCATCCGCTTCCCCCCGTTCAATATTGAGAACCTGGAAACCAGTTACAATCCCCGAATTGAAGATTTTTTTTGCAATAATGCTCCACACCGGCATAGTCAGAAAACCGCAGTTGCGACTGTACTGGTCAACAAGTCCCACTTATGCAGAAACCTTTTGTCCGTCTCTCATGTCCCGAAACAGATTTACATCAATATTATGGATGCTAAAGTTCAATGACAGCAGCACATATGCACCATATGGGACAGTTGGTCATGACCCATTGCACAAGATTCGTCCTGTCATAGATCTGTTACATGAAAAATTTGAAAATATTCTGTATCCTAAGCAAAAAATATCTTTGGATGAAGGGACGTGTCCTTTCAAAGGACAAGTGAGATTTCGGGCATATAATCCAGCCAAACCACATAAGTGGGGAATTAAATTATTTGAAGTATGTGAAGCTGAGTCTGGCTACTGCTTCGGTTTCAAAATCGCAACAAGTGTAGGAGATTCTTCCCCTTTCAATCTTGTGATGAATCTTTGCGAGAAGATCATGGACAAAGGGCATATAATATATATGGACAGGTACTATTCGTCCCCCAAACTTTATGATGCTCTGTCTCAAAGGAATACATATGCCGTTGGCACATGTATGATAAACAGAAAAGAAATGCCAAAAGAATATCTAGGTCAAAATTTGAGGCGGGGTTCAATTCTCTCCTGTCGTCGGGGCAAACTCTTAGCCCTCAAATGGAAAGATAAGAAAGATGTCATCATGCTGTCCACTGTGCACAATGATGCAATGACTACAGTGTCAGTAAGAGCTCCTGGTGGAAGGAAAGATAAATTAAAGCCTGTCATTGTAGATGACTACAATCGTCACATGGGAGGTGTGGACAAAAGTGATCAAATGCTGAGTTACTACGGAACAAACCGAAAAACTGTAAAATGGTACATCAAAATGTTTTTCCACTTGATCAATTTAGCAATCGTGAATTCTCAAAAAGTATACAATCTTCTACAGACAGATTCAAAGAAAAAATTATCGCTACTACAATTCATTGAGAATATTTCCCACCAATTTGCTGAAACTGGTGCTGTTGAAGGATCAGGATTTGGCCTTTCTTCAGATACAACTTGGACATCACGATTTTCTGGTAGACATTTTCCTTCTTACATGCCAGCAACTCCAAGTGCTGAACATCCGACAAGAACCTGCAGAGTATGCAGTGCGATAGCTTCAAGATACAGTGCTGCAACAGGATCTCGAAAGAAAAAATACAACAAAAGAACTTCTTACATGTGTGAGTTGTGCAAAGTGCCACTATGCATTACTCCATGTTTTAAAAAATTTCACACACAGAAGCATTATTGGAAAGAATAATTTTTATATTGTATTGCAATGTAACAGTGCCTCTACCTTCCACTCATTCCATATGCACACTTTTTTCACTCATTGTATATATATCATACATTGTTTAGTTAATTTCTTCCATTTGAGACGACAAAAAAATCATTGGTATTGTATTTTCATATGCTCTTTATGAATAGTAACTAGGGTTAGTTAGACAGAAAGAGATATTTTCCCAGATTGCAATTGCCTGTAGTTTCTGGTCTCCAAATTTGGTCGCCGTGGCTTATATAGTTTTATTGTGAGTATTTCAAGGTTACTTGCAATTTTCGCTAAAATTCATTAACAGTGAAAACTTCCATTAGTTTCGCGCTGAAATTCGGCAAATCGGGTAGAATATTTTCAGAATGAAAGACAGTGCAATGTAGGGCTTGTTCATCTCTTTCAAACGCAGTCGAGTAAAGCTGTAGTTGGCAAAATATTCCACGGTTAGCAATATATATGTTTTGTTGATGTTTATTTCATTGCAGTAAAATGATTAGTAGTATGTTCTGGTTCTCTGAACAGAAAATCATACCTACGAAAAACGAACGGCAATCAACCTAACATGATTGTGAGATTTTATGAAACCTAATATTAGACTGGTAATCGGAGGCAAAGGCAAAAATGTTACCAGGAAATCCCGCATTGACAAATCAAAACAACACAATACTGAGGAAGGAAATTTTACGCATACAGCAAACACGTAAGTTACCCTGGAAGAAGGGCACGCGACTTGGTAGTGTGCATGATATCTAAAGTAATTATTGGTTTCAAATTATGTTATTCGTTTTTGAAGGTTGTTTGAAGGAACGTTGTTAACAATTATATTGCAAATTCAATTTTTGTTATTTTTAGATTTCCTAGTCAATATCCGAAGAGCTATTTATTCCGTTCAATCTCACAATTTTAGAATTAATATATATGTTTAACAACTTGACTGCTTTGATAGAAAAGGGATCGATTTTGTACTGTTAGGAGCTTTTGGTCATAATGAAAGGAATTCTTCATACAGAAAGAAATGTTTGGAAACTAAATATTTTTTATTTAGAATAGTGTAAAAAACGTACGAATGGGAGAAACAAAAGAAAATATTCAGGACCTGTGTCGGAGTACCGTGGAGTATTTCGAACGAAATTTGTAAGTGGAGTATATTGTAAAAGGAAATTGTATTTAATTCCACGAACCATTTTAACACTATAGTCCCAACATTGAATTTGACGTTTTTACGAATGATATATAATAGGTAAGTAGCCTATGTAAATTTGTATTTTGCGTATAAAACGAAAATGATTTTCATAACCTGATATTTAGGTTTATTCGAATTTCGAATAGTTAGGAAAACATTACAGATGGAGAGGTTTATTTTTTATCTTTTTTTTATAGGTCAGTGCCATTGCGGAGGGAGGACTTGATAAAATACCGTTTGAATAAATCAAATTCTGTAATATATATATATTTATTTCAAATTTGGAAAGTCTAGATTCTATCCTTTTTTTTTAAAACTTTTTTAAGTTGTCCCAATTAAATCATTTCCTTGCACTGAAGCTAAATTTAACTTCAATTGTGTATTGCTACACAATTGAATAGATTCATTTACTCGAGTCGTAGCGCGTTTCGTTAATAAATTGATTGTGGGTGGGAATGAAATTGTTTGCTGCTTTCGTACAGTTTTCATCGAGTTAAATTAAATGTAGTAGTATATATTTACGATTAAATCTCAGTATGCACGGCGTTTACTGATCATATTGAACGTTATATTTGCACGGAAATTCTTTCTATTATATTAAATTACTCGTTAACCTATTTTTTTTTTAATTATTTCCTTTCACATTTCTGGATATCACAACGTTAAATGATCCGCAATTGCTTATTAGCTATCTTCCCCTATAGGCCTATACTGTATCTTATTCCGCTCAGATATACTATGCCTTCATATTAAATGTATTTCGTATATTTATTTAATATAGTATTGTCCTTTCCTCGTGCATAAATATATATATTCTTTTTTTCTTCCATTACTTGTTGGAAATCCATCAGGCTCTTTAACACAGCTATCATTGCCGGTTCCTTTCATATGGCAACGCGGCGTCGTTGTCACAACATCGATTCAAAGCGTCCTTTCGTTTAGTTTGTGAGGTTGTTATATTTCATATATATGGGTCACAGTTTTGGAGGAACTAAATTTTTTGATAGATAGATAGATTGGTTATTTGAAGCATCCATTGAATGTATTTTTCCGAAGAGTTTCATCCTTAGTTTCTTAAATCCTATTTAATCACAATTTATCATGAAGTTATTCCAAATTTGCAGAAAGTTAACTATAATATATGATGATGTACTAAATAAATAAAATCAGATTTAGAAATATTCCAATCAAGACATTCTGATTTGATTAGAGAAAAAATATCCAAAACTTACATTCCTACCGGGTACGCACGTTTTTAGTGGAGTAATCGCATTATTGGCTATCTCGATGTTCCACATCAGTGATTGTAAGAATAATAAATTACTATGCCTGGACTTAGGAGAGGACACGGATAGCTGCGTTCAAGTCGCCCGTAGCAATTGTCGGATTGCATATATGCCAGATGCTTTTAAGTATACAATATTTGGTTTTCGCAGTTCTCGTTTATACCACTCGATCAGTTGCCCCTATTCAGAACATACGCAATGACATCTGTATGAAGGATAATCAATAATCTTGTCAAGACAAGCTGCATTGTTGGCCATCAGTTCTAAATATACACATGACCCAACCAAAGGTTATCTAGTTTTACATTTTAGATCGATTTTGGTAGTGAGGTTGGAAGGGTTGTTTCGTAGGTTATTTATGAAATGTCGATAATCCCTGTTATTGAAAACACTGGTCACAACGCATAATTCACATTTTCTGAGCCTAATTAGCAGGACAGTGTTACAATATTAGCTGTAGGTGGATTTGTATATACTCTAAAATGAAGGAACCTTAATAAGTATTTTCTTTTACTGTGAATATCATAATATCAACAGAATGTTCGGATGCTGATATTTAGTCAGATTTCCTGAATAAAATTGGTGACTTCTAAGTTGTGATCGATAACTATTACACAAAGATACTACAAAGCGAAAAATGGACGAAAGTCGGAAACAAATTATTATCGTCGGGGGCGGACCAGTCGGAACATTGACAGCTCTATTTCTCGGCCGCAAAGGATTTAAAGTTGATCTTTACGAAGCCAGACCTGATATTAGGTTGGATGATAATACGGCAGGTGAGACGTTTTCTATAATTGATTACAAATTTGATGATTACAGACATCGCATCCCCAATACCAAATGTTGACATATCATAACCTCAATTTAAAAAAGGGATGAGCTATTGGTTATTGTAATATCTAAAGAATCGAAGTACAATTTTTATCATTGAATTTTAAAGTGAATCTGAGTCGCTTTTTACCTTAACCTAAACATCATCAGCGTAGTCTATAATTCAACATTTTATCGTTGCCACTTGCTGAGCTTGCAATCCTACGTGAAATGCTTCGAATTTCGCCTACAAAGCGTGCAACTTTTCGAAGGATACTATCTTTTTATTCGAGGAAGTGGAGAAGAAAATAGATTCATCATTGATAGTCAATTATTCAAAATTTAGTTACTGCTATGTTGATTGGCAGTTGGAAGAAGGTTCTGAAATATGAGTATAGTTACCGTGTATTTAGGTGTATTGTTCATGCCTTTTCATAACAGGTAGAAGCATAAGTTTGACGCTAAGTTTAAGGGGGATGACGGCACTAAAATACGCTGGAATCGACAAAAAAATCGAGAATCTTGGGGTTCCAATGTACTCGGGGTAAGTGTTATTAAAAATATTCACCGCCATTTGCAAATATTGCCATTGCTGATTATAAAATTGTCATATTACTCATTAACTATGCTATTCAAAATATTGAAGTGTTCGCATTTGAAATATAGTTAAATAAATATAACTTGAACACTTTTTTTTACATTGCAAGTTCAGGAAAGCCTGTCAGCCTGGTTGAGTTTCTTGAATTTTTAATTCTAAATATATATCTACAGATATTTCCATTCCAAGAACGGAATGTGCTACGAAATACCATATGAAACAGGAGGAGAGCACTGTTTGCTTTCCATAAGTAGACTTGAACTAAATCGACAGCTTCTAACAGAAGCCGAGAAAAGTGAAAATGTTAAAATACATTTTGGACACAAATTGATAAAATGTGATACATTGCACCCTTCTGTTATATTTAAAACAAGCGAAGCTGAGGAATACAAAACTGCTGACATTCTAATTGGATGCGACGGTGCTCACTCAGCTGTTAGACGACAAATGCTTAAGGGAAGAATTGATTACAGTCAAACATACATCGATCTGGGATATAAAGAATTCCGCATACCACCAACAAAAAAACAAGATTTTGCTTTGGCACCTCATCACGTACACTTTTGGCCGAGAAATAAAGTTATGCTCGCTGCTTTTCCAAATATAGATAAAAGCTTTACGTGTACTTTGACTATGCCGTTCGCAATGTATGCTAGCGTCGTTACTGGTGACGACGTCATTCACTTTTTTCAGGATAATTTCGCCGAGTTAATACCCATGATAGGTGAATTAACTCTAAGATCTTCCTTTTTCAATACACCACCCCTGTCATTGATATCAATAAAGTGTTCTTCGTTTCATTGTGGAAAAACTTTAATAATCGGTGACGCAGCGCACGCCATGGCAATATTTTCTGGACAAGGTTTGAATAGCGGACTAGAAGATGCTTTGATTCTGGATCGACTGTTGGACAATTTTGCATTCGATATTTCACAAATTCTTCCCAAATTTTCTGAGGTCCGCGTCAGTCCCGCTCATGCTGCCGTTGATCTGTCTCTTTACAATTACAAAGTCTTGGGATCTCAAGCCAGAAAACCGTGGTTTATATTACGACGGAAGATCGAAAATTTTTTACATTCCCGTTTTCCATCAGTATTTGCTGGAAGAATTTCACTAATTCATTTTACTACGGTCCCTTACGATAAAGCACAAAAAATGATGGAAAAGCAAGAGAAATTAATTGAAAGCAGTATGGGCATCGTCGGAGGATTCATGTTTGCATCTATTGTTTATATTTTGTACAGGACCACCAAAAGGCTTTCTGCTGTCTAAATGCGTTGTGTAGATTATTTTGTAATTATAATTCTCATGAACATCGGGAGTGTCAGAATTAAATTCAAAACCCAACGTGGAACACTTGTGCTGAAACTTTTTGACAGAAATTTCGATGCCATGGGTGGGCAAGGTTTTTGGACCAGAGGCCGAAAAAATTACCTACTTAGACCGGCGTACCTTGTAAGTGTGACGTAAAAAATTACATTTTTGAACAATATTAACAGTGTTATAAAAGCAAAACTGGAAAACAATAAGCCTCGTGCCAAAACTAAATTTATTCGCAATCTCAAATAATTCCTTGAGCCTATTTTTAGCTACAACATCAAAATTTGGTTTTAGTTTGGTTGTGGCAGCATCAGGCAGGTCATATTAAAAAACTCAGCGGGCCGTAATTGGTCCACTAGCCCTAGTTTGTCTATGCCAGCTGTAGGCCCATCCACCGAGAGCAGAATGTTCGGTAATTGAGCTGTATGGAAACTTGTTAGACCGCATACTACTATCACATCAGTAGCAAGGCAGCCTGTTACACTGACCTTTAGTTATGGCCCTATGGGTACTAATCTTTGCTAACACTAAACACACGTTTCTGGAAGAAATTGACACAGAATGGAGGTTTTCTCCAAAATGTCGTGTCCCACTTGTTCCAAGGTGGCTGCTGTATATAATGTTATCATCCATTCTGCAATTGCTGAGCATATCTTAATTTTATGTCATCAGGAGGTCAAGGTTTACGAAACATGTCTTATCCACAAATTTCAAGTCACTCCTAATTGAATGAATCATACAGATGTAATCGTTGCGGTACAAGTGGGACAAGACATTTTGACACGTGGGACACGACATTTTGGAGGAACCGCAGAAGGGGTATATATTCTGGTTCACACGTCCCACGTCACCGGCATACCAGACAATAGCTACTTTCGGTACTGATTTTTGCCAAAACACAAATCTGTATTTGAATAGAAACTTCGTTGCCGCTTCAATGAACTGTTGTAACACTGAGAAAAAAAAAACACTGGCTGCTCATTTATCCATACCAGTGGATTAGTAGATTGCAATATCGATCCAGTAGTTCCCAGTCTTTCGGGAACGGCTGACCATAGCATTAACAAATTATTTACAAACAAAATTAACGTTAGTGATTGTTTTGTTGCCTCCAGTGCCGGTATACGAGACAAACGAGGGGCCAAAGAAGGTTCTGCAAACATTTTGTAGCAGTCAGCACCAGCAGTCAAGTCATTTGCTTTGTTTTGATCAACAGAGCAATAGTTTTTCCATAGAAGTAGCTTGTTTTTGTAAGTTTGAAACTATAACTCTGTAATGTTTTAACATTTCATTTTCCTTATATTCAATAATTGTTGTTTTGCATATGAAGAGTAACATAAGCAACATAATATGCTAACTGCTTGTGATAAAACACAATCGATATTAGCTCCGCAATATGTGTATAAAGTGCTATACATTATTGCAACTTACAGTGAGATATGCCACGATCAAGGATGAGATATCTCTAGCTAGCCTCGATAGTCATGGATTTTTGTTGTGACAGAGTTCAGATGTCGGTCCGCATATCGACGGTTGCGACCCACTGGGGTAGCAGCGGTTACTCAATCAGTGTGTAGCATACAGGCTCGTACGTGCGTAGTTGGTTACCAACAAGACCGTAAGTGAAATATGTGGAAAAGAAAGCTGTACTTCTTGCCACCATGGCAGCAACAAAGATCAAATCTCCTCATACTTTACCCGTCGTCACTCATATTTTCTATGTATAAAACCTCCAAGCATTTTCTGCTTTATCAAGGTAACCGGACTCCCCACTATTTTTCTACAATTGGTTCATTGTTGCAGCTAAATTAATGTATGACATGAAACGTGTGCTCTGAGCTGTAGATGTATTCTTCATTCGATTTAGCAAATCGCTTTATAGGCCTGAACATCGGGAATGGGATCTAGTCCTGCGATAGGCCACGGAATCTAGCGTCTTATCTTCCGAACCGATGACATCATAATAAAAACTTAGTGCACACGTTTTCTATTGTGTTGCAACAATACGCGCCCATCAACGTAAGTCATATCTACTTGTAAGGACCGAAGTGCACAAGGTAGAGAACGTTGAGTATTTTTAAAGCCGCGTTTCGTTTCCTTATCCCTCAGACAAGTCAGGCGATAGCCGCCCAAGTGATAAGCTGGTTATTTCGTTCACCGGCTAAACCGTAAGCGTATCAGTCAGAAAGTTTACATTGTCATAATTTTGTGATATTTTTGTAGCTCAGTTGGGCCCATCTTACGATCTTTCAGCACATGAACTAGTCGCAGTTTCGTAATACAAAGCACGTAAGACCCCACAAAAATTCGATCAATAAGTGTTCCGCCCAATGGCATAATGAAACGTAAAATAATATGTATTACAACAGAAATATGGACATTAAAGAAGGTCCGTGAGGAACCGTGATACATGCTTCCCGAATTTAGACGAAGCTGATCTTCCAATGACAGCATTGGCCTGTATTTTGTAGATCTATCGAAATCAACCTTCTCTGTCCTGGACGAGCGTAACTCTAGGAGACCTCTAAAATAACGTCACCTCCTCTAATGGATAATGTACAAATTGACGACTACCTTTGCATTTGACCGAGAGATTTACCGTACTACCCCTGCTTGTATCCCACTACCCCTGCCTGGAAGGAATCACAATTAGCAACTTGTACATGCTGATAATGTAATTTGATGAAATGGGGCCTTGATTACCGTGACATTCTGGTCCTATACATTCATATAAGCCACAGACAAGTAGATATTTGTAAATGACTTGGAACTTAATATTCATTCCAGAATCCTCAGCAAATGAATTGATACTTGCAATCTTTATACACAACCAGTTTATTTCAAAATTATGAGGACATTGATATCAGAGTGTATTCTTCACACCAGTAGAAATGATATCACGATTCTAGAAAACATTGAAAAATACTTTCAACAAGATCCTCCAAGGTGGCACTTGAAACGAAACTCCTTGTTAAGCACACACATAGCAGCATACTTTATAACAAAAAACCATCCAGGAGTTCCACTTATATGTATAACACATTCATAATGCAATGTAACAATAATTGAAATATTCAAAGTGTGGCCTTTATTTACAAATTTACTCTTAATAACTTAGTATTATTCAACCTTCTTTATGTCAAACGATGGTTTGTTGGGTATATTCATCCAATGTTTTATTATAATATTCAATCAGTGAAATGACTTTTTGGTGAGTCATGATTGCGTTATATTCACACTAACTAGTAAATCTTTAAGAATAATATTTTAACAATGCCACCTACAATCCAGAAATCAAAAAGAAATTCGAAAGTTAGGGACTACTGCAACCTAGACTTCACTAAGTGAATAGAATGTGACATGCGAATATGATAGCATGAGCACAAGTGTTTGCATCAAACTGACAGAGGAAGAGAGAAACTATTAGAGGACATGAATAAAAAACGTCCAAATCATATTGAAAAGTACAAAGTTGTGCTCTTAAAGAGCGCAAAACTACTGTCTGGAAAACAACTCAACAGAAATTTAGTTTAGATTCACTGAAATCACAGGGCAAAGTCTGAACATTTGCGGAATAAAATTAGGAAATACACATTATTTGTCATGAAGTAAGAAAATCCATTAATTCACAAATAATATCATACTTTGGCTCGCATTTCACAGTCCTCGTTCTTTTACAAATAGGAGAAAAACAAAAGAAAAATGTGTTATTTGAACGATACCAGCTGTATGATATGCAGGCCTGCTGACTAGACTTAATTGCCAAGGACCGAAAGTTTGTTTCGTTGTTGCCGTGTTTCAAGTAATATAAAAATTTAAACTCCTTCATCCTTTGACGCTTCGTCAAAATTTTCGGTAAGATCTGAAAAAAGATGAAATTTTGAATGAGCAATGGAAACTTCAACTTGAAGGTTTGAAGGACCTATAAGGAAAGAGTCTGATGGATTAAATAAATATACAAAAAAAGATTCAAAACTGTATACAAACGGAAATGGATGATATCACATTGAAGGGTTGCTTATGACTGCTTAGTCATATTTTTTAATGGAATAATTCATACCTGGAACGTCTTCCTCATCAATCTCTTCCGGGACAGCAGGCATACCCGTACCGTCCTGTTTTATAGGAGCGTTCTTTTTCAATGCATTCATACTTTCAGATCCCTGTGAGATAATTGGCAGCATTAAAGTTTGTATCATATTATATTTCATACTTAATAAAAAGCATTAATCTTAGAACAGACAAAAGATCTGTATTTTTTGAGGCATAATAAAAAATTACCACAGCAAAGGTATGAAAAAATAAATTATTAGAAAATTTACACACAACACAGTATCGTTAATGAAAAGCTAAATCTCTATACCTTAAATGAATGAAATTTGGTATTCAACATTTTCAGGAAAAAATGATTCTGAAATTTCAAATTGCTAATGTACTATTTGTGAGCACTTATTATATATAAAAATGAATAAAACAACATACCAGTTGGTTTAAAATTGTTGGTATCATCTCAGATAGTTCTATAATAAGAAAACGAAAAATTTATTAATTATACTTATAATTATCTGCATGGGAATCTAAAGAGCAATATCAGCAAGGCCACCTCATGCACATAATATTTATAGCATATATAAAATTAATTTTTATATAAAAATAGTTGATCAGTAGAAAGATCTAGATAGAAAACCGCTTATCTGTGATAAGAAAAGTAATCCCCTAGGCATCTCGTGCAATGTATGCCTCATACAATAATTAGGTAATGTACTTTCGCGTTACTTGCTAATGTTCAATTATAAAGTTCACTGAAGAGTTTGAGGGTCAGTTCAATATGCTTTTGACAGACAACAGGGTGAGGGATTTACAGTTACTTCTCGCTAACTCGATTGGGAAGCATTGCACAATTTTAATATGCCTGCATTGAACACTATTTGGTTACTAAGAGTTATAATTTAAATACAAAACGCCATTTTCTAGATGCACTGGCTGATAACTTTATTTTTATTATTATGACATTATCGATATGCAGTATACAGAGTCACAAAGTAGCCTATAACTTTTTCATGAAAAAAAATTCACATAACAAATGGAACGCCACATCCCTCTTTAAAATATCTAGGAATTGTAGTGTAATTTGAAACACTGCTTCCAAAGACAACATTATAAAGCAAACAAACATGTCTCACTTTTGTTCTCTCCATGTCCAGTGATGGCAAACATATTTGATGATGGTGCTGCTTGTACTTTTGGATTGTTGAAATGCAAAACCGTCCCATCATCCTTAATCATGTTGACCTGTTAATTAATGAAACACACATGAATATTATCTTGTGTTTTTCTATTTTCAATTCATGATAAACAATCAATAACCTAAATAATATTCCGGTTTTACAACTTATCAAACAGAAGAAAACAACAAAACAGAATTTACATATTTCATCCCGTGGGTAGGAAAGTCGATGAGACTGCTTAATCATATGGCAAACCATGCACCTCGTCCGGCTACCAGTCAATGTCTGTTATGGGATTAGTTAGCCAGTTATTTGTTTTTGTAAGCATGGACTTGATGGTGGAGGTAGCCGTAACCAACCAGTGATTCTGTCACCTTACGTGAACCACCCTACGGCGGCGATGAGTCCAGCAATCCTCTCACACATAACTATTCCCGCATGATATTCAAACCTGGGAACCCACGCAGGATAATCAGAGGTGCGGTGGCGAGCGTATTTCTTACACTTAGCATGATGTGCCAGACCGCCGAGCCAAAATCGTGTAACTATTTTGCTTTGCTGTGTTTGAAGCTAGTTGTGTATTTTGCACTATTCTCAGTAAGTAGTAAGTCTGGTTTTACACTTGTTTTCCGTGTTTTGCACAGTTTAGTACTGAGACTGAAATTTTCCAAACATCATATTACACATTTTCTAATTACAAATCTCGAGAAATTTTGGAGCCATATAGTGATGAACATACTTCTTCAATGCCTGGGATACTGTTTACTGACAATTTTTTCAGTGTTGCTTGTAATTTTTTATCATCTGCTGTTGCAGTTTTATGAATAACTTTTCGTTTCCTCCTTGCCGAACCCTGAAAAAGAATGTGATAAAATAAATTGAGGTAACAACGAATTATCGTCAATAGGCCACTATAAAGGATAGTACGAGTATATTTTGAAAAGGGGGGAATAATTAATTCTATTTAGAATAACAATTTATTAGAGGCTGTTGTTTAGTCAACAGATTTTGAGATTCCATAGATTATTAAAAAACGATGGATGTAGAATTCTGGTTTCAAGAATCATACGCCTCAAAACAATCTCATAAGTCTATACATGCCAGTGCCTGAGTCTGTGAGTGCAGCAATATATCTCACTTTCTTATTTTCCGTATAATACTCACGAATATGAGTAGGATATACAGATATACCTTGTGGGAAAACAAAAATGAGCCAAATGGAAAACCTGAAAAATGTATTTTCGAGACATGTAATACTGTAATAGGGCAGCAAAAACTGAGAAAGTAGGCCTAAAGAAGTAGCAGCAGCTGGAACTGAGAAACTGTTTGCTGTTGCAGTCCACTACTGTCCGACTATATGCTATAGTCTACCAGTATACTGTTACCACCCAATCCTGTAATTGTTTGATTAGTGTGATTAAATCACATTAATATAATCTAGCTCATTTCAGGTTAGAACAGCTGAGCGGACAGCTGAAACTCACCTTTCCGCCAATTCTGACGTCTTTTTGAAGTTGGGCCAGTCGTTCAGGATTCATTTTAATTTATATTTATTTAAATTGATGGATAAAAATTACTAAACAAAGAAGGATTTATTTTAAAAAGCAACTCGGACACCTGATCGAAGAACAAAGTTGGCAAATACAAAAATATAACTACACAAGAAAAGCATAAAAACTGCGAAAGGGGCCATGCTGCTAACTGAAAATCACGTTGAGTTTTTTGACCACTGGGAGCATACTTGAGTCGAAATTTTGTGATGCCTTACCAAACAAAATTAGCCCTCGATGAAATTAATGCTATAACAATTATAATAAAATTATTCAAGCATTAAAAATAAAATATGTTTTTTTGTTTGTTTGTGAGAGATTGTTCCCGTATATAGAGTGACATTCTACCAACCAAAGCTGCAGCTGTTTTCGTTATAGCCATTACTTGGAAACAGCATATAAGCGTTGCCAGAAGAGGGAGATCATAACATCTAAATTTGAAAATAAACCAAAATGCAAGTGAAATATATAAAATTAAGTATTAAAACATGTCAATAGAAACAGAGAGTAGTGAATGGATGTACAAAATATACGATTTTTTATTACATTTTACATGCTGTATATGATGTCGATTTATGTTGAATGAACAAATCTTTCTGGTCTGCCATATAAATAGCACAGATTCAGATTCAAAATTTATTTTCATCATGTAAGAGTCATAATAATATCAATAAAGATATTCCTATTTTTTTCTCCCTATTTTTTATTCTACGCATTCCGTGATATAACACGTAGAGAAGACTCGAGCTTTCATAATTTGTACAACATTCGAACATCCTGGCAATCCGATGAATTCCATAATATTATAACCATGCTTCGATATAGTAGAATTCATATTTTGCTGCAGTATCCTATATACTAGGATCAATCAACTGTACTAGATTCTGTGATTATGCAATGTAGTTTTATTTCAGCTGGATTTACCTTTTCAAAATCGTTGGCAATTACTAATACAGTAGTCAATAATCCGATTCCTGGGCCTCAGTTAACTCTTTTATCACTAACCATAGCTTTTGTCCCTTCATATTAAAAACCCAGAAGACCTTTGTATTTTCCTTCATACATAACCCAGCCGTATTGGGAATTCCTGCCGCTCGTTAATCGTTATATTACCGATGAGTGTTTGAATGAGTAGAGTATTATATACTGCAAAGATGATTATCCCATGCTGAGATTGCACCTTTGTGGAACAAAAGAAAAACTTCTCTGAAAATACTCATATTGTGATGTGTAAAAGCGGGTGCGATTTTAACAACCATGCCATTTGCTCGCAGAAATCAAAGGTCATCGAGATGCTTAGAATTAACAAACTATTTAATGAGAAAACATGAATAGCACGCCCTGTGAATATCCGGTGCGATTTGTAATCCCATAGTATGTTGCATAAATAAAAATGTAATAATCTCGAATGTTTTACAAAATTGTCACATTTTAAATGATTTTCATTATGCAAAATCATGGACACCAACTGCAAAAGGTTGAAAATTTATTACATTCACTTAATCACGGGTGGGATAGGTAGGCTGTATCTAAAATAAATGATATATACTCTAACACGAAATAATTCAAATCAATTTCTGCTCATGAATGGACTCATTCACAGCTTATATATCAAGTTTATAAAGAAATCCAGCTTACTAAGTGTAATTATTTCAAATATTTTGGAAATGAGTCCAGAGGTAAATTTTTGCAAAATTTAACTAACTTTAAACATAAATGGCTGCGAACCAAGCGATGTTAACCCCCATTGTAGAAGAAAGTTATCAGCCCAACAGAGCGGATCTCCATTCTATTTGAACAATTTCTATTTTTGCACTGAAATATTGAAATTCACGCAATAATGCCTAGTTAATCATGTTTGAACCTCTTTAAAATCAACTCTTTACGTTTATTTGCAATTTTCCAGTATGTTGTATAATTGGTAGCATATCTTCAAAAAAATTCAATAAAGAATGTAGTCATAATACAAAAAGTGAAGCGCATATTTTCATAAATACGATTATAATGACACGGAACAGCACTTTGTTTAAAATATTGAATATATAACAAAAAATAAAAAGCCAATTTAACATAATGTTTCCGTAGTATGCAAATGTTTTAATTTTAACCAGATGAATTTTTTAGCAAGAACAACGGCTGTTTTATTGTAGCAAGCGCTCACGGCGTCTTACGAAACGCTCGTTTGTTTAATGCAGCGTTTTTGTGGTATGAAGTATATATGATTCAGCTTCTTTCACTTCTTTTAGTCGGGTCCTGCCCGATTTCGTTCTTTTTCCGCACATTGCAGTCTTCGACCAAGGACCATTAGTCTACATTCATCGGCTTTTCTTCAATGCTATATTCTCTTCCGATAAGCTGTTTATAATTTACTTGCTGCTCAGTATTATTTGTCGCACCGAGGATCTCGCTTGCATTCAGCCTGTGAATAGGAACAGTAAGAAATCGAATATTATAATAAACGTAAATACGTAAAACCCCAAATATGTTTATTAAAGAGTATTCAACATATTTCACACGATTAAGTATAAAGCAAAATAAATCAATAATTGTGCTAAAAATGCTCATACATAAAATATCAATTCCAAGCAATTTTATCGATACAATCAAAAATCAAGCAAATAATGCGAGTGCGCAATTAGAAGTTGTTCTTGTAACAATCGTAATGCGAACCTCTTAGAGAGAGAGAGAAAATAAGGGGGAGATGGCCTGAAAATAAATTAATTTGCTGTTGCATGTAAGACAATTATCAAGTTGAACTTTTCACATTTACCTAAATTCATATAATATAAAATATCTATAATGATTTAGCAACAAGTAAATAACAAAACATTAGTGACATTTCCAACATGTTAAATGATTAACGACGAAAGTTTAAGCGCCAAGCTTTGATGTTGGTTACGACGAGATCGTGCCCTCAGGATACCAAACGCGGATTTTGGAAACATTCAAAAGACAAACAAACACGTTGTATTAATTTTAAAGTTATAGCTACAAAATTCGAGCAAGGCTTTTCCAAAAACATGTTAGCTAAACTTTAGGTATACTCGGGATACATTGTATACTTATTTTATTTATGTCAACAAGCTTGCCAATACGTACCATTCTATTTCCCATCCACAATTGGTCACTTCCTGGCTTATGCCAGCATCGGCATATGATGCAGCTTCTGGAATGATCAGGAACCCATTCTTGTCTCATTGGAATAATATCGAGAATGGTTGTATAGCAGTTGGGCCCTGTAATGCAATTACATTTAAATAATAATCCTTGCTACAATGTATAATACGATCAACATTGAACGAGGTAACAATTTAATATTACAATGTTAATTACCGTTTGGGCAAACGTGGCAACATTGACCTTCTACGATTGAAGCATCCACGCATGGAGGTGGTGTGCAATCCGCCACACTACAGTACATTCGACCATCATCTCCACATTGACAAGTTTCACAAGCTGTCAACTGTTTTCAGAAATTGAAAATAGGATTAAATTTGCTATACTTTTCATTGCAGCGCAAAAACGCATTGGCAGATCATTTGTTATCGAGATGTAAAGAAGTAACTTGGATTTCAGCGCTAAGTTTCTCTACGATCGAAAAATTTTGGTGGTACCCATAGAATGTAATAAAGTGGGTAGAAAGCGTGCACATATCTACTTCGTACTTGAAAATGTTTTTTCTTGGCGCCAAAGCTTTGAAGATTCAGGTTGTTTAAAGTTTCTACGACAAATACAATTGTTTGTTGTTTGATGCTCGACTAATGCGCATCACACGGTCAACAACAGGTCCTTTCAACACTTTTAAGACTTCGAATATTTTGTGACTATCATTAAGCTAATTAATGAATAATACTATATACATACACCACCTGTATCGACTCGCCAGATGAAAAAGTCCTGTTACGAAATGTGCAGCCTTCTCTGAGACAAATGGGACAACATTCATCCGGTCTTTGTATCAATTCAAAACATCCGCTCGGAAGTGGTTGACACTCAGTTCTATTACATTGCGGACCGAATCTGCTACATCTACATGTTGTGCATGGATCAGCCGAAAGCTTGAACAATTCTCCTGATCTGCAATTTAAAAATGCTTATATTTAACGTAATAAAATTTTGAAAATAGGGTGGGAGTTTTTGTCAATTTATTTAGACTTTCCACGTGTATTGTTTGAGCTAACTTGTTACCCTTCAAGTCCTGAATTTCACACGGACTGAACAATATCATATATGCCACTCCATCGAGGCTGTATTGTGAAATGGATGTGTTCAATAAATTATTTGCATTGTTGTAATGATTTTGTTGAGTAAATTCCTTCTCTGCTTTCTCACACCTTTATGTTTACATATACTATATGATAAAATACTCCATTGCTGTAGTTTATAGTGTGCAGTGTATGTTTCTATCTTGCTTCCGTTTTTAGATAACTTTATATTTTACTTTATTGTATCAACAAACAAAATTTTTGTTATAGTATGTGAATAATTATATGCGTGAAATAGGATGAAAATTTCAACTTATGAACCATTCAAAGCATTCCATGAAATATATGTCAATCATCAATTTTCATTCCGCAGACATGACACGTTGATGCCCCAAGGCTGAGGTCGTGTCCAAACGTTAATAGAGTGTGAAAACACTTCCGAACGTTCTCTGATAATCTTCACTTCTATCAATAACTATGGTCTTCGATGATGTAATGAATCTGCTGTACCAAAGTTCAGATGAAATCGTTCGTTTTTTTTTTATTAAAATTATTTGATTTTTTAGTCAGTTGCAGTGAAGACCTACAGCTTATTCGCTTTATATAATTCGATTGGCCGTTATGGGGATACTTTATAGCAGTGATTCCTATATGTTTGATGTTTCGCACTCTACCTTCTCTCCAACATATCAAAATTTGGAAATGCAAAAATTGAAATAACCACAGTTCTCGATTTCATGTCACATCCACATTCCACAGTTCTCAATTTCATCCTAATGGTTCGGGATTCCAATGTAACTAAGAAATGTGTTTAGTGACCGTACAAAATAGTACAGTGCAGGACTTACAGTGCAGCAAGTTCCGAAATACAAAAAAAGATATCAATAGATTCGCAATAAACTTACATTAAACGTCTAACACATGTCGATATTAAAAAATTTAGTCGGCAATTATTAATTTTGTTCCGACTGTAAACTTAATACAAAAATAATTTATGAAGCACAAATCACATGGTGACGCACAGAGTCAGGGTCATGGAAGCAGGGCGTTTGCGAATGTACATAATTAAAATCATGTCAGATAATAATGATTTACTTATTTCGGAATTTGTTTGAAATGTCGGGCTATAGAAGAGGTTAAAACAATAATATTTTTTGTATTAACGGTTAAAACAATGATTTATGAAATAGATATGGACATTATCAAGCAAAAATTTGATCGTAACGGGCGCACCACACCGTTCCCAAACTAGGCCATTCAGTCACTTGTCATACTCCACTAATTACATTAGTTCAATTCATAATTTTTTAAAAATTTTTTCGTATGGCGTTGCACCAAGTACCCAGCGCTCTAACGCCCAATGTAAAATATTTAAAGATATGAACCGTGACAATTTATCAGCTAAAATGATCTGTGTATCTGTAAATCATTCAGCATTAATAACGTAGCCTAAATCATACCGCCATTTTGTCTCATTACCTGAAATTAAAATATTTCGTTGTTGTTATATATATATATTATTTGCATCCTGCGCAGCCATTGAACATTAATATTCAGTTATGGAATAGCACAAAATGTTAACGTTCACATCAATAATGTTAACATTTTCCTAATGGATTTTTTTATTTCAGTCTTAAATATCAAAGACAAGTTTAATTTTATCGTCTGCCACTTTTGGCTTGTGTCCAGTCAGTTCATGTTTTGAGACAAAGTTAAATATATACAGTTGGCATAATAAAACGGGATAATTTATATATAATATTACACGCCTTACGTTAAAAACAGGTCAATTTTTAAGCAGCCGCTGCAAGAAAGAAGCTAGTATATTTTGGAAAAATCTTTTCGGTCCGGCGTCGCTTAGCCAATGTATTACATTACACCTTGGGTGAGCATAATATTCTAATTCTGGAATAATGTCTGACTTGGCTATTTGATACAATTGTTCCCAACCTTCCAGCGCTCGTGCACCTTCCCGGAGGCTTGTAGCCCTCGTGCCTCCCTTTTTATCATTCCAGTGGTATTTATAGTTTTATTTTATTTGTTAGGTTCCAAATCCCATTATGTTCAAACAATTCATGCTCAACAAAGGGAAAACATCCTGTGAAATCCTTATCAAGCAATTAAACTAGGAAGAACGGGGAAGTTTTCTGGTGAAACGAAAAGTAAAATCAGTTCTGCGCCTAGCATTGTGTTCCCCTTCAACTGATCCGCGTATGTGTTTGGGAACCGCTGTATAATTAAAATAAATTCTGTAAATATCGCATAAACAATTACGCAGTTAAATATTATGTTTGTTGATATATCACCGAAATATGTGATATGTGTACATAACACAGGATTTGCATGACGTGAAAACTAGACATACGAAAGGTAAACGATTCCTAGGATATGGCTTCCACGAATCAATGTTTTTCGTATATTATTATTCATGCATTGCCTATATCAAAACAAAGAATTTTTGTAAATAGAGTGTCGTTACAATGGTTAAACGACAAAACTTGCATTGCATGATATAAAATTACATGGGGGGTTTTACAATTTGATTTGAACTCGACTGAGAGTAACGGTGAAAGAACACAATGTACGTCAATTATATAATTTTATATTTTTGGACGGCGTTGACATTTTCCGTTCCACCAACTCAGACCTGTTTATTTTACTTCAGAACAGAAATACACAGACTTAAATCTGTCCGTTTATTTCATTTGGGTTATAGAGCATGATTATATTTTGAATATTTTTAGGGGAAATATGCTTTTATGTTTTTTAATAGTTCTGCTCGCGAAACTTCTGGTCATAATTTATATTGGTTTTTATAAAATTTGTTTTCAATGTTGCCATCATAAATTAGAACTCTGTATTAAAACCTCATATATATATAACATGCGGAGAAATATACTTGTTTTTAACATGGAACTTGTTTTCTTATATATTATGTAATCGCCTTATTTTGTCCTAAACAACATTGGCCGCATCTACATGTTGTAAAAGATATAGGTGTTGATTTGAAACCAAGATTTGATATTATTATTTGACGTTCCAGGCGACGCAACGGATGCGTGCATGATTTAAAACACGAGCTAAAAGAATAGTGAGTTAGGGTTACGAAGGCAATCCAAAGAATAACGTTTAATCAACAGGTACACCAAACATCGTTTTATGAGAGTAAAATCAAAAAAGAAGCGTCATCATACAATATATCGGGGTGCTAATGGGCTCGACACTTTCACTCATAGACTTGGGACGATAATCGATAATAACACTCCAAAAACAATACATAATACGTAACTCATGATTACACATGTGCGGAATAAAAGTTTGTTCCATATCTGTACCCACCTGTATCCTCGACCGCCATCTCTACAATGGATTTTTCCGCTTACTGTCGTCGAATTATTGATTCCATTTTCATGAGTTTCAACTTCTCCAGTTGAGTAGTATTCGTGAATATTGTACGTCACAGTGGTTGCCTTTGAACTAGGTTCTTTTTCTATTTCAACATCTTCTTGGATGCTTGTAGATTCTTCATGATATTCTATTGGAATTGTTATTTCTGGGACAACAACATCCTCAGAAATATCGTCATAGTTTTCGTAATACTCCTCGCTGTATTCCGTAATATAATCATACTCCAGGGGCCCTGGACGAACTCCTATGTATTTTTCCAAGTGGTGGCGAGGCGTTAATGATATTCCTGGACCAGGTATTCTGGGGTTCACAAGATTGGGTATCACGACGCCCGCTCCATAGTTTAAATATCGAGGATCTGCTCCTCCAGCGGGATGATATCCGTTGGTATAATTTCTCATTGGCCCACAAGACACAGAAACGATTTGTACGAAACAAAGTGCTGAGAGAATTTTCCTCCAGTAACATATCGTCATTTTCAAATTGAATTTATAATAAAAATGACAAAAACATCCAGTTCAGTTGATAACTCGTAAGTACCATTACATTGGCTTTACTTATATTTGTACAGATGTATACCCCTACGATCTATATGTACGAATATATTATATAAATCTGTGACTAGTATATAGGATTGGAAGGAAGTGAATTTTTTTTTTTTTTCAAAAAAAAAAAAAAAAACACGCATCTGCAACAAAGGATTTTCTGATCTTTTCAATGTTGTCTGCTTGATAAAAATCACATCTTATTGTTTGTTATTTTTGCAAAACTCTCGACACCTCAAACTTCCGCGATGATAATCGCCACTACGTTAACGTATACATTTAAATACCACCCCCGTCGACTGATCTTCCATTAGCTTGTGCTATTTTTGAAGGTGAACTATTTGTGGGTTTCAGCAAATGCTTTCATATGCAAATTCCCATTCTATTACCTAATATAGTATGTCAGCTAAGCTGCAACAAATAATTTTTTCAACAAATCCGTTTAGCTGTTTGGTTCTTGCAGTCTTTGCATACGGATCCACTAATACAGAGGTAGAGAAAAGGAACAGTAGTTATGCACATGCTTCTTCAGTCAACCATATATATCTAATTTTTTTTAAAAGTTGAAAATTCATTGCATTTTATAGCCGAATTCGTTGTTTTACATTTCACACAACGCTTATTCATGCCTCTCGCTTTGAACATATATATCAAATTTATTAATAAACAACCTTTAGACTAAACCTGAAAACTTTTGCGATACGACTAATAAATTGTCTATCCTGAAACAAATTATCTTTTTTGTGAAAATATGTCATTTTAGATTTTCGAAATTTAAGAGAATACACCAGTTTGCGTCTAATACGAGATACATCAATTCAAAATTTATCATCGATCGCAGGAGCAGAAATTTTGACCCGGGGCAAACTGACTCTATCGGTTTATTCAGCGAAAAACAGACAAGATTATGGTAAATATAAACATCCTTTTTGCGATTAAGCTTATGAAGTCGAAACAATGAAAATCTTTTCTCTTACAGGATTACGTTATGCTCTAAGCCAGTCTTGCATAATGCGATACTACCTGATATAGGTTAGATAATTTCATTGCTGCAAACATAGCTTACCAATGAAAGATTCAAGGCGAGATATTGGTTTTATAAATGTATCGTGTCTTTTGAAATAATAAACTTTGGGTTGTGACTTTTTAACTGCAAAATATCATCAATTTTCGGTATCTGAAACCATGATAGAAATCTTGTTCTAAAGGGCATGGAATTAAAAGAGAAAACTAACATCAAAGTATGTGATCATGTACGTAAATCGGCTTCGTTATTGATGACGTAATGCGGACGTTGACCCAAAGAATCATTTAGAAGTAAAATTGTAGATCTTAGTAAAATCATAAAGAGTTATAAAGTTTGATTTTAACTAACTGCTGGAAAATAGGTATTCGTACAGTTTTGTTGAGGGAAAATTTGTGTTTTGTCTGTTTTGTAGTCTCAAAATTTTAGACTTTTAACCCAGTCGTATAGGGCTAGGCTATATATTTAGGATTTTTGGACGCGAAATGGGCACATGGATTGTTGGGAAAAACGCTATGCTCCGCAGCTAATTTACCAATCGATTGTAAATTTTTTGGCACTTGAAGGTGGAAGAAGTCGTTAAAAAAATATTCTCCAAGTCTTATGCCAATCGAAACCAAAAATTCCAATCATTCACCAAACATTTTGCTGTGTTATTACAGTGTCATAATTTTTCATTCCGTATAATACTAGACTACCTCCGAATTGCTTGTCTGTCGAAGTTTTCATCAAACTCGAGGCAGTCAAAATTTACCGTATACCAATGCGCGACCTACATTTGCCCATATTTGAGTATTGCTTTATTGTAATAGTTTTTATAAATACAGTGCTGTTTTTGTCCTCCGGCGTGAGGGGGACATGGTTACTGGTAAATGTAATGTGATAATAAAAGTATTCAAATTCGTAAAATATGGTGTTAATGAAATATCATATGATTATAGCATCGCGACAATCTTTGTAAAACATACAATATTTCAATCCGTAATTTTTAATATCGGTATTTTCAATTCTGGACATGGGTTCTGCAAATTTTTCCCACATTCCAAATGGAAATGGGTGGGTACACCCGATAATATTAACAGATGTCCTCGAATTATGTATGTGTATTGAGCGTAAAGAAATGAATCAATACTGAAATATACCAAATAATCCTACAAATAATCTTTAATGTTAATAAATTTAATATATATATTCTATTTCCGGTATTTTTATATCCGATAAAATGTTATGCTACTTATCTTTTTTCTCAGTTTTCCAACATTAAAAGCATATCTACCACATTTAAAACACACATTGCGGTCGCACAAGTTTGATGCCCTTATAATAAACGAGTGGTTGACAATCCGCCTGTTTTGTTAACTACGTCAATGACACCAGTTACGGTAGCAATGAGATAAGAGGTCAGTAAAAGATCGCGTCCCAGGTCCCACGAAGCCAAACGATACATTTGTCACTTTCGTTGTTGGACATTCTTACCTCTATCTTACTGATAGGCTGTCATTGTCGGGGGGTCAATGCCTGACGTACAAGACCAAGAGACCCAAGAAGGATTCAATTGGCTCAAGAAATTATATGAAAAAAAAAAACAATATTGAAAGAGTATTGAATAAAGTAATTGCAACTTAACATTTGACACACAATGGTAAATGGTTATTGCCTTTCATTGCCTGAACAACAAAACGCCGGGGGGAAACATGCGGTCCCGCAGCCCGAAGTGATTTATGTAAATGATGAGAAAATCTGATTTGGCAAATTATTGTCATCAAATTAGAAGTTTAGTAAATTTCTGTATAAACGGCGCTGAATATATCATAGCTGAATCATGTTTATTTCCACACTGAACAAACTGGCGTTTGTATATATAATAATTTTATGAAAGCTTTTGTTTAACTTCTCGAGTCCGACGGCTGAGATCTAGTGAGGGTGCTACAGCTACTGTCCATAATTGTTTCTGCCTTTCGCTTTTGGTCGTGTAATGTTCACTCTGAACACTTGGTTGAGAAAGAGTTATTTCATATACAACTGCACCACCGATTTCTATACGGCCGTAATGATTTCGACTAAACTTTGCACGACCGTTGTCATCTCGGTCGTATTCGACACCAGTCGTTGCTAAACTATACATAAACTGGTGTGCCATTAAAAAAAAGACTCAAGTGCGCTGCGAGAGTTTTTTTCTCATATATAATTTAGGTTATTTTACCTAATTTCAACATTTGGTTCGTCAATAAGTCACAAAAATCCCCGAGGTTTAAATAATGATAATATTGTTCACTTCATGTCAGAAAGCGTCTTATATATACAAGCAGAGACAAATTGGTCAGTGAGCAGACAAAATTACAACTGTTTTCTAGTTTTTAATTTGGTTTCTGATCACTCTTATCTAGGGTTGCCAACTTCGTGTTAAGCTATTCCGGGACACCTTAATGCGGGATCGTTCAACCCGTGCGCCACATGTGGCCCGCCTAAGGTTTCCGAGTGGCCCGCGCGGTAATATTTGAATCCCGATGTATTTCACAAATCTGAGTCACTGATGAAACCTCTACAAAAAATAATTACTTGTCGTTCAAACTCGCGAGAAGCACCACCCAGCTATCGAAAGCTTTTTTAAGTCACTTTGCGGGCGTTATTGCTGAAGAGAGATATTTCAATTAATTTTTATCGTCTGTCATAAATGCAGTGCCATACTTCACATTGAAAAACTAAGCGCGATAAAAACACAAAAGTGCGAGTGATGATCGCGCAGCGTTATTTTCACAAACTCCAAGCCTCTAAATAATTTTATCATAATAAAAGACACTTGCGAAATGTTGAATCTTTGAAGCATTAATTCAAAAAAACACGAAAACAGGAAAATTGTACAAGCTGTGCTAATCAGTTCAATTATTTAACCAGAAAAAAACACAAAAAATCAGTCTTTCTGGTTTTTAAATTTGTATTTTTCTTGCGATTTAGCCGCTTTGAGAAAATCTTTAGCTTTGCTGATAAACTCGTAAAACTTATTGCATGACATGTGAAAGTTCATTTTCATCAGCAGTTCAGCTTTAACGAGATTAAAGTTTAGTTTGTTTCTACTGTTGGTCCAAAGCGCATTCATAATACTGAACACTCTTTCACAATTGGCGTTTGACACTGGAATTGACAGGACAAATGACACAAGACGTAACAGTTGTGTACCGTCTGGCTGCTCAGTGGCAAAGAACTTCACCCACCTGTTTGAAACGTCACAAGTTGAGCGTAAAAGTTCACTGCGAACCTTTCTCAGCGCACACATTTCTTCATACAATTTATCGAAGTCGAGACTTATGCCCAAGCGTTCAACAAGTGACAGTGGGGCTATGTCCTTGAAAAACGAATCATACCATCTATGTAAGTATGACAAACTACGTTGAAAAAAATGGTCAACTGCCTGCATAAATTTTTGTCTGTCTGAGAAATTGACTTCGACAGACTTAAGAAGTTTTGTAGCATTACTTCCATAAAACTTGTCTGCGCATCGCTGCTGTAGCTTTTCCTCAACACTCGCCATTATTCCATGCAGTTCTGTGACAGTAGTAGCATTTGATTCGAACCGTTTAATGGCTTCTTCAAAAATATTCAGTACATTATGTACAAAATTCAAAATACAATGTGGCAGAATGATAAGGCTTACCTCACAAGAAAACCCTGTCCAAATAATGTCAGCTACATTGTCTTCCCCTTGCGATATAAAATATGATTTCAGCGCTGGCCGACACAATAACAGTCTATCAATAGCAGGTAGTAGACTTAGCCACCTTGTAGGTACATGTCTTAATAACTCTTTATATTCAATATCGACGAAACTACAAAAGTCTCTGAGAGCTTCAGATTTCTTTGCCGATGATGCAAACGAATTATAAGTCTTAATAACGAATGACTCCACATCGAAGGCAAAAGCCTTCAAAGCGTATTTCACACAGTTGTTGAGGACATGGCAATTGCAATTCGCCTGTACAATATAAGAATTAGTTAATTTCAGTTTCTGGTAAACTGAAAAATGTTTACCGTAATTAACTGAGGCATTATCGGCACTGTTGCATATGTGATGGTATAGAGTAGACTTAGAGTGCTTCAAATGACAGGGCCTCTGCTTATACTAATTTTGATTTAGAGTGTAGTCCAAATGTTGGACACGACTTATATTTACCGACTGGAAAACGAGATTTATGTATTTATTTTTATGTTAGGATAAAAACGTTTTTAAACGACAGTGCTGTCAATTTGTTCGCACTTTTAACGCCATAAAGTTTATTTTAGATTAAGATGTGCATGCAGGCGCAACGCACTAGTTTTAAAGTCGTTTTCCCAGCATCGATCATTTTGCCCGTCGCCAGGAAGTACCAGTTTTTTTTTTTTAAGTAGCAAAAACAAATATGACAATTTGTAAACATTATCTTTTTAAAATTTTCAGCATACCACTGTTAAGTGCCAGAATTTTTACTCAAGTCAAGCGTGGAGGATCAAATATTCAGATAGGGTCAATATCAGATAAGGTCATGCGTGATTTCAATGGCATGACAACAAGGAAAAGCAGTGCAGCTTAAAAATTAATCGTGAATATACGTCCATGGAAATTTGTTACAGACTACCGGTAATTTTAATATCGCTCTTATGACACTTAGTTGTATAGACCTTGAGTCCCCAAAGATCCGATTTCGAAACATTATTCATCTCCACGACAATTTACTACATTTTATTTTTGCTTCGAAATAAGCCATTCATAATTTATAAATTTGTTGTTCAAACTAATGCTCACCATGCTAACCAGGAAAGAATAAAACTATAAGACTGGGGCAGGTATTTCTCCCTGTTTTATAACCAATTAATATTTAGGAAAATGTTTATATAAATCAAATTTACCAGTTTGATGTGTTGCAGAAAATACTCTTTTTTGTACAGAAGCATCAGAGAAAAATTTGATAAACATAATACTAGTAGTGGCGACAATAGTTCCGGGTTTTTTACTTCCGCAATATCGACCTAAGACTGTCTGATCGCTGTCAGAACCATCATATAGTTCTAAATGATCGTACGCGCATTCTGGCTGAGTTTCGAGTTCAAATTCATGTAATACCTAAAAAACAAGTTCACAGATGAGTATATCATGATAATGTTAGTAGTAACTACGAGGTGTGGCTAAAAAGAAACGAGACTGACGTCACAGATTGCGCAACACGATTAACCATTGGTAATCAACACTTTTACAGTGTGGTGTAATATGTGTTCTTTGTTCAACAGCTTTTTTGACACAATATCGCAATTATTTTTGCTCTTTAGGAGCCATAGGTGAATGTGATTAATTGCTTGTTGAAAAAAAAATTGCCGTGCGAGATCTGATTGAGTTTTTTGGCGATAGGGGGTTCAATTGCAGAATGACGATTGAGCAATGAATTAACATTAAATTTTGTGTCAAACTTGGAAAAATGCATGTCAACTGGGCAACATTTAATCGTTGAGCTTTCTGCTCCTCAGTCAACAGCCTTGGCACCATTTTGGCACTCACCTTTCACAAGCCAAAAGTGTCAACCAAACTGGTGCGAACCGTTTTTTTTTGTCTTTTCCAACTTCGCAATGACGCGAATTGTTGAGCGACGGTCGCTGCGAATCAACTGCCTTTCACAACTGAACTCACAACTGATACCTTTTCGATGTTGGTATCAGTTGTGGAAGTGCAAGGCCTTCCTGACTTCGAATCATCCTCCACATCCCACAAATCGCTTGTGCCATTCAAAAACTCTTGTTCTGGACATGGAAGAATCTCCATAAACATCACACAATTTCTTAAAAGTCGCAGTCGCCGTTTTTCCAAGTTTGACACAAAATTTAATGTTAATTCATTGCTCAATCGTCATTCTGCAATTGAACCCCCTATCGCCAAAAAACTCAATCAGATCTCGCACGGCAATTTTTTTTTCAACAAGCAATTAATCACATTCACCTATGGCTCCTAAAGAGCAAAAATAATTGCGATATTGTGTCAAAAAAGCTGTTGAACAAAGAACACATATTACACCACACTGTAAAAGTGTTGATTACCAATGGTTAATCGTGTTGCGCAATCAGTGACGTCAGTCTCGTTTCTTTTTAGCCACACCTCGTATGGTTGATTCATATAGTATAATTTTACATAGTTTTTTTCAACAATTCTAGGGTTTCGAAACAAATGGTAAAGGCTGAAATTGCGAAAAATATTTATTTGAAAATATTACAAAGCTAAAGGTTTCTTGAAGCTGGTATGCAATAATAGCTCTAAGCAGATTATCATGGTATTTCAATAAAAAGCTACAGAAATTTAAAAATCAAAACTATATTTTTTCTTATTTTTCTAAAGCAAGCTTTTTGAAGATTCGCTTTTTTGGACTGAATAGTCATTTGCAATGATACTAAATTTTGAAGAATCCAAATTGGACAATTTTGCAATATACAATATAACAATATATATAAATGCACTTGGTGATTGTTGTAAACTGATTGTCTGAGGAAGTCTGACTCTGGTCAGACGAAATGTTACAGAAATACATTTGTGCTAGTGTGCAGCTGGACTCTTCAATTGGATAGAATAGTCATGTTTATTCCAGCTACAGTATCCTTGCAGTATACGCATACGGATCCACTAGCATAGAGGCATAGAGAAAAGATAGGAAGTTAGTCTCGCGCAACCCAACTCAAATTTACAATATAACATGTACGAATTTGTCTCGTAATTTCATTTGAAAAAGCAAATTAAAAAAAAAAATCTTATTTCATCACAATACTTTCGTGTTTCGCCTAACTGTATTGCTGAAACCCTAACCCAACATTTCTCAACCGGGGAAAAATCCCCGGGGAAAAAACCTCAAGGGTATATATCCCCCCCCTCCCTATGAAGAAATTTGGCTTTGTATTTGCTGTAGTATTACTAATATTCCTTAATTCTTTATCATTTCTATAATATTTATGCACGCATTATAAAGGCAGGAGTTCGACTAGGTAAGAATCCATTGAGAATTGGATTAATTAGGAACTTTTTATGCATAGTCAGGGAGGAACAATTAGTTCCAAAACAGGAGGAGAGAGGAACTTAACGACACGGGTTGGAAACCACTGAACTAACTCAAAACAAGTTGACAAGTTGACTGTTCTTAGTATTTATACTTACCACTTTGACTCTGTGCCCTGGTGTAGTTCTTATTAACCAAGTGCATTCCTTTCGACTTGGGCATTTATTTGGCCAGTTTGGACTTGTTATCTCTCCGACTGCAGTTTTAATATCATGTTTGCATCCGGCTTAAATAAATGTATATAAATTAGGCGTTATTTTCACTGATTCTCTCAAATACTAGTTTTAAATGTCAAGCGAAAGATACCGACTCATAACTGAGTCAAGAAGATTGTCTATTGATCGCTTCCAATTTAAAAGTTCAACAAGCTCTTCACTTACCTTCTTTGCATCCTCGTTTGTTCGTGTGCAATACGTAACCGTTTCTACATGTACAACTGTAACTTCCGATCGTATTCACACATTCATGTTCGCATCCGCCATTGCTTATAGCACATTCATCTTTATCCGAAAAGAATTTTATTTTGAAACCTAAAAACCGAGGATATATTTATTATTAGAACTATTAGCAATATGGCGGAAAATATACCTTATATCGGTGTGTATCTTTTTAATGTCGAATGGGTGGTTCTTTGGGAAAATTTTGCACTTTTCCCTATTTTTTATAGTGATTTTTAGCTTTTATTGAGATGAGTTTAAAAAATAATTTATATTGTTATGACAGCTTTCAAGATACTAAAATTTTTTAAAAATCGAAATATTGTTATAGAATCATAATTCGATTTTCCGATATTGAAAGGGAGTATCGCTTGCCATTTCTTATCTGGGCATAAGCGGTTTTCACCATCCTTACAATAATGTGACACGTCATTTTCAAATCGATGCCAATTATATAACTCACACTCTACGCCATGGCTGAAATATTTTTTTCACTACGGCGCAATAAAAAGACAATAAAAAATGAAAGCGTTATTAACACTTTCAGTACCAGATTTTGAAAGCCAAAAGTACAGAAATCCAAGTAGTGTCGATATACAGTAAAACTATGAAGATTGATGATGCAAAGCGACATTTTTGGCGTCACCTGTTTTCGTCCTACTTTATCGCAAAATTATCTACAAGCAATCCTTAAAGCATTTATCAATTCATACGACTTGAACTGGGTCTGGGGAAAATCTTAGAATAGGGAATCGAATATTGAAATATTCCAAAGGTAATCAACTATTCGGGTATTTAACAACACACGACCTACGCCACTGTATCTCGGAATGCCAATCTCTCGTGGTTGGATAAAACGCATGCCACACGTGGACGTTTGGCGAACCCGCAGGAATATACAAAACGCTCTTACAAACAGCCAGAAAATCGATCACTTTTCATGTGATTGAGGGGACCGTAGGCTATGTCATTTGTGAGGCCCGCCGCTTTA
This sequence comes from Styela clava, assembly GCF_964204865.1. Taxonomy (NCBI): domain Eukaryota; kingdom Metazoa; phylum Chordata; class Ascidiacea; order Stolidobranchia; family Styelidae; genus Styela; species Styela clava. The sequence continues at coordinate 8,466,990 of NC_135259.1, read as the reverse complement.
CCAATTGCTCCTTGATTCATTATGACGCCTTAATATATTTTCGGGCTTGTGAAAAAAAATTATTATAAGGTCATAAATAAATTTAAAATTGCGTGAATACAAAAGCTAATCACTCAAGAGGATTTGATAGTATGTTGGACTCATTCAAAAGTTTAATAGTTCGAAAGTGCATGACAAGGCGCATGAGTATTTCCAATATATAGATAATGGAAATAGGTGGAAACATAGCTTCTCATCATTACGATGCCGATCGCAGTGATAATCAAGCACGCGGATAAAAGGATTCAGAGATTAATTAACGGAGTAAACGAGAAGGCGATCAGAGACCGCTGACTTATCGATCTTCCGCATGTTCAGTTAGGAGATCCCAAAAACGCTCTGACTCAATAGCGACACCTCGTGTCTCATCACTAATTAATTAATAACTCGCTGATTATACGACATAAATCATACAAAAACACCGGGCTTCTGGTCCGAGTTATGATGAATGCACATGTAAATCTATCAACATACTCATCGATCGAGATCGATGAGTAAAAATACGTCGTTACTAACGTTTTGTCCGGTCTCGTTGTAATTTCCATGAGAAGGAAGTAACGACTCCCTGGCCTTAACTAACTTCCAGCTTAAAACTATTCGCCATTCGAATATTTGGTATTCATTGTACAATTTCGAATTGTTCGATTCGATAAAAATATTCGAACCTCCTCAGTAGTAAATTTCGGTAATTTCGCTCAAGTTTTAACATTTTATAAAAATTTAAACCCCTGCTTTGGACAATATGCCATTATTTTGTAGTATACAAGGCAAATACCTAGAACATATGTTAGACTATTTTTAATGAAGCGAAGAATAAAATACGTTCAATCGCACAAAAATAAATGAATACCACGTAAGTTACATTCTCAACAATCCACAAATACTGTAGTGCGGTAGAAGAATGATAATTGTGGGCTAACCATGTTCGATACTCGTTTTAACCAAAGGGTCTGAAGGATTCAGACAGTCATGGGAGCACCGAGCTAAAGGTGACTGCAATATTTCGCACGCAAGGACGGATCAGGGGTCCCTACAAGTGAAGTGTTTTTGCGGGGAAGAGGTGGAAAGACACGGACACGCTTCTTGAGCTGTAACACTGCTATAGCCAGAACATGTATATCTATGATGGTGTGCATTCACGCACATTTTCTATCACTTTTTAACAGACAACGCATTATAGACGTCACATAACTAAGCCCATGCGAGAAAAGCCCAAAAATCTACATAAATCTAAAAATAACTTCTACACCATTGATGAGAAAAAAATCAAAAAATATTTCATTTAGCATTATGCTTTGTATAATTTATTTCATTCAGCTTTGTAAGTTGACTTTAAAGTCACTATTTAAAATTGAAAAACATTTTATCACACTGAGAGTTCCCAATTTGAACCATTCATCAGTTCTTTCTTTCATTCTCTGAAAAACATAAGCATAAGTTGTGATTATTGAAGATTCAACGAATTTGAAATTAAAAAATCGTTATTTAAATTTCAACTTACGTTGCTTCACATATCACGAGCTTTGGATCTGAGTTTGTTGAGAGCAGATTCTGCCATGTCAGCCCTTTCTTCAGCATCATCCAATTCGTGTTGCAGTTTACGATATTTCGATAAGTTTTGGTTGGCTTGTTCCTCAGCTTCTTCAGCTTGTCTCTTGTATGTTTTGACCTTGATTTGAAGTTTGTCAACAAGATCTTGGATGCGGGTCAGATTCTTTTTGTCTTCTTCTGCCTGGTATGTCACTTCCTTCAACTTGCGTTCGTATTTACGTTGGTTCTTCACAGATTCACCATTGCGACGTTGTTCGGCGTCAAGTTCATTTTCAAGTTCGCGTACCTAAAAAGACCAAGAGTTCAATTAATTATATAGCACCAAATATAACTACAACCTATAGTAGTACCAAATATATATAAGTAACAATATACGCACCCTAGTTTCAAGTTTTTGAACTTGTTTCTTTCCTCCTTTGAGTGCAACTTGTTCGGCTTCGTCGAGTCTTTGCTGAAGATCTTTCACTGTTTGTTCCATGTTCTTCTTCATTCTTTCCAAGTGAGATGAAAGATCTTGTTCCTTCTTAAGTTCTTCAGACATAGTAGCAGCCTGAAATGATGTTCAAGTGAAAATTTTAAATCAGCAAATAAATGATGAGGATGGATCAGAAATATATTTTCACGAACTTACATCAGTGATTGCTTTCTTTGCCTTTTCTTCTGCATTTCTTTGTTCTTGAACAGATTCTTCAACTTCTCCCTGCATGTTTTGCAGTTCACCTTCCAATTTACGTTTCTGGTTAATAAGTGCGGTGTTTTGCGTATGAAGCAGATTGGATCGTTCGCTGCTTTCGAGGAGTTCAGTTTCTGCAAGTTTGCGACCACGTTCTGCTTGTTCAAGTGCTGATCTCAACTCATCGATTTCAGCCTTGAGTAAGTTTTCTCTACGATCGATGACGGCGAATTGTTCTTGCAGATCTTCAGAGTGACGTTGAGCTTCATCAACTTGCAATTCCAAATCCTAAACACCAATGAAGTTTAATAAAAGTGGGAATACTAAGAATGAAAAAATGTCAATTTCCGAATATGTACTTACCTTAACATGAGCTTGCGCAGCTTTAACTGCTTTCTGGGAATCAGTAGCTTGTCGAGTAGAATGTCCAAGTTGAATTTCAAGATCGTTGAGATCTCCTTCCATCTTCTTCTTCATACGAACTGCTTCTTGTCTTGCTTTACTCTCAGAATCAAGAGTAGTTTGCATTGATTCAAGTGATCTCTGTTGGTTACGCCTGTAATATAGGTATGAATTAACATGATTGCTTTACTTATTATTTTTGTTTTATTTGAAGTATGGTCAAGAACGCTAACCTTTGACTATCAATTTCTTCTTCCTTTTCGCTTAGTCTTCTTTCAAAATCTTGTTTTATCTGAGCCAATTCTACTTGGAGACGAAGTACTTTTGATTCTTCACCTTCGATTGCACCTTCTGCTTCTTCGAGAGCAGCCTGTTCAACAAAAATAATAATCAATATTGTCCCCATAATTTAAATTGGTCAATATAGTTTTTTACATGGTAGGCGGTATACCTGAATTTCGTTGCGTTCGTGTTCAAGAGTTCTCTTTGCCTTTTCAAGTTCGTGAATGCTTTTTCCTCCTTCTCCTAGTTGATCAGTAAGATCAGCAATTTCTTCCTGAAGATTCTTGTTTTCTCTCTTGACAGTTTCTAGAGCATCAAGAGATTCCTCATAAGCATTCTTCATCTTGAATAATTCAGTTGATAAACCACGGGCTTCCTTTTGTGCTTGTTCTAAATCAACTTGCAATTCTTCTTCTTTTTGTTTATGCTCAGCAAGAATCTAAATACAAAATCAACAATCGTAATGCACTATTCGTGGTATAAATGAGACCAGTGTTTTTTTTTTATTAGGACTTGTCTTAATATCTACCTTATCAAAGTTTCTTTGTTTCTTATCCAAAGCTGCTGCAGCCGAGTTTGATCTCTCAAGATCAATTGTGAGATCTTCCAATTCTCCTTGGAGACGATTCTTAGTTTTTTCAAGACTTGCACACTTTGCTTGTGTTGCCTCAACTTGCTCTTCAGCTTCTTGTAAACGAGTCGCCAACTTCTTTCTGGAAAGGTTTAACATAATATTTACCCATATTTATACAAGAAAAATTGTCTTTGTGTCTATCCATGGTGATTACTTACTTCGCCTCTTCCAATTCTTCAGTTCTCTGAATAGCGTCGGTTTCATATTTGTTTCGCCATTGTGCAACTTCGGCGTTTGCTTTTGATAAAGCTCGTTGAAGTTCAGCCTTTGCTTCTTGTTCTTCTTCATATTGTTCACGAAGAAGATCGTTGTCGTGCCTTGAAGCTTGTACAGAATGTGCAAGAGCAGCTTTGGCTTTGGCTTCTTCTTCAACAACACGCTTGAGTTCTTCAATTTGTTGTGATGAACTGTTCTTGGTTCTTGTAAGTTGAGCCATCAAATGCTCACGCTCTTCGAGTTGTCGTGAAAGTTCGCCTGTTCATAAAAAAACATTAAGATAAGCAAAATTTATTGCACTTATGAAAGCAATTCAATTGCCGAACCAATGAGTCGTAAAACCCAATTACTACACAATATGTTCGTTTTAAAAAACATGACGATACAGCATTTCAGTACGTTTTGATGGTTGTCTATAAACCTACCATTTTCAGAAGCAAATCTAGCTTTAGCAGCGTTCAGCTCATTTACTTCCTTCGTCAAGTTGTCGCATTTTGCCTTGGATTCACCAAATTGTTCTTCCAGATTGCGAGCCATTTTCTCGTAGTTGAGCTGTAAACCACATATGAAACATGAATTACAGTTATTTTTGGTCTATAAATAGATTGTAGGTTGTACTCAAGTTAGACTCACTTTAGCCTTTGTAACACTTTCAACGTTGGCAGCAAGATCATCAATTTCCATTTTCATTTCGCTCTTTTCTTTTTCCAATTTCTGTTTGACTCTTTGTAAGTTATCGACCTGTTCGCTCATTTCAGAACTTGAATCAGCATGTTTCTTACGTAATGTTGAAACTGTTGCTTCGTGAGAAAGGTTAGATTCTTCAAATTCGCGGCGAAGTTTGGAGAATTCTGCCTCGCGACGCTTGTTAAGCTCAACCTGGAAAATTAATATTATCATTAGTTCAAGTTTGTATTGGTACTCTTCTTGAATTCAGCCAATATTACCACTTACCTGAGCAGCAGTAGCACCACCTGCTTCTTCAAGTCGTTCACTTAGTTCTTCTAACTCTCTTGAAAGATCAGCTCTTTGCTTCTCAACTTTTGCTCTTGCTGCACGTTCAGCTTCAAGTTCTTCTTCAAGTTCCTCAATACGAGCTTGCAGTTCTTTAATTTTCTTTTGAAGTTGCATAACAAGAGCTTGTTCATCTTAAAGTTTGGTAGCAAGTTGACTGTATTCAAATTCTTGCTTCTTCAATTTCTCTTCCAGTCTCTGCTTATCATTTTCAAGATCCATGACTGTTTCTTGAGTAAGTCTCAAATCTCCTTCCAACTTTCTCTTAGTTCGCTCAAGATCCATTCGGAGTTTCTTTTCTTGCTCGAGAGATGCTTCAAGCTGAAAGCAAAATGTAATTAGCATCATACAATGAAATAAAATATGTATTTATATATATATAACATAAGAAGTGTTAGTATGTTATGCTCACGTCATCAACTTGTTGTTCAAGTTTTGCTTTTTGCTTGGTAAGACTGTTGACTTTGTCTTCTTCTCCCTGCAAATCATCCAATGTTTGTTGATGTGCTTCTTGAAGAGCTTTCTTTTCTTTTTGAAGTTTAGCGATCTGTTCATCTTGTGAGGCTAGTTCTTCTTGTAAATTTTTCAACTGCAAATAAGAAACATTACAAAAAAATAAATCAACCGAGTTAATTTTGTATTAAGGCAACTAGGACAGAACTAGGATGATATTTTGCACATACCTTATTTTCAGTAGCGTGTTTTTCTTTTTCTACTTTAGCAAGAGTGATTTCAAGATCATCAATATCTTTCTTTAATTCGGAGCATTCATCTTCTAGCTTGCGTTTCTTAGAAACCAATTCATTGTTCAATTCTTCTTCGTCTTCTAATCTTTCTTGTGTTTCCTTGATTTTTCCGTCCAATTCAACTTTGGTTCTAATAAGTTGATCGCAACGATCCTCAGCATCGTCTATTCTATCTTGTTCCTGTCAGGTAAAGTTAAAACGTGAATTGGATAATTCCGAATTTATTGCACGCATCACCACATTTATACTCACAGACTGCAGCTGCAAAACCAAATCGTTCTTTTCTTGGATGAGAGAAACTTGAGATTCTTCAAGTTCCTTTCGTCTCTTGGATTCTTTTTCCAAGTTGGTCTTGAGTTCTTCATTCTCAGCTTCCAATTGTTCAAGTTCTTTTGCGGCTTCAGCAGTTTGGAGGAGGGGCTTGATCTTGAACATAAGTTTCATCCATTCCCAGTCACGAACACCAAAGAAAGCGCGAAGATTGGATTGAAGAACGCGGACTGCCACTCTGAAATACGTTTTATTGAATGAATTATGAAAAGGATAAATTTAGTTGCTGACCGAACTACGAGATAATTAATTGACTACTAAGACAGAAAGAATATCAAGTTTGCAGACATAAATACAATTAGAATTAAAGGTCTTTCAAACCGTGATTCGTTAAATGTACCAAAATGCAAGAAATCACATAACATATATTGTACCGATTTTTGTATTTGTGTTCATTTAAATAAGATGACCCATTTATAAACTAATTTCAGAATGTGATTAAGCTTGAATCGTTGAATGTTTCTATTTACCTTCTTTCGATAAGTTTGTTGTATTCAATTCTCATCAATTTACCGCGCATACGAGCTTGAATAAGTTTGAAAATTGATGACAATTTGTTGTCACGAAGTTCTTCCAAAACACCCAACATACCAGCACGGAAGAAAACCTATGAAAATTTTAAGATGTTGTAAAAACTTTCAAAATACGAAATGACAACGTATTGCAACAATTTTCAACTTATTTTACCTTAGTGTGCCCGAGCTTGTATTTTTCGTGATCAATGCCTTCAAGAGATGTAAGAATCTTTTCGGAAGCTTTCTTGCTGTCCAGGAATTGACCATCAGGAACGGCATTTGGGTTAAGAATACGATATCTTTGTTTGAAATCCCCATAAGGAAGTCTGTTGGGGAAACCTTTGCGGCAAATACGAATACCTTCCAACACACCATTACAACGAAGCTGGTGTAAAACAACATGAGGATCCATAACTCCTGGAGTTTTTGTTTCATTGGGAACAATACAACGGACGAAATGTGGAGCAGTTGATCTGGAAAATACATCATGATAGTTCAAATATTGACCAGTCAAAGTGATATTGTATAAGTGAATAATCCATATTTTATAGTATATACCTCAGGTTAGTCATGAGTTTGTTCAAGCTCTCTCTGTGCATGGAAGATACAGTGTTGAAAGAACCTCCCTTCTTTCTCTTTCCTCCAGATTTTGCAGCTGCAGCTGCTTCCTCTGGGCTCAAATAACCTTCCCAGATAGTTTGCATAAGTTTCAATGAGGACTTTTTGTACAATTCTACAACGCTATTGTTCAATGGTTCCTTGTTTTTCTCGAGCCAATCGGTGATGCTGTATCCAACCTTGATTAAATATAAAATGTAAATATTAAATCTTTGTAACCAGAGAGGAAATCGAAACAACTCGAATACTTACAGTTCCAGCGTAATGGTGGAGCTCAAAGTGAGATTCGAATTTTGTCTTCTTGATTGGCTTACCAAACGCCTTAGTTTTGCCTAAATGATTTTGGTACAGTTTGTCCATAAAAGATTTATCTGTAGCTTTCGGGAACATGCATTCTTCTTCAAGAATAGACATGATTCCAAGAGGCTGTAAAAATGTATAAGTATTATTACATTGAACTGTGGTATATAAATACATTCTATTTGAATTAAATATAGTTGAATACTTACTTTTTCGATAAGTTCGATGCAAGCAGCCAAGTCCATACCGAAATCAATGAAAACCCAATCAATTCCCTCCTTCTTGTATTCTTCTTGTTCAAGAACGAACATGTGATGGTTGAAAAATTGTTGCAATTTTTCATTGGTGAAGTTAATGCAAAGTTGTTCAAAGCTGTTGAACTGGAAAATTAATGTTCGAATATTAGTATGCCAAGTTGCACTTTGTAGGCTGCTATTAGGAAAATTTGAAAACTTACGTCAAAAATTTCAAAACCAGCAATATCGAGTACACCAATGAAGTAACTTCTTGGCAGTTTAGTGCTGAGACTGTTGTTGATGATTTTGACCAACCAGTTGAAATGTTTTTCAAAAACACCTTTACTCAATCCGCCAATACCATAGGTAACTTGTGGGACAGTTTGTCCCTTTGTTACGTACTCGTTTCCAACTTTTACGCGTGGATGACACAAGTACTTGAGAAAATCAGCAGAGTTCATACCGAACAAATATGCAACTTTATCGGCATCTGAATACGATGAATGACGTTAAGTACACTTAATCACCAAATCGAAACTTTGTTCAACAAAAAAAAAAAATTTATATTGACCCTCAGTGCCATCAGGTTCAGCTTGTTCTTCACGTTGCTTGTTTTTGAACTTCATGTTTTGTTGGTGCATAATACCAGCCATTATGCGATAAATTCCACTAATTTCTTCTGGTGTAAACCCAAGAACTTTGAATGCATCCTATAACAAGTGATAATCTCTATATTTCTGCAATTTAATGATAAATTTTTACTATCAATATTGAATATTTAACTAAAATTCCTTACATCAGTTAAAAGCAATTCTTCTCCGTCATCTAAGTTGTTGACAGAAACAACTCCCTGACTAATGGATTTGTAGTCGTAAGGATCCTTTGTCAATAGAAGTTGGTCTAAAAATAAGATAAATGCATTAATATTTATGTATAACACATAATATTTAGTTTTATATATATATATATTTGGTTGAAGAAAAATATTATAAATATAGTCCATATTACATAGATTAGATATATTCAACATACCGATAAGTTCTGGTTTTGATCCAGAGATTAGCTGATAAAAGATATGGTAGTTTCTTTCTCCGCCTTGTTGCCAAATTACACGAGATTTTTCGAGAAGATCTGAAAAAAAATTAGTTTGTATTGTCACGGATGTTTCATTTGTGAAAGTCGTTGTTTCTACCATTTTCCTTGTACTTACAATGCTCAATATCTCCTGATGCAAGACTGCCGGTGCTTCCAAAGTGAATACGGATGAATTTACCCTAAATTGAAAAACGAAATTTTTGTTATAAATCATTTCATTGATGTCGTCTGTTTAAAAATGTATGTCAACTTACGAAACGAGATGAGTTGTCGTTTCTGACAGTTTTAGCGTTTCCGAAAGCTTCCATAGCAGGGTTACACTGGACAATTTGATCTTCCAAAGTTCCCTGAAAAAAGCAACAATTACATCTATGTAAAAACGCAAGTATAAGGTTGTGAGCAATATTTGCTCAGTATATATATATATTTACCTTATCATCATTTCCAGCTGCATTTCCATCAGCAGCCACCAAAGCGAAATACTGAATAACTTTCTTTGTGTTCACAGTTTTTCCGGCTCCGGATTCTCCACTAAGAAAAAATAAATAAATATTATATCCTTTGTCAGTGCAAGCGCGTGAGTTTTATGTTGAAATAAAAAAATACTCACGTAATCAACATAGACTGATTTTCACGATCTGAAATGAAAAAAAAAACATTGTATATATATCAAAAATTGATTCTTCAAAAATTGTGATTGTCTAACTTAATACATTCTACATACTCATCAACATCTCAGTGTATGCATTGTCAGCAATAGAATACAAGTGAGGGGGCATCTCAGTTCGTCTCTTTCCCTTGTAAGCGTTGATGACGTATGGGGCGTAGGCAGGCAACATCTTGTACGGGTTCACGGTGACACAGAACAGGCCTGAGTATGTCTAGATATTGCAATAGAACACAATTACACGATTAGTTATATACTGAAATACAAAACAAACATGCTGTGTAAGGACAATGTCGTAGATGCTCACGTAAATCATGAAAGCTTCGTATCTTTCTTTGAGATTGTTGAGTACGCTGGCTTCGTTCAAGTGGGTCATGTTCACCATGTCTTCGCATTTTTTGTATCGGGGTGGATTCATCAGTTGAAGATCATCTTCTTTTACAGTTACTTCCTAAAGTTGTAAAAAAGATATATATTAGGTAATAATAACTATGAATAACAGACCTAGTTAGCTTTTCTTCAAAAATCTGTAGTTACCTTTCCGTCATCACATGTCTTCAATTTTGCCTTTCCTCCGTCGATAGAAATCACTTCTCCCCTCAAATAACATTTTTCCTTGTCTGGTACCCATGCGTATTTCTTTCCTATATTTAAAATATTCATTAAGTTTGGTTTCAGTGATACGTTAATAATGCATAGGCCTACACTTATTTCAAAACACCTTACCGTCAGGCTTCTGAGTTTGTAAAACAAGCATTTCCTCTTGAGACATACGCAGATATTGAGCTGCATCTTGGAAGATGGAGAGATCAAGTGTTGCCATTTTCAACAATGTTTGTTAAAGTTACTTTATGAAAAGCTTCAGATTCCTAAAATAAAGTATATTATCATCAATGTTGAGTATTTGAAATCTCGAATCCGAAATCGTGTTTTTGTTGTCGTTATCATTGATTCAAACTTTAAATCAAATCTTCACTGCTGGCTAAGAAGTTCATTACCTGGTTAAAGATATGCAACATATACTTACCTATACACAGAGCGAAGGAAACTGTTATACAAAATACTTCCAGCGGAGGCTTTATAGTCCCTTTTCGCTGTGAAGTACAAAGGTGTGAATGTATCAGCTGCCGTCTCACGATGCAGCATACCGCTTCCATTGGCCGCCCGTTCTTCTTCGCGAAGCATTAGCATCCTGCTTCAACTTCAAGAGATAATTTTACCATTCGTTTGCGCGCATGACTATTTATCGATTATCTTCGTCCTGTTTTGAAAGTGGGTATTTTCGAATACACGGAAACCTCGTTGATATTCACATAATTATATCGATGCCTACTTCTGTTAGACCGAAGTCATTAAAGTGTAAGCTCTATATTTCAAATTAACCAGCATTATGATTTTGCCTGTGTGGGTTCAGGCTTCACGTCCCTATTTCGCTATACAAACATCATCACCAACATACTATTACAACACAATCACATTTTGATTTGGTCTATCTCTTGTGGACCGACCAAGTGCTTCGGTTAACTTTTCATGGTTTTGTGGTGCAGGCTACACATTGTGACTATCAATATCCGCAAAAAAAAGTTTGAGTCAGAAACATACTCCAAGGTAATATATGTTTATCGCTACAAATGTCGACGTGGCTTATATTTTCGTGCAATTCCATCTAAAATTCATTCCGACAAAGCACTACTCTGGTTGATTGGAAATCATAAATTGTTGTTAGATAGGCGAACTGTAGCTTCATATATTTACAACATTAACTTTAGCCAAACTCTAAATTTTTTAATTGAAAAAATGACTACGGATTACTGCTAGGATGTGGATACCTGGTAACGATTATTGAATTGCAGCATCTGTATGAGGATAAACCCAAGAAATATTACTGAGTCAGGAATATGCGGTTCGGTGGCGATCGCTTATATTTCGATGATTATGGCCTTCATAGTTTTGTGTGGTAATTTGTGTATGATTACGCCTGGTATCCTTAATATTGTCTGTTTTCGGCCAAGGTTGAATAAAAGCTATACTGACTTTCAGATGTTGGAACCACTGATTACCAGCCATAGTTAAAATATTGAACCGTTCAGATCTCTTCAATCTTTTACAAACATTACTCCACAGATACGAATGAGTAGGTTAAAAGTTTGAAGGGGAATTAGGCATTTATTACTAGTCTTGGAATGTCCGTGCGGATGAAAACGTTCAAACATTATTCGGGGCATGTAGTCAACCCCTTCTTTCTACAGTACCTCACCGACTGCATTCATTAGAACAAATGGGCAATAATTCGTTTTCGCAATTATATATATATTGTTTTCTACTGATGTATTTGTCAATTGTGCGATTTAATTTTCAAAAATTTAATTACCAACCCTGTGCAATACTTTTGAATTCCTCTTAATTTGAAATCGTGTTTTAAACATTGCTAATCCAAATGTACTCTCTTCTTCGTTGTTATATTTATTTTATGAATATAGTTAGAGCGATCCGGGTCTAAAATGCAAATAACAAATTCGTGAGTGGTGATTGGTATTAGTTACTCCAATTAGAGATCCAATTGTGCGATCAAGGGAAAATTTGTTGATTGCTCCTTTTGCCAGGTTATCCGCTATTTCGTTTCGGTAATTCCTACGTGAGCTGGTGACCATAGGAATGTAATTTGAATTCCTTATTTTGTTAACACCGAGTTTATTATAGCTATTTTCGCAATTAATAATTTTTCGAATGCTGAATAATTAAGAAGAGCTGAAAAGGCATTGAGACAATCTGTTATCAATACACGTACCGGTCTTGTTGTTACGATCCATCTGAGACAACCCAGAATTGCGTATGGCTCCGATGTATGTGAAGAGACAAAACGATGTAATTTCAGTTTTTTCTCTACCTTCTATGAGGCACATAATATGCAGCACCCACGCCAAATAGGTTTTTCGAACCGTCAGTGAATACTTGTACATAGTCTCGATAGTTTTCGTGTATATGGTCAAGGAATGACGTTTGAAGTACTGTTGGTGAACATGTTGTACCATAAATCGTTAACGATGTATTAATTTGCGGTGGCTTCATTATCCAGGGAGTACAGTACAGGAGGACAGTATAATTTTCCAGTAAGATATGAACTTGTTGCAACCCTGCAGGTGATCACGAGACGCGCAAAAAAAAAACAGTTACCGGTTTCAACCAGTTACTGCGTTATGCGAAAAAAACATTTTTACTAGCTTTACTTAAAAGGAAGCAAAAAATCGGCTGCACGCTGCTGCAGAGCTACGTGTTACAGAAACTTTCTTTGAGGCCTCGTTTGCAATCCTGTGTTGGAAACGAAACAGCAACAAAATTCTCATTAGAGTTAATTGTGTTTGAGCATGATTTGGCATGTACATATTTTTAATGTGAGATGTTTTATGCGCGCCTCTCTTACGCATAATGGGTGCGCAGTACTGCATTTCATTACACAAATATATGGTTTATTATTTTATGTTTCACCCATTTCAATTTTTGTCTAGAAGTGTCTAGAGAGCTCGACATTTCATTATATTACGCAAATATATGTTATTATTTTCTGTTCTGGTCATTTCAATTTTTGCCGGTCCGCGAGTACATTTAATTTTACCGGTCCGACAGAGTAGAAAGGTTGGGAACCACTAGTATAGAGATTATTTTGAAGCAAAATATTAAGTGAGAACAATCCTGTGAATTGAATAATGATTGAAGTAAGTGAACCTCATGATATCTAAAATCAATACATTGATTAACAACGAGCAATTACAAATAAAAGAAATTACTGACACTACAAAAAAATGTTATATTTGGTTATAACTTTTTTTTCAATTTTTTTATAGTAAGGTTTGTCAATGTGATTCAATTGGATAATAATGAGACGAAAAAATAAAATAAAAGACGATTAATAAGACAAGAGAGCTGTGCTCAAATATATGGACTCGTAGCGTCACATAATTTTGATGACGTCATAGCAAAAAATAGTAATAGCCTTCTGGAGAAAATTCCATCTTTAACCACTGAAAATTTCAAAGCAATTGTACCAGTAATCAAAGAGAAAAGCGATTTCTTCAAAACGTGTCAATGAACAAAAACAACAAAACGATCGTTATGTCCACTAAACGTGTCCAACAAGGCGATACATTGCGAGATACACTACACTACAACGAGCGTGTGGTAAACCGAGCTGCCTAAAAATGGTTAGGTATACGTTGAAGAGTTTGTTACAAGTCAAACATCTGCGTCTAACTGAGCTTGGGTGCTGGCTTCTAAAAAATTGCTTGCCACCTCGATGGTCTCGTCATCAATTTCGATATCATGCAATTCGTGGACTTCGGGTTGGTCACTGAGATGTGCTATAGGTGGTATTGGCAAGTTAGAACTTGTTGTATAGGTTGGAAAAAACATTCGGGAATGTAAGGCGAACGCACATTGGGCAACTATAGGCCATCCTCTGTAACAAAAACACAACAGGTACATTAAAAAAATAGAGGTACGACAAACAAGACCAGAATGAGCAAAAACCTATGATGAAATTCCAAGTTAGATTCTTAATTCGCACGAGCCAAACAATTAAATTCGAGCCGACGACATTTTGAATATCGTCTTCAATTGTGCTGATATCGATCGTTTCTGCAGTTTTCCTTCCACTTTTATACTTGTAATTTAGTTCGTTAAGCTCCGAAATTGTAACTAACATATCATTCAGGTTGGTTGTTAAAGTATATTCTGGGTTTGCTAAAATTTCCTCGAGAAATGAGTTGTAGTTTTTATAGTAACTGCCATTAATTCTGAAAATTCTCGTCTGTCCACGTGGTGATTTGGTCAGTAAAATTTTATTGAAAATAACGTTACTGTAATAAATTTGACCAAGCTGTGTAGATCGGTTTGGTAATTTATATGCCACAATCGGTGGCGTAGAATAGAAATTATTGAAGAAAAGCGTTGGTAGAATTGTAAAATTTGCGGAAATACAATGTAACTCCATGGGTATGTCACCGTGGGAGATCCCGTGGACTTCACGCCTTAAAATTGCAGATAATATTTGTGAGGGATATAGTTGTGCAAGTGGCATCATCAGGTGCGCGACTAATGATTCCACACGACATTCCAATTCATGAATTCTGTCATATAGTTGAGCGAATAATTCTGCATCATGATCGCTCGACTGTTGTACAATGGAGACGACTTTGGGAAAACAAAAGTTATCGACGTGATGCCAATTGGCGGCCACTCCTTTATGACGTAATCTGGCAATGTCGTTGCATTTGCCAACTACGCGTAAAACCAAGTCATCGTACGTACAATAGACTTCGTTGGTTTTAAAGCATGATTTCGTTCGTTGAGCACAATCCCTAAACGTGTGAAAGCTTTGTCTGACTCTCGGTATTTCTAATCTGTATACTATAGATTGCCCGATGAGTTGTAATGTAACAAAAGTTCGGTAGCATTGAATTTCGGAGACTCGCGAGCTCTACATAGAGCATTCCATGCACTACTTACTGCATGGATATGAGTACTACAATGATAATTAAATCCATTAATGTTTTCACAATCGTTGTAAGGGACTGATAGGCTTTTATAGGCTGATGTCAAATCTTACACCGGCATCTTTTCCCGCTTATGATCCATATTATTGGTCTCTGTTCAAGTACAAATTTATAGCCATCTTGTAAGATGCTAGCATATTTCTAATTTCACTGGTATTGTACTTTGTTTTTGATATTTCTCTAATACCATTGTTGATATTCAATGTATATTAATCTGTCATTGATGTACTGAATCGATTCATAATACTCTTGATTTCAATGCGGTACATATGATGGCCAACTCACAATGCTCCTTATTGCCACGTTACTCCCATTTATTTTATTAAGGGAACTTGTTCTCCTCAGATTATAATTTTTTTTTATATGTTATGTATCCTAATAACTTATGACGATTCCAGCACCTTACCTAAACACTCGCAAACACCTCCGACTGGTATTACGCTTTCTTAAAGGCATTCTTACTCTCCTGAGATATATATATGAAATTTTCTATCCAACAAACACCGGCGTCACGATCCATTATGAGCAACGCAGTAACAACAATGAGTAATACTTTGTCCGCCTTGCACTCTTGCTGCTGTTTCCATGGTAACTTGAACATCGGTGCTAGGAGTCGTTATTCGTTTCTGTGTATCGGGCGCCTCCTGGAAAATCAGGTCGCCTCGATTCTAATTTCTTCCTATATTCTTTTGCTAGTTTTTCTACTTTTTATGCTATTATCAATTACTGTTAGGTTTTTTTCACGGGTGTCGCTGCTCGATAACCAGTCTTGGTTTCTCGCGACTCCTATTCACCTCGGCTTACCAGTTTCGCCTCTTTTTACATACTGTATTGATTAGTGTATGATGCTTCATGTATGGTGGATAAAATAAACTACTGATTACTGATTACAAACTTTTTAAATAGTCATATTTTCAAAACTGTTACAGCCACAAAAAACCCAAAATATGAAAGTTGTTCAGTTTTTTCATAGCTATCTAATAATCGGATGATTCGTTTTCTATGGGGCTCGATTAAAAATATTAAATAAATGATAAAAATCAAGATAAATGAAAAAATGCACGTATATTACGTTATGCTGATGATCGTACGTCGTTGCGTAACTACAACGTGTCGCCGTGTGTGTCGTCGAAATCGCGGCCTCCAGCTGTGCGTCGCAGCCAACGTCATTGGATGTGACGCCAGTACTTATCACAGATGGGGTATGCCCGATTCGTTTAAAAAACATGACGAAATTCCAACTTGAAAATGGCGATGATGCCGTCTTCCTGCGGTCGAACAAAATTTTGGCCTGTACTTAGCATGATACGTAGAGAGTGGCCTTGTTATCCACCATTCACACAAACTCCTACGTTACAAAAAAAAGTTTGTTCAAAAGCTGCACAAAACGGTACTACACAAAAGCGTGAAAAAAGCCCGTGTATTGAGATTTACACACGGTACATGGGTGTGGTCGATAACATGGAATGAAAACTTATTTGTTCCCTCACAGAGGACTAGAGTGGTATTTCCGAATCTTCGATGCCCCTTGATAAGCATTTGCATGGTAAATGCACATATTCTGTATAGTGGAGTCCGGAAAGATGAAAAAGATTTGATTTTATCCACGATATATGCCTTGACTTGTTAAAACCTCGCTCTGAAACAAGTTTGCCAAGCCCATGCCAACTGTAACTGTAACAGTGAATGCACCAAAAGCCAACCACTGGCCAACTCTTCGAAAAAATATCATGATTGCGTGCAATGTTCAGATCGACAATCTCGACGACAAGAAACCAAATATTTTTGCAGGGGTTGTGATGTTGCTCTTTGCCCCGCAACATGTACAGAGTTATATCACATGAAAATACATAGTCGTTGACAGCACCTTATCATTGTCTACTGTTCTTTTACCTCAATTTCCTGTTTATTTCCATTCACCCATATACAATTGGTCACCGCATCATTGTTGTGTTTTATATATTTTGAGAGGAGGACCAAAAAATACTTGTTATTTATAATCCATAGTTACAATCCACATTTGCCACAATGGACATATTTATAGGAGGCGAAGAAAAACATAGTCTACTTTGATAGTTGGACCACCCCGTTTGCATTCAAATATAATATAGCTCACAGTGACGGGATTTTATCATCAGAAGCCAAACGTGACTATACGCGGTATGATTGAAATTTTTCTGGTAAGCGGTAGAGTCACAGATGGACAGGTTCGCCCCGGTCGGTGCTTTTCGGAAGACGCAAAATTTTCGAGTCTATGTGCATAACCTACGGCCGTTGATGATGAAATCTCAGGCCAAAAGGTATTGGATTAATATAATAAAAGAATATATGTTTGAGGCTGGCAAAGTTTTCCTGTTACGGAAAATCGAATTATGTGTCTTTTAATTGCCAGGGTGAATTATATTACCGGTATCATAAGCAGTAAAAGTTGTGAACACTGGATTACTCCATGATCGAGACAACGGCATATACCATTATTTGTGTTATATCCTTTCTTGTGCCTCTACCTTCGAGGTCATTTGCATGGGTCACTTTCAAAAAAATTTTTTAATCAACTGTTAGGCACTATTCACGCAGGGCTTTTTACAATGCTGGACTACTATTTGGTTAAATAACTTTAAAAACCACTTCTTCAATCACATATTTTTATGCAACCTAATATCCAAAAAGTTGTAAAAAACAACCTTGAACGTGAGAGTTTGTGTGCCTAGTAGAGGGTTAAAAATTAATTGTAACTAAATAATTTTTATTATGACGTTTTTTTTCTCTTATTTTACAACAAAACAACTCCACAACCATTATTGTAGCTGAAAAGTTAACGTGAAATGCACATCTGCATTACAAAATTTACAAATTCAACACCACCTCAGTAGACCGTTTTGATGACGTGCACCGTAACTATTGTTGCACTTCTGCATTGCTTCCTGATGCAACATATATTACTTTTTTCAACGATAACACGCGTAGCGCGACGTAAACAAGCCAATGTGCGCCATTACAATGAAATGCACGATGAATTTTACGTTTTATTCTTGTTTAGGATTTTACCACTTCCCTACCAAACACCACTGGTCGGGTGAAAGTCATATTTTCAAAACACTACATGACCAAGCATGGAACAGATGAATAAAAATACACTCTAGGGCAGGGGTCGGCAAACTTTTGTCGCGGGCCGACATTAAAGGTTGTAAGTCATTGGCGTGCCGCACATAATTTTAAAAAGTTGAAAATCCAACAAATGATATTTTTTATAATAAAAATCAAGCAGTGATACATCTCTCGAATAGAATATAGATTTATTCATTTATTTCCTCATTGCATTATATCTCAAAATATTTCATTTTGAATATTTTCTTTTTTGTTGTTCTCATTTGTCCAATTAGAATTAAATTAAAGGCTCAATAAACGAGTAAGATTAGATTATGATATAATTGAGGCTACACGTGCCTCACAATAAATCATGTTACGTAAAGAATATAATTGTCAAAACAGCTGTTTTGTTACTATAATTCGGTGAAGCAATACAAAGTCCATTAAACACAACGCCTTCAAATACGACGACTTACCCCTTTTGGAAACAGTATCGTCTGATTTAAAAGCGAGGCTCATTTCATTTATTGTTTTAATCTGATGACAGGAGGAAGTTCAAGTCCACAAGATCAAGTTCAACCTTCCGTGAAATTTAGCGTCGTCACTCAAACCACTACGGATTTCCACATATTCGTATTTACAAACCTGGATTTTTGACATAAAAATTAAGAATTGAAAAATCTGAGGAAAAATTGATAAAACGCAATGTGAAATGATATAAATTTATTTGTATATGCGCTGCTCAATTTGAAGAACTTATTAGGTGTGTATTCAGGATAAGTTAGAAGTAGAGATGGTCCAAACTTGCATTTGAAAAAATCTTCTTTAGCGGGATAATGATACACAACTATGTCAAATATAGATTCTAATAATTTCAGTGTTCTGACATATTTTTTCTGTAATTTAGTTCAATTAGGATGATCCTAAGCAAGTCTAATATGCGATAAAGCGTATTTCGTTGATGAATCAGTGTTTTAATTAAGGTTCTACATCAGTGAGTTTAAAATAAATTATTTCTATCCAAAAATGTTCGTCTTATTTTAGACATAACACCCAAAATAACAAAATAAAGTCACATAATACCAAAAAATTCAAAACACCACTATTATATCCTAAAATTACGAATTAGTCATTTTGTAATCTCGTGAAATTCGGATTTAGTTCCTAAATTGAGGAATAATAACAGATGATATTGCAGCGGGGAAACTAGCTTCTTCCAACGCATGAGTCAAATAAGATGTTGGAATATAAGCCTCGCTTTGGGTGTAGTTCATGTTTGGGCGAGCTATTAGTTATAAGCAGACTCTAAATAGTACAGCCTCAATAATGATCCTTAAATTGAGCATTTGAGACCGATGATTCAAAATATAAGCGACAGGGCGGAAAATGTCTGAAAGTTTATTGAAGCCATTGTATCAGTATTTCTCCTGAGCGGATCCCAAATACGAATAGGCAAAAAATTAAGATTGATTCGTGCCTTATCCGCTTAAATGTACTGGGCGACACTGGAATGCCAGGATCTACTGAAACTACATACTAGCATGGCGGTGCATTATGCGCAGGCAAATGACGCAATGAGATGAAGCATTTCAAGCTAATAAGATAATATTGCTATGAAATAGTGGAAAATATCGTAAAAAGTCATTCTACATCATTTAAGCTCTTTGAAAAAGCTACGACGCAAAATATGCTTATGTATAAAGTGCCAGTGATAGCTCGCAAGTTGCGAGTCGCTGCCAACTAAATACGACAGCTGAAAGCTTTTCTAGAAAGGACAAGTTCCGAATGTACAGATCTCATGATCTTTCAACCTTTGAATGTTGCGCTTGCAATCAAAAATATTCGGAAGCTGATTATCTGCGAAAAAAAGAAAACCAACCTCATTTCCTTCTAATTCAAACTTTTCAAATTGAATAGAAATCTTATGTTGAGGTGGAGCTACGATTTGCCAGTCACATTTTTTGTTTGTTGGATATTCATTGGGCCAATTCGGTGAGGTGATATAACCATCCAAATTTGTAACGGACCCGCCACAAGCAGCTTCACAAGTTCTGAAATATGAGCATTTTTGGAAAATTATGATTATATTGATTGTAAATCAATTTATAAGCAAATTAAATCAGGATAAAACTTTTTAAAATAAAATTCGTATGTACTGAGCAAATATTAGTTACAATAATTAAATAAAATCAGAAAATAACTAAATAAGTGATCAACCACACGTGCACGATGGCGATCCGTGAACAGTTCGTTATCGGTGCCTACAGTTTTCCATGTTGGACGCAATTTCTGGCCCAAATTGCCAAAAAGTCAGCCGACATTGTTATTAACGACTAATTAATCAAATAATATTTTCGAGAACAATATTCCATAAAATATTCAATCACTTTTCCGAATATCAGATAAAATTTGATCTGAAAATCGCAATTCGTATACTATTTATTCAACAACTGAGTTTATAAGCATGTTGGATTACCTCGGTTGAATTTTGGGGAACTTTGCATGCCTGACCCAGTCGCACCAGTGCTTGATTCAAACCCAACCTTCGATAGAAATACAAAGTATATATATTCTATACCACGATCTATGTCTGAGCTATTAATAGTCTTACTAATAGGCTTATTTTGAGCAGAGCAAAGTCGTGTAAAACATCATGAAAATCAGTGGCGGCGCGTGGTCATTTTGACAACCGGGGCAAGCTACTGCGGGACCAAGTCACCCCCATCTACGGGGACAGGATGAGCGCTGTAAGTTCTCCCATCATTTTATGAGTATGAAAACCATTCCATCGGTAACAACCAATCGGCAAAAGCGACAATTTTTAACGATAAGAAAGTGTCTTTAAAACCGGTCCAAGTCAAAGGATTAATAAATATAGACATAGTTTATTTTGAAACCTCTTTCAAAAGGAAAGGCAATATTTACCAAGATAAATACAATGACATATTAACAGAAACTTCGGGAAAGCAGACAAAACCTAAAATAAGGTTTAAAACGTTACTATGAAGAAAGGAAAGGTAATGCAAAGATAAGGACATGCGTCGCTCACTCATAGATATATATGCTGCTAGACTTCTACTGCTTGAACATATATGCAACACGCCGCGGTTTCTTGAAAGCACAATGCTCAATAACGCGCTGATTAAAGTCATGCATCTCAGAAATAACGTCTCTGTGAATGGATAAAACAGCCAAGGAATTTAATCTATATTGCTTCATTGTGTTTCTGAGATACTTTTTAATACGCTTCAGCGTGCTGAATGTTCGCTCTGCGTCGGCGGAAGAAATAGGCGTCGTCAAAATGATGTCCAGAAATTTTGCAGCAACAAATGGATGGGAAATTGACGTGCAAATTTTGAAAAATTTTTGGGGTTCATCAAAGAGAACGCGGCAAGGTTTCCAGTGCGCAGACGATCGCCTATTTGATTCACCAGAATGTCACAGCATTCCTTTGCAGACAAAATCAAACGCTGCGTTGTTTGCCCGCGGCGTAAAGAAGCACTCCATGTGTCGTCGTATTTTATTGTTTCCCGGATACGAGATACAGCATCGCAGAAGTCTGAAATACACGACTGCACAGACGCTCCATACATTAGCCTTGACTGCAATGCGCCGTATAATACATCCATGTGATCGAATATTGTGGAGAAAAAATGAAAACTCACCATCTTCTAGCAGACGCTTTAGACCTGCCGCCTCCCTCACAGAGCGTTCGTCCCAAACCGGAGAGCTCTGAATGCCATTGAAACACTCAATGAGCTCAGACCTAATTTCGGACACGCCCTGCACCACGCGTGATTGGAAGTTCCAACGTGTTGGTGCACAAGCTGGGAGACCGCGGCTACATATCTGGCGAAGGAGGTCAGAGCGCTTCGGCGAAACGGAAAAAAAATGAAGAAAACTCTTGAAAAAATGAAAAAACATTTGCAAAAAATATACGGACGAGAGGGGTATCAAGACACATATTTTTAATAACGAGGTTAAATTGGTGTGCATAACAATGTAAAAAATGCGCATGAGGAAAATCTTCTTTTATATAAACTTGAACACCATGTTTCGACCCACTCATGACTGCCGCGCCGTCATAAGTTTGAGCTATCAATTTTGACTTCGCGTTGTAAGGCTGTAACACTTCTTTCAGTACAGCCGATATCCCGCAAGCCGTGCGATCAACGATTGGTACAAAGCTGTGAAATCTCTCGGTAGGTTTACCATCTTTCAAACCGAAAAATCACAGCCAGTTGGGAAACGCACGTGATGTCAGTTGTCTCGTCAGACTGAATCGAAAGGAACTGGCAATTCTCAATTTCCAGAGCCAAATGTTGTAAATAAATTTTATACATTGAGTCGAGCAAATCATTTTGGATATCCTTAGATGTCCCTTTCGAAACAGTTGCGGCATCAAGATGATCTCTCAATACTGTATCTAGGGATGCGGTGTATTCCACCATATCCAAAAATACCCCTCTATTAGAAGAGCCAGCCCGTTCATCGTGCCCACGGAGGGACAGCTCGTGACAACCAATGAACTTCAAAACATCTATCAATCGACCGAGAACATGGCGGTTTTTCTCGACGTTTTGGTTGTGCCGACGAATAGAAACCGCGTGTCCTTCATCCAACTGTGCTGCAATATTAACATTTCCAAATGTTCGGTATTTTACTGCATTGTCCAGATGCTCCATAGAAGATTGATGATCCCTGGCACGCTCGGTAAGATGTTTAAGATCTCTAAAACCAAATTTACACCAACGTGAGTCACGGGCGATAGCAAAAAGTAGGCAATAAAAACAAAAAAGTGCATTTTAGTCCTCGCTGTAACACAACCATTCGTGTTTTTTATACCAAGTTTCGGCGCAGAATGTACGCCGGCGCTTTCCTCCGTCATGGGATTGTTCCAGTGAACAATTTTTTGGTTGATAAGGCCCTAGACGTTGTACCTCTAATTTTTGTTCCAGCGGCAGCTGCGAAAACGGAGTGCGAAGTAGTGCATCAACCTTATTCATTATGAGGTCTAAGGCTAAGAAATGCGGAGCCGGAAAGAAGTGAGGAGCTCAAAAGGAATGTGGAAAATCGAAAGCAAATGGACTAAAGGTCTCTAACTGATTCAAATAGCGAAACAAGCGACAAAAACGAAGGCGAGGAAACTATCAACTCTTCAAGCAACCAACGAACGAGAAGAAATGCGTGAATATGTCAACGCGTTGTTGTAAGAAACGTCGGCATTGTGTCTTCATAATTTCGGGGCTAGCCCCGATGATTTAGTAAAAGAAACAGAAATCAAACGAGACAAACGCGGCGAGTGGAAAATAAAAAAGAGAATACGATATACAATGAGCAACCGGGGCAAAATCGGCGTCGCCCCGTCGACGTTCGGCGAAGGCTTTGCGAGCGAAAAATGAACCATGTCGGGAGAATATGGCTAGTGTAGACAGTCTGTGCAACCGATATTGAGGTATTTTTCGAATATTTTTTATTATACCGAAAAAACAACCGGGGCATTGCCCCGGTTGGCCTTATTGACGCGCCGCCACTGGTAAATTGAAACCAGTTCAGCCAAAATCACAAGCTGTTCTACTTTACTGTCTTTCTTAACGAAAAACGAAGACCAAGTATTGTTTTCTTTCTGCAAAATAATAGTCTTTTTGTGTTTTAGCATGACTAGACACGGCGGGTTATTTACCGTCATATTTAACAGAAAAGCACTGTCGGCAGAGTGTGCAGTTTGCAGTAAATCCATCAACTTTAGATAGCCATGACATGCCTTCTTCTTTTAACCATTCTGAACGGAAAACACAATATCGTTTGGAAAGTTAGACTTTCTTTTTGGGCGGAGTTTGTTCCAATGACATGAGATTATAAATAGTATAAAAAATAATGAAGAACTCCTATAACACCCGTAACAATAGTGATTTAATGAATATTTACCACAAGTGAAGTTCCTGTCAAATGTTTAGGTTAAAACTTGTAGTCTTTACAAAAATATAGTAATCAATGAACTCTCGCTAAGACAAAGAGCTGTCAGCAAGGCGTCCTAAAATAGAAGTGTGAGCCTGAAAACTGACTGAATAATAAAAACCGTCCCATAAAATAGCTTCACACTAATGACTAATAGTGCATTATCAACTAAAAACAAGAAATACAAAATATTGTTCTATATAAAAATACTACACACCGTAACTTTAACGACTAAATTCCTCAACAAATCACACTGGATTAAGTTTTTTGAAGCTTTGTCTTATTGTACTGTACTAATTAAAAAATTAGTTTTTAAACTATTTTTGGTTTCACTGTTTTATTTTAAAGTTAAATACATTATTTGCTGTAAAATATGGGTTGCTACATGTATATTATAAGGTTAAAAGGTCCACTAGTGCTATTTCCTCTACATATAGGCCTAGCTTTTTCGCCAAAGCTCTTACTCTATATGTGGTCTTTAGGGAAACCAAAGTACTTTCACACCTAGGCTAAACGTTAGGCTAAATACCAATTTGATTCATACAAACTAATCAATCTAATCCTATCTTCACATTAACGTTCAACCTTCTTTATTTACTTACTTTTTACCGACGTAGTCTACAGCTAAAGAATCGTATTAAAACTACCTTCGTTTATTCAATTGATATAACAAGTTGAATAAGCCTCTCAAACTAAGGTGACTGCTGTATGTAATGTTATTATCCATTTTGCAATTGTCTAACTTACTTGATTGTTATGTCATAAGGAAGTCACGGTTGACGAAACAACATGCCCTACCCGCGAGGTTTCAACTCACTTTTGTTTAAATGACCCATACAGATGAAATCGTTTTTATTAAAAAAAAATATTCGCGTGAATTACATCCGTTTCCAGTTTTGAACGAAGCCGACACGCTTACATGGCCTTATATTCCAGCCCGCCTTGGTTGCCAGTAAATTCCGGGACAACAGTAGTCCAGCCCGGGACACTGGACGCCAGACGTCAATTCCGGGACTGTCATGGCCAATCCGGGACGGTTGGCAACCCTAGTCTTATCACCAACGGATTTTTCTCGATGGATACACAATTCCGCGTGAATAATCTAATTTGCGACGTTCTTGTGGTAGAATACGTATTTGTGAGAGGGGGAAGATTAGCGGATGCGATGAAGATGGTTTACAATTTAGACTTCGCAAAGTACCCTAATGCCCTAAAATAAAAAAGTTTGTGGTACACGATCGTTACCATCTCGATCGTTCGAAATTGTTGTCAACAAGAAGATCTTGTCCTGATCGCTGATATATCGTTCCACCGTGTGGCGTTAGTTGATCTCTGCTCCAGACCCAGTTCTGCAAGTGCATTTTTAAGTATTTTGAAGATGCGCAAAACCATTACCAACGTTTATACGAATCATCGGAGCGTAACGGCTGCTGCCAGACACTATTTTTACCTCACATTACGGGGACGCGGCGGTTTCGATTTTCATTCGCGAGTTTGGGCTGTTGCTTCGCTGAGAGCCAATGTTGCGCCGGGAATGTACTGGATCAGGTATGTCGTAATATCTTCTTTGTAGGTTTCAAGTACGGTACTATATATACTATGCTGACTGTATTAGATAGGATGGCCGGGTACTAGTATCTGGCAGCACTGAAGTCCGGTACTGTACCGGTGCAGGTCATACAGTTTTCATCTGGTGTTGGTCTGTCTACCGGTACCGTACCACTGCCCAATACCGCGTTTGCCTGAAAATGAGATCTAGTCTGAATTATGAAAATTATTGTAATATAAACCCTCTCTTCAAACTGGGACCTGGTTCATACTCCATAGCCTAAATTAGAAGAGATTGTAACTTAGGTGGCAAAATCACCGACTGAAAGACGTCTGTTTTGCTGTTGCTGACTTGACTACACAGGTTGAATATAAATTGTAATCGGAATCTCACAAAATAGAGTATGAAAAATCTTTCAAATATAGCATTGAGCCAAAAGACTCCAATGATGAAATAACAAAACATGTTGATTTCAAACATCCATATATTATATATATCAATATGTAGGCCTACATTAATGGCAAGGTAGAATGACACAAAGTTTTTTAAATACCGATATGACATGGCTGTTCAACATATTATGTATATATGTTTATTTGCCTCAAAAATGTAACAGTATCTGCATAATATTTAAACGGTATAAAAAAGAGGGGATACATGTTCAAGACTTTACTGGCCTAAGACACAGATGTGCGACATGCACCCCAACAAGTATAACTGCAGTTTAGGGACTGCTGCGTTATAGTAGGACAACAGACATGAAATATACAAATAAAACTCTTGTACAATACACAGGACATAGAGGTACGGAACCACGATGATATGTACAATAGGCAGTTTATGGCACGTTCATGTCCCAGGTTCTGATATGAAGGGACGGGAATAGGGTATAAATCGCTTTTTTGTGTGTTTCACAGTAGATTGTACGGAACAAGTAAAAATTTGTTCTAGACATGAGCTTGCCAAAAACCAACGTTGGGTGGGACCACGACACAAAAGGATTAGATTCTAAGATGGTAAACAATAAACGACATATGTAGAAATTCTTTGTAAACACTCGAGTTGTTAATCATAAATTGTATGCGACAAAAGTAATGAGAACAATAAACAATGAGAGTCTGGCATAAAATTCAGTTCAATCTCGTAGGCGCTATTGTGTGGAATTTATTGTCACCACGTCTGAGCATGATAAATTTAAATTTGTATAAGATGATCTTTTCATTATCGACGATCCAACGAAGTAACTGTACAAAGCTAATAAACCATACAAATATGCAGGAACTAGAGACAATAGATCAGTGGATTGTCCGAGACTTGTTCCCTGAGCAATGGGAGTTGGTTGCATCCACGATGACACAGTTAGTCAAATGGAGATATTTTTCGTCTGCCAGTCTTTTCTCAACTTCTTTCCACCAATCATCAAAGAGCCTTTTGTATATGAAAAATAATGCCTGGAGAGTAGAATGTGCTTACTGCACGAAAGCTAATATAATTCCAATAAATGTTTTTCAAGTTTTGATCTAAATTCGGACGTCGTTTTTGAGCTTTTAATACTGTTAGGCAGTGGATTCCACAATTTAGGACCAAAACATGTGATCGATTCTTGTGCTATTGATTTTCACACATGCGGAACAAAAAATTTATCGTGACTTCTGCTATTTAAAATATTATTATTTACGAAAACATGATTGAAGCAACTGGTTGATCAGTAGAAGATAAAAACATCAATGTGCAAATCTCAAGTATTAGCAAATCGTAAATCTTCAACACGTAGTAGTTTCTCACTTTCGAACAAATCCGCGACACTATCTCTCCGACCCCTACCAAAAGTCATTCTCAAGAACTGATTACAGACACTTTGATTTTTTGCTGTAATACCTTTTTGACGATGCATCCAAGTATGTATGCAATATCGTATTTGACTTTCTTATTGAGTGGTATAATGTTAACAGGCATGACTTATTAAGGTTTTTAATGACTTTTGAAATAGCTCCGAGTGCTTTCCTTGTTTTAGATAATACCAATTGTGAGTGATATTTCCATGACAATTTGTCATCGAGTAAAACACCCAGGAAACGAATTTAGTTTACTCTTTGGATGCACTTGAACTGCAGAATTAGTTCATCATTGAGGGTGGGTGGTTTTTGTCTAGGTGCACTGAAAATCTAGGTGTATTTGGTCTTTTCCGCATTTATTGTTAGTTTGTGTGCAGTTAGCCAAGATTGAATATTAGTAATGTCAGCATTAGCTTTTTCAAAAAGATCTGGTAAATTTTTCCCTTGTAGGAAAGGGGTGATGTCGTCAGCAAATAGGATAGCATCGAAGTTTTTGAGTGATTTAGGGAAGTCATTAATCATAATTAAGAAAAGTATAGGCCCCACAAGCGACCCTTGAGGGAGCAGGATCCAGGGAACAGAAACATATTCAAGCATTAGAAGTCTAAAGGTGATTACATAAGTAATCGAAAATTTAGAATGAGCTACTTGAGGTTTGTCATATTTGATAAAGCAAAATCAGTTTATCACGACTGTAAGGGCTTCAATCACTCTCATTCCTGAAATAAGCACTATTTTTATACAATTCATAATTCGTTCGCTGTTTTGCATAGGTATTAGATTCAAATATATGAATTGCACCTGATTTATCATGTATGTTTTTCTCAATATATTTCTGATGGCTATGATACTATCACAAAAAGAGCTGTGGTAAAGTTCAAACAAAGTGTACCCTTGCTAAGCATGCTTGGTTGGGAAATTTGAGTTGTTTCTCAAGTTGTTGCAATATATTTTGTTCAAATTTGAATAAAGAAACTGTTTCTTTTTTAATTCTGTTGCATTCAAAGCCAACGTAATAAGACCAGATCCCAATTTATTGTAAATTTGAGACATAACTTTCTTCGAAAATTTATATGGATGCTGTAAGTCTACCTTACATTTCAAGTGCCATTTGCATAATAATTTCTTGCATATCACCATTATTGCAATTTATACAGATCAACTTTTGTAAAATGTCATATTAATAAAAATAAAAAATATTACAATTAGTGTTAAGTTGAGTGTTCGAGGGGCGCGAGTATGACATTCTCTTGCAAACGATTCTGAGAATGCATCCAAATGCTATACAGGCTTCAAACCCAATCCTCTAATTCTAGTCAACAGATTCCACATGTAGGAGGGCATTCTTTTCTGAACACTTAAGGGCTCATTCCATTTCCTAAAGTTTCAATTGTGACTTTCTTATTAAGACATGATTGGTACTTGATCACAAGTGAAATTTTCTTTTCCTGATAGCCTTTTCCCCTCCATATAATTACATTCTTTTGCAGTTTATTACTCTTACTTTGCGAAGTACCCCATTTTATAGCTCTTAGGTACGTAATCCTTCTCCACTGGAAAGTTTACCAAATAACAGGCAAATCGTGACTAGTGTACTCCAGTGCAATGAGAAATCCATTGCCTATGCCCTATGCATCCAGTCTGCCAGTACCGGCACTTTTGAAGTAGCTCCGTCTCATTTGTGTGTAAGTATACTGTATAACAAAGCAGCTCAAATGTATAACAGATATATAAGCTAGGCTGTATTCAATCTATAATGAGAAAAGACTGTTGAAAAAACATTTCTCGCACGCTAATCCACACTATTTTCAAAATTATTCGCTGGCGATACGAACCTTCTCGATAGTGATAATTCTCATGCTGTACTCTAGTTCAGAGTGAATATTGAAATAAAAAAGATTGCTTATTGGATAAAACTTAACAAACTAACCCTAAATGTGGATAAATCAAAAACTATATTGATAACTCCTAACAAACCAAAACACATTAATGGTTTAAAAATCCAAATTGGGGGGACTATTCTGTTCGCTGGCGATACGAACCTTCTCGATAGTGATAATTCTCATGCTGTACTCTAGTTCAGAGTGAATATTGAAATAAAAAAGATTGCTTATTGGATAAAACTTAACAAACTAACCCTAAATGTGGATAAATCAAAAACTATATTGATAACTCCTAACAAACCAAAACACATTAATGGTTTAAAAATCCAAATTGGGGGGACTATTCTGGAAAATGTGGAATCGTATAAATATCTTGGCATACATATTGACAATAAATTGAACTGGGACATTCAAATATTAAACATTACCGTCAAATTATCTAAAGCGGTAGGAATGCTGTATAAACTTCGTTCATACACATCGATGTCAACTTTACGTATGGTTTATTATGCTCTATTCCAGTCCCGTATCCAATATGGCATTGTGGCCTGGGGTTGAGCAAGCAAAAAGTTACTGCATCGCATTGAATTCATGCAAAACAGAGAAATTCGTGCTCTTACACATGCCGGACCTCGTTCTAATTTAGACTTCTACTACTATAAGATGAAAATACTTAAAAATGCTGATATTTATAAAACTGCTGAAAATTATGCACCAACATCATAACGAGAATATCGGTCAGAGACCGAAGACTTATCGATCGAAAGCTAGGGGATTCCCCAAAACAGCGCTCTTACTCCATAGTAACACCTTGTGTCCCATCACTAATTAATTAATAACTCGCTAATTATACGACATAATTCATCCAAAATTTGGCTTTTGATCCGAGATATGATGAATGCATATGCAAAATTTGAAGCCGATTCATCCTTGCTTTCGTGAGATATCGCGTGTATCTAACAGACAAACAAACATACAAATACCTATCAACATACTTACCGAACTTAAGATCGATAAGTAATAACAAACTGCTTGCTAATAACAAATACCTTGCTAGATTTTGGAGGCGCAGTTCTTACCACTTCGTGGCAGCTCCTGCTATTGGTTTGTGGCAGCTAAAAAGTCAGTCGCCATGGGTTTGGGCATAGCGGCCATGGTTTGGAAATCCCGCCATGGTTTTGCGGCAGCTCTAGACGCCAGAAAATACTTGAAACTGCAATTGAGATTTCAGGTGATCTTCTGCGCGTCTTGAATGACAGTTCGTATGGTTTAAAGGGCTCTATTACGTCACTGTGACGTCGTGATGACGTAATTTTTGGATGACGCAGTTATGGCCTCTTTGAACAAGAAATCGGGCGTGCAATCAGAAATTCCCGCATTCAAATCCGAATTCCCGGCGTGCAATTATAGCTCACGTAGTACGTGCAACTGACTTTGACTTTAGAATAGATACTGTTTAATCGTAAATATATACTACGGAAAATATGACCTTTTGATTCGAAATGCGTTGACGCACGGTAGTGTGAACAAGTTCAACGCACTGCGTTTGCGCCTGCGTAGAAAATTAACACAACGCATTGCGTTGGTGTGAACGGGCCCCTTATTATTACCTTTGTGTTGAATACGAATTCAAAGTTGCACTCGTTGTGTAATTTATTTATTCACTTAATTGCAATGTACAATTTTAAATATAGGTAATATTGTCAATTTCCATCGAAAATCCAAGTTCTTGCCCGTGGTTATTTACTGACATCTAGTGTTTTCGGATAATTTGTAGGTCTTCTGTTGCTGCAAAAAGTTACTCTAGCCCACAGGCCACAATTTCAGTTCCCAGTTTTAGAGGCTCTAGTTCAGTTCAAGTATTTCTGTAACGCGAAGTATCGTTCAAAACTTTGCTTCAGATTAACTAGAAAAAGGTAAGATTAATGTTGAAAATACATACTGGATATACCAATGGACTATTATATGGAAAAATGGACTATTATGGAACAACTACGGTAGTACTCTGCTGATGATGTATTTGTTTTGTCACTTGTATACAATTATTTATTGATATTCCTATATTATTTTATTTATTCTTTAATTATTGATTAATCCACATTGTGGAAACATTAAAAAAAAAAAAAAAAAAAAAAGGTAAGAAGTTATCAGGGATATAATTAATACATGTGGACACAGTGACATTTTGTTGTAGAGCAAGGTTACGGTACTCCAGCCCACAATTCCGGTTACCCCAGCTCACAATTTCGGTTATGCTAGCCCACAATTCTGATTACGCCAGCCGAGCGGTCGGCACATTTGATTGTGGGTACTGGTTTTAATGTAAAAGAACACGTTATTAGTCCCATAAATAAATTTAGTAGGTTTGCCTTGCTTAAAGTCCTTTAATCGCTGTAAATATATGCATGATTAACCCTATGATCTTTAAGTAATTGTGTGCTGGGAAATTGTGGGCTAGAGTACCTAACTTTGGTGATTATGTGAATCACCCTACGGTGGGGAGGAGTCCAGCAATCCTCTCGCACATAATCATCCCTGTATGGGATTCGAACCTGCGAAACCACGCAGAGTGATTCATACACTATACAAATTGGGTGACATTGTCCCGTTTCAGAGAAACCCATTTTACAGATGATCAGACACTCCTCCTTTGGGAGACGTCTGGACATTGTTGTTCCTCAATATCGGTAATAATACGGTATAATGAAGTTGCACAAAATAAAAAAGCGTAATCTAGTAACGTCATCATTGAATTCCTTGGGAAAAAATAATCCGATTTACAGAGGGAAAATTTTTTTTACCGTAGCATTCTAGAGTTTTTAGCAAAAACGGCAATTTTTGTCATGTGACGGCCACAAATAATTTAGATTATTATTGAGACAAGCATGGTGTGATATGACTAGGGATGGGCAATGTAGAACAATTTACTATTCTAGAATAGGTAAATCGAATCCAGAATACCGAATCCTATTCTATTTTCATACTTATTCAAATAGTGGGAATTTCCACAATGCTGGATTTAGATGTTAAAAAGTTGTAAATGTATTACTATAAATGTATTATTTATTTGGAAATGTCCTGAACATTGGATTTCATTTGATACTAAACAGGCATTTCCCAGGACAATAAAACTTAGGAATATTACAATATTTTTTGCCTTCAATTGTTCCAATAATCTCTAAATACTGAAATGCTAAATTAAGACACGCTTTACACACTTTAATAGTAAGCGGTTAAATACAAAAATAGATATGAAACGGCGTTAAATCATTTTCAATGTTAGTCTGTCGAGTGTACTAAAACATACCCGCTGAGAATAATTAGATGTAGGACCAGCGTGTGGCCACTGCAAACTATGCGGCCGTTATAAAATTATAAGTTTAACCACTATCAATTAAAATCAATTTTTTATTTTGTGCGAGCAAGACTCGTAAAACCCAAGTTCCCGTGAACGCGATTTCGTAGTTGGTTCTTAGGTAATAACATCTAAAGCAGGGTCGGCCAACCTTTTTGGGCGACGGACCACATTTAGTTCACTATTAAGTAATAATTGCGCGGGCCACTTAACATGGTAATTATGTTCTAGTTTCGCTACACTGACCAAAAGTTAATGAAAAAACAAACAAAACCCTCGCACCAAACTCAATAATAAGAACAATAAAAAAACGAAGAAAGAGTCGACAAAGTTTTTTCTACATGTAGACATTTTAGTGTGAGGTTTGGCACTGTTTTTCGCTAACAAGTTTGTCAATATTCGCTGAAAAGAACGATGTAGCAATGCGAAGTGAATTTTCCATATGACTGTCAGAAATTAATGATCTCACAGGGGATTTGACATGGTTCATCTGTAAAAAAAAATTGTACGAGTACGTGCTGCAAAATTATGAGGTCATTAAAACTGCCATTCTGCCCAAGTGTGTAAGCTACTATTTATGTATCGATATCTTCCAGTTGGTGATGGTACTCATGGCTCGTTTGAACGGACTAGCAGAGCGCATTTCAGGAAAGTCCTTTAATCGCTGTAAATATATGCATGATTAACCCTATGATCTCCAAGTAATTGTGTGCTGGGAAATTGTGGGCTAGAGTACCTAACTTTGGTGATTATGTGAATCACCCTACGGTGGGGAGGAGTCCAGCAATCCTCTCGCACATAATCATCCCTGTATGGGATTTGAACCTGCGAAACCACGCAGAGTGATTCATACACTATACAAATTGGGTGACATTGTCCCGTTTCAGAGAAACCCATTTTACAGATGATCAGACACCCCTCCTTTGGGAGACGTCTGGACATTGTTGTCCCTCAATATCGGTAATAATACGGTATAATGGAGTTGCACAAAATAAAAAAGCGTAATCTAGTAGCGTCATCATTGAATTCCTTGGGAAAAAATAATCCGATTTACAGAGGGAAAATTTTTTTACCGTAGCATTCTAGAGTTTTTAGCAAAAACGGCAATTTTTGTCATGTGACGGCCGCAAATAATTTAGATTATTATTGAGACAAGCATGGTGTGATATGACTAGGGATGGGCAATGTAGAATAATTTACTATTCTAGAATAGGTAAATCGAATCCAGAATACCGAATCCTATTCTATTTTCATACTTATTCAAATAGTGGGAATTTCCACAATGCTGGATTTAGATGTTAAAAAATTGTAAATGTATTACTATAAATGTATTATTTATTTGGAAATGTCTTGAACATTGGATTTCATTTGATACTGAACAGGCATTTCCCAGGACAATAAAACTTAGGAATATTACAATATTTTTTGCCTTCAATTGTTCAATAATCTCTAAATACTGAAATGCTAAATTAAGACACGCTTTACACACTTTAATAGTAAGCGGTTAAATACAAAAATAGATATGAAACGGCGTTAAATCATTTTCAATGTTAGTCTGTCGAGTGTACTAAAACATACCCGCTGAGAATAATTAGATGTAGGACCAGCGTGTGGCCACTGCAAACTATGCGGCCGTTATAAAATTATAAGTTTAACCACTATCAATTAAAATCAATTTTTTATTTTGTGCGAGCAAGACTCGTAAAATCCAAGTTCCCGTGAACGCGATTTTGTAGTTGGTTCTTAGGTAATAACATCTAAAGCAGGGTCGGCCAACCTTTTTGGGCGACGGACCACATTTAGTTCACTAATAATTGCGCGGGCCACTTAACATGGTAATTATGTTCTAGTTTCGCTACACTGACCAAAAGTTAATGAAAAAACAAACAAAACCATCGCCCAAACTCAATAAGAACAATAAAAAAACGAAGAAAGAGTCGACAAAGTTTTTTCTACATGTAGACATTTTAGTGTGAGGTTTGGCACTGTTTTTCGCTAACAAGTTTGTCAATATTCGCTGAAAAGAACGATGTAGCAATGCGAAGTGAATTTTCCATATGACTGTCAGAAATTAATGATCTCACAGGGGATTTGACATGGTTCATCTGTAAAAAAAATTGTACGAGTATGTGCTGCAAAATTATGAGGTCATTAAAACTGCCATTCTGCCCAAGTGTGTAAGCTACTATTTATGTATCGATATCTTCCAGTTGGTGATGGTACTCATGGCTCGTTTGAACGGACTAGCAGAGCGCATTTCAGGAAAAGAACAAATTGTTTGTACCAAATCTTCATATTAACTACATCACTCGAAAAATAGAAGTTTTACTCAATTTTTTTTTCTTTAATTCCGAAAATACAGCGCGGGCCACTCGAAACTTCTCGGCGGCCACGGGTTGGACGACCCTGATCTAAAGACTAATTCCTTTTCTATGATTATTATTACATAGCATTATCTACCCAGACTTGGCCCTATTTAAACTCAATACGTCACTATCTTCGCCAGGTGCGGCACCTTTTATAAGTTTATCGGCGACTGAAATACTACAGACACTCGATCAAACGTGCGTCTATCTTGAACGGTAGGAACGGTAGGAACGGACGGAAAAATATGTAATCTTTTGAGAGTGAAATTTTAATGTGACAGATTTTCGCGTATTGCGATATACCTTTGTATTCCGGAAATAGGTGTACTTGGTTATTTCGTACTTCGTTATTAGGTAACAACATCTGAAGACGAATTCATTTTCTATGATTATTGTTACATATCATTATCTACACAGACTTGGCCCTAATTAAACTCAATACGTCACATCTCCGCCAGATGCGGCAACTGATGCGGCAACTTTTTAAAATTTATCAGCGTCGAAAATACTACAGACACTCGATCAAACGTGCGTCTATCTTGAATGATAGAAACGGACCGAAAAAAAATGGAATGTTTTGAGAGTGAAATTTAAATGTGACAGATTTTCGTGTATTGCGATATAACTTTTGTATTTCGGAAAATGGCGTAATAAAATTATTCGTAAATAATATTTGATCTAAATTATTCGCAAGCAATGTTATAACATTTAATGCCTGGCTTTTGGTTTACATGCATCATTTTTTGGGAAAACTCTCAGGTCGCGAGATATCTTTTAATGTAAAATAAAGCAAGGCCCATCTGTAAACAATTAAAGATTGTTGCAATCAGATTATCGATATATTGCTAGTAAGTCGGCGCAAATAATTATTAATATTATACGTTAGCTATTAGCAAATAAGTAAAACGCAAAAATGGTGCAATAACGAGTCTTCGCCGTGAGGTGTACTTGGCCGACTTCTTGTCCTGAATATACCGATTGAGATGACAGTGTTTGATGTTTACCGATTTTACGCACAGACACAAGTTATATTGAACGAGAGAGATTTCCACGCGAGAAAAACGCTCGTGAGATTTCCACGCGAGAAAGAACGCTCGTCTTTTATTGATAAATTAGAAACCCGAAATACAAAAATTGACGCTTGGCGCCGGAGAGGCGGAAACCGAATCCTGTTATCGAATCCCGTTGGATTCGAATACTTTGTGTTTCGAATCCTCCGGATTCGGTATTCTATATTGCCCATCCCTAGATATGAGTATGACGCATCTGACGTGGTCCCAGACGCCCCTCGTTTGTGAGACACATAGAGTGTTTGTTTTATTGAGCCAAATGGAGGGAAATTCTTGGAATTTGAATAGTATGCTGTAAAGAGGTGCGTAATGCTTAATATTCCTAATGCTTAGCATGATTAGCCACACTGCCGCGCCCCGCCTAATAGATTCCTCATTCGATGTCTACAAAGCTTATTGTTAGCTGTCCTGACCGAAGATAGAAAGCTCAGAAGCTAGTTACTGAGTTAACAATTTAGCCTCATTTGGGCTAGCCAAACACACTTGTAAAGTTGGAATGTGAATTTCAATCCACTTAATGATGTTGTGGTGGAGCCCTATTTTTCACCCCTACCCGCAGACACATCTTGAAGAATTATGTGCAATGTCCCAACTTGTAGTAACCACTAACCACACAATCAAAGTAATAAATAGGCAACGAGATTATTGGAGAAAACGAATTGTATTCATCAATCAATCTTCACAAACCTGTGTGGGTTTGAAGTTCGAATCCCATGCGAAGATAGTTAGGTGCGAGAGGATTGCTGGAATCCTTGTCGTCGTGGAGTGGTTCACCTGAAATGCAGACGTGGTCCGTTATGGCTTCCTCCACCATCAAGTTCATGCTTTCGAAAACAAATAACTGACTAACTAATCCCATACCCGACATGGACTGGTGCCGTAATCGACAAGAGGCCATATATCAGGCTGTCTCATCAACTTTCCTCTCTTTCAAGAAAAGTATGTGAATCCTATCCTGCTCAACATTGCTCTATCATTTTTTTACACAGTTTATATATAATTGTATGTCTATTAGATAAGATGCATGTGGCTGGAATGCCAGCACCTGTGGGATTTCAGCAGGGCCCCCGTCCTGCGCAAAATGGAGCAATTGTTCCTTCAATGAATGCACCACCAATGGGGACAATACCTCTTAATACGGTTATTGATCACATTATTCATAAAACTTATCATGATATTGTCGTTATGGCTGACCTTCTTCCTGGTAAACCAGACATGGAAAGAAAAAATGATATCGCCCATTTTGCGAATCGTACTCGTCAGCTTGTCATCCGACTTCTTGCAGTTGTGAAATGGGCAAGTTCCGTCGGGAAAGTTTCAAAATGTGAAGAAATAACACAGTTATTAGATCAACAAGCTATGTTGTTTATTGACACTGCCGATAAACTACACACGTTAGCCAATCAACTCGTAGTACAGGCTAGATTGCCTAATTTTGCCATACCAGCTGCAGTGGATGTATTAACAACTGGAACGTATCCTCGACTTCCTAGAGCAATTCGAGATAAAATTTTGCCTCCTGATCCCATCACACCATTGGAGAAGGCAGCAACTCTGAAAAGACTGAACCAAATTATCATGTATCGACTTGTCACTACAAAAATTCCACTACAAATCATGGAGTTGATTGTTGACAAAGGAATGGTCAAGCTTGTTGTACCAGGAGAATTTCAGGTAACTATTATTTATTACTGCGTTTCTTAAGGACTTGTTTGATTGTTTAAGAAGTAAGAATATCTATATTTTTCATATTCTGAAATTATTAGTGTAATCAAAATATATGTTACTTAACTTTGGGATATTTGGGTGTAAGTCAGGAGTTTTTATACAACTGTACAATGAGCTGTTCAAGCTGTTTAAAATAAAAGAATATGTATTACGATGTGAAATTATTTTGGACATTTTTATTCTTGTTTATTATTACTTATCGATCTT
This sequence comes from Styela clava, assembly GCF_964204865.1. NCBI lineage: Eukaryota > Metazoa > Chordata > Ascidiacea > Stolidobranchia > Styelidae > Styela > Styela clava. The sequence goes on along the minus strand of NC_135259.1, from coordinate 8,429,082 downwards.
AAGATCGGTAAGTATGTTGATAGGTATTTGTCTGTCTGTTTGTTTGTCTGTTAGATGAACGCGGTATCTCACGAAGGTGAGGTTGAATCTGCTTTGCATGTGCATTCATCATATCTCGGACTAGAAGCCTATTGATTTTGGATGAATTATGTCGTATATTTAGAGAGTTATTAATTAATTAGTGATGGGACACGTGGTGTCACTATAGAGTCATGAATCGAAACCGCAGTTTCGATCGATAAGTCTTCGGTCTCCGACTGATATTCTCGTTGCTATATCATTGGTACTTTGCCAGCTGTCGATTGTCAATTATTGACTTATTGTCGCTCATAACTATGCAAACAAAAACTTATTAAATGTTATTTATTATGGGGACTATCTTGAATATGGGATAACTTGATTTTGACGATCTGTAGAAATGCAAAAATTGGTTTGAAATGCTATGATATTCTATTATCTTTAGGCAAACATTGACAACACCCAAGGATTAAAATTTTTTATATAATATTTTGTTATTGTAACCTTGCTTTCTTAGAGGCATTGGTAGTATTTCCTATTGTGCCAAGTAGCATTGATGAATTTATTAAAAAAAATGCTTATTTTTTGTTGGGTCAGGCTATGCTTACTCTCATGGGTGATGAAGATGAAGTTCCATGGAGATTACTGAAATTAGAATTTATGGTTGAAGACAGAGAAACGGGCAGTGGGCGAACTTTGGTGCATAATTTGCAAGTTAATTACATTCACGAATTGGTCCAGTCACGATTGATTGCAAATGAAGATCCTATTCAGGTATAATAGGTTTCCCTTCGGTTTCCTCAATTCTAAATATTTATTTGGTAAAATTGTACTGAATTTATATAAATATTTAGCCAACTCTAATTAATTAAATGGTAATGTAGCGTAGGCATTTTGTTAAGATTTTTTAACTTCTGATCAAGGTTGGTTGCCCGTTGTTGTCAAATTACTGTGACAATACAATTGAAAGCAAGATGCAAATGTTCATGTCAAGTTTGCTTCATTTTCTTTTCTGTCTCTAAGTTAAATATGACATAGTTTATCTGAAACACTTTTCTTATTATCAGGATTTGTACAATGTTCTTCATTCGTTTTGTCTTTCTTTACAATTGGAAGTTCTACAAGCACAAACAGTTAGACTAATCCAGGAAAGATGGGGAAGACTTGTCCAAATTGATGAATATCTTCCTGGTGTAAAGGTCGTGCTATCATACTGGAGGTAAGGATGTCCGAGCAATTGATTTGAATTATTCATGATTTGGTATTCATAAGCATCCATGAGATGCCTTTTTTTAAATATAGTTATTGAAATAATATTAATTATTCTGACATGGACTAAATGCTACAGAATAGGAATACTCAAAAAAGTGAACTATCAGTATATTGGAATAACTGTTTTTCATTATTGTTTCTACTTACTGTCGTATCTGGTATGGAAAATCTTAAGGCATATTACCAACTTTTCCCCCAATATGAATATTAAAAATTCTATCTACCTATGTGCTATGCAAGAGTTTGTTTTCTGATTATTACCATTTTGATTGAAAACTTCTTACATTCAGTAATGTAATAAAATTGAATGATTTAGTGTTTGCTTTTAATAATTTAGGTTGACTCCTTATAAATCAACTAAACAGGAGTTGATGACTGTAGCAGTTCATCAGCGGAAAACAGAAGATGGTGCATGGATTTTGGATGTGACTCATAAACCACCACTCATCCTACAAAATGTAAATCTTGTGGAAAAAGCATCAAAAATCAGAGATCTGTCATTTGAAAGATTACTCAGTGATACGATCAAAGTTCGCTCCTTTCATAAACTCTACGAATTGCAGCAAATGTTGCAGAAACATATTAAAAATGACTCAACAAAAATTTCAAAAGATCTGTCTAGTTTGATTGTTCCTCTAATAAAACCTTGTCAGAGCAACGAAAATCTTTGCGTTTCTATAGATCCACAAACTGGCATTTATGTCCCAATGCTAACAGGTTTGGAACAACAACTACTTGACGAGATGGAGAAGGCTATAAATGAATCTCCAATGAATCTGCTTTCATGGATACCCAGGTTTAGAAATAAACTGGCAAGAGAAAGATGCAAATCATCCGTACAAAATTTACCAGCATACTGTGTGGATGAATTATCATTTGCAAACAATAGCACACATCCCATTGGTCAATTATCAAAAGATATTGTTTATATTAAACTAAAAAATTTCAGCAATTTTTACGTTGTTGTAGAGTTGATCCCAAATGAAGAAATAACCACTGAAGTTCTTTATCGATACCATCTCCTCACTGTATCAGGTGGTACGTCTCGTCCAGGAGATGTCGGTGATATGAAAGCAGACTCGCTTGTCCAACTTGAGACTTCACTTTGCTGTGACGAATTTGCAGATTTAAAAATATCAGATGAAGATGAATCCGGCGACGTAGGATCACATTTCAATTCTGAGTTGGCGCAAGTTGTTTCGGTCAGTAATGCCAGGATCCCTTTCATAAGCTTGATCCATGATCTTGCAAAAGAAGGCATATTACATCAAGGGTTGATGGAGGATGGCATAGGTATTGGGTTGAGTGTGAAAATAATGTCTTTTCCTGAAATTCCAACTAATGTACTTCAGACTATTTTAAGTAAAAAACTGGTTGCCAGCCTCCTTGAATGCAGCTTCAAGCTCATTGATAAATCACCCAAAATGTCAGAACTATCAGGTACTAAGATTTGGATTGCTGAACTCGTTTTCACTGATCGGCCATTGAAAACAGAATCTCAACATGGCTTTCTCACTCGGGTTATGCTGAGTTTTGATTTCTCTTCAAATGACTCTCCTGTCAAGCTTTTCAATGATGAATGGACTTCAATTTTAAAGTTATATGAACCAGTGGCTCGTTTTTCAACAGCTATAAAAGATGAGGGTAGTGTTCTTCACCACATTGTAACTGTTCATTCTTATAATTATCGCAGTTTAGTACTCAAATACGGAAAATCCAAGCATCAACTTGTTACTATCAAATGGTCAATCCAAAATGACAAGTTTGTTTTACTATTTGGAAGGTGTAGTTCTACAGGATCAAACAGTCATACCATTGCCTCTCACTATTTGGTGAATCAATTCAATTCTAATCCAGACATTGGAAAGTTGGTGCAAATTTTACATGACACATCACAGCCATTGCAAGCAATATGCTCTCTTTCTAGTATCCCTTTAATTGGAATGGCATCAAATCAACCCGGTGGAATGCAACAGAATCCGAAGAGTGTATCACAGAGCTTCTCAGTTATTATTCAGTCTCCATCACACATAAGACTGATTTACCGATCAACGTATGCGTTAGATGTCTACTCTCTGCCTGACAAAAAGGTCGCAATTAGGGATGGATCGCTTTCTATGTTTGATTCCAGCAAGGTAAAAGAGGGAATGTATCCAATTGTTGGTTTAAAATCATTTTTATCTTTGTTTGAGAGTCCAGGATCTCGTAAGCGGTCCGTGAAAGAGAAGGACGATCCTCCTGCACCAGATATCCAAAGTTCGAGTGCAAATTCTGGAGAAATGCGTACAATCACGCGAGGTGTGTGGGCAGGTAGTAATCCTGTCATTTTGGATCAAGATGTTTTCACAGGACTATTAAGTTCACAAACAACTACAAGTTCCTATACTACAAATATTCTAGAGCAGTTTCTTGGTCATACGCTAATACGAAGAGAGTTGGAACATATAATACGATCTACTCCACCAGATTCACCATATTATACACCTTCTCCAAGTCTTGTTCCAAATCCATCTGTGAATGAACCTCTCTGCACATTTTTTGCTGCGAATTCTCTTATGTTCCGTTGCACAATGCAGTTTCCTGGAAACCGTCCGCACTTGAATCTTGCTGTTCAGCAAGTTCCACCATTAGTCATGCAAGAACATGGAATTCCTCATGAAAACTGGCAAAATGATGATCTTCTTATTTTAGAACGCTTTTTTAAAATGAGGGTTGCTACTCAGCCATTCCGTCCAAGTAACATACATGCATTCTGCAGTATTATATCATCCAAGTCGCTTATTCTGCGAGATTTCATCAATGTGATGCGTCTGGAACTGACACCACACCAAAATGATCCAACAGTGAAATGGATTCCACAAATATGCCTGACTGTGCCTCCTTGGTTGAGTTATGCTCCAGCTGGACTTCCCGCTGTTTATATCAAGGACAAGATACTGATATTTGTCTTGATGACAATGAAGAATTTCAATCCGGCAAATCCACCCATGAACAGGTTAGAAAATTGTTTCTTGAAATATTCACTCAAATGCAGTGATAGGGCCAAACAGGTGCCAGAAGTTTTAGTGGCTTCAGCTCCTAACCACCTTATTATTTTTTAACATTTATAATTTTCAAATACTTTATACAAATAATAAAATCTGTTCTTTTCAGCTCAGAAATTTCAATTTAAATATTCATCTAAATGTTTCAATGTAAATTTAAATTTTGAAACCCTTTTATCAGTTTTTTGTCCCGCTTTCACTAATCCACATTTGGGTAGATATTTCATGGTAGTGATCACACTTAAACACCTCTATCGGTGTGGAACTGGGCCTCCAGCTCCGACGTAAAAAATGAAGCTCTGGAGTCAGCTGAATATACTGTGACTCCGAAGCTGGAGTCAAGAGCCACTGATTTTGAAACAGCTCCCCATCCCTAAGGCTAAACATGTGCAGACTACAATCTTTCTCACCAGTATTGATGTTCTGTAGCTGTCTGGTAAATACATTGTCATACGAGTAAATTCAAGCCCAACAGTCCTGCTCATAATTATTCCCTTCACATTATATTTTTCCATGGTGATTGGTGATGTTTATTATTTGATGTTGAAACAAGGTGACATCGCATTTCATGGAGCATCTGTATGGAACATTCATCTATGCGAAAATGATTGTCAACTAACAGTGCCAAACATGATAAATAGCAAATCGATGTTAAATTTGTTTGTAGATAACGCATAGCGCAGCCCCATGACCATGCTGGCTGAATGTAGATGTACAATGTTTTACATTTTTATAAATCATCATAATCTATTTTATAGCATGTTTAGTTTGTTACAGTGCGTCATACTGCATAGATTTTCATGCCCACTGCCGCACCTTATTAATATATTGTTCAATCTGAATTTACAGGCAAGCACATGTGATGCCTATTGTTTGGTATCTACAAACTAACATTGCAACATTGCCAGCTCAAAACAACCCGCTCTTACAGCGAATTGAAGCACATCTGAGGCAATACATGGAGGAGAGAAGACAAACAAACACAGAGTGTCATATGTTCAGTGCCATTAAATACTTGATGGACAACTTCTCACCGCCTTGAATAATTAATGATTATACTCAACTTTCCTACAATCATGCGAATATCAACCAAGAGGTTTTTGTCTTGTATAATATTTTCCATATTTCAATAAAATTTAAACAAAAAAACAAGTAAGAAGGAGTAAGATTGATAAAGGGGCAATGGGTGAAGTGGTTCCATTATATTTGAACCCACGTACATTCGAACCCATGACAATTGCACCTGTATGCTATTGCACCTATGGAATTTTTTTTGTTTCACGGATAGTTAAACCCATACTAACCCTAACCTATGGGTTTTAGCACCCGTGGATATACGCATGGGTTCAAATGTTCGGTCACCGGTGAAGTGAAACGATAGTGACTGATAATACAGTAAAATCATGAGAAAAAACGAGGAAAGAATTTGTTATTGCAAGCGCGAATATACCGGGATGCAGTGTTCACTCCAAGGAAATTATGTGTGCGAAGGTGTCTCGCAGTGGAAAAAAAAAGTACAGTAAAATCACTAAGGAAATTATGAGTGCGAAGGTGCCTCGCAGTGGAAAAAAAGTACAGTAAAATCACGAAACGAAGAAGGGCTTAATGAGAACATAGTGGGATGTCATGGTTGCACAGTATTCACTATGAATATGATTTAAGCACAAGAGCCCCCAACATATATTCCCATAATTGATCGAAGCTTCTACTAAAATGAACAGCTGCGATCATCATCTACTGAGTAAAAAGCATCTTTCACCTTGTCATATTGAATTTGTTTCTCATCGATATTATAATATTGCAACAAAGCACCAATTGTGGGTTTAGGCGTTTGTTCTATATAATTGACGAGTTCCAGTATGATCTTCTGTGATGCACTCGTCCATTTTTGTGTCAGTTCATCCAGCTCTGCATTCTCTTTCGTTTTATACAGCCTAGCGAGTCTAAGTTTACGCAAAGTCTCTCGTTTTTCTGTTATGCCTCGCCTCAATCTCTTTACTTGAGAAAATAGCAAGGTTTTGTTTGTCAGGTGTTGGTCAGGTATTTCCTGGATGGTAATACGTTCTGGGGACTTCTGCTTTTTTATGGAGGATCTTTTCGATATAGTGTAGTCCTCATTACATTTTCCAGTACGCATTTGCGCTTCAGAGCTAGATATGGAACTGTCTATAGCTGAACTAATCGATTCATTTAGATCACAGATTTCCATTTTATCTGGTACATTTGTGTTTCTATCGTCTCTTTCAGGAAGAATTTCCTCTGATTGAATTGACTCATTTAGATTGTTGGATTCAAAACTTTGTGTGGAGTTGTTTACATCTGAAACAATTGATTCATTCAGATTATTGAGTTCCATCTTATCCTGTTCGTGTATATTTGAGTTTTTTTTGTCTTTCTCAACAAGAATTTTTTCTTTGTTAGATTCGTTCACAACATTCATCTCCTCATCTGGTTCTTGCTTGTTTGAGTTTTCATCCTTCCTTTTAAATGGAATTTGCTCAAATATGCTTGAATTATTTGAAATCCTATTTTCCAGCTCATCTTGTTCTTGGACATTTGTGGTTTTATCCTCTGTTTTGAATGGAATTTGTGTTATAATATTGGTTAGGATTTCATCTAGAATCATATTAGGTATCATATCATTATCTGTAGATTTGTGTGTTATCTTCTCTAACAATTCATCAAGAACTAAGTTAACAGCAGTTTCAACATCTTTCTGGTTGGAAACATGTTTATATTGTACCATATCTGCTTGATTTTCTGCTAAGCAAACACTGTTCTGATGCAGTGCATTTTCATTCTTCATTTCATGTATATTGCACCTTGTCTGGTAATTTGATGTGGCATTAAGCTCTGATTTGTCTTGACAAGACGACGCATCAGATGACACCACTTTCGGATGATGTGATATCATACTGTCATCTGCAAACTTTTGCTGATTTACTAGCTCCATTATTCAAGACAAAGATCTGTAAATGAAAAAAAATGCGAGATTGTATCAATTGGGGTGAAATGTTGAGGGTTTGGAATTTACAGGTGCATGTAATCTGAACTTTTTGTCTTTACCAACTTCAAATATTTCAGTTTGTGAATTTAGGTTTCTCGCTGGCGACTGGAGTTCGGTGCATTGTGATCATAATACGGTAGTAGACAAGTGTTAGAAACATGCTGCTGATTGTAGCCTACTGGTACACATTCACAAGTCAAGTGGAAATCTTGTAGACTATACAGCTATAAGATCTCAATATGGGGTGGGTGAGGATTGCATGACTTCTGATATCTCAGTATCTGTCAGTCTGTGTTTCACAGATTTCATGTAAGCACTAGTCAGAGTCTGCTAGTTGGCTACAGACTCTATGTAATTTAAAGGAACCGATTTATTGAACAATTAACTAGTCTATTTCAGTTTTTGACTGTTCTAGGATTATCATATCGAACACACGCAGACAAGTAAACGGGCAATAGGTAGTACTAGCCTATGTTCCCCTGAAAATAATACAGGGCTTTATTTAAATTTTCTCTTGAAAAATAATTTGAAGGATATTACAAAGTAGAATATACAAAATATAAAACCGATATCCATTTACTTATAAATAACAATTTTTTATTCAAAAAACAAACAAACTCGGTCTTATAGTCTATTACAATCATTTTCAAAATTCAGGCCAGGTCTTATTTCTGGAAAAACATTAGGACAATATGTCTTCATATACAATACTAACTCCCATATGTGGGATAAAAGAGAAGGGTCGTTCTTTGCGCTCGTCAAAAATTTCTAACGTTGATAAAAACACAATCCAGCATCTACGTGGGCAAGCGTGTTCACAAAATGAATATTATTCCCGCTGAAATAAGATTAGCAGTTGTTCCGCGTGGCTGATTTTTGCTACAGCAACATGTTGCTAGGTAACGAGAAACGTATTTGTACTTCAGGGGAATCCCCATTTCAGAAGGCCACCCTTTTATCAGTTATTAGGCAAACGTTTGAGTTTGACCAGTACGGTACCAATTATATACCCTTTATATTAATGGGTGATATTAATATATACAGTATATGCATTATTGATACTTTAAGTTAGAGTGCAATCAGTTCTTTATTGGTAAATATATTTTGGTAAAATGTCACAAAGCCAGGCGGCTCTTTCCAAGATACAAACAATTCTTTCTGTTTGGGATCAAGGATCGCCTTCTTCCAGAAATGAAATTCTTCTAAATTTTTTAAACAATAACAAGGTGAGGATATTTTACAATAAATATCATGTTTACCTATAACTAGAGAATATATATAATTGATATTGGTTTCAGTACTTTAGTATAGCTTGAGTTTTTCTGATCCGCTCCCTCAAAGGCCTGCTTAATCAAAGAAATGTTGCTTTCATACTGTTAAATGGTATGTTACAAAAAAGGTCATACATGTAAATGTTATGCTTTACATTTTATCAATATTCTAGTAGCAATTCAGGATGTCCGTATCAAATAATGTCAATTTGAAATTGAACTATTGTAGGCCTAGTTACTTTCATTCAAAAATAAATTGAATTTAGGGATTAGCTTCAAATTTGCCACCATATATATTCATATCAATTATATTTTTTGTTTCTGTCTTAACGTTAATGAAAGCTGACTTAATAAGTTCAATTTGCTTCATGTACCACCCAGCGGCCATTAGGATGAAATTAAGATATGTCTTGAGTGAGAAAAGGGTTAATTTCTCATATCCTCTTGTTTTGATAGCAGACGAAGTTGGATATGGATTTGGTTAGCCCAATTTATTCCAATACTGGACTATTTAACTCATGAAGAATTGATCCCATTAGGTGTTTACTATTTGTTTTAGGGTAAAACAGCTCCAGAACTGGATCAAGAATATGGGTTAGCTGCAAGTTTGTTTTTATCCAGAATATCTGCATGGTTACGACTCACTTATTTAGTTGGTACTTGTGTTGGAACTCAGTTGAAAGCATTGAATATTTTTGTCTCAGCTACTAGTGGGTAAGAACGCCAATTTTAAGTCAATGATTAATGTTAAATATAACTAAATATTTTGCTACAATCAAAACAATTTACAGTATGGGAACAGTTCTCCAATTACAAGATGTCCTGACATTTGGTTCAATAAAACAACACTTTATTTGTATCTGTAACGAGGGCATCTGGCACGAAGGCAGATAGGTTAGATCGTGCCATACTTGTCTCGATAATAATCTAAATTAATCGCAGCCGTCACATGACCATAATTGTGTTTTTCTCTAAAAATGCTTGAATGCTCTCGGTAACGGTTCATTGGATTTCAATATTCACATTCTGACATTTTCACTTTTATTTTTAGGCATGAATTCATGGAAGAATTTATTGAAGTTGGTGGAATTTTAACATTACTTGAAATAATTAGTCTGAAACAATCAAAGGAAACTGATAAAGGCGAAGCATTAAAGTTACTTGCAGTTATTGCAGGATCTGGACGCCATCACAAAGAAATCATCTGTGAAAGTTTTGGTAATTTTTTTTTTTGTAATGGATTTCACCATACAATACTAGGCTGGATGAAGTGTGTCTAACCATCAGCAAAATTCAGTCTATTAAGAAAGCATTCGGGACTTGCAGGTTCAGTTGGTAATGTCTCGATTATATGCTGCCAGGCAATCTGGTTGCCAAACTGTGACTAAGACCAAATCACACATTGTTTGAAACCAGGTCGAATCAAATATCAAAGTATTCGAATACTTTTCCAGCTAATTTTAAAAAAATTTCGAATAGAATCCTCTTTTTTCCGTCATCGTAGTGTTTCCTTTTTGGCAAAAATCTTCATGCGATGTGTTGTTATGTCGATGAGATGGAATCCGCACTTTATTGTTTGTTAACTTCTTTGCGAGCGCACAGCGCTTATTGTTACAACATTCTTGCAGGGTTGCGTGCTGGACATTGCTGCCATTTCCTTGCAAGGCGTTGTAAAATTTAGGAATTATTGTAAAGCCATAATTAATACCCAAATGTCATAACATCAATCGATTTTTCTGCCACTGAATATATGTTTACCTATTACTGTTTACCTATTTTGCATTCCAATATTATTTTTAAATTTTGTGTATAGAATATGTCGAGTCTGACTTATCAGCCCATGTCCATCAGCTACTTGAATCACTCCGCTCTGATGTAAGGATTGAGGAATTTTGTCATGATTATGTTGCCACGATTAAAAAAATTGAATGTTTTATTGAATTTTTTTTTTGTAGGTATAAGGGCAATTGCTGAATGTTTAGCAAGAGCAAAATCAGAAGATACTCAAGATAATGCTCGAATTCTATTACAGGTCAGTATTGAATCAACATATATTGCTTTATTTAAGCAATATTTTGAATAATGTCTAATAAGGACCAGCACTGTGTTTTCAGTCGACACAGATTTGAACTTGGGTTTCGTGGAAATATTGTCTCATTTTTTTTGCTTTTCAAATACCTTATGGTTGATTTGTTTTTTAGCTACTGGCTCAAGGAAATCCAAAGTATGAGGTTCAAGTTTATAAAGGATTAATTGCTCTTCTTCCGTCAACCTCACCGAAAGCACAGCAAATGGCATTGCAAACGTTGCGGTAATGTGAAAAATGAAATTATCCTCAGATTTTCTAAAATTGTATTGTAAATTTAAAACTAATGATTTCTCATTTCAGAATTGTTCAGGTGATCGTAAAATCAGCGAATCCAAGTTTAGTTGAACCACTCATTAATTTATTATCAACTGTTCATCTTGAGGTTCAGTATGAAGGTGGGGTAACTTTTTTTACCATTATTTTTATAGGAATTACATTTGTTTTTGCTGTTATAAGATATCATAGCAATAAAGAGAACAACAATTGGGTTAATTATTCTCATTTTAGTTCATTTTGTTTTGGCATATATGTAGTTGTCATTCAATAATAGACAATTCAATGATAAATATTTGTAAATTAAATAAAACATGGGCCAAGACATTAGACCCATGGCATGGAATCAATTTAGATGATGTGTTTCATAGAAATGCATCAATTTCATACCAAAAGTGGAGCAACTGAATTTCAAGGTTTTCAAGCAAAGAGAAGCTGATAAAAATGTGAATATAAACCAATATCATGACCCAGTATTAGTATTCATTTTCACACCAATAACGATGATATTCCCTTACCTAAACATTTTAAGATCACTGTTTTAAAAAGGGAAACGTTGTTACAAGAGACTTGTTACTAAGTAGCACTTGATTAACCCTGCTAAAACGCTTAATATAAGAAAATATATCCTATAATTTGATAGTTAGGGTGCAATTTCCTTATGAAAAGCGTGAAATGCTAATAATATAGTTGTAGTAGAAATTTTTTATTTATCATTTTTATTCAGCAATTGAATTTATTCGAGAACTGATGAATTACGAAGTACAAGATCAATTGCTGGAAAGTTTAGTACGATCATTACGTCCTACAAGAGAGGAAATTATAGCAAAGAACAAGCAATTAGCAGGTTAATGTTTCTTTATTTAGCCCATATTATAGATATTATAACAGACTTTATGTATCTGAATTTTATTCTGTTGTTATAACCAAAGATACTTTATGCCATATCACTAGATAAAAAATTTGTTCCCATATATAGAATGTACAGATCCTAATCTGTTAATGAAATCTATGTTGAAAGTCTTTCCCAAGAAATCCCTATTTTTTGAACTTCATTTTGTGATGAATCATCTCAAGTCTTGAAGACCTTTTAATAGCTTTTACTATGTCATGGGCTGCTTGCGAATTTTTTTGTTCAGGTCTTGTTTTGATCTACAGTTTATGTAGCAAAAAAATTGCACATATACCAATCTTTTCCATGTGCATGTGTTTAATTGGTTTTCACATCAGTTGTATAAAGATAACTTTTCAGAACAAAGGAAATTTAGATATTAGTATTAGGTAAAATGCTGAATTATAAAATTGTAAAAAATTCTCACAGATGCTCTGTCTGATGCACCAGACTTCAAAGCACCCTTGCCTGCTTTCGTAAAGCAAGCATCCTCAGCAAAGACTATTGGTATATTATGTCGTGATTCATCAGATCTTGCGGAAAAACTGCTTCGGTTAAGAATGGTTCATCATGTCATGTATGCGATGGGAAACACTGATTTTGCGGACAGTCAAAGGCAATCTTCTTTAACATTGGAGGTACATCTACACAAATGCTGACAATGATACTGTTATCACTTTTGTACTCTTTTTTATATAAGCTGTGAATAAGAATTTTCCTGATTATATATTTGTATTTGGTTGTTCAATATGTGGCTTGATTTGTTTAAAAAATTGCTCAACTGCTTATAGACATTTCGTTGAAGAAACATTTCCAGGATTAAAACAACATGATTGCTTAACAAATATACACATTATAAATTCCCGGAAATGATAAAACATTACATTATATCTATTCTTTCAATCCTAAATGTAGTTACAGGTTCATTGAAATAAGTACTATCAATATATATCTATTGATATCTTTTTCCATAAAATTTAAGTTTGAAAGGGGAAGTGAAATATATTTGTTGGTAATAATATTTTCTTTATTGTAGTATCTGGTTCGGATATTCCCGTCAGTGAATGAAGCAGTAAAGCAAGCCATGGGTGAAGAACTTTATGAATTATTTATGGTAAGTGTTCAACCACCCTCACCCATATATGAAGAGATCTATTTTCGGAATGAGATGAATTTGAGATATGCTCGATGCTCTAACCAAGGGTCACTGGAATATTTTCATAAAGGGCCAGATAATACAACGCTGCCAGTTTTTTTCAATGGACTGATAGTCTCTAATAACGGGGTTTTTCGGGCTAATTTTAATATATTCACTGATTGTTTTATCAGTGTGACGTGAATATTTTAGTCTATGAACATCCTTATGTTCCGCGAATTCTCTCTATTTCACATGTACTTCGATATATGTACGTCTTGTGCAACAGCCAACAAAGACATCTATAATCAGTTTTTTTCTTGTGAAATTGTGCGCTCAGTGAGAAAAACTGGAGGGTTAACCCAAATGGTGCCATAAGTTTGTCATTTGACCCTTTCTTGTCGCTGTTGTCGCATTATATTCATTCAACATTAAAACGATATCATGCACGCTAAAAACAAGAGGAAAAATGCTCCATAAATTATGTTTTAGGAGCTCTGCGACATATAAAAATGGTATATTAAAATTAACACACATTGAAGATGAACACAATTTCGTACGTTAATTATATAATCAGATTCCTTCAATTAAACTCCTGTGGGGCCATAGTTTGGTGCCCGCTGCTCTAAACAATGGGGCTGTCGCGCCAATGTTGCAATCAGGATTGTATTCTGATATACAGTTCTCTTATAACCATTGTCATTCTGTGTTTTGTTTGCTGTTTAATTAGGATTAGGATAGGATTTACATATTTATCCCGGGGGAGAGGAAAGCCGATAAGACGGCTTATCCATATGGCGAACCACGGCCTCTCGTCCGGTTACCATTCCAAGTCGGGTATGGGATTAGTTTTACTGTATTGTTTGTTTTCGGAAGCATGGACTTGGTGGTGGAGGAAGCCGTAACCGACCAGCGGTTACGTGAACCACCCAACGACGGCGAGGAGTCCAGCAATCCTCTCGCACATAACCATCCCTGCATGGGATTCGAACCTGCGAACCCACGCAGAGTAATTAGAGGTGCGGTGGCGAGCGTATTCCTAACGCTTAGCCCGTTGAGCCACACCGCCGCGCCAAACAACAAAACAAAAACCTTCAGATAAATTTTTAATTGACATTTACAGGAAAATCCAGAGAATCTTTACATCAAGTTAAACGCTGTCCAGGCAGATGTTTTGGTGTCAAATAAAGTTAATATTCCCGCTGCATCATCGGGAACGTAACATCGAATCGAGTCAAATTAGATAGTACAAGCCTTACTATTATTTTTTCGAGCATGTTTCGATTTTTTTTCATAGTTTACCATTCTGTAAATATGTACATACTTATCATCAATAAATTTATATTTATACTCCGTGTTTTGATAATTCGGTTTGTAAAGGTGTAGAAATGATAGCTGGTATTCAATAAGAACATTTTAATGTTAAAACAGCCCTATTTTCTTTATAATGAAAAGTAAACTAATAAACTATGAATAAACTATATAATCAAGTACTAGGGTATCCTATTAAGTGCTTTCCTGGTTTGGTCTTTGTGAGCAAGATATCGAGAACAAAAGAGTGGAAAGTGGCCGCGAATGGAAATAATATCTTAAATATGTGAATGACCGTTAAATTAATAACTTATGAAATAGGTAATTGGGGACCAAAATCGTACGGTGGCAGTAGAGGACTTCAAGTATCGACAGTGAATAACTCACGTTGCCCATAAAATACAAGGTTAAAACACGAAGCAATTGATTCAAAATATAAAAAATATATATGGAGCGGCATGTATTAAATGTCTTTGCAAGTCAACATGTCATTGTAAATGCTAATAGAACCATATTTATCGTGGTAACATACATAGTGTGGGAGTGCTGTCCCTGCTTTTCTTCACTCAGAGCATTAACTAATTTCTGGCTCATAATTTGTGACTTTTGGCAGAACACTAGCTTCAGAATTATCAGCCTTGACACCACTGCGATGAGGGTTCAACAAGACAAACTTCTTGCGCGAACAAATTTGTTCGCACAAACACGTTGATCCGAATACAGAAAGCAAGGCTTATGTTGCGTCTTTAAGACAAAAGTGTCCGGCAATGGTGCCCAACACTGCAATATCAACCTTGAACGATTCTTACTAGAGATGTACCGATGTATCGGTATCGGGTATCGGTATCGGCAATATCGGCCATTTTTACGGTATCGGCCATGTATCGGTATCGGTGAGATTAAGGCCGATATTTCCGATATATTTACCTTTTTGATATGGTCCAGAATGTTTTAAAGATAAGTTGGAATACTACTTTTTAATTTATTTTTTGTCTGGAGAGATCGTGAGCTATGAGCCATACATGTCGCCACCCCCGCGAGAGAATAGGATTCACGTGTATTTTTATCAGCCAAATTAGCTCAACTAATTTGGCTATTTTCGCTGTCAAATTTTTATATTGAAATTTTTAATATTACATAGTAATTATGAAGAAATATATCAACACGGCACATAACAAAAAGCAATTAGACGCCCAGTTTTAAATCATACAGTGGAATTGGGGTCCTTATTAACGGCACATGGACTTTTGGCACGGGTATAAATTTTGACTGTTTGTCGTCAAGTACGAGTGTCATTCAGTCCGTCGACATCAATAAACTAAATTCCGACACAATTATCCCTCTACGCAGGTATATATAGATATATTGACATGACCGCCTAGCCCTAGACTATAACAAAATATATGATAGCAATTGTATAATATTATAAAATAGTAAAGAAAAAAAATGTCCTCGACGGTTATAGGTAGGCCTTCTTTCGGTCGGTGCTGATTGATATTCTTTCATGTTGGCTTTGACTTACTTATTGCGTCGACGATTACGATTAGCGACGAAATGAAATATTTGAAAAATGCTTTTAATTTGATCTTAGGACGGCGGCTCTAGAATGTGTGGGTGATATTCGATATTCTTTTAAACACGAATAACGATTTTTGAAGGTCGCGATATTAACATTAAATTCATATTGGACATCCCGGCTTATGAGTTTCAATTGAACACCGAGATTACTAGCGTTACTGTACAATGTATCTTAATCAGTTAAAGCATATGGATACCAATCATTAATTTCATATTATGCGACATATATATCTTTTTTTTCGATCTGAAATATTGTGTACTATGAACAACGCTCAGAGACCATTGTTTTAACCCGTCTGCCCTACACAACACACCTAATCAAGTAATATTTACATAGTATCGGTATCGGAATATCGGTAATATCGGCCTTTTTGTAGTATCGGCGTATCGGTATCGGTATCGGCGTTTTTAGCTGGTATCGGATCGGTATCGGCGACAAAAGTGGTATCGGTGCATCTCTAATATTTATCAAGTTTCCATATCGTTCCCGAAACCAGTCTTTTCCTGCCATTTTAGCAGATTCTGAAAATTTATTAGAAATTTTGTTCACCATTGCAAATTCATAAGCCAACTTTCGAATGTCTTTAACCGTTAATGGGAAGCGTCTCTTTTCAAATTCGAGTATATGTTGCAAATGATCCTTTTTGTTCTGGCCCAAAGTAGGAGAACAACCAAGACTCCGTGATCCTGAAGCCTTCTTCAGCGTTCGATAAACATGACAGCGAAGTGTAGCCCTTGGAACCGAATATGTACTGGCTTCAGTCAGGAGTTTTCCTCCGCTTCGTACCATTTCAATTGCTTTTTTCATGTTTTTTTCATCCATTAACATCTTTTACTACTTCTCTTCCATTTACTAGACATATTTCTCGAACAACAATTCAAAATCTGAGACATTCTCCCATTTTGGGGTGAAATGGACACTAAAAATAAGAAAGCATATGAAATGAAAAGCACTGAAAATAAACACCACTCAGATAGTGTATAAATCTGACCATTTTTTATTTTAATTGCATAACCACAGAGCCTACGATAAAAAATCACCCCCTAATTGTCATGACGTCATGAGGTTTATTTCGAGCTCCCACAAGCAATCATCTGCGCAGTCGAACTATGCAAACGACCTTAAAACCTCACGAGGTAAAGTAAAAAAGCAAACAAAGTGTTTATTACCTTATACTTGGTGTTTTGGTCCCACAATTAACGTTAGAACTCAATATGATAGTAAATACCCACTTTTTCGCCCCTCCAAAAGCGACCCCTTCTGACGCAATCCCCCAAAATCGCAAGCATGTTGACCAGATTTGCGGTAATAGCGACGTATTCGCTTCAGCGAAACTATGCTTAGTTACGTAACAAACGAGCAGTGAAACCGCGGCCGTAGCTCTTTTGGTGACGCTGTAGGATCTTTTTGTATTTCTAATATGATTGACTTATACTTTACTGAACGTAACTTTACGTATGTTTGAGAGAATACATTTCCAATGTATGTTTTACCAAGACTCGTATGCCTAGTTGCTGTTTTTCTGCGCTCTATTAAAATATCAGATTTTAGATCAAGTATGTTCAAGTATTCCTATTACATTAAATATATGTAGGGAAAGATGGGGCACGTTGGGACATGGGGCACAGTGGAAAATCAGATCTCGCACTGATACTATATCCGCAATCCTGTCCGCGGTTCGATGTTTCAATCCGCCCTTCGGTGAGTTACAACGTCCCCGCGAACAGACAACGGACGGGTAGAGCGGCGCAAGCTTTGAGGTGAAATTTGTTTTGGGAGGTTGAGACTAAAATTTCACCGTTACAGTTTTTTCTTTCTTCTTTTTGAGCCTTTCCAACATGACAAACCACCGTCTGATATTTTTCAGCTTTAGTCCACTGTAAAATATTCATAACTTTGGCGAGTGGATGTACCTTCCGAATTTCGCCGTGGGATGGTCTGAAAATATTTGTTTCCTATGGGGAACAATGGACCGGGGTTCAGTAGGACATGCCCTACAGGGCAAAATTCGAGAGTGTTTGATACAATAAGTGCTCAGAGACCTAGAGATGCGGTATATTTTGTGTAAGAGTATGGTTTTTTTCGACCCATGGCCCAATATGGAATATATTCCGGAATCAATAATATTTCCAGATTTAGATTCGATTTAGATTTTAGGAAATAATCAAATTTGTTTGCAAAATTTTTTGTCAAAATATTGGAACTATTTCAGTTGAAC